>NC_134152.1:31762500-33012500 GCF_033958435.1 Carettochelys insculpta
ACTTGGAAGGTCGACGGTTGCTACGTAATTTTTGGTATGCCAATTGCGTATCAAAAATTGACCTTGCAGACATCAGTTTCTGCAGCAGTCTTCACGACAGAAGTTTGACAGGAGTGCTCCTCCCTGCGACCTTCCTTAATCCTCCCTGCTCCTTAATATGTTGCCTAAGCGGTTGGTCTTCCAGAGGTAGCGAAGATGTGGCCTAACTGTAGTTACTCAAGAGCTACATATCCTCAACTCTTGCTTTTTGTTATGCTTGCTGTTGCTGATTCCCATTTTGTGTGCACTCTCCAAACTTGAATAGAACAAACTAGAGAAGATGTGAGCCACTGAGATTTCGTACGTGAAAGTAGGTGCATCTTATCTCCATCTTGCAACCTTTGTCATGCCACATCTCTTGCTTTTGTTCCTTACATTACTTATATATGTCTAACTTCAGATTGTAAATGCCTCAGGGCAGGGATCTGTCTAAAGCACAAGTGTCTCTGTGAACTGAGTGGGTGGATGATAATCCTTTTTGATATTCCCAACTGATATTTTTGCAGCATCAGCACTGAGACTTCTGGATTTGCTTGTGGCTCTTCAGAGTTTGGGTCGGAGTCTGGTAGGCTCTGTTTCATGTGCTGTCACTCTCTTCTAGGGACGCCTACATGGCCTCCGAAGAAGTGACTTATCTGCATCAAAAAGGAGCACAGCTTTGTTTTAAAACCTCTTATTACAGAAAGTAGGTAGAGAGAATCATGCACCTCAATACCCATCAAGATCTCTTACGTTCTGAGTAACATAGGAGAGTCTGATCACCTAGCTCTTTCTCTCTCAAATTCAAAGTGGTGAGTGGCTCACATCCTCTAAATCCACATTTTACACAAGGCTTCTTCCCTACGGGAAGGTGGAGCTGGATGGGCTTGAGCGTAAGACCCAGAACCCATACGCTGTGTTCTCATTTTGGTGGGGAAGGGCTAGCTGCTGGGTGATCATGTAATGTCCAGCTCAGACTGGTTTGTATAAGTAATATGCATGTCTGTTTTTATTAGGGGTCAACAACCTTTGTGAGGCAGAGTGCCAGCATTTGACCTTTTGACCTGTGTGTACGGTCCTTGTGCCAGTAATACTTTCTAAAGTCACTAATATTGCTACTTACAACAGCTTCATTAACAAATTAAAATGCAGAGTTTTACCATTTGGTAGTCGTGATTGGAAGCATTAGCTGGTCTTTTGTTAATCCACAGGTAGACGTCCCTGCTTCTGGCTGCCTTAAACTACAATTTCATCCTTCACAAAACCTCTTCCTCAGTACAAAGCCTGGCATGCACATCTGTATATACAAACAAGTTTGAGTTGGAGCTTGTTTCAAAAGGATAATAGGCAAATGAGGTGCCAGATATGTAAACCTGCACTTCATTTGCATTTTTGATTTCCCTCATTTGCATGCCGCTTTCGAAAGAGGAATGCAGTGTAGATGCAGCCCCTGAGACAAATTTTAAAAGGGAAGGTTTAAGAATATAGAGGCGAATGGCAGTTGGGATAAAATACAACGTGCTTTTACAAAAGGTAGATCATGGCAGACCAGCTTGATCTCTTTTCTTGAGATTATAACTCATCTTTTTGAACAAAAGAAATCCAGTTGATCTACTTGTGTTTCAGTAAGACCTTTAGTACAGTTCCACATGGAACATTATTAAATTGGAGAAGATGGAGATTAATAAGAGGAATAAAAGGTGAACAGGGAACTGGTGTAAAGGAAGACTGCATCTGATCATATTAAAATATGAATTGTCAAGCTGGGGAGAGGTTACTTGTGGAATTTCTCAGCAATTGGTTTTGGTACCAGTCTTGTTTTACGTTTTCTTTTGTGACTTTGGCCCCAAAAGTGAAAGTGTGCTAATAAAATTAGCAAATGACACAAAATTTGGAGATGATTGCCAATATGGACAAGGACTAGAATATTGTACAAGAAGCTTTGGAGGATGGTGAGAACTGGAGAAATAGAAATGGAGTCTAGTTTAGTACTGAATAGTGCAGAATCGTGCACTTATGGACTAACAACAAGAATTTTTGCAGTAAGCATCTTACGTGGAAGCAACAGGGGAGGAGAAAGGTGTTTTTACACACACACACACACACACACACACACACACACACACACAGGTTGATCACAGGTTGACTAACTACTTTCTGTAAATACCAGCGAGGGGGAGGCATTATTTAAGTTAAGGGCTAATGTTGACACAAGAACACCTGGGCCGTGTCTATGCTACGCTAGAGTTTTGTCAACACCGGGCAGCCCTGTCTTCTGTGCTTCCAGTTGACCATTTTGTCAAGAGAGTGGTCGGGAAGTCTGTCCACTGTACGTTGACAGAGCGGATCGCTCTTTTGATCCGCTTTGCAGTCTGGCCATAATCTGTCAACAGACGTTTTGTTGGGAGATACCTTCTGACGCTAACTTCTGTTGACAGATCATTCTAGTGTGGACATAACCACAGATGTAAACTGGCCATCTAAAAATTTAGGTTTGAAATTAAACTGACTAAACCATCTAAGGAGTGAAGTTCTGAAATAGCCTTTCAAGGGGAACAGTGGAGGTAAAAAAAAAAAAGTTTGTTTCAAGATTGGATTTGATAAGTTTATTAGGGTGGGGATGATATGATGAAATTCCTAGTAGCAAAAATCCCAAGTGGGCAAAGATGAGGGAGGAGTTGGAGCTGGGGGCTCTGAGTTATTACAATTTTTTTCCCAAGTGCAAATCTTGTAGGTAATAGACATGCTCAGAATTTAACAGATCCCTCTATTTGGGGGTGAGAATGAACTTTCTCCTGGGGTCGCTTTGGCAGGCACTCTGGTCTTTGTTAGCTTCCTTCTATTGCATGGGATGTAAGTCACTTGCTGGTATAAGTTAGTGTAAATGGTGGAGTCTCTGCAACTTGGAGTCTTTAAATCATGAATTGAGGGCTTTACTATCTCAGCCAGCCTGTTGCAGCAGGAGATGTGTGAGTCTGTGGCCTGTGATAATGTGAAAGGTCAGGCCAGACAATCACTGTGGCCCTTTCTGACTTTAATGTCTGAGTCTGTTTCCTCAGTGTGAGTATTGACGAGTGAATGTGCACAAACAACATGTAGTCTAGGAGGGGCACCTAAGAAAATTAAAAATACTTGAGAACTTAAAGTAGACCCGTGATAAGGTGTTCTGCAACTCTTGTGTTTGCAACACAATCTAAGAGTGACTGGTTTTTGTGTCTGTCTGTGTCTGTTACCCAGATAAAAGTCATTAGTTCAGTTTAAGTAACTATTCTACCAAGGGAGTCTATAAGCAATACTTAGAACAGCATTGATGTAGATTTTAAGTCACTTCAGTATTTGGGCTGATTTAAAGATCAGGCATTGAAGCAGTCTGTTTATCTATTAGAGTGCTATATTGAGTACATATGGAAGTGCGGACTGCTTTAAAATACACTGGTAATGATTTCAATAATCTGCATTTTAAACGCATTGTAGAGGAATGAGACCTAGTGTCTTATGGACTAATGCTAATTAGAAGGATCTTTGTGAATTGTAGAATGTAAAGATGGACCAGGTTTTTAAAATAGCTTAATCATGTTTGTGCCATCATAGGATTGGTCCCTAAACTACGTTTTTGTGCTTTATTCAGCATAGATCTACATTATGTAGTGATAAGACATTATCATTTCCTTAGTGGCTCTTCGTAACCTAATAGGTCTGTTGTTAAGGCTTTTCCTAATGGTTTAATATTTTAAAATTTGATGTTACAGATGAATCCAGATTCTTTTTAATGCCTCCTTAATGCTACCTTCAAAATTTTCTCAGAAAGGTTTAAAAGTCCTATTTATGCATGCAGAGCAATCAGCTTTAGCACTTGCCTGTTCCATTTTTCCCTAAAATGGGAAGGTGGTTGTGCGAAATCTGTAAATGTTGCAGAAGTTATATTGATTTGATAATTTGTAATACTAATATCCAGATTTGTTGGTCTGTCTGCAGTTTCTTCATTTGTTTTTGCTTGTGACTGTTTTATAGTTTTCTAAATGAAAGAAGGATACAGTTTGTGAGTTCTCAGTCTTAAGTTTACAGTGACTCAGCATATCCAGTCTCTGGTCTATAAACTGGCAATTTTTCATCTTGAGGTATGCATGATTATCAATTTATTTTACTGCAGTGAAGTTTCCAATTTGGATTGGTGGTGCACTGAGCTAGGTACTGCACAGATACAGGATGGTATATCCTCTGGCCCTTAGAGTTTACAATTGAAGGCTTGAATCCTGAAAATACTCACATGTTGGGCTAATCCCCTGTGTTCAATGGTGTTTTCAGAATCGGGCCCTAAGAAGACAGATGACATACAAAAGAGGGGAGATGGACTTGCTCTTATGTTGTCAACAAACCTTAGTAAAGGTCCTTCAAGCCATGACTAGTTGTTAGAAGTTGTCTTTAACATTGCTGTAAAGAGATCTTCAGTCGAGATGTAAAGAGGAAGTGAGCAGTGGCATTCTTGTACTACAGCAAGTGTACTCACGAGCTCCAAATGACTTCCTTTTAAATGTATTTTGAAAGTCTGGATAATTCTCAGAAAAACTGTTTCTTATAACCAGAGTAACTTCTTGGTCACCATGCTGGGGAACTGGCTGAAGTTAGTTGTCTGGCAGAAAGCAGATCAAAATCGAAAAAGTTCGTTTTATCCTATGTGACAAAGTCAGTCCTATTCCTGGGCCTCTGGTGCCTTTGTTCAGTCCATTAGGACCACTGAAGGGCCCTGTTGCCCTCGCTGGGGCAAGGGGTGGTCTGGGGGAACCCGGCCCCCACCAGTTCGTGCCGGGTTCCGGACCAGGGACCCTGTGCAGCTGCCAGTGGGAGGAGGTGACTCCCTTAGCCCTTGGCACAGCAGCTTTCCTCCCTGCGCCACTTCCCCACATGATTCCCTCTGGTACCTTCTCCAGGCTGTAGTGGTCACAGGCCCTCACTCTTGATCTGTAGAAGCTCCTGCTCTCCCTCTGTGATCTCTGGTGTTCCTGCTGCTCTCCTCTACTCCTCTGAAACCTGTTCTCTCTCACTGCTCCTCTCTCCCTCTGCCCTTCCCACTGTGAAGGGTTTTAAAGGCCTCTTATTAAGCCAGTCTCTGGGGCCAGCCAGCCTTAATTAGGCTGAGCCATCTCCCACCTAGCTGCCTGTGATTGCCCTGCAGGCCCTTCTGCTTGTTTGGGCTCCCTCTGAGGGGCTCTTCACCCTGGCCCTGCCTTACCTAATTGTCATTATTCATTAGTGGCCAGGTGTGTGCCTTGTCCAAGTCTCTGTGCTCTTTCTGGTAAGACTGTCAGTGGCATTACACTATTTGGACATAATTTCCCCAGGCCAAGATTCAGGCAAAAGGGTGTGGTGGAGAAACTTGCTGTGGCACTGCCTATTTTATTGCTCCGGGGAACTGCTGCACGCACCACTGTGTAAATGCAGAATGAACATCTCCCGCAGATTTCCTTGGCCCCCCTCTCGCGCCCCAGCCCCCAGTTGAATAATTGTGATAAAAAGGTCATGGGAAAACTGAGTTATACCTTTTGCCCACCTGAGTCTGATGTGGCATCAGAAGAGGGGCCAGTGGTGGAAACAGCCAGCTGCAGAGAGGGAGTGGGGGCAGAGGCTGCATTTTCACAATGCCCTGCCTCCCGCAGGGCTAGGTGAGGAGGTATGGATGTGGAGGAAACGGACAGAGTACGACAAACAGAGATGTTCAGGGAGGTCTCACACAGACCGAAGTTCAGAAGGGTTAGTGGGGGTGATGGGGGGGGGGTGTTGTGGTGTGGGTACAGGAGCTAGTGAGGTGACAGCATTGAACCAGGGGCTGAATGGAAGTGAGTGTGCAGGACCACATGAGGACAGTTGGAGAGAGGGTGGCTGAGTGGGGTTGCACAGACATATGGGGTAGAAATATCGGAGGCGTAGCAGTGTTAGTCCGTATCTGCAAAAACAGTAAGAAGTCCTGTGGCACCTTACAGACTAACAGATATTTTGGGGCATAACCTTTCGTGGGCAAAGACCTGCTTCATCAGATGCAAGAGTGGGGATTCCAGAGAAGGGTCTAAATATACAGAGTCATGAAAAGGAGGGTGTCCCAGACATGCCGGCATATGGGGGAGAGGGAGCTTAACTCCTTCCCTTGTTCCATGCTCACCCTCGCTCTAGCAGTTCTTCAGGCTTACTCCCAGGCTCCTTCCCAGCAGTTACCTTCTCCTGCTCCTCCACTACCCCGACTCCTCCAAGTCTTTGCGCTGCTTTTGAGGAGTACTGGAAATACATTTCTGTATTGTAGCTTAAATTAATTGTTATTCAAAGTTCTATATTAATATTCCTAGAAAGGACTCTCTTGTCAAAAAAACATTTCCTAAATCTATGTTGTTGTTTTTTATTGTTAGAGACATACTTGCTGAAGGGTAATTTTGAAATAAATTACCAAAATAATTGCAACTGGCATGACTATATTATTTTTACAAATAAAGTATGCAGAATTTGTAATTTTTGGCATGCAGTTTGCCCAGAAGTACTTTCTAAATTCCTTCTCTCCCACCCCTGGTTTTTTTTATTTGTGACTTAATTGTCTTTGTCCCAGATTACAGCAATTGGATGGTCATATTGGCTAAGCAAGAAGAGGTAGGAAGGATTTATTTTGGAGCCTGTTTAGTGAAACTTGCTTGGCATGATCAAAACAAAAAGCAGTCAAGTAGCACTTTAAAGACTAGCAAAATAGTTTATTAGGTGAGCTTTCGTGGGACAGACCCACTTCTTCAGACCATAGCCAGACCAGAACAGACTCAATATTTAAGAGTTCTGGTTTAAGAATTAAGATATTTAAGAATATGTGGTCTGGCTATGGTCTGAAGAAGTGGGTCTGTCCCACGAAAGCTCACCTAATAAACTATTTTGTTAGTCTTTAAAGTGCTACTTGACTGCTTTTTGTTTTGATAGTGTATAGACTAGCACGGCTTCCTCTCTGTTGTTTGGCATGGTTAGATTTTAGGCAACTTGAGGCATGTTGTGGTGGACTGAAACAATACTCCCTGATTTCCCCTAACCCCCTTTGCTACTACAGACCTAAGAACCTTTTATTTGTCTGTCAAGCACTGTGCACATTTGATGCTGTGCAAATAAGAGATCAAAGCTAATAGGTGTGTCATGTACAGCACTGCGGAGCACTATGAGTAGACTGGTCATCAGCTGGGGTCATATTGATATAATGGCAAATTACCAGCAAAGTTAAATAGCCTATTGCTCTTGCTTTGAGCACTTAGTAGTTATAAAGGATGTTCATTTCCCATCTTCTTATCGTGCTATGGTAAGGACATAATCATGGCTGTCCACCTCTCCCCCTCCTTTACTTACACGGTACAGGTTGAACTTCTCTGG
Organism: Carettochelys insculpta; assembly: GCF_033958435.1. Lineage (NCBI taxonomy): Eukaryota > Metazoa > Chordata > Testudines > Carettochelyidae > Carettochelys > Carettochelys insculpta. The sequence continues at coordinate 31,769,902 of NC_134152.1, forward strand.
TCTGCCATTCTCTGGTCCAGTGACATTCATGATCCGTCATGATTTTAGTTAGCTGGATATCCACTTATTTTGGGTGTGGCCAAGTTTCTGTGGTCCCAAAAAGTTTTACAGGCACCAGTTCTGGCTCTGAGTTTTGTGTCTTTATCTTGAATTTGATCCTAAATGTCTTCTAAGAATTCTGTATGCAGTGGAAGTATTCATAATGCAGCTAGACAATATTGACATCCCATGGTTTAGCAAATTCTCTGGTTTGGCACCAGTCTGGTCCTGAGGGTGCCGGACTGGAAAGGTTCTATCTGTAACACTCTTTAATGGCATATTCACATCTGCTTTATTGCTTTTGGCTTACTATTTGGAGTGACTGAATTTTCTGTTTGGATAATCTTAGCTCTGGATGCGTCTTGTGAGGTACTACTTGAAAACTCACAATTTGCTTGTGATTGTTGTCATGGTAAAATTTGTATAGCAATGTAGTGGAAGAGATCAGCTGTGTGGTGTGATGCATTTTCCAAAGCACAGCCCTTCCCAAACAGAAGCTGGCAAACAGGTCTGTCTCAGATAAAAGAATGTGTGGTTCTAGTTAATTTGCATTTAAGCAGTAAATAAAGTAATCAAACCAGTTCCTCAGAGACAAAAGGTAAGCTGATGCCACCGTCAGGTATAAACAAGGCCACTGGGCCCTTACTGCTAAGTTACTATTCCTTGGCAGGAATGGGGGCTGGGGCAAAAAACAGTATTTCTTTAGAAGAAACATCCTGGAGTTCTGTTCTGGTCCCAGCTGCAAATGCTTCTTAATGGAGGACAGGATTATTTTTTTAAAAAGGCAGGCAGACAGCCCAAAACACCTCTCTTCTCTCTCTGTTCATTGAATCACTGTAGTGGAAGGGACAAAAGAAACATCAATTAAACAAAACAAAAAGCAGTCAAGTAGCACTTTAAAGACTAGCAAAATAGTTTATTAGGTGAGCTTTCGTGGGACAGACCCACTTCTTCAGACCACAGCCAGACCAGAACAGACTCAATATTTAAGACACAGAGAACCAAAAACAGTAAGCAAGGAGGACAAATCAGAAAAAGATAATCAAGGTGAGCAAATCAGAGAGTTATCTTTTTCTGATTTGTACTCCCCCACCCCTCCACTCTCTGATTTGCTCACCTTGATTATCTTTTTCTGATTTGTCCTCCTTGCTTACTGTTTTTGGTTCTCTGTGTCTTAAATATTGAGTCTGTTCTGGTCTGGCTGTGGTCTGAAGAAGTGGGTCTGTCCCACGAAAGCTCACCTAATAAACTATTTTGCTAGTCTTTAAAGTGCTACTTGACTGCTTTTTGTTTTGATAGTGTATACACTAGCAGGGCTTACTCTCTGTTACTATCAGTTAAACAGAGGAAGAGGGTTGTGGCGTGAGAAGTTTAGCTAGTAAGACTGAGAGCACATGGTGAGAAGATCTTTGTTTTGAATTTAATATAGTTTGTTAGGAATTAGTTGCTTTTAGCTTTATTTTTCTTGTGACCATTTTTGACTTTTATTATTTGTTACTTGTATCTTTCTAAAATCTATGGTAATAAAGCATTGTAAAGGGCACCCCAAGTTAGGAGAGCAGGGGTGACACAGCTGTTCATTAGTCTGGCTTGTATTTTGACAGTGTTGCATTAGTCTTTTGGATTTTTCTCCATCATGTAGCTCCCAGAACCCAGATGGTTCTACTTTTCTTTTGGAGGTGACCTGTACTCCTCTTAGATCTTGTCTAAATGCAAAAGGCTGAGGTCTCTAGTACGTCTAGACCCTGCTGTGTCTGTGAAAGGAGAATTGGGGTTGGGTCTCATCATTACACTTGTTTAGTATGTTGGACGTTTTGCATGACTTTTTGGCAACCATGTGAACAAAAATTAATTTAGAAGATGCTATGAGGTGGTCTTGCCTACCCAGGAGTGATTGTGAAAGGAACTTGTATTTTTTTAGTCCTGACTTCTCATAGTAAAATTCTTCCGAATTAACTGTCTAATTTTTGCTAGTTGGATAATCTATTTATTTTCAAAGCAAACCAAGTTCATTTTAGAATGAGTTAGTGTAGAGGAAAAAAGGCGTGCTTGGACAGATACACATTGTGTCAGCTATTCAGCTCTTACACCGCTATTGCACGCTGCATTGTTTTGCAACTGAACCAACCTGTCTGTTCCTTCTGCCATGCTGACTGGATATCCCCTCCCTATTTAAATACTGGCACTCAACCAGGAGCATCCTATTTTTCCTGCTGTACTCTTGAAGTACTATAGCAGCCATGAATCATGCATTTGTGTGCAGCTGTGTAGAAGTCCTGGCTTGAGGAGAGGAGATAATCCAGTCCTGCCTTAACAGCTACTGTAATATGCTGAAGTAAAGGAAAAGAATTCCAGCATAATTAGAAAAATCAGAGGGAGAACAAGAACAAGAATGAATGAATACTTTTGGCAGTTCTCCAAGTTCCTGTGCCTAATTTTGAGGAGCTGCATCAGATTTTTGCCAGTCAGACCACCACTGAACCATGTGATGCTGGGAACCACGCCTAGGCACTGAGGTGAACACAGGACTCTGAGAATAAGGTATTGTCCTCTGAAGCCAGAATCTTTTTCCCCAAACGAGCCCAAGGCAGATGCAAAGGAACCAATCAACTCTTGAAATCCAGGTGGCTGTCAAGCCTGATTATGATGGGAGGGAACCTCTGCCAGTGGTGGTGCATTACAAGGTTAAACCATGTGTATAGTTACAAACTTTTGTTCTAGGCGCCTAAAGAGTGCTGCTGTTTTAGTGGATGTGAAGTAAGAATCTTTCCAGTCCTGTTGTTTCTAGCAGTCCCTCCTCCTCATGTGCTCAGAAAGGTTTCTACACCTGTGAATATCTGCTCTGTTGGAATTAATTTCCATAGCCTTTTACCAAGCTGGTATCCCAACCTTTGTTCTAGTCTTGTTCAAATTCTCTCTTCCCCCTTCTTGGTTGACCACGACTGGTCTAGGTAGTGGTGTCCAAAGGTTTTAAATAATAGAATAATGTTAAAATGCAGGAATGTTTATTGATGTCTGTTACCAGAAAACAATGCAATATAAACACATTGGCTTTAAAGTTTAAGCAATGTCATGAGACTTCAATCATGTTAGTATGTAATGAGGTATATTTTCTAAAGTGAGACATTAGAAACAAACTGGTGGGTCTCTTAAAATCTCACTTGTAAATGGATTCTCAGCATTGTTAACCCCTTAGGTTCTGAATGACTAGAAAAATCCTATTTATTCATTTTCAGTGCACTGTGTATATGTTTTGATATAAACAGAACTTATGGTAAAGATAACACTATTGAGGTATGAAGGTTGACAGGCAAAGCAGCCTTTGAGGGACCAGCTGTTAAAAAATATATATAAGTAGCATTGCCTTCCTGTTGTGGAGTAACTCCCTGAAATAGAGCTAGAGAGTGAAAGGTTGGAAGCCCTGGGGCATGCAATGAATTCTGTCCAAAGAAACAATGAAGTATGCAAACCCTTGTATTTTAAGATTCAAGAACAAGCTTATATTCTGTACACTTTTTTTTTTTTTTTTTTTTTTTTTTTGCATCTTCCATCCTTAACAAGTTGGTACACCCTGGTGTGTTAGCGAATATGCAAATCCTATTTTTTACAGATAAGGAAAACTGAGATTACTTGTCCAACTCTTACTGTGAGGTCTGAGAAAAGAATCCAGATTTTGTGACAGCTAGTCCTGTGTTGTACAGTAGAACCTGAGAGCTACGAACTCCAGATTTATGAACTGACCAGTCACACACCTCATGTGGAACTGAAAGTACACAGTCAGGCAGCAACAGAGACAAGGAAGCAACTACATTATAGTATAAATTAAACATAAACTGCTTTTTACAGAGGGAGAATGTATTTCTTTTGCATAGTAATGTTTCAAAGCTGTATTAAGTCAAAGTTCAGTTTAACTTGTGAAACAAGAAGTGTACAATTTTCGTCAATGTTACAAACTGTCTACATTTCTAATGCTTGTAACTCTGAGGTTCTACTATAGAGCCTGCCTTTTCTCATTGTGGATTATTATTGGACAATAATACTCTGTACTGCAGCAGTTTCCAGTTTCTAGTATGGGCAGCTTATCCAAGTCCTTATGATAAACTTGGTGTTAGAGGACAATAAAATATTTACATGTCTTCCAATTCAGCCTCCTGTTTCACTAATCCTCATTTTTGTACTTGGCTGTTTGCCTGCAGTAATAATTACATGACTCTTCTTAGGCATATTATGGTGCTGAACTGAATATAGTACACAGTAGGTTCCAGTTTTTAGTAACCTCTCAGTTAACCAGAAAGTTGTAGTATTTAGCAGTAGTCAGTAAGTGAAAGGCACTGTTTTTCAGGCACATGCATATAAATGTGAGAGTGTGATGATAGACAATAATTGTAGAAGCTGGGCATCTATTTGTTTTGGTTTCATACAGTGTTGAAAAATAAAATTGTATAATCCGAATGTATCATAACTGTTTACGCTGTAAATAGAGCAAATTTAAATCTTGGTATAATGGGCTGCCTATACTTAGTGCTCCATTCTTACTGTTACGTTGCTGCTTTTGTCCCTGGTTTGTGCTGACTTTGTGTTCCTGCAAAACGTTGATCCCATTCTTCACAATGTCTCAAAAGTTGTTCCACGTACCAAACTTTTTGGGTGCTTACGCTTGTTAGTCCCAGGCTCCCATAGGCACTGCAGAACACTAATGCTGTCAGTGAAAGACAGTTCTGCATATTTACTGCACAGCTCAGAGGCGGCATATTGAGGCCAACTCTTCTAATAAAGTTGCTAATAGGTGACATACTTGTAGCCACTGTCCAAATTCCATTAACATCAAAGTTACAAAACCTGATGTAACATTTTGGTTCCTGGAAAAATGTTGCTGTTCAGTTAAAGTTAAGTGGAATCTACTGTGCTTGCTCACAGGGTTGGATTTACTCCTCCCCCAATCCTCACACATCTGAATTACAAGTTGAAGAAAAATGAGGCCTAATCATCTAATCAATTCTCTACCTTACAGGGTCCTTTGGCACTGGAAGAACTTGGGTCTCTTGTTCCCTAGGTTCAGGAACACATGAGTTTTTAGCTTCCTGAAGACCATAGGTGCTGACTCTGAGAGTGCACTGGGGCCAACCTCAACTTTCTGCCCCTCCTCCCCCCCACTGGTGGCTCCACTTACCAGCTTGTTCATGCACTCCAGAAGCACTGGGAGAACAGCTGATTTGCAGCCTTCAGAAAACCATGAGGAAGGAGGAGGTGTGGGCACAAGGCACACTTGGCGGAGAGGGTGGGAGAAGAGCTGGGACAGGGCAGGGATTTGGGGGAAGAGGTGGCCTGGGGTAAAAGGGAGTGTAAGAGCAGCCTCTGGCTGAAGGGAAGGTCAGTACCTATGCTGAAGGCTGAAATGCTTTATTTTAACTAAAGTCACTGGGCTCATCTTAGGAGTGAGTGAAATACAGTGGACTGCGTTAAGCAGCAGGACATAATGTCCTAGTCCCCTCTGGTATGAAAGTAACAGAGAGAAAGCTGTGCTAGTCTATGTACTATCAAAACAAAAAAGCAGTCCAGTAGCACATTAAAGACTAACAGAATAATTTATTAGGTGATGAGCTTTTACGGGACAGACCCACTTCAGACCATAGCCATACCAGAACAGAGCCAATATTTAAGGCACAGAGAACCAAAAATAGTAATCAAGTTTGCTCACCTTGATAATTTTTTCTGATTTGTCAACCTTGATTACTATTTTTGGTTTTCTGTGCCTTAAATATTGAATCTGTTCTGGTATGGCTATGGTCTGAGGAAGTGGGTCTGTCCTGTGAAAGCTCATCACCTAATAAGTTATTCTGTTAGTCTTTAAAGTGCTAGTGGACTGCTTTTGTGTTCTGGTCTGAAACTTTATTCTATAGTCTGTTGTGTTAGGCCTTGTTTATGTAGGAAAGTTGTTCCAGTATAACCTAAAGTATGAATTTAATCCAGCAGTTAAACTGATGGACACTCTTCTTTCAGTTAGAGTGGCTTGTTTCTGTTGCACTTAAATTGATTAAGAGTAGGTTCATTTTTGTACCAAAGTACTCTGTTTAAGAGGTTTTACGTGTTCGCACAGGAGTTTGACCCCATATAACATTGGCCAGTTTTACAGTAGGAGCTCTTTGCAAGTAGAGCTGTTACTAGTATACTGTAACATCAAAGCCTTGCTCATATTGTATGTACCTCACACCAGTGAATTGTGATTTCCCAGCAAATCCTATTCCAAATCCTTGGGACCATAGGTCATGTACGTCTTCTCCACTTCACTCTGTCTTGGGACAAAACTTCTAGCTGGCTTCAGGAGTACCAGTAGATCTTCTCTGCATTGTTCAAAGTCCTCCTCCTTTTGCATTTTCCTAGCAGGTTCCATTTTAGAGCTTGACACACTATGCAGTGTCTTAAAAAATTGATACAATTATGTTAAATAGCATATATGGCAGTAAGATGGTTGGTATTATGATGAAAAGGATGAAAACCTTCATGCAAATATTTCTTAACCATGAAAGAATAGGGTTTAAAACTATGCTCTCATGAAGAGCTTTTCATGCTAATCAGCATGCAGCTATTTAGTAATGGTACGGTGAACAGTAGCTATACTATTGCATTAGCATCTATTGTACAATGATTAAACCTACATCAGTTATTTGGTCTGTTGAACTAGAAATTAATCGTAATATTCTTGTAAGATTGATGTGTCTTGCTTAGTAAATAAAGGTCTTTGCTTTAGCTGGGTATCTGTCTCACCAGCAGAAATTAGTCTTCCGTGACTGTGTTTTTTCCCCTCCCTTGTCTCCCAGTGATATCTTTAAATTGTAACTGTTTCATTATGATTATTAATTTATGTGACACTGTAAACTTGCATGGGGTTTTACAAACACAGTAAGATCTGTGTTCCCTCTAATTTTTCCCGTGCATGTGCATAATTGATTTTATGTATAACAACATGGAGGTGGTGGTGTGGGGGTGGAAATGAGAGGTTCTGACTGTGAGGGGGCTCAGGGCTGGGTCAAGGGGGTATTGGCTGTGGTGGGGGGGCCCTGGGGCAGGGCCAGGGCCAGGGGTGAGAGGTTGAGGATGCAGGCTTTCTCAAACCTCTTTCCCTGCAGCAGCTCCAGGGCTGGAGCTGGGGGAGAACTGCCTTTCTCCACTGTGGCAGCTCTGAGGCTGGGACCAGGGGAGAGACGCCCCTCTCTGGTGCAGTCATGAGTGCCTGCATGGTCCTTCGTAGGTGGCTGCACAGCTGTGCAGCCTAGAGGGAATTTAGGGTAACGTAGGTCTCAGAATTCATTTGAGATCACAACTGAAGAACCCAATAATATCTATGGATATCTTACATTCAGACCAGGCATGATGTCAGTATAGAACATGTTTCAGTATTTTTAACATTTCATCGATCATAAAGGTCTAAAATAAATCATCCAGACTAAGGATTCAGTTAAACTTGCTGTTCTGTCTTTTTTTAATATCCCCTGTGCATAGATTTCTTATGTGTATTTTTATGTGAGATGATCCTCAGTTCAGCAATTCCTTTAGTGACTAGGGATTCTGGAGAGGTTTAAATACAATCTTTTGGTCTTGACACTGAATCCTGTGTCTCGTGCCCCCCAACTCCTCCTTTCCACCTCCTCTCCCTTTATGGTGTTGCTAAAATTATACCCTTTTGCATTTTTATTTGGTTGAATTTAAATGCTCCAATTAGTCATCACTGTTACTGACATTAGAAAATGTCTCCTAAGCTGCTAATTGTTTCATAACTTATGTATAATGGCATTTTTACACTTTCAGGCTATTTTGATATAAAAGATTAGTTTCTATAAAATTTATTTTGTTCAAACTGAACACTGTCCAGTGTGTTGATGGCTCAAGTAAGGATACTGTAAACATCATTAAGAGAGAAATTAAGAGGTATTCAATTTCTATCTTTAATGTTTTTCTGCTCTTTAATAAATGGTGTTTCTTGTTCTTGTGTGGTGGTTTTTTTTTTTTTTAAATTGTGAATGTGTAACTGTAATTTAAATTACACATTCCCAGATTAAAAACTACACTGAATTGGAATTTACATTGGTAACTTATAAAATTTCAAAATTAAAATGCTAATTTATTTTACAATAACAAAGATTTTTGTTAATAGGCATGATCAAATTATTTCTCTGAAACAATATAGTCACACACACGCTGGCATTTGATTTATTTAGTAGGAGAATTACCAAAAATTGATATATGTATGTTATAACTAAACTAGGTGTAAGGTTAATGGTGCAAAAATACCTGTGTAGGTTGAACTTCTCTCATCCAGCACCCTCGGGAGTTGACCGGTGCCAGCCTATGGAACGTCAATATTGTTTAGCACGTTAAAAATACTTTCACTGCTTAGTAGGCTCTTAGATGACATTTAGGGCTAAATTAGAGCTAAACAGCAGCACAGACCTCTGAGACCCAGGACTGGTGGCTAGAAACGGTTTATGGGACTCCCATAAATAAACCCATGGTAAATGGTTATCCCGCTAACTAAAATTGTGCTGGATTATGGATGTTGCTGGACAAGAGTGTTCTGTATTAGAGAGGTTCAACTTGTATTTGAAACAGTTTATGGTTAGCCTGTTACTTAAATAAAATGTGACAGTTCAAATTTTTATTTCTGATGCCCTGGATCTGCACAGGTGTAATAAGAGTCACTTGACATTTTTATAGTGTCTTACGGCTGTGTGTAGAGCAGTGGTTCCCAATTTTTATACTAGTGCGCACCCCAAATCTCCCCTCCCCCCAAACAGTTCATGGACCCCCATCAATTCCAATTCTAGCCATTATGTACATTTCATTGAGGCTATGTGTACACTTAGGAAAAACTTGGAAATGGCCATGCAAATGGCCAAATCAGAGAATACTTGTGAGGTGCTGAAATGAACATTCAGTGCCTCGTTAGCATGCTGCCAGCCGTGGCACTTTGAAAATGCTGCCTTTCGCTCGCGCATGGCTCGTCCATGGGGGTCCTTTCATAAAGGACCCCCATGTAGACAAGCCACGTGTGAGCAAATCGCGGCATTTTCAAAGTGCCACAGCTAGCAGCATGCTAAGGAGGCACTGAATGTTCATTTCAGCGCCTCACTGGTATTCTCTGATTTGGTCATTAGCATGGCCATTTCCAAGTTTTTCATAAGTGTAGACACAACCTAAATGAAAAAGAAAACCACAACATAGATTTTTGTGCAGCAATTAATAACATTATTGGAAGATATTTAATTTAACAATAATTGACTATAACTTTGCAATTTATTTAAAACTTATTTTCTATGATCGCTTTTATTTTTTTTTCATGGAACCCCTGCTATGTCCTCATGGACCCCAGGTTGGGAACGGCTGGTGTACAGACTGGCAGTTAGGGAAGTAGGTGTTTTAAGTTGCTAAAACAGGCTTTCATGCTAAAAAGCCTTCTTTGCCAAGGCCTCCAATGCTGTTTCCTAACTAAATTATCAGTCACAGGAGGATCCCACTCACGGTAGCTCTGCCATAGAGAAGAGAGAGTGCTCTAGAGATATCACCTTGTTGCTGCTGTCCTATTAATCTCTCCATCCACAAAAATGTTCTTTCCCTGCCTTTCATACTGCTTCAATTCCCCTATAATTGTTCCTAATGCTGCATCTTACATGCTTGTCCTCTGATGCATCTTCAAAATATGTCACTTTTGTGGCATCAAAGCCTTCATTTAAGCCTTAATTGTGCCTAACTCTGACTACTTCTACCTCCTACTCTCTGGTCTCCCAGATTTGCTTTCCCTTACTCTACTCTTTCAACCTGCTGACAATGCTACAGAAATTATGTAACTTGCCTGCTGTCCTGACCATATTCAACTCATCTCAAACCTTTTTGCTGTCAACTTCTTGCTCATAGCATTACATATTAAACTCCTTACTGCTTATAATGCATGTTAAAATAGGCTGCCTATCTCTCACCTCCTGATTTGCTGTCATTTCTGTTTACCCTTCGTTTACCCTACCCAAGTAACTTGACTCACTAAGATACACACTTTGTATCTTAGCCTCCGTATTTTTCTTACATGGATCTTGGATACTTGAAGCTGCTTCCCTAGGTCAGATTGGTGTTGGCAGGGCTTCGGTTAGTAGCACTGCCTTTCCGACTTGGAGATGCCAGTGTAAGAGACACTTTGTGTGACTGCTCAAAATAGGATTGTCTTCGCCTTTTTGTGTGTTTGATTATAAGAAAATAATGTGGATATCTGAATTCATTGGGCATCTGAATTGTACCTGCACCATGATGTGCAGGGACAACTCTTACCTCTCAGAGCTGTTGTCAGACTTTTTATAAATACAGGCAGATATCACCAGGTTGGCTACGTTGTTCACAATATTTATAAAAAAAAGCGGGGGGGTGTGTGCGCATCTGTAAGGACTAGAGGCTGGTTTGCTTTTAAAATGAAAGCTGAGACTGTGGAGCACAAAATGGTAGCATGGGTGTGCCATATCCATGTTCTTTAGTTTCCTAGCTCCTTTTGGGCAGCCAAGGGACTTGTGGGAGTTCGGGTCAATCTCTCACTGTTCCTCAGGTGATTTTTAGAAGTCCCTGGGGAGACTGCCATAAATCTTCTGGTATCAGTGCCACTTCTTTAGTTCTCTTCTGAAATTGGAGGCCCAGTTTAACAGTAAACACTCAGGCTGTGTCTACACCTTGCACTCCTCCTTTGAAAGAGGCATGCAAATGAGGTGCAGATTTACATATTTGGTGATTCATTTGCATATTCTTTCAAAAGAGCTGCTTTCGAAAGAAGAAAAGCAGTGTAGATGCGGGCTCTTTTGAAAATAAACCCCATCTTCGAAAGAACCCTTCTTCCCAAATTTTTTTAGGAAGAATGGTTCTTTCAAAGATAGAGTTTATTTTCGAAAGAGCTGCATCAACACTACTTTTTGCCTTTCCAAAGAAGCTCTTTTGGAAAAAATAGGCAAATGAGGTGCCAGATAGTAAATCTGCACCTGATTTGCTTTTGTGATTTCCCTCATTTACATGTCTCTTTCAAAAGAGGAATGCAAGTGTAGATACAGCCTCATTGTTTAGCATGAGAAGTTTAGCTGCAGCTTTTGAATAGAAGTTGGAAAGCCTTTGAGGTGGCTAGAGAGTTGGAAAGAGATGTTCTAGAGAGCCAGAGAATGAGATCAATGATTTAGAGGGCATGATATAACTATTTTGCTCTCGGCAGACAAACAGGACCTTGTATTGAGAGACCTTCAGCAAATGGAGAAGTGCTTTTGGGTGCAGACCATGAGCACAGACTGGGCCCCAGTTGTCCTAAGACCTAGGACAGAGGTTCTCAAGCTTGTTTTTACTGTGCCACTGCCATCACTCACCCAACTTACAAAACAATATTTCTGCAGGTGTGAGGGAGCCCATTCTGGCCAGAGTTCCCTACTGCTCCCCAGCCTGTAAGCACTATTTTATCTAGGACACTGTAGGCAGGTAACCCCAGCAGAACATAGCCAGGTAGGCTCTGCTCCTGGGACCCTCCAAATGCTACAGGCTCCTTCCATGCTCACACAGCCCTCAGCATAGATGGTTAGAAGCCTGCTCAGACAAGATCTACTTCCCAAAGCGGCTTATGTGTATCCGCCTCTGAAAAGGTGAGTGAACTGGAATTGCCTCCCCTCCCGTCCCTCCCTTTCCTGTGAGACTACCTTTGTCGCTTCTCAGCCTTCCTGCTTCCTTGTTCTTCCAGTCTGGCAGTAGTAACAGGCATTGGAGCAGGAAACTGCTACTAAGAAGATCTGACCCATGTGTCCCATGTGAACCTCATGCATACCCCCACAGTTTAAAAACCAGCAATAGCTAGGTAGCTTCCAGAATGAGAGAGACCACGTTTCTGTACCTGTGCAGTATCTTTATGAAAGTGCAGTTGCAGGTCACAAAGAAATGGAGTCTTCTCCCCATAGAAAACAATATCTGTGATCTTGGTGGTCACTTGCTGGTAAGTAGGACATCTTCATGTCACCCTCCTATTTGTGAATCTGATGGCTGATCAGCCCAATTATGGAGCCGCAGGTGTTCTCACAGAAGGGCCAGCAGTTGGTAGCTGTTTGAGGCATGTGGGGCAGTTTTTGCCCCCCCTCCACCTTTCCACGTCTGCATTGCAGCAGGACCTCTCAAATTGTGCCACCCTCATCATGGATTACTGTTCTCCACTGGGGATGGTCCTGTCTGCCCCAAGCATTTCAGTGGAGGCATTACAAGACAGTAAATCTTACTGCAGGGGCAAGTACATAGTGGTCAGTGTGGTGGAGATCCTTGGAATTTTATTGCGTTGCGGTTCCTCATCAGCACAAGAGATGTTAATAGAACCTGTTTGCCTGTTCTCTCCACTTTTCCCTCTGGCCCTGAAAGAAGCCTATAGTAGTCTAAGGAGGACATTATTCATAAAGGATTTGCAACGCTATTGATAAAGTGATCAGCCAACGTGCATTATGCTAGATTTTCAAAAACTATGCTTCTGAAACATGGACAGTCCATATCGCTGAATTACATTGACATTGAGGTTTCTCTCACTGTTGTGTTGCTTGATGAACTTTCATACCTACTTCAGCCATGGCTAATGGAATATTTTCCTAATTACACAGTGTGAGATGCAGATTCAGTTTTTCGTGTACATTCGGCAGGTGCCAGGGTAGTGATAGTGTGTACTTCTGAGAGATATTTTAACATGCAATGTCTGTTCAGAGACTGATGTAGCAATTATTATATCAGTGTGTTAAATTTTGCATACTCCATGAAAGTAAAGGTGATGTTTTCAGGGAGCAGAAGAGTGGCAAGGCAGGCAGACTGGCAGAAACCTATGCACAGCTAGATAAACAAGTGGCTGAACCTGAAGCTGTTCACAGTTTGCAGTCAGCATGCTACCCAGATTAGAAAAGCTGCAGACACACACTTCTAGACTGGTGATGGAAACTGGGAATGAATCAGCAAAGCTGGTATTAACCTGTAATTCTTCATCATAGGAATCTGCTATTCTGTGGTGTTTATTCAGGCCTAGGTCTGTGCTTGAAAATGTTACTGGTTATTATAGAGGATGGTATTTTTTTAAGCAAAATAGTTATTACCAGTAAAAGCTCTAGTGTGAACAGAGTTGTTCCAGCATACTTAGTCTGTTCCTTCTATAGGAATAGATATAGTAATACCTTTTGTACTGAGAGAACTGTTCAGAATGGGGGTCCATACCAAGCTAATAGTACATTGCAGCATATACAAGGCCTTGACCTTCTCCAAGAATTTTGGGCATGTGAGAAGTTACTCTTAATACTGCTTATTATTTCCCCACTCCCAAGTGCAGACTGTCAGCATCACCTATCGGTGTACAGTAGGGTCTCAATGTTCGAGTGCCGTATTCACGAATTCAGTTACTTGCAAGTGGCCTCACTTCCCGGAGGCTTTGAGGCTCCCCCCCACCATTCATGAAAATCAACATTTGCAAGGGTTCTGAACACGGAACTCTTGCAAATGTGGAGACCCTACTCCATTTGGTAGATTGCACTTACACTGTTCCTCGTGTTGCTGGGTTCCATGCCCAAGGCAGCGGTTTCCTGAGGAACCTTCTGAGGACTTTTTCCCTCAGGATTTTTTTGCAGATTCTCCCTCCTACATCATCTTTATATGGGAGAATCACTTTGAATAAGACAGAGAGAAAGTTGTGCTAGTCTAGATACTATCAAAACAGAAAAGCAGTCAAGTTGCACTTTAAAGACTAACAAAATAATTTATTAGGTGATGAGCTTTTGTCGGACAGACCCACTTCTTCAGACCATAACCATACCAGAACAGACTCAATATTTAAGGCACAGAGAACCCAAAACAGTAATCAAAGTGGACAAATCCAAAAAAAAAATTATCAATGTGAGCAAATCAGAGAGTGGAGGGGCAAACGGGGTGGGAGTCAACAATTAGATTAAGGCAAGTATGCAAATGAGCCCCTATAGTGACCCAGAAAATTACAGTCTCGGTTCAAGCCACGTGTTAATGTGTTGAAGTTGAATATGAAAGAGAGTTCAGCAGCCTCTCTTTGAAGGGTGTTGTGAAAATTTCTCTTCAGTAACACGCAAACTCTTAAGTCATTAACAGAATGGCCCACTCCATTAAAATGTCTACTATCAGGTTTGTGTAACTTGACTGCTTTTTTGTTTTGTACTGTACTGTACTTGACTGCTTTTTTGTTTTGAGTAAGACTGGAGACTTCCATAACCTAGTGGAGTTAAGGAATCTCTGAACATTCAGTGATATCCAATGTATTTTTTCAGAGCACAGTTCCACTTAGCAGAATGGTCAAGTCCTACTCAAACCTGACCTTGTATGTTATTGCCTGATAGAGCCACCCAGATGCGCACCCAGTTTCTGCTTTGCTGCTCTGAGTTTTGTCTAAATGCAGTTAAGTAATACCACAATGACTTGACTTTAGGTAACTTATTATACCAATATCTAAACTATTATCACAGTTTGCTTCAGAAGTTTAAAACCAGCTCGTGTGGATTTTGCCAGAATACTTAGAATCATAGAAGAGTAGGACTGGAAGGGACCTCGAGAGGCCATTGAGTCCAGCCCCCCCCGCCCTCATGGCAGGACCAAGCACTTTCTAGACCATCCCTGAAAGCCATCTATCTAACCTCTTCTTAAATATCTCCAGTGATGGAGATTCTGCCACCTCCCTAGGCAATTCGTTCCTGTGTTTGATCACCCTGACAGTTAGGAACTTTTTCCTAATGTCCAACCTGAACCTCCCCTGCTGCAATTTCAGTCCATTGTCTCTTGTTCTATCCTTAGAGGCAAGGAAGAACAAGGTCCCTCCCTCTGCCTTATGACACCCTTTTAAATACCTGAAAACTGCTATCATGTCCCCCCTCAATCTTCTCTTTTCCAAACTAAACAAGCCCAATTCTTTCAGCCTTTCTTCATAGGTCATGTTCTCTAGACCTCTGATCATTCTCGTTGCTCTCCTCTGGACCCTCTCCAATTTCTCCACATCCTTCCTGAACTGCGGTGCCTAGAACTGGACACAATACTCCAGCTGAGGCCTAACCAGCGCAGAGTAGAGCGGGAGAATGACTTCTCGTGTCTTGTTCACAACATACCTGTTAATGCATCCTAGAATCATGTTTGCCTTTTTCGCAACAGCATCACACTGTTGACTCATATTGAGCTTGTGGTCCACTATAACCCCCAGATCCCTTTCTGCTGTACTCATTCCTAGGCAGTCCTTTCCCATTCTGTATGTGTGACACTGATTGTTTCTTCCTAAGTGGAGCACTTTGCATTTGTCCTTATTAAACTTCATCCTGTTTACCTCAGCCCATTTCTCCAGTTTATCCAGATCCTTTTGAATTATGACCCTATCCTCCAAAGAAGTTGCAACCCCTCCCAGCTTGGTATCATCTGCAAACTTAATAAGTGTACTTTCTATGTCAATATCTAAATTGTTAATGAAGATATTGAACAGAACCGGTCCCAAAACAGACCCCTGCGGAACCCCACTAGTTATACTTTTCCAGCCGGATTGAAAACCATTAATAACTACTCTCTGGGTACGGTTATCCAGCCAGTTGTTCACCCACCTTATAATAGACCCATCTAAGTTGTATTTGCATAGTTTATTGATAAGTATATTATATGAGACCATGTCAAATGCTTTACTGAAGTCTAGGTATACCACATCCACCGCTTCTCCCTTTATCCACAAGACTCGTTATTCTATCAGAGAAAGCTATTAGATTGGTTTGACATGATCTGTTTTTAACAAAACCATGCTGGCTGTTCCCTAGCACCTTACCACCTTCCAAATGCTTGCAGATGATTTCTTTAATTACCTGCTCCATTATCTTTCCTGGCACAGAAGTTAAGCTGACTGGCCTGTAGTTTCCCGGGCTATTCTTGTTCCCCTTTTTATAAATGGGTACTATATTTGCCCTTTTCCAGTCTTCTGGAATCTCTCCCATCTCCCATGATTTACCAAAAATGATTGCTAGAGGCTCAGATACCTCTTCTATCAGCTCCTTGAGGATTCTAGGATGCATTTCATCAGGCCCTGGTGATTTGCAGACATCTAATTTTTCTAAGTAAATTTTAACTTGGTTTCTTATTTCAACTTCTAAGCCTACCCTTTTTCCACTAGCATTTTCTATGTCAGGCATTCCTTCAGATTTCTCAGTGAAGACCGAAACAAAGAAATCATTAAACATCTCTGTCATTTCCAAATTCCCTGTTACTGTTCCTCCCTCCTCACTGACCAATGGCCCTACCCTCTCCTTAGTCTTCCTCTTGTTACCAATGTATTTGTAAAAAGCCGCCTTGTTTCCCTTTATGCTTGTAGCTAGTTTGAGCTCATTTTGTGCCTTAGCCTTTCTAATCTTGCTCCTGCATGCTCGTGTTGTTGCTTATATTCGTCCTTTGTAA
The DNA here is from genome assembly GCF_033958435.1 of Carettochelys insculpta. Taxonomy (NCBI): domain Eukaryota; kingdom Metazoa; phylum Chordata; order Testudines; family Carettochelyidae; genus Carettochelys; species Carettochelys insculpta. Next base: position 31,786,396 of record NC_134152.1, read on the forward strand.
TTTGTCTTAGTTTCCATTTCTTATATGATTCCTTTTTTATTTTGAGATCATGCGAGATCTTCTGGTTAAGCCAAGGCAGTCTTTTGCCATGTTTTCTATCTTTCCTACACAGTGGGATAGCTTGCTTTTGGGCCCTTAATAATGTCCCTTTGAAAAACTGCCAACTCTCCTCAGCCATTTTTCCCCTCAGTTTAGCTTCCCATGGGACCTTACCTACCCATGAGTTTACCAAAATCTGCCCTCCTGAAATCCATTATCTCTATTGTACTGTTTTCCCTTCTACCCTTCCTTAGAATTGTGAACTCTATGATTTCATGATCACTTTCACCCAAGCATCCTTCCACTTTCAAATTCTCAATAATTTCCTCCCTATTTGTTAAAATTAAATCTAGAACAGCTTCCCCTCTGGTAGCTTTTTCAACCTTTTGGAATAAAAAGTTGTCTGCAATGCAATCCAAGAATTTATTGGACAGTCTGTCCCCTGCTGTATTAGTTTCCCAGCATATACCTGGATAGTTGAAGTCCCCCATCACCACCAAATTCTGGGCCCTGGATGATTTTGTTAGCTGTTTAAAGAAAGCCTCTTCCACCTGGCTAGGGGGCCTGTAGTAGACTCCTAGTAGGACCTCATCCTTGTTTTTTACTCCTCTGAGTCTAACCCAGAGAGTTTCAACCCGTCCATCTCCTACGTCCATCTCCACCTCTGTCCAAGTGTGTACATTTTTAATGTACAAGGCAACACCTCCTCCCTTCTTTCCCTGCCTGTCCTTCCGAAGCAGGCTGTACCCTTCAATACCAACATTACAATCATGAGTATTATCCCACCAAGTTTCTGTGATGCCAACGATATCATAGTTGTATTCATTTATTAGTACTTCCAATTCTCCTTGCTTATTTCCCATACTTCTTGCATTTGTATATAGGCATCTCAGGCATTGATTTGGTCTTGCCTCCCAGTTTTGCCCTGGCCCTCTTTTTACTCTCCCAGTGTAGCCCAAACTCCTTCCCATTTCAAATTCATCTCTCATGTATTCATGCTGTCCACTTACCTGCAGGCTTTGCTCCCCTGCCCTGTCGAACCTAGTTTAAAGCCCTTCTCACTAGGTTAGCCAGCCTGTGTCCGAATATGGTCTTCCCCCTCCTCGAAGGGTGAACGCCATCTCTACCTAGTAGTCCTTCCCAGAAAAGGATCCTGTGGTCAAAGAAACCAAAGCCTTCCTGGCGACACCATCTACGCAACCAAGCATTCACCTCTAGGATACACCTGTCTCTGCCTGGACCCCTACCTCTGACAGGCAGGATTGAAGAGAATACCACCTGCGCCCCAAACTCCCTGACCCGTGCCCCCAGAGCCCTGAAGTCACTCTTGACCTGCTCAGCGTCACACCTCGCAGTATCATTAGTGCCCACATGGATGAGAAGCGTGGGATAGTCAGAGGGCCGGATAATCCTCGATAATGCCTGCGTAACGTCTCGGATACGGGCCCCCGGCAGGCAGCACACCTCCCGAGAGGAAATGTCAGGGTGACAGATGGGCGCCTCCGTCCCTCTTAGAAGAGAGTCTCCAACCACCACTGCTCTATGTTTCCTTCTTGCAGGGGTGGCAGTAGACTTCCCAGCCTTGGGGGTACGAGGCTTCTCCTCTTCTGTATGGGGTAATTCTTGGTCTCCTGTATCGAGTACAGCATAACGGTTTTCCAGAACCACAGTGGGAGGGTTCTGAGCAGGGGTGGGACACTGCCTGCTGCGAGAAGTAACCAGCTGCCAGTGTCCACCCTGGTCCACCTCCTCTAGTGGTTTATCAGCCATCCTGTGCACTGGGACAGTTACCTCCGCAGTCTCCACCTGAATACTATCCAGGAACTGCTCATGGCCTCGGATACTCCTCAACCTGGCCACCTCCTCCTGTAGCTCCCCTACCTGCTGCCTGAGAGCCTCCACCAGCAGGCACCTTTCACACTGAATATTCCCCTCAGCCTGGGTATCAGTAAGTGGGAACGGCAAGCCACAGTCCTTGCAGAACCCACACCAGGATCTGGGTAGAAACATCCATGGTCCGGCAGTCTGTCTGGCTACAGGCACAAGTGGAGGAGACGGCAGTAGTGCTAGCACAGGTGTTGCAGGTCTTCCTAACCATTATAGTCCTCTGTCACACTCCCTCTGTCAAACTTCCTCTTTAAACTCCCCTGTCCGCTTCGCTCCCCTGGCCGCTCCTGCCTCTGGCTTTTAAGCCTGCTGGCCTCTCTCAGGCCCTCCCCCTACTTCACTGTTCCCTTCTAGCTCTGATGTGTTCCAGGCATCAGACTCTTTAGATCTCCTTTGTCTTGATTTCTGATTTGACTTGGGCCCACACAATCACAATTTTCTTTCAGTTACACAATTTAAGAAAACTTTCACTGGTTCTTAAACAAGAATCTGGTACAGGCTTAACCAAGCTTGGTTTGTTAAGTTAAATAGTAAGTTTCCATCTAGAGCTAATTTCTTTTTCTAAATACATGATTTAAAGTGTGTGGTGGCTTTGTTCAGCAGTTCTTTTATAGTAAATGAAACACTATTTTTATGGTATTCATTAATGGTAACAAATATGCTTCCACGGGCCCAGTGCTTGCTGATAGTGATGTCAGATAAAATTTGAGTTATTTTTTTTTTTCTACTTTCACAAATGTGACAGTCAGCACTGTAGTTGCTATCTTGTCTGAATGAATCAGTAGACAGTCACGTGCAGCATAGCCTGCACCTATCGGCTATTTCCCCCAGCATGTACAGCAGCAAGCTGTCTTCCTTCCCTCCCCCTTCTTCTGTAAGTAACAAAGAGGAAGCCGTGCTAGTCTATACACTATCAAAACAAAAAGCAGTCAAGTAGCACTTTAAAGACCAGCAAAATGGTTTATTAGGTGAGCTTTCGTGGGACAGACCCACTTCTTCACACCATAGCCAGACGAGAACAGACTCAATATTTAAGGCACAGAGAACTTAAAACAGTAAGCAAGGAGGACAAATCAGAAAAAGATAATCAAGGTGAGCAAATCAGAGAGTGGAGGGGTGGGGGGGAAGGTCAAGAATTAGATTGAGCCAAGTATGCAGACGAGCCCCTATAGTGACTCAGAAAGTTCCCATCACGATTTAAACCATGTGTTAATGTGCTGAATTTGAATATAAAAGCTAGCTCAGATGTTTCTCTTTCCTTCTGTAAGCAATTTGTGCAAACACTGCTAGACATGCTACTAGTTTGTCAGGTGTAGAATCTCCATAGTGCTCAGGGTAGTTGGTGAATGCCTTGAAGTTTCTTTAGGTGTCTCTCTAGCACCCTAAAAGTATATGTGTTGTATAGAAGCTGACATATTTCAGTCCAGTAGATAATCTTTACACATTTGAACTTTAATACATCAATTGAAGCAGACAAATGGAGCATGGGTCTACTAAAGCAGTAGATATTTCTCCATAGTCAAGAAAACATGTTGCATTTTCTAGATTTAAAATTTGTAATGCTTTCTTGGAGTTCAGTGTTGAGGATACCTTAATTATCTTCTCATGTATTCTTTTCAGACTTTCTGATTAAGTATTCCGTTACCTCTCTCCCCTTTCAAAATAGCATGATTAATCTGCCTTTTTCTTGTAGCACTTTTTGGTTTAGATGGATGTTACAGTTTGTTAAAGCTTGCTGTTGAAATTAAATGCCTGTTTCCCAAAATATTTTTTAAAACACTACAGTTAAAGGATAGTGATTGAGAGGAAGCCATGCTAGTCTATACACTATCAAAACAAAAAGCAGTCAAGTAGCACTTTAAAGACCAGCAAAATGGTTTATTAGGTGAGCTTTCGTGGGACGGACCCACTTCTTCAGACCACAGCCAGACCAGAACAGACTCAATATTTAAGGCACAGAGAACCAAAAACAGTAAGCAAGGAGGACAAATCGGAAAAAGATAATCAAGGTGAGCAAATCAGAGAGTGGAGGGGTGCGGGGGAAGGTCAAGAATTAGATTGAGCCAAGTTGAGCTCAGTCTAATTCTTGACCTTCCCCCCCCACCCCTCCACTCTCTGATTTGCTCACCTTGATTATCTTTTTCTGATTTGTCCTCTTTGCTTACTCTTTTTGGTTCTCTGTGCCTTAAATATTGAGTCTGTTCTGGTCTGGATGTGGTCTGAAGAAGTGGGTCTGTCCCACGAAAGCTCACCTAATAAACCATTTTGCTGGCCTTTAAAGTGCCACTTGACTGCTTTTTGTTTTTCCAGTTAAAGGAGTACATGAGAATAAGGTATGTTCCTCTATCTTGCTGTTGTGTCTTGAAAGTTCCTATTTTGTGTTCACTTTCTTGCAAAGCAGCAATATTTTTCGGAGGAGAATAGAGAATGTATTTATACTTTTTTCCTGAAATGTTAACTCTTGAAAGCTGGCTTAAAACATTTAGCCTGTTCTGAGCAGCTTAACCCTTAACTCTGCTGTCTGTCATTTGCCACACGCCTAGGTGGCCTGGTTTAGTTGGTTTCATCCCTTTTTATGAGTAGGGAGATATTTTGATTCAGTTTCTGTCATCTTTGTAATGTCCGCCAAACGTGCAGTTTAGTGCTTGAAAAATTTCTAAAATATTGCCTTTAAAACAGATGTAGGAAACCGTTTTTGGATTTGGTGCCACTGACCTATATTAAAATCTAATTTAGGGTGGGATCCAGAATGAGAAGATCAGTGCATGAGAGGGGGTTGAGGTGGGACTATGGGGTCTGGGTGGGAAGGAAGGCACAGGAACGGGCAAGGAAGAAGGATGTGAAGGGGGTTCAGGAGTAGGGTGAGTTGAGGGACATGGCTGTAGGAAAGGAGGTCTGGGAGCATTCTGGGGGTAAAGTTGTGAGCTCTGAAAGGGAGAGGGTGGTGCAGTAGTGAGTTAATCAAATTTTCTTTGTCAGTTGTATGTACTTAGTGAAGATTTTAAGTGAGGGAAAGGGTTTTGTCACTAAAAATGTATCCTCTCCTAGGGAGTCAGGTTTGTTTTGTTTGTTTGTTTTTAGGATTTTATTTCATCTACCCTTGTTCTGAGATCAGTTTCCTTATTAGGCCCAACAAGTGCTAATTGGTTGCTGTCTCCTTTAGAAAATTCCCTTCTTTTCATCTCTCTCCTGTGTACTCTGTTTCTGAGAATGGTGCCCATGGTTGACTTGAAGTTCTGTAGGGATCAGGGTATCAATCTGCCTTAATCTTGTATCTTCTAAAGTGAGAAAGGCATTGATTTTTTTCCCAAAGAACTGAGGATGTCAAGATCATGAGTTCCTATTTTTCAGGGATACAAAGAGAACGAGGGGCCTCTTACTGTACCTTAGCAAAGTGAATTAATGAGTTTTGTATTTTACAGAGCTACAGAGAGTCTCTGGTGTCAAACATTCTCCACTCTGAGCACAAAGCTTCTTCTTGGATCACTTGAGAATTTGCATTCACTCTATGGATTAGCCAGGCAACAGCCATGTGGTCAGATTTAATTTTCTAGGCAGGTGTAGATGTTTCCTCAGATGCCGTATTAGACTGAAGTGTATTTGATGGTACCCCAAGCTCCTGTTTACCTGTTGTGGGGACACACTGTGAGTAATGGGATAAGCGACAACCTTTCTTTCAGTCCAGGGAACGTTAGAACAAAATGTAAACGTATATTACAATCCGAAAGCTTTATTTTTGTGAAAGGCTTATTCAGTTGCATTGTCAGGATGGGTTCCTTCAATGATGACTGTCTACCTCTTGACTCCTTGTCAACAGTTCTGTTAGTTTATATTTCAGGTTAGTTGCTAAGGAGGTATCTGCCAAGGGAGCTCAGTGGGTGATTTTCCTCTTCTGCTTTCTCAAGCCTCAGAGTGAACACAAAGTCCACACCCTTTCTTTGTACCTAGAGTTCCTTCAGAATTCCAAGTTAATTAGGAGTTGCACCTCCTGGTGTTTCACCCCAACACTCACTTTCCAAGACTCACCGCACACAGTCCCCTCCAGAAAAATGAAACAAACCGGACAGCGCCAATACTCTGGAGATAAGAACCATCACCTTTGACTTAACTATGACTAAAAGCCTTTGTGGACTTAAGCAGGCTTTTCATCTCAATGGCAGAATGGATGAAAGGACAACTGATTGCTGTGCAAAGGTTGTTCAAATGCATTGCAGTATACATCTTAATCTCTTCTGAAGTCTTGGGTATTTGCCTCTTCAGAGAGTGACTGGTCAATCTATCAAGGACTCAGTCCATCTCTCTTTCAATCACATTACATATCTACCTTAGACACCTGCAGGGCAACCACCTGGTCTTTGGTGCACATGCTTTTGCCAGTATTGTGTTCATACCTGTCTCTAGAGCTGATGCAGCTTTTACAGATGCTGTTCTATGGCCAGTACTGAATCTACTTCCTGGTCACTCTCCTCATTAATGTAGGGAATCTTCTGACATTGACTGTTTGAAAAGGAGAGATTTCTTACCTTGTAGGTTTTCTGGAGTTCTTTGTGATGTGTTCCTATGAATGCTTCACTACCTGCCCCCTTTCCCTTCTGTCTTGGAGTCATTATTCTATAAATTGGTGGCATGCCTGTGTCTTCCACCTTGTGCTTCAGTGCAAAAGTATTCTGGAAAGGGATGCAGGCACAGACCTGGGGCTGCAGTTGAGAAAAATCTCCTCTTAGTAGTACACAAGTGTGCATGTATCCTGATGTGGAGCACCCATAAGGACACACATCTTGAAGAACTCCAGTTACTGTCCAAAGTAAGTTTTCTAAACTTCTTAAGTTTGTGTGTGTGTGTGTGTGTGTGTGTGTGATATGGAATAATTCATGAACTCTGATCTATAACATAGATCAAGACTTGAAACAGTTTTTAAAAGAGATCTTGAAGTCGCTCGTCTTGACTGCCTTTCAACAATAACTTAAACAACAAACTTTTTTTTAGACAGGACCATTTGAAGCCAGCTACCTGAAATGGCTTTCAAAGCAGGACCTTAAACTTTGAAGTGATGACAGCCTTTACTGTGGCTATTAAATGTTTCCTGGATTTTTTTTCTTCACCTTCCTCTGTAAACCCCTCCAAAGAAATTGAGCATCATTCTTATTTATTTTATTGAGGTTGTTTTAGCTTTTATTTTGCCAAGCATGGGTAACATTTCAGAAGAATGTCTTTTCCCACTCCTTTCCCTGCATCATTATATGGGTATTAAGTAGCATTAGAAGAATGGGAAACCTAATTATCTAACAGGAATCAGGTGTTATGTACCAGACAAGCTGCCTGCTTAGGAAATCAGTAGGGTGTTCACTTGGTACAAAAGAGTGAAGATGTGCTTTTAGTCCTGAGGTGGTAGTAACCTGCACTTCATTATTTTTTTTAAATCTTTGTGTCAGCTGTGCATCTCCTTTCCTTGGAACAGTTGAAAGTAGTTGGAACTTTTTTAAATACTGTCATTTCTGTAGAAAAAAAAATCTGAGCAATTGCCAATAAAACTGCAAAAAGTTGAGCCTTGTTTATAAAAGCCACAGGAAAGTGAGAAGCTAGCTTTGGGCTTTCTTAATGCAGTCCTATTCTCGTGTGTGTGTGCGTTTCCAGTTGCAAAGCATGGTTTTCTGCCTTGCCTTTTTGGAAGACAGATGTGTAGAAACTTCTTGATTAAAAAATGAACAGTGGCTTAGTAGCTTCCTAGCCACTGAGTCCAGCTGGCTGCTGCAGAGGCTGTATTTGTTTTGTGTTAAGTAATTTTGTAGCAACACTTTAATTTAAACTACGCTTTCTGCATTAAATGACAATCCAAGTACAATGTCCATAAATGAAACCAAACACTATAATCTACTAATTTGTTTTCAGCGTGTGGTATTATGTAATCAGGCAGCTTATTAGAAAGGAAGATTTGGAAATAATACTGGTGGGATGTAAAATGGAGCTAAAACCAAAGTGTTCAGCCTTTGTTGAATCAAATATCTGTGTTCAGCTGAAGGCTTTGGCACAACAGATTTATTTGCCACTATTCCAATTTCACTTGGTCATAAGTACAGGAGACTAGTGCATGAGAATTAGCATTGTCTAGTAGCACAAGATGTCTTGTCAGATCACTATAAACGCACACATCACTGATGGCCTACTTTTCAGAGGTGCTAAGGTCTTACAGTTGTCAGGGAAGTTAGTGTAATTTGCAGATCCTGGGGATCTCTGAATATCCAGCCACCTGCATTTCAGACTGGCGCATGTTGTGGGTGGACAGAAGAGGAAAACTAAAGGTGAGGCTTGATTAAATCTATTTTGAGAGGGAATTTGGATACATTACAGAGCTTAGAGGCATGATGCCGACACTGGCATTTCAGTTGCAAGCTCTTCCTGCATTCATTGTTCCATTAGTATGGCATGCTCTCTGCCTCTTCTCCACTGCCCTCTCTACTACTGGAGGAGTATTTTCTTTGTGTTCTCCTGCTCTGACCATAGACCCTTCTCATAGCCAGGAGGCAATCTTACTGTACTGCTTTCCCTATCTCCTTGTTACAGTTCTTGGTGGCCTGAGTTATCTATGTGTTATTCTATCCCTTCATTTTTGGGGCACCCTTCCCAGTAAATGAATACCTTCTTTTGCAGCAGATGCTGGCAGGTTTCCTTAAGTGATAGTCAGGTGAAATAGACATGATTTATTCTCAGTAATTCTGTCACCTACAGGAATCTGGGTAGTATCAGTAAGATTGACAGAGCCCGTGGACAGGGTTCACTCTGAGGCTTGAGAGAACAGCAGAGGCATTAATACAGTCAGGAGCTAGCAGTATTGATTAAACTTAAGCACTGTCTGAAAGGTTATTTTCACATCCTTAAAGACTGAAGTACTATAATATTGTTCTTAATTACCCCAAACCTACGATCTGAAGAAGTTGACATTAGTGGATGTTCCCTGCTTTGGCAGAGTAAGGAGAAATTGTCAAGTCCCACGCCTTTGCTCACTCTGATTTGGTACTCATTGTAGATGTTACTGTGGCTCTCCATCTTCCCCACGCCTTTTACTTTGTTTTGGTGAGTGTATTTGTCTCATAAATAAGTCATGCCATAGAGACTCTGTACTGTAGCTGTTCCCATCAGCTTTTCCTGCTAGCAAAATTGCATTGACTTTGATGTGCATTAATTAAGATCACATTTTCTATGGACGGCTTAGAGTGGTTAAAGAAAATAGAGCTGAAATATCTGTGCTTGTCTAAATGAGACTCTCTGAGATTAGTAAGGCTTTGATCTGTGTATCCCTAAATTTCTTTCTGGAAAGGTGCTGCCTGGAATATTCTCATCAAAGTAGCTCGGTAGACTTTTCCAAGAGCATACCTATTTTCAAATGAAGATTCCTCTCTGTATCTTGCTGTTCATGAAGTATCCCTGCAACTTGAAGAGCTGAATACTACTACCTAACATTGTGCAGAGTGTATGTATTATCTTGCTTACTGAATTACTTCTCAAGTCACGTGCTCAAAGTTTAGATCAATACCATTACCTAATGGGACATTTAAAAACATTTTCAAGATTTGCTGACACACAAGAATGGCAAGGTAAAGTAATAGATTTTGTACTAGATCTTAGAACCCGCTACTGCAATATTGGCAATCATCTTGTTCTCATGTGAAATTGGCTACTGCAGTGGTGCATTGCAGGAAATAGATAAAATCAGCACAGAATATATACGTGCCTCATTATGTACTCTGAAAACTTGGTTTTGAAGGGAAAGACTTGTATTTGAAACTGTAAGTGTCTGTAGAGCTATCTAAAGAACATTTCCCATGTCTTGTTATGTAAAGAGCATTTTTCCTTCAATACAAAAAGTGTTATTTCCCCAGAATATTATCAGTTATTTAAATAGATGCTTTCAAAGAGTCCATAGTGCTTGCTTGCCTTTGAGGTAATGTATCCACTGTAAAATAAAACTGAATTTATTAATATTGATTTTGTAATGCTGGATTTTATAAATTTGAATTTGACTGTTCACACCTTCCCACGTGCAACTCACAAAGTCGACTTATTGCTGCCAGACTCAGCAAACATTGACTGTTGCAGCAGTGCATTGTGGGAACCTATTCCATAGTTCCCTCATCCCCATAGCATTCGGGGTATTTTCACTGGTATTGGACATAATTTTCCCACGCTGCGTTGCCCTGATTTTCCTCCTGTGGTAAGCAAATGTCCATTTTTTCAGGTGAAAGGAAGGAAAATCAGTGCAGCAACAAAGATCGCCAGATGCACAGAAATCTTTTTTTTCTATAACTGAGTTGCTTTTTAAAACTGGAGCTGTAACTGGATTATGAAAGATTTTATAAAAATCAGCAGACGTATGTCTTCTCAACTGGCCCTCTACTGACTGTCCTCCCCTCCCTTGATTACACCTGATCCCTGAAAATAATACAGGGACAATGAAAAGCATGAAGATAGAGTAGATAGTAAAGTAAGTTGTTTTTTGTTTTTGTTTTTGTTTTGTTTTTAAAGAGTTGCTGAGGGGAGGGTTTTTGGCTTACCAGTTCACTATACAGCTTCTGTACACAGTCTTTATCATCAGCTTGCCCTCCACCATCTCTTCCCTGGGTGGAGGGGTCCAAAGTCAGAAGGAAGACGATAGAAAAGGCTGAGAAAAAAGATTTTTGGCTTCCCTCTTCACTACACAGACATTGCCAACGTAGGGGATGGGGCTTGCCAAATTTCATTGCCATTGTAGGGGCAGTTTGGTATTTGGGAGGTTGAATGGCCAGTTGACATGGTTTACAAAAAGCTTTTTGGGCTGTGGGGTGCGGGGTCTGTGGCTCGAGGGCCACATGAACCATTCCCTCTGGGTGGCAGCCAGGCCCTGCAATTCATAGCCACCGGGGGAGACTCACCCCCGCCAGGACAGCTAGCCCCCCATGTTTGTTGGGGGGGTTTCAATGGGGAGCCAGTTGAAGTAGTCCCCCTGGATGCCTGCAAGCCCTCACAATTCTTAGCCATCGGGGAAGACTCCCCCGGCAGCAGCTAGCCCCCTGGGTCCTTGTTGGGGCAGGGGAGCATAGGGGGCTTTCAGGGGGGCCAGCTGAAGTAGTCCCCTGGGTGACTGCAAGCCACCAAAAATCTTAGCTGCCAGGAGAGACTCCCGGAATTGGGCTAATGGTATTTATATTGAAGGCAGTCATGCTGTAATATCAAGCTAGTGGCTTTAAATTCCAATTTATCTCATAGTGTAGAGGTTGCCTGAGAATAGACGACAAATTATGGACAGCTGTACGTAATAGTTGTATCATTTAAGTTCCTAATGCACTGGATGTGGTGTTTTTTCGTAAGAGAGCTAATTGTGAAATTTGCACTTAATCAGTTTTAAGATCACTGATCACTACTTGCTCCCTTTAGTAAAGGTATAATACTCATGTTGCTACTAGTGGAAACCATACTATGTCTCTGAAGCTTCCTCATTCACACTGTGGCTGGATTTTGGTTGCTTCATAATATTAGATGGAATGTGTTTCATCTCTGTATTTTTTATATTTGCTCTGTGTTGCTGTGCTGCTGTAGTGTAGGCACTGTAATAATCCAAAGGGGCTTCTTCACCACTGTAGTAAATCCATCCCTTTCTGTTGGTCTAGGGGCGTCAGCAGTGATGGTTTGGTCAACCTAATTGCATTGCGCAGACCTTGAGGTTTATCATATTCCTGAGCAATGTAGCTAAGTAAGGCTAAGTTTTAGCTGTAGAACAAACCTATGAATGCACTTAAGTCCTGTCTTCTCTCTCTTTCTTACCCCCCCCATCCACCCTTCACCCATACTCGCTGTGACATATAAAACTTGTTATCTTTGAGCTGCCAGATTGAGTCAGCACATCCTTTCTTCCTTATCTAAAACTTGTTCAAGCGGGATGGAGAAGTGTGAGAAGTCTTCTGTGGTTACCTTCCACTAGTGCCCAACACTTTTCTATCCTGTTGATGGAAGGCAGTAGGCTTTATGACTGTGCAGTGATTTGGATGTAGTAAAGGACAGAGTAGTATGGAGACAGTCCAGGACAACAAGAAGACCCATGGCACCTTATAGACTAACAGGTATTTTGAAGCATAAGCTTTTGTGGGCAAAGCGAGTCCCCAGGGTGAGTTCCAAGGCAGTAGGCAGGGGTAGCTGAAGTTCCAGCACGTTGTAGCCACCCAGCCAAACCAGTGTGGTTCATCTGTCAGATGCTCCAGGATCTACCAATAGATTCTGATTTACTGATTGGTGAGCTCCCAGGGCAAACTGAGTGAACTAAGTATAGTCCGACATAAAGCATAACTGCCAAGTGAGCTAGATGTACTGTTTTTCTCCAGTAAACTGGAATCACTATATAGGTACTGTTCTGTATGCAAAAGATTTACTCACAAATGTACTGTAGGTTTACTTTTCAGTGAGCCTGGACTTCCTCCTGGCTTTTTATAGACTGTTTTACAGCCGAGTGGTCGAATAATGTCAAATGTCTACCCAAGGGCATGTCTAACTGAGCATAAAACCAACAGGGAAAAAATTGGGAGAGAGGAGGTAGAGAGTCTGTTTTTCAGAGCTCTTTGCAGCTACGAAGTGTTTGGTTGCACCTCCTTGCTTGAAAGCGGGGAGTCAACCTCCGAAACAAGACAGGAGACCATCAACATTTCTAAATCTTCCTCAGACATATGAAGTCCTTCTTGTCTCTCCATCTTCCACCAGAACTTGTGACCAGTACATTGTCATTAGGAAGCTCCACACTGGACACTGAAATCCTTCTGCATCATCAGTTGAATAATGTAAAGGGAAAGCCAGACAAGATCAGACTTCAATAGCAGAAGCTTTTGGATTCTTCCTCTTAATCTAAATGTCACCCAGCAAAAGGACAAGTCCTTGTCTGCAAAAAGAAATCTCTCTTGTAAGGAATATATGGGGTTGATATGCAGTAAACTCTTCTAACCAGCATTCAAACAACAGGACTTCTCTAACCAGCATTTTTGTTGTGGCTGGAGTCTCCTTTGCTCTCCCACCCACAGTGTCTCCCTGCACAGACCAGCCATGGTTGAGCTGCTCAGAGCGGCTCCTGGGGGTTCAAGGTGTAAGCTGCCCAGAGTAGCTCCCGATGTGGCATTTGAAACCTCTCACGTATCCAGCATATTGGAATATCCGGCAACCTCCTGGTCCAGGGGCTGCTGGATAGCAAAGAGTTTACTGTACCTTGAATAATAACTAATGATTTGTTAGCCCTCAGAGACTGAAAAGACTTTTCTCTTTTTTATCTCAAAATTATATCCACCTATGAACGTAGTAATGTAATTGTTTGTACAGTGTGAGACACTTTTGGTCTAAGGATACACAGATCATCCAAGGTTAGGGGTGTCTCCCTAGTATAGAAATGGAAATAAATGATGATAAATGATAAATGAGTGTATTGCTAAAGATCCAAGCATGAATCTCATTATCTGTCTACATATAAAACTGGATTTCCTGTACAAAATGGCCTGTTGCACACTCAGTGGATCAAGAAGAGATGGGCAGTGCCGGCTGCAAATTAAATAAACTAGAAATGTGGCTGTAAGATTGAAGTCCAGATTGGACATACTCTGACTCCAGCACTAAAGCCATACGTCTTCAGCTAACATTATAATCTGTACGTTGTTTCCTTGTAAACCAAATATACCATGAATAATCTTTCGTGCCATATTAGAATTTGCACATTTGTTTGCCGTATTAATCAGTTCTATATCTTTTTATATCTGAGAAGTCCTTAAAAATGTGTAATCCAAATTTTAGAATATTGTAAGGATATTATCGGTTTTCACTGTAAATAATTGTTACACTCTGGAAGTAAAAGGAACTGTATGGTGCAAGGAGGAAGGGTTGAAAGATATAAACTTTGGTATGTTTTTGGAATATTAAGAGTGATTGCTTAAAAGGGGGTAACCCGATTGATAGTTGGGGCAAATAATGAAATATAGTTCTTGAAATAAGCTTAAAAAGCTTCTGGTAAGAAAAGGACTAAGGGCATTTTTTATATGTCAACACCATCTTCTTGCACTCCAATGGAAGCTGCAAAGAAACTAAGACAGCTGAAATATGAGGATCCACGTTGCAGGTATGCTATAGGAAACAGAGGGTGGATCCCTCCAGTGAGCCCTGAAACCAGCATACAAAAACTGAGATCTGTGCTCAAAATAGTTACTATATTTTGGGTTCCCAAAAAGAGGATGCTGCAGTGAGAAGAAGCTGGAGCAGATACATTTGGCAGGGGTACTCACTGGAGGAATGCAGAGCTAATAGTGCTCTCCTTGTCAGGGTAGCAGGGTGGCTGACACAATTCTCAGCCCTTCGCCATGGGATCATCTCCCCAAGTTCAGAGAGTCTGGGCCTGGATGGGTAGGATCTGGGAGCTGTGTCTGCAGGGGAGTGGAACAGTCAGCTGTTGATGCAGAGATACACCAATTGTGGTGTATTTGAGCTGTGGTGTCTGCTTTGGGGGAGGGGGAAAAAACTGCATTTGCCTGGATAGAAGATGGAAGCTCAAAAATGAGGCATGGTGTCTGGGAAAACCCAGGAGTATGGTAACCCTAGTTCAAAAGAGTTGACTGACCTCTACACAAAAAGCTGCAGAATCCCAAGTGCAACTGATACCTGGGCCAGCCTTGCAGAATGCTTTTTCTCCCCTCCTTACGTGAAGAAAAGAAGTAGCGAGACCTCATCTCAAAGATTGTATTTCTGTGTCTAAACCAAAATGGAAAACCTCCCAATTGACTTGAGAGAACCATGGGTCAGGACCCTAATGGGAGAAATTAAATACTTCCTCAGCAGATAGTAGTACTTCAGTTGAGAGTCACACATTAAATTTAGTGTTTGCATTTTAAATAAAATGGTCTTGTTCATCTATACAGTATATTTATAAACTTACCTTGCAACATATAGTTTGTAGTATCTATAAGCCCTTTTAAAACTCTGGATAGCTGGATCATTTTCCCTGTGCCTCTTTCTGAAATGACAAATGCATAGTCACAGAAGACAGTGGAACAACAGATCATTGGTCTTTTTTACACAATTAAGATCCAAGCCTAAAAGCAATCCTAATGGTGAAATTTCTTTTGCATTAAGCCTCGTGGGAGGAGAAAGACAATATTAAACTAAGGCAGGCAAGATTTATTACCCCTGAAATGCCAGAAAATAATGAACTGAGGTCAAAGCTGCCTTGTGATGTTTCTGGCCATCTTAGCGATCATGACTGTGCCTACGTTTATTACAAGACTCATTGTATTGCTTCTGTAAAACAGATACGTCAGAAGCCCTTTTCCTCACCATTAAACCAGTATATGTTGTTTTGAAAGTGGATTTCATATAGCTAGGAACTGAAGAAAATTCCTTTGAACCTAACAATTGGCTTTTTAATACTTTCTATTTTTAAGAACTGATTTTATAACTGCTTTGTGATCTGGCATCTCAGTTGCCTGCTGCGGGGTTCTTTCTTTTGCTTGGCTGAGGTGGAGAGGGGAGAGGAGAGAGAGAGAGAAAGAGATGTTTAATCCTGAGAAGGCTAAAGGACTTCAGTAAATATCCATGCCACAAGGAGATCTGGGCATACAGATATGTAAGTAGAAAGAAAATGGTTAGGTAAACATAATCAGTTTTTTTATTTTGGGTTTGGTATGGGACGACTTTCCCTTCCCCATACACTGTAACTTTTAAACTGGATCCCAGGGAAGTAATTATCTGTGCTTTAACCTATTGTTTTTCAGTTGCTCTGTAATGTGCAGTAACATATGCTTTATCACATAAATCTTTTGTTAGTAAATTGCTTCTTTTTTTTTTAAAGGCAGTGATTTGATTCCTGTGTCCTAGAGAAGGGTCTGTGTATATGCATGCCTAAGATGGAAAAGTTGGCTATCAGGGAGGGTTAAGAGCTTGGGGTTACCCCACAGGTAACCATCCCAAGTGTGTCTTCCTGGGTTTTAAGGAGGTTTTCTCATTGGGTGATGGCAGCTACTTCACAAGGTCAGGGAATATGTGACCTTGGGAAGCTTTTAAGCAGAAGCCTATAGAGGCAAGATATTTTTAAGGTGTTGGAGTTGGGGGACCAGCCTTGAAAGTGGGAAATAACCAAAAGCTGAAAAGGCAATACCACAAATTGGTGGTTCTGACCATAAATTGCAATTATGGAAAAATCACTGGCATCAAGATAGAAAACATGCAGATAAACCTCTGTTAGCTCTATGGAATACATGCAGTATAAAGGGGCCGTTTCCTAATATGTTTGTATGAGAGAGACACTGAAAATCCACTTGTTAAAATGCCTTCCAGAGGGATCAGCAGGGAACAGACAAGAATAGGTCCAGTCTGTTTCTTCAGTTCAAAATGACTTCAAACACCTTCTGAACAAACACATCTGTTTTGCCAGAAACTTATGAATCTGGATTATTAACCCTTGAAACCTTCCCGAAAGTAGGACATTTCCATACGTCCAGCAAATTCTGAATGGACGGCTGATCTCCTTGTTTTCCTTCACTGAGAATAAGAGGAAATGAAGTGAGTTACTGGCAAGCCTATTGGTAGGTTGGTTGTGGTGACAGCCCAAGAGAAGTAACAATATTTCAACTCTGAGTTTGCAAGGATTCGCTGTCTATTACTCTTTTAAGGAGATTCTGGGATCTCTTCACTGAATGGTGTTTGATCTGATTTCTAAACATCACCATGTAACAAATGGACAGACTGGCCTATTATGGAAAAAGTAGCTTCTAAGATCTGGCCTACACCTAAAATTTAGCTTGAGCTAGATAAATTGCTTAGGGGCAGGAGAAACTTTCATGCCCCATGCAAAGTAGTTAGGTCGACATAACACCCATGGTGCACGCAGTCAAACCAATGGAAGAACTGTTCCATCAGCTTAGTTGTTGCCTCTCAATGGGTCACATTTTCAACAATGACAAACACCTCTTCTGTCATTGCAGGAAGTGCTGTGATAGTGTCAGCTTTGTTACTATTAAAGTGTAGACATATCTCCAGTAGTATGAGTCCAGCAAGGTTCCTCTAAATTGATATCACATGCAATGTCAGGTAATAGGGCTCTTTTGATGGATTTTATATGCTTTTTGGTTTCTTTAGAAGGATTGCAGATTTAAGAGAACACACTCCTTGTTGTAATCAAATATGCCATAGCTTCCTTGAGGCCAGCAAAGAAAATTTTTAGAACCTCATTTCACCAAGTTGTCGATCTTTTTTTGTGTCTGAATATTTGTGTGAGCTCTGATTCAGCCTTCAGGAGTTGCTGGTGTCTTCCAGGAATGATTATTCTGCTTGCTGAGAGCCAGGAAGAAGACAGGGAGTCAGCCTTAAGGATACAGGGGAAATTATTTTTGTCCTGATACACTAGGTACAAAGTCCGTGATACGGAGCTTTCCCGTTCTAAATGAGCCATTCCGGGTTCACGTTTTTTCCCCCCAAAATTTACTGGAATGCAGAAATACTTACCCCAGCACCCCTCCAGTTTAAAGTTGACATATTTAATTGAGTAAAAGAAGGATCCCTGTGATCCTTCGTGTACAACAATCCAATCCTCCAGAAAGAATCAGATCAATTTGGTAACTTAGTTGATCCCCATGAAATAGTTTCTCAGAACCATCTGAGTCAGCATTCCTAGATTTGTGAGTAAAGGTGAAAGCGGATCAGTTCATGAATTTGCCAGGATTCCAATGGGATTTTGCAGAAATATAAGAAACTACACTTTGCTTATACATTAAAAATTAATAGGATAAGCCAGTGGTCCTCAAATTTTTCAGTCTTATCACCCTCTTACCCAGTCCCTGCCCAGCCTTTGCCCCAAAGCCTGAGAGGGATGGGGTTGGAAGGGTGAGTTGGGCAGGACAAGGAATTAAGGGGCTGGGCTGCAGTGTGTGGGGTTGAATAGGGAAGGGCCAGCCATGCTAAGAAGGGCGGGAGAAGAGCTGCTGGTACTGCAGTCATCCCTAAGTGCCCCTCTGGGATCCAGCAGCAGCTGCTGCTTTTTCTGCCTCCTGATAGTAGAGGCTGGTTACTGCAGGTAGCTAAAGCTTTCAGTATCTGAGTGGCTGAAACTGGGGCTAAGGCTGGAGCAGAGGGGGTCTGGGTGGTGCCACAACCCTGGCAGCTGACCCAGGCCTGCCACCCCCTACCCAGAAGTCTTCAGACTGAGGCTTCAGAGTCAAATGTGGCTCTTTAAGGACGACTTTGTGGCTCACAATGTTATAATTGCAAAGTCAAAAAAACCCTCCTGATTATTTTTAATGTTTTGGTGAACGTCTAATAGCCCAACTATGAACAACTCATATCTAAATAGCAAATGATATGTGATCTCGAACCATTGGATAACTCCTCCTGTGTGTGTGTGTGTGTGTGTGTGTGTGTGTGTGTGTGTGTGTGTGTGTGTGTGTGTGTGTGTGTGTGTGTGTGTGTGTGCGCGCGCACGCGCGCTGCCCTAAAATAGGGGTTACAAAAAGCATAGGCTGATGCTATTTTTGTTGAGGATATTCTCATATTCACGTGCATTGTGGCTCTCAAATTATTGAGTTTTTATCAAATTCAAAATAAATGGCTATTCTTGCTCTTTTGGTTGCCAACCGCTGCCCTACCCAGACATTCTTTTACACCCCCTCACCAACTGGGGTGCACTTCACAGTTTGGGGACCACTTGAATAATCCTTTTTACTAAGGTGAGGGAGCTTTAGCTAAGAAGGTTATTACTAAGGTTTTTTAAGGTTAACTTTTAAATTAAACAGTATTTCTCAAATCAGGAAACTTGCTTATTCTTAACCAATGAACAATTTATTAAATTTACCCAGAACCATATTTAATATACAGTCACCGCAACTGTAGACACAACCAATTGTGTATACCTTACACACAATACACTCCATCAAAGAGCAAAGCAAATTAGCAAGGTGTTTGACATTTTCTTATTTTCAGTGATTTTCACTTCTTTAGTACTTTTATCACACTTAAAGGGTTCACTGGTCTTTAAGAGAGTTTGAACAATGCAGTTACCTCTAAATGGGTCGCTTTTGGACCAGTCTAGCTAAAGAGAATATTAAAAGCAATTGCTTACAATTGTTCCGTTCAGTCTCTCTTAGGCTAACTCGCTTGGATTTATGAAGGAATTAAAAATATACAATATGCTTCTTTGAGGTCTCAGAGTAGAGAGTCACTTAAAGAACTTACAGTTACTTGTGTTAATGAACCAGGTATATTTTTTCTCAAATTGAATGTGTTTTCCAATACTGTGTCTTAATTTAAATAACCAAAACCTTGGTTTACAGTTCTCTTCATTTCTATTTACACATTAGTGACAGGACTGGGGCTTCAGGAAATGTGAAATCTTTATTCTTGGCCCTGCCACTGGTATCCTGTGTGACTTTGGGCAAGCTGTTTAACCTGTTACTCGTATTTTGTATCCGGAAAATTGGCAGGGGAGTGGGGTTAGAGATGACTGGGAACATTACCCACCTCAGAAGATGTTGAAGTTGAATTCATTTGTTTAAAGAGCTCTTGAAAATTTTCAGAAGGAAGGTACTAGAGAAATGTAAACTATTAGTAGCAGTAATTCTAATATTAAAACAAAGGAACTTCAGCACACGCTTCTTCCCAGTATTCTGATTTGTGGTGTTGGTTGGAATTAAATTCAGAAATTACTGCTTGATTCTCTTTAGCTTCTCTGTATTGGTAAAGTTCCCCTTCCTTATTCTGGAGCTATGCCTTTCTCTTGCTTAATAACTACCGTAATATTTGTTGGGTGCTCATGAGAACCCCGTGTCAGAATTCTGTTACCAAAATCTGTGGTTCCTACTTATCACTGGAATTTAACCCTTTTTTGATGCTGTTGAATAACACCTTGTAAGAAGTACTTTTGTCTGCTGGGCTTAGGTATGAGGCTTCTAAAGAAGGGTGCATGCCTTTATTCTTTGGGTAAGTAATGCACCCATCTAAAGGCATTAAGTGCTATTGACATACATTTTTAAAAATAGTGTCCAATTCTGTTCCTTCCTCACCCCTTTACACCTTTTATTATTGTTTTGTGTATATGAGGGGTGTTTGGTTTGGGTGATTTGGCGTGAGTGTGTTTAAATGACAGCCATTGGTTAGATATCTGGTTCTTCACAGTCTATGAATTGTCACAAGCCAAAGGAATTTTGGGCAGATTTCCTAAAATGTTGGTAGCACATCGCTGTGACTCTTGGAGTGGCTTTAAATGCTACACCATGTTCTTACACAAAAAGTGTTGCTTGAGATCCACCTGCCCCTGTTCTGTTCTTCTTGATAGTATTACCTGTCTCCTCTCTTTTGAATGGATCTGTTGAAATATTGTTCACTGGCGATCAGAAGTCCTTGGGTGATTCCCAAACCCAGGTCAGAAAACAGTTTGACTTCTGGACATGCTTTGATTTATAGTTCAGTATGAAAATAAAGGCAAAAGACTCCTTAAATCTCTGTTCCTGAAAACTGTAAATAAAGCGGGGGTATTACTCTGACTTTCAGTTCAATGAAGATGGAGTTTTTGTCAAATAATCTGTAAAACCAGAGCACTGATTTACAACAATGAAACTTTATTGTAGTCTGTCTTTTTTTATTATAGGTGCTGTCCATGTAGAGAGAGACAGAATTTTGCCATTCAGACCTACTACATTGCTTAAATGCCACAAACTGCTTTCTGTACCCAACTCATGATGCTCCTCCTGCTCTTGAAGCCCTTGCTACTCCAGCAGGAGATTTTGGAGCAGAAACTGACATGCAAAGGAAGACTGTCAATTTAGGGCACTGTGAGACTAGCACATTCACTTTCTGCACCAGTTGTTCAATAATATAGTACATTTAATTTACAAACTTCTGGTAATTCAAGACACCAGGAAGTGTCAACAACCCAATTCACTTTTGCCCTTTTCTTTTCACACACATTGAATGTGTTGCAATAGTGAGTGTGGAAAATAGCAGTCATTTAGAAATTGGCTTATTTGTTCTAAACAAATGAATGATTCATCAAGTGCCTTGTGATTACCAGTTCCCTTGTTTTGTGCAATCTCTGGGTTTCATTGCTTAATACATCTAGTTGCTTAGGTCTTTTTGGGAGGCTGAGCAAAGTATTTAATAGTAAAAACTTGGTTTTGGTCACCACTGTCTTCTGACCCAATAATTTGCATGAGGAGAGCTCTGCCATGTCAAAGACTGAAGACCCAGCTCCAGAGTTTCTAACTCTTGAAATACTAACATGCATCTTGTGATAATTTTTTAAATAAATAACTCTTAGTTATACTAGAGTAACTTACTGTTTCAATATTCAATTAAAATTACTTAATTGAAGAATATTTAGGAAGGGATGGGTTAAAAATCAGTAAAACTGTAAGATGCTCAGCATTTTCTGCACACTTGTCATATATTAACAATATATTTAATGCTAGAAGACTTGTAATCTACAAATTGCTAAGAAGTAAAATAGCCAGTTGCTAGTCTGAGTCTATGAGCTGTTGCCGTAGCAACAATCTCTAGGGATAGTTTGATCATATTTAGCTTTTGTAGCCAAAGACCACTGTTTACGTATCAGTTTGACAGATTTGTAATGTTTTTCTTTAGATGTAAGTAGGGCCCTGCCAAGTTCATGATGTTTTTCGATCAACTTCACTGTCATAGGATTTTTAAAGCAATCGTTTTTATGACTTTTCAGATTTAAATAGCTGAAATCATAATGTTTTGTATTTGTAGGAGTCATGGGTGGGGGGTGGTTCTGCTACCCTTACTTGTGTGTTGCTTCTGTTGGCAGTGCTGCCTTCAGACCTGGGCAATTTTTGTCCAGAAGTCCAGCTCTGTGGGAAGCAGCACAGACATAAGGGTGGCGTGGCATGGTATTGCCTCTCTTACTTCTCTTTTGCTGTTGGCAGGGCACTCTCTTTAGAGCTGGTTGCCCAGCCAGCAGCTGCTGCTTTCCTGCCACCATGTTCTGATGACAACAAAGCCATAAGGGTGGCAATACCATGACCCCCATAAAATAACTTTGTGACACCCCCCACCCCCAACTTTCTTTTGGGTCATTTGAGACCCAATTTGAGAAACCGTGGTCTGTGGAAAATCTGGTGAAATCTGTATAATATAAAAAGCACACAAAAGAGCTGATTGCACAGCCCATGACACATTTTTCATCGTCTTAAATTTGGTAGGGCCGTATTGTAAGTTGTGATGGTAGGCTTTTGGTCCTCTTTTAAAATATTTTATTGCACATGGGTGCTGTTAGATTTAACTCATCTACTTTCACCTTACAGGACTTTGGGGAACTTTGAACCCATATCAGAGGGGTAGCTGCGTTCGTCTGTATCTGCAAAAATGGGAAGTCCTGCGGCACCTTATAGACTAACAGTTTTTGGAGCATAAGCTTTCGTAGGCAAAGACCCACTTCGGAATGGATCTTTGACCATGAAAACTTATGATCCAAAAACTCTTAGTCTATAAGGTGCCATGGGACTTTCTCATTGTTTTTTGAGCTCAGGTGTGTGATTCAAGATTTAAGACCATTTCTGAAAGGGCTAAAAAAAGTCACAATACAGTAGACTATAAACTTCTCAGTTTATTTTTACATTGCGTGTTGAGAAAGCAAAATGTCAGAGGAGAAAATTGTATCAAACTGATATTTTTATTTGGCATTACTGCAAGTTATGGCAGATTGGGCAAATACTGCAAAATGTGGGCTCTTTAGCATTTGTTGTGGATTGGTGTAGATTTGTGGATTATTGCCTTTTAAAAACAAAAAAACTGTTTCCACATTCATTGCTGTGGTCCTCCTGTTACTTGGAAGTGGTCTTTGTGGCTTGATCTATTACAGAACAGTAAAAAATCACCATATTGAAGTGAATATCTGAATTTGAACACCATTCTCTTCGTTTCTGGGTTTACTCATTTGTTGCTAGAATTGTTGTCCACATCATTCTGGTAAGAAGGAATCCATTTAAGTTTGAATTATTTTGGCTACTAGTGTTCAGCCAAGTGTAAAATATGATACTTAAAGTATTTGATGCTAAATAGTTTGGTGATTTGTGGCCTTGTGATCCCTAAATTCTTCTTTTTGGTTTGCAACCATCTAGGAATAATAGAAGTCTCCCAAGGGATTTATTGATACATCTGAGTTGGACAGCTAATGGCAGAAAAATATGGAATATTGATTTTGAAGAAGAGTTCAGCTCTTGATCAAGATTAAAAATCTACCTCATCTAATTTTTGAATACTTTGTCAGAGTTAGTTGAAATGTATCATAGCAACAGGAGAGCAAACTATTATATTGGGTTTGTGTGCTTCACTTCAAATGACTCACATCATTTGTCATTAAATATCTTACTGGACTGGCTGGTGTAGGGAAATGGAGTCTCTTTCACCTTCCAAAAACTTGTTGCAAACCTAGCCCAGATTAGTTAATAACCAAAATACATATGTGGTTGAATAGTAACAGAGAGGTAGCCATGTTAGTCTGTACTCCAACAAAACAAAGCAGCAGAAATGTAGCACTTTGAATAACTCATTTTGTTAGTCTTTAGTGATGAGGTTCTGTGGATCTGTCCCAAGAAAGCTCATCACCGAATAAATCATTTTGTTAGTCTTTAAAGTGCTACATTTCTGCAGTTTTTGTTCTATGTGGCTGATTGGCCTATATGAAGTCAGTTGTTGGAAGTGCATGATCTTTGAATGGAAGGTGTCAAAAACATCTTGCAGTTGACACTGTGGTTGGTATACACAATAGAGGAAACTAGCAACTTCAAACTGGTGTGGATGCTAGCTATTCCTAGGATCATAGAATTGTAGGGCTGGAAGAGACCTCAGGAGGTTGAGTCCAGCCCTATACATATGAGGCCCCAACAATCACTGAACTCCCAAGCCCTGGTTTACAAGGCCAGTGCTTTAGACTGAGCTGTTCTTCCTCCCGCAAATGACTTGCTCCAGATCAAGGTTTTGAAATGTGTTGAGGGAATGAAAAAGTTTGTTCTGTTTCTGCCTGTAATGTACTTAGTCTGTGAAGACAGAATTTCATTTACCCTTGCTGTCTATCTGGCACACTTGACAGCCACTCAGTTAACTGTCTACTGTTTATTTCTACTTCCAGATAGCTTCTCTAAATGGTTTGAAGAGTTAACAAAATATTGACCTGTGCAAATAGAGTTTTTTCCTGTTCATAATTATTTACTTTTGTATTTCAGGCGAAATCGTGCATTTGTCACATGTGTGGTGCCCATCTGAACAGACTCCACTCTTGCCTCTATTGTGTCTTCTTTGGCTGTTTTACAAAGAAACATATTCACGAGCACGCGAAGACAAAACGACACAATTTAGGTGAGCCAACCTTCTGGAATCCCTCGCTAGTCCTTGTATCCCAATGTTTGGTGGCTTGTGAGTGTTTTTATTTTCCTCGGCCTCTCCCTTCCCCACCTCCAACTTCAGTCTGTGACATCTACCAAAAATCCATTCTAATGTTTACCTTGACTAGACCTCTTACAGTATTTTAAACTGAGCATAGCTTCAACTTTCATTGTTTAGGGTTTCATTGCCACATAGGTGCGTTCCTTGTTATAATTTTAACTTTCCACGCTTGCAACTTAATTATTTCATATGTACGTTTCTGGGCTAAAATGATGAATAAAAAATTAAAGGAGGAAAAATCCCTGGAGTAACTGTTCTTGGTTTCTGTTTTAAAAAGCAAATCTTGTTTTTAATTGGTATTTCAGTTTTTTCTCTTTAATTTTTGTTACGTAATATAACTGTGTGTGATTATCTAACATTTTAAAACAAAATGTCACATCGATATTCGTCATTGCATCTACAATGAAAATGAAAGTGGTTATGTTCAGAAAAAATTGTTAAATTTAAAAACATAACAGACTTCTGCACTTCTGTCCTTGCATGGTTTTAATTATATTGTTAAACTAACAACAAGAAAATTGTTCAGCTGCTGTCAGGAGTGTAAAGCTAATAGTAGAAGAGCTTTCTCTTGTTCCTCTTCAACAGCATCAGCAAAATGCCCATGAAGCTCAGATTCTTCAGCCTTCATTGTTGGGTAAATTAGAAGTCTAACAATCTATTGAACAATGAGTTTTGTTTGTAATTATGGTAGTTTAATGTGGTTTTGATTTTGTAAATTGAGTGAATGTGACATTGGAGCATCAAGATTAGGCTTTTTAGGGTTAGTTTTCTAACTATAACCACTCTCAAAAATAGCTAATCTTTTTGTTCCCTTTCCCAAATGAAAAGGCATAAATTTAGTCAAAAAGTATTGGCTGGCATCCAATACTTTAATCTATTTGCACTACACTTTGTGAAAAAATAAAGTAGTGAAAAATCAGTTTTTAAAAGTTTTACCCTAAAGTTGCAGTGAATTTGGTACATTTAAGATTGGTTGCAACCCTGTTTTCCCCATTTATGAACATGAGTGAAAAGGAAGAAAATTATAGGATGAAGGAAATCCAGAGAGCCCATGGGATCCCTGTGCTTCTCTAAAATATGTTTGCAGCCCTCTTTGAAGATCTGGTGGTCAGTTCCATCACTATGTTTTCTAATTACATTGGACTGTGAAATTACTACCGTTTTCCCTACTACTTTGTTCCCTGGAACAAAGTTACCTCCAGTCTCTTGGAAGTGTCGTTGCTATGACATACTGTTCTGAAGCAGGTCTAGCCAAAAAGAGGGGTCTGTGCCTTATCACAGAACCATAGAATTCTAGGGTGGGAAGGGACATCAGGAGGTCATCTAGTCCAGCCACATCCCTAAAGCAGGATCAACCCCAACTAAGTCATCCCAGCCACATATATTTACTTTCCTTCATTAGACAAAGAAATTAACTTGTAAGATCCAAACTGACTCATGGATACTAGTGTTTAAACCTCAGTATTTATATTCCAGCAGACTAATACAATATGTAAAGCTGCTCCTGGGTAGATGGCAGGAGGGAATGAACCTGCAACCTTAGAGGCTAAAGGCCTGTGCTCCATCACATGAGCTAAAAGCTATCTAGCTTTCAGAGAAGGCTGTAGATCAGAGACTTCACTCTCCCTTGTCAGTGGTTTCAGTGCCTCTGGGGTTACAAATGCATGACTATCTAGTATTGGGCAAAGGGCAAGAAAAATACATTTAAAAAAAAATCAGGGACTTTCAAGTTGTGCAGTTCACCCTGTTAAGGCACTAGCAAAACTAATGCAATCATTGATTGCCATTATCTGTTTGTGAAATGAAATTTTATTGATTTTTTTTTTTTTTTTTTTTGAGAAAGAACTCTGAATTATCCTTGATCCTTCGTTGTATTTCTGTATTTATCAGAAGAGCACAGCTTTTTGTTTAAAATTAAAAATAATCTTGCAAATGGAACTATGATCATTTAGGATGTAAGTACTTCAAGAAAAGAGGCAGATTAGGGAGCAGAGATTTGCCGAGGAGACATGCAAACTGTACTAACACCCTTGCATAAAAACCATGTATAAAATATGTACTCTCACAAAACTGTAGTTTTGAGTCAGCCGACGTTATAAGGAAATAAAGCTAAACTAGAATTAAATGAATTAAATGAGGAAAACATCTTCATTGTAAATATTGGGTGGTAAAAATATGCTTTCAACAGTATGTGTTTGTTATTTGACAATATGGGTGAGGTTATAGGAAATGTTTTTGGATGAACTTCTGTTGGTGAGATAGATACAAACTTTTAAGCTCACACAGAGCTCTTCTTGAGGTAGCCTGAAGAGGAGCTCTCTATCTTGAAAGTTTGTTTTCTTCTCATTAACAGAAGTTAGACCAATAAAATGTTGGGTCTAACACAGCAGCTACAACAAAGCATCCAACACTTGTTTGTTATGTTAGTGATTTTTTCACTGCATGCCTTACTTGCTTTTATGATTGTCAAATACTCACTCTGTGAAAATTTTGCAAAAGGCGTGTCATTTTCTCTCATGCAAATGCCCTATTTGTATACTTAATTGATGTAAGTATTGTTGAAAGGAATACTGGAAGCGGTTTCATATGTAAAGCTGACATGACTGACTTATCTATTGTAACCTTTGTTTATATGTGTATTTGACATTGGATCCATGCATAGCATTTTTATTTAAACTTTTCTGTGCTTGTGTGTGTGATATACCTGTATCAAGATTTTAGCCTAACAGTTGAATTTTAATGTCCCAAATTACTATATAGTGTTAATTGTTGAGAGACAGAAGGAAATTAAAATGTAGAAGTAATGGAGCAAGAAGGTTTTTTGCTAAGATTCTAAATCTGATAATAAGGCACAGAGACAGACACTTGATGGTTGTTCCAGATGGTATGAGCTATATGGGATAAAGGGTTGAGCATCAGTATTGGTGAGATGATGTAAAGAAACAGACAAGAATTAAGGAATCTCTTCCTAAAAAATTAGAGAAGGGTCTTCTAGGGTGGACTGAAAACTCCATGGAGTTAGTTTAAAAAAAAAAACCCAACATGCAGACTTTCAATAAAAATGGACAAAACAATAATTAGTTAACTATCTAGTATTTTGAAGTCAGTCTTTTAAAGAATAAAAATAAAACAATGGTGGCTTAGTTTCCAGCTTGATTCTATCAAGAGAAGAGCTAATTGAATAGGACTGTCACTTGTGGATACAAAAATAAGATCCTGTGCACCTATCATCTGGGTCTTTATGTAGTACAATAAACAAAACATCATGGAATCTGCAAGAGGAATAAAAAATTTAAAAGGGGAGCATAAATCAGGATCATATATCAGAAGCACACCACCTGCGTTCAACAGGAGTGACCTACATTTACAAGAGTAAGGATGAGCCTTCACTCAGCAAACATCAGATGCGTTCTCATCTAACTCCTGCGAAACTGCTTTATAAAGGAATTTTTTTTCCCCCTCCAGCAAACAATAAAATATTGAATGCTCCAGCAACCGACCAATCTGCCGAAGTTCTAAAACCAAACTCACTTATTTAAAATAAGTTTTAAAAATAATTTTTCTTCTCCTGAATTTTTAACTTTTTACTGTAAAATGTCAGCATATGTTTTGGGAGAGGGAGAGAATGTGTGCGCCGACATGCATGGTGCTTTGGAACTTCAGAGAAAATTTAAGTACAGCTGACAGAGATGTCTTAAAGTTCTCCTATAATGGTTATGTTCAAAATATTTGGTTATATTCTGTATGAATTTTTTCTAAGGTTTCCTCATTCAGTTAAGTCACTCTGAGTAGGTAAATGTTACCAGTGCTACTGACAACTGGATGTTGGGGCATGTTAATTAAAATTAGTTCTTCTTTAAGCCCTAGAAGAACCACAAATTGTAATTCAGAAACTGGGCCAAACGTCTTGCAGGGACTCTTTTGACTACGTCTGCACAATGGCAATCTTTCGAGAAGTTCTTCCACAAGATCTCTTCTGAAAAAACTTCTTTCGAAAGAGCGTGTCCACCTGTAAAGAGGTGGATAAAAAAAGCAGTCCACTCTTTTGATAGAGAGTGTCCCCAGGGCCTCCGCTCTTTTGAAAGAACGGGTCAGGGATCAAAAAATCCAGCACCATCAGCACTACTCTGTTGAAAAAAGAGCCCACAGAGCATCTACACACTTTTTTTTTTTTCTCCAAAGAAGCTTTCAAAGGAAGGTGCTCTTCCTGATCTGAGAGTGAAAGGAGGCTTCCAGAAGAAGAGCTGCATTCTTTCAATTTCGTATCGGAAGAGCGCATTTTGTGTGTAGGTGTTCCACGTGTAGCTTTCAAAAAAGGGACAGATTTTCCAAAAGAACTTGCTAGGGTAGGCACAGCCTCTGTTTTGTTTGCACAGCTCCTTCTACAATAGGATTCCAGGTGCCATGTTAGTACAAATAACAACAATAATTAATAAACTGCATACTTCACAGATTGCTAATTTAATGGACACAAATTATAGTTGCAATATTTGCTAATAGAATAGGGGTTAACCCAATATTAGAGTGAAATAGAGAAATCTGAATTTGATACGGAATTTCAACAGTGGCGGGATGTACTCTGTGTAGCACCATGGACTTTTTGGTTGAAAAATGGTGTCTTGTTTTCCGTATTTATCTTTGCTGTTTGCATCAATAAGATTTCACATAGCTGGATAACTACCAAGATGTATCTGGTTATTAATGTTCCAATATGCACTGAAATACCAAAGATAATAGTCAAATGCTGCTTTAACAAATAAAAGCAGATTTCCTGAGATGGGTCAAACCTTTTGAGAGAAGAACTTTATTAAAAAATGAGCATGCTTACCCAAAGTCATTAATAAATGTTTCCTACTAAAGTTAAATATTTGTAAACAGAATTAAAGCTTTCTATATAGCAAATTTTATTCTTGGCAATTAAGAGGACTTTGTTTTTCCCACATAAAATGTATTTCACACACTTACATTATTAACCTAAACTTGCATGTGTAATTTGATTCAAATTAAGTAGTGTTTTGCATATCAAACCTATTTAGGAGACTTGCTATGTTGTCCAACCACCACATATCTTGCAAGGTTTAGGAGACTGCCATAAATCTGGAAAAGTATTTTAAGGAAGGAAAATAAAATACCCCTCTCTAAACTAGTCCACAACTCTGACTTTCCAAATGAATAATTCAGTGACTTAAAAATGGCTTAGAAAACTATTTCGTTGGTAGGGTTTCTTTACAAAAATAGCTTTTATTTATTTGAAATATAGAGAAAGCAATAGTAGCAAGATGTCAGACCACTTACTACTTGCAGGCAGAATGCTTTTAATGGAATAACTTTATCTTGTAATCAAAAATTGATCCAAGTTATACACACTAGGAAAATATATATCTTTGCATGTGAAGTATTAAAAATATAAAAATAGTTCATGTACTGTACCAAAATGGAGGGAAAAAAATGAAACATAGCCAGTTGCAAAGGGCTTTTCAAAGATG
Organism: Carettochelys insculpta; assembly: GCF_033958435.1. Lineage (NCBI taxonomy): Eukaryota > Metazoa > Chordata > Testudines > Carettochelyidae > Carettochelys > Carettochelys insculpta. The sequence continues at coordinate 31,816,245 of NC_134152.1, forward strand.
TATAAAAACCTTCACACCTTTGGGAATCTTGCATAAATTATATGCATCGCTGTATTTTATGACATTAAATTTAAATACCAAATATTTATTCTTTTATTTTAAAAGAACATTCTGTACATACATTCACTATTTTCAGAACCAAAGCTGGTGCAAATTCTGTTTTCTAATGGAAGTTATTTTCATGTAGATATTTCTTAAGATGACTGTGTGCTCTTGGTAAAATGGGGTAGGAAGGTTAATAAAACATCGAAGCAAAAAGCAGTTTTTCTTGACCTTGTGTTAACCATTCTCTAAACCACTGAACCCAGAGCAACTAGCTTTACTTATACTTTTGGGGAAACTATTATCTGCTAGTCGAACAAATTGCATTTTCCTTCCTAGAAGACAAGGAAACTTTTGAAGACAAATAATACTGTATTATGGTTATGTCAGAAATGAGCATATTGATTTACTGTTTATTGCTGAAGAAAGCTGGTTTAAAATACCAGATCATTCATATCTGTCTTAATTTCTTCTTTTATGCAGATGTCATAAGGAAGATTTAATTTAAAAGCTAGAAGTCCCAAAATATTACCTATTGTAAAGAGGAATGCTGGAACTAGGAGTGTGGGGAGTATGGTAGTACTTCCTGGCTTGAAATGATTTCCAGGATATACAGGGATAATGAGGACAATATGGAAACACATGTCTGAGCAATTTGCCCGTGCTAGTCATTTGTTGAGTGAAATGGTTATAATTCAGTGTGAAGATGTGCAGGAAGTCATCGGTGCAACTCAGCATTGAAAGCTGGGATACAGGAAAACATTAGAGAAAGGTGTTGCAATAGAATGAGGGAAGAAAGACAGAACTACTCTGAAGGTGTGTTTGAGGCATTTGAAATCATCTTTTAAGCCATGGTCTTAAAATGATGGTAGGCAAAGTAACTGCCATAAGAGAGAGAAGAGGTTCAGAATTAGGGGTGATGCCAGATATAAAGATCTAGGTGGTAAAGAGGCGCTATGGGGGCTGGGGGGGAGGAGAGTGAGAGGTGTGTGTGTGTGTGTGTGTGTGTGTGTGTAAAAAATTATGCTTGTTGCCCCAGAGAAGCACATCAGTCTGTATGTAGGTGTACGGCATTTAACGGGAGAGAATTTTATGGTGAGTGAAGAGTCGAGGATTAGATATTACCATTATCAAGGCAGCAGTACAGACTGCTGCAGTAAATTGCATAAAAAGGTTTTGTGTGGCTTTTGTATATGAGAGACTCAGAACCACAGTGCTAAATGAAGGCTATCAATAACTTGTCTGATTTTCTTTAAGCTTTTTTTTTTTTTTTTTTACTGGTACCATATAAATAATATAGAATACCCTGATGGTTGAGTAGAGGAATATGTTTTTAAATTGTTTATCAGATTATTCTGGAAATCTGAACCTCTGTCCTGTGGTGCAGAATGCTGAAGTTGTTGTCCAGTGCAGGTTGAACTTCTCTTATCTGGCACCCTTGGTACCTGAACAGTGCCAAACAACAGAATTGGCGCTCTCATGGGAGGTCAGTATTGTCTAGCACATTACCAACACTTTCAATGCTTACTGGAGTCTTAAAAGACATTTAGGGGTAAATTAGAGCTAAATAAGAGCACCTAACACTGTGATCCAGGGCAGGTGGCTGTAAACAAACTTCGTGGGACCACGGGAAACTTGGCCACACCCATGATAACTGGTAGTCTGATAACTAAAATCATGCTAGATTATGGATGTTGCCAGACTGAGACCATTGTGGTTGGATTAGAGAGGCTCAACCTGTATAACTAAATATATCTTCCATCAGTGTTGTGAGAAATGAAATAAAACCTAGAAATCGTCTGAGGTAGAAAGTACTTTTTAGGGTATTCTCTTATCACTTATTATTGTAATTTAATAGTGTTATATAGTAGGTGGTCGGGCCAAAGAGATAATACTTTAGGGCACTGCTTAAACGGCACAGACTGTAGGCAAAAGGGGGAGAACTGAGTTTAAAACATGACAGATTTGTCAGAAGTAAGTGTGGTTAATCAGAGCAATGCTATCCCCATGAAGTGTTCTGAGGCTGTTTCTGTATCATTTTTCCATACGTCTATCTTAAGCGTAAGGACATTTAGACACTAAAAATTCACTGTGTGCAATAGGCTGATTGGTGTCTAAATTCTGCATTGTGCTTTTTTTAAAAAATTCCATTTTCAGTTTAGTTTTGCTGGTACAGCAGATGAAATCCATTGTAAAAATGTTCTTAGCAATACTTCCGGCTGTTGCTGCTACTACTGTTTTCATGGAAAAGGCATCTGATGGGCAAAAATGTGGTAAAAGCTTAAAAAGTCAAATGAAGAAGAATTATTATAAAGCACTTAAGATGCGTGTACGCTATGGGCTCTAACTGTGTGTGTGCAGCAACAGAAGTGGTTTATTTGTCTCTGAAAGGGCACTGCTTCCCCCAAGCCACTGTTGTTAGGCTAATAGCTTTCCTCTGAGGACCGAGCTGTATGTACTGAGATGGGTTGGATCACAAGGGTCCCCTTGGGATTAGACCAAGTCAATGATGCCTGTCTTTCTGCCCTCTGGGGCTCCCCACCATCCCTGACCTGGCCTGGTTTATCCTGCAGTCAGGGCACAGAGTTTCAGGTGCCGCTCCCCTGCAGAACGACACTCTATGAACCAGCTCAGTTCTGGGAGGAGTGTTCTGTATCTCTTTTGGCCCTGGCCTCCTACTGTATGACACCATTAGTTACAATAATAGGTGATAAGAGAATACCCTAAAAGTACTTTTTACCCTAACTGGTTTCTAGGTTTTATTTCTTACAACACTGAGAGAAGATATATTCAGTTATAAGGCTGTTGGCAGTACCCAAGAACTCAACCCCCAAAAGAGCACAAAACCCCAAATTATCCTTCCCTGTGTAAAAATTTTACACTGAGGAAACTCAAAGATGTACACTCCCTATATCAATGACAGAGATGCAGTGTGATTGCTTCCCCACCCCCAGGTATCAATTATTTACAGTGACTTGACAACAAACAAAAGTATTTTTATTAAGTATAAAAAGTAGGAGTTAAGTGGCTGCAATTAGAGGTTAGGTCAGCATTACTAGGATGGTTAGAGGTGTGGGTTTTTTCACGTGCCCGAATGTCCTAGCTATGTCAACCTACATTTTTTTAGGGTGCACCAAGCCCTAATGATTTTTTTTTTTCTGAGTTAGCAGGAACTGCAGATTTAACCACTCTTCTAAGAAGCTGTGTAGATTGCAGTTACAATGGCCATTAGAGAACACTGGAAATTGTTTTTTTGCAAAGTAGTACCTAGTCTTTTGGATTCTATAGGATCGTAATGCTCTTAAAATATATTCCTTGCTATATCTGTTACCTCTTTCCCCAAGCATTATGAATTGGATTATGAAGTCCTGACCAATGGCCATGGCAATACCTGTACTCTGACCTTTGCCTGCCAATCTAATGCCTAATCTGACAATAGTCTACTTACTTTAACACAGTGTGTATGTCTACAGATAAATGAGATACAAGTATGCATGGCAAAGTAAATTCTTCCTTTTGTTGTTTTCTGCATTGCAGTGTGTTTAGCATAGAGAAAACTAACATCATACTGAAGTGATAGATGGATATTTACACTAGGCAGCACATTACTAGTACAATACACAATTTTTGTGCAAATGAAAGATGCACTGGGAATGTAGCCACTGCTTACATCCTGAAGAAGTGGAAGTTTCTCACAGCAGTATTTTAACTATCCTTTTTTTTTCTGTTGGAAGGCAAGATACTCGTTTCAGTGCTATTTTATGAAATAGGCATCTTCCTGTGAAAGCTTATTTTTAATAACGAATGATCATGAGGCTGTGCAGCTATGGCAGTACCATTAGAAATGGTATATGGACCAGTGAGGAGTTGCCAGATAGTTAAAAGAGGCAGAACTCTGTTTTTGCTCTTTAAGGAATTAGGGAAATTAATCCAACAAGGTTAATAGAGTAGACCTCTAATTTTTGAAGCTCAGCTGGTTGAGAGAAAACACTTCTTCTGTGGACATGGTTATGTTGGAAGGAAATGAAGAATGAAAAGGGGGTTTATGGTAGCAGTCTAAGGGTTTTAGAATTCTTGGCTTTAACATTCTTTTACCATATTTCACAAAAGATATTTTTCTTCTCCATCTTCTCTAAAAGCAAATACATAATAACTTTCACCTGGTTCACAAGGACTGACAAAAGAGGATTTCAGCAATGTTTCTTAAGAAAAACGGGGAGGACGAGAGTATTACATTAATTTCAGTGTATGAATTAATGGGATGTTGGGTGGCAGGCATTCTGGGGTAGCAGGGGGATGGCGCCCGCAGCCAGGATCCCAGGCCCACCACTTCCCCCAACTAATTCCCATGCCTATGCTAAAAGGAACATACCATATTATTTGAGGCATTATGCAGTGATGAAGAGCGATGGGGTGAGGCATTTGGGGAGAAAGTGGGTGGGGCCTCAGATGTCCACTTACCAACATTTAGTGGCAACCCTAGTGGTTGTTTTATTCATTTATGTCCCTGAATACAATGGAAATTGCAAGCAGAATATGTAATTATGCAGCTAACTCATTGAAAAACAGATCTTCGTGTATGCCCTTACCAGGCAATAAAGTGTATTAATAGCCTTGGTTTAAAAAATCTTTTCATCTTTTGTAGGCAATTTCTTTAGTCCAGAATGAAATATTTGTCAAGTCTTCTAGAAGAGTAACAGTTCAGAATGAAATATTTGAAGTCTTCTAGAAGAGTAACAGTTCTCGCAATTCTATCCTAAAATAATCCTTTTAAGCAGCTTAGCTTTTATGGCATGAAATTCATTGTCCAAAATATGGTGTCATTAATCAGTGACGCATAGCCACAGTTTTGAAGTATTATTTCTTTCACAGGACAGTCTAAGAAGTTTCACGTTTCTTTTCTCTTTGTGAAAATTTCATGTCAAAGTGATATTGTATTAAACTGTGGGATCTAAGTCTGTAGTTGAGGGTGGAGGGGGTGGAGAACAATATTTTGCTGATGTCTGTCAGCTGGCCAGTGGCCATTGTTGAGCACTTGTTTAAAAAAGGAAAGGGAACGAACAGTGTGTGCTGCTGAAATGGAAATTAAAGCATCCAGTTAAGCAGATGACTGTTCTCCCCACCACCCCCAGTAAAACATACCATTGTAGTGTTCCTCCTCTCTGAAATGAGTGATGTGATAGAGTATCCAGTTATACAACTAACCAATAAGCATCTGCTTAACGGTTATTGCTACTGGTCACTCGCGCACACATTTCCTGCCGCCCCCCCCAAGTTAATAGACAATGTCTGGCACACTCCATGTGCTGGGATCAGACATTTTCTGCCGCTCTGCTTTTAAAAGGCTGAGATGCTCACAGGCTGGTTCAGCTTCTTTCACCATCATGGAAATTCTTCTTCAAGATGGCCTATGAAAAGGTTGGCATATTGAGGAGTCTTATTAATGCCGATGGTTGTTTCTGTGGTTTAGACAAGGTATTCTTAAATGTAAAGTTCTTCTTCAAGTGATGGCTCATGTCCATTCCAGGTTGGGTGTGCACAGGCGCACATCTAGTCACCGGAAGTTTTTTGCCTTAGCCTGTAGCCATAGGGTTGGTGTGGCACCCCTTGGAGTTGTGCCGATATGGCGACCAATATATGCACTGCCCACTCCCCCCCGCCAACCAGCTCAGTTCCCCCTCTCTCCATCATTGGAGCTCTTGTTTTCTCTTCTCAGATCTTCAGTTAGCAGGCTACTGTTGTGTAAATAGTTCTTGAAGTGTAAATAGTTGAGTACTTGATAGTTAGTGGTTAACTAATGGCCAGGGTGGGGCTTTCTGTCCCCCTGAGCATGAGGGAATGCCTGGCTCTCAAGCAGAATGTGGTAAACGTATGCCAAAAAGTGACCCTCATTCAGCCTATTTGATTTGCTTGGGGAAAGGACACTTACGTGGTTGCTGTCCTGTTTGTAAGGCCTTTAAACCCAGAACTTTTAAAAGATGGGGCACTTAAAGCCCTCTGAATAGGGGGTGGCTCTTAAGCCTCAAGGGTCTCCTACAGGAGCAGAGAGTAGTACTAAATGCAGTGGCGCCATCAACCACAGTGCCGCCTAAGGACTCCCAGGACCGAGAGCAGGTACAGGCAGCAATGCCTTCTCAGCACCACAGGTGCCGACGAAGAGGAGGAGGCATGAAAGGCATTGCTTGCCAAAGAAGTGAGGAGGCCTCAAGTTCAAGGCTCCAGTGCATGCTGCCGAAGGGCAGGAGGTGTGTCTGTTGATGGTGCGGAGCGGCAGCCTGCAGGTGCTGGACTTGCCCTCAATGCCTGAGGCTTTTTGATGGCACAAGGACTGCTACAGATGACGGTGCTGGGTCCTTCTCCATCTATGGAAGACAGGCGCTGTGGCACTGAAACCGAGTGATTGGCTAATGGACGTGACACTGGCACCAACCTCTGGGCTCATGTCGATGCTGGCACCGATGCCGTATTTGGTGCCAAGCACTCTGGTGCTGACCCAACAGACTGCGGCCAGTTTCAGGTTCCCTATGATCCAGCACCATCCTCAGCATATATGACATCGGCACCGATTCTGAAGGCCCTGCTATGGTCATCTGCCTCTGAATTGCTGTCAGAGTTGGACTCCTCCTACTCGAGCTTTGGACGGAGCAGGAGTATGAGAAGGTTGCACCAGAGCCCTCGCAGGCACCGTAGTCGGATGGTACGGGCTGGCCACTGGCTTTGCTGGCGACTCAGCAGTGGCTCTTCTGGACCCCATGGGCATTCCACGAGGTGCAGGGCCAGGCCATTGGAGTGCGTTTAACGGTGCCGGGGGCCCTGCCAATCCTGTGCTCGGCACTGTTGGTGTCACTGGGCGCCCACCACCAGAACAAAGACAGGAAGTGGTGGTCATCATGGAGCCGCCCATTTCTACCTCGTCAGCGTTGACCTCGGAGCCGTCGCAGCAGGACTGGACCCCTTTGGTGCCGATGCCATCTGTAATTGCACCTCTGGTGCCAATGGGGCAGGCACCAGCACCGACCCAAGTTCAGGAAGCGGTAATGGTACTGGCTGGGCCTCATGTAGTGGGGCTTTCGGGCCAGTTGGTGCCTGTGCCAACTTCACCTAAAGTGCCCCCCCCCCCACTGTGTGCCCCTAATTTCCATGGGGGGGGGGTGCGAAGTGCCTGAACAGGCCACCGCTGCCCTTCCCCTCCAAATGGAGGTGCAGGGGCTATCATTATCTTCTTCCCTGGATGAAGCCCTGGTGGGCTCATCGGTCTCACCTGGATTGGAGGATGGCAGGGCTTTTCAACAGCTCCTTAGGAGAGTGGCCCAAAACTTGGGGGTGCAAGCATAGGTGGTCTGGGATTAAATGGAGCCTGTCACGGACATTTTGTCTTCCACAGACCCCACCAGTGTGGGTCTCCCCATAATCAAAACAATTGCCACTATGGCTAATGAGGTCTGGAAGACCCCTGCTTCCGCCCTTCTTACAGCCCATAGGAATGAGAGATGGTACTTTGTCCTGTCCCAGGGCAATGAATATTTATTCTCACACCCCCACACCTGACTCTCTGGTAGTGGATGCTGCTAACCATAGAGAGCGCCAAGGGTTCCAGGGTCCCTCCCTGAAAAATAGAGAAGCTAAATGCTTGGACCTCTGTGGGAGGAAGGTCCGTTCAATAGGAGGGTTGCAATTAAGAATTGCTAACCAACAGGCTCTGTCTAGGTTCTCTGAAATGGTGCTGCCTGAAGCCAAGCAGGACTTCACAGCTATGGTGGTAAACATACTGATTTCAAGAGCAGCCCTGCAGGCAGCATTGGATGCTGCAGACTCTGCCATGAGTGTTAAGGCCTCTGGAGTGGCAATGTGCAGCAAGGCTTGGTTGCAGGTTTCTGGCCTGCCTCATGAGGTCCAGCAGAAGATCCAGGACCTCCCCTTTGATGGCCCTACCCTGTTTTCAGATAGGATAGATAAATGACTGCATAGTCTGACAGACTCTAGGGCCACCCTCTGCTCCTTCAGCCTACATATACCTACTAACCACTGCAGGCATCGTAACCCCCATCCTTGGCAAAGATAGTTTCAGCAGCCACAAAGGGGCAGTAGTAGAAGGCGGAACAGGACAGACAGGCGCCGTTCAGGCCAACAATGTCAGGGTCACCAGAAGGGCCCACAGGGACCCATGCCACGGTTTTGATGGCATGGTCGGGAGCATTGAATCAATCCGATCCACTCCAGCATCCCCAGTTTTTTTTCATTCTCCCTATCCCACTTTTATCATACGGGGTGCAACATCACCACAGGCCGGTGGGTCCAGTGTATTGTAGAGGGTATACGCCATTCAGCTCTCTTCCTACCCCCCTTCCCAACCCTCTTCCCTGTCCCTCTTCAAGGACGCTTCACGTGAGATCCTGTTAAGGCAGGAATTGCAATCCCTCCTGGGTTCTGGGGCCATAGAAGACATTGCTCCCAGGCTCATCAAAGAGGGGTTTTAATCCTGGTATTTCCTAATTCTGAAAGCGTAGCGGGGCTGGAGATCCATCCTCGACCTAAGAAGTCTTAAGGAGTTTGTGAAAAAGGTAAAATTTCATATGCTATCCCTGGGTCTCATATGTCTGATGTTGGAGCCGGGGGGATTGGTTTGTGGCCCTTGACTTACAGGATGCATATCTCCATATTTCAATCTACCCTTCGCACAGGAGGTTTCTATCTGCCATAAACCTGAGAAACCATTATCAGTTCATGCTCCTGCCTTTTAGTCTGTCTGCGGCCCCAAGGGTCTTCGCCAAATGCATGGAGGTAGTAGCAGCACATCTATGCAGGCAAGGGGTGCAGCTGTTCCTGTACCTAGACGACTGGCTAGTCAAGGGTTGTTCCAAGGAGCAGGTGATTCAACATGTACAGTTGATCTGTCAAACCTTTGTAATCTTCGGTCTCTTGATCAACGAGCCAAAGTCAGTGTTGGTCCCATCTCAATCAATAGAGTTTGTAGGGGCATGACTGGATGCCAGGTGTTCCGGGGCATTCCTGCCAGGTGACAGGTTCATGTCCATGCAGGCCATCATCCTAGACATCCTGGCAGTTCCCACCACGACGGCCAGGTGCTGACTGCATTTGCTGGGTCACATGGCAGTGTGCGCCTTCCTGGTGCAGCATGCCAGGTTAAGGACGCGCCCTCTGCAGTTCTGGCTGTCATCGGTGTCTTGCCCTGTTAGAGACAGTTCAGACTTGGTCGTTATGGTGCTGACACAGACTTTGTCAACCCTGCACTGGTGGTTAGACAAGGGGGTCATCCTCACAGGAGTCCCCTTTGCCCCTCAGCAGCCCACACTTTCCCTAGTAACGGACGCTTCAGGCGGGGAGGGGTGGGGGAAGCATACCTGGGTCAGCTACGAACCCAGGCTCTTTGGAGTGTGTCAGACCTTTGGCTCCACATAAATGTGAGGGAGCTGAGGGCCATCAGACTGGCATGTGTGACTTTTTCAAGGCCAATCTGGCAGGACACTGCATGTCAGTCAGTGCAGACAACACAACAAATGGGGGGGGCACACTCCTTTCCCCTGTGTCACGAGGCCATGATGGTCTGGGATTTTTGCGTATAGCACAACATCGTGCTGCAGGCCCTTTACCTGCCAGGTGAGCACAAGTCACGGGCAGACCCAACTCAGCAGGTCCTTTACAGATCGCAAGTGCTCTCTCTGCCCAGAGGTCATTCATTCCGTTTCCCTGAAGTGGGGGTATTTCCACATGGACCCATTCACCTCCCACTTCAGTGCGAAACGCGGGACATTTTGCTCCTACCACAATCAGAGCCCGGGGTCCTGGGCAGAGACCTGGAGTGTCCCCTGGTCAGAAGGCTGATGTATACGGTCCCTCCAATCCTGCTAGTTCACAGGGTCCTCCTCAAGATTCGCTCAGAAGGGGCACTGATTATCTTGGTGGCCCGTCAGCGCTTGTTCTCGACCCTCTTGCACCCGTCGATCCGCAAGCCGATGATGTTGCCTGTCTGGCCGGACTTGTTGATGCAGCAAGAGGGGAGACTGCAACATCCCAGTCTCCAGTCACTGCACCTCCCAGGTTGCTCTGTGGCTGAGGGAGCTGGCCTGTTCGGATCTCATAAAGGAAGTATTGTTTAAATAGCAGAAAACCCTCTAAGAGGGTGACTTATTTGGCTAAGTGGAAAAGGTTTTCGGTGTGGGTGTCTCACAGAGGGCTGTCTCCCTCACAAGCCCCCATCCTGTTGATTTTTAGATTACAGGGGGGGTACGGGGGGGCTTGATTTCTTGTTTTGTTTTGTTTTTTTTTTCCCACAGCTGTTCAACATATTTGGAGTTGTTTGTAGTGGCTGGAGAGTTGTAGATGGTGCAGCTTTTTGGGATGGTGTGTCTCTTGCATGTACTCAGATGTTGCTATCAAGTTTTGCTTCCTTTTTTCGCTATTGTCCAGTTTTTATTTCAGGTGACTACATTTGCATCCAACAGAAAATATCCGTGTTTTGTAACAATGTTACTCCTAGGATATTAGATGAGGTGGGAGACACAATTTTTGTTTTTTTTTTATTGGATCAACTTCTGTTAGTGAGAGAAACAAACTTGTGGAAAGGTTAAAGATTATTAATTGCAAAGCAGGGAAACAGCTCCCAGGTCTTCTGATTCCTAGTTCGCTGCTCTGTCCACTAGACCACTTTCAAGCTTACAGAAAGCTGCAATTCAAGCATAGGACAGGCACTTTTGGACTACATCTACACTACAGCAGAAAGTCCACTTTCGTTATGCAACTCCAGCGGTGTAGATAGGTACATCGCTAGATTCAGTGTACCTTAAGTTGAGTTTCCATGTGTCTACACCATGGGGAGGTCAACTGTAGAAACTCTCCCATCAACTTTTCTTACTCTTCTCATCCAGTATAGAGTGATGGGACCCACAGGAGAGCAATCTGTGATTGACTTTTGAGGTCTTCAGTAGACCTATTAAATCAACTGCTGGTGGAGCCATCAAAGCATCTTTTGGGCTATAAGAATCTTCTGGGCTGTAGGTGTAGAATTAGTGTCACAGCTAAATAGGAGCTAGAACAGATTGTTTAGCATAGCTAGTTAACACACATTTTACAGGTCGTTCAAGATTAATGGCCCATTAGCACCTCATCAAGTGCACTTAATGCCCCAATAACTGTGTGTGAAACGAGACAATCACTAGGTCTTGGATGAACTCAGGTAGTAAAATGATAAGACAAACACCAGTGGCTGGCTGCTTTTCAAAAAGCAGTTAAACTATAATCTGATCTCTCACTACTCCTCAGCCTGAAAGGTAACCTGGAAAATTTAAACCCCATCCCACAGCTTCCTCTTCCCTGACCCACATGCATTTCACCTTGAATAGTCCATTAAAAGAAGTTTTATTTGAGTACCTTTCCTATGCTTGTTTCAGAGCAATAGCTGTATGAGGCTGTTGGAGGAAGAGCTCTTTATAAGCTTGAAAGCTTGTCTCTCACACCAGCAAAAATTGGTCCAGTGGAAGACATTCCTTCACTTACCTTCCCCCTATAACTTAATAGTTTGCCAGGAGACTTCGGTCATTATGTACTGCCATTAAGAGTCATGAAGGTGGGAGAGGCTGTTTGTTTTCTGAAAGAGTGAATATAGCAAGGAGGTAATCACTGAGGGCTTGTCAACACTGCCACTTTACTGTGCTATACTTTTCTCGCTCAGGGATGTGAAAACATATGCACCTACCCTCCCCCCCATCGTCTGAGCGTAACAAATTAAATATTGCTCCAGTTTAAACAGGATCCCAGTACTGTTAGCTACCCCCTTATGGAAGTTGTTTACCTACAACGCTAGGAGAGCCACAGCCAAAGCCTGAGAGGCTTTGTAAATATGTATTTGTGAGGCTTCTTGGCCATACTTCCTGGTCAGAACAAGCAGCCCAGGAGATGATATGCAGCCGTAGATACTCCAAACGCATGGGCAAGGCAAGAGTTGGAGATTGTGTGTTCAAGTAGGAATAAGCTGGCAAAAGCTATTGCGTGTGACCCTGAAAGCAAGCAGAGAAGCAGCCTCGCTTTAGACAAAGAGCTTCTCTAGCCTGCACTCTTGGAGATTTCTCTAAGAAAATGGCCTATGCCATGTGATCTGTCCCTACCACTGCCCAGAGCAACAGGACCTTGTGTATATTTTTGTAAGCAAAGAGATCCCATCAGGATGGCCAACTGGCTTTTCATGCAAACAGTCACCCCACAAAGCCTCAACTTTGGGCTGTCAGCCTGGTCCATAGGACAATACATTGGAAGGTGGGGAAAATATCTAGTGGTCTTGACAGAAGAATGGTATCTCCTGTGGTCGTTTGGGTGTTTCTCCTTCCAAAAGTAGTTTGTCTGAGGCCTTACTAAGCTCAGAGTTGATAACAATAAGCAAAGTTTTTGAAAACAAGTTTATCTGAAATAACAGAGAAGACAATGAGAAAAATCTGTGTTGCCACCAGTGTTCCCTGTAATCTGAGCACTTGTGCAGCCACTCAGAAGAGATTCAGATGCAGCCCAGCTGATTAGCAGAGCACCCACAGCTAGGCTTTCTGTTTCTGTTGGTGGTGCATATTGAACATGGCCTCAGTATGAATGGAAAAGATAAAAGGGAACATTGTGTTGCCATTACCTGAAAGCCCAGAGTAGCTGGCAGCCTGAGCTTTATCAAACCTTTTTGTGTTTATCCAAGTCAGACCTTTTGAATCCACCTTAAACAACACTTAAACGTGCAGGGGTTGTTTCTATGCATAAACGCAATGGACTTGCAGTATCAGCAGAAAGGATTGAACCTGAGACCTTAGGGGCTAAAGCCCTGCATTCTACCACATGAACTAAAGGCCAGGTGCCTCTCAGACAAGCCTGTAGAGTGGAGACTTCACTCATCCTGGTAGGTGGTCTCAGTACCTCTGGGGTTACATATGCCATCAGTGTTATCTCATATTTAAGACAAAGACCAATTTATCTGAATGTTCCTTTTTAGGAAGTTTTCAGTGGTAGAAAAATAAGGTGGAGGCCTGGCTCTAAAAAGAATAGGAAAACAAATTGGGAGAGAGGACAGTGAGCTGCTGTATTAGTCAGTTAACTGAGAAGTCTGGCAGATGGCCGTCGGTCACTGAATGTTAATGCTCCAGATGCATGCAATGTTGTATCCATGCCTGTCTTAGGATATTAAAGAGAAGGTGAGTGAAGCAATATATTTTATTGGAGCAGCTTCTGTTGGTGAGAGAGAAGCTTTCAAGTCTATGCAAAGCTCTTAAACTATGCTCCAAACAAACTTTTGTGTCTCACTTTTCCCAGGATCTTCCAGACAATCTAAGATTATATTAGGTCTGGATCTATCAATGTCCAATCCCAAGTACAGCAATATGAAGTCTTGGGTGGTTTCATATGCTGTTTGGTGTACTGTGGTGACAGATACTGGCAAAGCCAAAACTATTGTTCCCAAAGCTCCTATCTCAAATGGTGCTGCAAAATGGTTGTCCTGCTTGTGTGGATGGGACCAGCTGTGTAACAGTAGTAAAGTTTCATATATAGTCTGCCTTTATCGCCTAGATACAGATTTTGGGGGATCCTCAGTCTGCTTCAATGGATTTTGCTCCCACTGTCTAATTCCATAGTTCTTAATATAGTCAGGTTAAGTAGAGCAGGGGTGGGCAATGATTTTTGATGGGAGGGGCCACTCCAAGAATTGGTAAGTGGTCAAGGGCCGCACTCATCCATAACAGTAATGGGGTCTGGGATCAAGATGGGTGCAGAAGGGGTGTGGGAGCTGGGAGGGAGTTTGAGTGAAGGAGGGAGTTGTGAGATGAGGCAGTTAACTGAGATGAGGAGAAGATTGTGAACTGGAGGTGAGTACTAGGAGATTGTGACCTGTGGGATTGTGACATGTTGCAGGAAGGGGTGTAGGGGTTTGGGCTGTGGCAGGGGATCAAAGTGTAGGATCTAAGATGGGGAAATGGGTGCAGGAGAGGATTCTGACCTGGAGGAAAGATGCAGGCGTGAGTGTGGGGTCTGGGAAAGGTTGTGATCTGGAGCAGGAGGGGGTTCGGGGATTTGGGTTGTGACCAGGGCAGGGGGCTGAGGTACAAGGAGTGTAGGATGGGGGATTGTGACCTGGGGGATTTCCAGGTCTGTGAAGCAGTATGGGTGGAGGAGTAGGGGGGCAGAGGGTTTGGGTTACGTGGGGTAAGGGCAGGGAGGGGCTGAGGTTCCAGAGGCAGGCTCTGGCAAGGAGTCACTTACCTGGGAGACTCACAGCCAGTAGCTCAACAGGTTCTTTTCCGGGGTCCCTGCCTTCCATGACCCCGCCCATGCTCTGAGAAGCTGCAAGGGCCATGTGTATTGCTCTGAACTGAACTCTGTGAATTGAGGGGAGGAGGGGCGCTTCATATGCAAACAGGCTAATAGGAATAGGCCAGGAATAGGCCAATGAGAGCTGCAAGATTTGCTCACCTCACAGGGTTCGCAGAGCCCAACAGTTGGCTTCTCTGAGCCCTGAGCAGGGGCAGGGCAAACTGGAGCCTCGCTGAGGTTCCTGCAGGCCAGATCCAGCTGCTTGGCGGGCCAGATACAGCCTGGCCCTGGATTAGAAGAAAGTGACATTCTTCTTCTGAGAGAGAGACAGGTTTCTAGTATTTCTTTTTCATGGGCTGTGGTAATGCTTTTGGATGTTGACGGCCAATGCTTCTTTGAAATAAGTATTGCACACTAATGGCTATGTAGCACTGACATACTTGTAAGTGAACAGTTGCTATAGCAATGGGGTGTGTGGGGGGGGGGAGTTTGAACATTTCAAAAACGTAAAAAAGCTTTATTTTGGGGGGATGCTGAACGTGTTTATTGTAATTCCTGTTGCTTTTTACTTTGGAATTTGACTGTGAATCAAAGCAACCTTAATTAAATATATATTTTAAACCCTGTTAGTAGAATTTGGAGGGTGGTTTTTATTGTTAATTTCAGTGTTGTCAATTTAATCATTCTGGTAAAAGCCTGCCAGCAGTACTGAGCTTTCTAGTAGGATGTTAATCCACAAATGGTGATGGAAATTTGCAGCCTCCTATTCCTGTGAGTGGTGTGTGAAACCTTGCTTTTCGCCTGTCTGTGCCAGCAGGACACCTGCCATATCTTAGCACTCGGGCTGGGGAGGTGGGTGGAAGAGAAGGCCTTCAGAAGTTTTACTTACCTTTGTGTATCGTGAAGCAGATTTCTGATCAAATTGATATATTGGATGGATCTGTGTACAAGCTTCGATTCCTTTTATGATTTACTGTGTGGGAGGTATGAGACTCCCATAGGATCTTGAGAGTTCTTGGCAATGATGCAAAGCATTTGCTTCTCAGTAGCTGGTAGGGAAGCAGGAGGAAAGCCAGTATGCACCTGTCATTGTGCTAATACACCAAATACTGAAACCGCGGGGTAGAGTTTGGAGTGTCCTTTCCCATGGATGCCAAAGCATCATTATTCAAAAGACTGGTTAAGGATTGAGTTTTAGGGCATGTTGTTAAAGTGACTAAGCATATTTTCTAAACAGGTTACCATAATTAATCTCCTTGTCTTTCCCGTCTAACAATACTAAAGGCGTTTGTTAGAATTAGAAGGCATTAATCTAGTGTTGGTGGTACTTTGGTTCTCTTGTGAGTTTATCAGAGTTGTATGGGAACTCAGACCACAAAAACATGAATAGGAGAGTAAGTTGTGGTTTTTGTTCTTAGACTGGATGTGCAAGAGAAAGCTACACAAAGGGGAGATTCTGCAAAGGAGAGGTCCATGGTTTATACACACATTAACATTTTGTTCACTACTTCCAGAGAGATGGACCCATTATATATGCAGTGAGATGCAAAAGGAAATAAGTACTTTAAAGTATTGTTATGAGCTCAAATTTTTTGTGGGGAGTGGAATTTATGATTTAAGGTACTGCTTTAAACAAGAGGGAAACCTTATGCAGGTAATGGTGTTTTGAACAGTGGTGTTGGAGAGGAAGTTTGTTTCACTGCTACCTTTAACCATTTTTGTTCCTCTTGGGTCTGAAAGACACAAGCATTCAATGCCCCCAAGAAAAATGAATACAGTTAAGCATAGAATGAGTGAGGTCTGTGATGCAATAAAATATTACATAATATTTCGGTAATGCCTACAGTGACCCAAAAGTTTAGGAGACAATGATGAAAGTGTTTCTCGAGTAAAATTGACAAATCTTTATAAAGTATTTAAAAGATTATAATTTAGGGTTGAAAACCACTGACACCTATTTAGGTTTTTTGTTTTGTGTGCTTGCAAGATTGGCATAACAAGGTAAACTTGGTTACTATGGAGTTGTATGTATGAAATTTTGTACGTATCAAACATATTTTTCAGCTATGGTAAAATACAATGAGAAGAGATAAGTGTATAACTGGGGGCAGAAGTGTGGTTACATCTAAGCCTCAAGGGTTTTATTCCGTTTTTAATTCGGTCTCCATTGGTCCTGATCCTTCACTGAACTTTCTTCATTAAAGGCCAAAGAAACTTTTTTTTTCACTTAATATGCAAAAATTCTTAATTAGTTTGCAAATCACATTTTAAATATTCATTTTTTGTATTATTTTACTGTCTCCTTAAAAACAAGTTTCCGTGAGGCATTCCTTGACGTAGATCTGAATATTATCTTGCTACATATATTTTATGCAGTACATGAATAGAAACAGTACTCTGCAACAAAAAATAATGGTTACACTTGATTTGGGGGAACATACACTGAAACTGGAACGATAAAGATTAGCACAACCCCCTGCTGAAAAGATACCTCACATCCATGTTGAGTTGTACAGAGCTGGTTTGGTTTAATTTGTCAGATATCATCTGACTTGAGTGTATGGAAGGACTGATCAGAATGAGATCCACTGACTCAGAAGTGGGCACCCTTGCTTCGTCCTCAAGCAATGTGTCTGTCTCTCTGGCTGTTCCATTCTTGGTCTTGATGCTGTCCCAGCACTATGGATCAGAGAATTTGCCAGAAGCCTCTGTGCAGGTCATGCACGCATGTACCTGTCTCTGGTCTGAGATGAAGCTCCACAGTCTTTGAAAGAAAACATCAACATTTAGATAGTTTAACTTAGTAGTCTTGTTGTTATAGTTGGACAATTTGTTAGTTGTTCTTGTTTGAACCTGAATAGTTACTTGTTTAGAAAAAAAAAACAAAAAACTGTCAGCTGCGATGCTGGGCTTGCCAGGCTTCAGGTGTGTGCCTTGTGTTGAGAGGCCATGCTGGTCTCTGATGGATGCTCTGACTGGGTCTGCTGCCTTGGAGAGTCAAAGGTAAAAGTGCCTGCACTGCAGCAAACTTAAAGCCAGAGTCCACAGTTACAGAGACCTCAGACTGAAGCTAATATTGATGGAGAAATTGCTCACCCCAACTTCAGAACCTGGTCAACAATCTACTTCAGTTAATTCTTCACAGCTTAAAACCTCTCCTGAAGGAGGCGCTCTTCCATGCCACACAGCATCTGGACCACAAAAAAAATGGTCACCGATGAGATCTACGTCAGTGGCACCAAGAGCAGCTTGGGTCAGCACTTGTGATACTTCCTGCACCTCAGGCACCAGCCAGTGCCTGTCACAGGCAGTACCCACCAGCATGGCACAGAGGCTACAATCTCTAAGTTGCCTACCTCTTCTTTGGTGCCTATGGCACCAACGCACAAAGCAGCACAGACGTCAGTCATGGCACCGACCTCTAAGCCATGGTTTTTAGTACCAGCACTGCTCAATCCAGCTCCACCTACAGTACCATTGCAGGAAGTGGGGTTGCTAACACCAGCTCTGTGGCCATTCATGCTGCATAGCGGTCTTGTGATTGATTCCACGCTGCAGTCTCCGTTGTTCAGAAAAGACATCCCCCATGAACCACGCTGCACAGTTTGTCTCCACAACAATAATAATTTTCAAGCAATGAACAGGAAGCTGAGGCAGCATTTTCCTCACAACACCTTTCCCTTGCCAGATATTGGCCATGCTGCAGGCCAAGGGTGTCCTACAAAAGGTATCCCAGCAGGCATGTGAGTCCACACAGCAAACAACCCAAATCTGCCCAACACACCATTTCACAGCAGGACAGTAACACCCGGGAGCCTGAACCTGTGATCTAAGACAAACCAGCTCAGACACGTCACCATCAACTAATTCTTTGTCATCGCCAGACGAGGCAGTAATACCCCTACCTCCAACATCAGCAGATTATTTCTCCCACTTTTAAGACCTCTTCCAAAGGATTGCGATAGAGCTCAAGATCCCGCTGGATTGATTTCAAACAAACAACATGAACTTAGAGATGTCTTGCAAATCTCTTTGTCCTCCGAGAGAGCGCTTCCCATTAACCCTGCTCTCATGCACCCAGCAGAAACCATCAGGCAGATGCTGGCTTCCATTCCACCTACTTGTAAAAGGGCCAACCCTAAATATTATGTACCATCTAGACCAGGCGTGTCCAACCCGCGGCCAACGGGCCACATGTGGCCCTGAACAGCTAGTAATGTGGCCCCACAAGATCGTAAACTTTTAACATTATTACGTGATTTATATACATTAACTATATTATGTATTTTATATGCGGCCCAAGACAATTCCTCTTCACTCAATGCGGCCCAGGCAAGCCAAAAGGTTGGACACCCATGATCTAGATGGTCCAAGTTCCTGTTCTTCCACCCAACCCCTAATTCACGGGTGGCAGAAGTGGCCAGTCAGTGTACTAAACAATATGAGTACAGGTCCACCCCTACAGACAGGGACAGTAAATGCTTAGACCTACTGAGATGCAAAACGTATGCCTCCTTGACCCTCCAATTTAGGGTTGCTGACTGTTCCATCTTACTGACAAAATGCAACTGCAGGAATTACATGAAATTTCTAGTCATCTTAGATGACATCCCTGAGGCCAAAAGGCCCAAATTTCAGGCAGAGGCCCAAGCAATCACCCACATAGCTCTGCAAGCCACTCTGGATTGCACCTGAGTATCCATGGTTAGGGCTGTAGTCTTGCACAGAGCCTCCTGGTTCTCAACTCCAATTTTCCTGGGCAAGGATCTACCTTTTGGGGGGGAAACAATGAAGTCCTTTACGCTGTGAAGGACTTGTGAGCCATGCTTTGCACTCCAGGGAACCAAACACCAGCCACGTGGAGGAGACCATTCCAATAGCAAACATACCAGCAACCTAGGTACCCTTCTTATGCACAACACACACCATACAAACAACCTTTTCAAGTCTGCAGTGTTGACCATAACCATCTGGCTCAGCAAACCAAACCCCACTAAGCAAATTTGAAGCCTTGGTTGAGGGCAACAAAGATCTTCTGCTGGTTGCAATGCTGAATACTATCATTCCACTATTGTGGACCTCCTGCACCACTTTTACAACCAATGGGCAGCTGTAACATTAGACAAGCATCAGAAGGCAATTTGGCTTCCCTAACCCATTCCTTTCTATCCCTCCCATCTACCCTGTCCCTTACTGGGGACCCTTCTCTCAAACTAAATGTACCTCAAGAGGTGCAACATCATCTTCAGGAAGGAATGGTGGAACCTGTTCCCTCCCAGCACAGAAGGAAGGGCTATTATTCCCACTGTTATATAACACAAAAGAAAAGAGATGGCTTGCACCCCATCCTCCATCTCAATAAACTAAACAAGTTTGTGAAGACACAGAGTTTTCGCATGATAATACTCAGAACTGGTGTTCCAGTGTTGCAACAGGGGGGCTCGTTTTCAGCCCTTGCCCTACAAGACGTGTATTTCTATGTACCAAGATATCCATCACACAAATGCTTTCTACTATTTACACGTGGAGCAAAGCGCCGCCAATATAGAGTTCTAGCCTTTGGCCTTTCTACAGCCCCATGAGTCTTTTCCAAAATACTCGCAATCACAACAGCATACCTTCACAAATAGGGCATAATATTATTGCCTTACCTGAACATCTATCATCTTCAGGCAGCATGTACTCATGGGCTATGTCTACACTAGCACAAACCTTCGAAATGGCCATTTCAAAGATCACTAATGAGGTGTTGAAATGCATATTCAGCGCCTCATCAGCATGCTGCCAGCCGCGGCTCTTCGAAATTGCTGCGTTTCGCTGCCACGCGGCTCATCCAGACAGGCAAAAGGAACCCTGTTTGGATGAGCCACGTGGCAGCGAAATGCAGTGATTTCGAAGAGCCATGGCTGGCAGCGTGCTGATGAGGCGCTGAATATGCATTTCAGCACCTCATTAGTAATCTTCAAAATGGCCATTTGCCAGGCCATTTTGAAGATTTGTGCTAGTGTAGATATGGCCATGAAGAATTGAGGTGAGCCACACAACTTATGCTCTGCTTTTAAGTTCTGGGCTTTTAAGTAAATGTGACAAAATCAATGTTACGGACGACTCAGAAAATACAGTTACAGCCATGCTTACCAAAGGGCAAGCTACCTTTCCATCAGACCGCTTGCATGCCATTCAAACCCTGGTATCTACTCTGTGCACTAGTCCTTAAACCAAAGCATGTGATTGCCAGTAGTTACTGGGATATAATTTTATATATTAAAATTCTACACTCTGCCTGCAGCGTTCTGAATTTGTGTGTGTAGCTGTCCCTTTTGCAGCTCAGCTAATAGCACTATCAGAGGCTTTGGTTTGCTTATTTGCTGGAGGGGAGTTAGTTGTATTCTACAAAAATAACTATTTAGGCAACGCCTGGGAGAATAGTCTGAGTATTACATTCCCCAAATTTCATAAAATAACCGTATGAAGGGGGAAAATCATATTCCTCCATAGGATTTACAGTATATTGCTCCTGTTTCAATGCAGTCAACTCCACATATGTTCTCCCCTTCTACTGGAAGGACTGCAGCCAGTGCAAATGGTGTGGTAAAATAAAAAATGAGCAAAAACTATGCAATATAAATACAAAAAGTAATCAATTAAGTTTCCTTTTTTTAATTGGGGGTATTTGAAAATTAAATGGCAAACAACAAAATTGTTTATAAAACTTGTTTCTTCTTTAATAATCAGCGTTTTATGTTTTGGATGCTTCATGTCCTGCTGTTGGGATTGTCAGGGCTCAGAAGCCATTAGTATATGCCCATAGATTATCCCAATACCTTTCTGATTCTGTTGACATTGCTATATCCGTCTTACAACCTTGTCAGCCCCAGCTTGCTAGGGGTGCAGAGCTTCACCACTACAGCTGTCTGAGACTGTGCATAAAAGTCCTTGATCAAGGTCATCTACTTTCATTCTCTTACTAGTATCTGCTGGTGGAGAGAGCATCACCAGAGCCACTTGTAAGGAAGCTGCAGTATTAGGAGCTGCTACAGGGCTTCCCTTTCAACTCTGGGAGAAGACAGGTTGCGTTGACAATTGTGTTACGGTTTAACCTCTGAAATCTGGGACACTGTGGTCTGGTGGGACCATGAATTTTGCCAAAGCAGAGACACCCTCCTCACCCCTCCAGCAGCTGAGAGTAAGGGCCAACTTGGAGTCTGGCAGCTGGGAGCCTTAGCCTAGCTAGGCAGCCATAGGGGAACTGGCAGTAGCCAGGGGGCAACTAGTAGGAAGCTGGAGAGAGAGAGCTTGGGAGCTGCGTCTGGTAAGCTCCAAGGGCATTGACCTCTCCGGGTCTGGCAAAATTCCTGGTGTGGGACTGCTTGGGTCTTAAGGGTACTGGACCAGGAAAGTGCAACATGTGGTAATAGATGATGGCACTGCTGGAGTGAAGTGTTTAAGAAGGGAGAGCTCAGTGCCTGCCTGTAAGTGCCTTGGAAGTACCAGCACATTCCCTGAAGTCTTAAGAGCAGAAGCAGTCCAAGAAGAGTAGGATACAACCTAGCAAGGGACCTGAAGCACCCAAGCTACATTCCAGCCTGAAATGAGGCATTCTATGTAGGTGGAGCGGTGATGGTGGAGCTGGGATCGTGGGCAGAGCTTTGGAGAATAAAACCACCTATTTTTTTCAATCTGACCCTGATGGTTTAAAGCAATAAAAACTAATTTTTTTTCTTTAAGCTTTCATACTTTTTACAGATGTTTAAAAGAAGTACCAAGAAGTAACCCCAAAGTATTTTGATGTTGATGTGCATACGTAATTTCGGCTAATGCTAATTAATGAGTTAGATGCTTAAATGGAATAGACCTTTTAACTATACAGTATTTGAAATCATTGTTGTTACTATACAAATAATCTCTAGGGTTTTTTTTATGTATCTGTAAGTAGTCTGCCCTCATTGGGAATTGTGTTCGAAAAATCTATACTGCAGTGCCTTTGGTGTGCGCTGTCACCTGAAGAAAACTTACATGGTTTAACAGTGGAGCCAACAGAGCAGCAGTTTTCAAACAGTGGGTTGGGAACTCAAAGCAGGTTGAGAACCCATGTTAATATGGTCGCCAGGGCCAGAATTAGACTTGCTGGGACCCATGGCTGAAGCCTGAGCTCTGCCCCCCCATCTGGGAGGTGGGGCTCAGACTGTGATTCTTCCCCCCTTCGTCCATACCAGGGACATGTAGTAATTTTGTTGTCAGAAGGAGGTCATTGTGCAGTGCAGTTTAAGAACTCCTGCAATAGCTTGTTCTTTCCAACAGAAATAGCACATTTTACTTCCATAAAGATGGGGTGGGCAGATAAATTAGTGTATTAAAAAAGTTGTAGCAACTAAGTTGGAAACCACTAACTCATTTTGAACCTTACATTATTTGCCCATTACATTTTTATGGAAAATAAGGTCCCATTATTATATTTGCCTACTTCCCATCTTTCCATTCTGTTGTAATAGTGTGTGTGTGTTCGCACTGTTTTCTTGGTATTTGAGATAATTCACCCCAAACGTACCATAATCTTCTTAATGATAAAGTAGTGAAGTGTGTATATAACCAACTTTGTACTGTGCACATGAGGGGCTGAAGGGGACTTGTCTACATGAGCTCTTAATTGACCATTGGGCATTACGCAGTTCTTCAAGGCTGGAGGTGCTGTTCTTTGTTTCTTTATTCTATAGATTTCCTTCACACACTGCCCTGAATGAGGAGTTTCTCCTCTGTAAGGCTGTCTCCTGCAGGATTCCCTACTGGCTTTGGTGGCTTGGCACCGAACTGTGTAGAGTCAGATTGTTGACAAATAGGTAGCTGCAAACAAATGCTCCATGCACTACATAATTATTGGCTGTAATGATAGTTAATGAGCCATAGAGTGCTTGATAGATTCAAGGGTCCTGTAGCCTTATTGTGTCTTGAATAATTGTAAAACTTTGCCTGATTTTTGGACTCTGATTTTTGGAATCAGTACACTGGGATTAGATGCAGATCATCTTCATTGCTAACTGAAAGAGGGTGGGTAATAGTATACATTGTTCACATTTGTTTAGTGCTGAAGAAAATGAAGAGATTGCACTGGTAAGGTATAAGCCAAGTGTAAGCAAGTATTGTACAATTCATACCATTACTTCTGCTGTTTAATTGTGACCTTTTAAAATTCTTCACTAATTTGTTCATGGGTATCACCTCAGCTTAGCCTATCCACCACTTTAATGATTTTTATAATAAAGGCTTCTTTATTAATTTTGTTTTCTGGTAGTACCTAAATGCCCATTTCGGACTCAGAACTCCATTATACTGGCACTGTACGCAACTAGTAGCAGACAATCCCAGCCCCAAATTGTTTACAACCATAACAAAAAAGATAGTGTGGAGAGAGAATGTAGAATATGAGCAGTTATTGCCTGGAAACACCAAGTTAATTTTTTTTGAAGTTTCTCTTTTAAAATGTCTATATAGTGGGTTACTGTGTGAACAGAAAGAAAGGAGTGAAAGAGTGGAGGGAAGGATGGATGCAGGGAAGTCTGCTGAGAGAAGAGAGTAGTGCTGGGCAACTGAGAGTCCCTCCATCTTGGTGGACAACTTCCAACCCACAGGTCACATGGCCCACTGAGGTGCTACCTATGGCCTGTGCACCCCTTTATGCCTCCTTGCCCCATGCCTCTCGCACACTGGGGATGTGGTGTCCCACACTTACCTACTCCTCCCCCTCCCTCCTAGCACTTTCAGAATGCCATGCATCAGCTTTCTCAGCTGTTCAAGGAAAGGAGCAGGGATGGAGCACAAATCAGTGGATTCATGGTGCTCTAAAAGTGCTGGGTTGGGGTGAGAGAGAGGTGCAGGACTCCGGCTTGTGAGCGGGAAGGTGAAAACGAAGGTGAGAGGAGGCACAGAGGAGGGTGCCTAGGTTGCAGATTGCTCACTGCTGATAGTGAAGTTGCAGCAGAGACACAATGAGAAAAGGGTTGTGGTTTGAAGAAAATGTTTTCTTCTGTAGTGATTAGAGGATATGCCCACAATCAAAATGTTTGTGGGGGGAAGAAGAGAATTGGTCAGGAAGTCCCAAAAGTTCTGGTAAAAGTGCTGCTTCAAGTTCTAGCCTGGTGGAGTCTCTAGGCTTCACAGGGGTGACTCCACCTGCAGGTTGTCTCCCAAACTGGAATGGCTGTGGCTGGGCAGAGAAATGAGGCTGGAGCACTGCGTGTGGCAGGACCTCCGAAGGGGCTCCCCACCTTGTCTGAGTGTTGTGGGCAGCACAACCCCAGTTGCATTTTGTCCTTAAAATGTGGTGTGTAATCAGTAAAGATTTCTTCTATTACAACTTTTTCTGTTACTAAGTGCCACTATTTGACCTGAAAAAAGAGGCTTTTTCAGCATTGGTCAAAATTAGTTTGCCCAAATTAAAACTGAGAGGAAAAAGCTAGTTTGTAGTAAACTACTTTGCAAAAAAAGATCATTGACCTGAGCAAATGCACTTGAAATTTGTAATAGTTGAATGTTTAGCTCCTGATCTGTTCGAATTTTTATTCCACTATATTTTGAAGTTAGTTATTTAGTGAATTTGAACAAAAATACCTGCATTTGCTGCTTAGAAACAAAATATAAATTCACCCCGTTGTATCGACTCTTTAGATTGTGGTAAAATTAACTCTGCATTCCTTGTAATCAGTTGTTTCAAATATGGCTTTTGGTTACTTATACCTCACCTTGTCTGAATGCAAAGGAAACCCGAGTCAGCTGATACCGTACTGTTGGCACGTCCACCTTTAACAGTTAGATAACTTGTAACTGACAAATCCCCCAACAGGTTTTCAAATTTCTATACGCACAGATATTTTTGTGAAGGAAAGGTACACATTGAAACTGCGTAGCCTGGCACCCTCTGGACCAGATTGGTGCCTAACCAGGGGAGTGTGATATCGTCTAGCAACATTACCAACACTTCCACTGTTTACTGGGCTATTAGAAGACAGTTAGGGGTAAACAGTGTTGCCAGACTAGAGAAATTCGACATATACATGGAAGATAGACTTCCTGGAAGCCTGTATGGGAATTTCTTCTAGATTTGTTGAACTCACTCGTGTTCCCCCCTTTTTTTGTTTTGCAGCCATAGACCTTTTGTATGGGGGTATATACTGCTTTATGTGTCAAGATTACATATACGACAAAGACATGGAACAAATTGCCAAAGAGGAGCAACGGAAGGCTTGGAAATTACAAGGTTTGGTTTTCCTGCCTGAATTTCTTATGTTTGTTTTTAATCATACCTGTCCCTCCCATTTGTCAATGGCAAAAACTAGTAAGGGGAAGAGAGAGATCTTTAGGGACCCTAGTGCAGAATGTGGGAGAGACAGATTTATAGATATTGCTGTCCAGAAGCTAGACTGTTAGTTTAATATGTGCATCACACTAAATTATGAAAAAAAAATATTTTTAATTATAATATAAAATCCTCTATCATGATCATGGACAATTTACCCTAATGTCATCAGAGTGGAGAATTGTAACAGGCTGAAAATGTAACAATCTACCTCTTAGACTATCTTAGGTATCTCAGGCAAAAGGTCTGTTCCCCTCACATGTAATGCCACTCTTGTCTGTGATTTTTTTATAGAATGTGACAACTTACATGCACACACCCATCTTCTGATTGTACACATAGTATATGTGTAAAGATATTTACACGCAAATATATGTACACACATTTGTTTTGTTATTCAGTTTGCTTTCCCTAATTTTTTCTTTTTTAGCCTTCACCCCAACAGTGGTTTCTCACTACCAGTGTACAATGACAGGTAAGAGGCGTGGGCTGGCGACGCAATTCACTAACAAGCGTCCCTTTGCTGATTATCCTGCCATGTTAGACAAGAATCATGATTAAGAGTGCCAGTACATAATGCAGATTGTTTTCCTCTTATTTGTACATGTTCCAGGGATCCAATAATAATTAATTTTGCTTATCCTTCCCTTGATTGAGCTACTCCAAAGTAAATATTCCCCTGTTATGGAGGGGAGAAGGAGTAGAGATTCTTTTAACCAAACTGAGTAGTGTTTAAAGGATCACTCATTTTTTATTTTTTTCGGTGGTTTCTAGAAACACTTTTTCTTAAATGGGAGAAGTCTGTATTTGAAGGCAGACTGTTTACACCTAATTATGCACTGCTCTTAACAAATCTGTGGCATCCCTTTCTAGTGTGGTAGACCTAGCTGGCATTGATATGCAAATAAACTGTTCCCACCCTTAGCTTCAGACATTTTTTGAGTAGTAGCAGCTGTAGGTGTGTATTAACTGGAACATTCTTGGTCTATCAAGAAACCACTTCATATTGGCTTACTGCTTAAAAAAAACCTCCTTTTTGCCCCTTACTCTAGCTTATTTTGAAGTAGTTCCGTCAGAGAAAGGGAAGGTAATAGAGGATCTTAGAACAAGAAAATCATGGTGCGAAATGTTTTCCAGCAAAGTATTTTATTGCAATTATCTGGGAAAGTATTTTAAACCTTATGTTTGGTCTATGCTCCTCTATCTTTAATAACTCCTCGAATCTGTTTAAAATTTTGCTGACTTGAGCCAAAGAGTTAATCAACTACAAGAGCAAAACAGTTGCTCAGGACTTAAGAGGATTTTAAAGTCCTTTTCTCTACTTCACTTTAATGACTAAATTTAAAAAAAATACGTTTTCTTAATTTCACTGTCCCCTGGAACAGTACCTCTGTAAGTTCTGTACCAAGACACACTGGTCTCTCTTCCAACAGATGTTAAGTGTCTTTAAAAAAGCTCAGAAAAAGTTGTCATATTTTTCAGACCTTGAGTTAGTAAGGGATCTAAATAGGTAAGATAGTGTTTAATTATTAAGATATAAAATGTAGCTACTGCTATTCATTAATTTAAGTGACATGAATATGCAGTATAGATATTTTCTTTAAAGTGTTTAATTTTATAACTGGCTTTCATGATACAATATACTTATCAGAAAATTTTTTGGGGAATATTGAAAATACATGTGCATGCTGGAGGGACAGTAGAGAATTATGGTCTTCTCTCCCTCAAGAATGAGAACTTTACAGTGGTTCATGTCATTCAAAAGGCAGCAGTTACCCCCTCTGCTTACCCACCCCCCGCCAAAAAAAAAATCTCCAAATAGGAGGCTACAATTAATGCTACTACTCAGAAATTGAATGTCTCCATTTCTACTGCACATTTTAAATTATGAGAAGTGCTTAAAAACGTAGAAGTTTAGGAACAGTAAATTCAAGTTTATTTGCCTCTTGGGTTTTGAATCTTTAGAATTCACATTTGCAAGCTTTTCTGCATGGTCACAAGGTCTAGACACTTTTTTGTAAAAGAAGGCTGAGATTCTGATGTAACAACATGACTCTGGGAAAAGAGACTTCAGAAAAATCCCAAATATCATAAGATGTGATTAAAATGTCTAGAGTTGGAAATACTAGAATAATATCAGAACAAATCTGAAGACAGGCCATTCTGAGTAGCCTGCACCCACAAATCTGGCCATAGTTCAAGATTAAATCCTCAATTCTTAGATGCAATAATGAGCAACAAAACATGTTCTTATTCTCCAAAATTCCCAAGTACTGAATTTTGCATATTTAATAGTGAGGGGAAGAAAATGTGTTTGGGTATTCTGGGTATATCACCTCCTAACTAATATTCAGAAATTTGTATTTATTTGAGAATACCAAAGTCATTAACTGGTATTAATAAGTGCCTGCAAAATAGGTTTTGTTTTTTAAAATTAAAAAAACAGAACCTAGGAAAGCTTCTGAACACTCTGAAGTACCTGGAAGTAATGGCCATTCATTAAAATATGTACATAAACTTTAAAACATTATTTGCATGGAGATCTCAAGGTCGCATATGCCAGGCTGCAAATCTAAATAGCTATTTTACAGCACCATTTTGAAAACAGTGAGGTTTTTGACTCCATTAGTAACACTGCTTTCCCTTAACCATAAGTGGCAATTTGTGCATTCCTTGAATTTTTTAGTCTGTTTAAGATTGTTCATGTTGCAGATTTTAGTGCACCCCTGTGTGTTTTCATGCCCCCACCCCACTGTTCTTGGGGGAAAAAAATGTGAACCACTGCCAAAGAGAGGGATCATTCTTTCCACAGGTTTTGGGGGCACACCTCAATTTTCTCTGTTACATTTTAGGAAAAGAATAAATGGAGAGGGAACAGGAAGCCTTTGAATTTGCTTCCTCCAGCTCCTTGTCTCTGCCCTTAAACTCAAATGCTAAACAAAACTTGTGACCTTTTGTAATAAGAGCTTTCCTTTAAGAGCTACCCCACCTGTTTTGCTCTTGAGGTTTTTGTCCTGGCATTTAAGTGTGTGTGTGTGTGTGTGTGTGTGTGTGTGTGTGTGTGTGTTTTAATTACTACTTAAACAAGACTTAATTGCTTCACCCAGAATACTGCAAAGCTGTTAGATCTTTATTTGCCTTAACTTCTTTAAAATTACTTGAGAACTCCCTTTTACTGTTAAGCACTTGGACCCCAAATGTACGAACACTCATGCAATAGGCTTAACTTTATACAGATGAATAGTTCCATTGATTTCTGAGGGACTATTTGCATGCATAAAGTTAAGCCACCTTTTTGTGTAGAATTGGGTCTTTAGTATTCATATTTTCAGTTTTATCCTGTAAGCAAATATTTGCACATATTGGATGTGTCTGTGTTTTTTTTTTTTGCACGGTCCTGTTAAACAATTAACCAAAGTACAGTATTATTCAAAAACTATATTAACATGGTCATTTTAAAATTGTAACATAACCAAATTTTAGACTTATGGGGTTTGTAACTGGCAAGTCCAATAGCTGCTAGTACTAAAGTGTTGGAAATAATATACAGTTCTGACACTTTGCTTGCAAAACCATTTATTATAAATATTAATATAGAAATATTGTTCATCCAAAAAAGTTTGCTGAAGCTGTCTATAGAAAAGCTTATTTCGAGCCAATATTCTATCATACGTGGACTGTCCATATGTGTCTCTGTAATGCTGCTTCATTCAGCATTTTCCTGTGCATACTGTATAGTGTATTCAAAGCATTGCAGCTGTTTAATCTCCTCAATCTGTTACATGGTAATTAGTTTCCCTTTTTATTTTCCTTGTTTTTTTGTTAATGCTGATCCTTGGGAAAAGGGGAGGGGTGTTTTAGTTCACATGCTCTTTCATTTAAAATTGTTGAGTCAAATACATTAGGTATATGTGCATCTGCATAGATGTGAACTTTGTTGTCCTCATGGAGCTAAGAATGAGACTGT
Source organism: Carettochelys insculpta (assembly GCF_033958435.1). Classification (NCBI taxonomy): domain Eukaryota; kingdom Metazoa; phylum Chordata; order Testudines; family Carettochelyidae; genus Carettochelys; species Carettochelys insculpta. Next base: position 31,845,899 of record NC_134152.1, read on the forward strand.
AGCTATATGCAGGAACCTTGAGGGTCAAGAGTAACTATGACTCAGACATTTTGGATGGGCAGCTTCTGACAGGCAGAGCTATTTTGAAAGTGAAGATCAAAGAGCTATTGAAAATGAAACATGTACCATGCAGAATGTGTAAGCCTCCAGCTATATTTTCTACATTTTCTTTTCATGTGTGTGGTTTATAATTTATTTTCTCTAGCACAGTGCTATTTCATCAATATGCATTCTGCACAGAATAAGATGAACTCTAATGGACTTTAATCCTCAATTTTAGAATAGATTGTCTCTGTCTTTTTTTTAATGCCAAAATGCTTTTGTGACTCACTATAAGTGGCCTTGCATAGCAATTTCTCTTTGCTGCATAGAATGCTGCAGCAGCCTCTAAATGGTCAGTTTTTGGGTCTTTTGTTGATGCCGTAGCTTTCATATTTCAGATTACACTGTAGCCACCCCTATTCCCCGTTCTAATCTGTTTTGCTGATTACTAGCCCTCCTGACTCCCTTTACCTTTCAGTCCCTCAAACAAAGTAAATATTTTTGAAACATAATAGTAGGGGGCTTTTATTTTTTTTATTTATTTATTTTTTTAAAAATGACAAATTTCAACTATGGCTGTTGAGGCAAATAAGGTTTTTCTTTGGGCAGTGGGTAGTTAAAATATATCTGTCTAAATTTCTGGGAAGTATTTAAGTATTCAACTTTCATTCTGGTAGTTTCTCTGCTAACCCAGTATTGGAACAGCAGAGAGAATTATAGCAGCATACCCCCAAATATGTAATGAGGGAATACACTATTAAGTATCCTCCAAATCCTCTCAAATCTGCCTTGCATCTGTTGAGAGTAAGACTGTAGCTGTCCGGTACATTGGATTGATTTTGGTTTATTTACTGTATTTGTCATTTAACTGAAGAAAAGTGGGACCATTGTCTGAGGTGCCCTGTATCTCAGCCAATCTGTGTTTATCCTTAAGACATGCAGTTGTGCTGGCAGTACGACCCCCTTTGAGCCCAAAGAAAATCATGGATACTTGAAACAATAAATAACACTGGATTGGCCTTCATGCTTGGGTCCTTTTTAATTGGAGGGTTTTTTCATCCATTGGTGGGAATACTGTTACTTGGAAACAGATAGGAATTCTATACAAGTAACTGCTTTTGTGTGCTTTTAGCCCATGTTTATGGGAACATATTGTCAAGGTCAATTGCTGACTTTCTGAACAGTAATAAAAAGCAAACTGGCTATTGTAGTTTTTTGTATACAGAATCCAACTTAATGGACAGTGCATCACAACCTTTTCTTTGAAAGTATCCTTTCAGTTGTTACAGCTAACAGCACCCTGAAACTTTCTTTTCATCTGCTCAGGCATTGGAGAGAAGTATTCAACATGGGAGCCAACCAAACGAGAATTAGAATTGCTACGACACAACCCCAAGCGGAGAAAAATAACCACAAATTGCACCATAGGTAAGTTAAGGAAACAATCACTCATATGATTTGTCCGCCACCTGCATTTTCAAAACCCTGTGATTTTTTTTTCTTTTTTCCTGTCACAGTTTAAATGCATATTTTCTGGTTGAGTATTAAATGGTTTTTCTTTTGACATGTATCACGCCATCTTAATGACCATGTGTACTGACTTCCATCCTCTCTTCTGCATAGAAGGATGTGTGTTCTGTCATTTCAGATACTGAAGATAGTGAATTTCCATAGGAGACCTTCAAAGTAGGAGACTTTTAGAACATGTATCTACTAGGAAATTCTGTGGAAAACAACCCCTGCTGATGGCACCACCAGTTCAGCTGAACTTTTAATTGACACGGTGGTCAAAACACTGAGAGCTGCCAGAACTTAATCTACATTAGTGCTCCCACCAAGGCAGTTGCACCAGAGGAAATTCTCTTGTTCAAACATAGACCAAATTGCATCATCCTTTCACTTGAGAGCTTTGGTCTTTTCCCAAATGGGAGCTTGGACTTTTCTTCTGCTTTAGAGGGTCCAGAGGAAGGAAACAAAAATGGTAAAAAGTTTAGAAAATCCGACTGTGAAAGAAGGTTAGAAGAACTGAATATGTCTAGTCTTGAGAAAAGAAGATTGAGGGCAGCCCTAACTAGTCAATATAATCTATTCTAGTGTTATAAAGAGAGCTATAAACAATTGTTCTCCATATCCACTGAAGGTAAGGCAAGAAGTCATTGGCTTTCTCTGCAGTGGAGAAGAGATTTATGTTAATTTTATAAAGATTTTCCTAACTATAAGGAATAGGTTACCAAGGGAAGTTGTGAGATCCCCATCATTGGAGATTTTTAAGAACAGGGTAGGCAAAAACATATCAGGGTGGTGTAGATATACTTGGTCTTACGTCAAGACAGGGGAATGGAGCAGATGATCTTTCAAAGTCTCTTCCAACCTTACATTTCTATGAGTTTATGTTGAAAACTACAGAAGGGATCCTTCAGAATCATATTTTCAACCCAGATCAAAAGGTCTGTTCTCCAGCTAGTTTGTTGTATATATCAGTTCCTAGATTTACAGATTCCGAGGTGAGACTGGACTGTTCTGTGAAAATCAAGTACTGTAGCCCACGAAGTTTAGTATACTCACTTTGGAGCCAAGAGCTATCTGAAATGCAGGCATAGTAAGAGATGATTGGGAAACAGCTGAGGAAGAGAGAAGAAAATATGCAAAAGTTCTCACAAAATGTAACTTCTGTTTCTCACCATTTCTTGACAAGCTCTAATAATGATGATCAGTCTGGCCAGTAATGATCCTATGGCTGTTTTCTCTTTATAGTTTAATGCATGCTACCATTCAGGTATGAAGATTTCAGAGGTGAGAGTAATAGCATAGCCATAGGGTCAGATTTTTGTAAGTATTTAGGTATTGCTCTGTTCAGCATTGTAATGCTTCAGTCTCATTTTAAAAGTGACTTGGCAGCTGAAGTTTTGATGTCTTTCAATATGACTTAGACTCTTAAATCACTTTTGGAAATGAGACTGAGGCTTCAGAGTCATCTAGGTAGTATAGTGCTTGGTGGTGCTATGTCCAGATTCCTTTAAAAATCTGTGCTGTTGTCACTATGTAACTGCTTACAGGCAGACTCCAACCTGGGACCTCTGGAGCTTTTCATGCATAAGCCTCTACAGCTTGAGCTAAAAGCCAGCTTGCTTTCAGCTAAGGCTGTAGAGGAGACTCTTTCTGTAAGTGATCTAGGTGCCACTACATAGGACAGTGAACTGCACCTACATGTGTGGGTTACAACTAAAAGCAGGAAGCAGATTGTGAAATCTTTAAATTTTGCCTCATTTTTTCAAAGCTACGGTAAGCTCTATGCTGTCATAAAGTGCATCATTTAATCTTCACACCTTTTCACCCTTCAAATACTTTAAGTGTAATGATGAATAAAGTAATAGTTTTATGTATGCATTTCTACCGCAGTACTGCATAACTATTGCTTTGCATGTATACGGTTCTTGAAACTCTGGATTGAGAAGCCATAATGTGACTTCAAGAAAGGAAGTCAAGAGCCGGGGTTAGAACAGTCAAAAGAGAACTATTTTTGCAACAGTAGAGCAGGAAGAAAAGGTTGAAACACACCTGGGTCATGGAAACTTCTGACGGCCTAGGAAAGCACTCTAAATTGTGTTGGTTTATTCTCTCCATTGTTTGTTCACTATGAAACTTGTGTTTTTTGTTTTTTGTTTTTTTTAGATGAAACTGTAACAGATCGTGTAAGAACTATGTTACCAGTTCCTTGGCTAAATTAATTCTATAGGACACACGAAACTGGCTTTGATAAAATATTAAGGTGCATCTGACCTTTCAGATGTTTCTCTTTCCATTTTGAAGGAATGAGATGATTCTTAAACTTTTAATTTTGCTGTATGTTAAAATGGATGCTTCCGACTGCATGAAATCTTATACACACAGTGTGGTGGTGGTGGTGGTGGGGGATGCTCATAAAACGGGATAAGGGCAATGAGTAATCTCTTTACTTCTGCAGGTGTGCTTTTAATAATTTCTCCTACTGGGCCCTGGAGCTGTCTGTATGCCAGGACTTAAAAAGAGAGAAAAAATCAAAGCACCCAAGAGACTTTCTGCAGTTATGGGCTACAGTTAAAAGCAAAAGACTTGATTTCTTTCACAAAAGTACATTGGAGGTGTAACTGAAAAACAATTCATTGTCCTTGAGCCTTTTCTCTCTATCCCCCAAACTATTTCTAAACATATACACGGTCAGACTGAAATGCTGCAGTTACCTGGACATTCCCGTTTCTCTTTTCTGATACTCATTTCTTCAGACGTCACGTCTTTATTCATCCATAATAAACATCTGTTTCATCTTCTGAGGTTTATAAATAAGTCAGAGGACATGCATAGGTGTGTCTAGTTGTATTACTTTTGATTAAAAAACGCTTATGAGAGTAATCAGCTGTTGTAAGAGTCGCATGCCTATTGATCTGAATCTGTTTACATGGAGAATCCAGTTTGGACTAACCAAATGTCTTATCTTTTTGTAAATCTGATTTAAAAGAAGAAAAGGCAGATACTTGCTTCTTCCCCCTCCTCTTGTCCCTCCCTCCCTGGTGTATGTCCAGCTGGATATGGGAATTACTTTTTTTTTTTTTTTTTTTTTTTTTATTCTCAGCTGTAACATGTTGAAATGATTGAGCCGGACACTGGTTCTATGTAACTTTAAGTGAGGTATGCCTTGTGCTAATGAGGATGGCCTGGTATTCCTGGAATCCAAGGCAACATGTTCTTGGGATAGCTCAGAAAAATGTTTGTGCATCCATGGGGGAATTTTGTGAAGGAGGGTTTGCCCCATAGGGTTTTCACCATAGTGAGAATTTCACCCACATGGATTGTAATGAATTAGGAGCTGGTTCAGAGGTATAAAATTAACCCTGTTTTGTGATTTTCCCATTAGATTTCACACCACTGGTCTTTAAAACAACATCACTTCAGTCATGTGAATTTTTAACTCCGTGGAAGAGTCTACTTTTCACTGCGAGTTATTTTCCTATTTGTTCTTTGTAGTGCTGAGAGTTGACCTTTTATGGCTTCTTTAGTAGATAGCTGCCTCTGTGCACTAGTGTTTCAAAACTGTTTGAATGTGTACACAACAGCATTGTCCTCCGTCTTGCATTGTCACTATAAATTATGTAAAATGAAGTGCTATAAAATAAGTTCAGTACGCAGAACTAATAATTGCTAGTTGGAATGCTCCCTTTTACCTTTCATTTCAGTCAAAATAAAATATTTCCTTGTATGTAGCAACTTTAAAATTTTGACAGAGAACTTGTAAAGAACCTCTTACGTAATCCATGAAGAGATTGAGTTTCACCGGCACTACAGTTGCTCTGATTTTTCTTTAGATGGGATTATTCGTACCTCTCTCACCAGATATTTGCTTCCTGATAATGAATATACATGCACTACATTGATTTTTTTAATTAATTAATTTATTTATTTAGTTTTTGCTGAGTCACTATTGTGCAGATTCCTCTTCAAATTAAAATAGTTCTAGTTGTGGTGCAGACTGAAGAATCCAAAGCTTTTATTGGTCTGTACTTTTTGGATTTTCACCAAAGAATCTCCCCCGCCTGTTGCATTTCTGTGTTTGTGAAGTGATAAGGGGACAAATTGCCTACATGCCAACAGTGAGCTCAGTACTCATGCAAATAATGACATTAAGGTCCTGGCCTTAAGCATCAAATGTGGATTAGACGATTCAGTAGGCATATAATACATGTGGTGAGTTTGCAAGGCTGAAATGCAGATAATCATTATTTAGTCTTTTCAACATTAAATAACATCTTGGTTTTTGTATTCAAAACTTACTTGTTTGCTTTGATACATTTCTAGCATGCTGATTATACCAAAAATTTCTAAAGGACAATTTGCATTTGATAAAATGAAAATAATGCAGATATTGGAATTTTTCCTCTTAGATATACAATGGAAAACTCGGTTTTTAAATCTGTTTCCAGTTCCTTTGGAAAAAGCGACCCCATCAAATTACTACATTCTGATACACATTGGAGGTGTTTATTACGAGGGTGGGCTCTATGCAAAGGAGAGGTAGCATCTTTTGGTGGCCATTTTTTATCTTCTATTTTGGGGGTACTAATAAGAGAAGTTCACTTCCCCTGAGCATACAGATTGAACCTCTCTAGTCCAGTACACACTCACCTGGCAACATCTATAATCTGGCAACATTTTAGTTAGGCAGATAGCCACTTAAAATGGGTGTGGCCAAGTGTCCCTTGGTCCCATAAACTTTGTTTACAGCCACAAGTCCTGGCTCTCAAGGTTCTGTGCTGTTATTTACCCCTAAATGTCCCAGTAAGCTGTGGAAGTGATGGTCATGCTGCTAGACAATATTGACCTCCTGTGGCTCAGCAAATTCTCTGGCTGAGCACCAGTGAGATCCCGAGGGTGCCAGGCTAGAGAAGCTCAACTGGTATTCGCTAGCCTGTCTCTGATGAGCATATAAAGTGACTTTGTGGCTGATGATGCTGTGCTACATTGCCAGTAGAAAGAATTAAAAGCACATTAGAGCCACCTGGGCTTCCCACTTGCAATGTTTCCAAAAAAAAAAAAGTAGGGGGGGATTCAGGAGGGGGACTTTAGAGAAGAATAAGCAAATCCTTTTCAGAAAGAATGACGTGGAGTGGGGGTGGTGAGAACAACAATAGCTACATAGCAGTGGCAGGTGGTTTTTGCAGCTGGGTGCCACCATGCAGTATGACGTGCGAGAGGCATGAGTGGAATAAATATTGCAGCAGTGCTTCAGTGCAAAGGTGGCAACAGGAGATGAACAGTGTCCTGGAAATTACTTCTGGTTCTCCAGACAAGCTACTCGAAGCATTGCTTTATCCTGCAGTGTGCCATAAACTATGCATGAGCAGCTGTGTACAAGGGCCTGACTAAAGAAGACTGGATGATGTTGTGGATTGCATTAATACTTTACAGGATTTTGTGAATGTGCTATCTTTTTGGGGTACTTACTTTTTAGTCTAAGACTTCCTAAACTGCTGCAGATGGAATGAAAAAACTCAGGAGCAGCACAGAACTTTTAACACTAGTTTAAATTTTACTTGTGAGATGGATGCATTAGTGGGTACCTATTTTAGATGTGGTAGTCCATTAAGTGCATTTAGAATGGATTTCATTTCTCTGGTTTTTAACTTTTTTCTTTGTTGGATTAAATACCATTCTGAATCCATCACACAGTGGGATGCAGAATGTCGCCTTAAGTACTATTCCAATAAATCTGTTCTGCATAAATACTACCCAGTCATCTTACCTTGTAACTGTACTCCTGTCTATCTTGAAAATTGGTAATTTAAGTCCTAAGTTAGTTAACCAATCTTAAAACATCCTGCAGTAAGCATCAAATACAGTGATGAATGTTTTATAAAATAAATATTCCTTTGCCATCAGGCAAAGGAGTAAATGCAAAAACATTGATTTTTATTATGTGGGTTTTTCCCCACACTTTGTTGTGTTCTGTTCCCCAGTATTTAGATCCTTCTCATCAACTTTAAGTATTGCAGTAGGAATCAAAAAAGTCTGTTTATGGATTTTAAAAAAATATTTTTCATTTATTTTAAAGGCACATGTATAATGTTTAGAAGGGATTTGCTTTCTGAGGGTAAACTGCTGCAGTAACCCCAGTTCAGCTGCTTTAAGGTTTTGTTGCTTCTAGAAAATCTTTTCTTGGTAAACTTTTGTAAAAGCAGAACTCTCACATTTGCTTTTGAACGGAATACATGTGTTTCTGTGGTCATTGAATGCACTTGACCTTAGTTGCCAAGTCTGGCCCTCCAGAAACTACGTAGGGACCTGATGCAATTTCACATGCTAATGGTACAGTTTATATTACAGGTTTCAATAACAGATATATTACAAGTATCACAGAGGTAGCTGTGTTAGTCTGTATCTTCGAGAACAACAAGAAGTCCTGTGGCACTTTATAGACTAACATATATTGGAGCATCTGATGAAGTGGCTCCTTGCCCACGAAAGCTTATGCTCCAACCTATCTGATAGTCTTTAAGGTGCCACAGGACTTCTTGTTGTTCTCGAGGATATATCACAGTAACCCCTCCATTTAACTGACTAATGGAAGGAAGGGGTGTCCATTAGTGCCTAAAATCCATTAAATCCAAATCTGCATGATTGGAGGCACCTTGCAAGGTGCACTAGGGAGCTCTCCATTCAAGACCTGGGAGGAATACAGCAGGCTCGGGGAGAAAGTGTGGCAGCAGGCCCTTTGCACTCCCAGCCGCAATAGTGGCTCCTCCAGTTCCGGTGGCTCTGGTGAGTCGCCGACATTTATTTTGGGGAGGGCCGGCAGATGGTCCATTATTTCTGAACTCCAGGCTATTGGTGTCTGTTAAATCAAGGGTTTACTGTATTCAAGTGGGTAAATCTTGACAGTTACGGCATCACAGAGCAGCATGCATTTTCATGTGGCTTTGTTAATCTGTAAGATGTTAAGGTGGTCAGCCACAAAATTCACCTAATTTTTGCAGAATACAAAATGAGCACAGAGCAAACAATATTTAAACAGATTCTGCTTAAATAAGAAATGGGGTATATTACCACCAACTCTGTAAACAGTACCTTGTTCAGTTTAGAATAAAAAAGGTGGGTGAAGCAATTAAATTGGGAGGTACCACCAGGATTAGTTTCATTTGTATGTAGGATGTAGGCACCAAAGCGATGGGCAAATCCCAAAAACTGGGGAATTATAGTGTCTCAAAGTTTCTGCATGGCATTTTTATGCACTTTATTTAAATTCAGCTCTGTAAGTGAGACTTCTTTTCACTGTGTGATTGTGACTTTTGCTGGAAAAGAATCTCAACAGCCAGACAAAAGAAAAGGTATGGTTTCCCTGCTGGAATGAAAAAAGTTTGTATTCAGACAAGAGAAATGCTGGGTCTGGTAAACTTTAAATGTTGTCTCTTCATTTGATTTATAGCATGAGAAACTATAGTAGTCCAGCTTTATCCCCAAGGGATGAAGGAGGAGACATTTACAAAACTGAGGCTTTCATTTGAACTTTGGAAACCATTTAATTCATCAGGTCATCTGTCATGGCAGTTTACAAGCAAATTAAACTTTAGAAGTTAGAAAAAGGTGTGTTACTGCAAACTCTGAGCTAACATCTCTACATAGTTTGTGGTCGGGTGTTTTTAATCATTCATATAAAATATTAAGCAGCCTACTGATCTCCTATAGGAGATCCAACCAAATTAATAGTTTTTACGCAAAAACAACTGTGAGCCATTCTTTCAGTTGTATGCATATCAGCCATATTGGGGAGACGTACGCACTCTTCCCCACATCCCTCAAAGTAATAGTAATGGTAGAAAACCATGAAGTACTGTCTGGGAAAACAGCTTGCCCCAGTACTTTATTGAATCCTTTACAAACTTTTAGGAGTATTATTTTCTTTAAATCACTATTATTCTCTGTTATAAATTGTTTTAAAGATTTTTTTTCTTTTTTTAAATTAGCTGTTAATCTTGTGCAATAACCAAGGGCTTCCCCCCGTAAAACATCTGGTATTTGAGTTGTATAATTTGGTTGTATTGTCTTGATATGCCTTATCAGTGCTGCTGTATTACAAGGCACTTCCATCTAGCAGTTGATGACTCCTTTGCATCATTGCTTTTTAAGGCAACTTTACGCCCACACTTTAAAGGAAGCTAGAGTTTTGTAGCAGAAACCGAGACCTGCACTTCTCTTCATATTTGATTTCACTGCTTAATGCATTTAGTACAGGAGCGGGGAACCTTTTTCAGGTTGGGGACTTCTGACCTGTAGGCAGGTCAGTCAGGGGCCAGGCTGGGAATTTGGGGATCTGGGCAGCAGGTAGGGTGCAGGAGTGGGCTGGCGACAGGCTAGCAGGATGGAAGGGAGGTGTAGGAAAGGGCTGGGTGTAGATGATCTTGGTGGGAGGAAGGGTGCAGAAGGGTTTGAGGTGCAGGGTCTGTAAGGGAGGGGGCAGGAGCAAGGTGAGAGTTGGGGGTTCTGGATGGGAGGGGGCACAGAGTAGTCAAGGGGCACAGGGTCTGGGTGATGGGTGCAGCTTATCTGTTTACCCCTTGATGCACGTAGCTCAGCTCCCCCTCCCTCTGCTTCCAAGCACCACCTTCCGCTGTTCTGATTGGCTGGAATTCTGTCCAATCAGAGCAGCAGGATGAAGCCTTCAGGCTGTGCTTCCAGAGCCACTGCAGCTCCCCCTTCCCCTGGCTGGGGAATGGCAGCGAGCAGCAGTGGCGCGCCAAGCTGCTTCCTTGCCCTCTCCCCCCTTGTCACCACCCAGCAGAGCCCATGGTCTAGATTTGTCCCTGGATGTGGATCAGCCTGTGAGGCTCCACTTCCCTAACCCCCCAACAGGCCAGATTCTGGGCTGGGGGTGGGGAGCCCCAAGCCCTGGGGTCTGGATCCAGACAAGCCACAGGTTCCCCACCCCTGTTTTCGTGTATCATGGGCTTTTGTTGGACACGCTATCATGAGCACAAACACTCGACTTCTATAAGGGACAAGTGTTTATGCTTTTTCTCCTTTGCGTTTGCCAGGTTTATAGCACTTAAATTGCAGCAAATGCAGTCTGGGTTGGACATTTGGAAAAAACTTCCTCTTTGTCAGGGTGTTTTAAGCATGAGAATAAATTGCCTAGGGAGGTTGAGGAAGAAATGTTTTTCAGGTTATGGCAATGCCCTTTTTTTTAAAAAAAAAAAACAAAAAAAACCTTTTTCGTCCCCTCATTCATTCCCTTTTAGTAGAAATATGGTTTCATTTTCATAATGATCTCTTCCATTGCTATAAATGTCCAGACTGTACACAATTCTTAGATGGTGTTTTAACATGTCAGTTTAGAAAATAAAACTCTGTGAAAGTCAAACATGAATTTTTCTAAGTAACAATATTTGTATTTTATCACAAAGCCATAACAGGGCAGATTTCTTGGTAATGGATTTCTCACTGTTCCTTGGCTCTGAAAAATAGCTCTTTGCATTGGTGGGTTGAAGAAAAGCAATAACTACAGAGTAAAAAATTGGAAGTATAGTAATGTACTATTAAGGTGGGAAAGTGGATATATTTAAAGCAAAATCTTCTATACACTTAATTTCACAGTTCAACACTTTCCGGGGAGAAAATGGGAACTAATAACTAGTGTGCATATGTGCACATGTTCAGAAGGCTACTTTGAATTCGCTAAATAAGTGATAGCAGTTGAGGAAAAAGATTCTATTCCTTACTTCAGAGGTCTTTGTACAGCAGGTGAAGTAGTGAAATGGGATTATACTTGCAAGTGGTGGAGCTTGCCTTTTTTATTTCTCACCTGATTTTGGATGATAAAATATTGAAATTGCCAGGGCTTTTTTTGTGGCTGTATGTGCCAGTACTCTATACCAGCACCACCTCACTAGGAACCCACAGCTGGGTCTGCTGGCAGGGCTCAGTGCCCCAGCCTGCTCCCAGCCGCAGGGCTGCCAGAGCCCCCACCGGCTCTTCAGTAGTTTGGGTGATGGGGGCAGAGCCCCCACTGACCCTGCAGCAGCCCAGGTTCTGAGATGCAGCCATGAGGCTGAGAGCTAGAGCCCTTGTGCCCCTTAGAGCAGGGCTGGGTGCTGGATTGCCTGCTTGCCGTGCAGCAGCAGGGACAAGGAGGTGAGCCCTCCACTGGCCCTCCAGCAGCCTCAACTGTGGGAACCCAGTGGGTGGAGAGGGGGTGAGGAGGCGAGGAGCCATACTGGGTCCTCTTTAACAAGAAAAAGCACTGGAAATTGCACAACCATCTTATGTGAAAGAGTAAACAGGGATATGATTGTATGCAAAAGTTCCTGCTGCATTATGCGTACAAGCTTCCTCAGTACCAGTAGGATTGTGTCCGGGAGGACAGAGAGAATTGCCAGGCATCTAAACCTGGTGGGATGGCAACTCTGCACTCTTGGAAGGGGCTTTGGCGGGGCTTCTGCTAGCTTCTTCCCCCACCAGCCCTTCAGCACTGGGGCTCTGGCAGCTATTTATAGGGCCAGCAACTGCTGCTGCAGTGGCAGCACCAGTGGCGGGGAGCCCAAGCCCTTTTGAATCGCCAGGTCCCAGAGCAGTTACCCACACTCCCTTGTCACAAGGTCTGCATGATGTGTCTGCCTTGCTACAGTTCCTGTGGCAGAGCCAATGTGTTGTCTGTGGTCATGATGGCAAATAGACTCTTCTGAAGAGCCATAATGATGGTAAGCTCTCAGGAGGAGAAATTGAAGCAAGTTTGAAGATTGAAGGCCAGTGAGGTACCTCAGTAGAGACTACTGGAGAGCCAAAGAGAGTCAGCGCTCAGGGCAGTACATGGAAACCCCTGCGGCAGGCCCTGCTGCTACTAGTGAGATGTGCTGGGAGCCATGTGGAGCTGGGGCAGGCAGAGAATCTGCCTTAGCCTCACTGCGCTATCAGACTTTTAGCAGCCTAAAATCTTACAGATTGGCTTCTGTAAGCAGCCTCCAGGCCATTTCTGGGAGACTCTTGGCCGGTTAGCGCAGGTCGCCGGTCCTCTTGCCAAGAGATGTTGTGCAGGCCACATAACTATAACTAGTTTCAAAAAACAATTGGCAATGTGCATGGAGGACAGGTCTGTCAGTGACTGTTAGCTATTAGCAGCCCCATGTTCTCGGCATCCTAAGCCTCTTACTGTTAGAAACTGAAACAGGGTGAAGGTGGGTGGATCACTTGATTAAATGACCTTGTTCTGTTCACTCCCTCTGAAGTATCTGGTACTGACCACTGTGAGAGATAGGGTACTGAGCTAGAAGGACCATTGATCTGACCCAATGTGGACATTCTTATCAGGTGGGAGCTCTGGGTTTTACATACTACAGCCTCCATTCTAGCCCTCAAAAAAAAAAAAAAGTGGATTGGTTGGGCCAATGTTCATCGTGCCAGTTCTTCTTGTTGATCTTTTATTAGCAAATGGATTGGGGGAAAGCTTGATTGCTAAGCAGTCTTGAAATGTTTGACCAAGAGTATTTTTAGCAGCCCCTAGAAATTAGGTATATATTGTGGCATTTTTTGGAATTGTTCCCTTCGGGAAGGAACCTACATACTTACTAATGTCCATTTTCTGTAAAACTTTGCAGATTTTCTAGGAGCCCTGTTTGAGGAGATTGTAAGCTTTGAAGCTTGACTATAAATATCTGAGCTTGACAACAAATTGGCATTGAAAAGAATATTTGAAGTGGCTTGCTAAACACTTGGGTTCTGGCAGAAATATTTAGTTTGAATCATGCTTGAAAATTTAATTTGCTGCTACTTTGCTTTGTAGGATTTTCACTTCGAGGCACTTTTCTTTTGCACAGAACAGTTTGGCATAAATCAAGACTCAATCTTAACAGGACCTTATTTAAAACATATGCAGTTTGATAATTACTTGGGAATAGTGGTTATTTATACAAGTTATAGAGGATTTTAATACAGGTTATTTATGACTGAATTTTCTTTAATAGTTAGATGTTTGAGTTTTAGAGAGGAAATGCTACTAGCAAAGCATGAAATTTGGGATTACAAACTGCAAATTCAGTAGAACCAAAAATACATTGCTGTAGGGGCTTCTGTCTCTACTAAAACTCTTGAAGGCTTTGTGTGAGACTAAGTCCTATAAAAGTATTTATACATCAAATAGTCAGATGAATGCAAGTGTTTGAACTATTCTGTTATCCTCTATTGGGAAACTGTCATGCATATATGCATAGAAAACACATTAATTTTGTAACCTAAGGTGGTTCCTAGGATGCCCTGCCTCATCTCAAAACCCTACGTGTTATACAGTAAACTTTCATATCCTGCAGCCACAGGATTGGGAGGTTGCTGAATATTCAAATATTCTGGTTACTGGGGAGGTATACTTAGCAATGCATAACACTAAAGAAAAACAAGATTAGATATTAAGAAACAAGCAAAAATGTATGCAGAGTACTTTAATTACCAACAGTAGTATCGTACACTGTAAATTTATACTGTGTTGCTTTATTAATTTGTATTTATGCCCATTGTACTGTACTTACGGAAAACATAACTAAAAGCTACTTATGGTTAAAATGCCAGTTATTTGAGAGTTCTGGATAATAGATTGAATGTGAAAGAATTTACTGTAATTTGGAAGGCAGCCTTCTCCAGCCTGTACACCAATAGACTGGTAGTCCAGGGCTTGGACTTAACTCCCTAACTCATCTGAATTCCTAGCTGTGTAGTTTTGGGGATCTGATGTATGATTTATGACCTAATGTTAAAGGCCAAGTTGGCTGATCAGTGTGGTGCTGAACAATCTTCCAAAGTGGTACTACATATATTTCCCTCGAGCAGTGGTTCTCAGCCTTTTCAGTAATACAGCATGCTACAATGAGACAAACAATTCCCCAGCACATCCACTTTTATGAGCAATCAATTCAGCTGAAAAATGTCACACTGACTTATTTACTATGGTTATGGTCTTACCAGGGAGGCTTTCAACATAGCAGTGCACACAACAAGCTAAACAAGGGTCAAATGCATTAATGTTTCAAAACCACCACTGAACACACTATCTTCAACAGTGAGCGCAGACACGTTTCAAAATCTGCTCAACTCAACTATTTTAAACTATTCATAGCCCTAAATCTGTTCCACATGCAGCGTTCCATTCTGGTGTCTGAATTTCACCTTTTCATGTTATAAATTTTGTATCTGTAACGATATCTTTCAAAATATACTTTTATTAAATAAGTGAACTGATAAATAATTGAGATTTAGTGGATCAGCGCAAAACTTAAAGTAAATAGCAACTTACCATGTTAGTGGGAAACCTGAGCCTGCTGGTGTGCAAAAAGGTGGACAAGTTGGAGTTAGGGGGAGGCTCCCCGCTCCTCCAGCCTGTTAGAGCTGGGGCGTGGCATTTAAACCCTGTCCCAGCTCTAACAGGCTCCCACTCTCCCTTGCCACAGCATGGAGGGGGAAAGTCTCCCTGCCAGCCCTTTTGGGCTTGGAAGCAGCATTTTAGCTGCATCCCAGCATGAATGGGCTCCTGCAGGGTGAGCATTTCCACTCCTGGCAGCTCTGCAAAGAGCAATCATGGGGGGAAATTGACCATTCTGCCCCAGCTGGGACTCACACATCCTTGCTGCTTGAGCCCAGCTGGCAGAGGGTCAGTAGTTTCCCTCTGTGTTTGCTCCACGAAGAGTCATGGTGAGGGGAAATTGATGAAATTTCAGGGCACACTGGTTGAAAACTGCTACCCTAGGGAGTGCTGAGGTTCTACTGTGTGATGACTGCTGGTCCTTGATTTCTGGAAATTATTGAGCTTTTGAGGGGAGTCTGTTAACATACTGAAAAAGCAGCACTCTTACAGTATATGGAGGCTGTTATGGGGAAGAACATAAGAACATAAGAATGGCCATACTGGGTCAGACCAAAGGTCCATCCAGTCCAGTATCCCGTCTGCCAACAGTGGCCAATGCCAGGTGCCCCAGAGAAGGAGAACAGAAGACAATGATCAAGTGATTTATCTCCTGCCATCCATCTCCTGCCCCTGTACTGAAGGCTAGGGCACCATACTTTACCCCTGGCTAATAGCCATGTATGGACCTAACCTGCAAAAATTTATCGAGCTCTCTTTTTAAACCCTAATAGAGTCCTGGCCTTCACAGCCTCCTCCGGCAAGGAGTTCCACAGGTTGACTGTGCACTGTGTGAAGAAAAATTTCCTTCTATTAGTTTTGAACCTACTACCCATCAATTTCATTTGGTGTCCCCTAGTTCTTGTATTATGGGGAAAGGTAAATAATTTTTCTATATTCACTTTCTCCACACCATTCATGATTTTATATACCTCTATTATATCGCCCCTCAGTCTCCTCTTTTCCAGACTGAAAAGTCCCAGTCTCTCTAGGCTCTCCCCATATGGGACCCGTTCCAAACCCCTAATCATCTTAGTCGCTCTTTTCAAATGCCAATATATCTTTTTTGAGGTGAGGAAACCACATCTGCACGCAGTACTCAAGATGTGGGCGTACCATAGTTTTATATAGGGGAAGTATGATATCTTTTGTCTTATTATCTGTCCCTTTTTTAATAATTCCTAACATCCTATTTGCTTTACTAACTGCCGCTGCACACTGCGTGGATGTCTTCAGAGAACTATCCACTATAACTCCAAGATCTCTTTCCTGATCTGTCATAGCTAAATTTGACCCCATCATGTTGTACGTGTAATTTGGGTTATTTTTTCCAATGTGCATTACCTTACACTTACCCACATTAAATTTCATTTGCTGTTTTGCTGCCCAATCACTCAGTTTGCTGAGATCTTTTTGTAGTTCTTCACAATCCCTTTTGGTTTTGACTGCACTTTGAAGGCTGCACTTATACCTCTTTTAGTCCTCTAGATTGCCCCCTTTTGGCATCAGGTTTCACTCCATTCACCCGTCTCTGGGAAGAATCACATGGTATTTCCATTCTTTGACTGAATCTCTGGGTGACAGCTCTGCTGTTTTCCAGCCTGTTTCTGTGATGAAACAAGCAGGTGGTGGTGTCTGAAATCCCGTTTTTCTCTTAGGACCAGTGATCAGCACAATGACTTAAAGTGACTCAAAACTCGTTTGTTCAAAACCAGGCATTTATCTACTCAAAGGTACATAACTCATGGAACAAAAAGAAAAATAACATTGGTTTATACACAGATTTCCCCTTACATAAACCTTAATCTGCCTTTGCCTTCTTGGGTGACTTCCTACCAGGTTTCTGTCTCTGGGGTGGGCGGAAAAAGACTGCTTTCTGGCCGCATGCTCTGGGTGTGCTAGATGTCCACCTTGTGTCATTGTGTCCCCGGACCTGACTCCAAAACACCTTCCTCTCTCCAGGTCCCCTTGTTTGTTCTCTGTCTGGCAGAACCAGTTTATTCCTCCTATGGAGGGGGTTGTCAGCCAGATTTCACTTGGAGGTGAAGTTTCAAAGAACGTCACCAGCAATAGTGTCTTTGGAATACTGTGATTTGGGTTATTGAAAGTCATTTTTTGTGTTTCCTGCATATAGCCAGATTGCAGTTTAAGTTCAAGCAGATAGCACTATAAAACTGAGCAGGTGTAATTTTCATAACAGATAATACAGCCAACTCCCTCATTCTCCACAGATTTCAACGAAACTTCTCTAAGGGTGTGTCTACACTAGGGACTAACTTCAAAGTTAGGCACTACATTGAAGTAGCCAGCCGAGAATCTGTACACAGTTACTCTTACTTCGAAGTTAACTTTGAAGTACGGAACCCAACTTCGAAATCCTTACTCCATTTCCGGGAATGAGGTAGTGCCATACTTCGAAGTTTAACTTTAAAGTAGGGTGTATGTAGACGCTCTACTTGGAAGTTGCTTCGAAGTGTGAAATATTTGAGCTGTTTATCTACAGATGACTATCTGTTTAGTGATAAAGCAGTTCAGTTATATTTTTTGAGTGATACTGTTATACTTTGTTGCACTGTGATCAGTCTAAGCATTAGTTAATAGCTTTTGAACTATAAGGATTTACCTATTCCTCATTGTATGAGCAATTTCCAAAGGTAGTGTGGGCAGCTTGAGTCTGAACTTAAACTTAAGGAGCTTCAGGTACTCTACCTGGCTAGTGTTTTAGATTCAATTCCTTTTGGGACATCTATCAGAGAGGTAGCCATGTTAGTCTGTGTGTTCAAAAACAAGAAGTCCTGTGGCACCTTATAGACTAACAGATATTTTGGAGCATCAGCTTTTGTGGGCAAAAGACCCGCTTTGTCAGATGTGGGTCTTTGCCCATGAAAGCTTATGCTTCAAAATATCTAAGACCCACATCTGACAAAGCGGGTCTTTTGCCCACAAAAGCTGATGCTCCAAAATATCTGTTAGTCTATAAGGTGCCACAGGACTTCTTGTTGTTTTTGGGACATCTTTATTCTTTCCTGGCTCTGGGCAAGGGGATTGGGTTGTAAATATGTATTGCCGTGAAGTTCTGATGAGTGCTGAAGTGCTACACGAGGTTATAAAGGTTGCTGAGCATTGATTTACTGGACCTGCTAAGCTTTAAAATAAGAATAATTATAAGTAATTTAATGTTAAGTGCATGGAGATTCCTGTATTCTTTGTTTGCTTTGGTAGACAAAGCTTGTGTTCATCAGGTATAGCAGAGAAAATAAACATCAGTCTCTTCTTTAAACTTTCTTACATGGCTGTCTGTTCTCATCACCTTCAGACTATTTCAAATTCCAGAGACCCTTTAAAAGGCAAATCTTTTCTGGCACCCTCTCTAGCACAAATTTGTCATTACTTCCCAGTGTGAAAAATGTCCTTAATGAGTCAGTAGTTTCCATAATTTTTAAGCAAGCATTAGGCCATTTGATATTAGGTTACGTCTACACTATGAAATAAAATTGAATTTAATAAAGTTGACTTTTTAAGGCTAGATTTGAGTGTCCGCAGATATTCAGAAAGTAGACTTAGCATGTCTCCGTTGCCTTACCTACATTTGACTGTGTGAACAATGCACTGTGGATACCTGTCCCACAGTGTCTGTTGCCTTGTTGCATTCTGGGTTTTTGTGCCAGGGTCTTATGGGGAAAAAGTGCTTCAAGTGCTTGTGGGTGACTGATGTCATCATCCCAGAGTGCAAAGCACCCACTCCCATCCCAGTTGGAAACAAGCGGCTTGCCCAATTGATTTTGCATAATTTTTTGGGCCATTTTCCCAAAGCCTGCTCTTGTCTCAAAGCACAAGTGTGGATCCTCAACAGCTTATAGCCATTGCACAGTGTGTTATGGCCACTTCCTAAAGTGTTGTTCAGTATTTATTTAGACAAAGGAAGTGGGAGGATGAGGTGGATGAGGGTGATTCAGATGATGACATTGAAGCACTGGAAGCACTGGATGACATTGAAGCACTGGAGACAAGGAATTCAGAGCTGCTGGCTGCCCTGATTGTACAGTGATACTAGAATGAGACCTGCTTTGACCGTTGACAAGCGAGTGGAAATTGCTCTGTGGAAGTCTGCAATCCCCAACAGCTACTGGTCAGTGGGAAATCAATACAGGGTGAGCAGATCTATAGTGGGGTTTGTGGTAGTGGAGGTAGCCAGTGCAATCTGTCACCATTTCAAGCAGAACAAAAAGCAGTCAAGTAGCACTTTAAAGACTAGCAAAATAATTTATTAGGTGAGCTTTCGTGGGACAGACCCGCTTCTTCAGACCATAGCCAGACCAGAACAGACTCAATATTTAAGGCACAGAGAACCAAAAACAGTAATCAAGAAGGACAAATCAGAAAAATATGATCAAGGTGAGTAAATCAGTCTTTAAAGTGCTACTTGACTGCTTTTTGTTTTGATAGTATATAGACTAGCATGGCTCCCTCTCTATTACATCTCAAGCAGAAGACTGTGACTCTGGGAAATGTCCAACACACATTGGACAGCTTTGCTGCCTTGGGGTTTCCTAACTGTGGTGGGGTGATAGAACACACATCCCCATCGTGGCCCCAGACCACTTGGCTTCAGAATATAAACCATAGGGGCCATGGTGTTGCAGGCATTGGTGGCTTACAAAGATCATTTCACTGACATCTAAGTGGGATGGTTGTGAAATGTGCACAATGCATGCATCTTTAGAAATTCAGGTCAGTACAGAGCTCCTGGATGGGACTTTCTTCACAGACCAGAAAATCAAAATTGGTGACAGAGCGATGCCCATAGTGATACTGGGTGACCATGCTTACCCTCTGTTCCTTTTCCTGCAGCAAGAAGCACTTCAACTACAGGCTAAGCAAGTGCAGAATGCTAGTTGAATTTGCCTTTGGCTGATTAAAAGCTAGGTTCAGATGCCTTTTGACCCATTTGGACCTTTCCCAAATCAGTGTCCCCACTATGGTTGCAGTATGCTGTATTCTCCATAACATTTGTGACTCAAAGGGGGATAATTTCATGCCAGCCTGGATTGCAGAGACTGATGCAATGAGCAGGACTTATGCACAGCTGGACACAAGGGCATTTACCAATGCACGGTCCAGAAGCAACGGCAATCAGGGAGGCTTTGGAAAGTAGTTTTATGAATGAGCAGACAGCCACATGTTTCTGCTGCATTTAACTATTGTAATACCACCCTCACCTCCCACAATGATGTGTACTTGACCTTTATGAAAGCACTTCCAACTTCACCCCACTCCATGTGAACCAATAAACACCAGTGGTTTTCACATAAACATTCTTTTTATTTGGAGGTGGGGGGTTATGGGGTAGGAACAAGAAGGTAATCCTGGCATTGCATGGTGGAATGTGAGCCTTTTGCAGTTTGGGGAGGTCCTGGGTGTAGAACAAGAGGCTGTCCTTGCCACTGCCTCCTCTCTCCCCCACCCTGGATTCATGGACCCAGACAATGGAGCATCAAGCCTTATTAAGGGGAGGCCAGGCAAAAAGGGTGTGCAATCCACATAATGAGTCCTGCAGTGGGTGTCCCTTTGCAGCTCCAGTATGGAATGCAGGATCTAGGTTTGCACCTTGACAGCCATCAGGAGCTCTGCCAAGTCCTCTTCCTGTACTCGAGCGTGCTTTGGCAAAACTGTAGGATGCTCTGTTGCCACTGCTGTGTCCACTTCTGGTTAGCAGAGGCACTGGCTCTCTCCCTGTCAGCCTTCTACAGCTGCTGCAGGATAAAGTCCTGTTTAGATCTTTTCTTTCGCCTCATCATAGCAACCTTATCTCCCCCGATTACGCCATCTGCTGAAGATAGCGAAGGTCAAAATTTAAATACCAATTTTAAATTTGACACTAAGCACTTACCCATTGAATAAATGGGTCTCTGTTTGACAATCAGTGCAACTTTTGTTTTCCAAGGCCACTTTTGGCTTCTTAAGGATGACTGTGAACCCACCTCTGCAGAACAGGAGCTATTACTTATCCAGATCGTTTCACTCCGGACAGGGTAAGATCTTGGCGACTTACAAACTGGGGGACGTTGAAACAAAGGCCTGTAAACATGACATGCCAGTGTCTGCGAGCAGGGTCTGCAGAGCCCAATAGCCATGTGCCATGGAGGAGAATTCGATCCCACCGGCTGCATGGCAGGCTTGGGCAGGATCATCCCTGTAAACTGTAAAGTGCAAAAAATAACTTCCTTGGTGGCTCTTAATCAGTTCTGTGCAGGGAAAATGTCAGCAGTATGGTGGGAGGGGAGAAGGCCCAGAGAGTCTGCCAGCTGCGTGGAAGTGGGGAGACAGAGAGCCCACCAGCCCTGTGGTGTGGCAGGGCAGTCCTGGGAAATTTAAATTACTGAGGAGCAGTGCGAAAAACTCTAGTCAAAATTTTTGTGTTTCTTCTAGGCTGCAAAAAGAGACATCAACTTCCCAGGAATAACAGCATGTGAAAAAGAAAATATGGTGTGTGAGCACAGGACTGGGAAATTTGCCAGAATGCTGTGTGGAGCCATGATACCAGATTACTTACTGGTTGCCTGGCATGGCAAGGTGTGCTACCATGGAAGCCACAATAAGTCAGGCCTCCCCAAAAACCTCATGCGAAAAATAGAGTACCTGGATGAGACCTTTATGGAACTCCCAAAAAAGGATAAACGCTCCATCTCCAGAAATATTAACACACTGTTCTGGGGGGCACAGATCCATCACAACTGCTGCAACCTCCTTGTAGCAATTTAAAAAATGTGCTCCAGAGAAATAAAAATGTGCTAAACCCAGTTGCAACCCACATGTAGCATTTTAAAAAAATACTCACCAGAAGAGCCTTCTACACCATTGCTGTACCCTGGAGCTTTAGGAGTTGATGAGGGGACTGACTTGAGGTCATGGGTGATGAAGAGCTCCGGGCTGTCAGGATCAGCTTCGTCGAGCACCTGCTGCTGACTGTTGGCATCCTTCTCTTCATCGGCCCCTGCCTCCTGTTCCCCCTTGGGGTCCCAACAATGGCCTCCTGAAGAGTCCCAATTAGTCTCGGGGAGCATGGTTGGGTCCCTCTCAAGAATGGCATCCAGCTGCTCTTAGTACCAACACATCTTGGTAGATGACCCAAATTGCCCATTGGCTTCTCGAATTTTGATAGTTCTGCCAGAGCACTTTTATTTTCACCCGGCATTGCTGAGCATCCTGGGAATAAACTTTTGTGATCATGCCCCATGAAATCTTTTTATAAATGTTTGCATTTCACTCGCTGACTTGCAGTTTCATTCCTCTCCCTAAACTGAAATGAGATCCAGAATCTGATTATGGCTCCATGCTGGAGCTCTCTTGCAACCCTGAGAACTCATGATGGCTCATCGTGATGAATGGCTGCTGAGGTGCTATATTCATATTGGTCAGAAAAACAAGGAATTGGACTTCCTGTTACCTAATTCAAATTCCTAGGCATCCGTTACCAACTTCCTGTGCACCTGGAGAACAGAAGAGGTGAAAGCGGTCAGAATGGACACCTGTGGGGCATTGTGGGACACCTCCAGAGGCCAATAAAATTAATTTAAAGAAAAACTGTTTCCACACTAGCATTTATTTGACTTCTTGAATTCAAACTTGGCATTGTGGATGGTCGATGTAAGAATGTCAACCTTAGTGGTTGGCTGGGAAGACAGTCGCATTGTAAAAATGGAGCTAAGTGCCTTAAAATCGACTTTATGCTGTAGTGTGGACATAGCCTTAACCTGGACATTTCCTAGTCAGTAGATGTGAGGCAGAGGTTCCAGCTAGACCAGTAGCTCTCATGAAAACAAAATTGAGATAGAGAGATCTTGGATTTTATTTCCCATGACCTGTACCTATTCCTTGAAATCTGCTGTGAGCATTTGTCCTCTCATGGACAGAAGATAAACGTGCCATGTACTGGAACTAGGAAAATTTATAAACATCATATGGAATGGCTTATGTGTTATGGATAGTTGGTTGCTCTGTGCCAAATCACTGGCACTAATTTGTGCACATTAATTCATTTGGATGCATGTAGTTTGTGTTATACACAAGCCATTGGCAGTTAGCCTACTCCTTAAGATATTAAAACGTGAAATCTGTTTTGAGTGGGGGGTGGAAACTTATAGGCAGCATATGGTGTGATATTGGGGAGAGGAAAAAAAGAAGGCTGTAGATGTGAATTTTGTCAGGTTCGTGGGAGTAATTTTTGTTCTTTAAAGATACCATCTGCGGACGATTTTCATTCTTGCCTCCAGTGTAACTCATGCAGGAACTCTCCAATCATATAAGCTAAGTTATTGGAGTTCAGTTTTTTTGCCATCTGAGTTACCTACAGACTCGTTTAAGGGCTCTTTCCTTTCTAAGCATTAACTATCTAAAAGTACCTTAGAGGCCTCAGAACATGCCAGCTCTGGTGAAGGTTGCTGGTAAACAGCTCAGCAAGAATTGTTCACTGGCTTCTTGCCATCCCAGCTTCTCCTTCCTTGGCCCCCTACCTGTTTCTTTGGAAGCTGGGTTTCTTTCAGCGCTATTTTGGAACTCCTATTCTTACTGCATCACTTACTTTTATATATTCCAGTTACTGGGATTTTGATGTCTTCAGCCGTGAGCTACATTGTGCTTGAGACATGCTGGCTTCCATTTCTTTAGTTTTGGTTTTTTAGGAGCTTCTCCAGACCCTTGCTCAACTCCTCCCTTTTTGTACAGGCCCATATGCAAGTGATGCGTTCTCGCCCCTCCACACGCGGTGGGCCCTCTGCTTCTTCTCCACTCCGGCCCCACCCTGACCCCCTCCCCAACCAGCCTGGCTTGGGAATACCTGGGACAGGTGGCAGATGGGAGTAGGAGCCACTGAGAGTCATTGCAACACCCCCACATGCCCACTCAGCTTGTGGTACTCCACTGTTGTTGAGCCCCATTTCTTCACAGGTGGCTGGAGGCCTCCAGAAGCGGGGCTCAGGAGGCTGAGGTGGAGCACCATGTGGTGAGTGCTGGGGAGTGGAGGAGGCAATCCCCTGCAGCTGCTACCTCCACCTGCCCCTGCCAGCCCCTCCCTGTTCCGGGTAATCCTTCCCCTCCCAGTCTGACCAAGGGTGGGTGGGGTTCTTGGCCAAGTGGGGAAAGATTGTGGGGGGGATCTTCAGGGTGGTGGACTGTTTTCGAGATGAGTATGGATGGGGTGGGGGTTTTGGGCTGATGATGTGTGGGGTCAGGGTGAGTGGCAGATGTGGGGGCCTTGCAGGAGGGTTCAGTGTGGGTGGGGGAATCTTGGGGCAAGGGGATGGGGGGAGTTCAGGATGGCAGGATCTTTGAGATGGGGCAAGGGGGCTGTTTGGGAGCTGGCTGGGTGGACCAAACTATGGGTAGCTGGAGAGGAAGTGGGGGGCAGGGCCAGCTCTGGGGGGTGATGGGGTCCACATTAACAAAAAAAAGCACACACAGCCCTCAGGAATCCTTGCATACCGGCCTGTTATAATCTGCTATTGTGCATTTGCATCATTAGATTGCATGGAGGGGTACCATTCTCTTAAGGCTTCTGCCACATTCCTCATTGTATCTCTGCTTTGTGCAGTTTGTGTTCACATATGAGTCTTTCAGTGCACTCCTTGTGGTACACTGGAAGATGTTTGTTGTTGCTTTTACTCTACTGGCGGATGCAACATGGAAAGTGGCAGCGCAGCTTCTTTGTTCTGTCTCTCTTCCAGTGGACTCCATCTCTAAGGATTAGGCAAGCAGATCTGTTGTAAAATCATTATAATCTAGTGAATCCCAGTGATATAAGCAGATGAAATGTTCCCTCCCCAACCCACTTCCCTGGCCTGTTTTAATAGTAGGAGACCCTGAATCAAGTTGGTATGGGTGTCTGGTTGAAGCATGTAGTAAAGACTGGTTCTCTTAGACCTTTACGCCTTCTTGTCCCTCTGGTGCTAAATGCTTCCAAAGGAGTTCATTATAACTTCCCCTAGGGAGCTGAGTGTCTTATAGCTCCCAGCTTTACTTTAATTGGACAGGAACGCTTCTCTGGGGGCTTGGCTGTGCACTGATTTACTGTTTTGTGAGTGCAGTGCGTTGGTGCCTCCTGTGGACCTGGCCTCCTGCTGTTACTGCTGAGATTTGATACTTCTGCTCTGCACATTGGCATATTAGTGCACCTTATCGTCTAGAGTGTGGAATGCTGCAGTCTCAGTAAAGGTTGGCACACCAGTGCCTTGCTTGCTTCCATGCTTTTCTTCCCTCACCTTGCTGTGTGCATTGATGGCTCAGGCAGGAGCCTCTGGGAACTTTGGAGCGCTGTACAGTTTGACATTCCCAGGATGTCTAAATATTTGGTCTGTGTCTGCACTAGCTCCCAGCTTCGAAGGGAGCATGGTAAGTAGGGTGTTGGGAGATTATTAATGAAGTGCGATGCGGCACTTCGTTAAGCTAATTCTGCCCCGTGGCAACTTCAAAGTGTTAAACTTAGAAGTGCTGGCTTGCATGTAGCCATGGCTAAACCGTGGGTACTTCGAAGTCCCTTTACTCCTCAAAAGTTCAACACTTTGAAGTTGCTGCAGGGGAGAATTAGCTTCATGAAGAGCTGCATTAGGTGCTGCAGCACTTTATTAATAATCTCCTGATACCCTACTTATCATGCTCCCTTGAAAGTTGGGAGTTAGTCTTGACACAGCCTTGGACAGGCAGAGTATGGAAATATATATTTTCCTCCCAATGCAGGCTTCTCTCTGGTGAAGTGAGAGAGGGGTACTCTTTGGGACATCAGCATTCTGTGTGGTTTTGGTCATGAGTATTCTAAAGTGTGGGCATTTAAACTGAAGCAAGAGGATTCTCTCCATTTTTCAGTCAATCCAGTCTCTCTAGGTTTGATTGTCTGACTCCCCTATCCTTTTTGTCAAGTGTGAAGTCTCTATTGTAAATCAAAATCTGAAGAAGTAGATGTGTCCCAAGAAACTTATCACCTAATAAATTATTTTGTTAGTCTTTAAAGTGCTACATGACTGCTGTTTTGTTTTGCTGAATCAAAATACGAGAGGTGCTAAAGTCATGACTCGGTGTGGTGTTGCTTGCCATTTAATGAGCAATAATCATAGCTACTTCTTCTAGTGCTTTTCCTCAATTTGTCTCAAAATGCTTTACAGAAGAGATAAGTGCCATTAAGCACCATTTTTACAGATGAGATTGAAGGAGAGAGAGGTGAAATGGCTTGCTTAGGGTCACCCAAAAGGCCAGTAGCAGAGTCTGGTGTAGCAGTAGAGGGTCTCCTGGGTCCCAGTCTAGTTCTCTACCCTCTGGCTCACGTTGCTTTGATTATTGTACTTCAATTCTTGGAGTTCTACACTACCTCTTATGTGCTCTGCCTATGAAATATCTTGAGGTGGACAGTAGTCTTATTGCCCCGTGAAGCTCCCAGGCAGCCAGGGGAATATGTGCCCCTAACTGAAGAAATGCTTGAATTGCCCCTTGTCAGGAAGGACAAAGATTGATTAGTTTACCAGCTCCCTACTGCAGTGGTTCCCAACTTTTTCAGTAACACGGCATGCCTCAGTGAAACAAGCAATTCCATGCACACCCGCTTTTTTTAGCTGAATCGATTGCTCATAAACATCACATTTATTTACATTTACTATGGTTATGGTCTTCCTAGAGAGGTTTGCAACGTCGTAATGAATACCACAGGCTAAACAGGAATCAAATGTATTAAGGTTTCAAATCCACCACACAACATATAGTCTTTGATAGTGAGTGCAGACTCGCTTTCAAAATCTACTCAACTGTTTATAACTATTCATAGCCTTAAACTTGTTCCACATGCAGCATTCGGTTCAGGCATCTGAATTTTGCCTTTTCATGTCATGAATTTCGTATTTGTAACAGTATTTTTAAAAGTATATTTTTATTAAATTAGATATATGAAATAATTGAAATTCAGTGGGTCAGAGCAAAACACAAAGTAGAGTGAGTAGCAGCTTACCAGGTTAGTGGGAAACCTGGGGCTGACAATGTGCAAAGTGGTGGGCAAGTTGCGGGGGAGGTGGCTCCAGAAAGCAGGCTCCCCTCCCCACCAGCCTGTAGGAGCTTCCCTTTCTCCCCTCTTGCCACAGCATGGAGGTGGGGCGTGGGCTCCCCTCCAGCCCTTTCTGTCTTGGAAGCAACATTTTAGCTGCATCCCAGCACCAGACCTGTGGGGTCTCCATTTCCCCTTGTGGAAGCTCTGCAAAGATCCAGTGTGGTGAGAAACTGACCCAATCCAACGCCAACTGGGACTCAGGCATCCTTGCTGTTTGAGCTCCAGCTGGCAAGGGATAGTCAGTTTCCCCTCATGGCAGTGGTGACAGGAAATTTATGAAATTTTGCAGCACACTTGGACAGTTCTAACATCTCACCAGTGCGTCACAGCACACTGGTTGAAAATCACTGCTGTACTGATTCTGGTATAAGCTGGTTTAGCTTGCTGCAGGTGACAGTGGCCGGCCTTATTGAGTGGGAGGCTTGGTCACAGACCACGGCTATGTCTACACTAGAGAGTTTTGTCTGCTGTGCTTCCGGGTGGCTGTTTTGTCAACAGAGCAGATCGCTTTTTCAATCTGCTTTTGTGTGCAGACGCACTCTGTCAACAGAAGTTTTGTTGGAAGATCTCTTCTGATGGTGACTTCTTTTGACAGACTGCTGTAGTGTAGACATAGCCCACTTAAAACAAAGACCTCTTGCTCTCCTGCACCGCAGAATGTCTTTCCTTGGGAGCTTGGTTCCTTTCAGGGCAGTGCACTAGAAGCATAATGTTTGAGTAGATACATTTGCAGAGGTCTGCATTTTCCTAGAAGAGCTTATTGCTTAAGTGGAAGTTTATACTGTGATGCACGCTTCCCAAATCTTGCTCCCTTTTGAATGTCCCTCCCAAAAAACTGTTTAACCCTTTTCAGTAGGGCCATGTCCACACTAGCCCCAAACTTCGAAATGGCCATGCTAATGGCCATTTCGAAGTTTACTAATGAAGCGCTGGAATACATATTCAGCGCCTCCATTAGCATGTGGGCAGCCGCGGCACTTCGACATTGATGTGGCTCGCCGCCACGCGGCTCGTTCAGACGGGGCTCCTTTTTGAAAGGACCCTGCCTACTTCGAAGTCATGAGCATAGGAATAAGGGGACTTCGAAGTAGGCGGGGTCCTTTCGAAAAGGAGCCCCATCTGAACGAGCCGCGCGGCGGCGAGCCATGTCAATTTCGAAGTGCCGCGGCCGCCCGCATGCTAATGAGGCGCTGCATATGTATTTCAGCGCTTCATTAGTAAACTTCAAAATGGCCATTTGCATGGCCATTTCAAAGTTTGGGGCTAGTGTAGACATAGCCCAGGTGTGTTCAAACACAGACGCATTAGTATTGGTTATATGCTAAATAAACATGTTTGATTTCTCTCCCCTACGTCCATTTATATTTAGAAATCTTTTAATCATGGAGTATTAATAAAAGGGCCTGACAAAAGTGATGAAAGTTTCTTTTCAGCAACTCTACCGATCTGAACATGGGTTTCTTACTTGGAAGTACATGACAGCATAAAGCAAATGACCCAAAGAACCAATACATCAAAATGTCAGACACCTGCAAGCTAAGCGAGTTCCTGAGATCCTTGCTGAGTCACAAGATCTGTCAATGAAAATCTTCCATAATGTCTTGCATTGGAGTTGATTACTTTTAACTAACTTTTGCTATGGTACGTATACATACGCAAATAATTGTGTCTGAAATAGAGGCAGGCAGAATCCCCTAGACAGCAAGTGACAATAGGAAATGTGATTTTTATTATTATTAAATAAAAAGCAGCCTTTCAATTGGCAGGGCTCCTCCCCATTTTCTTTCCCTCTCTTTGGCCAGATGATATACCCAGCTGAAAGGTTCAAAACAAATTTTGCCTGGAATGTAAATCCTTAGCTTGAGCCTCTTTTTGTTAACTTTAATTGATTAGATTAGACTTCGGGAGAGTAAATCAATATTGGTTTATTACAGTCATAAATATTTAAAAGTTTTTTCAGCTGCAGAATTAACTGAATGTGTGACCTTAGCTTGGGCTTTATACAACTAGTAGTAAATACTGTGAGCTTTAGAAGTAACCGCATATGTTATGCCAGTCTCCTTCCCTTGCACCTGGGCATAGATGTCCTCTCTTCCTTGTCCAGCTAAAATCAGTTTAGACTGGATTTATATCTGATCTCATTGATTTTTTTGTTTTTGTTTTGTTTTTGTTTACATAGATCACTATTTCCCCCCTTTATACTGTGGGAAATACTCCTTTGCAGAAGACAGATGAAGCAGGCATGATATCATCAAACATGAATGCTGTTCCAGAACTTGCCTTCAGATGTTATTCATGGAGCATTTTTCATCCTCTGTCTGAAGCCCAAAAGTTGTTACACCTGTAATCTTCCTTTTCTTCTATCCTGGAAATGTGGTTACTCCCAAACCTTACTAGCAACTGGTTAGGCTGTGAAAGGTGAATTCCAGAGGAAGGTTTTATTTTTACTTGTGGCCTTAACTGTACCTTTTATGCTATATATACAGATGTCTTTGGAGTCCGTCACTCCCTCCCCTCTCCTCCACCCCCCGCATTATTTTGCTTTCGTTCTTTTAAAAATGCAGCAGGTTTTAATGAAATCAGAGTTTTACACAGAATAAAGATACCTCTCTGCTTTAACTCGGTGCTCAGAGGGCTGCAGCTTGTTTCTCTTTATTGTTAATCTCTTATTTTACTAGCTCGCTTGTCCTCTAGAGGCAAGACACACTGTTTCTAATAAGAAATAATAAAAGCGGGGGAGGGAGAAGATTTGGAGAAGGGAAAATTGAAATGGATACAGATTGCTAGGAGATAACATGGCCTTGGCTCGCCCTTGTGCTCAGTGGCCTTTAGAGTTGTCTAGGTTCTTCCTGGTGAAAAGGTGTCTAGATGACCTTTTGTGAACCTGAGGAAGAGCCACTGTGGATACCTCCACTAGGCACCACTACCACAGAAAGAGGAGAGGAAAGAGACTGACTTTCCTGGAGTAGGGCTGCCTGCAAACAGGACCTGCCATAACGAGAAAAACCAGGCCATGGGTGAGAAGCATCCAGATAGAGCTGCAATCTGAGCAGTATTTACAGAGAAGAAGCAGTTCAGGTATTACGGAAGTGTGTGCAAGGAGAGGATAATAAAATCAGTGACAAAATTAATGGCAAAAGTACCAGTGTAATTAATTTTCTTACCCCCCTGAGGGACAAAATGCACCTGATGTTAAAAATGGATTTATAAAAGTAAAATCCCTCTGTACTGATTAGTCAAACAGATAAGCAATTGCTGTATTTGCCATAGCGGTGTTTCATAATTGCTTATAAGAAAGTTGAATGCCCCTCTCTGAGTGAAACAATAAGCAGCAGGAGTATTTTGGAGACTTTTTTTTGGTTCTGTGTAAAATATAAGTTAGGGATAAGTTGAAGACGTTAAAACGTGCACTTACGTGAGTTTCCATTCTTGCTGTGGATGTCAGAGTGAAATCCTGACTTGAATCATGCATTCAAATTTGGTATTTTTCTCTCGTAAAATAAAGGCTGGAAAGCCATGATCGATGAATGTCACAAGTTTTAGGGACTATCTATTATGGGGAAGCAATTATGCAGTAATAGCTTGAACATTATGCTTCCCACTTAAAATTCTCCAGGGAGATTTTTTTATTAATATTTTCTGAATAACCAAGATTTAGAATAGTACTGTGTAAGTCAAAAGCTTGTCTGTCACCAATGGAAATTGGTCCAATAAAAGATATTGCATCCCCCACTCTGTCTCTCTATTATCCTGGAACCGACACAGCTACATCTACATTGCTGGTATCTGTTCACCCTGTTTGTACTCAGTATTATTACCTCCTCAGTTTTTGAAAACCTGTGTTGATAAATCTCTGCAGAGAGATTGCAATGGCAAGTTTCAGCAGACAGGTGTGTCTGGGGGAAGGATGTACTTCTGAACTGGTTAGCCAAAAAAAACACTGAAACAATGACTAAATAAAAACACTACGATTTGGTTAAGGAACTTAAGGAATAAATTACTTGAATCTGGTATTTCATAGGGGGAAAAATCATTTTTTTACATTTGCTGAAGCAACTTCCCAACATGCAAAGTAAATGCTAAAAGGTTGTTTAGTTATCCTTTTATTTTTCCCCCCCTCATAATGCTGAATGAGATCAACTGTTTGATCTGGCTAATTTTAGAGTTGTGTATAAGTGAGAACAGTAAATCTAGCACTGCTTAAATAGTGATTGTGGTGGGTGGGATCACAGAAATTCCCTGGAAGTTGGCCTCCCAGTGTGTTAATCAAACCACTGATGCCTGCCTTCCTGCCCCCTTCTGGGCTCCCCAACACCCTGTCCTGCTTGGTCAGAAGCTCTAGTCTAGGCACAGAGTTGGGGTTACCATCCCCCTGCAGAGTAACACAGACACTGAACTATTTCAGCTCTGGGAGAATGGAGGAACACTGTTCAATCTCCCCATCCCCAGGAAAAATACAAGTTTCAAGATGGATTCCAGTACCAGGTACCATGGTCACATGTACTTTCTAGGACCAACCGCAGTTTGGGATTATAGGAAAAATAAAACCATTTCATTGTTGGTTTTGAGTGCTGAACCATTAAGTTCCTAAAGTATCCCTAATGGCCCACCTTAGCATGTTTAGATTCACATTTCATATTTCTAACTTCACATCCACGAATGATACATGCCTAAAAAATAGGATATACAGATTCAAAAGATTGTAACATTTTAAATGTTACATGACGTGTTTGCATAAAGCATGTTCAAATTATGCTAATTTTCATAAGGGACGCCACTGCAACAGTGACATGACACATTCTACCAGTATGTGCATGAATAATCAGTTAATTTTGTTATAGATGCATAATGTCTTTAAGCCCAAAATATTGTTTGCATTGAATTTAAGTGGTGCACAGACCTTATACAGAGTGAATTTCACCTAGCTGGAGAATAATATTCTTTAGCTCAACTTCATCATTTCTGATTTCTTCCAAGGTAACAGTAGTAGTTTCAAAGCTCTTCTTGTGTTATATAGTTTAGATGTTTGCATTATTTGCTTCCTTTGTATTTTTAGTACATAAATTTGTAAACAGTCCTAGTATTTGCGCTTGTGTTTTAAGTTCCATGTTGTAGCATCCACTTGGTGTATTTTCAGAAAACACACAGTATAGTTTGCTGCATTGAGAAGAAATATTAACACATTCCCAGTAAATCATGAGACCTAAGAATTAAAGGTAGGTATTTTGTAATCTTGTGTCAGTTATCTGAGGTATTTTGTATTGTTGAACTTCTTAAATCTGATTGGTTATTGCATGTGATGTCCTTTGTGGCCATCTTTATGGTATTGCTCAAGTTGTATTTTCAGCAAAGCTTACCAGTAACTGATATGCTATTCCCTGTCACACTGGCCTTAACGGGGGAAAAAAACCCACTCGTGATAAAGCTTCCATTCAGCTGTATTCTGTGGTTGGTGCCAGACACAGCCTAGCTCATGGGAAGGATTTCTCAGCATTCCTTTCGTTTACGACTTAGTGAGTTCTACGTTATGTCAGCTGCTATTTAAATTAAGGAATGGATTTACTTTCCCTTTTAAATCTGTCTTGCATCACTCTGTGTGTAAGAACATCTGCAGCATACAAATGACAAATTCCTACCTGCTTAGCATAGCACACTTCTTTCCATTTCTTTACTGGATAAAAAATTTATAAGCCACTTTCTTGTGGTTAGTCATTCTCCAGTGAGTTTAAAAAAAAAACATACTGAAAATATTTGTTACCTGCCTATAGGTCCTGTCACTAATATGCAAGAGTGTACCCCAGGTGAAATCCCACCTCTTGACCAAGGGACACAAATCCTGAGGGAAGACTTTCACTGTGATGATTACACTTTGAGACATGCATTTTTCCTACATAGCTGTGGCTGCATCTATGCTATAAGGAAGGGGTGGAATTCCCAGTCCCTACAGACTTACTTGTGTGATCTGGTGAGCTAGAAATTGGTGTATAGGTTCAATGGCATGGGCAGTGCCTGCGTGGACTAGCTGCCCTGAATGCATACAGGCTGGGTCGACGTGAGCCCCTTCCTTTCGGAAGGGGCATGTTAATGAGCGGGTTCAAAAGATGCTAATGAGGCACTGCCATCAATATGCTGCAGCTCATTAGAATAATGGCAGCCATGGCGATTAGAAAGTGTGGCTTTTTGAATCGCACGCTGCCCATGGTGATGGGTACCTTCTGAAAGGACCCCCCCCCCCCCCCCCCCCCGGTTTTCGAAAGTCCCTTCTTCCTAACACCAGATAGGAAGAAGAGGCTTTCGAAAACTGGGGTGGGGTCCATTCAGAAAGTCCCTCTCTCCAAGGGCGGCGTGCAATTCAAAAAGCTGCACACTCGAATCGGCGCAGCTGCTGTTATGCTAATGAGGTGCTGCATATTCATGGCAGTGCCTCATTAGCATCTTTCGAACCTGCTCATTAACATGCCCCTTCCAAGAGGAAGAAGCTCGTGTAGACACAGGGACAGTGTACAGAAGAGTCTCAGAGAGGTAGCCGTGTTAGCCTGTGTGTTCACAACACAAGCAGCCCTGTAACACATTAAAGACTGTTATTTATTAGGTGCGCTTTCATGGGACAGACCCGCTTCTCGAGATCTGAAGAAATGGGTCTGTCCCCCAAAAGCTCATAACCTCATACATGACATTGTTTGTTTGTCTTTAAGGTGCTATAGGACTGCTTGTTTTGTTTACTGTATGGAAGAGTTTATATTCAAAGCAACTAACCAGTGCCACTGCCAGCATTCATGTTACCACAGCTGTGATAGTGTTTTTAGTATGTAAACTTAGATGGGAGCTAGTGGGAGCACATCTGTGGGAACTGAAGATCAAATCCTTGACTCATAGTGTAGACATAACCCATGACTGAGAATTAACTGATATCTGCAACTAACTGGCTGCGTTAAGGGTAATCTTTGAATCCCAGCTTTTTTTGCGGGGGCGGGTGGTTATCAGTTGTTGGAAACTGGTTCTCTGGCTGGAGTACCACTGCAGATTTGCCCTGCTGTGTCTGTAGTTCAGTGCTGTGACACTGCCTTGGCATTGATTTTAATTGAAGAGACAGATGCAAGGTCACTGCAGAGTTCCTCCAGCACTGATCTGCAACACTGCCGAGGGCTGCAGACTTAAGTTTCTTTCCCAGCTTTTAAAAAGTAGGTGCCAGGAGGCGACTGTATTGGAGTGCAATAGCTGGTTTAAAATTTATGACTACTGCATCTCTCCAAGTCATCCACTGCCTTTTTTTATGACGAGAGTGGATGTTGGATTGAAACATAAACAGTTATGTTTTTTAGAATAACTACAACACTGCCCTGAGGCACATACATATGCCACAAAGTGCTATATGTATACAAAGGAGTCAAGCTATGGCTGCCATAGGAACCTTAACTGAGTTAACTGTTGTGCATCTAAACTGTCATAATTTTAACATAGACTTTTCTAGAGTAAACACTGAGAAATATGCGCCAACATGCATCTAACATTTTTGTGTGGTATTTTGATCTAAAAATGGGGAACTTAGTTTTTAAAAATTTTGGAGCAAGAATGATTCTTCTTTAAGAAAAATGAATATTGTGAAGCATTTGGTACCTTTCCTCCTGGCAGCTCGTAATGTTGCACCTATGCACTCGTCACGTAGATTGCATATCCTGGTTTGTACTGTCAATTACTCAGCTTCAGAACAAGTTGCACTTGTTATTTGCCAGGAAATTGACTGACTGACAGGTCTCCTGCAGAGGGTGCAGGAGGAAAACAATGTCTTGTGTTAATGAAGTAAACAAATTGGTAATGAGAATGAAATACAATTGTATCTGGTTGTCTCACGTTTTTAGAACTGAGAGCTCTCTGGTTCGTTGACTGGTCCATCTATGTGGAAAACATTCTTAGAATATAATGATGCATATATTTTCCAAGTTAAGCAGCATATGTGAGTTTCCTGTATTTTGGGGAGTGGCAGGAGGTGGGGTTCTTTATATTTTATTACTATCCAGATGCAATGGATTGCTGGCTGTGGGTAGGTTGTACATATCCCTTCATAGTTAATATTTATAAATATCTATGGTGTTAACTTTTCTATCTGAATTTTGACTTACGATCCTACACGGTTGCCATATTAATATATTCACTGCAGAATCCTTCCCTTCCCCACCCCCACTAAAAGATTTTATCGAATTAGTTATTTCAGCCATAACTCAGGTAGTAAAGAAGTTACAGAAAACTTTTTGCAAGGTATTTTAAAAACCTGTGGATGGATTTCATTTTAAAATGCAAATATGTAGTTTTGCCATGGAAATTTATACTCTGTCCCATGTGTGTTTCTAACATAGCTGCTTTGCATTGTTCAGTGTGGAGTAATTGTGTAAGGTTGATGATGAAGTTCTAGTACAATGGCTCTAAAATAGTCCATTAGTTTATTTTATCTTTTATTGGGTCTGATACTTCATATTGTTTTCTACTGACCTGTTCTTCCTTTAAATTCTTCTAGTTCTTACATTAGCAGTCTTTCTCAATAAACTTTATGTTCAAGAGGAGAAATGGAGCCATTCTGAGTTTAGGAACAGGATAACCTTGTTTTTAAAGGAAGTAGCCAACCAGTTTACTTCTACTCTACAGCTCAATGAATTAAAATAGAGAGAAATTACCTATTCAGTTCCCATTGTGTGATAAAACACTTGTGAGCTGAGCTTCAGAAGCCAGTTTGGAGTCACAAGTCAGCTCAGAGCAGAAGCATTAGTGAGGCTCTTCGGAACCTCCTTGTTGGCTCAACAGTTTTATTTGTGTAGATTTTATAGAAGTAGAAGTGGTGATGGCAGTATCTTTGGATGAGCTTGCACTTAAATACTGGGCAGAAGAAGTGGATTACAGAAGAGATGTGAGATGGTGGGAGTCTAGGTCAAAGAGTTGATTTCAGGGGTAAGGAAGGATGTGACTGTGTCCCCAGGTGACTGAATCAAGGAAGCAGATGGAGAATAAGTGTTAATTTAACCCTTATATCAGACAAGCATGAGGCTGTCAGTGACTTGGGAGAGGGAAGAAGCCACATTGGAAAGTTTGCATGAAAATTAAAGGGAAAGGAAGGGATGCAGGCACAAGTCTAGAAAGGTGCAACTAAGTGAAAGATCTATATGGCAGGAAAGAGTGCAACTGAATGCAGAGGAAAAGGAGCTAACAGGAAAGAGAAGTGGGTGAAAGTCAGGCAGGGAAGGAACGAATATAGAAAGGTAAAAATCTCCTGTATGTTGAAACATCATCATAAGTCTGTTCAAACTCAGCTGCCAGCCAAGGTAAGATCCATTCTGAATGCCTCTTCTTGGAATATTTGAGTACAGCATATGTGAACGTTTTTATGCAGATAACTTTTAAGGAAGTTATTCATCAAGAGCAATGAAGAAATGTGTTGTCTGGCTTTCAAAAAAAATGTATATGTGAATGGTGCTCTGACTCACTAGAGATGACTTCATAAAAACAAATCTGCGTTTGGTGGTGGTGGTGGTGGTGGTGGTGGTTCATTTACTAGCTGCAAGAGTCAAAATGAAGAAAGCCCTCACCATAGTTGAGCCTTTTGGCCAGCAAAATGTAAATACTTCAGAAGGATATTTAAATTGAAACTACTTCATTATTCCTTTTAAAATTAAGAGTTATGAAATTTTGGACCTAAACTGCTAAACTGTGTCCCTTAACCAGTAATGAGGTTTATTATATATTTCATCACCTTGTTACTATTAGATACAGCAGCGACAATCTACAATCAACCTACTACCTGTGTGTGCCTTACTGTTGTGATATATTAAGCAGTTAACTTGGTCAGATTCAGTCCCATTTCAAGGAGGTAGCAACAAACAATCTGAGCAAATTCGTGAAATTTGTCAGTTGCATTGCTAACTTGCAGCACGGTAATAGATGTGGGTGATGCAAAACATGAACAGTCTTACAACTTGGTGGATGCTGTTTTTAACATGAAGACATGTGACAAGAGTAGAGAAACTTTTAATTGTCTTCCTTGGAGCACGTGCACTCCAAAGGGGACAACTGGTGCTCTTGCTAAAATGGAAAGCATGGCGTTTTAAGAGCAGAAGTCCATTAAATTTTAATTTGGGTTTGGATCTTGGATATGTGCCTTTTTCTTCAATGGCACTGTCAGAAGAATCGAAGAAGAGTGCTTAGATTAGGTTTAATCAAGTGATGGTAATGATAGATGTTTGTTGCAGGCCAGAGAACATTAGGAGTTAGAAGCAAGGTTATACGATCAGGCCAAAGGTTCAGTTATTGCTATCCATTCTCTCAGCCCAAAACAAACACTTCTGAGAAGAAATAGAAGATTCCCATAGCAGCTGATTAGGCAATAGTATGTTTATGGGAAAGAATATTCCTGACTTTAAGCAGTTAATGCTTGTTTTATATCCTGAAGCATGAAGATTGATATTCCATATAAACTTTTATTCCACTGGTGCAACTAGATGGTCAAGACATTTTATAGAGAGATCTTATGTGAAAGCCTAGTCAAGTCTATACCTCTTTATAATCTTGTGTCTGTGGGTTACTTACAATTACTCATTGTGTAAAGTATTAATTATAAATTAGTTGCCTTTTTAATATAGTTGAGTATTTCCTTTTTGTACTATAATACAGAATAATAAGCTCCCACTGACTTTCTCTAGACCATTATTTTTATATACTGCTATCTTGTCATCTCTTACTCATCTTTTGACTAAACTGTCTTAATCTTTTTAATCTCTCCTCATCTGGAAATATTTCCCAGGCTCAAATCCATTGCCTTTTAGGGTTCCTTTTCCACCTAGTACTGTACCATTTTTAAGATAAAATTACCAAAACTGAACAGAGTATAAGGCAAGGACATACCAAAGGTTTTATGTAATAGTTTTAATTTCTTGCTTCAGCCTTATTGGCTTGTTTGTATTTGTGATTGCCATTGCACATTGAACTAAAGTCTTCAGTGAGCAGTCCTCAAAGATGCTTCAGTCATCTTTTCTTGAACTTCACCATTTAAAACTTATAAGCATATGAGTGTAGTTCATATTGCTTGTGCCCACGTGGACAACCTTGTCTTTGTCCGTATTGATTTTCATCTGCCATTCAGATAGCCTACCTTTGTTTTGGAGTTCCCTACAGTCACCTTTAGCCCGTGCTAATCTAAACAGTTTTGTTATCTATAAACTTCTCCATCTGATTGTTCGTTGCTGCTCTTCTTCGTGTTCACTCGTGCTAAATAACCCTGTCATACTGTGCACTTTTTTACGTCAAAAATTGACCACTTACACCTGACTTTAGTTTTCTGTTTTGTACCTGGTTTCTGATCTGACAGAACTGTATTCATGTCTTCATTTCTGTTTTAGGATGGATCATTTTGGCAATGTTTACTTCCCTTCTAGGTTTTGACTAAGTGACACCACCATCAGTTAGCTGACTACAGAATCACTGAATGCAGGAGACAAGTTGTTAGATGACTGACCCAGGAAGATAGCAGGGGTCAGGCAAGAACCCTGCTGTGGGTCCCGGCTACCCGTTTTGGGACTAGGTGATGAGTATACCCTGTTGACTGACAAATCCAGCCTGTGCGTCCCACATCTGCAGAAGAATAGACCTGGCTTTAATCTGCATCAGGGCCACAGCAAATTGTCTTTGAGATTATTTGTAGGAGTCTTTAACCTTCCTCTGAATAGGAAATAACTGCCTTCCTGTTGTGGTTTATTTGCCACCTGTAGGGCATTGTTGTATTGTTGCAGCTCACTATACAAATTGATTTGCATTTAATAACAGCCAGATATTTACTTGTGTTCCAGGATTTGTGTAGATCTTTGTGGACTCACAATTTGAAGCTTAGTTTTTACACGTTTGCACTGTATTACGTGTTATACTACCACTGGATTATGCAAACAGCATTTGTCTAGCATTTTATTCCTTACGACTACAAAATCCAGAAGTTCAGTTATCCAGATGTTAAGTGTAATTTATGTAACATTCATGTTAAACAGCTCAGTTTTGCCTATTAAGGTGGCACTTGGTCAAGGCGTTATTTTTTTATTCTACTCTGGCGGGCTACAGAACATCACAAAATTTTGTGTGGTGGGGGGGTTCCCCTGAATTACTCAAGCATATATGGAAAGCAGACTGTCCCATGTCTTCCCCAGAGAGGAGCCACCTCCTGATTGCCTCAGAGGTCCTTCTTGTAAATCACCACAGTACAGTACATGAACCGGTGTTTCAGTTTAGTGATGTAACAGGTCACCCAAATTCTTCTGTCCTCTCTCTGCCCCATCAAAGCCTTGTGGATTTTTGGTTGTGATGCTCAGCTCTGACCTGGCTCTTCTGAAAGAGTGCCTTCATTTAACTGGGTGCTTCTTGACCTGACCTGGAACAATGATCATTAGTTCTGTTGTTGGGCAAGCATGGAGAAAGAGCGAATTGGTTTCTCAAAGCAGTCAGAACATTTTAAAGATGTATATTGCATGTCAATTTACAGTTTTACTGGCACTGCTGATTTTAATGATATTTAAAAAAAAAAACAACACAGCATCCATCTTGATGATGATACATCTTGAAATGTAAAGAGGGCACAATATCTAATAACAATTCTCACTGTTTTTTTGTTTCTCTGGAACAATAAATTACTCTTCCTCCTTCATCTCACCCAAAACAAGCGACTTACAACATTGGCAGAACTCAGTACAATCTCAGAATTAATTGCGGCAGGGGGACATTTCCACATCAAAATGTAGTCTGCCATTCACGTTAGAAGGATAAACTGAGTAATAAAAATAGTGGTCATAAACTTAACATCTAACTCTAGCTTCATAAAAGATTTGTATTTGAGTTTAATGATAACGGTTGTAGCGTCCCAGGCATCAAGCATCTGCAGATGTCCATTTTCCTTATAGCATAGGATTAAGGGGTGTGTGCTCTTGAGGTAATTAGAGGGAGAAGAGGAGTCAATTATTTAATCTAGAGGTTTGTGGTTGAATTTTTTCAGACTTGGCTGTGGTGAAAATTTTACAGTAGCGCTGTATTAAACTGTTGATAGCTGGGAATTCATTTAGCTTGTCATCTAGTTCAGTGTTTTCCAAAGTGTGGTATGTGTACCACTGGTGGCACTCAAAAGGATTTAAAGGGGTACATGGCAGAAAATAAATTACTAAAATTCAGGAGATAAGCACTGGGACAGCAGTGGGAGAGGAGGTACACCAATAAGGCTAATGTCCCAAAAGGAGTATGTGAATGTTTTAAGCTTGGGAAACACTGATGTAGTTCGTGCACAAACTTTGCTACATGAAATTTTTAGTTTCAAACTTATTGTAACTTGATTCTCAGCTGCTTTTGCTAATCATCTCTTTTTCTAGACTTACCTCACTACATCATGCAAAATTCCTTCTGCCTACAGCAGCCTTGTTAAATGACAGTTAAATGCAGAGAGAGAGGTAATTATCTTATGGTTAAGACACTGAACTAGAGTTCAGGAAATTGTGTTCCATTTCTGGCTTTGCCACAGACTTTCTGTGCAATTGGACCCGGGTACCATTTTGTACATGGGGATAATAACCCTGCAAACCTCACAGAGGTCTTAGCACAGTGAATTAAAAAAAAAATTGGCAAGTGCTTAGCAATTACTGTTGTGATTTGGGGTGCAGTCAGTACCTATAGCCACAGTAGTTCCTCTCAAAAGGAACCCACGAGCCTAAATGGTGCAGAAGTGGAAGCAACCAGACAACATTTTAGAAGCAGCAGCACAAATGAAAGTTGGTTGGGCTTTGGCAGCCAAAATGACTACTCATTTCACAAAAACTCATGCTCTTCACTGTATAGGGCTGCATGTCAGTGATTGAGTCTTCTCTGTGAACTTATAGTTTCTGTAGCATGCCCTGACACTCAGCACTGGTGTACTGAAACCTTCTTCACAACCTGCAAAAATGTTATCTCATTAATCACATCATCCACCACGTGTACAGGTGATGCATCTGCTAGCATAGTAAATGTCGAACTTCTGTCATCTGGCACCCTCAGGATCTGACCCGTGCCAACTGAGAGAATTTGCTGGACCACAGGAGGTTAATATTGTCTAGCACATTACCAACACTTCCACTGGTCCTTTTAGAAGAATTTAGGGGTAAGTTACAGCTAAATAACAGGACAGAACCCACTGAGAGCCAGGACTGGTGGCTGTAAACAAACTTAATAGGACCACAGGAAACTTGGCCACACCCATGATAAATGGTTGTCTGGCTAACTAAAATGCCAGATTACCAATGTTGCCAGATGAGAAAATTCTGGATTAGAGAGGTTCAACCTGTAAAAAGTACAACAACATTCCCATCCATCCCAGCCTGGCTGAGGTTGATGGTCACTTATTTGGTCTGGTAATATACTGCCTGCACCTAAAACAAACACAGTGGGATAGACGGGATGGGAATGTCTGAGAATAGGCTTTAAATTCTTTGCTGCTAAGTAGTAGGGCAGTGTGTCTCTGAAATGGCACTTGAGGAAGATGTACCGTAATGATTTGGTGCGTGCTGTTGCATGGATATAGTCTGAAAGGTCTGTGTTGAGTGGCCAGGTATTTATTCTGGAAATCTTCATTGGCACATTGTCTTATTTATTTTCAGGGTTGCTTTTTGGATCAATTTCCCAAGCATTTTTGCAGGTACTTTCTCTACATGTTTTGGCGTCTGAAGTTGTTTGAAAGAGCTTGATGAAGCTCCAAAGGCCAGACAGAGAATTGTTATACATGCTAATTAATCGAAGAGGAATGTGTACTTACATTTCATTCTTTCAGACTCTCCAGTTTGAGCATCCTTGCTGGTGTCAATATGCTACCTCTCTGTCAGGTGACCTGGCCTCTGGCCTAGACACCCATACCTGGAAACACAGTGGTGGTCACAAATTAGACTTTGCTAGGAAGCCGGTTAAAGACTTGTGAATTTATAGCAGTGCTTTGGCTGTGATCCTCCTTTCAAAGGCTGTCAATCCAGTGCTGGTCTTCAAGCAGTGAAACACTTGGTGTTTTAGGTTTCTTGTATGTATGGCAAAAACAGCCAATGTTCTGGCTTTCCACGCATTCTGGGAAGTATACGGTAGCACAGTATTGTGGATTTCTCTATAATGAGCAGTTTTTTAAAGATGTGTTGATGGAAGAACTACATATTATTAAAATGAAGTTAGTAGTTAACACCCAATTTTGAGAACAAAAGAAACAGGTATATATTTTTCTCAGATGAACAGTCCCTGTTCAAAACAAAAAAGTGGTCATGTAGCACTTTAAAGTCTAACAAAATAATTTATTAGGTGATGAACTTTTGTGGGGCAGACCCACTTCTTCAGATCTGGAATTAATCCATGCTCAAGGTGCTGAAGATCTAGCTTTCTTGCTTCTAGCTTCATTTGTGTCATTCCAGTTCATTGTGTGTTGGACCACTAAAAAGACACCTAACATATGGTGCTGAAGAGTGGCCACAAAGGTTTTTTTTTTCCCTTTGTTTGCATTTCTACTGAGAGTTGTTATATGCCTGTTGGACAGTGGTGTTACTCATTTATTTCCAATTTTTCGTTTCTCCAGCAGTAAGATTTAAAAGGAAATCAGTGCCATTATACAGAATGAGCTCACCACCCAGAACACAAAGGTCTGTGCCTACAAGTATGTATTGTTCATCTTCAATGTCTGCATTTCTCAAGTCAACCCAGAGACAGTACCCCTCAAGCACGAATGGAAACGTAGAAAGCTAAGGTACTGTAAAATACAGCAAATAGTCAGTACAACCCAGCTCTCAGTTATAGTCACTCCAAACTGAGTATAGTGGGCAGTCTGGACAAATATGTCCACTTCTCCCTACAGACTCCATCCCCCCCTCATATACTGATGAAGAATGGATCCCATAAGCAAGATATGAAGCATGTTACACATATTGCCAAGTATTTTTGTCATCTTAGCCATCACCGAACAGTCACTAAAATTCTTGGAGTAGCTTAAAAGGAGAGGCAGAAGCCCTTCTTTGGTATTTTTAAATGGCCCAGGTACAGCATAAGGCATCTCTGTAGTAAAATCTTTCATTTTACACCACCTCTTATGTCTTCAACAAATCATTTTTTTTTCTTTTTCAGGAATTGCTAACGAGTATTTTGAACAAAGTCCCATCCACAGTTGATCTTATTCAGACAAAATTTGACAGTTTGTCTCCAAGGTAAGGATGCTGTAATCATTACAGGAAAACATTGATCTGTGGCTCAGTATCTTTCTTCTAATTCAATGTGCTGTATTTCTTTTCAGAGAACAACTCAGATCATTCTGTGCCTACTGCATAAGGGCTAAACTGAGTGTGCACCTCAGCCAAGTAAGTCCACGTCTTTTTCTGCAAGGCTCCATTTGAAGAATGTTCATTAAGCCCTGGGGGTATCTAAATTTCAGTCCTGTGTGTGTGTGTTTTACAGGTTGTCCTACCTCAACTCAGTCAAGCTATTAAGTCTGCACATGAAGCACCAAGTTTGGATGCATGCTAAACTGACATCAGAGGGACTTTGTGCAAGCATGTAAAGAGTGACCAAACCAGCCTTCTGAATAGGGAAGTCTGCAGCTTGTCTTCTGGTGACCACCTTGAAGAAAGTGCTTTCTGTGGCCATAGCAAAGAAAGGTTCAGACAGAGGCATGTAATATACAGTGCTCAATAAATAAATTTAAAAAAAAAATCTGTCTGTACTGTTTACCTTTTTTTGGGAGCACTTAATCAAACACCAAAAATGAAAGGAATGGGGTAAAAATATGTAGTTGCAGTACCATTTTTTTTCTGCTAAATAAAGGGTCTTCTATACAGCCCAGAGTTAGTCTGGGTTCTCTCTCTAATTATAACGGCTAATGTTTGCAAGGGAATATGGAAGGAGATTCTCTTGGGCTTAGACAGGCACTGCTGCTCAGACAGACAAGTGCTTAGTATCCCCTGCCAGGAATTTCCCAAGGCCTCAGTCTTTGCACAGCAAATACAGATAGTTCTAAACAGGAGTAGCTGAGCAAGCACTGTTGGTCAAAGACAATGACTCTTACCCCAGCATGATTATCTCTGTATATCGACATGATGCACAGAGACACGTGAGCTGGAGTAAGGGGATTGTTGTGCTGTCTGCAGCATCATAACTGCATTTCACTTGGCTACAACAAATTAACTATTTAACAAGTTGCTAATGTGGCTCATTCAGCTGCTCTGCCTCCCAGTGTGCTAATAAAACAAATGATTAGAGTGTGCTTCCTGCTTGACAGGAATTACTGTAATGTAAATAGGAAACTTTATGTGCTGTGCTACAAAATAAACAGAAGCCATAGGATGCTGGAGGGGCAGGGCAGTGTCATACTGCATGCTGGAGGGATGATTTAGGAGAACCGTGTATCTATCACCTAAATTCAATATGCAGCTCAACAGAATAATGTCTACAGTAACCTAGCAACAGGACCACATGCCCC
Source organism: Carettochelys insculpta (assembly GCF_033958435.1). Classification (NCBI taxonomy): domain Eukaryota; kingdom Metazoa; phylum Chordata; order Testudines; family Carettochelyidae; genus Carettochelys; species Carettochelys insculpta. The sequence goes on from NC_134152.1 coordinate 31,890,410, forward strand.
TCCTTGGTGATAAGCATTCAGAAAGCCCTTTAACTTCCATCTGGTGTATTGCAAGGGAACTGCAGCATTTTAAATCACCTCTACGTTGCCATCTGGTGTCTTTTCATGGAATGGCAGGCAAATTCTCCAGTTCTGGTGGATCATTTCTCCTCCGGTTTGCAGTGCTTTCATCAGAGCTCCATTTGTATAGCATAGTAGGAAATGTATTGGTTTTACCTGTTACTAATATCACAAGTGTGGAGGGAGCTGCCAGTGGGTTTTCTTTTTTTTTTTTTTAATGGTAGTGTCTTTGAGGATTCCTGTATTTTTGAAATAATCACACTCGTCCTCATGGTGTGCTGGCCTCTTTCTGGCTCACAGCTACATCACAGAGGTTGCTACATCAGAATCTTGCGGGTGACCACAAGGATCTGAGTATGATTTTATTCTCATGTGAGCTTTGCAAATAACTGAAAAGCTTTCCTTGTGTTTTTGGCTTCTTTGTGCTGTGCAACAAAAGGTGTTTTCTTTGAGCATCTTGGATTTCATGCACGAGATGTTATCTCTGGGCATTATATGGCATAACTGCATTTGGTTTCTGTGAGGTTGAACCCAGACTGTGCTGTTGATTAATCTGCAATTACCTTTTACTTGAGCTGAGTTAGGTAGAAACATTCTTGGAATCTTCAGTTTAGTTTCAACATATTTTATAAAACCAGAAATATGTTATAAGCCTGGGTACAGTCTGCCACCGTATGCAGCAACTCTTCCTCATCTACACAGGAAGGTAGAAAAACAACCACCTTCTCATGATCTGCAATGTGTTTCAAACAAGAAAATTGCTATTGCAAAATAAAATGGTGCATAGTAAAATTATAGAAGCATCTTTTGGCCTAGTGCCTTACCCGAAGAAAATCTTTTGTTTTGAACTGTGAATATTTTTATTTGCTTCAGTTGATCAACATTATGGCACATTGACAAAATATGTCTTTCTAGGTGTCTGTTACAGTTCTCACTTACCATTAGCTTCTTTGATAGGTAACATAAGCAGCAATTCAGTTGTTTGTGAGTTTTGCTTTGGCGTTTCTCCCTAGCTGCAAAAAAAACCAAAAAAACCTGTTACTAAACTTGTGGCACTTTTTGGTTCATTGCTGGCTGAATTAGTCAAACTTTTACAGGATATAAAATCTTCTAATATATTGAGTGGCAGTATTTTGAATACATCAAAGCAGCATTACCTGCTGCAGTATAAAGCATTGGGTTCAGTGTCATGTGTCACATCTGGGGCATAATACATTGAATCTGTATTTTTTTTTTTAAAGATGCAAATGCCTACAATGCACTGCATTGATTTTGTCTGGAACTCAGCAGTACTTATATGTCATCTTTCTGTCTTTATAGGTCTACGAGGGCTAATCAATCTTGGGAACACATGTTTTATGAACTGTATTGTCCAGGCACTTACCCACACTCCACTACTGCGAGATTTCTTCCTCTCCGACAGGCACAAATGTGAAATGCAAAGCCCCAGCTCATGTCTGGTCTGTGAAATGTCTACACTTTTTCAGGAGGTAAGTGGTGTTCCCCATCACAGCAGCACCATGAAACTTTCCAAAACTCTTCCTATGCAGAGAGGGATCATGAAAAAATTCCATCCACATTTTCAGGTGGGAAAATACAGTGATAAAAGGGGAATGTGAATATATTGTCCCAGAATAGTTGAATCCAATCCTGTGGTCTGTATTCAGGCAAAGTGGTCATTGTAGTCATCAGGAGTTGTCTAAGTAAGGACCAAATATGAAACCTTGTCAGGGCTCTGTTAAAGCTGAGGGAGTGCATCTTATTCAGGATTGAGCAATGATTTTTGCTGGGGACCATTCCAAGAATTTGGTAAGTGATCAAGGGCTGAACTTTTCCATGATATTGATGGGTGCAGAAGGGAGCTCAGTATCCAGCCAGTGAAAGCTGCAAGATTGTGCTAGGGGTGGGGGCAGCATGTGAAGCCTTTCATACCCTTCCCCCTCCCCAGGCATGCAGTGTTACTCAGAGAAGCACATGGCCCCTGGAGCCAGCAACTTGTAGGGGTGAGGCAAGCAGAGAGCCTGGCCAAGGTGCTCCCATTGGACAGTGGGCTGAATTCAGCCCACAGGCCACTGAACTTATAAATAAGGTCCAGGCTTTAACTGAGGAATACGTAACAGGTTCTCGTGGTGAAGAGTGAGCAAAAACACAGTATGTTATTTATATATCCTAGAGCTGGAAGGGACCTTGAGATGTCATCGAGTGCAGTCCCTGCACTGACAGAAGAACCTAGCACCATCCCTGACAAATTTGTTTGTTTTTTATCTAACCTGCCCCAGACCCTTGAAAGGCCCCTTCAAGTATTGCATGCAGAACCCTGAGATTACCAGGCTAATGCTCTAACCATTGAGCTATTCTTCTCCCCCCCCCCCCCACATGTAGCCTTGTCATTTTAGGCACCAGGTTACCTTTGTTAGTACAAATACTGTAAGGATCTTAATTCTATGTATTCTTCCCTTTAAAAACATTTGCTGTCTTCTCCTATACCAAAACACACTAATTGCAGGAAGGTAATTGAAAGCAGCCGTCTTGGTACAGGATGTACATTGTGTTCATGCATAGGGGCCAACTCCACAGCTGTTCTGGGGTTCAAGAGCCCACTGAAAAAATTCTGGAGTGCTCAGCACTCACAAGGCCCAATTAATCTTTTGTGGACCCCACCCCAGCTTGACCTCTTACCTTTGAGAGCATGCCCCTGTCCGGCATTTTTCCCATGAGGCCCTTCTCACTGCTTGCCTGGGGGTGGGGGGAGAGTGGATGGAGACCCACTGACAAAGACAAACCTCAGCACCTCTTTGTATGGGATCTCTTTTTTCCCTTTGTTCAGTGAGATGCCTTCCTTTGCAGTATACTTTTCTGAAATTTCTACATCCTCTCTGTAGCCTTTGCTGCACGATAGGCATTGACAGATATTTCCTTTGTGAGTCACTGTATTGAAGTTACTTTTACAGTCTTATCTGACTCAAATAAAAGGCCTACATGTCATGATTGTTGGCAATTTTGATTTTATGTTTTAAGATGAACTTTCTTTGTCTGTCCTGTGCCTTCTCCCCCTTTGTGAGAGACCTGTCTTAAAGAAGAACTAAAGAAATGCTCAGGACTTACCTTGGTTGAAAACATAGTTTATGCTGTTACATGGTAGGCACATATTGACTCAGAAATAATGTCTGCATGCAGAGTTTTCATGGCAGTGCATAGCTGTCTAGGCACACTTAGCATCTCCTTTCTGCTATTCAGTACGTTTATTTCACCCATTTGCCGTTGTTGGCCAAAGATAACTCTCCTGGTTAAACTTCCTATACGTGGGTTTGTTACCTGTTTTCTACTGAGGAAGTTGGGTTAGAGGTGGAAGGGATGGGAAGAAAGAAAACTATGGCCATGTCTATGCTAGGAAAAGTAAGTTGATTACAGATATGCAGTTGTAGCTACAGTAGTTGCATAGCTAGAATCGATATCTCTGCAATCGACTTACTTGGCTGTCCTCGCTGAGGAAGGTCAATGGGAGAGTTTCTCCTATCAACCTCCCTTGCTCCTCGCAAGACACGAGGAGTACAGGTGTCAACTGCTGACACCTGACAGGTCGATTTCACGTGTTCCTGCGAGACATGTGAAATCGAACCCTGGAAGATGTTCCATGGCAGTGCAGACATAGCCGAAATGCCTGTAGGTAGAAGCTAGTAGATAATTTGCACTAGATGTGGTAAATGAGAATAGCAAGGGCAGGGGATACTACTCCACATTGGTACAGGTACTGTGTGGAGATATCTGTTTATGTAGACAATCAATGTGCAAATCCATTTGATTGTAAAAAGCCAAGTGTATAGATATTAATATAGGGGCAGGTAATAATTTTTGATGAGGGGATGCACCAGGAATTTGCTAAGTGGTCAAGGGATGCACTTGTCCATGATGTTAATGGAGAGGGTCGGGGGTCTGGGATAGAGTTTGGGTGCAGAAGGGAGCTCATGGTGGAGGTTTGGGGTGCAGGAAGGTGTGTATGGTTTGGAAGGGATTTGGGTGAAGATAGGGGTTGCAACCTGGGGCAAGGGATTGAGATGCAAGAGGAGGTGCAGGGTCTGGGAGGGGATATGAGTATGGGTGCAGGAGGATATTTTTGACCTGTAGTAGGGAGTGCAGAGTGTGTGTGGAGGGGGTTGTGACCTGGGACAGGGGTTCAGGAGGGTTTGCAGAGGTTTGGGTTGTGACCTAGGGCAAGAGGGGGTTATGGCCTGGATTAGGGATTGGTGTGCAGGGTCTGGGAGGGGGTATGGGTGCAGGAGAGGATTCTGTCGTGGTGGAAGGATGCAGGGCCTGGGAAAGTATTGTGACCTGGGGGCTGGGGTAGGAGGAGATCCGGGAGTTTGGGCTGTGACCTGAAGCAGGGGATTGGAGCACAGGGTCCAGGCAGGCATATGGGTGCAGCAGCAGGGGTGCAAAGGCTTAGGGTTGTGACCTGGGGTGGAAGGGCAGAAAGTTGCTGGGAAAGAGGAGGCGAGGTGCCTTGGGCAGGCTCCCTGCCTGTCTCACCCTTGCCCACTGCTCATATCTGCTGGCTGTTCAGGCTATGTGCTTCTCTGAGAGACACTGTGAGTCTGGACAGGGGGAGGAGCAGAGACTTTGCGCACTGCCCCAGCCCCCAGCACAATCTCACGGCTGCCACTGGCTGGTTTCCAGCCAGTGGTAGCTGTGTGATTGTGCTGGGGGTGGAGGCAGTGCATGACAATCCTCTCCTCCCGCTCCCCCCACCATCACAAGCCTCACAGGGGTGCTCAGAGCACATGGCCGGGGAGCTAGCAGCTTTGAGCAGCATTCAGGGGGCAGAGCAGGCAGGGCCTATCCAAGGTTCCTGTGGGCCATATTTTGCCCACCCCGACACAGAAATATAAAACAAAACTGTGTTGTTGGCTACCCAACTCCAGAATATTTTCTCTGTATCTGTGACTGCTAAAGCCCCTTTTTCCCCATGGGACTATTGTGAATTTCCACGCACCTGCATTTCTATCTAATATCTTACAGTTTCTCACTGAACTGCTTATTCCCAGTCCCCTCACTAAAAACACAAGAGCATTTATATAGAAAAGATCCTTCCTGTTGCATTTCCAGTGACCGGGGGGGCTAACTAATAGAGATTCACTGGTGTGGCTCGTACGAAGGAATTTTTTTTTATAATTTAATTATCAGAGAAATTGCAGTTCAAAGTCTGTCACTGGTTTTCAGTGTGATGTGTTTTTTCCTTGGCTTTCCCCCTGGGGTTAATTGATGTAGTTGTCTCAAGACATCTTATTCAATGTCAGATAATCAGGGCAAGGGTTAATTTTATCGCTCCTCCACCCTCCTTTCCTGAAGGCTTGATCTTACCCAAATGGAATGCCAGGGACTCTAGAGAGAGCATGCAAATAAATTCAACTTAGAAAGCTACACCTCCCACCCCACCCAAAAGTGAGGTCTGCAATCTAAAAATCAGAGTCAGTTTTGCCCATTGTGATCCTTAAATAAATGGTGTTCTGCTTTTCAGTTCAGGGTCACTTACATAGCTTGAACCTCACAGTTTGTCCATGACAAATGTCCACTGCATTTGCATGTTTGGAAGTGACAAATTCCTTCTGGTTGAAATAGATTGATGGTGATCAGTGAAGGTGTCAGCTGTTTTGTCGCTGTTTACATCAAGGGAATAAAAGTTCTTTTCCTGTAAGTTCACTAGACACAGCTTTGCAAATATTTCAATATCAAATCTCTGGTGTGTGTTTTTTCAAATGTATAATTGTATCTAACATTTTGGCTCATGCAGTTTACGTCTCGGTGAGATAATAATGCAATGGAACCTGCTGCATTGCATAGCAGGAAGAATAAAATGGGTTTGGGAATGGTCAGCATAGTTGAAATTGGATTTAAAAAATATATATAGAATCTGTTTGTTGTGCTAGCTGGCTTAATGAATTCAGCTGCTAGCTTTTCACTTAGATGCTTGTGTTTACTTTTGGTTCACCAATAAAAATAAGTTCAATGATGGTCTAATCCCGTGGCATCCAATACGCTTTCCGTTCGCCACGTGTGGTGAACTAGACAGCATGGTGTGCCGAAGCAGCTCATGAGAGCCACATGCGTGGAGTCCCCTCCACCCGCTCTAAGTATGCACCCCACCATCGGGTGGGACAAGCATGTTGCGGCAGCAGCAGCAGCAGCAGCAGAGGCAGCTCCTTCTGCAGCTCCGGCGGCCTCAAACAGCTCTCAGCTGCGGCTCCAATGAGTCGCTGGCAATTTGCATGGGGGTGAGGGTGCCTGGTTGGAGTTGGGTGCACAGGGGGCTGTGGCAATCATTACATTCTTTTGGACACCCCGGTCTAGTCCCTTGGGATATTTATTCACTTTACAGAATGACCTCACAATGTGGCATGATTAGCAGGGAGTCTCTCTCCATCTCCTATGTGACTGGAATAGTGGGAACACCTGGGGTTACTGCAGGTTGTGGAGCATGTACTCACACAATATAAAGAACAAAGCCCTTCTTTTTCCTGTCATTACCCACCACTGAGAGTCTGCCAAAGAATCCAGTACAACTAGGGCAGGAGAGTTTAGAAATAGACACACACAGGAAAAAAGGAAGCAAGAGAAGATTTATCACTTTCATGTCTAAGCTTTTGGGCTGTGTAGAAATGGTTTGTGCAGAAAATAAAAGTAAATATATTCTGGCTGAAACATACACAAAGGGAAGAAAAAGCACCTGAAGGCCCTTACGGCAAACGAGAGACTGAGGCCTCACTGGGCACGTACAGTGGTGTTCTCTATTTAAGAGTCTAGGCAGGAATTTTTATAAAGTCAAGAGTTAAAGAAAAGTAGAAAGAAGAAATTGTGGCAATTAATACCACATGCTCAGCAAAGCATCTGTGTAGATTTATACAATAGAAATGCCTCACAATCCTTTGGTATCCTTAAAGCTCCATACACAGTGAAGTTCCATAGAACTTGTGCCCATGCAGTATACCATAATAAAGCATTGCTGCTGAAATCAATATGGAATCATAGAAACCTAGAGCTGGAAGGGACGTCAAGAGGTCATTGAGTCCAGCCCCCTGCCTTAAGCAGGATCAACCCCAACTAAATCGTCCCAGCCAGGACTTTGTCAAGCAGGGACTTAAGTCTCCAGGGATGGACATTCCACCACCTTTCTAGGTAACGCATTCCAGCGCTTCACCACCCTCCTTGTGAAATAGTTTTTCCTAATATCCAACCTATATCCAACCTACACCTCTCTGTAACTTCAGACCATTGTTCCTTGTTCTGCCACCCGTCACTACTGAGAACAGCCTCTCTCCATCCTCTTCAGAGCCCCTTTCAGGAAGTTGAAGGCTGTCACGTCACACCTCACTCTTCTCTTCTGCAAATTAAATAAGCCCAGATCCCTCAGCCTCTCCTCATAGGTCATGTGCTCTAGCCTCCTAATCATTCTCATTGCCCTCCACTGAACCCACTACAGTGCAACCACATCCTTTCTATACTGGGAAGGGGAAAGAGGGCAGAATTGGAAGCAATACTCCAGATGAGGCCTCACCAGTGCTGAATAGAGGGGAATATCTTCTCTAGGTCTGGAAATGCTTCTCCTAATTCACTCCAATATGCCATTAGCCTTCTTGGCTACAAGGGCTCCCCGTTGACTGATATCCATCCTCTCATCCACTATAATCCCCAGGTCCTTTTCTGCTGTAGTGCTTCTTAACCAGTCCGTCCCAGCCTGTAACAATGCTTGGCCTTCTTCCATCCCAAGTGCCGGACTCTGCATTTGTCCTTGTTGAACCTCATCAGATTTCTTTTGGCCCAATCCTCCAATTTGTCTACATCACTCTGGACCCTATCCCTACCCTCCAATGTATCTACCTCTCTCCCTAGCTTAGAGTCAGCCACAGATCTACTGAGGGTGCAATCCATCCCCTCATCCAGGTCATTAATAAAGATTTTGAACAATACTGGCCCTAGAATCAGTCCTTGGGACACTCCACTTTGAAACCAACCGCCAGCCAGCCAGAGATTGAGCCATTGATTGCTTCCTGTTGGGCCTGACCATCTAGCTTGCGTTCTATCCATCTTAGTCTATGTATCTGATCCATACTTCCTTAATTTACGGGCAAGAATGTTGTGGGAGACTGTATGAAAAGCTTTGATAAAGTCAAGGTATATCACATCCTTATAGACTATATATCCATGATTGTGTAATTGAGATCTCCCAAGTTTTTCATGAAACATTACTCATTGTCGGGGGACCTGGGATTGATGTTTTTATTAGAAGCCAAAACACATCCTTCCCCTACCCTCCATTGTAGACTCCTTGTCTATTTAGCCTTAAGTTGAAAACTGATTCATACACTGAACTTTTAATTTTTCCAGTTGGAATGTAGTCCAAAACAGAAACTAGACCAATTAAAAACTCTTACTTGCAGGGAGAATGTTAATTTGCCAAAGCGCTTCTGTTTATTCTCATAGCTTGGGCACCTCCATACATCCATTTCTGGTGGGAGTAGAGCATCTCTGTAGTGGTGTAGCCTTTTGGGTCTGCCTGTTCTGTCTCTGTCCGATCAGGTGAGGTTGCTATATATTGCGGCTGAGTGCTAATTTGCGTAAAACATGAATGGTGGAGTGTAGAAGTCAGGTATCTCGGAGACTGCAAAGAGTTCTCCATTAAAACTAGGGAAGAGGAAAAATGAGCAATTTTTTGATGATTTCTGGAAAAGACTGAGAATCTTTTAGGCCATTTTATACATCCCAAAGGCCGTGTCTGCACTAGCCCCAAACTTTGAAATGGCCACGCAAATGGCCATTTCGAAGTTTACTAATGAAGCGCTGAAATGCATATTCAGTGCTTCATTGGCATGTGGGCGGCCGCAGCACTTCAAAATTGATGCTCCTCGCTGCCACGCAGCTCTTCCCAACAGGGCTCCTTTTCAAAAGGACCACGCCTACTTCGAAGTCCCTTTATTCCCATGGCTTCCCACTAATACTTACTGACAAAAGTGTTTTTTTGTTTTTTGTTTTTAATGTGCATAGTAAAATTTTTTTTGTAGTGCTCAGGTGTAAGCACACAAATTTATATTCCAATGAGCTCACAACTATTTCAATTTCTCAACCTGTATAGGGACACAGTAGTTTGTGTAGGTGGGGAAAGATTCAGTTAGCACGGGGATAACATTTTACCACATGCATCTACCTTTTTGGTAAGCACGCTATAAAATTAGAAGAAATATATATTCAGTTAGAAGATTCAGTTAGTCTGATTCTTCTAAGATCTATATTGACATTGTTTGATTGGTTTCTGTTTCAGAAATAGAATTGCACTTACGTTGGTACTTGTTAAGCACAGGTGCTGGAACTAGGTGTGTGGAACTGCTGTTGCACCCGTGCCTTGAATTGGTTTCTATTTTATACAGGGGATTTACAGTTTGGGTTGTATGGCTTCCAGCATCCCTGTCTTAGGTAGGAAGAATTAATTAAGTAAAAGGCGTAGGGACTTTTACTAAATATAGTATGAGTGAAGCTTTTGTACTGTATATTTAACAGTACTATGATTGAGTGCCTTCCCAGTTTCCATATGGTAATAGCCAATAATATGATAGTTTTTTAGATTCCTTTCATCCTAATGAAGCACTAAGGAATGTGAAATCTGCTGGCAGGTCTGGTGTCTGCATTGGAGTAATTATGGAGAGTGCTCTTGGTTAAAATGACCAGACAGCTCGCAGACTAATTGCAAAGAGTGACAGGACGGAGGAGTTTTATTGCTGCAGTTTCCTGAATTAAGTTGAACAGTAGCTGCATCAGCAGATTTCAATTACCACTCCAGTGCTCCAGTCTCCTGGTGACATTCTTGTTGGCATCAGAGTTACCTATTGATCCTTTTATTTATAGAAGGCCTTTTTGCATTGTTGGACTGCAGTGGTATGTTTTCTTGTTGAGAAAGTAGGGGGCTTACAGAAAAAAAGAACTTTATTTGCAGAGAAATTTGACAAAAGCTTGCAGAACTTTATACAGAAATGAGGGCTAGTGGGGAAAAATAATCTTTATTACATTTCACCTACAGCTAATCCCAAAAGTGACTATATTTCCTCTAGCCAGCTTTGCAGCACAGTTTTTGCCATTTTACTGGTAGGGACTGTACCTCTCTAGTCCAGCACCCTCAGGACCTGACCAGTGCCAAATGAGAGAATTTGCCAAATCATGGGAGGTCGGTACTGTCTAGCAGCAATACCAGCACTTCTGCTGCTTACCTGGCTCTTACAAGACAGTTAGGGATAAATTACAGCTAAATAACCACTGAGTGCTGGGAGCCAGGACTGATGGTGGTAAACAAATTTTATGGGACCATGGGGAACATGGCCACACCCATGATAAATTGTCCACCAGCTAACTAAAATCATGCCTGATAACAGATGTTGCCAGATGAGAGAGTTCCAGATTAGAGATCTTCAACCTATATGAGAGAGCTCAAAAAGAAAGGACTAGGAGAAACCTAGAACTGAAAAACTTGTCTCCCCATTTTAGTGGAATAAACAATATCGCCCCCCCCCCCTTTTTTTTTTTTTTTTTTTGTGATGGAAGAATTTTGTTGGAAAATATTCCTCAAACATAAACGGTAGTGTCACTTACAAGGTCTTATCAACCGTATGGCCTTGCAGGGCACCCTTAATCGAGAATGTTTTACAAAGGGCACGAGAGGTCTAATGATAAATTTTTAACTTCTTTGGAATAAAGTGTCACTTCAGCTAGTAAATTTGGAATTGAACTTCTATTTTTACAGGAGGAACTCTTGGCACTGAGCTTATCTGTGTGGGGAAATTTACCAGAAAACCTATATCACTATATCAGTAGCAGTATAGTCATACTGGTGTAATTTCCCATATGTACACTCTTACTCTGGAATAAAAATGCCCCTTCTCTGGTTTATCTTACATTGCTTTGACAACAAAGCATGCTATACTGGTCAGAGGGTTCCAGTAAATTTCCCCATATATACATGTCTGTAGTGTTGCAGTGGCTGCTAGTCAACAGCAATTGATATCTAGGGGATAGTTAATAGTAAACATTGGTATTTTTCCCTCCCAAGGGAATCTACTGTTATGGTTTTTCCTAATTCTAACTCAGTGTATAATCTACAAATATGTCTGTTTGACCCCTTACATGTGTGGTATGTCTTCAATTTAGAGCAAATACGTTTTTAGAGGTTCTGTAGTGCTATCAGCAGGTATGAGTACAGTACTGTTTATTTCTGTTCTCAGTATAACACAGAAGCCTCATTACAAAAACAGAAAATTTCAAGAATTTAGCATGTTTGGTGTATTCTCTTCTCAAGCCACTTCCTTGGAGGATCTGTTTAAAAAAAACAAAAAACCCTGAACATTTCAGGGTAAAATTGTGAAAACTAAACAGCTTTGTTCAACTTCATTGCCTAATTCCAGTCACTAACTTCTTTTATGGCTAGATGCAGAGAGAGTGTGAACCATGTTAACAATCATGTCCTTTTCTTTGCTTTGAGCAGTTTTACTCTGGGCACCGATCTCCTCACATTCCATATAGGTTATTGCACCTGGTATGGACGCATGCACGGCATTTAGCAGGGTACGAGCAACAAGATGCACACGAGTTCCTCATTGCTGCGTTAGATGTGCTACACAGACACTGCAAAGGTAAGGCTTGTATTAACGCCTCACTCCAGGGGGGATAGTGAATTAAAAGGTAGAGCTCTCTCTTTCAGTGGGTAAACAGTCTTCCAGCACAGTATTTTCTTTATTTTGCAAGTTCCTTTTTAAATTTGTTCTTTACTCTCTTGTACATCTATCAAACAGACTTCTCCTCCTGCCAGAATACCCACATATAAAGAGAGAGAGTTGCTTTGAGTCACGAACTTGCCCTTTTCTTATTGGTTGTGTGAGTCAGTATCTTGTAATTTAAATTGCTGTCCAAATTCTATTTATACTTGAGGTATTTTAAACGCTTATTTAGTTCATCAGTAAGCTACTGACTAAAACTGCAAGAGGAGGCCAACTAAGTGTCCAAGACTGTTTTGCTTAAGTATTAAATACCATGTTTGTGATACATAACATCTTAATAATACCATGAATGAAAGACCAAACAAACCTTTACCTCAGAATGAATTCAGTCTTGATACCTTGTCTCTCAACCTTAATAAAGTAATAAAGAAGCCAATTTTATTTACAGTAGAAATGTTCATTAGCACTTTTAAAAAGATAAATTAACAAGATTTTAAGAGAAGTTTAAGTTTGTAAAATTTGTGAATTGTAGAAAATATACTTATATGTAACCTTGTATGTCTAACTCTGTTAGCTAAAGTTATTTGATGAGTATAGAAGAAGTTGATACTCCATACTTACAAATTTGTCTGGTCACTCATTGGCCGTTTCTACACAGGCCACTTCCTTCGGAAGTGGCATGTTAATACACGGAGCGAAAGATGCTAATGAGTCATGGATGCAAATTCCTCGTACCTCATTAGCATAACATCACATGATTTGGAGTCCAGAAGATCGTTCTTCCGGATTTCAAAATGCCGTGTAGAAGTGCGGCCCCAGGGGGGCTTCCGGAAGGTGGTGGTTCTTCTGGAGGCCCCTTCTTCATGAAAATTTTTGGGAAGAAGGGGCTTCCGGAAGAAGGACTTCCTTCCAGAAGTACCTGCCCCCGGGGCCGTGCTTCTACACAGCATTTTGGAGTCCAGAAGAACAGTTTTCCAGACTCCAAATCATGTGACGTTATGCTAATGAGATGCAGGGAATTTGCATCCATGCCTCACTAGCATCTTTCGCTCTGTGTATTAGCATGCCACTTCCGAAGGACGTGGCCTGTGTAGAAACAGCCCTTCTGTTTAGAAACATGAGGTGTTAACTGGACTTAAAACAACATGCTGCTACTTGAAATGCTAGATGCCCTTATTTTTGAAGCTGTAGAGCACTGTAGATATCCACAGTGCTTACACACAACACCTAGAGTGAGTTTTGAGGTTTACAAAAAAAGGACTATCAAAGGGAAGAATCCCACAGCTTTCCCTGAAACATTTTGATATCTGGCTTTTATCTTTGAAATATCCTTGCACATTATGGAATGCAAGTTTGAATATGCTGGACGATGACAGTGAATGTATCTGTTCAGATTCATAATAGACAAGGTCTCTTCCCAAAGAGAAGTACGAACGCTCCCTGAGTTACATATATCCCACTTAAGAACATCCACACATACCAACAAAAGCTCACCTGCAGCCTCCAGCCTTAGGATTTATGGGGCCCTATGCAATACTATTAAATGGATTCACCCCTCCCTCCAATGCCCAAAGGTATCCAGGGGCTGAGGGGCTGTGATTTTTATAATCTTAAGAAACACTAATGAAATATTTTTAAAGCAGTTTTTAAACTAAGGGCCTGTAGACTAATGCAGTAAATTCAGAAACTGACTGTATATACCTGGGGTTTAAAATGCCTGTAAAATGGCTTCATTACGCCTTGAATGGCTCTTTCACAGGTTCAGTGTTCTGCTAATAGCTCGGGCAGGATTTTTCACTTTCAAGTTAACTAGATCTTCTCCAGATGAACCAGAGCCATGCATCATGGACAGGAAGAGGCAGGTGGGTGGACATTTAAGACCCAGTAGTGCCCCAAATTTTCAGATGCCCTTAAGAGCTGCATATTCTCCATATGGGTAAGGATGACCCTGACCTTAGAGGGGATAGGCAAGAGGCACAGATGGTGGCAAGCAGCACAAGCACTGGCCAGAGGTCTCTGGAGGAGTAGGGGCTGACCGCGTAGTCAGTGGCTAGAGAGGCATGGCACTTTGAAGGAGGAACTGCCAGTTCTCTCCAGCTGCATGGTCTTCTCTGCTCCTCTGGAATCCTTCATCTTGCAAGGTTCACCACCTCATGCTAAGCAGTTCTGGGTGCAGCTCACAGAGAGGTGTGTGGTTGGCCAGGGACTGGTCTTAGGAGCCAGCACATAGCTTATGGGGGCAGGGAGGGGATGTCCAGAAGTCCCCCTTCACAATCTCCATCTGTTTCCTCCTCTTCCTCTAATTAAACCTGTCTTTTCTCTAGCACCAGCATTTAAGGTTAAATTTGAAAAAAACAAAACCAAAACCCTATTTCTACTATTTTTCTTTGCAGGTATACAGTATTTCAGCTATATTATGTGTTAAACAGGCTTTTGTTGGGCTCACCTGGGAATCAAACCATTATTTATAATACTTCTATGGGAAAATGTGTTCCAAGTTCCAAACAACCAACTTAAATGAACTTTTGGAACAAAACCCTTGCATAATTTGGAGACTTTCTGTTCTTCTGAAGAGCTGGGGGGTGCTGGATCACAAGTAACACGTTCTTTCATAAATCTGGATATCTCTCATTTGGCAGAAATTTATAGAAATTCAGTAAGCTTCATGCAACTACCAATGACCATTGTAGGTAATAGATTCTATCTGGATTTTAGCCTCTCATTTTCTACTGAGGCTGATAAAGCAGTCAGCGGACTTGAAAGTCTGAATCGTGACACACCATCTATCAACTACAAGACCCTTTTATGTTTCTTGGGCGTTTATTGAAAAACCTAATTAAGAATGGTGGATTTCTCCCTGCAATTGTAATGCGAGAGCTTGCAGGTGTAAGCAAAGATCCCTATGTGCTTTTGAAATTTAGTATTAAAAGGAATCTGAAAATACTGAGTCAAGTAGTAGCTTTCAGTAACATACTTATTCTAAGGCCATGAAGGAGCCTGCCAGACTGCTGATGTAAGTCAGAAAAACTCTGAAGCTGGTTTAATTTGTTTTGTTTCCCATAGTCACCTAATGTCCAGGGAAACAGAGAACCAGTGTACACCAGTGCTCTCCAGCTGTTCCCCAGATCCATCCCCCATACTGGGGAGCAGGGCTAGTATAGAGTCTTTATGACAGGCCCACATTGGACAGGAAGGACCTTTAAGCAGGAGTATTTTCAGGGATCTGTTCCCCCCCTTCCCCCAGCTCCTTTCTGCCGCTGAAATAGCATACAAGTGCCTTAAGGTAACTGAAAATCAGGCCCACCTGAAAAACAGCCATTCCTGGTACATGATTCCTTTCCCATGGGCCAATCCAAAAAGCCATGTTGACCTGTTGGATAGGGAGCTAGATTGAGCTCTCTCCATCTGAAAGGATGGCTTAACAAGAGAGAGCCTTTGGGAAGACAAAAGTGGAGATGTTTTTTATTACTACTCTTCCCTTCCTCCTCTTCAAAATCTATACTACTCTAGCTTTGAAGATAGTCTAGTAGCATCATGGTAGCACTGACCATACCTGATGTTTCACTGGCGTATGGCTGACTTCTTATTTGGGCTCTTAAACATTTTCAGCCAGCTCATGGGGTTAAAAGTGGTAATGTGCTTTGTATCTGCATGCTTGCTGCACTCTCCTTTACTAGGCAGGGTAATGTCAATGTATTATTATAGCGTCGTCTTGCTGGGCACTTGCTAGTGAGGGCAACCTCCACCAATTTTCTTACTGAGCAGACTTTTTTTTTTCTTCATTGGATCTTAACAGAACCAAGTGGATTTAAAGCTCAGGCTGCCTTTGGGCAGAAAGACCTTTTTCTGTGGTACTTCATTTGACTGAGAACTAAACTGAACATTAGTCAGTCCATTGACATGTATCTTAAGACCACACATTTCAGACTTTATCCTCTGAAGAACCATGTATGACAAATTAATTTGCAGGCTTTGAAGACTTGGACTGAAGATGGTACAGGAAATGTGTAGAGCAGTTACTTGACCTTTTATTGTATGTTTTATACAGTTATGTGGTAGACCCCATGGAAAGGCATTGTTTGTCACTTTTCATCCCAGTATTTGTTGTGGTGGTCTTAAGGATTTGCAAATCTCTAAATTTTTATTAAAGCAAAGTAAAAATGTATTACGCTGCCTTGCCTGAAAATTGTAAAATTAGCTTTTAGGTCACATCAATCTAATCTAATTTACCCCCTTCTCTGAAAAAAATCCACCTAAGAGCACCCATTTTACAAGTTCCCCTGAAAAAATGGAGTTGACATCAAACCACTTTTTATTTTCACCCGGTATGTATCCCACAAATGGCGTAGCAGACCTCAGAGAAACGAAGTAGGTACAAATTATCCTTTCTTCTTTCGGTCTTAGCTGCACTTGAAAAGTTAATTCAGATTAAGGTGGGGTGTGAATTTGAAACACAGCAGAGTTAGTCTGAAATGAAATTAAATCCACGTGTGGATACTCTGATCCCAGGATAAGTGTCTCCACACATGGAGTTAGACTGGAATAGTTCCATGTGTAGATCAGTCCTGATGTGAAAGACTGCAGTTAAAGGTTGAAATTCAGGCCTGTGGAGGTGCCTGTTAAAGAAGAAAGCCCCGACTGACAGACTTTCTTGTGCTGCTCAGTTGGGTGTGTCATGCGCAAACAGGTAGTTGCAGATGCATGCCCATGTCACTACAAAGGAAAATATGCTGAGCTGTGTGTGGGATGGCATACAACAAACTTAGCAGACTGAACTACGAATGAAAGCTGGTGATCTATGACAGTAGTTGCCTTTCAGAATGTGGTAGAATACTGCATATAAAAATAAATTCAAAAGCCATTACTGTTCATTGTCCAAACTGTAAGTCTGACGTTGAGGCTAATGTTATACATAGTTTCTTCAGATTAAGGGGAAAATATCAGTGACCTACCACTTACAAGGTTTGCCACATAGCTGTGAAGTTTGGATTCTCTTTTAGTGACATACAGCAAATCCAGAAGGTTTGGGGATTGAGGATGTGCCCATTGTACTGTAATGTCACACATTTAGCCCGACTGTCTAGTTCTTATAGGTAAGGGATGGACATTTGCAACTTTGAGTTAGTGAAATTCTAGTCTTCTAAGTTTCTTATAAATGTTCATTACGCACCGCCATCTTGTGAGAATGTAGCTTTTCAACAGAAGTATGGAACACGCATGTGTTCATTGCATGTCTCACCAAGGTTCAGATGTTGGAATTAATTACTGTTGTGTCCCTTTTTTGTGAAAAATAAAGAAAACTAAGGTTGTGAGACAAAGCATCTTGATAGCTTTAAAGGAATGTTCGACACTGGAAAATGTAACCTGCAAATGCTACTGTAATGCTTGCTGATAATTATTTTATGGTTTTTCTATTACTTTATAAAGTATGCATATAAAGGAGCATCTCATACACTTAGGGGAAGTACTTTTTGTGAACTATGACCATCTTTCAGTAATCCAAATTAAAGAAATGCTTACACTATTAGAGGGATCATAGAATATTTACATTTAATCTAAATCCAAACTGTTTACCATTGGGGAGGACACAATTTATGATTTAATCAGCACAATTTGTATGTGCATATATTCAAGCAATCCTGGAGTTTTTTTAAATACAGTAAACCTCTTATCTACTTTGAGTGATTTGTTTTATGAGAGAGTGCTGTTTACCTGGTGTGATTAGGTATGGCTATCGTACAAACCTGTGAAACAGAATTTACTATACGATAGGGTAAATATGTTGACTACGGCCTTAACTGTAACAGCACAATCAGTTGCAGCTGCTAGTAAGTATAAGAGAGAGAGAGAAATGCAAGGAGGTGACAGTATTATTCTTTTCCTTCTTTCCAAACAGATGTCTTGGGAAATAATGTGTGGGTAATGCCCTTCTGTGTAGCTGTGAACAAGCTTGCAGAATATTCTTTTGAGACCCCCTCATCACCGAGCCTAATTGACTTGTGTAATTGAAAAGGGAGTATTCTTATTCTCCCTTGGGCAGAAGTGGTTGACTATTAAAATATGCAGCAGGGACATTACCAGAGGGCCAATGAAAATGGGCAGAGCCTCTCTCTCTGCTTCTCCCTACTCCAAAAAAAGAAAAGGGGAGAAAATCAATTTCAGATGGTGGATTATAGTGACATAACTATCTCCTATAGTGTATTTAAGGGAGAATTGTAATGCAGATTTAAAAACAAAGATAAAATATCTTGAATCGTTGTTAAAATCCATGTGCAATCTTACAAATTAAAAATGGCCTCCAGAGGTAGCCGTGTTAGTCTGGACTCCAACAAAACAAAGCAGCAGGAATGTAGCACTTTAAAGACTAACAAAATGATTTATTTGGTGATGAGCTTTCGTGGGACTGACCCACTTCATCAAATTGATCTCATTTCCGATACAGACTGACATTCATAAGTACGCAAGTCCAAAAAAAAACCGCAATAAAAACTGACAAATCAGGTACATAGGACTGATGGAGGGGGCAGAAGAGTGGGGGGTGTTAAGTGTCCTGCCTGAGATAATTACAAGCACCAAAGGAAGGGAAGCAGTCCATGTAATGGGTGAGGTAATTGGTGTCTCTGTTCATACCAAGTGTTAATGTGTCAAATTTAAATATGAATTCCAGTTCAGAACTTTCTCTGTAATCTGTTTTTAAAGTCTCTTTATTCTAAGACACAAATTCTCAGGTCTTCAACAGAATGACCAACTGTATTGAAGCGTGTTCACTGACCCGCTTATGTGTCCTGAGGTCTACTCTGTGTCCATTTATTCTTTGGCGAAGATTTTGCCCAGTCTGTCCGATGTACATGGTATAGGGGCATCGTTGACACACGAACACGTCAATGGAGTGGGCCACAGCATTCTTTACTCATTTGTTAGATTGACTGAAACGTTGAGCATAAATTAAACCTTTTCAAAATCCTGACGGTCCTAGGTTCAGGAGGATTTTAATTGAAATCCACATTTTGCAAGTCCACATTTTGGGACTCTGATCATGAAATTCCCAAGATTAGGGCTGAAGCCACTTTTAGCTGAGAGTCCTTTGTTCTCAAACTAGCTTATTAAATGTATTTGCAATGTGTATGCACTAACTTTTTTTAAAGTTATTTCCTTAAGCCATTTGTTGTTATTTCTTGAAATTAATTCTTCAGTATGTTTTAATGACCAGAAAGGCTTAAGACAAGAAGCTGCAGAATTTAAGAGCTTCTCTGAGCCATTTGAGATATTATTAGAATCATAGAATACTAGAACTGGAAAGGACCTCGAGAGGTCATCATGTCCGGTCCTCTGCCCTCACAGCAGGATCAAGAACCATCTTTGATCATCCCTCAGAGACGTTTATCTAAAATACTGCTCTTAAATATCTCCAGGAATGGAGATTTCACAACCTCCCTAAGCAGTTTATTCTGGTGCCTAACAATCCTGACAGAAAGGTATTCTTAATATCCAACCTAAAGTTCCCTTGCTGCTGTTTAAGCCCACTGCTTCTTGTCCCATTATAATCTTTCTCCTTTCTCCTTGCAACAACCTTTTAGGTACTTGAAAGCTATCGTTATGTCTCCTGTCGGTCTCCTCTTTTCCAAACCAAACAACCCGAGTTCTTTCAGTTGTGTCTCATATGTCATGTGTTCTAGACCTTTAATCGTTTTTGTTGTTCTTCTCTGAACCAGTTTCTCCACAACTTTCTTGAAATGTGATGCCAGCAACTGGACACTCGAGTAGAAGAATTACTTCTCATGTCTTGCTTATGACAGTCCTGTTAATGCATCCCAGAATGTGTGCTTCGTTTGCGAAAGTGTCAAATAAAAATAAAACCTAAAAGGTTCCAGTGTACCCAAAAAATGAGGACTATGCCCCCTTAGCATTTTATTTACCAACAGAGCTCCTTTTTCAAAAGCAAGGACTTTTTCAGTCACCGTGACAAAAAAAGCAAACTCAAAAGCACACAAAACAGAAGAAATTATAGTCACATTTAAGGTACTTTAATTTGGCTTGACTGTTTACAGTCATCTAATAGCATCAGATTTTAAAACTGAAATTATGGAAAACTGTTGAAAATCTAAATTGGTTGACTGACAAGGGTTCCAACCTGAGCTAATGTGGAATAAATGAGATAAGTGAGAATTAGGTGAGAATTAAAACCATTAAAACCATTTTTATTGTTGCTGGAAAAAGAATATGTATCAGAGCAGAGTTTGGTATTTTGGAGTTTTTGGTAATCAGACTCGCATTGTGACTGCTAGACCAACTGCTGGGACTGCTGCATTCAGTTAATCCCATTGGGATCCCATTCAGAAAGCTGGCTGCTCTGCTTCCAGCATGCGTGTTTTTGGCAGCAGTACTTAGAGGTTGGATGCGCACTTTCACCTAATGGAAGGCAGAGAGTCTTCAGTCCCTCCACAAATAAGCTTGAAGTGAACATGACTATACCTTACAGTAATGCTCTCTGGGAGGCTAGACTGTCATCTTCTCACTGATGAAAACTTAGGAACATGAGGGCAGTGTTTATGAAAGGATAGGGTGTAGGCACCAGACACAACCTTACTCTTTTGCTTTGGGAAGCTGATCAAGGAAGCTCTGTTTAAAAACAGCCATTATCTTTATCTGTGCATAACCTGTCCTCTGAATTATTTAAGAAAATAATACGCACTTGTGTGCTAACCCTGCGTGGAAATCACTGCTTCTGTGGCCAAGACTGTCCTTTTATTCAACTGCATGTGCCACTCAGTGGCCCTGGTAGTGGGGTTTAAGTAGACATTTTCATTAACCACTTTGGTAGCACCTCTTAGCTTTGAAACCCACACTCTGCGGTGAAGCAAATCGCCCTCTAAAGTGAGAGCAGGCTGTCTCAGAGTACACCTGAGGTTGTCTGGTTGATCACGTGACCTTAAGGCCTCATTTCTATTGAAACACTAAATTGCATTAAAACATGTCACCACCATATTTTTGTATTCCACATGGATATTTTCTTGATCCTAGGTTTTCTGGAATACACAGTGGGTATGAGTTTTCAAACTGCCCCTCTGAACTGACTGGGCATGTGTAAGGATGTCTGACAAAGATTTCATTTGCTTTCTTGCAGGTGACGACAATGGGAAGAAGGCCAACAACCCCAACCACTGTAACTGCATCATAGACCAAATTTTCACAGGTGGACTGCAGTCTGATGTCACTTGTCAAGTCTGCCAGTAAGTGTCATTTGATTAATTCAGCACTCAGCTGGAATGGGTTTAATCCATCAAGGCAGTGTCCTACTAGATTCTTTAAACTTACACTATCTTGTTGAATTACAGCATCGTCTAAATGTAAACGATTAGGAGGCATGCATCATAGATCAAGATACACTGAAAAATCTGCTTGGAAACGTGTCACAAGTTTGAGATTTAGCATCTTAGGTTAGAGTTTGATTGGGCCTTCCAAAATTAGGCTAATTTCAAAATTCATCATTGGACGACTTCCAAAGGAAATTTTTCTTTTTATAGGGAATAGACAGCTGTACCAGTTTTGAAGTAAATACAGTCACATTATTGTTTTTCTGCAACTCTGAGCCTTAGATTTTGGTGGCAACAGTTTCTAGTGGGCTTTGCTAGAGTCAGGGAAGAATCCTTTTTGTTTTATGCAATCAGGCAAAGTGGCTTATTTTAAGACATTTGACGACATAGCACCCCTGCATATTTTTGGTCTTATTTTGCATTCCCCACAACTATCTTTACTCTCTAGCAGGTGAACTGTTGTACTCTGCTCATTTTAATCAGTTGTACTCAGTTTTGGGGACTGCAGGAATGATTGAGCATCATGGGAGAAAAGGCCTAAAATGCTAGTGTTTTGTCTTTTGGATCCATAGAGTTTGTCTGTGACAGTGGTAGCCTAGACATGGTATCATCACAGCTGGTATCAACTAAAAATAATATGTGATGTCAGAATTTTTAAGAAAATTAACAAAGGAAAGATGGGAGTTAAAGAAAAAGTCAGGAGGTTCAATGCATAAGGTGAAGTTTGGCAGCTTGAAATTAATGTGCCTACGTGTTGCATATTTCTTCTTTTAAACATTTCAAATAGCTTGCACTGGTGAAACTAAATGTAGGTGCAAAGTTGTAAATTAAGATTTTTAGTCTTAAGAAGTGGTATTTAGAGGAAGGCAGAAGAGCAGATAAAGAATACAGACAGAGCATTCTTTTGTAAACAAAAAAGTTAGTATTTGGAAGCAAGAATCACATACAAATGTGAACTGTAGAAGGAAAAGTTGAAAGGACTGGCAGTCATAGCTTTCAGAGCAACTCCTCCAATCACCTCTAGCCACTGGGGGTTTGTAATCAGTTGTCCTGAAGAGGAGCATGAGCAGACATATAATGTACTATTCTGATTCTGGTGTTCTCTAAGATCTCAATTTCCAACTGGCATATCAGATTGTAGTGTGAAGTCTGAAGTTCCAGCTAGTACACCATTTCGTATCAGGAGTATTCTTCTCTTTTTGTCTGAACACAGCTACTGCAACAGTCTAATAAAAACATGTTAGGACTTTCATCTCAGGATACGGGCCAGATTCTGCATCTCAGAGCAACCTAACCAGCTGTCCCTAAATCACTGAACTCCATTAACTTGTAGATGGTAGCAAATTTATATACTGCATTCAAAACGTGCAATAAATTTCCTAGAATCTCTGGTTTTCCTTGTTGTTTTTAACGAAATGTCCAGTAAAGGAATTGGCTACATAAATGTTACTAAGCACAACTGGTTTGTCATACATACTTCGTGTAATTTGAGTGCCCTATGGGGATGAAGTAGAACTGGATGCCTTTTCCAGTAAATATCTAGTTTATACCATATAATAAGTCACACATTTTGGACTGTTCCTCTTAACTCCTCCAGTTAAATACTAAACTCCTTTCTCTTTCCTAGTGGTGTTTCCACAACGATAGACCCATTCTGGGACATCAGTTTGGATTTGCCAGGCTCCTCTACACCGTTCTGGCCACTGAGCCCAGGCAGCGATGGCAGTGTGGTGAATGGGGAAAGCCACGTATCGGGCACCACCACGCTCACAGACTGCTTGCGAAGGTATGAAATGTGGTGCACAGAATGTAGATGCGGAAATAATTCTGCTCCCCTCTGCAGTCCACAAATAAGAAATAATGGCAACTACAGGTTGAACCTCTCTAGTCCAGCACACTCTTGTCCAGCACCATCCATTATCCAGCATGATTTTATTTAGTTAGATGGACGTTTATCACGGGCGTGACCAAGTTTCTCTGTGTCCCAAAGTTTGCTTACAGCCGCCAGTGTTGGCTTTCAGTCTTCTTTGCTGCTGTTTAGCTCTAATTTACCCCTAAATGTCTTCTCAGAGCCCTGTAAGCAGTGCAAGTGTTTGTAATTCTGCTAGATAATACTGACCTTCTGTGGTTTGGTAAAGTCTCTGGTTTGGCACCAGTCAGGGCCAGCGGTCACGGACTAGAGAGGTTCAGCCTGCAACAACATTTTACCACCACAATATTCCTTGGCCAACATTCACTTAATTTTATTGTGGCTGGTTTGGGATTTTTTGTTTTGTTTTGATCTCTAGCAGAACATGACCAAATGTTGCTATCTGACAATCTATTTGTTGTATTCTATTAAAGAAAGTTTGGCCCCCTAACCCCAATCCCAGGACAGTATTTGTATCTCACGGAAACCTCTTCCACAACAGGTACTAAATGTCCCACTTCTTGGTGCTGTCAGCAGATAAGTTAAGGGTTAAATGAGCCATGGAAAGTTATTTTCCCACTCACCTCTAGAGGTGAACTCTCCAGGTCTGGCTGAGGCTCAGTGTGAGAGAGCCTGCAATACTCAAACTTGTTATGTGGCTAGCGGACGTCAGTCTCCAAGACTGTCTGGGCAGCACTTCTTGCATATGTTGGCCTAACTTGTAATAAGTGAAAAGATAATTAAGCTAGGTGCTGATAAGTAGATTGAGCATCAAAGAATGAGACAGAGAAGTACAGTTGGGTGGTATCCACACTGAAATGATGGCTTCAGCATGTAACAATCTGGAAGGAAGAAAATGGGCTGAGCAGAAAAGTGGCAAAGGCCAAAAACATGGAGGCAGGAGATTGTGAAGTTTCTGATGGAAACCAAGAAAGAGCAGCTGGAGGTAGTATGCACAAGGGAAAGGGAAATATGCATTTCTTAATCAAGACAATCAAGACCGTGGTGATCAGTTAGTATTGGAAGCTGCAGTTGCCTCAAGCAGAATGAGAACGGAGGTGGATGGCTGATCAGAAACAGTACCAACAGGCACTTGACTGTGTCTGATCTCTAGGAGTCTAAATGTCCAGTTATACTTTTAAAACATGTTATCACTGGAAGCTTCAATAACTTTAACCAACATTAGCAGGGAGACTGGAACATGCATAAAGCTTGTAAGTTTTTAAATTATGAAGAATAACTAGATGTCAGTCCTCCGTGTCTTTTTTTTTTCCCCTGAGGATTTAATATCAGGATTCCCAGAGCTTGAACGTTTTGTTTGTTTTTAATGTTTCTATGAGAGTCTGTGCAGCTGCTGGGTATTTATTTCAAGAACCCCCCCCACTGTCTACGAATTTCCCGAACCCCATTGTGCAGTTGTAAAGCACCTTTCCACCTGCCTTTGCTAACCAGCTGGCATGTCTTAAAGCCAGTGCATTTTTGGTTTAGAAAGAAAGAAAAAGAAGGAAGAGCCAGTACTCAGCAAGATCCCTGTCTCCCTCCCCAGGCAGTCCCATGACTGTGGCTGCCAAGGATCCAGTAGTCAGTACCAGCACAAAAAAAGCACTGCTTAAAACTTAGGTTTTCAAAGCAAATCTTTTTTAGGTGTTGATAGTTTGACTTTGAACAGAATTCTGTGCACAGACTTTTCTTTCTCCCTCTAGAGCTCTGACCCCACCAGCCTGTGAGCTGGAAGAGCGTGCTAGGCCTGACATATACCTGCGCTCACCAAGCATTCAGCTTTGCTTCAGAATTCCCTTGTCCACATTTTTGATTTTGAAAACAAAGGGTCTGCACAAGCTATTTCAGAATGTGATGGATGAGCAAACATTATGTCTCTCCTCTGCCACTGATGCATTTCAGGGCAGCTCGCCCAAGTGGAAGCAAATGTAAATATCTGAGTTGGAAATCTGAAACAGGGTTGTCCTACATTGGAAGCTTTAAAAATTCTGATTTATCTTACAAAAAGCAGAGGGGGAGGAGGATGAGCATATTTAATTTTGCATCTGCTTTCTGGATATAAATATTATAGCGCAGGGATTGCACTTACTTTTTATAATACAGTAGACCCTTGATTTAATGGACTAATGGGGGAGGAAGAGGTGTCCATTCATGGCAAAAGTCCATTAAATCTGAATGGTTATGCCTTATGATGCTGCACTGATCTTCCCCAGGCCATCACTCAGTCCAGTCCTTTGCCCTCCCCATCTCCCTTTCCCAATTACTGGGAGAGGAGCTACACACGGGCCTGGCTCCTTCCGCCTCCCACAGGTCTCAGCATGCTCAGCACTGCAGCTCCTCTGGCCCTGGCAGCTCCAGCAGCTCTAGTGAGTCACCGGCATTTATGTGGGGGTGAGCAGGGAGCTGGCAGGCAGCGTCCCTTATTTCCGAAGCCCGTTAAATTGGGGTCTGTTAAATTGAGGGTTTACTGTAGAGCTATAACTGACTCTACTCTGTGTTCATCTTCCTAATCTTTCTATAATAATATGAACATGCATTATGCAAAACTGTACATGGTTTTCAGCGGCTCTTACACTTAAAGAAATATGTAGGGAAAGGGGCAGCAGGTCACCTTTGGCTTTCCTGAGAGAAGCCATCAGTTTATCTTGCAATTGACAATCAAAACTATTTTCAAGATGCATTGAAAATAATTTGCCTGTGTTATTTGTCCTTGCATTGCTTAATATTTTTCAGGTTTACAAGGCCAGAACATCTAGGAAGCAGTGCCAAAATCAAATGTAGTGGTTGCCATAGCTACCAGGAATCTACCAAACAACTCACTATGAAGAAATTACCTATCGTGGCCTGTTTTCATCTCAAAGTAAGTTCACAAAGACGGATGAAAGAACAAAGACTCTGCTTTAGGGGGGATGAGTTGAGTTTGTCGATCTCTCTGCTACCTCTAACATCACAGTAATTAATATATTGAAACATTAACCTAAAGGATAGCAGGCTTGTCCTGTTACATTTTAGTTTAAGGACATCATAACTGTAGGGTATAGTGCAGCATTGCCCATTTGTCTCCAGGCACTTTTCACAATAGAATATTTCTGGACCAAACGCAAATGAATCCCTAGTGGCACTTATTCCCCATGTACAATAGAGCCATTACCCACCAGCAGTGTTCCTGTAAGTTGAGCACTTGGGCAGCCACCCATGAGATAGTCAGGTCTCGCCCAAGTGACTAGCAGAGCACCCACATCTGGCAGTGTGTGTTTCTATGGGTGGTGCACATCCACACATGCCTGGGTGCACATTACAAAACTATTCAGCCCCTGGATGGAAACAATTAGAGGGAACACTGCCCACAACCCACAAAGAATGAGAGAAAACCAAATACCCTGAGCTTCAGCAGGAAGGATGCCACAGAGGCACTCTCTTTTGAAAGGAAAGCATTCCAAAATTATAGGGACAACAATAAAAAACGCTTCCTGGAACCTCCCAACCCTTCGTCTCAAGATTATATTGTGGTGACTGTTAGTACTTCCAGCCCACCGTTGATATCAGAAGCTGTGGTAGAAGATAGTATACGGGGTGGCCACTTAGTTCAGTCCTGAACTGTCTGTGGCTTTAACTGCAAGTAATGTGACCATGGAGAGTAGGCAGTAAGTGCAGAGCATGGAAGTGTCTTGAGGCCAGGACTACACTACACCTGAAAGTTAATTCTAGATACACAATTCCAGCTACGACAAATGAGTTACCTGGCCGTCCTCACAGAGGGAGGTCGACAGGAGAAATTTTCCCATTGACCTACCTTACTGCTTGCAATAATGAGCCCTCATAGTTCAATGTTGCATGTCCTCCCCACGAGGCAAGTGAAATTGAACCCCCATCTCCTGGTAAGTATAGGCATACCCTTCTTTGTTTTCCTTTTCAAAGTGGAAAGAAGATGAGATTGCTTCAGGGCAAAGCAACCTGGTTGACAATATAGAAACAGATTGTAGTAGCATTTGTGTAGCCATGGTGATTGATGGTTCTTAAAATAAGGCTAGAGCCACACTATCATGAAATATCGACCTGCTCTGGGTTGATCTTCCTGGGGTTCTTTTCACGCATGAAGCAATGCTTTCAGGGGTCAAAGTCGAC
Organism: Carettochelys insculpta; assembly: GCF_033958435.1. Classification (NCBI taxonomy): domain Eukaryota; kingdom Metazoa; phylum Chordata; order Testudines; family Carettochelyidae; genus Carettochelys; species Carettochelys insculpta. The sequence continues at coordinate 31,917,568 of NC_134152.1, forward strand.
CCTGGAACTTATTGTGAGAGGTGAGGAATAAGGAAGGTCAACAGGAGAAGTGCTCCCATCGACCCTCCTCCATGTAGACAGACGTCGAAGTCGATCAGCAATAAGTCGATTTTAGCTATGCAGTTGGTGTAGCTAAAATTGTATATTGGTGGTCGACTTCTATGTCTAGTGTAGACATAGCCTGAGTGATCTTTGGAGTCATCTTGTTGTCCTGTCTGGTAAAAGTTAATATGTAACCTTTCATGCATCAAAGCACTGTAGTAGTCTCTCAGTCCCGATAGCTGTTGTAATGATAAATCGTAAGGTATTTAATAGAGAGTAACTGATATCAAATTCTTCATAAAGAAGATATATGTGTTCTGACAGCATTATTAATACGATTACAAAGGTGAGCAGAGAATCAAAAAAATATTAAGTCTAAGTTTGACACCCTGTTCTGTTGCTAGGGAATTGTTATGGCACTGCCAAGGGAGAATAATTAGCTAGAAGTGTAAATAGGACAGGAGTACTGAGAAGTGGGGAAAGAGGCCTTCTTTAAATAGAAGCTCATTCATCTCCTTCTGCTATTTGTTCCGTTCTCCACTTCAGTACAAAGGATGTGGAAGTATGACTTGATCACAAATGCATCTCTCCCTTTGGGAGAAAAGAGGCAGATTATTTTTTTAATTTTATCATCCATTTGTCCCTTATTTTGACTTAGTAATTTGTGTGCGCAGATAACTGTCATAACTATGTCAGTCACCTGAGATAATTTCTTACTTTGTTGATGATGGCAGATTAAATACACCCGTCAGATGGTAGAATCCTAAAAGGCATATCTAACCATGGTCACATTTCTCTAATCACCAGTTTCGTTGGAAACATAAGCTACTGTATAGGTTTGTGAGGTGCCTATCATGCTGGAGTCACTGTTGGAGGCCATAGCATAAATGTTAAACTTATCCCCAGTTTATGTTAAGATATCTCCCTAGATAGCTGAGTCACCATTCAAAACAATATGCTTTGTTTCCTCCTCTCCCCTTTAGCCCTTCAGAGTTAGGATTTCCTAGGGAAAATTTCTTAGCGCTTATTCATCTAGCCGATAGAGGAGGTATTGGAACCTTTACTATCATCTTTGAAAAGCCCTGGAAGTCTGGAGAGATTTCAGAAGACTGGAAAAGGGCAAACATAGTGCCCGTCTATAATAAAGGGAAAAAGAACAATTCAGGAAACTACAGACCAGTCAGTTCAACTTCTGTGCCCAGAAAGATAATGGAGCAAGTAATTAAGGAACTCATCTGCAAACATCGGGAAGAAAATAAGATGATAGATAACAGCCAGCATGGATTTGTGAAGAACATATCATGCCAGGCCATTCTGATAGCTTTCTTTGACAGGGTAACAAGCCTTGTGGGTAAGGGAGAAGTGGTGGATGTGGTATACCTCGACTTTAGTAAGGTCTTGCATGATCTTATCAATAAACTAGGCAAATACAACTTAAGTGGGGCTACTATAAGGTGTGCATAACTGGCTGGATAACCATTCTCAGGGGGAAGTTCTTAAAGGTTTGCAGGCCTACTGGAAGGGCATAACAAGTGGGGTTCTGCAGGGGTCTGTTTTGGGACTGGTTCTATTCAATATCTTCATCAATGATTTAGATATTGGCAAAGAGAGTACACTTACTAATTTTGTGGATGACTCCAAGCTTGGAGTGCTTGCAACTACTTTGGAAGATAGGGTCAGAATTCAAAATTATCTGGACAAACTGGAGAAATGGTCTGAGGTAAACAGGATGAAGTTTAATAAGGACATATGCAAAGTACTCCACTTGGGAAGGAACAATGAGCTTCATACATACCAAATGGGAGGTGACTGTCTAGGAAGGAGTACTGTGGAAAGGGATGCAGGGTCATAGTGGACCACAAGCTAAACATGAGTCAACAGTGTGATGCTGTTGCAAAAAAAACAAATATGATTGTGGGATACATTAACAGGAGTGTTGAGTGCAAGACACAGGAACTCATTCTTCCACTCTACTCAGCACTCATTAGGCTTCAATTGGAGTATTGTGTTCAGTTCTGTGCACCACGTTTCAAGAAAGATGTGAAGAAACTGGAGAAGATCAACAAGAATGATTAAAGGTCTGGAGAACATGAGCTATGAGGGAAGACTGAAAGAACTAGGCTTGTTTAGTTTAGAAAAGAGAAGACTTGAAGGGAATATGATAGTGGTTTTCAAGTACCTATGACAGGGTTACAAGAAGGAGGGAGAAGAATTTTTCTCCTTGGCTCTGAGGATAGGACAAGGAGCAGTGGGTTTAAACTGCAGTGAGGGAGTTTTAGGTTGGACATTAGGAAAAACTTCCTAACTGTCAAGGTGGTTATGCACTGGAATAAATTGTGCAGGGAGGTTGTGGAATCTCCATCCCTGGAGATATTTGAGAGGTTAGACAGACATCTATTGAAGATGGTCTAGCTGCTTAGTTTTGCTGTGTGGGCAGGGGTCTGGACTCAATGGCGTTTTGAGGTCCTTACCAGTTCTAGTGTTCTGTGGTTCTATGAAAGCTACCAGAAAAATACTTAATTCACATCCCTGTGCTGTGGTGTGCCAGTCTCCCTACTTTCTTTTCATCTCACCTTGCTCACTATATGTAAGACATACAAGAAGATGAAATCAGCCTCTGCTCTAAAAGAAATGTCCACTTTCTGTCTTCAGCGGTTTGAACACTCAGCCAAACTGAGGCGAAAGATCACTACGTACGTCTCCTTTCCACTGGAGTTGGACATGACACCATTTATGGCTTCCAGGTATGTACAGTGTTAAAAATCCCCCAGAGGTTAGGTTAGTTTGGATACCAATCTTCCACATGCATGTTGTGAAGATGGAATAGCCTTTAAAAAGGAAGATAATTAACAAGGAAGTCCTTTGTTCAAAATGCTGGTGCTCCCATATTCTGCCCTGACTGTAATCAGGGAGGGTCAAATTTAACATTCCTATTATTTTTTATGTTACAAAAATGTGCAAAAATCTCCCTTGCCGTTCTTCTGTGAAGTCCTCTTCAGCCACTCCATAGATGAGAGGGGGTAAGGTATAAGCCCAATTAAAACATTTTAAACTAGGATTGTGTCTCCTTTTAGTGTTTTAGATTGTAAGCTTCTCCACATGTCGACTAATTTTTTAATTCAAAACTCAGTCACAAGAACAAAATCCTAAGGTAAAAATCCTTCCATTAAACTCAGTAAGTGAGCTGAGATAATACATTTTTATCAAGTAGTATACTTTGCGTCCTTTCTAATTAAATTAGTACTACACAAATCATAACTAATGCCAAAAGCACAAAAATAATGCGTCTCTTAAATTTGGGATCCATATCGATACAGTTTTAATAACAATTTCAAAATTATTTACTACAGACAAACGTAGTTATTTCTGCCAAGAAAGAGGGACAGTTCCAAGCCTCCACTAAATTGCCTGTGTGAGATCAGAGAAGGTTAGTTTATATCAATACAATGAGTATTTGAGGCTTTTGTGCTACTCTCTGGTTAGTCCTCTGTGGATAAAATAGCTGGGTGCTAATGAAGGGTTTCAGGTATGCAGGAGCGTAGCCACTATGATGTCAGGGTAGTTATTTTTCTGTAGCAGGGGACTCTGTAATCGGAATTTTATCAGCTTATGAAACCAGGAAGGCAATCGTATTGCTCTAATAAAAAATGCAAAGTAAACTCCCAAGTCAAAGCAATGGCCATGGATGCACAGGATTTTGAGGTTAATGTAATTGTATTTTGTTCACGGTTAAAAGCAGTGTTCCCTGCAAGCTGGGCACTTGTGCGGCCTCTCAGGAGAGCTTCATAAGCCACCCAGCTGATTAGCAGAGCACCCACAGCTAAGTTTTTTTTTTTTGCTGGTGGTGCACATTTACACATGCCTCAGTGCACGTAAATTTATTCTACCTATGGATAGAAAAAATCTGCACATGAATGGAAAAGATTGGAACCAAAATGGTTAAGAGCCAAATTTAGCTCCTCTTAGGATTTGGAGACGGGAAGTTGTGACTTACGCACATGCATGTTGGCAGGATTATTGCCTTAGTTAGGAGGAGAAATCATGTTGCTAGAAAGCCTCACAATGAACACAAATGTAGTATATGTAACACCATAGTCAGCAATCCTCTTTCGCTATTTCACTTGCCCCGGAGGTAGCATGCAGGCTCTCTGCCATGTGTGACCCACTGCCTGCTTTTGGAAAACCACTGCTTTTAAGTGACTGGATTCTTGTGTGTGTTTTTGTTGCAGCAAAGAGAGCAGAATGAATGGGCAGTACCAGCAGCCAACGGATAGTCTAAACAATGATAATAAGTAAGTGTTGCCTTCCAGTACTCTCCCAGTATGCCCGGTGCCTGACTCTTGCAGGGCGAAGTAGTATCTGCTCTGTGTCCTGCCGTGATAAAGCAGTGTCATGTTTTACAGCACAGCGAGTCTGCTCTGTGTCAAAATAAAGCTTATATTGTGTGTTTACTTAGCCATTCATACCTCTGAGCAACTAGGCTAGTGCCCTGTTAGCATTAACACCAGTCACAGTATAGGGAAGAAATTAAACATCATTGATATTGGATGAAAGGAAATGCTTTTTCTTTAAACATAGCTACATTTCTTGCAGCTCTCATTCCTGGGGAACTTCCAGAGGACTGGGAATCAACAAATGTTGCGCTAATGTTAAAAAGGGTAAATGGGACAACCTGAGTAGTAGTTATCCTGTCATCATAGGCAAAAGGCAAAAAAAAAAACAAAAAAAAACTGGCTGATATAGGACTAGGTTAATCAGGAATTTAAGGAAGGTAATGTAATTAATGCCAATTAGCCTATGTTTATAGAAAATAGATCTTACCAAACTTTTTGGTTTTTATTGAGTTTTGTTAGTAAAAATAAGAGGGTTGATCTAATATACTTAAAACTTCTACAAGTTATTTGGCTTGGTACCACAAGCATTTTGATTAAGAAACTAGAACAATACATAGTCAGCATGGCACACCTTAAATGGATCAAAAACTGGCTGTTAGTTTTAAATGGGGGATCACTGAGCTAATGTGTTTCTAGTGGGGTCCTGCAGGCATTAATTCCTGGCAATGCATTATTAGCATTTTTACCAATGACCTGCAAGGAATCAGCATCTTCATTAATAATGTTTGCAGATGGCACAAAGATGGGGATGGGGTAATAATAAAGAGGACAGGTCACTGCTACAGTGACATGGATTGTTTAAGATGGGTACAAGCAAATGATAAATTTTAATATAGTTAAATGATAGCATATGTATTCAGGAACAACAACATAAGCCAGACTTACACAATGGAGGAATCTATCCTGGGAAGCAGTGGCTAGGGGGTCTTGGTGGGTAAACAGCTGAACATGAGCAACCAGTGCAGTGTTGTGGCAAGAGAGGATAATACAATCCTTACATTTCTAACTGGGAAATATTGAGTAGGATTAAGGAGATTATATAACATCTGTATCTGGCACTGGTTTTGACTGCTGCTGGAATACTATCCCGCTCCAGTGTCCACAATTCAGGAAAGATGTTGATAAACTGGAGAGAGGTCAGAGAAGAACTGCAAGAATGATTGATTGAAAGGATTAGAAACCCTGCCTTATTGCAGTAGGTTCCAGGAGCTCTAGCTCTCCAGTTTAACAAAGAGAATGTTATGCAATGGCATGATTGTAGTTTGTGTATACCTTCATAGAGTACAGAAATTTGCTAACAGAGGGCTCTTTAGCCTAGCAGGCAAAGATGCAATAAAACCCATTGGCTAGAAGCTGGACAAATTCAGATCAGAAATAAGATGCATATTTTTAATAGCAAATGTAATTATTGGGACAAATTACCAAGGGCTGTACTGGATTCTCCATCACTGGACATTTTTAACTGAAGATTGGGGTGTTTTTCTAAAAGATCTGCTCTGGAGCAAACAAGAATTAATTCAGCAAAGTCTTGTGGCCTGGGTTATACAAGTCTTACTAGGTGATCTGTTTCCTTTTTGGCTTCATAATCCATATATCTATGAATGAATAATATCAATCTACTTATTTTAAAACAAAAGTCTGTTTACTACTCAAATGTGAGCAAAGCTTCCCACTGTAACACTGATAGTTGTAGTAAAATAGACAGGGACCAGTAGCAAGATGATGGGAAGAAAAGCCTGCCCCATCCCCAACCAGGATTATGTACTGGTGGAACAGAGATTAAATGTAGCATTCATTATGCACACACAACCACAGCCACAACCTTCTACCTGCTAAAAATGTCAAGTATTTTCTTTCAATCCTATAGTTCATTTACTGTGTTTTCTCCACCAGGTATTCCTTGTTTGCAGTAGTTAATCACCAAGGAACCTTGGAGAGCGGGCACTATACCAGCTTCATCCGGCAACACAAGGACCAGTGGTTCAAATGTGATGATGCCATCATCACCAAGGCTAGCATTAAGGATGTACTAGACAGTGAAGGGTAGGTAGTGAACAAAAAGGGTCTGAGAAAGGAAGTGGATGAACTTGATGACTTTATCAGGTTTTTACCATTATAAACAGCTTCTCTCCGGACTGATCATATTTTAGGGCATCAGAAAGCTGGTCCAACCTGCTCAGGTCAGACTGGACAAAGGGGAAAGACAAGTTAGCAGTGCTTTGTCCTGCTTTGCTTGATAACTAGTTTCTTGTGTGTCTGCCTACCTTTTGGCTAATTCAGTAAACAGCAGTAGTATCTGCCTGATCACAGCCCTGGTATCCAAAGGTGTGATAGGGTTTTACACATGTTGCTTTCATTGTTAAATGCATTATGATCAGAACTGAAGTAATCCCACTGGGTCAACCATAACCATATGGACCACCTTCTTAAACACCATCAGGCACAATTCCATATTATATCAGATTATCAACTCTGGAGCAGTTTATAGAGCAGGCTGTATAACACAGTGGTTAGATAGCCAGAAAGTACTACTGATACCCACTTTGGGTGTTTGTTTCTGAGCACACATGAATAGCCAGATGCTTCCTGTATCTTGTACGTATCTTATTGCCACTCCCTTTCTTCCATTAGTTTGCATCACCCACTTATTGCATATAGCTTTACATTGGATTGGGAACTGGACAGGGGCTCTGTTTAGTATGTGTTTGTACAAATCCTAGTTCAGTGGGGCCTTGATCCTGATTTGACCTCTGGGTGCTATTGTCATACAAGTGCTAGATACTAATAAAAGGCAGAACTTGCCTATTACTTTAGAACTGCCCTTTTGATGCTTCATTTTGGAGAGCAGTAGGCTTGGAAAGCAACTCATGGTCCTCATTGCTGCTTCTGTCATGTGATTTTTTTTCTTTGTCCGCTGTATGCCCCAGTTAGAAATACTTGGTAGAAGAAAAGTTAGCTCTGAAACAATAATGGGGAGGGTGTTTTTTTGTGGGCATCATCTGACACTCATCTGGACTGGGCTGTTTACTTCCCCTTATTGTTTTAGTCTTTCTGGACTCATTTCACCCTAATTCATTTTCATTTGAGTCTGTTCATCCCAGAAGCAGGATGACCTGGATGTGAAGGCCAGCATCAAACTCTGCTTTGTATGACTCCATGCCATATATTATTGGTGCCCAGGTCCAGTGTCTCTGGGGCCTGAAAGGGCAGAAACAGGACAGGTTCTCTATCTACTCTTTTCCCTTTGCTTGGGCCCCCACTGATCACGAAGGTCACTTCAAACTCCTGCCGATGGAGGAGATTCGTAGGATGCAGTTGAACTGAGCAAACAGTACGTTGGTGTACGCCATATAGATCTCTAGAGAGGCCCCTCCAGACAAGTCATGGGAAGCTACTGTTACAGGCCTGCTTGAGTGAGAAGTATGAGCGACTGAAGAAAAAGCAAGAAAACATTGTGAAGCAGAAGAAGATGGGAGTATGCAAGGGGCAGTAGTAGTACTTGGAATTCATTGCTTCAACTTGGTATAGAAAGACTGCCGTATTGGGTCAGACCAACGGTCCACCTAGCACAGTATCCTGCCTCCCAGGGCAGCCAGAGCCAGGTGCTTCAGAAGGAGTGCATGGAACTGGGCAGTTTAGAGAGAATCCACAATCTTTTGCTCTTGGCTTTTGGCAATCGGGGGTTTAGGGTTTCCTCAAGCACAAAGGTACATCCCTGACCATCTTGCCTGAAAGCCATAGATAGACTGATCTTCCATGAACTTACCTCGTTCTTTTTTTAACCCAGTTGTACTTTTGGCCATCACAACATCCCATGGCAATGAATTCCACAGGATAATTGTGCACTGTGTGGAAAAAGTACCGCTTCTTGTTTTTTTTAAGCCTGTTAATTTCATGAGTTAATCCACTAATTTTTGGGCTTTCAGAAAGGAGAAAAACACTTCTCTATTCAGTTTTTCCACACCATTCAGGATTTTATAGACCTCCATCATATCTCCCCAAAATGATGATTTTCAAATTGATAGTACCATGTCAATCGCTTTCCTCAAATCTGCACTGCGGATGCTACATAAAGCAATATTTTTGCAATGTTAACATGTTTGTCATTTGAGAAACATCAGGGATTGGGTTCTGTTTCCAAAAAAAAAAAAAACTTAAAATCTGTACTCGCCTCCATTCTGGCATTTCCAATCATGGGTTTGATGCTGGAAAGATCAAATCTGTTCTGTTCTCGTTTTAATTATACCTGACATTTCCTTTGATTGCTACAGTTCAGGCAGTTCAGTTTGGAATTTTTAATGGATTTTCGTATTTTCCTTTTCTGTTCTTCAGCCCGGCAACATGCATCTCTTCTATAATGTTTGATTTTTTTGGTATAGAAGCATGTAGGTGTTATGTGAAGGTCTCCCATCCAGTTGCCAGTCTGGTCCCACCCAATGAACAGGGTGGTCAAGCTGCAGGACAGACTCTTAGTGAGCATATTGAGCTTCTGATTAAATTCTGTGTGCAGATTTTTTTTTCTTTTAATGGTCATCCTATAAAACTAGCTCACTTCCCTGGAATCGTCACAGCTTTCAAAGAAAAATAGCACTGAAAGTCCTTATTTTTATCATGGCCAGATTGGTGTTTAGGAGCAAAAATCTGTGATTTGCACCAGAAGATTAAAGTAGTGTTGTGTCTTCCTTTTTGCAGATATTTGCTGTTCTATCACAAACAGTTCCTGGAATATGAGTAGCCTTATCCAGCAGCTTGTCAGATAAATGAAAGGAAGAAAACAAGCAAGCCTTCTGAAATGACACACAAACCTACCTGAAATGAAAAGACCCATTAAACAACAACTAGCACTGAGCTGTAACAGGACCTACTTGACACTGGCTCACAGCCTGGCGGAGTAAGAAATGAACAATGCCCAAACGTGTATGCAGTCCCGCAAGGACAGAAAGGGGGGATAAATAAAGAGGCTACAGTCAGTCACGTAAGAGCAGAAATATAAACTGAGAGGAATGTTTTGGGTGGGGAAATGGGAGCCAAGGAGTCCGGGCACTGGTACATCTCCTATGTTCCTCCAAAAAGTGTGTGGGAAGGCAAAGGGGGTGTGCCATCATCTCCATAAAGCATCTTCTCCATTGGTGCTTCAGCTCCAACTGACCAATCATATAACAGTTGTTATTAAAAATCCAAGCCCATTTTTGACGCATATGGGTCTGAAAGCAGTAAAGTGGAGGAGGATGGGATGACGCAACTAAAGGACTTTGCAAGTATCTTTTTATTTGTGAATTTTAGTTATTAAATAAATACAGTATGAAACTATTAGGCTCTTTTTTTCGACAAACGTAAAAGAAATCCTAAATTGTGGAACCGAAGCTACAATACTGAGACAGGTTTTCAAGCATGTCTGCTGCACAGGGTGGTTTGCCCTCAAACTGCTCATCAAAGCATCTGCACAGAGTCTTTTCTGTTTGAGCCCTTTGTTTTGTTTTGTTTTTCTATAAATAGCTATTTTCTTAATTTTTTTCCCTTTTTTTCATGAGAATGAAATTCATAAATGAAACCATCAGTAAAATGAATGAGTTGGCGTGTTTATACTGTAAAAGTGGTCTTGGTTCTTCTTTTAAATGTTGTCAATAAGTTTGATTTCGTAAAATCACCCATTTTGTGGTTTGCTGGTTTTGTTCCTTTCCCCAGTTCTGCCAACTCCCCTCAAAGAGAGGCAGCGTTTGCCAGGATGGTGGTGGGGAGAATCTGCCATCTGCTAGCTATGGCTGCTGCTGGGTGCAGTCTGGAGGCATAGATGTGCGGTTGTTGAGCACTTCTGCATTACCCCAGGCTCTTAAAGTAAACAAAGCATTTTCCTGGTATGTGCTAGGCTTTTATTGGTTCGTTCTCTCCTCCCACATATATTAACCCCTCACAGACCCCCTCCTCTTTTTGGAATCCCATCCTTTTTTATGTCCTTAACTCCTAGCAGCCAGGATGCAGGCTTGCTTCTGTTTTGTCACAAATATGTTTCTGTTCCTTCCCCTCTTCCTTCCCCTCTGTTAAGAGCAGCCCATTTGCCTGTCTAGACACTGGCTGTAAGGTTGCATTTTCTGTATGTTTTATTCCCAGGAAGCAAGGCTGTAGATTGAGTTGCAGTCCACAAGAAAAAGGTTTATTCACCTCTTAACCCCTGTGAATGCAGAGCTCAAAAGGGAGGCGGGGACGGAATTGTCTTTTCGGCTGCTATCAGCTGCTGCTTCTTGGAAAATTTGCAAATGTTGGTCTGTCACAAGATTAGTGGTGGTATTTCTTTGTGTACCAGTGACACTGATAAGGTTCTGTTTCTGCATACATATTTAAGCAATCCTGCTTTGATCGTAGTAGCAAATATTCTCCTTTCCAGTGGCTGGGTGAAGACTGTAGGGTGAGGCAGAGACAGCTCGTCTGCATAGCTAAACAAAAAATTTGAAAAGGCTAGACCAATCCCTATGCCCTAGAGACAATTTGCAGGTGTCTGCCTCCTTAAGACAGGACTTGAGTGTCTTGATCTGTTTCATGGAAGACCTGGAGGGAGGAGAACACTTAAAACTGTTTCTAGAATGAGTACCTTGTGCTGCAGATTCACAGAGCTAGAATAAGATTGTGATATAAGATTGGGGGAGCTAGACAGTATGATTCCTGCATGGTAACTGTTTTTGTAACATTTTCTTATCTGTCTTTCCCGCTGCACAAACTCAGAATGCTTCTGGCTTGATTTGGTAAAGATCATAATTGGCTACTGCAGGGTTTAAATTAATGATATTGCAAGTATGAGCCTGTTAAGCAACACAGGTGGATGGCACACTGATTCGAAAGTAACAGACTATTTTGCTAGTCTTTAAAGTGCTACTTGACGGTGTTTTGTTTTGATTCGAAAGGAAGATCCCTCCCTTCCAGGGCTGTGTATTGTTGCATAGACCCTCACAGCGTCCTGCTACCTTTTAATAATGCAGTAAGCTTGCAGTAGCAAGAATCAGCCTTTCACTATGCTCCAGCCTGTGTTTACTGATGCAGTTCAAACCCCCACCTTGTTATGTTACTGAAGAAGGGGCACCCCCATGTGGCATATACATGTTACTGCACAATGAGTTGATTTGCTTTGTGATGGTGAAAGCTATTAGACGTCAAACACATGAATTCTATTTTTACTAACTCACTGGAGCTTATTGTTTGCTGCCAAAGCATTTGGGTGATGAGGCCAGTCCTGCACACCACCCCATTGCCCTGTTTTTCTCCCATCAAAACTGGGGGGAAAAAAAGCACCCTTTGCATTAATGGCTCTTCACTGACTTTTTCACTGCATTTTTTCTGTTTTTGAGCCTAAAATTCAAGGTCTGTTGAAAGCAAGTGTTTGCTATAACATTGAAATCAGTATGCTGAACGGAAAGGCTTGTTGCTATGTTAGCAATAGTCAATCACAGTACTGAATCCTACTTATCGAGGGGAGAGGGAACCATCTTTCTTCCTTTAAAAGTAGAACGCCTGCCACTGGTATATAAACCAGTGCTGTGTCAGATAATACCGTTTTCTACGTAGGTCCTGCACTTGCTCATCACCTCTTTATGAATGACATGCAGATCCCACTCTGTAGTTATGTACTTCTGTAGAACAGGAAGATTATTCTTACCACTTCTAATCCAGATGTTTTACAGACGTCTTTACCAGAGTGCCTGCTCTCTAAGAATGCCTTCCTATGCAATCAGGTGCTTGCTGCTTATGTATAAGTTCATTGATCAAGTTATAGGTACCTAACTTGTTGATAGTAGCTAAACTTGCCTGCTTCAATAGCTCTTTATTCTGTTTCAGCCCGTGATCTTAAATACTGTATAAGACAGCTTTCTATTATTATTATTATTATTATTATTATTATTGTATTTTGCATTGCTTGTTGTGCTCTGAAGTATCAGAAGTTGGCAATATCAGTTTCGGTCATTGGTGAGGCAGATTTATGGGAAAAGTGTGTAGGGCTGTGTACTGGTGCCAACAGTGTTTTTGATTGTGCACATGAGAGAAGAGCGAAGCCCAAAGGATCGTACCATGTACCTTGCTCACCCTACCACCCTCTCCCTGCCTCTAGACCCAGAGTTTCTGGAGATCACTGCTTCATTATGATACCTAGTAGAGGCTTGTACTATAAAAATTGTGGCATGTGAGATGAACCTTTTGCACCCAGTACCTCAATTCCTAGTAATGGAGGAATGCATAACCAGTGTCTTGAAAGAGGAAGTACCTTCTGTCCTGTGGTCAGAGCTTGGGACCTGTCATTAGCAGAAGCCTTCAAGCAAACTACAGTATATTGATTCCCTTGCCCCTCTTGCTTCAATACGTCTAATAGTTGTTGTACTTTGGCGTTTGTGGAAATAATTCATCCTCTTGGTGTTTGTTTGACTGGCCTATCCCAAGCTGTGTTTTTCTTTAAGGTAGCCATACGAAGGGACGTTTTGCTAAACCCTGTCAGAGGTGGAAGGTGTGAGGGAAGGGCGGGTATGTGATTACTTGGAGTGTTTCCCTCCTGTTCACGGTGATTGTGTTGGAAGGACTACGCTGGCTCCTGACCAGTATTTCTTGCCATGCAGGCACATGCTGTTGTGGGCTGTACCTCCCCTCCTGTGTTGCAGCGAGTGCCAGAGAACTGGCAGTGCTTAGTGGGCCGCACTGCTGTTGTGGTTGCTCAGTAATCAAAGGGAGGCCTGCCAGAAGGCGAGTGAACTCTGGATTAATGAGTGTGAACTCCTGCCTGGCCTCCTTGTGAACAGGGGCCTTGGCTCACAGGCGTGGGCTGCCACTCTGACCACATTTATAATGCTGCTTTAGTTGAGCTGTTCATGCCTGTGGCAGGTGCCCCAACTGAAAATGTATTGGCAGCTGGGGAGTGAGCTCTTTTGATATATCTGTCCCTTTCTGCAGGACTCTGCCTCTCTTTTTAACCAAAGGGGATATTTTCCTTAGAGTCCGGGGAGCTGGCATTTGAACTGTTTCTCTTAGGGTTACCAATGCTGCAGGATTGTCCTGGAGTCTCCAGGCATTCAGAATTGTCAAGTGAGGAAATCTCCAGGATTACTTCCAACCAAAATGGGCAGCCTACTTTGCCCCAGATCACCAGGATGCTCTCCTGTGCATAGAGAACCCAGAGCGTTTGAGCTAAACTGACACGTCAGGTCTTTACAACTTCATGTACCACATCATAGGAGATGAAGCCTTTCATCTGAAGGTGGTCGATTCAGCCCTGGTTGGGGATGGCTGAAAGTTATTGGCTATGAAGTTTACATAAGACAGTTCGTATGGTCTGAACCCAGTTTCCAAAAACCCACATCCTGAAAACCAGCATAGCTGGTACTGACCAGGCAAGATGATCAAAAAATAGCAGTCTGTCCATTGCCTGCTTTGAACCACACTGGCACAGTCATATTGCGCTTGAACAATGCTCTGTGGCTGAATAATGTGCTTCGTTTTTCAGAGCAGTCAATGGAGCCACCTTCACCAGCACTGAATTCATCCACAGACAAAATATTGGTGCTGCGTCACTCCAAATGATACTCTCTTAGTTCAAATCAGATGTTTAAAGTTCATAATCTTGCTTCCACCTGTGTCTGCCAGCAAAGCCCCATCCTATAAATATACTGGATGAAACCACTTGTATCTTACTGGTTTTTAAAACATCACATGGTTTAGAAATGGCACGAATGACCTTTGGGTCAGGTTCCTCCTGGCATTTTCTGGCTGATTTTGTATCCGTTCCCCTCACTTCCCGAGCTAGTCATCGACTGTCAGGAAACAGAACATAAGAATGGCCATACTGGGTCAGACCAAAGGTCCATCCAGCCCAGTATCCCGTCTGCCGACAGTGGCCAATGCCAGATGCCCCAGAGAAGGAGAACAGAAGACAATGATCAAGTGATTTATCTCCTGCCATCCATCTCCTGCCCTTGTACTGAAGGCTAGGGCACCCTACTTTACCCCTGGCTAATAGCCATTTATGGACCTAACCTGCAAAAATTTATCGAGCTCTTTTTTTAAACCCTAATAGACTCCTGGCCTTCACAGCCTCCTCCGTCTGCCAGTCATTGGGTACCAAAGCAGATTTAAAGGATAGGTTACAAACCACTGTTAATAACTCCGCAATTTCACATTTGAGTTCTTTCAGAACCCTTGGGTGAATACCGTCTGGTCCTGGAGACTTGTTACTATTCAGCTTATCAATTAACTCCAAAACCTCCTCTAATGTCACTTCAAACAGCCCTCTCCTTTAACCATAGCTGGTTGGTTTGCAACCACTTGGACCTTGACATGGTGGTAGTGGGCTGGCTGTGATACTTTCACCCTTTAGAAATCTACATAAGAAAAATATTCTCCTTTCTAAAAAGACCTTGAGCTGAGGGCTGGGAAACAAATTCAGCACTGAAATTCAGAGAGGAGTAAGCATTGGATGCTAGAAATTGTTTAATGAGATAGAAAGTATCTTCCAGTTACGTATTCTAAAGCTCAGTGACAAAGAATTTAGTGCCCCATATTGTGCCCAGCACAGTAACGATGGCTTTATGCTGTAACAGGGCCCTGGATGACCCTGTAGGGGTTCTGCACTTATTGGCATATTTTTATTGGGTGCCTCAGAGACTCATGGTGGCCCTTCACTGCCTTGGGTCTTTCCAGAGGCAGGGAATCTCAGTTTACCACGCCATTCTCATCATAGGCAAGTCCCAAGAGGGGGAGCAAGACCCCTTTGGAAGGTTCTGACACCCTGTCCTCCATGACCAGCATCTGATGAAGTGAGTCTGTGCTCAGAAAAGCTCATGCTCAAAACTTTTCTTTTAGTCTATAAGGTGCCGCAGGACCCCTCATTGCTGTTAACAGATCCAGACTAACACAGCTACCCCTGCGATACTTCTCTCTAATAAAACCTCAGGCACCAGCCTCTCCTCCTGGTACGCTCCACATCTCCTTTCCCTCTCTGCTTGGGGGAAACTTTTCCTAGCAAGCCAGGAGGCCTTAAGTTGCAACAGGTGTCTGATTAGCCTTTTTGCTGCAGACTGATTCTTAATGAGCTTCATCAGCCTTCCTTGGCTTTTGGGCTGCACAGTGTGAACCTAGTGGGGAGCAAAAAGGCATTGACCCAGCTCCCTGTATATTTGCCTTCCCCCAGGCTCTTGTAGCGTGCTGCCTGTGGTCTACCACAATGTCTAGCTGGCAATATTTCAATGCACATTCACATTTGAGAAAGCAGGAAAGATAAAGTGAGATTTTAAATAATTGTTTGGAAAGTTTGTTTTACTTTCTAAATGTAAACACCTTGCAAAATAAAACATGTCCCAGTCCCTACACTACAAGGACAGCATCCCTAGTCCATCAATATAATACCAAAAAATACAGTGTGCAAGAATGAAAGAGAGAATTGCTGCCTTGAATCTTATGAAGATCATCTCTGTGTATCTTGAAAGCTTGAGTCTGTCACCCAGAGAAGTTGAGTTACTTGTCTCTTAAATCTCAGAGGGCAGATTAGTACAATGTAAATTTGGGAACAAGTAGAAACAGTTGATTCAAACCAAAATTTGTTCAGCGTCCGGGCTCACCTTCAAACAACATTTGAAGCACTGCACTTTAATTAGCTCCTGAGGGGTCCTGAATTTTCTCTTCTGCGTGACCCAAGGTGATAACAGACTCAAGCAGTGTTCTCTGTAAACTGAGTACCTGGGCAGCCACCCAGGAGGGATTCAAACGCTGCCCAGCTGTTAGCGAAGCACCCACAGCCAGCAGCATGTGTAACATAATTTATTCTACACATGGCTGTTAAAAAAATCAGAGGGAATGTTGGATGTGGCTATTCACTGCTGGGTCACTGAAAGGGTAGCCCCAACAGAGACAAGAGACCACTCGGTAATGGAGCTGCTCAACTGGTGAAGGCTTTTAAAGTAATTGTTCAAAATGTATTGTGATTAGTGGGAATATTCTAACCAGTTGCTAGTGTGTTCCTGTCATTGCTTAAAAGCTATGCATATGTAACCCACACTCCTATGTGTGGTTAACTGTTCCATTAAACCACTTCACAGAGAAAAAATAAGTGTCCTCTACTGCCTACACTGAGAGCCAGCTGGCCTATTGCTCGTGCGGCAGAGGTCCCTGCACTAAGCTCCAGAGGTCCCAGGTTTGAGCCTGCCTGAGGGCAGTTACACATGGTCTCATGAACAGTTGGATTTATCAAATCTCCTTAGCATCTTCATACATTTTCCCTCTTTCTCTTGTTTTAATAACCAGTTCTTAGGCACTACCGTGGTAAGCAACCTAGAATAGGGTTCAGGACCTGAATGAACAGAATAGGAGACCGTCACTGGGGCAGCAGGAGTAGAATGTTCAATAAGAGGGAATAATGGGATGGCAGCAGTTGGTATGATGGTGCCACCATTATATGGGGGAAAGGGTTTGGTTAGGGGTCAGTTGACCAATTGGAAAGGAAGGAGAAGGGCAGTGAGGGGAGACAGGACAGGGGAGAAAAGGGTGAGGGGGTTGGAGCAAAGAGCTGATCAGAAGGCACATGGAAAGTCCAGTCAAAACTGTAGAAAACTCTCCCACCTCTAGAGACCCCTGTTTTGGCTGCTGCTTCCCTAGCAGCTGGAGTGTCGGGCTAACTCCTCTTATCATTTTTCCCTAAGGTCATGTCGGGCAGCAACATCTTGGTCTTCATAACCCAGAACAGGGAGGTTTGTAAAGTTCTGGGGGGAGGGGTGGACCCGTTGGGGCTGATTTTTTACCCCCAACCCATCTCCAAGTGCAGCAGTCCCTGCTTCTCCTCTTCCCTGCTAGAGTGTGGGTGGTTCCTCTCTGTTGGGCCCCAGCAGCGGCTCAGAAAATCTGACCTCTGCATGGGGACGTCTCAGAAAACTTCAAATAGTTTAACCGTCTGCATTAGTCAACCCAAGGGAGTTTTTGCAGTATATGGGCCCTGGCTGTTCAGAGGACTGGTTTGAGACCATCCCTCTCTTGGCACTGTACCAACAGGCATGATTCCTATGAGCCCCAAGTTGGAAATCCACAAATGGAGGGGCAACAATCACTTGTCACTTATGAAAACCCTCAATCATGGTCAAACTGTTCAAAGCCAGGTGACCTTTGTGTCCATAAATTCCAGGATTTAAACACTAAACACTCATGAGCTGCAAAATAACCAGTTCCACAAATGATGTTCTGGGTTTTGATGCACCTAACTAAATATTAAGCAGGGTTTCTAATGAGTTGAGGCATTTTGGATTCTATGGCTGCTAGATCGGTGAATCTGCTGTTTTGGTTTTTGGTTTTTTGTTTTTTTTTAAGTTAAAATTGGCTGTGATGTCTGTCCTAGCTGCTATCTTGTACAGGGTCACAGACCACTCAAAGCCGGTGATCTCATCCATCCGGAAGGCCTGCCTTTAGCATCTTCAAAACGCAAGCTGGCTGCAGGCCCCTCACCCCACACTGCTTGCTGAACTATCCCAGCTTCAAGGAAACTTTTGTTGAAGCTGAAAAACGTACTTCTCTTGTCACCATTACATGTAGCCATAGGTCCCTTCTCAAGGGCTTGCCAAAAGCACGGCCAATCCATTTCAAGGCTAGTGTTTCGATTTCCTCAGCCAGCAGTGGCCACTACTGAATCTTGGACCTGAGCCCATGTTTCAATAATGGCAGGAGGAGAAATAGAACCAAAATATTATCTGTAACTAAAAGACAATTTAAAAGTAGCTCTTTAAAATCCCGGATTTTGGTGTTTCTTTAAATAAGTGGGTAGAGAATTTTGGGAGAAGAGGGATTTCCTGTCTGAAATCCAAAAGGATGAGTGAAAGAACTGGGCACATTTAGAGTAGGCTTGGGTGGGGCATGTTTCCATCCTCACACATCTAAAGGCTGTTTGTAAAGAGAACAGTGATTACTTAGTCCTCTTCTCCACCAAGAATGGGACAAGATGTGATCATTCTGCGGCCAGGAAGATTTGAATTAGATGCTAATAAAAATTTCCCCACTCTTGTCAGGGATGGTGAACGTTTATCTGATTCCTGCTTCTGTGCAGGGGTGAGAAGAGGGGTGAAGCAGAAGACTTTTCGGGGTCCCTTCCACTCCTGCAGTTCTGTGAGACTGTGGTTGAAATGTGGGTGTATGGAATATGGAAGATAAAGAACTCACTGTTGGTACTTGGTCGGGCTCAGGCTAGCACTCACCAGCTGCAGTGGGTCTGATTTTTCTGCTTGCTGCCTCTATACTACAGGCCATTCACTCGCTAGTGCTTAGCTTACAGGCAGAGTCCTCGGAAGAGATGACTTTCACTCTGCAGTGCTGTTTCCCAGGATGTGTATCAAGCCTGTTTACAAAGCCAGTAACAGCCATGCAGACGCCAGCATGAAAAGCCTGGTTTAATTTTTGATGCCAGAGAATTAGAAGAACCCAGAGAGGTCAGGTTAGAGAATGTGTGTGGTGTTACATTGGAAAAGATGCAGGAGACTTTATGGCAAGTGCATAACAATCATGAGAATTTTACTTCCATAGAAGAGGAAAATAGTGACCATCCAGAGTTCTGTTTGTGTGGCGTCAAGGTAGCTTCTGTTGTGACTGGGAGGCAAAATACAGCTGTGTTTACTGAAGAGGGAGAGCTGGGATCAAATGCAGGCAGCTTTGTTATTGGAGCAGGGGTTGTTACTTTTCCCCCGATCACAACATTCTCACTGAGTTCATGTCATCAGTGTCTTCTCTTGTGATGGAGAACATATGATTTTGAAATGGCCATCCTCAGGGGCAGGGATAGCCCCAGCGCTTCCTGTACTGGGTATCCCAGCCTGAGACGGAGCTGCCCTTGCTCCAAGGTGATAGAAAGGGCTGTGACATGGCTTGGTCTCCTGCATGGCAGGCCCTTGTTCACGGAAGCAGAAGCCACAGGTTTCCACAGGTTCTGCTACTCTGCTCCCAGTGGATCCACCTCCAACACTCCCTGCTTCCACCAAGTGATCTGTAAAGACACAATCTGTATTAGAGCAAAAATTCACAGGAGGCGGGTGCTGCATCATTGTAGGGGGCTGTTGGATGTCTTCCTCCCTTTCTCTGGGTGATCCTGAATGGAGAACCACCTCCTTCCTGACCATGCAACAGCCCTGTAACTACGGTAACTGCTGATGGGGAAGAGCAACATTAGCAAAAGGCCAGGTATTACTGACTTGTTTAAATTAGATTTAACAGCAAGGAGCAAGGAGAACCAGTGCCATGTGATGCCCTATGGAACACCAAGGTATGGGAGAATGTTCAGGGCTGGTCCTAGGACTGGAGAGAACATCCATTTTCTGTCCTCACTAAACCAGCGCCAGTTGCCTGGTATGTGTTCTGTTGCCTGTGAACAAACTGAGGGTTTTGTAACTGCATAGATCTAATCCCAGCACCTTGACTTTGTGGAAAGATGTAGAACTCAAGGGAAGCTATATCTCTGCCGAGAGAGCTGAATCAGGGAGCGTACTCCCCAAAGATAGGTGAGTGGCAGGGGTAAGGGGCATTACCACCACATGACTAGGAATCTAGCTAACTTGGACACTTTGAAAACAAATAACTGTACTGCCCCTGGATTAACCATTCCTGCTGCAGAGTGTGTAGTCAGAACACAGAACAACGTGGAGGCTCCAGACTAGCTCCTGAAAGTGCAAATGACTGGCCTGTATGTCCATTGAGCAGATGGAGTGAAATGCAAAAAACCACCCCCACAGCTGGAAGAGTTCTAAAAGTGGGACAGGTGGAGCAGTCCATTTTCATCATCTAGGCTCTCAGAACAAAGAGGGAATAATATTTTTTGTCCTGAAAATACAACATATCATTTCCAACCTGAGGGTGATCTTTTAAAATCAGTGTCTAATCCCAAAGTGTCATCGGAGAGACCGCAAGCTGCCCACCACTGGTCTAGATGACCAGAATGATCCCTTCTGGCTTTCTCCTCTGAACACGATCTCTTCCAAAGCTCACGGAGAGGCACGTTAGGGCATGGGTGAGAGAACTCTGCATTAGGCCCCAGGACTGGCTGAAGCCCAGAAATGTTCTCTGCTCTTTAGAAGCAGGGCCTCCCTTGCAGTGGTCTGTCTGAGATAGGCCCAAGAACTCAGAACAGCATCCTAGGAAGGACAGTGTTCTTCCTTTGGAACCTCCCAGCTCCTTTCCTCTGGAGTCTGAGGCTGAGCTCAGTCACTTCTTTCCCTTTGGGGCATGGGCTAGAAGCCAGGGAGCACCAGCTCATCCTATAATCCCTCCGCGGGCCTCTACCACGTGTGGAAGTCTGTCCTCTTCCCAACCAGCCACACTGTGGCAGGATGTTCTTTGCTGTCCAGCTCTTATCTCCCAGCTCAGGAGTGTTAGTGGGTATTTCTAGCCACTCACAATAGCCCGCTTGGACTTTTTTGCCCTGTGACATCTTTCTGCTCCCGAGGCTGGTACTTACCTTTCGAGGAATCCTCTCTCTTGTGGCAGGTCCCAGGGGCAGGCTGGCAGGAGACCTCCGTTCCCCTCCTTTTGAAGTGAGTCCAGCCCAGCAGCAAAGAGCAGATCACAGTGCAAAGGCAGAGCCCCAGTAGCAGGTATACAACCAGCCATTGGTCTTGATCACTGCCTGGTTTCTGCTCCTGAGCAGCCATTGTGGATGAGGTAGTTACCGGTTTATCTGAAAGCCAGTCAGACACAACCCCATCTGTGTTGGGCAGGGTAGGGCAGGGCAGGACAGGAAGGGGTTCGTTGCCCTGGCACTACAGCAGTCAGATGCAGACTCTGAACCTGCCTTGGAAGCAGTCCCTTCTCTGCGGGGAGGTCCCCTCCCATTTGGTTAGTGGAGCAGCCCTTGTCCTGTGCAGCTTTGCTCCCTCTCTACATAAATACCATGGCACGGCTCCTCCTTCCCCGCCCCTTCCTCAGGATGTGCAATTTTGGACGACAGGGTGAAGTTGTTCCACCCCACCTGCACCCAAAGGTAGTATGGCACAGTGAGAAGCCCGATGGCATGACAGATCCAGCTAACAATAGCGTGAATCAAAGGAAGACGGGAGAAATACACACTTCTTGGCAGGAGATGGAGAGTCAAAGGTGGACACCATGGACTGGGGAAGGGGGTGCCCTGGTCTTTCCTCCACCACCATCCTAGACAAGCTCATACAGTCTAATCCAGAGATGGCTGGTGACCAGAGGTATACCCAGACCAAGCAAGAGAAGTTGCACCTGGGCCCTTGGTTAGAATGTCCCCAAAGCAAAGCTTGCATGGGCCTGGAGCCTGCCTCCAACCCTCCTGGAGAGCACTCTCCAGGACCTTTGCCAGGTGTGCCCTGCAAGACTTACTGCCACAGAACGGGAGGCATTGGCTTGGGTGCTGCCCGCAGACGGCTGAGCAGTTGATGCAGTTTCTCAAGAGCTCATCATAGTAGAAGCCAGCTTGCTTGCTGCATTCCATGGAGGCTGGAGAGAAAAACACATCCTGTTCAGTATGTCACTGGAAGGACTGTGCCTAGAGCTGTGTGTGTCGGCCTGCTTGCTGGGGCAGGGGAAGCCTTGTTGTCAGAGCCAGACTAGTGCTGACAACATTTGCCATTTTATCCAGAATCTGGTAATATTTGATGGTTTCCTACAGTCCCAGCATATCCAAACATGAAAGTCTCCAGCCATATCAGTTATGTGAAGTAAAGGCCTAGGCCTTGTGAGGCAGAGAAAAGCCGAAAGCTGAGAGCCTACAATGACTTCAGGGATTACCAAGCTGAAAGCAGAAGGAAAGTCTAACAACAAAACCTCTGGAAGAGTTTAAGGTCCAAAGGCTGCATCAGATCATCTGGCTAGGTTTTCCGTCTATCATCCGCCACCAGCCCTGCCCAGCCCTAAGTCCCAAACCAGCATTAGACCCTAAGTAGTACAGTCCTCAGCTTCATAAACTGTTCTGTGCCCCGGGCACAGAAAGGGGGACCCTGATTTGTAAGCTAGTCTCTGGACTCTGTGGCACCTGACTCATTGTTTTTGAACAGCTGGGTTGGCAGAACTTCAGCACCCATCACCTTGATGGCCAATGCAGCCACATACTAAGTAACTGGGAAGCGTATTTGTCCGAAGTTACTGAGAGAGCGCTACATGGGTGATTCACATGTACGACACTGTGTAATCAGGCGCTGGCTGCAGCTGGGTTTCAGTAGCAAAACCTGCTCCAAATTGCTAATCTCTGAGAGCCCCTGTCAGAAAGGTCACAGATTAGTTAATAACCAGGTGCTGTCGCCTCAGGTGGTGTGGGAAACCTGCCCTGTGGCTGGCCCATGGAATGCCAATGCTGGTGAGCTCAGGGGCCTGCTCCCTCCCGGGAACCTGTGGGCTGCTGAGCCTTGTTCTAGTTTTAAGGGGCAGATCTCACAAATGGGAGGGAGCAGCTTCGGGAGACTGCAGTGACCTGGCCCTGAGAAGGGGACTTCACAGGAGCTGTGGGAGAAGGAGCAGAGTCTCATACAGACTCTCTGGTTTCTGGTGTACGCTGGGATGGGCCACAGGGAAGAGTGGCTGAGTCAGCCATGCCCCCGGGGGATGCGCGATACATTTCGCCAACCATTCTGGCTTAATAGCTGAAGCCAAGGCAGAGCATTGAGATTTCCCCATGTGGGGGTTCGGTTCTTATGTGTATCCAAAAGCCTTTAAACCAGCCCCTTGTTAGTGTCACTCTGGTAAATTCCTTCAGCCAAGTCACCTCCCTGTTGCAGCCCAGTGGGATAATACAAACGTCTGAAGACAAATGCGCCCACATGCCAAAGGTGGGGCATCACCAGCCACTTGCGCCCAGTATGCATGCGTGGCCGACCTGCCAGCTTCCCCGGCACTCACCGCAGAAGGCAATGCATCTCTCCACAGTGGGCCGATTACATGCAACTCCGCAGGAGATGCATTGGCACAGGAGTTTGTCCCAGTACTGATGCTGTGTGCAATTCGTCATGGCCTTGCACCTTGTGCACTTCAAAGGCATGTCTGCAAAACAGAAGGGTGGGGTGGAGACTTGGAGACACCCCTAACCTGGCAGCTGTGAATACTGGAGAGGATCCATGAATCAGTGAGCACTGGGCATGTTTGAGTGGTGGACATGTTCTCCTGCAGTAAATCACTGTCCTTAGGGATGAACAAGTGCCTGTCTCTTTCTTACCCCAAACTGCCCCCTGCGTGTTTGTCAGAGCTGTAACACTGAACAAAAGGAGCGTTCCTGCGGAGCTGTGCTAGAGACTACCCATCCTCAAGCTTTTCTTATTCTTTCAAGGACAACTCAGGCTGTGGCACTGCGGAGAACACCCTCGTTCCCATGGCAACCCTGGCCTATTCCCATCCTTCCCAAGGTTTAGATAAGGGCCCACAATCACAAAAGTAGTTAGGTACCTAATTCTTCTGGATTTCAATGGCTTGGTACTGTACCTCCCTCGCTCCATTTTGTGTGCCGCACATTTGTGTGTGTGTGAGAGAGAGAGAGAGAGAGAGAGCAAGTTGCAGATTCTGCTTGTGTGAGAGCTGGGTGTTCTCTGTGTGCATTTCACCAAGTTACATGTTCAGGGGTGTGTGTGTGTACATCAGATATGATTGAACAAGTGTAGGAAAGGGAAAGCTGTCAGAAGAAAAGGCCAGGCATGATCAAGATGTGAAATTGGCAAATAGAAGGGGGTTGGCAGACCACCATGCTCAAGTGAGACACAACCAGCCATGCATTTTTATCACCTTGCCCTGCAGGCGGATCCATCGAGCAGTTCCAGTGCAGGAGGATGTGGTTTGTGCTGTAAATGCAACTGCTTTAAAGGGACCCAGCAAAAGGCAGAACCAGGGCTCTGGATCTGACCAAGATCACAGCAGTGCTGCCAAACAGAACTGGCATTTAATCACACCCAGAGGCAGCCAGGTGAGAAGTGGGGCCCTGGGCCTAGCTGCACTGCAGTACTGAGGCCTAGATCAAGGTGTCCATTCACTTGGAAAGGTAACAGACCTAAGGCTGAGGGCAAAGAACTCACAGGTGTTCACTGCAACTTCCTGTCGATTCCCCTTCTAAAGTGTCTGAGGCCTGATTCTCCTGTCATGTGCCTGAGGGTGCCCGTTACATCAGAGCCAAGAGGATGTAAAATGCTCCCATTCTGGCAGGTGGAGAATTGCCTCTGCTTTGCACAGGTGTAAGTATGTGCACAAGGCAGCAGAGAGAGTGACCAATGTTCAGTGGCAAATGCTGTTCATGTTCACCCTGGAAACGTTTCTACTTAGCGAAGGGCCGAGAGCTGCTCTCCAGAGTGGGGTTGGGCTCAGGGGCCCTCTGATCTCATCCGCTCTTGTGGCAAAAAGCTGCCACCAAAGAACAGACCCTGGGGGGGTTGAGGAGAATTCCGTCGTCTACAATGTGGCATGAGGTGGACTGGAAGACACGGGGTGGGCCTGGAATTGCCCACGGACGCACGTTCTTGGGAGATCATGGCAGGGTCCAAACAGTTTAGGCCCCAGGCGGGACATGAAGCCAAACTGCCATGGGTGATTCCAGATGCCCCACTCTGACCCCAACCCCTGGATATTTTGAAAGGCTTTGGTCTGAGGTTCTGGGTTCAGCCCACAGCTGCTGGTCTGTTGCCTGTCCTGCATGGTCTCTGATCTTTTCTCTCCAAGTCCCCAGCAATAGCACGTGTGGCTTCTTCTCCAACCTGCCTGGCAGCACAGCTGGGGTTTTCAGTGGTGTGGCCACACAGCAGAGCTCAGTACCTCCTTCCTCTCTGCCCTGCGACTGTGGCTACCAGCGTTCACGACACCCAGTGCAAACAGCTGCTTGTAACGCACAGTTCTACAAACCCGCTGTGCCCTTGTTGCCCACGTGTGGCCTTGGACTGGAGATCTGCCGCAGGGAAATGAACACCCTGTTGCTGAGATGCTCTTGCGCTGCCATTCACAAGGAGCAGTGCTGGGGTGAAGCTCCAGACTCCTCTCTAATCTGGCTGTTGGGGGTCCAGATCTTTTCACGCTCCCTGGGCACTGAGTACTCCATCATTTGAAAGAGGCACTCGTGGCATATGGGCCTGTTAGTGGCCTCTCCGCACAGGCACAGATCCCCAACCAGCCTGGCCATGTGCAGCAGGGTAGCACCGTCCTGCCCTCTCTGGAGGAAGATCTGTTAAAGGGCAGAGCAGGGCATGGACTGGGCTTATACTTGTTCATTCCAGCGGCCCTCGTTTTCCCTCCCTGCTACAGCCCAGTGGGTCCATGTTCCTCTCCCCTCTCTCGTAGCTCAAAGCTTGGCCATGTGCGCGGCTCTATTCAGCTGTGGCGCAGCCTCCCCCGGGAGCCGAATGTGGGGTTTCAAAATGGCAGTGGAGTGTGCAGGCAAGTAAATGAAGGGATATCTAGCAAATGAGGCTGCCTGCCCCTGCTTGCATGAGAGAGTCCCAGCCCCTTACTTCCCAACCCAGCACCACAGCACCTGACTCTGTTGTCCTCCCCCACTCCCATCATGACCCTAGCAAAACCTGCTCCCCTCACCAGTCCTTACTGCGTAATAAAAGAGCAGAGAGGATACTCACCCGCAATCTCATCTCAGTCCAAGTCTACTCTCTCCCAGCTCCTGCCATCTCAGTGTGAGCTCCAGCCCCGGAGCCTGCTCGTTACTCAAGAGGTGTATAATTAGAGATAGATTTGATTAGAGCCTAGGCTGTGTGTTTCCTGGGGTTTCCCCCAACATTCTTTCTACGCAAATGAACCTGACATGCGAAGGATTGAGTTGACTCCAGTGGGGCATCCCTGGGGCAGTTGTACAGCAGCTCCAGATACCCTGCAGGCCTGGGGCCATGTTCCAGTGAAAACACCAGGAATAGAGCAGCCGCACCAGCCACGACACCGTCGGTGGAATGCTGCCGCATGGCGCCCATCCCACCCAGGCATGGTGGGATCGCAGAGGCCCGAACGCAGGGAAAACAGCTCAGTGGAACCAGAGGGGGACTTCTGGAGGAGATGCATCACCCTAACGTGCCATCTCTGGCAGGGTCTGTCCATTCTCTGCTCCTTCGGGTTTGGAACCAAACATGCAAATAAAGCCAAAAAGTGTGTCGTCGTCGCCCCCCACTTTGCGATTCCCACCACCCCCACTGCAGGAAGGGTGAGAATGGGAGGGGAGCTTTCTTCTGTTTTCTACAGGGAAAAAATCTCAGACTAAACTTATTGCAGACTAGGGCATCTTTAAAGCACAACCAAAGGGGGAAGGTCTTGCTATGTAAAGCATGCTTTGCAGGTCTATGTGGCCGGCCGGGGTTGTATTCCAGTGCAGCGTATGGGTACGCTGAGGCCTTGTGAGCACTGGGAATGTGTCTCTATAATCTGCTGTGTGTGTTACCACTCCAGGCACCAGGTTTTCAACTGAGCTCAGCATCCACTGGATGGCTGAGTTTGGGGCCTAAATGGGAGCTGCACTCCTTTGGCGGTCCCACCTGCTAAGCAGGGATGGAAAGAAGAAGCTGTTTGCAGCATACAAGAAGTTCTCATTCCTACAGAACCCAGGAATGATGCTACATGCAGCTGAGTGCCAATCGGTGGCCCACTAATAACTCATGATTCCCCCTATGCAGACATTGGGCATGCCCCTAACAAGCGGTGATGGAGGATTCTGAGTTCTGGAGTCAGTTGGGGCAATAGTGGAGACAAGGTGCCGGCCCCTTCTCCCCAACTCCCACCAAGGCAGGAGTTGGAGTGTAAGGTCACAAGGGAGCATCAGCTCTTGCAATCTGGCCTCCTGGATAACATCAGCCTCCTCTGTTACCTGGCCATTAAACCCAGCAGCTGAAATTAGGCCAAAGTATTCCAACTCGCGGGGAACCAGACCGTTATGTGCCACAAGCAGAGACTAGGAAGAACCCAATTCCCCACAGTGGCAGGGAAATGATTAAGCGAGAGAGACCCAGCTTATCCTGCCAAACAACCAGTGCAAAAATTCCCCAAGTTCAAAGCCAGTATGTGCTGGGGGAAATTCCTGCCTGACTCCACCTAGGGCAGGAGTGGCCAACCTAGTTAGGGACTAAGAGCCACGTGGATAGAGAGCAAAGAGCCACGTATTATATGTTTACTTTTATCACTCTACATAGAAAAAAATATGTAATATGTGACTCAGTGCCCTCCCCAAGAGCCAGGCACTCCCAGCCTCCCCCTCTAACTCAGTGCCCTCCCCCTCCCCCAGAGCCAGGTACCCCCAGTTCCCTGCTCAAACTCGATGGTGGTGACTCATTGGACCTGCCACTGCCACCGCATGCTTCTCCCGCCAAGTGCTGGGGTGTGTATGCAGAGAGGCGGGCAGCTCGCCCAGCGCACGGCTCCAAGGAGGAGCCTCATTTAATGGCTCAGAGAGCCTCATGCTGCTTCAGAGCCACAGGTTGGCTCCCCGACCTAGGACGACCAGTTAGGCCCTGAGGCTGTGAGCAAGAACTAGCTGTGCAAGGAATGGAGACAGAGTCCTTGGGGCCAACTCAGAGCCCAGCCTCTCCATGCAAAGACCCACCTCCCATCCTGGCCAGTCCTGACTCTGAACTTCAAATGAAACCCAGTAGATTGGTTTAGATGAGAAGCATCCCGCCGTGATCCTTACATGCTGTACGGTGAAAACCCCATTACCTGATGCTGGTCAGAAGGACGACATAAAGTGCTATTTACGCTGGCTACCCCCCGCGTCTGGTCTATTGTGCTCCTGCTGCAGTTGCTAATGCCTAGCTGCTTTGCACTGTAGCAAAGCGTGGACAATTTTTGGCGGGCAAATAAAGACCCTTATGTGAATGGCCCCTAAGGCGCTGTATTGGGACCTCACAGGGTTACAGCCTAGATCTGGCAGAGCTGCCCAGTCACCTGAAATGGTAGAACACTCCTATTGGCTCAACATGGCCTGGGCTTGTATTGAATGTGGGATGAATTTTGGCAGCAAACTACAATGACCATTGTTCTGGTGGCAGGCGAGGACCCTGCTGAGGATCAGCCCACACTGTTGTGTTCCCATCTAAATTCCTGACTGGATTGAAAGAAAGTGAGGAAAAGAGACCATGTTTGTACCCGGTACTGTTAGACATAGCCACCCGTCTTCTCTAGCACAGTTTGTCTGGTGCTTTACTAACTGCGAGCACACAGCACCTCTCTGAAGTTAGGGAAGTTTAGACCCATTTCACAAGTGGGGAAAATGTGGAACATGTAATGCTTCTGCCCTGGTAGAATCTGTAATGCTCTTTCCTCCCCCAGGAGTTTAGGTAAAAAGGAACTGAAGCCAGGAAAGGGTTAACGAATTGGAGAGAGGCTTAATTGGGACAATCTAGGCACACCTGGGGAAGGAGTGTGTCTGTAAGGGCAAGCACTGAGAAGGAAGCTCTCGGAATAGTGTTGGTGGGTGAGTAAGCCCAGATGGCCTGGCCTGGGTAGCAGGAGGCCTGAAGGAAGTCAGAAAACCTGCAAGGCCTGAGAGGCACCAGGAGGAAGACCTGGGGCTGAGCACACGAGCACCAGCAAGGAACAGAGAGGTTGTCACTTTGGGTAGCCTGCAACGGGGCTGGGGGGGCATCACTCATCAGCCCAGCTGGGACGTGTGGGAATTAATATGCTGTGGGGACCCAAGGGAAGTCCTGAGAGCCTGAAGCTAATGGGACTGCCACTGCTGAGACATCTCTTTTTTACTGCCCTGGAAATGGAAGAGTCTGTATGTGACCTGGCCAGGGACTGAGTCAAGAAGCCACTGACCCTGCCAGGACTGGAACAGCAGTTGCCGGGAGTGCCGAATGAGAGCCAGTGGTGCCACATCTGGCCACAAGAAGATGCATCAGATGGTGAGTCACTCATTTCTGCACTTGCTGGTACGCTCCCAATAGGCTTTGCAACACAGAAAGGTGGTGACTACGGTTCCCTGTAAGCTGTGCGCTTGTGCGGCTGCTCAGGAGAGATTCCGATGCCACCTAGCTGATCAGCAGAGCACCCACAGCCAGTTTTGTTTCTGTGGGTGCTGCACATTCACACATGCCCCGGTGCACATAAAAATTTATTCTGCACATGGAGGGAAAAAATTCAAGAGAACGTTCGTGGTGACTTGCCCAAGACACAAAGTGATCTCCCTCTGTGCCAAGCCTTGTTTTAACCATTAGACAGCACTGCTTGTTCATAACAGGGTCTGCAGAGCCAGAGCAGCTGTAGGAAGACAAGATGAGTTCTGCTCTGCTTTTTTCGCTTCAGCAAAAGTAGCTGCCCAGCCTGGCCCCGAGTTGCTGATGGCTGGTGATGTATGAAGCATAAAGAGCCTTGATTTTCAGGGCAAGTTCCACTGGTGTTTCTGGCAGCCTGAAAAAAGGCATATGGCCCTGTCAGTGATCAGCAAATCAAGGAGCATAAATGTGGAACCCCATGGGGTGTTTTTGCAGTGGGATTTCACAGCCTGTAACTCATTTAAAACTCCTTCCTTAATGCTGCCTGTGTAGTAGAACTGGGCAGGTTTTGCAGATGAGCTAATACACTGTGTAAATGTGGAGTTAGGTGGAGGGGCGTGGCAAGGCACCTGAACCTCTAGTGGAAACCAGAAGTGGTACCACTGAAGTCAGTGAAATTTTCCCAGCTGACGTGAAACCAGAATCAGGGCCATGTGATTTTTTTTTCACTCACTAATCTGCTGAATGCTTCACCCCCTGCACTCACCCCTCATTGGACTTGTGTTTCCTGTAAGCTGCGCCTTGTGTGGCTTCTCAGGAAAAATTCAAATGCCACCCAGCTGATGAGCAGAAGGTCCACAGCTAGCTTTTGTACGTCAAGAGGTGGTTCACATTGGCACGTGCATCGGTGCACATAACATTTATTCCGCACATGAATGGAAAAACCTTCCCATGGATGGAAGAGATTAAAGGCAACGTGGCTTCTCATGTCAGTGATGTGTGATGGTGTCTGTCTATGAGACAAGAAACAAAGCACCTAGGTTTCGGCTGTTGTTTGGGGTGACTGCATTGTCACCTGAACAGCTCAACCCCTCCAGCCCCGTTAATCACCTGGGAAATGGCGTCAGGTTTTTGGTGAGGCAGCAAGGGGCTCTTAGAAACCAGTGAGCTGAGCAGTGACTCAGAGCGGCTGCAGTTCTGCATGTGGGGTGTGTGGGACGTTTTCTGTGGAGTGTGGGCGGGGAAGAGGAGGGGGGAGAGAAGCAGCATCTCTAGGGAGGATGAAGGTTCTTTCCCCGCTCGCTTGAAAACTCCAGCTCTACGCGTAAGCTTTGTGGAGTGTCTTTAGCATCAGCTCGGCCGGCATTCCCGGCAGTTGTGTAGTTGAGGTAAACATGGGTAAGCGGAATTTACCCCCCTGCTCGTTTGTGGAATTCACCACAACTCCTGGGGCCCTTTTAAGCTTGGTGCTCATTTCAGAACTCTTAGCCTGTCCTTGCTTGCCTCCCTCCTTCCCCAGAGTCTATGACCCATTGAATCTCGTACAGCACAGCTGGTGCCGGGTGGCTGACTTGGCATCAGCCTTGATCCTGGGCACAGGACTTAGTGGGTTGGATGCAGCTTTGCAGCACGGGACTAGCCTTTGCGTCACCGCTGCATCCCACCAGTCAGGGCAGGAGGGAGTTAATCTGATTTCAGAGACGATCTTAGCCGATGGGGCAGAGAGCATTTTACTGGCGATGGCCAGCTGGAGACATAGCTCTCGTGAATCCACCCAACAGCAGTACGTGGGGTTGCAGCTGTGGCCTGTTTGCACTGAACTGCTTGACACGTCTGGCTACCATTGGTTGCAGGGAATAGGAGAGCAAGCGAGACACGCTGCCCTATAGAGGAGGCTACGTTCTGGCAGTGTTTCCGCCTTTAGAAAGGACATGAGGCTGGGGCCACGGTAGTGACTGGTCTCTGGTGGTTCTTGACCCCCAAGTCGGGTGTTGGCTGGCTGTTCGTGGCCAGGTGTAGCTTGGTGGACTATCCAGCCACATGACTTGGGCTCTACCAAGTATCTACCATCAGTACTCCTGTTCCCTTCACAGTGGTTTCTCTGTGGGGGCTTTTTGGGACCAAGGCATGGTCTGCATCTTGGTTGTCCAGACTGAGCCTGTTTCCGTAGCAACCAGCCGAGACCAAACATCAGCCTGGAGTTGAGAAGCAACTGCTTGGTCTGTTTAGACAAGGTCTTTGCGAATCTGGACTGTGGGTGATTGGAGTCAGGTGTGGGCTAACACCAGTTTTACTGAGTGTGTCTGTAGAAGGGCTGCTCTGTGGTGGCTCTTTGTGAAGGTGGGACCTGATCCAGCACCCCCTCATGGAAGAGCCCCAAGAACATGCAGGCAGCTGAGCCGCAGAATATGGAGCCATTAGTGGTCCCCTCTTCAAAAGACAGCTTTGTCCAGGCAGCCCATTCCCCAGGCCCTGTTCTGGGGGCTTTCAAAGAGCAAGCCATGTGTCCCTGCCGAGAGTTGCACTGTTCTCCCTGGGGACCTGTGAGCTCCTCCACTGAAGATTTACATTTTCTGACTCAACTGAAAAGAGAAATCTTTATTTTTTCCTCAGTTGCAGGGAGGTGTGGGGCTAAGTGTGCTCACCGGAAACAAAGCCACAAAGCTTAGAAACCTGCTCCTGGTGGCAAGGCACGGCCCAGAGTCTGCCATTGACTCCACGGGGGTCAGAGGCCCTGCAAATATTGCGCCAGCTCCTGCAGCCACCAAGGGGAAGGAGTGTTGGCTTCAGCCCAAGGCCACTCAGGTGCAGAGCACGTGCTAGGTGGGGGCTCAAAGGGGGCCCTCTGACACACTGTGGTAGATTTTTTTCCCCTCCTCCCTTTTTCACAACCTCCATCTTGCTGGCCCGGGGCCCCTCAGTGCTGCTTTTTCCTCAGCTGCTGCTCTGTGGAGCGAAAGGTTTGGATCTTGGCCTCCTGCATTGTCCACCTGAGGGAAGCTGGATTGTCAACCTGCCAGGAGCAGGAAGGTGGCACCTCACTGGGAAAACAGGACCATGGTAACACAATGGTCCACATGAGGCCCTGCCCTCATGCCAGACTCCTGCCCCTCCTTTGGTTCAGATGAATGGGGCAGTTCATTCCTCTTCGAGCTCCAGTTTTAGGTTCCTGGCAGGCTCAGGCACCATCAGTCACTCGTATCCCATTTCTAGGCTTGGCCGTGTACCCAGGCGGGTGACTAATAATTTTATTTCCAGTGCAGGTGGGAATCCTGCTGTCTCTGCCTTCACAAGCTGGGCCCTGGGCTGGGCTTACCTGAGGCCTGTAGCCTTCATCTCACCAGGGATAAAATAGAGCAGGTGCCTCTGGGGAAATGCCAGGTCCCAATGTGTCCTGGAGACCAGGAAGAGCAGGGTTGTTCTTGCTCTGGGGGGCTCCCATGCCAGTATGGGTCCTGCCCTGGCCCCAGTCCTGCTCAAGTGGTGGAGTAGGGGCAGCTGTGGGGAAAGCCAGCTCAAGCAGCTTTGTAAGGCCAATAATCCCCCTGCAGCAGCACTTGAGATTTCTCTATCCCATCTAGCTTCTGCCTCCCTACCAGAGCTGTGGGGGGTGAGATCCCTGCCTGAGGGGCTTGGCTAGAGGAGACCCATCCCCTGTCCAAGACATGCTCAGGCATGAAGAAATAAATTGGCCCTCCTTCCTTGGAGTGAAGGTCATTGGAGAGCCAGGGGGACCCCTCCGAATTGACCCAACTTCCCATGGGAGATCCAGACAGCAGGGGTGTGGGAGCAAAGCCCTCCAGCGACAGGCAGACCCAGGCTGGCCCTGGCACTGGGGCATGACCGTGGGCGAGAGCAACTCTGCCTTCCCCTGGGACAAGCGGAGCAGAGCTCTGGCCCAAAGCTCGCGCAGGGCTGTCTGCTGACAAGGCCACCAGGCTGGTTGGTTCTGACTGCAGCCATCGAGGGGACCCAGCCCAGTTTCTCTTGCCCAGCATTCATGGGGGCGGCAGTTCAGAGAATCCACATCCGTTCAGTCGTAGAGAGGGAGTGGTGTGTGCTGGGGTATTGCTGAGGGATGGCGGGGTGGGCAGCCCTTATGGAGAGCTGGGGCCGGGGTGCATTGTGGTTCTGGGCTGATGTTAGGAGCCAGCAGAGCTCAGCGATAGTCCGTGGATGAAGGCGAGCTCTGGGCTCGGGCTGTGAGCCGGGGGTTAACACTGACCCAGCACCACCTGCCCTGTGCTGCCACTGCTCAGGATTTTAGACCAGTTCTGACATTGTGGGAGAGGGTTCCTCAAGCCCTGCCTCCTGGAGTCAGGGGATTATGGAAGACTCCCTTCGCTCACCAGAACAGGAGGCTGCCGGCCTTTCCAGCCGCCAGGAGAAGCTCGTAACTGTGTCCCGGGGCAGCTCAGGGAGCAGGAAGCAAACAGGCAGAACCCAGCGCGGGGGTTTCAGGGCTGGTGCTTTAGCAGCCAGTCTCACGAAGCTGGGGCTTGACTCCAGCTGCTGGAGGGAGGCTGGGGGAGCTGCCGGGGTCTCAGCACTGAATGAAGTATGGCTCAGAGTGCACAGTTTGTCCCCTGCCGCCCACCCCCTTGCTCAGGGGTTTATCAGGGGAAACTGCCTCTGTAAATAGCAGCTGGCGATTTGCAGAGTCCGCCCTCTTGTGCCCTTAACAAGGAAGTGAGAAGTACTTTGGGCAGGTTCGTTCCTCCTCACTGAGCTGAGACCTGGCACTTCGCCCACCTGCCTGCGAACTCTCAGCCAGTACAGCAGACCCCTTCCTACCCCATGGCCAAGGACACACACAGTCCAGCCTCAGCCACGCTGGGCCTAGCCCAGCCCCCTTCCTGCTCCCACCCATGCAGGACCCAGCACAGCAGCCCTGCCCACAGTTAGTTACACAAAGCCCCACCTTCCCAGCAGCGCTCCAGCTCAGTTTGCAGCCAAACAATGCCTTCTGTGAGCCCTGCCCTGAGCAGCAGCAATCTGTGCCCGCCCCGAGTACCTCCCTGTTTGCTCTGCCTCTTCCCCTAGGGGTGAACGGGCCCCACGGCTCCAGGAGCGTGGTTCCCCCCTTGCTCCACAGAGCAAGCAGCTCCTTGGAGTGCAGCTGACCTGAGGGCTGCTCAGACACCTGTGTAGCTTCAAAGCACAGGCTCTGCTCTGGCAACTTCTTCAGCCTGCACCACAGGTGCTGTGCTACAGCCCCTCTGGGGCCCTGGGATCTGCTTTCTCATCAAACCACAGACAGGCTACCTGTGTTTCTCCAGGATGAGCGCAGTGGCCATGACACCCAGCGCATTCTGGGGTATGACAGAGGGCATGATGGGTTTGGAGGTGCACATCTTATAGAGCTGGAAGGGACCTCAGGAGGTCATTCAGTCCAGTCCCCTGCCCCCTTGGCAGGGCCAAGGACCATCCCCCAGCCTTTTTTTTAATCTATTTGCCCCAGATCCCTAAATGGCCTCTTCAAGGGTTGAGCTCACAACCCTGGGTTTAGCAAGCCAATGCTCAAGCCACTGAGCTGTCCTGTTTGACTGCAGCTCCCTCCCTTGCCTTTTGATGGTCACAGGTATGGTGCAATGAGTGGTCAACGCTCCCCAGAGCCGTGCAAGAGGTTCTGCACTAGTGTTTCACACTCCACCATGCTTTTGTTGGTGCTATGGGGATACAGGCGCAATCACTCGTGCCCATGCACGAGTACGACGTGGAGCCGAAGGGGTAGTGTCCACGTGACTCATTCCCTACACTGGCCACGGATGTGAGGTCAGTGTGCAGGCGAGGCCGGTGGAATGGGCTGGAGAGAACCAGAAGCGCAGAAAGCCGAGGCAGCCAGGGATGGGTTTGCAGTTGTGGCGCTGGCAGCTCTGAGTGAAGGTTTTGGAGCTCTCCAGCTCTGCTCCCATCCCAAGGTGTGCTGAGGACCACAGCGTCTCCATGCAGGCCCAGGATCCTTTGTGCTGGGCATCTCCCACCCTTAGGAATCACCAGCTCTCCAGTCTCGTGATCCTGTTCTTCTAGCCCCCCATTCATTTGTCATCTGTCGCTCCAGCTGGGGCTGGCCCGAGGTTGTCATGCGCCAAAGCAAGGCATGCTCACCTGACAGCGCGGAAAGGCGCTGCTGAGGAGGGGAGGAGGAAAGGATGGTGCTTTTGGTTGTGTAACTGGTGCGGTTCACTGGCTCATAGTGGCACCTAGACCACTTAGAGAGAGAGCAAGTTTCCTCTACAGCCTTAGCTGACTGCCCGCTGGAGTTTAACTCAGGAGGTAGGTGCTCCAGAGGTCCCAGGTGCCGGTGTTACAGTGGAAACTAACAACTGTAAGGTGGGGCTGATGGCACAGAGGGCTCCAAAACCGCCCTGGCTCAGAGGGGTGTTTTTCTGACACCCCTCGGCACTCCCAGCTCTGCTCTTACCTCCCAGGAGGGGTGGCAGGGTGCTCAGATCAGAAAGTGGTGCTGGGGGACCCGAACTGTAACGATCAAACAGGAAGCATTTGCTTCCAACAGGAGACAGCTACGCTCTCCGCCTTGCGGCTGGCTCGGCCCTCCTGGACGGGGGCAGCAACCCACTTGCCATCTCCGATGTCTGCCCTGCGGGGGGTGGGCTCGCGATGTAGCCGCTTGCTAACAGGAATTGGCATAGCACAAGAACTGAGTGGTCACAAGCAACGGATGATCTCAGATTGATTTTTCCAGACAGGGTCCTGTGGGTAATTTCAGACCAGAACTGAGGCTCTGTAAGGCTGATGAAGAACTTTGCCCAGGATGGTTGTGGCAGCTTCCCAGGTCACTGGGCATTTGAAAATCAAGCCTGGATGTTTTCTGAAAGATCTGCTCGGAGTGAAATGAAAGTAGTCCCAGGAAGTCACATGGCCTGTGTTCTGCAGCAGGGCCAGTTAGAGGAGCACAGGGGTCCCTTCTGGCCTTGGATGCTGAGAATGTGTGTGGGAACGAGGCTCGTAATTGCAGGCCTGGCCATGCAACAGCTCCCGTGGGAATTGGAACCATCCCAGCTCCTCTTTCACTGAGGTTCTGTTAGGGCCCCTTGGGGCTGGCATGCCGGCAATGGAAATACAGGGGAAGGGAATAATCTGTGTTTCTGTTCCCCCCCCTGCCCCCGCACACACTGTTTTCTGCCCAGCTGCTCTCACAGAGGCCCGAGCAGGCGGTGGAGTTGTTCCCCACCTGCTTGGAAGCGTTCGGTGCAAGGTGCCAGTGGTTTGAGGTGACCCCAGGAAGGGCTGGAGCAGCCCTTGACCTGCAGTGCATGAGAGCGGAGACAGGAGCGGGTAGGATTTCCTGGTCCAGGATTTCCTGCCTCCCAGCCACTGTGGGTCTCAGTGGAGATCCCTGGCCTGGGGAAGAGGGGCAGGTGCACATGGACCAGAAGCCAGGGTGGGTGGGGGTGGGACAGAGCCGCTGGGGAATGGGAGGAAGCAGAGGGCACAGCAGTAGGAGCTCCTGGGAAGCCGCATCAGCGCCCTTCACTCCCCGTCTTGTCTCTCCACCTCCTCACTGGACAGCCCCACTAGGGCACCGGGGGGGTGTGATTACCAGCTGGCACATGGGGCTTCTTCCTTCCTCTCCACAGGGAAACCAGCTTGGGAGTTTCAGCTATCGTCAGACCGGGAGGCAGCAGGCCAGGCGAGCAAATGCTCTGGAATTGGAATGGCAAGAGGTGACATTTGAGGGGTTTAGATCTTGCAGGCGGATGTACCACAGCCTGGCTCTTTTGCACAAATGGATTGGACCAGGAGCAGAGCTGGTGCCTGGAGGCTTTGGAAATGTTACCTGGCAGAGTGTTGGGGTGGGCAAGCGAGCGCATTGGAGAACTGGTCCTACTCGCCTGCCCACGCTGCTCTCGCTCAGACAGGAGTCGGTCAGGGAAGCCCTATGGTCTGTCTTATACAGGCCGTCAAAGACCATTGCAATGATCCCTTCCGGGGACCTATCAACCTTCTTTCAATTCCCTCCTTACTTAGCAACGCTGCAGACAGCCCTGCCCCTGCTGACCACCCGTCCTTAGCGCACATCCCAGAAGGACGTTGCTTGCTGTGCTCTCCTCTCTCCAGGCCATTCCAGATCTCTGCTCATTCCAGTTACAAGCGCGGTGGGCCAGGACGGTGTCTCCTTCCATGCTTTGTTTGATTCCTTCCTCCCAGCGCTCTGCAAGGTAGGATGTGTTAGAGTCCCGGGCTAAGACTGCTGCTCTGCGTGCATGGCCCCAGGCCACCCGGCCCCATGCTGAGCTGCGTAGCAGAGCTGCCCCATTTCCACCCCCCCTGCTGCCACAGTGCATATTGTGCCAAGTGGAGATGGTGGTGGTGTGGACACAGCTTCGCACCTTTGGGCCAGGATGAGGCGTCCCAGACTATCTACAGAAGCCTGGTTGGGCTGAGGCTGGATTGGCCCTGGGTGCTGCTGCTGTTGGATGCACTCAGGGGGAACAGCTCCCACCTTTGCTCCAGGACATCCTGCTCGGCTTCTCCTTCTGGTTACCCCACGGGATCAGTATCAGAGGTAGCTGTGTTATTTGGTATCTTTGAGAACAACAAGAAGTCCGGTGGCCCCTTCTAGACGAACAGATACTTTGGAGCATCAGCTTTCGTGGGCAAAGACCTGCTTCATCCGATGCTTCATGAAGCCCACGAAAGCTGATGCTCCAAAATATCTGTTCGTCTATAAGGTGCCGCAGGACGTCTTGTTGTTCTCAAAGATACCGAATAACACAGCTACCCCTGGTACCGGTCCCGTGGGGTAACTAAAAGGAGGAGCCCAGCAGGATGTCCTGCAGCAAAGGTGCCCCAGGACATCTTGTTGTTCCCTGGGGACTGGTTGTTCTGCAACCTCACCAGCAGGTGCCACCCTTGACTAATGTAGCCTCTACTTACAACCCTGTCCTGGCTACAAGGGCAAAGGCAGACACGGCCCTGGGGGCTGCTGCTGTTGGATGCACTCAGGGGATGTGCTCGTCACAGTCTCCACCCCCAGCCAGGCACCGGCCCCCTGCCACACAAATGACCTCACTGGAGCCACCGCCTGCGATGCGCTGCGGCTGGAGGGGCTGCGGCGGGAGGTGTGCGGCACAAGCTGCCCCGTGGTTGGAGCTGCCACCTGGGGCCCTGCTTGGAGCCATGCTGTGAGCTGCAGGAGGAGCTGCCTCTGCCGCTGGCCCCATGTGCTTGTCCCACCACGTGGTGGGGCGGGTGCATCTTTGCTCTGGGACATCCTGCCAGGGTCCTCCTCTTATAGACCCCTGGGGACTTGTTGTTCTGCAATCTCACCAGCAGGTGGCACCCTTGACTAAGGCAGCCTCTGCTTCCAACCCTCTCCTGGCTACAAGGGCAAAGGCAGACGTGGCCCTGGGGGCTGGGATTCTCTTGAGTTAGGTATCGATGCTGGGAGCGTGGGAGCCCAGGGCTGCTGCTCTGCCAGAAACTTGCTGTGCCCCAGCCTGCAGGCTGGAGCTCCAGGCCAGGCCTAGCTTGTGCAAGGGAAGAGATTCTGCTTTCTCGGCCTTTTGGTCAGTCGCTGAGAAGAACAAAATCCGAAAGAGCCCGGCCCGGTTCAGCAGGCTGCGAGGGAGACACTGGGGTCCATGTCAGCCGAGTGGCTGCCGGGGGGAGTTGGGAGCCTTGGAGCCTGAACGTCTCAGTCCGAGGGGCGCACTGCCCTTCCCGTTGGCCTCGTGCGAAGGTGCGAAACGGGCGAACTGAGCGGCTCGTGAGAGCCGACCACATGCAGTGCCCTCCGCCTGCTCTGTGCACGCGCCCCACCGCTGGGTGGGACAAGCGCATGGGGCCAGCAGCTGCGGCAGCTCCTCCAGCAGCTCGCGGCCTGGCTCCGCGCGGGGCCCCAGGTGGCAGCTCCAGTCGCGGGGCACCTCGCGCGGTAGCTCTGGTGAGTCTCTGGCGTTTGTGCTGCAGAGCACCGGTGTCTGGCTGGGGGTGGGGCAGGAGGCGCCTGGCTGGTGGGGGCGGGGCTGTGGCGAGCCTGATGTTTCTTGTGGGCACCACTGATCTAGAGTCCCCCAGCAGCGGCAGTGGGTTCCTTGCACAGGGGCCTCCTGGCTCTCTAGAACTGCCCGAGCCCCTGGGGTCACCAAAAAGGGTGGTGTGGGGGCTTCGGGCAGAGCTCCCCACTCAGCACCAAGCCAGAAGGCAGATGCCTCCTGCTATTTTCTTCAGGACTTGGCCCACTGGGATGCTTGCAAAAATCTGCTGGCCGCACCCACTTGCAGCAATGAACCCAGCAGGCCAGGGCCCACCTCCAAGTCCCTGTGCCCTGCAATGGACACTTCTGTGTGTTACCCACTGCCTGCCTCTTGCATGCAAAGCAAGATATGAGACTCCCTTATCCCAGGTGCATGTCAAGCAAGGGTGTGTGCACCCCGGGGGTACGCAGAGCTCTGCCAAAGGGTGCATTAACTCAGTGTTCCTCAGTCCTTTCTTATGAATAAAAAAAATTGGACTTATTTTAAGTTCATCTAATTTGTTTTATTTATCCTGGCGCCCAAGAGCCTCTGCCAAAGAAGCCAGGAACAGATTGCAGCTGGCCAGTTAACCGTCCTCCTGCAGAGCCTGGCCCCCACTCCACCCCGTCACACTCCTGCTGACAGCAGCAGACTCTCCTTGGGCAATGGAGCAAGGATGGTCAGGCAGATTCTCACTTCTCTCCCACACCCAGCCCAGTCTGTAGCTGGGGTTCACCAGGACACGGCTTTGAGTGCTGGTTTGCAGCCAGGCTACTTCACGCTGCTGTTGTGTTGGTTTCAGTAGCTACACTGCACCCAGGCCTCCTGTGCATGGGATTGGGAGACCTCCAAGAAATCCAGGGCTTTGCAAGCAGTAATCCTGGGGCTCCAGGTGGCATTATTCTTTCCTCTGAGTCCTGCTGCAATGAGGGGCTAACGTGGCTTGCAGCAGGAGATGCCCTCGTTCAGGGGCTGATTTATGGTGGTAACGGGGGAGTTCCAGCCTGGAACTTAATCGTCTCAATAAGTTAGCTAACCCATGGGCTGCTCTGATAGGGGAGTGTGCTGCATACCGTGGCCACTTGGAAATCAGGGCATAAGCGGAGAGAGCTCTCAGAATCTCTGGCCCCAAAAGGACAGGGGAGCAAAGGTGGAATCCCCATCAGTGATAAGCAGTACGAGGGCT
Organism: Carettochelys insculpta; assembly: GCF_033958435.1. Taxonomy (NCBI): domain Eukaryota; kingdom Metazoa; phylum Chordata; order Testudines; family Carettochelyidae; genus Carettochelys; species Carettochelys insculpta. The sequence continues at coordinate 31,958,069 of NC_134152.1, forward strand.
ATGACGCAGAAATGAGCAGTTCTGATGCCAGCCAGGAGAGGGCAGTAGAAGCGCCCGCACGTGCACAAGCCCCAGACCTATGCTGTGTGTCTGACTAACCCCTGGGTAATTCTGGCACAACCGAAGTGCAGAGCCAGGGAATGCAGTGGGGCAGCTGAGCAGCAAACGCCTTACAGAAACGGGCCTGTCATGCTGTCACCCAAGCGGGGGGAGTCCCTGCACTCCCATCATCAACCAGGTGTGATTCTCAGCCGGCAGGGAGAGCAGAAGGTTTTGTTTGTTGATAGGGACACAGTGTAGAACAGGCTCGTTAGCCCAGGAACGAGAACCCCTCAGCACAATCCACCTTGGGGAGAAGTCACCCAGAATGCAGGCCAGCACCGGAAGAACAGAGCTTCTACTGGGTCACCTCTTGCACTTCTGACAGAGGCCTGAGCATCAGGAGATGATAAATCAGGTTGCTCCCCTTGCACCTAGTCTCCAGCTCGTCCCCTGTTGGCTCCTCCCTAAGGCAACGCTGGCTCCTGGGGGCACCCAGTACAAGGGAGGGGAAAGCCACCCTGTCCCATGGCAGAGCAGAGTCCTCCAGCCAGCCCAGGCTCCTGAGTCCCTTTAGCCTGTTGTCCTTTTGTGTCAGTGCCAGGGCAAAGTCAGAGCCCTTTAATGGAGCCCTTTCTTCAAACCTTTGGGGTTCTCATAATATATGGCTTGGATTGGGCCAGGCCTGATCCAGTCCAATTCCAACCACCCTGCCCTGGGCCATCCCACATGGGGGCTCATCCCTAGTGCAGTCTGAGCAGACGGAGAGGTGTAAAACCCAGGACACGCCCCCCCCCATCCTGGCCAAGCGCTCACTGCCTCTGCTCATACCCCAGCTCAGACCTTGGCACAGTACCTCTCTGCTCGGGTCACATCCCTGTGTGGGCCTTTCTTGGCTTCTCTGTCTCCTGCCTGCTTTGGAACTGCCTTCTCTGAGCCTGGGCAGTGCCCCTGGGGAACCCGGCCGGTTAACAGAGCTGGGGTCCCCCCAGGTGCAGCATTTCTCCCGCTCCCTCCTCCATCCACGGCTCTGCCTGGCTACACGAAAGCTTGGCTGCCTCCTGTCCTGGGTTTTGAGGATGTTTACCCGGCGTTTTGGCTGCCGGTGCTTTGCTGAGTCATCTTGCCCATCTGACAAATATCTGATGTTCCTCCGTGACTGTAATTGCCCTAATTGCTGATAATGGCGCAGAGCTAGCTGTTGGCTGAAGTGACGTATTAGAATCCAGCTTGCTCAGTGTGAGTGGCAATCTTGCTTTCCAGAACTGCCACCCACTGCCCTCGTGGGTCCATCAACCCAGGGCCGGGCTCCCCCAGAGGCCACCAAACTGTTCAGAGCTCGAGCCTAGAGCCTGAGGCAAAGCTGGAGTGGAACAAGGAGGAGGCTTCACAGCAGGGCTGGGAATGGAGCCAACTGCTGGGTTCTCCCCAGGGAACGTGGGTGGGGATCTAACTACCCTGGCAGAGGTTTGACCAGGATTCATGCCCATGGGGGAGGGTCCAGATCTTGGCTCTGTGCTTAGCTGCTGGCCAGCGACTCTGCCAGCCGAGGCTGAGGGCCACGCAGCTCTGCTGACAAGGATCAGAAGCTCAACGGGCATCCCCAGAGTTTGCAAAAGGACGTTCAGCCGTGTGCCCAGGTGAAGCCCTGCTCCTGCTCCTGCTGCTCTGCTCTGCTCACACCGGACCCAGCTGAGAGGGACACATGGTGCACAATCCCCCGGAACCTTTGTCTGTCCGCAGGGCGCTTCGGGCAGCAGCAATCCCTGGTGTGTGTGTCGGGGGGAAACAATGGTAACAAGACAGTCCTGGGGTGATGGATCTTTCCTGATTCTCTAGGGCCAAATCTGGGCTCTGTCCTTACTGGGGTGAAACTGTTGGTTTCTCTTGAGTACTGGCTGAGTCAGTGCTCAAGGATCTGTCCTGCCTCCTGCCTACGGAGTGACTCCAGTGGCAGATCCCTGCCGCACGCGGCCTGTTGTGCTGCTAGAAGGGAGCTGAGCCTGGGCGGGAGCTAGCACAGCCTATGAGCTGCAGTGGGGATCTCCCTGGGGTGCTGCGCAACTCCACTCAGGCCAGTGGGTCTCCTGTGGCTAGTAGGAGGCCAAGGCAGCCTGGTGGGTGATTTCCTGTTCCACTCTCCTCTGCCCCCTGCCCCTGGGCCGCCAGAAGTCTGACGCGTGACTTCCACCACCAGCCACTCCCAGGATGAGTCATCCCAGGCTGCCAGCCCAGCCAGCCAGCCGAGAGTAAGAGCTCCACTGCCAGCCCCAGAGGCGCCCGAGCCAGTCACCCACTCCCAGCCCAGCCTGTGCACTGCAGGCAGCATGCCCTGTGCAGAGCTCACTGGGGAGCCCACGAGACCTGCTGTGACCTCAGCCAGCGTCCCCCAGCAGGGCTTGCAATGGAAACCCTGCCTGCCGCCTTGCCCCACTAGGAGAGAGGCGGGAAGAAGATGACACCAGAAGCGCCCGGTTGCTGGACGGTGCCGTCGAGTTACAGCCAGGCAGGGCTGGGCCTCCAGATCCAGGCCCAGATGTCACACCTCTCCCGTGGACGTGGTTACATGGACGAGCACACACATCTGAGGGCTGGTGAGGGTAAAAGCCTGGTGCCTGGTGCCTGGTGAGGGTAAAAGACTGGTAAAAGCCTGGTGCCTCTGGCTCCCCTGCAGCTGGCCCTGGGTTACTCTGGATCCAGCGATGAGCGGTCCGTGCATTACAGCCAGCGGCAGTGGCAAATTAGCTGAGGTTGCCCTCCAGATTGCTAACCCACAAGGGTGCTGCGCTGATTGCATACGCCACACTGTGGGTTTAACGCTGCCTAAAAGACTTGGGTTTGGGCTGTGCTTGGAGCTCGGCGTAGGCGGCACCTGCTTGGCCCCGGGGCCCTGGGCTGGAGGTCAGTGGGGCAGCGTGAGTGCGTTTAATCTCACTGTGTGACTCCCGCTCCGCCAGCCGCTCCTGTTGCTGAGCAGTCCCCTGGTGCATTCAGCAGAGAGCCAGTGACACAGCAGTCATTTTAGGGTGAGTGTCTGTGCCGGCCGCCTGTCCGGAGCCCCTGGGCTCTCCCGGAGCATGAGTGATGCAACATTCGGCCTGTGCACTCCTAGCAATCCAGCTGAACAAGAAGGGCCTCTCTGCAAACCTGTCAGGCTGCATTCAGCAGTGCCACTGAAACTGCCAGAGCCGCAGCCAGCTGCGCCCTGCCTTGGGCCCGGGTGGGGAGGAGCAGAATGGGATAAAGGGGGAGCGCTCCCTCCTGAGTGCATCTCCTGGGGATGAGAGGGAGCTGTCCAGACCGGCATCCAAGCCAGGGGCCCAGGCCCTGCCTGCTGGAGGGACCCAGTCTTCTCTTGTTGAAAGCTGTACAGCCGGGAGAGGAGCTGGGGATTCCACCAATGAAGAAGGGACAAACCGGGGGAGCTGTGGGCCAGCAGGAGGTGAAAGCGTCACCCAGGCAGTTCTGCCTGAGATCAATACGCTCCCTCCTGCATCCCCTCTCCTGGCCCTTCGCTCCACCTCCAGGTGCGCATAGGCACTTCAGTGCCAGCCTGCAGCCCTGCCTCCACCTCTCCAGATGCTTGTGCAAGACCTGTGCACTCTGGGCAAGAACAGCTGGACTACGGCAAACCCAGGCCCAGCCTGAGGGCAAAATGAGCAAAGGGGTTGTCTTGGGCCCTGCACTCCAGTTGGAAACAGCATCCACCCCTGCCGCGCCCCAGCTGGGTCCTGCTGTCAGTGTGTCACCAAGCAAATGAGGGTCATGGGAATAATTCTCCCACCCCAATAAAGGTTTGTGATCTAAACCAACTCTTTATTCCAGGGAAACACAATCCAACCCTGTCCCTTTGCCAGCTAGCCTCTAAGACACCTTGACAAGTCCAAGGACAAATAGAGAAAGGGACTATTTTGCTCAGTGGAAGGATATTTCAGAGGTGACCTCATTAAGTGCAGGAAGAGGCGGGGTGCTGTGCAGGGTTCATCTCGTTCATTCTGCAGCCCCTGGGGAGGGAGGCCTTCAGCTGAGAATGCCCGGCCCCAGAGCCCATTACCTGGCAAATTTTCACTTTAAATGCTCCCTGCCACTGAGTAAGCGAACAGGCTTAGTGTGCCCAGGCCGCTGTCTGTATTCCTCCTCTCTTTGGCCTTGTCTTCCATGAGTCATGCTGGATAAATATGTGTCCGTGATTCCACGCAGAAAGCCAGGCTGCGCCAACATTCAGGCTGCACCATTCTGAGGCGCATCAGCAAATGCAAAAGCTCGTACAGCAGCACGGCCCAATCTTGTAGGCATTTGGTGGTTTCCTTAGGGGCCCGCTCCTGGACTCCCGTGATTGTGAGAGAATCTCAACTGTCACCTTAAAAAATAATTTTGTTTCTAGACCTCCTGGTTGTGAAGAAAAACTTAGAAATAACAACACCTGGCCACTACATAGCATCAGTCCAGCTTAAATGGGTGGCAGGATTAGTATAATTAGCCCTATTTTACAGATGGGGAAAACTGAGGCATTATCCAGTAAAGTGACTTCCCCCACAGACACCCAGCAAGCCACTGAGAGAGCTAGGAATAGATCTCTGATCTCCTGAGTCCTACTCCAGGGCTCTAGCCATCAGACAACACTGCCTCTCATGTGACCTCCCATCAAAAATGGTGGGAAGACCAGGAGGCAAATACCTAGAACCCCCACACTCATTATTTAAAAAGCCAGTCACAAATGGGAGTTACAGAGCCTGCCCTGTTGCACTTTCACTCTTCCTGTTTGTCTTAGAGCAGGACTTCTGCATCCTTCCTCAGTCTGCCGAGAGCTTTATTCCTCAGGCTGGCTTATTCATTCCAGTGGCACTCCTTACCGCATAAATAGCATTCTGAGCGAGGCCTTCTCTACACATGAAAATGAATCCAGACTATGGGAGGGCAGAATCTGTCTCCAAGCCGAGCCCTAAGGTTTGCAGCCTTGATCGCTTCCAGAGGGAGCTCCCACCTAGCCTTTATAAGGGCATGTTAAGTTTAAGTTAATTGGCAATCAAGGTAAAACAGGCTAGTGTAGACAAGTCCTTTAGGGTTTAAAGCTCAGATCCTGCTTTAAAGCTCCCCAGGACAGTGGAGTTAAGCTACTGGTAGGAACTCTTGCATTTCTTATGTTTTATGACTGCAGTGCTGGCAACAGCTGCTTTGGCATTTAATGGCTGTAGGTTTTGCAGCTAGGCTGGCTCTTGCTTTCACCCCCAGTGCATGTCAATGGACTCAGTTGGGGTCTGAAGGCCAAAGAATGGCAGGGCAAAGGTGGTGGAGGGTGGCCAGGGCACCTTTGCTGGAGACAGTTACCAGGTAATAGCTACCAGCTACTAACAGGTAATATTTGCTGCTGATTGGAGGGGGTAGAGGTTTACAATGGGGAAAGAGCAAAATGGGGACCTGAAATCCAAAGCCCCTTGCTAGGTAAGTCCTGTGGGGGCAAATGTTCCGGTGGGATTGCTAGAAGGAAACAGATGAACAGATGATGGGGGTGTGCCCAGGCCAGCCCCAAACCTGGGCCCAGCTACTTCCCTGCCACATTACTATGAATCTGGAGCAACAAGGGAACAATGCTGGCTTTCATGTGGGTGCCACTGGAAGCAGAAGCTGCCTCGGTCACAGCCTGTAGGGATTGCTCACCACCCAGCAGCCTTGGCCTTTTCTTGAGCCTGCAGCTTGGAGGTGTGGGCCAGGCCCAAGAAGGAACAACATGCTTTCTGCTGAGGGAAGCAGAAGGGAGAGCCGCTGGAGAAGAGGCTGTGGCGAACAGCCGAGTAAAAAAAAACCCGGCCAGGCCCAGTCTGAGAGCCAGCTAGAAAAGGGGCAAAAGTGGCCTCACCTGCCACCCCCCGGCAGTGCGGATGTGGAATCCCATCACCAGAGACCACTGAAGCAGCCCTCCCTGTCGAGGTGGGAAGAAAGTGAGATGCCCCTGTGGGGGCGTAGGAGATGGGGCAGTGATGCAACACAGGCTGACTGCTACCCCCAACACCGCGGCGGTGGGGACATGGAGCTGGCATGGTCCGGCCTAATCCAGATGGGCTAGTCAAATGCAGGGGCCGTGGCTGTGGGTTGGCCCTATAACTCCCACCAGAGAGGAGAGGGAGATGGCAGCCTTTGCCGTAAAGATCTCTCCCCACCCAGTATCCCTGCCACGGTCATGCTGCCTCGCTGTGCCCCCCACAGGGGGAGAATGCCAAGGCCCTGTGTCACCCCACCCGAGACCTTGCTGCACTCCTGGGAGAATGGGGCACATCCTGGAACTCCCCCTGGGTTCTCTTGTGTGTAGTGGGAGCCAGGAGCCAGGAATGCCTGAATTGTAACCCCAGCACCACCACTGATGTGCTGCTGCCCCACGTCGAGCCTCAGTGTCCCTAGCTGTGAAATGGGGTCGAAGGCACTGAGCAGTGATGCAGGGCTGAAGAAGGAAGGAGGGGCCTCACCCCTGCTTCATGCCACCATAACCACTGGCCAGGGGCCCGTGAGCAGCAGCACCAGCAAGTATGGGCAGCTAGCTGACCGCTGGCCAGGCAGCTGGGGAGCGGCCGAGACCGTGAACCGGGAGGCTGAAGGATGCAGTGGTTGTCGCCCCAGCAGCCCAGCACATTTACTGCGTGGAAGCTGCTGTCACTGGCTGCTGCGTGTCACTGACTCACCGCGCGGAGAGCAGAGCTGGCTCCAGGGCTTGGCAGCAGCTCATGTTTGCCAGGAGCAGACTCAGGCTCAGGCAAAGACGAGTGGAGCTGACCCAGTTGTGGGAAAGGGCCCTTAGGGCAGGAGTGAGGTGCACCTGCATGGGTGGTGGGTCTCTGGACTGGGCGGGCTGGTCTGAACTACCCCAGCTGCTTCCTGGGCTGCAAGGACCTATGCTCCAGAGTCAAAGGAAGCCCTGCGGTTTGTCCTTTGGGCAGCAAACAGAGCACCTCTGCAGCAATCCCAGCTCCTGCAGCAGGTGTGTGGCAGAGGAATGAGCCAGAGCTTCTTGGCACAATCCACAAAATGAGCCGCGCCGCCCAGCCCGGGGGCGTGAAATGAGCTGGATTCCATGCCTGGTGCCAGGCCTTTGGGAGGAGCATGAGCCAAGGTCCCTGCCCTGTGCCAGGTGTGGCGGGGTGTGTGTGAGTTGCTCCCCGGTCCTGTACCAGGGGTGGGATGTGGGTGAGCTGGGCTCTGCTGTCCTGTGCCAGCCCAGACACCTTTCGAGAGCCTCGACCACGTGCCTGGGAATCAGCATGTCTGGCTTCTGGCCCAGGCTGCTGGGAGAACTGGGCTGCCGTGATTGCAGCCCTATGAGCGGGTACCAGGAGTCCTCAGTTCTTCAGCTGCCTGAGACACTGACTTGCAGTGGGAGCTTGGGCGAGTCCCTTTGCCTCTCCTTGCCTCAGTTTCCCCCATAGCACAGTACAGTGTAATTCGTGGAACCTGCCTCAGTGCCCAGGCCAGTCTCTCCCAGGAAGACAGAACGTACCAGTCACAGAACCCAGGCTCAGGCTGTGCTAATGGCGACAGGACAGCTCAGGTGCCTGCGTGGGAGGATTTCTTTCTGCTCTAGTGTTCGGAGAAACACTCTGCGCTCAGCTGAGAGTCTTAGGCTGTGCCCCGGGGCCTCAGCGTCTCTTTGAGGACACTGCCGGTTCGCATGGAACCTGGGACATCCCCTACTGCTCCCGTCAGTACATTTCCCAGGACGCTCTTCTTTTGGGGCCTGCCTCTGGCTTTCACCCCTCAGCTCCAGTGGGAGTCTGGCTCAGGAGAGCCAGGCTCCGGAAGGGCTGCTGCCTTGGCAGGCCTATTTTTCTTCCATTGAAGAGATGCACCTTGAATCAATGACCCTCCTGTTCATTTTTTAAGTGGTGGCAGCTTCCGGGAAGTGCTTTGTTGGGGTTGAACTCCTCTCCTGTGAGCAAGCAGCGATCACAGCAGGAGGAAAATTTGGAGGTGGATGGGTGACGATGACAAGAGCTGGGCCCTACATCAGTCAGGGCAGTGGGGCTGGATGATTGGCAGCTAAGTGAGAGGTATGGCGGGGAGAGAAGCAGCGGTTGAGCTGTAGGATCTAGGGCTCAAATCCGTCCGGCTAGTTAGGGGACTATATCCAGTGTTCCCTGTAACCTTAGCACTTGGGCAGCCACTCAGGAGGTGCCCGGCTGATTAGCAGAGCACCCAAGGTGGATAGCATGTGTTTCTACAGGTGATGCACATTCACACATGCCTGGGTGCACATAACAAAATTTATTCAGCCCTAGTCGGGAAAAAAATAGAACACTGGCTATATCGCAGGAGAACATGGGCCGAGCTGTTCAGTTTGTTCTTGCTGCTAGTAGTTGCTGGGCAGATGAGATGGTCCCTTCCCACATGCTGCCCATCAGCTTGTGAATTTTTGTTATGAATGAACCAAAACAGCTCAATGAGCCTGTACCGCTTGGCAACTCCAGCTGGTTCTGATCCATTTCCCAATGCAACCTGACTCCACCTTCTTCATGCTGCTTTTAATTCCAGTAAAACAATATCTCACGAGGCAGAATAAACCAATGAAGGCACATGCAGATGCTCTAACAGCCGGGCCCTAGACAGCTGGCTGCTGAGAACTCGAGTGTGTTTCCACTCTACGGACACACGATATGTCTCCCAACAGCTGGGAAGAATTTCTTTTCCTTGGTCAAGCTGATAAATCCAACCTGTAAGGTCAGAGGCCAAAGCTGAGCTTTGCAGTATTTTACAGGCTCAACTGAACAGCTAGACTGAGCTGCCTAAGGGTTTTAAGCATCCAGCTCGCTTTAAAATGAATGGCATCCAAATCCCCTAGCTCTGCTTTAGTGGATCAGAAGGAGTTTGCACGTGACAGTTGAAAGGAGCAAGTGATATGCCTGGGGCCTGATGGTTCCTTTTGTGTTAACAGTGCCACAGCCGTTGCCACAGTGTGAGGCAGATCGGTGCCAATAAGCGCTTCAAGTAGGCAGCAACAGCCCAATGAAACGACAATATGAATTTGTCCATAACAGACTACAGGTTGAAGTTCTCTAATCCAGAGCGCTCTTGTCCAGCACCATCCGTAATCTGGTATGATTTTAGTTAAGAGGACCATCACTTATCATGGGTGTGGCCCAGTTTCCCATGGTCCCATCAACTTTGTTGCCAGCCACCAGTCCTGATTCTCAGTGTTCTGTGCAATTATTTAGCTGTAATTTACCCCTAAAAGTCTTCTCAGAGCCCAGTAAGCCGTGGACTTGTTGGTAACGTGCTAGACAATATTGACCTCCCATGGTCTGGCAAATTCTCTTGTCCACCACCAGTCAGGTCCCCAGAGTGCCAGAGTAGAGAGGTCCAACCTGTAGGGGAGTGGTGGGCAGACTGCAGACTGCATGTGACCCCTTGGGGTTCTATGTGTGCTCCACAAGACATTTGGTTTACCCTGGCCTATGCACAAGTCTTCCAGCGTCTGTAGGTTTTCCATGTTCACAGTTCTTTTCCTTACAGTATAACCACAGTGACACACCCGAAGGGAGGTGCGTGTTGATTGTGAGAGCCCTACACTCCCTCTGCAGCCAATCAAAGCACAGCTACAGTTCAAGTGGCACATCCTACAAATTCTAGGGGTGTAACTGCTGTTAGAAAAAAAACATCTTATCCCTGGACACCATCAGGTTTTGACAATCTTTCGGCCCAGGGAGATGAACGAGGCCACTCATGCGGCCCACTCACTAGCCTAGGATGCCTATCATTGGCCCACTGCATCCTGCTCCGTTCCTCCAGTAGGACATCTGGTCAGTGAAGGCTGTCCCATGTCCATGGCCCTGCTTTCTGAGAAGGACCTGGAGATGATGCCATTATTTCTCATGGGCTGTGATTGTCGATCAACGCACCAAGCCCTAACCTGGATGAACTTGTCCATAGCTTAGTCAGTCGGCTCCTGTGTCTTAGCCATGTCAACATACCTTTCCCTGCTGCTGACTTAATCAGTCAATGACCATCTCCATTGATATGGGCAGGGCTGGGGTGGTCCCATCACATATGAATGAGAAAATGAGTGTTTGGGCTTGGAAAAAGCAACTCTTTACAACGCTGGTGCCACTGGGGATGGAAGTACATGGCCCAGTGGATTGAGTGTCAGCGTACTTGGAGTCTGTTCATGGCTTTGCCATCAACCTCAGCGTGGAACCCTGGGGATGTCCCTTCACCTTTCTTTTTAGAGTGACAACTTTCCAGTGTAGGAACTGTCTTCCCCAATGTGTTTGTACAGCATTTAACACAAAGGGGCCCTGATTTCACGGTGGACTTTTAGCTGCTAATGTGGTAGATAAATAATAAGAACCCTGTGGGGGTTTTATATTCATTAGTAAGTCTACTGTAGATTTATGGTACCTGCCATAGACTGTATTTATTCTGTAGATACACTTGGTGGTTTCCACACAGTAAAAAATGTGCTGAACAAACAAAAAGGTTTCCCCCCCATGGAGTTCATAATCTAAATCCAGTGGGGTTATAATACAGTATGGAACAAACCCAGGGTGCAGGTGGTCTTTAAAGCTGGAACATTTGTGTTTTCCTGATTGTTTTCTTCTTGGACTCTACAGGCTGCACTGAGGGCCACCGCACCTAAATATCTGTCCTAATTAATAAGGCAAATATGTGTGTACATTGGTAGCAATGCCGACACCTTTGTAAAGAATAGAATTAATAGATCACCTTGCAGTTAACACAGCACAGAATGAAGGAATGATTGTGGTGCACGGACATTATATGAAGGCTTAGCATTGCAATGTAAGATAATATCCTGTGGACTGAATCTGTTGCATTTGCAAACATTTGCTTAATAATCATATCTAACTGGGGCACTTTTGAGCAGGAGTGGAGGGTCTGTGGTTCCCCTGGCTCATGAGCAGCTCCTGCCTGTTGGACTCGCGGAACAATTTTATTTCTGCATCATTATGGCTTAACCCGGCACTTTTTTTTCTCTTCCCAAAGCGCTTTTTGACACATCCTGTATCAGGGGTCAGCAACTCAGCACACGTGCCAAGAGTGGCAGGTGAGCAGATATTCAGCAGCAAGCAAGGTGAGAGTGCAGCCCTGCCCCTCCTCCCCCATGCAGATGGGAGCTTGCTCAAAGCCTGTGGCGTAACAAAAGACCAACTAATACGCCCAACCACCACCTAACCGTAAATCTCTGCATCTTAATTTATTTATTAATGAAGCTGCTGTAAGTCCACACTCTCTTGCTGAGTCTGGACAGAGTTGTGGCCGCTTTTCCGATCCTCAGACTCAGCAAGAGAGTGTGGAATAACAACCAGCTGTACACTCACACCAAAATGCAAGTCTACACCGCCTGCATCCTCAGCACCCTCCTTTATGGCAGCGAGACTTGGACCCTGTATGCCCGCCAGGAAAAGAGGCTGAACGTCTTCCACTTGCGCTGCCTCAGGCGCATCCTTGGAATATCATGGAAGGACAGAGTGACCAACACCGCCATCCTCGAGCAAGCTGGAATCCCAACCATGCACACCCTCCTCAGGCAGCGTCGACTCCACTGGCTTGGATGAATGATGGAAGGATTCCAAAAGACATCCTGTATGGTGAACTAGCCTCTGGCAAAAAACCTCCCGGAGGCCCCCAGTTGCGCTACAAAGATGTCTGCAAGAGAGACCTCAGAGAGGTAGACATCGAACTGGACAACTGGGAAGATCTAGCAGACAACCGCGGCAGATGGAGGCAGGGGTTACATAAGGGCCTTCAGAAGGGCGAGTTGAAGATCAGACAGCTAGCAGAGGAGAAGCGAGCGCACAGAAAGCACAATAAGGACTTGCCAGACACCCACCACATCTGCAAGAGATGCAGCAAGGACGGTCACTCTCGTGTGGGTCTTCATAGTCACAGTAGACGCTGTAAATGAAGTCCTCAGTTGAAACTATAAAGGGCGCGATCCATAGTCTATGCAGGCTGAAGGATGCCTACTACTGCTGTAAGTAACACTGTTAGGGCCTTTAAAAAGGTAACACTGGCAGGTGGATCTTACAAAGATCAAGGGTCATATTTTGGCACTCTACCATGTAAAGGTTGCTGATCCCTGTCCTATAAGATGCCCTCTTGTAATGTTCTGCTGTACAATACAATCCTGAGAAATCTGGAAAAAGCAAATAAGGAAAAGTCATTTATTTGTTACATAACAGAAGAACTAGGGATCACCCAATGAAATGAATGAGCACCAGATTTAAAACTAACAAAAGGATGGTTTTTTTTCCCCACATAACTGCAGTTGGCCTGCAGAACTCCTCGCCAGGGGAGGTTGTGAAGACCAGGCCTTTACAAGGGTTCAAAACAGAACTAGATACATTCATCGAGGTTTGGTCTATCAATGGCTATTAACCAGGCTGGGCTGGAATGGTGTCCCCAGCCTCTGTTAATGAGAAGCTAAGACTGGGCAACAGGAGCTGGATCAGGCAGTGATTAGCTGTTCTGTTCTCTCCCTCTGGGGCATCTGGCATTGGCCACTGTCAGAAGACAGGATACTAGATGGACCTTTGGTCTGCCCCAGTATGGCTGTTCTCATGATCCAGTGCAGCTCAGGTTGGACTCTGGAATTTCTGCAAGGAAGTGCCAACCGGAACACAGAGCCTTTCCCTTGCATTCATTGCACCCAGCCTGCTCGCCCACTGACATCAGGGCTGGAGTTGTCTGCAACCATCTGTGATGAAAGCACAATCCATTTCTGATTTTGAATGACAATAATGATTAAAAAATGCCTCCTGACTGCATGTTAGCGCGTGGAACAGTCCGAACAGGAATAAATGAGCGCACTGGATGTAACCTACGCCACATTTCACCCCTCAGTGCTTCCACGCAAGAGGCCTACCCTGCAACCCTCAGCTTTTCCTCTCCTGATTGCTCTTGTTGAGGAAGATCGGAATAGAGGGCACAGGATTGCCTGCAACTATTGACATGCAGACACCTCTGGGGTGGAGGCCAGGGCAGCAGCGAAGCAGTGAGTTTTGCAAAACTCGGGCGGCGGGGGTGTCACTTGGCCCCTGGGGCAAACCCAGCAGGTGGTGCTATTATATAACGATCTCTCTCCCTCCGCCGGCCCCCCCCCGGAGTTTTTGGGCCGGGTGTTTCAGCGGCTTGCAGCCCGGTCACTCCACAGGCGGTGGGTGTGGGGAGCCGTAAGCGGCGGCAGCTTCACCCTTTGTAAAGCGAAAGACTAGCGAGGGATCCCGCCTCTCGGCGAGCGCCCTGTGCAAGGAGGGGAGCGGCCTGCGCCGGGGGGGACGCACAACCGGAGCACGCCCTGCTGGCGAGCCCAGAGCCGGCGCATCCCTCCAGCTCCCCCCATGCAAACCGCTGCAAGACGCGCCTGCCCCCGCCCGAGCCCCGCAGCCCCAGCTGTCAGGGCGCCCCGGGGGGGCTGCACGCGCCCACCAAGCCGGGCCCGCCCCGCTCTCCTCCTTTCCCTCCCTGCCCCACCCCCCCAACAAGCGCCCGCCCGCCCTTTTCCCCTGCCGCTGATTGGCCAGAGCTTTCTTTTGTTAGCAGCCAAGCGAGCCTCCCATTGGCTAGAGAGCAATGCCCATCACAGCCCGGAGCACCACCCCCCCTCTCTCGGCCCGGACCCTGGGAGCGCCAGAGGGTGCGGGGCGGGTGATTTTCTTTTTTTTGCAACCCTTTTGCAGCTCGCACGGGGCGCAGCGCAGCGCAGCGCAGCGCAGCGGCGGGGGGCGCGCGCGCCGGGGTGGGGGCCGGCTGCCTGGCCCCCGGGGCAGGCAATAAACAATCAGCCTTGCAGCCGAGAGGCGTTTCCCTCGCAGCATGCGTCCCTGGGCGGCCTGACGGCGGCTGTGGCGGCGGCGTTGCAAGAAGACCCCCGGGCAGCCGATGGGATTTGCGCCTTGTCCGAGGATCTCCTGGGCAGTCCCTCTCCCCAGCGGCGGGGAGGGGGGGGAAGGGAGGAAGTCGCCTGGTTTATTTTTGCTGCCGCTTTGCTCTCCCGGATTCCCACACGCCGAGGCGGATTTAAAAAATCTGGATTATTATGCATGGAAAATCGCCCCCTCCCTGTAAGGACCCAACCCGTGCGGGCAGCCAGCTGCTCCCGAGCCGGCCTGCGATTGTGCCTTAACGTGTGCGGGGTGGGAGGGCAGCGGAGCTGCTTTTTATATATAATACCTATATTCTGCATTTGATTATTTTTTTTTTCTCCGTGGAGGGGAATCCGATCCGCTGGGAGTTCCACCTCCAAGCCGCTCTTGGCCCTGCCTCTGGATTGCCTCTGTTTGCAGGGGGTGAAGAAGTCCCTGGCTTAGTCTGGGCTTAGGGGAGCAGCTGGTTCGCGCCCCCGGGCTGGCGAGTGCGTGCCTTCTATCTGCCCCCCCGTGGAAGTTGGGATGCTACGGGGCTCCAGGCGCCGCTGACACTCTGCTTCGTGGCCTCGTGATCCTGGAAGTGGTTGAAAGACAACTCGCCTGGAAGGAATTGTCCGGCCTCCCCTCTCCCTCCACTTTCAAAGACCCGAAGCCCGGGATCTCGTTGTGTTTGGTTACAAGACCAAAGTGGGGACAACCTGCCTGGTCGAGCAGGGCCACCAAACCATGTCTGCTAAAGAGAACCCCTGCAGGAAATTTCAAGCCAACATTTTTAATAAGAGCAAATGTCAAAATTGTTTTAAGCCTCGGGAATCCCATTTGCTCAATGACGAAGATTTAAACCAGGTGAGTCCCGGGCCTGTTTTATTCCCCTGCCCTCTCCCAATAAATCCGCTTTTGGGGGTTTCAAGTGAGCTGTTTGCATGACTGTGCTTGGGTCAGCAGTGTATCTGAAATGGGCCGGACGGGTGGACTTGGTCTGTGACTCGTTCATGGAGAGGAAATGGACTTTATTTTATTTTATTTTCATGCACGCTTTAGGTCCTGGGTCTGTGATACAGACGGGTGTTGGTTATTGTTTTAAATCGCTTCCTTTTGTGTGTGAGCCCAAGTGGGAACTACTGAAAGGCTCTGTGTGTGTGTGTGTGTCTTGAGAGAAGGGCAGTTTTAAAAAGAAAAAAAACTTGAGTTGGCAAGGAAAAAATAATTGGGATTTCAAAGCCCTTCTGAAGAAACTAGGGCAGGGCTTTCTCCCTAGAGCTATGCAATCCGAACATCTCAAGTACAGAGATTTCAAAGGCAATTTCAACCAAATCGAAGGCGCTCCAGGCGCTGGAGGGAGCAGCTTTTTTCCCTCCAGTGAGACCTTTGTAAACTACGGGCTGAGGATCCCTAATGTATCTTTCCTGGTTGCTCTGGAAGTTTAAATTTAAAGTTTTCCAGGAGCGGTCTTGCTTTTCAGCTGCATATTCTCACACGAGCGCTTGGCGTGAGTATAAACATGTCTGGGGAAGAAAAATGCACCCAGAGCTGTTGATCTTCCCTGAAGTGTGTGTGTGTGTGTGTGTTTGGGGGGGGGCGGGGCATAGAAGCTCTCATAATCTAGCAACATTTTCTCGTTTTCCCCCTCGCCCACTCCTCCTGACAGCCAGGCTTGCAATCCTATTATGGAAATGAGATCAGACATATTGCTGGGGGAGATAATGAAATCTGAAAGCTAATATGGAAAAAATGTGACGAGGGAAGCGCGCGCCTGTGTGAATGGGGGAGAAAGGGGGGGAGTAATTGATAGACTGTTTGTTTGGACAAAGGGGAACAAACTGAAGTTTGCCTCTCCCCCAGCACCCACAGAGTTGTTCTGTGTTCCTACCCATGAGCAATGTGATCCATGGCTTTTGTGAGCCAAAAAAAGGCCCGATGGCTTGGTTACTTATCGAGAGAACTGTGTGCGTTTGTCTTTGGGGTCCCGCCAGGCTCGTATCTACGTGGAGAGCTTGATTTTTTTAACCCATCTCACACAAGCTCTCCTTTGCTTTTTGCTGCTCAGTCCCTTCCACTGCCTCCAGCCTTTTCCCGGGGTTAATTGCAATGTCAGTTTCAAGGTTGCTGCCTGGGACTGGGCAGGGGGGCTGCTTGCTCAGTGGGTTTGACTCTCAGGGGGATGGGGGAGCTTCTTCAGGAAAAGTGGGTACAGTAGGGACTGAAGAAGTACTTACAGGGGACTGGAGAGGGTATGATTCCCACCCTGGTATGCCTAGTGGATTGTAAGTTTATAGGCTATCTGGCTATGAGAGCAAGGGAGAAGTAAATCCACTTGAAACATAAGGAAGGGTGTCCTGTGTGATGTATCCTTCCATCAAGTATCTTACTCAGTGGGCTCAGCTTCTGTGGACTTTTGTTTTCTTTCTCCTCCACCTGCATGCCCCAAACTAATGAGTCCCCTCTACTCTCTGATCTGCTCACCTTGATAATTTTTTTTTCTGATTTGTCAACCTTGATTACTGTTTTTGGTTCTCTGTGCCTTAAATACTGAGTCTGTTCTGGTATGGCTATGGTCTGAAGAAGTGGGTCTGTCCCATGAAAGCTCATCACCTAATAAATTATTTTGTTAGTCTTTAAAGTGCTACTGTACTGCTTTTTTGTTTTGCTAGTTTGGTGTACTGAACCTTACTGTGAGGAAGTTCTGTTTTCATGCCTGGCTAGGCTAGTCATTTAATGTTAAAGAGAAACTTTCCTGACCAAGAGACTTTGCTCTTGAAAAAACAGCCAGGGGTTGTGTGTATTTGGTAATGCTAAAATGTAAACCTGACTAGCTGTTTCTCTGGCATCTATGCCAAGTGAGAGGTTTGTTTTGTTTTTTAAAAGCACCATTTGTGGGTGATTTGGGGCGTCCCTCAATCCTAAGCGGTGGTTTGAATGAGACTTTTGGTGCTGTTGCCTTGGTAGGTCATATTTACACCGCTGAATGGAAACGATGTTTTACCCATATTGTATTTAGACAAAGCTGTTGTCAGCCTGTCAATGGGTCTGTAGATAGCAAGGCTAGAAAAGTTCTTCATTCATCCAGCCTGACCTTTTGCTGCTTGGCTCAAGGGGAAGATGAGGACACTTGGCACCAAAACACTAGCACTACTTTCTGATTTTTTTTTTTTTTTTTTTTTTTTTTTAAATGTGCAACAGTATGCACTGAACCGTATCCGTTCCTCCACCCGGTATGTTGTGAGTTATCTGAAATTGAAAGCTCTTTGGGACAGGACTTGCCTCTTAGTATGTATTTTGCAAACACTTGGTACAGTGTGGCCCATATCCTGGGTCAGTGCTACAAATATTTAACAGGGGCTGATATTTCTCAGTGACATAGTTAAATCAAACATGCATTCAGAATAACACTCGGGGCTCTTACTGAGAATTGTACTTGTCATTTTGAGGTTCAAAGCACAGCGCAAACACTAAACCGTTAATCTTTGGACTACTACAGTGAGGTTTCTGAGTTGTTTTTCTGTGTTAATTGGGAGTGACCTGTCACAGTTGGCGGTGCCTTCATTTGTCGTACTCACTAAATACAAAGATGCTCCACACAAGCTGCCCTAGGTATGGACGTGTGCGTATTTGTGTTTTGAGATGCACAATTGGCTCTTAGTTTTCAGCCTTGGATGGTTTCTTGTAGTTTACAGCCGTGGTGGATAAGGTGCTTTCCTATCCAAGGGGTTTTTTAGCCCCGGGTCTAGCAAAACACTTAAGCACATGCCTGACTTCGAAGCCTGTGAGCGGCTGGGCTGACTTCGTGGCTGCTCCATCCTCCCATAAAACCTGGTAGTTCATGGTCTAAAGTTTCAAGGCTCCCACAACAAGTCGTGGCAGAGGGCTTAGACACGAGCTGTTTCCCCTCACCCCACCCCACCCCCTCCTGCTGCACATGGTGTATTCCCAGGAAGAAAAGGCGGATGGATTAAACAAAGTGACTGATGGTTCCTTCTGCATCATTGTCCATTCCTTTTGTGCCTCAGAATGGAGGACAGACAAGTTCCATTTCTCCTTGTCTGATGCTAACCATGCTAGTGTCTTCTCTGGTAGGATGGTGTGAGTAGGGAATGACGCTAGTGGTGTTATTCCATACTTCCACCAGTGAAACTGAGAGCAGATTCTGACCCTTTTGATTTAAAGATAAGATGTCAGGGGGCAGCTGCTGGCTGTCCAGAACAGAGCTTTGCCCATTAATTTAGGACCAGAGGAAAGCTACAGTGGACAGGCCCAAGAAGCTGCTTAAATAGTCCATTATGCGAACTTCCTTCGCAAGTGGCAGTAGTTGCCCCTTTCTAGGCAGCAGAGAGGCCAAGAGAATGAATGGGTTGGGAAGTCCCTCACTCTGGGTGCAAAGTCTTTTCAGGACAGGATGTTGTTGCGATTGTGTTTACACAGAGGACGTCAGCTCTTCAGAGCTGCCATTCTTTGTCACGTGCTGTAAAAACCATCCTCGTTACTTAAATGTTCATGGGATGGCATCAGGACAGACTTACCCTGGATATCTGGTTTTGTAGAAATAAATTTTTTAAAACCCTAGGCCAGGAAAGTGAATGGTTGCCTTGATTATTTTAATTATAATAAAAACTCTTTGCAAGGAGGCAACATTCCTCTGTTCTAGTAGAAATCCAGATTTTTGCAGCCTGGCAGCATGAGAAGTGGTCCTTTTACAGGTCCTCTCCCTGCATAGCTTTATTCACTCTGCCTTTGGTTACATGTAGGACTGGGTTGTTTCTTAAGTGCTTATCAGTTATGTCTCTAGGAAGGATAGCTACTCCTGAAAATGAAATTGACTAGAAACTGATCACAGATGAAACTGACTGTCATGCAAATTGAGGGAAGTGCAAAATGTAAATATACAGTATAAAAGAAGTGTAAAAAATGAAGTCTGATCTCTGGGCATGGGAGAGGGTAATTGTTCTCTCAGTGTTAAGCAGCACAGCTAAGGAATTTTTAAAGATCTGTATATATATTCTAATCTGTCAATGTCCATTTCAGATCCTGGCATTGATTCCCAAGAATACCTAATTTAAAAATCAGTCTTTCCCATCCGTCTTTCTCCCTCCACAGTGACTTTTCCTCTTGCCCAGAAAGAAGTCTGTTTTAATTTCTGTGTTCCTGAGGGCATTACTGCCTTCATCTAATGTTTTGGATAATAATAGACATGATTCTGCCATCTGTGCGCCTCTCTGCCCATTTACTTGGTGCAAACAGCTTCTGCTCAGGTGATTGCTAGAATATTGTGTGCAAATTTCATTCCCATGTCGACTTTCATTGTATCTTTGCCCATGTTATTTCTATTTATTCTGTGACTCCTTGGGCTTTTGGTGATAATTTAGGCCTCATGTACATGACCGCAGGTTGTCAGTTTAAGTGAATAATGTGTCTGAAGTCGATGTGCTTAGATCCAGTAACTCCTTGTTTGATGGGAGACTGCTCGATTTTATTGCATCTGGTATCGATATGATAAATTGATTTTTCCCCTCCCCTGCACCTGCTCCCCCTTGATCTGGTGGATATTTAAGATGTGACCTTATACTTCTGGTATCTCTCAGGCTTGCGAAGAACGTTCAACATGGATACCTTAATCTTTTGGCTTGAATAAGGACTTCAGTAAATGGGGCTGTGGTCTGGCACATTTAGAAGGGTAGCCAGTGATGGGGCAGAAGAATCAGAAGCTGAGACCATGAGATGGTGCAGGTGGATAGTAAGATTTAGGGTGGGATTTTCAAGTGGCTTGGGTTTAACTTTGCTTCCCATTGAAGTTGCCAGGAGTTTTACCACTAGTTTCAGAGAGCACAATTAGGCCATTGCTGAGCATGACTGACAAGCGAAGGGATCTGCTTCTATTTGAAGACCCTTTTGCTGTCATAAAGGGCTGAGTTTTGCTTTAATGAACGTGAAGCTTAAGGAACTCATCCTGGATCTCCGAGGAAGAAAACGGGGGAGTTCTGCTCAATAAGAACCAATATGGTATTGGTAGCAAATGGTCCAGTGTGTGTGTTCTTGGGATGAATGAACCCAGTTTGGAGATCTGCATACACTGGGCGTTGCAGCCTTGCAACAACTGCAGGGGCTGTAAATGAAACGAGATCCTAATCTTGTTCTGGACATGCCTGGCCAGTCTCCCTTAAAGACTGCCCGTATTTTTGGTCTCTCACGTTGTCTTGCGCAGGAAGCTCTGGGTAGTCATCCTCTGGCCACCAGAGTCTGTGTGGGTGGAACTCACCAAATTCTGTCCATGGTTTGCCAGGCAGGACCCATATTAGTGGAGAAATGAGACTGCGTAAAAGTAATGAGAACAGAATGGAGAGCCTTCCCTGCTCTTTGTATTGCATTGATATAGCCATCTGGCACTGGATCAAGGCAGCCTTCTTGCTCATTGGATGCTAGGTGGTGTGTTTTTGTATTTTCTTTACCCCTTGTTTCCAGGTGCCGAATCCCAGAGGAACAGTGGGGCTGACTGAGAGGTGCACCTATGATCTAGTTTCCTCCCTGCTTCCTTTTGTTTTCTTCTGAGGAAGATCTAATCTTTCCTGAAAAGCTGGAGCCCTGGAAAACAGCCCCTGCTCACTCGCTTGCATTCCTGACTCCCTGACTAGTTGCATCATGCTGCAAAAATCCAGCTGTAATTGTCTAATTAGTAGCACCAAACAGGGAAGAGTTTCTGAAAATGTCAAAGCTGCCTCCATAAGCTGCTGCAGTGGGAAGGGACAGAGGTCCGTAGGATTCTGTTTCAAGGGCTAGTGGAGCTAGCTCTGCCTGGTGTGTGTGGTTTTTTGGGTGTGGGGGAAGTTTAGGGAGAAGGATGTGTTTCTTTTCTTTTAACTTTCTATAGACTGTTTTCTTCTAACTTCCTTTCCCCACAGGTAGACATGCACAATCCACCTCAGCATGCCAAACAAAATCACACTCTCCCCTATCGGAGGGGTAGCCGTGTTAGTCTGGAACTGTAACAGCAACGAAGGGTCCTGTGGCACCTTATAGACTAACAGAAAAGTTTTGAGCATGAGCTTTCATGAGCACAGACTCACTTCATCAGATGCTGGTCTTGGAAATCTGCATCTGATGAAGTGAGTCTGTGCTCACGAAAGCCCATGCTCAAAACTTTTCTGTTAGTCTATAAGGTGCCACAGGACCCTTCGTTGCTGTTACTCTGTCCTATGTGAGTTGCCTAGCAAGGGAGGATGGAAGGCCCTGGGCATTGCAGAAAGTTTGGGGAAGAGTTGTAGTGGAAACACAAATGACTGGATGGCCCTTGGCAGAATCAAAGTTAGGAATAAAATTTTGTCTGCAATTTCCCCTGCCACTGGGTCTGGGAACAAAGTTGGGATTCATTCTTCAGTAGTTTCTCTGCCTCAGGAATGTCCTACCTTCTTGATCCATCTTGACTTCCCTGGAAAGTGAAATTCTCTTGTACCCATGACCAAATGTAGTACAGGTTGAACCTCTCTTGTCTGGCACTCTCAGGACCTGACCGTTGCTGGATGATGGGAAGTCAATATTTTCTAGTACTTTACCAACACTTCCACTGCTTACTGGGCTCTTAGAAGACATTTAGGGGTAAATTTCAGCTAAATAACAGCACGGAACACTGAGAGCCAGGACTGGTGGCTGGAAACAAACTTTATGGGACCAGGGGAAACTTGGCCACGCCCATGATAAGTGGTCGTCCAGCTAACTAAAACAATGCTGGATTACAGAATTTGCCAGATGCGTGAGTTCTGGTTTAGAGAGGTTTGACCTATACAGGCTGCAGCCATGCATGTTTCCCCTGCATCCTGCTGTGCTTTTCCCTCTTAGCTGTAACAGAATGGTCAGCCTGTTTCACCTGTCCTGTGAGCCCACTTAGATGCACAACCATCCATTTGCAGGCACCATTGCTAGACGTGTATTGCAAAGGAGTTGGATGGTTTCTTGTACAAACCCCTGCTTTCGGAAAACCTGCCTTTTTTGCATTCACAAAGTTATTAGCAGCCTTCATTGGAGACGCTTATGCCTGTTACTACAAGCGGTGATTATGTGACTTCCCCAGGGATGATTGTTCCCTCTCAGCAGAGCCCTGGTGAGATCTTTTGGATTCTCCTGGGAGTTGTGGATGCTCTGTTTGTGAGGATGTTTGGAACACCACTTGGCAGAGCCCTGCAGTGAGCAACAGGACACAGCCTGGACTTGATATGGACTAGATGATCCGACGGACCTTTTCTGCCCAGTTACCCTGGAGTGACAGGCCATGTGTGCTGAGGGAGGTGGGTGCAAGGGGCTGTTAAAGGCACTGGTGCCCTGACCTCCATCCTTGTGGGCAGCCAGGTAAAACAACCCATAGGCTTGAAGCAGTGAGGGGCTGTCCCACCTCCCAGTGTGTGGGACTGAGGGGGAAGGGCACAAGGGAGGGTCCAGGCTGGAACTGGGGAAGCGTTGGGACTGTGTCAAGGAAATTTTAGGATCAGGACAGATGTGATCAAGCCCCTTTTCTCTCTTGCTTCCCTGGGGGACTTCACAGGCAGAAACTAGTTTTGGAGAGGAAACACTCTTTTTTTATTTGGGGTTCACCATAACATTGGGTTGGTGCTAATGTTCCCCCTAACTTTTTCCATCCAGGCGTAGAATAAATTTTGTTATGTGCACCCAGGCATGTGGGGATGTGCGCCCCCAATAGAAATACATACTGTCCACTGTGGGCGCTCTGCTAATCAGCTGGGTGGCACTTGAATCTCTCCTGGGCAGCTGCCCGAGTGCCCAGCTTACAGGATGCACTGGGCAGTGCCACTGATACCCACAGCAGAGAGGTGCCATGAGAACTTTGTGTCAGGCTGCCTCTGCCATTGACTGTCTGCCCTGCCCTGCAGACCTACCTGCTGTTGTGGGAGCCCCCCGTTCCTGGTTCAAAGCTGCCTGCTTCTGCTCTGTCACGTGCTCTGGTGATGGCTTGTGCTATGGGGCAGCATTTGCTGCAAAGCTGCGTGTCACCAGATGTGCGGTGCGGGCGCCCTTTGAATCCCAGTCTGTGCAGGAAGACAAGGCTGGTGTGTGGGCAAGAGGGGAGCAGCTGCTGGAGTCCCTTCAAAAGGGGGAAGACCCAAGCTTCTTGGTGCTAGGAGGAGGTGACACCTGTGTTTGCTGTAAGTGGAGCACTTGGATGGCCACCCAGGAGAAATTCAGATGTGGCTCAGCTAATTAGCAAAGCGCCCACAATGCCTGCTCCTAGCTGCAGGGGGTGGTGCACATCTGTTCAGGCGTTTGGCGCACATAACAAAACTTATTCCACACACGAATGGGGAAAACATAGAGGGAACACTGGGCAGCGCGTAACTTGGCTTTGGGCTGTCTCTTGAGGGAGGCTGTATTTA
The DNA here is from genome assembly GCF_033958435.1 of Carettochelys insculpta. Classification (NCBI taxonomy): domain Eukaryota; kingdom Metazoa; phylum Chordata; order Testudines; family Carettochelyidae; genus Carettochelys; species Carettochelys insculpta. The sequence continues at coordinate 31,981,347 of NC_134152.1, forward strand.
TCTAGGCATGCCAGGTTCGCGCCATTTATAGCATGTGTGTCGTCGGGATGGGAACGAAGTCTGATGGGATCCTATTAGCTACCAAAGCAGGAGCTGCATGAGGGCTCTGGGGTGTGGTGGTTGTGACTTATAGCTCAGCTCTTATTCCCAGTGTCCATCTGCTGGCATTGGGCCGCCCAGCGACGTTTCCAAGGTGATGGGTTGCTAGTGCTGCTGCATGCCGGGAAAGTTACGGCCGCCTTCAGGCTGGCTCTGCGCTTCCCTTAGGGCTTCTTTGCTCTCCGCCATCTCTCTCCGCCCCGCCAGTTGGTGAGAGGCCAGTTGGCCTGAGGAAGTCAGCAGCTGCCAGGCAGTGGATGCGAGATGGAGCTGTGGGTTGGCCTGACACCTCTGGGACGAGTCCTGCATGTGCAAACACAGGCCCGTCTCTGCCCCATACTCCCCTGATCCTGCTGCCTGCCCTTCCATTGGGAAATACTCCCAGGTTCCCCTCCCCCTCCTGCTCAGGGTCGTCCTGGGTTCCATCTTCCATGGGTTTCTTTGCTGCTTTCAGCCTCGAGGCGGCATCAAGGCCTCCATCCCCTGGGACGGGGCGAGACCAGCCTCTGGGACTGGAGTTTGTGCTGCAAGTGGTTGTGGGCTTTGGTCTAGTGGCCTGGTTCCTGCAGCAAGGACCAGGGCCTTGGGGGGGAAAGAGGCTATTATTAATCGCTTTTCTTATGGCCCATTGAGCTGACAGCCAGAGAACGGCCCAGAAAGCATGTCCCCCAGTTCTGTGCTCCTGGGAGGGCCTGGTACCTGTTACCACAATATTTGGACTTGATCTTTCAAGGTGGAGGAAGTAGGAAGTGCTGCAGCACTGCCCAGGTTTTGCACCCCATGCCAGGATCCCCCCCGCTGCCAGCCCACACCTGGTGGCCCTGGTGCTGCCTGGGATTCCAGCTGCCAGTCCTGCAGGCTCTTCTGTCAGCTCAGGGGTCTCAGCTGCTGGGGGTTCCCTTGCTGCCTGAGGTCCCGGCAGCTCCACTGCAGGCCTTGAGGGGGGCCCTGACCATCAGCCCTGCACCTGGGGTTTCGCAGCTGCCCCCAGCCTGGGTCAAAGAGGAAAGCAGATGAGGTAAGTGGGGGGGTGCAATGCACCACCTCAACCCCGCTGAGTGACCCTCAGGCTCCCTGACTCAAGGACAGGCAGGAGCTTGCCAAACAGAATGGGTGGCTGGAGTCTGTAACAGGTGGGGCTGGAGGGATTGGCCCATTAGGGTCCTGGCCGGCGCTAGAGAACTGGGGAAGCTTTGAGGGGTGCTGTATGGGGAGGAGGAGCCAGTCGTAGCTTCTGCTCTGAGGCCCTGTGTGGCAGGGTAACTCCTAGTAGTGGGCGGCAGGGCGCTGAGGCGGATGCTCCTCACATCCCGAAGAGGCCTGCTGATTGCTGGGCCCACCTCTCTTGCTCTGTGGGAAGATACCCCCCTCTGGTGTCTAGGCATCAGGAAGGAAGCCCCGGTCATGTTCTGCCCTGTAGTACCAGTGGTGTGGGGGTGGGGCACCAGCGCCGTAAGCGTGTGTCAGTCTGAATATGGAGCGTATGGACTGAATGCAGCCCTGAGGCATCCACCTGCTGGAGATCACCTGCTGCCTGGCTGTGGATCGCCCTGGTGGTTTCTCATTGTCTCGATCAACCCCTTCCCCACCTCCCTGTCTCTTGGGCGTGAGACCTGAGGCAGCTTGCGGGGTGTGTGTGTGTGTGTGTGTGTACACAGGGCTGCGAGCACGTAGGCAGTACGGAACATGCAGCAATAGTGCTTGGCAAGCTGTGACGGGAGGGGTCAAATTCCGCATAAAGGGGGTCAGTCTAATTACCTGCGTGTGACGGCTACGGATCTTGAGACACAAGGAGCTGAAGTGGCTTGGGCTGGGGATAGAGCCTCTGTGATCCTCGCTGGTGTCAGACACTGTTCAGCAGGAGGGAACAAATCAGCCTCCTACCTGCCTCATGCGCTCTTCCTGGATTCTGTGGGATCTTGCAGAGAGATGGGCTCAAAGCCAGCCGAGATGCTTAAGTGGCGGGTTCAGGCCCCTTGCTCCTGATGGGAGGATATACGGCACGCAGAACGTTACGCAGCAAGCACCCTGCTCTTGTGAAGAGTTGCGGAAAGCCTACTGCGTGTGGAAGGCCTGGGGTGAAGTCTGCTGTGCCCGGGTCCCTCTGGGTGAGGGCTGCCCAGCCAGCATTGCACCTGGTGTCTCACGGGCTCGTGGGCATTCAGGAGCTGAAAATGTTTGGCTCTGCTGTGCCTTGTGTTGGTATCACACCAGCAGAGTCCCACAGGGTTGTTTGGTGCAGGCTCTGGAGAGAGCCCTGCAGGCAGGGCAGTTTCAGGTCTGAGTATTGTTCCTGGCTCTGCTGTGGCCTAACCAGCTGACTGGTGGATAACCACTTTGCCTTTGTATGCCTCCATTTTCCAGCTAAAACAGGGTAAGGGTTCTCACTGATCCGTGGGGAAGTGCCTGAGTCATGAGTGGTGAGCATGAGGTTCTGGTATGATTTAAAGGCCCCGATGCCTTGGTGATTCTGCCCTGTACATTTGGTCTGTTTTGCAACCTAGAGGGTTACCTAAAGTTTGGCTTCCACAACCAGGAGTCCACCTGTCTGTGAGTTTCCCCCTGTTTGTGCTCAGACCTGAGAGGCAGAGGCTGAGCCTTGCCTGGGTGCCCCTCTCCTGTTTTCTTTTCCTTCAATTGCCAAGACCAACTTAGAGTGAAAAACTCCTGCCTCAGCCTGAGACAGGCCGATTACGTCTGCCGGCAGCCTAAACAGATTATCCCGACCCAGCACACGCACGGAGCCAGGAATCTTTCCCAGTGACTAATCTGAACTTTCCCTCTGAGTGCGCCACAATAGGTCAGAAATGCGGCTCCTGGGGAAGTCTTCGTCATTGTTTTCGCAAATGTTATATCCTTCCCCTGCCCCTCAGATCCCTTGGGTGTCACAGGTGATGGTGTTTTCTGGGGGTCTGTGTTGGGTAGGCAGCAAACCTGGCTTAGGAAAAAGGCTTGGTCAAAATACTCCAGCTTGCCCAGGATCCCAGAGTTTTCTGCTCCATGCTTGTGTAGGTTGACAGTGGGCCCTAATCTTCTCCCAAGAGGATACGGTTCCTCCACCCAGCCCAAGGATGAGAGTGCTTTGGGTTCAGTGCGGCACATCCTGGCATACAGCCCAGCCTCTGCCATCTGCACCTTACGTAGCCCATACTCACTGAAGGAGGCATAGAGCGAGTGTTCAGCTAGTGCTTCTCAGTTACCTCAATGGGCGGGTTTTCCTGGGGCAGGCTAGACTGGTGCTCTTGCTGCAATTCCTACACATGGTAGATGCCCCAGTGGTGGGTGAAGCTGATTCCAAATTGGCGTGTTCAGCTTGTATGCCCTGGTGGGGACCGTTCTTACCCCAGTTGTCAAGTTCTCTCTACTCTTAGCTGGAGCTTCTGTTAAGGTTCTTTGGATGGCTCTCCAGTTGCCCCCAGAGTGGGGTGACCAGACAGGCCTGTGGGCGTTCCTGCTCCTGGCCCATCCTCGCCCCTTACCTCCTGTGCTCTAGAGAGAACTGAAGGCCTTTGGTGGCTCTCAGCAACCTTTCACCTCCAAGTCCCTAGTTCAGCTCCTGGGAGCCTTCCTGTTGTGGATGTCCTGCCTATAACGGGTGGGTGGGTCTCAGACTGTTTCCCAACAGACAGGTGACCACAGCCCAGATGCCATCCACACCCTTTGCAATCTGAGCAGAGAGGCCAAGCACAGCTGTGGATGTTGGGTTCTCTGACTGACTGGAGGCTGGTTTGTATCTGGGCAGATGTGGGTGCTTGTGCTGTCGTCCCACTGTGTCTCTAGTGCTGTTCGCACGGTCCTCGCGGCAGCACCTCTTCAAAGCTGTTGTGTGGTACCTCTGCCCTTTGCTGACTCCCTGCGTGGTGGGTGAGGATCCCCGTGGGGCCAGCTCCGCTCCCCTATCCCAGCAGCATGGAAACCCCAGGACTCTTTACTCTGTTCATAGGACCCAGTGGTGGCTGTCTCTGGTTTCTGTCCTGGGGCTGGTAATACCTGGGTATTATCATCCTGGCAGGATGACAGCCTTGCGTAAACCTGGCCTGGACCACTTTCTGCTAGCTGGCCCCGTTGGCTGGGCTGGAAGCAGTGTGTTCCTCTCATGCAACCCAGATCCCACAAAACCAAAATCCAGGATGGAGTAGGCCTAATGGGCTCAGCTTGTGAACTGAGTTAAGGGGGAAGGGAAGCTGCCTGCCAACTCCAGCAAGGGGGAAGAAATGCTTTGGTTGAACATAAGAACAGCCACACTGAGTCAGACCAAAGGTCCATCTAGGTCAGTGTCCTGTCTTCCCACAGTGCCAGATGTCCCAGAGGGAGTGAACAGAACAGGTAACCAGCGAGCGAAGCATGGCTATTAACCCAAAGCAGGAGTTAACACAGGGATATCCTCCGTATATTGTCCAGGTGAGAGTAAATGGTCCTGATTGGCCTTAACATTTATGCGATCATAGTGTGGCTATCCTACTGGTGAGCACTGTGACAGGGGCCCTATCATCATCATCATCAATAACCGTGGGCTCAGCACCCGTTGGTGTCTGATGCCTCTCTCACTATTTCCTTCCATCTTTCCCTATCCAGTGCAGAGTGGCTTAGTTTCTGTAGACTAGGTCCACACCAGTCTACTACATCATCTACCCATCAGCGCATTGACACACGTCTGACCAACTGGCATGGAGCTCTCAGTGGCTTCGTGGCAGAGTTACAGGGGCCCCAGGTAAGGCTTATTTAATAGGGGCTGTCATGAGGCAGGGGTGCAGAGCAATGAGGATCTTTCTGTGAAACTAAGTTCTTTGACTAAATCTGGGGTGAATCCTGGAAAGGCCGAGGGAGAAGCCTCTGTCAGAGCATGCCCTATCCAGCCCTGTGCCCAGTGCCTTATTCTCTGTTGCCCATTGGGATTGGCCCAAAAATCTCAACACTGACCAATGTGGCTTTTGCTGGGGTTTGACCTCCCTGGCTTTGATGTGTTCTCTCCCAACTAATTGTCATTAGCAGATGGCTCACTCTGGATTAATATTTTAATCCTGTTGCATAAAAGGATTGGGTCCTGCCTCACATTTTACTGGGACACTTATCCAGTTACTGAAGCTAAACAGAGCCAGGATGAGTCAGCAGCTAAGTCTACACTACAAAATAAATTTGAATTTAATAGTTGACTTTTTAATGCTTGATTTTTTTATAAAAAACTCGAAGTTTATTGTCCACAAATGTTCAAAAGGTCAATAGTATGTCTGCATTGCCTTATCCAAGTTTGACTGCATGAGCAATGCATTGTGGGTACCTATCCCACAGTGCCTTTGCCCTGTTGCATTCTGGGTTTTTGCACTATTTGGCCTATGGGAGGGGAAAAGTGTGCTTCAAGTGCTTGTGAGTGTTGGATGTCATTTTCCCAGAATGCAAAGTACCCACTTTGTGTGTAAATGAACAGTCAACCTTGCACCATTTTTTCTGGGAGTTTTCCAAAGTCTCAGCTGCTTCTAGGTGTTGCGCAGTGCATTATGGCTGCTTCCTGGAGTGTTGCAGAGTATTTGTTTAGACAAAGCCAGTGGGAGGTTATGGTGGATGTGGAGGGAAGAGGGTGGAGATGAAACTGAAGACCTGGGCACCAGGAACTTAGAAATGCTGGATGCATTGCTTACGGTGGAGCAGGGTTTCTGGAATTGTGAAACCAACACACATAGTGGGACCACATTGTTTTGGGAGTCTGGGACAACTGCAGTGGATGCAGAACTTCCACATGTGCAAGGCTACTTTCTTGGAACTTTGTGATTTACTGTCCCTTGCCCCGAAATGCGGTGATACAAGAATGAGACCTGCTTTGACAGGTCACAAGTGAGTGCCATTTGTTCTGTGGGTGTTTGCAACACCCAACAGTTACTGGTCAGTGGCAAATCAATTCAGAGTGTGCAGATCTATGGGGCGGTGGTGGTGGGGTGAAGCACGTAGCTAATGCAACCAGTCACCATCTCATGCAGAAGATGGTGAGTTTGGGAAATTTCTAGCACTCATTGGATGGCTTTGCTGGCATGGGGTTTCCTAACTGTGTTGAGGCAATAGATGGAATGCACATCCCCATCATGGCCCTGCACCGCCTGGTCTCAGAATACATAAACCAAAAGGGGTACTTCTCCAGGGTGATGCAGGCAGTAGACCGTAAAGGTCATTACACCAACGTCAATGTGGGATGCTTGGGAAAGGTGCCGAATGTGCGAAACTTGAGAAATTCAGCACTGTACAGAGAGCTCCTGCATGGATCTTTCTTCCCACACTGGAAAATCAATATTGGCAACGTGGAGATGCTGATATTGGGTTACCCAGCTCACCCTCTTCTCCCTTGCCTCATGAAGTCATGCATGGGCACCCTGGACCTCAGCAAGGAGCACTTCGACTACAGGCTGAGCAAATGCAGAATGATTGTGGAATGTGCCTTTGGCCATTTAAAACCAGGTTCAGGTGCCTTTTGACCTGTTTAGACCTTTCGCAAATCAACATCCCCACCGTGGTTGCAGCATGCTCTATTCTGCATAAGATTTGCTCATCAAGGGGGGATAATTTCATGCCAGCTTGGGTTGCAGAGGCAGATGTTAGGAGCAGGGTTTATGCACTGCTGTCCACAAGGGCATCCACCAGTGCACATGCAGAGGCAATGGCAATCAGGGAGGCTTTGAAAAATAGCCCTTTGAATGAGCAGACAGCCACATGATTCTGCTGTAATTAACTGTAGTGATACTACCTCCACTCCCCACAATGATTTGTGCACCCCAACCCATGTGAACCAATAAATCAGACTGTGATTTTCACAAAAATATTTTCATTTTGTGGGGGAAGAGTGTTAAGGTGCAGGAAAAAGAAGGGCTGTCAGCTGGTGAAATAGTCTCTTAAAATGGGGAGAGGTCATGGGGGTGGAGCAGGAGACTGTCCCTGCTCTCCTTCCCCATGTTCAGGGACCATGACCGGGGTGGGCAGCCTTTATGGAGGGGAGCCCAGGCAGCAGAGGGTGGAATCTGCATACTGAGCCCTGCGTAGGGAGTATGGAATGCAGGATCTCAATTTGCTCTCTGACAACCATCAGGAGCTCTGCTGAGTCCCCTTTCCTGTTCTTGAGGACTCTCTGCTGCCACTCCTCTGTGAATCTTTGGCTAGTAGCAGCTCTGCTGTCAGCCCTATCCAGCTGCTGCAGGATAAGTTTCTGCTTGCTCCTTGCAGCAACTTCGTCTCCCACATTGAAGATACCTGCTGAAAAGTGAAAGTCACAATTGAGATACAATTCTCACAGAGTGCTTATCCCTAGAATGAATGGGTCTCTGTTTGACGATCACTGCAACTTTTGTTTTTCAAGGCCACTTTTGGCTTCTTCAGGATGACAGTGAGTCAAACTCTGCAATGCACAAGCTATTACTCATCCAGACCATTTCATTGCAGACATGGCAAGGTATTGCCTGCTTAAGAAGGTGCCATGGGCGGGATGGGGGTAGAGAGCTGAAAATAAAGAGGTGTAACCTCTAGATTGCAATCCTGTGGAGGGGGGGAAAAGGCTGTTTAAAGCAGGGAAAGCCCACGCTGGATATGCTGGCTTCTGAGAGCAGGTCCTCCGAGCCCAGAGGTTGCGTGGTGGCTGGGGAGGGTTTGATTTCTTCTAAATGACAGGATGGGTCATGAGTGATTCCTGTAAAATGCAAAGCGGCGCGTAGGGGGGAAGGAGGAGAAGCTTTTTGGCAGCTTCCAATGAAGCCAGCAGTGTGGTGAGAGGGGAGAAGACCAGGAGAATCTGCCAGCTGTGTGGAGGGGGTGACATGGAGAGCCCACCAGCCACATGGTACAGCAGAGCAGTCCTGGGAAATTTAAATGGGCAGGGAGCAGTGTGAGAGAAATTTAATTCACGTTCCCATGCTTCTCTAGGTTGCCAAAGGGAGACACCAGCCTCCTAAGAATAACAAATAGGATGAGCATCTTTTCTTTTTCACGGCGTGAGCACAAGCCTGGAAAATTTGCTAAAATGCCGTGTGGCACCATGATACCAAATTACTCACTGGTTGCCTGGAGTGGCATGGTCTGCTGTCATGGAAGCCGCAATAAGTCAGGCCTGCCCAAAAACCTTGTGCAAAAAATACAAGAGTACCTGGCTGAGACCTTTCTCAAGATCTCCAGAAAGGATAAATGCTCCATCCCCAGAAATATTAACATGCTGTTCTGAGAGGCATAGCTCCACCATACCTGACTCACAACCTGCTTGATAAAGAATGTACTCCACATAGAAAACCTATATGTAAACCCAGCTGCAACCCACTTGTAGTATTCTAGAAAAAATACTCTCCAAAACAGCTGGTCCTGGAGACTTCAGTGTCAACATAGAGGGGACCAGCCTGGGATTGAGGATGAAGAGCTCTAGGTTGGCAGAATTAGCTTTGTTCGAGCCTTCCTGATTGCCCCTGTTCTCTTCTCCATTGGCCTCTTCCTCCTCCTCCTCCTCCTCCCCCTTTTGGCTCGCCGCTTCTCTTCTCTCACCGGACTCTGGGGAAGGGCCTCCTGAAGAGCCCCAGTTAAGACTGGGGATCATGGTTGGGTCCCTCCTGAGAATGGCATCCAGCTGCTCGTAATGCCAGCATGTCTTGGCAGATGACCCAGATTGCCTGTTCACTTCCTGGACTTTATGATAACTGTGCCGGAGTTCTCTCACTTTCATCCAGCGTTGCTGAGTGTCCTGGGAGTAACCTGTGGCGATCATCCCATGCAAAATCTTTTCATAAATGTCTGCATTTTGCTTGCAGGCTTGAAGTCTGCCTGCCACTGACTGTTCTCCCCACACAGCAAGATGATCTAGTATCTCATTTTTGGGACCATGCTGGCGTTCTCTTGTGACCCTGAGAACTCAGATTAGAATCGTGATCGCTATAGATGTGATGCGTTGGCTTAGGTGCAATGCATGGCTCTTGAGGTGTGCTCCGGAGGCGTGCTAGTCATGCTTGTCAGAAAGAAAATGAATTCAAGCTTCTAGGTGCCCAATTCAAATTCCTGGGCTTCCTGGTGCTGAATTCAAATTTGCGAGCTTCCTGTTTCCTATTTCTTGCGCACCTGGAGAGCAGTGGAGATGGAATCAGCCAGAATGGTCAACCGTGCGGCATTGTGGGATACACGTGGGACCTCTGGAGGCCAATAAAATTGATTTAAACCAATGCTGTTTCCACGCTGGCATTAATTCGACCTTTTAAATTCCAACTTGGCGCTGCCTAAAATCTACCTAATGGTATTTACAGTGAAGACAGTGACATTGTAAAATCAAGCCAACTGCCTTAAAATCAACTCTGTGATTGTAGTGTGGACGTTGCAAGCATCTGGATGGGAGACCTCTTGGGAGGATTATGTTGTTACAGCCAATGATGTTCTTCCTTCTGCATCAGTCAGTGTCCCAGCGTGGTATTAGAGGGTGCTGGGCTGCTGGAGAGGAAATTATCAAATGGATGGACAACCAAATTCCTATGTGCTTGTGGCCCTTCCTCCTCCTCCTCCTCCTCCTCCCACTTTTTCATGGGGAATTCTGGGGTACGTTGGAACCAGGTGAAAACCAGCTGGGTTAATGATTGATTGGGTGACTTAGTTCATCGCACAGTTTCTTTTTAGATGTAGTGTTCCTCACTTCCTGTCCTGTACTGGCTGCTATCCCACTCCAGAGATGGTTGCTTGTGTATCCCACCCCGCCTGCCCTGACTGTTGTGTGGTTTTGATTTGACGTTTGTCAAGTGCTTTGAGACGTTTGAGTGAAAGGTGCTAGAAGACTGCTGAAGGCTACTTACAGTTCCTCTGTACAGGGAACGCTGCAAAGGACAACCCAGGGGACCCACTAATTAGCTCACCTGAGATCAGTTGGCCTCTGCTTGGCCAAACAAACCTATCCTGGAGACTTCAGTGTTGTTGGTGAGTGGCCTTTTACATAAGGGGTTGCGTAAATCCCATTTACAGAACAAGAGTCACGTTAAGCTGCCGTGGGGGATTAGCAAGAAACCCAAAAGAGCAAAACCAAACTACGTGATTAAGTCTGTGCTGGGCTCTTGCTTTCCTTCCAGTGTTTTCTATCCTCTCCAGAAACTCGCCTCTGGTGTGGTAGAGTCAGATGTCATTTATTTTGAAGCTTATTGCCATGAGGGGATTAAAACGTCAGAGCTGGTTTTAACTCTGTGGCCTCGTCTACAGACAATTTTACACCAGCCTAGTACCGATTCCTGTGTGCTTGTTTCCTTTTAAGAGTGGCTCGGTTTTGGTTGCCTTAAAAATAGACCTAAAGTCTTGTGAACACTGGGCAGCTTCCCGTTGTGCTTTGTAATTCGGGCTCCTTGGTTTGACTTAAATTTGTGTGGGGATGCTGATTTAAGGGTTTGAAAGCCTTTTGATTCAGTTTCGCTAACAAGGAATTGATTTAATAATTTACATTAAAATTGGGCACTCAAAAACCAAAACCAGTGTTCCAACTCAGATTTCCCAGGCATGAATGGTAGCAGATATGGTTGTGTAGACAAGTCCTAACCGATTTAAGGTAAATCAGCATAAGCTTGGTTTAAAGAAACCTTGGCTTCCGCACAGCATTTTGTGCCATTTGAATTAAACCTGTTTAGAATCACAGCATTGATTAAACTAGCCCAAGCCCCTCTCTGAGGCTTGGCCGACACTAGGAAAAGAAGTCCATTTCAGAAAGACTTGTGTATGTATGGGAATAGCATAGCTAGAATTAACATACCGGAAATCAACTTATTTGACTGCCTTCACTTCACTTCTTCATCACGCATCTGACGAAGCGGGTCTTGGCCCCCGAAAGCTTATGCTCCAAAATATCTGTCAGTCTATAAGGTGCCGCAGGACTTCTTGTTGTTCTCAAAGGTACAGACTAACACGGCTACCTCTCTGATAGTTCACTAAGGAAGGTCGACGTGAGTGTTTCTCCTGTCAACCCCCCCCCCCCCCCCCAACTCCTCGCACTATTGAGGAGTACAGCGGACGACTGCTGACCCCAGAGAGATTGATTTGCTGCCTCTTTACCAGATGCACGAAACCGAACTCCGGCAGATCGACCCGCCCTGCTCACCGCACGCTCTCTTATTTACACTCAGAGCAGTGGCACAGCGCTCTATGGAAGGGAGGACAAGCCCTGAGTGCTTTGGCCATGCAGTGGGAGCTGTGTGTATTAGGAACAGGGTTCTCCACCTTCCAAGGTGGGGATTGTGATCAGGGAGGTTGGCTGTGGCCCCTTGAAATCTTTTTTTATGGCTGAGGGTAAAGGGCTTTTGCAGCTGCTTCCTGCTGGACCATGGAGCCCTTCTATGTATGGTTGTGGGTTGGCAGAGGTCTTAGTTTTATAGGGTGTTCCATGTGGGCTAATTAAAATCTTCTCCCTGCAGTTGCACTGAAATATGGTATTCTTCATGTCCTGTCTTAAACTCGTGTTGTGATCTCTTAAGCAGCTGCCGCATTCCAGCTCAGCAGTGACTACATTTCAGTAGTGGGCAGAGAGCACCTTCCCAGGTGTGGTGGGAGGGTTGTTGATTGCAAATCCCTTCGAATTCTGCCAGTGAAAGCTGGTTATTAGATTGCAACTCATAATTAGCACGCAGAGCTGCTGGGCCCTGTGAAATGACTCAGGTTCCACCCTAAAGGGAGGTGTCTGTGTTTCAGCAGAGGGAAGATGTTGTGGTTCTGTGTATTGAACTATCCTTGTAAGGTGCCAGGTGAAGCTACGTTGTCTATATCCCTGGAAGCGTCAGGCAGATGAACACTGCCGTTGCGGTTTTCTGAGCAATCGGGCTGGGATGTCTGTAGCACTAAACTCCCTAGTGCACAGCATAGATCCAAGTGTCCTTTCTTCCAAGTGGGGTGCTGCTAACATGCCTGGCTGATTGCTTTCAGTCTTCTCTCTGCTGCTACCCAAGGCACTTGTATTTGGCTGACAGCTCTTCCCCCTACCAGCTTCCAATCCTGGTTCTAAAGGTCTAAAGCAATCCAGTTGCCACATACTGGGATGTGATGTCCGGAGCTGCACCATCAGGCCATCCCTGGGAAAGACCTGGCAAGGGGGAGACTTGGGCTGGGGACGGTGTGTTCTGGTTTTGCTGGGTAAGCTGTTCTCCTGCCAGCCTTTGCTTCTCTCTTCCTTGCTGTGTTGGTTGAAATGACGAAATGGAGCTAGGTGATGGCTGTGCACCCAGGAGCTTCTGTCTGAAAAATGTCAGGTTCAGAGACTATAAGGCCGGGAGGGACCACTGCAAGCATCTCATGTGACCTCTGCTACAGTACAGGCCAGAGAGCGGAGCCAGAGAATTCCTAGCACAGATCTTTCAGAAGAAAAATCCGGTCGTGATTTAAAAATGGAGCTCGATGGAGGTTCTGCCATGACCCTTGATAAGTTGTTCCCATGATTAACTACCCCCACCATTAAAAATGCACACCTTATTTCCAGCCTGAATTTGTCAAGTGGCAGCTTCCAGCAATTGGCTGCTGCTATAGGTGAGAGGAGAATGAAGGAATGACAGGCAGCTGGGTTAAAAAAATCACTTTTTTTCAATTTTCTTTTCTTTATGGATGAGGCAGAGGGACTGTTGCAGGGCTGCAGTATGGAAGCTCTTGCAAAATCCTGCTATGCCTAGCCGGTGGCACCAACAGCCACTGCAGGCCTAGGGGCAAGGTGGGCAGAGGTTCCCGGCTCCCTGCCCCCAGAAGGGGCAGGGCCAAGGGCAGAAGGGGTGGGGCTTAGGGTGGTCAGACCTACTCACCCCACTGTCCCTCAGACACACCCGGAGCAGAGGCACAGCTCTCTACGGTGTTTCACCAGGGCCTGGCGCTCTGGCTTTTCTTTGGCTGCAGTGGTGGCTGGAGCCCTGGGCCCCCTTGAAGTGCTGGGCAGCTGCCCCATTTTTCCACCCGCCTCCCGCTTCTGCGTCTGCGCCTTGCTCAGCAGCTCTGCTCATTGTATCGAGAAAATATTACAAAGGGCTGGTGTCGCACCTCCTAAAGCAGCTCTGTGAACGGCTGCTACCGCTGTCCTCTGAGAGGGGAATTGTGATCTGTGGCACAGTTCATGCCAAATAGCCACAGTCTAATGCTATAAGAGGAAGAATTTCCTTCCTTGTCACTGTCTGTCTATCTTGGGTGCTTCCTTTGGCCCTGTTGCAGCCGTGTCTGAGCACCTTATAATTATCTGTGTATTCGCCCACCCAGCACTGCTCTGAGTCAGGGCAGTGCAGGTGGGCAGCTGATGCACAGAACAAGTGCCTTGCTTGAGATCACGCAGGAAATACGTGGGAGAGCAAGGAAATCAAACCTGGATGTCTCTGGCCAGATGTGGCTGTGGCCTGCAGTAAGAAGAGGTGCTAGAGGGTCAGGATGGATCTCTGGGGGAAAGGTGCCTGTCAGAGAGAACCTCCTCCCAGTTATGACTAAGTGTAAGGAGTGGCAAGGAGTTGTTACGGGAGTCTAGGGCGTGGGAGGAGATTGGGAAAGATGTGTAGGCTGGGGGTGTGGCTGTGCAGAGTCCTGGAAGCAAAGGTGCACGTTTAGTACCTGCTGTGGAAAGAGAGCAGGTCCTGTCACTGCAGCCACCCAAGGAGCCAGGAGACATGACTGGAAGGAGAGGTGGTCTCAACACCAGTGCTTTGGAGGGGCGTGCAGGAATCCAGGTGAGGGGCTGTCAGGTCTGGCCCGGGCTTCTGCTGAGGGGAGGGATGGGGTGAAAAGGATTTGGTCAGTCTCTCAGACTGGAGGGGGACAAATTATAGTGCTTTGGTTGAGGTTTTCAAAGCGCCTTCCAGAGCTAGGTACCTGCCCCGTTTCGTGAACGGGGCGAGTGGGGAACGGGGAGAAATTAGGGAGAGGTGTTGTCCTGGGGCAAGGGTGGCACACCTACATTGTGTTAGGTGCTGTACAAACAGACGCAGAACAAAATGATGCTCCTTTTCCCTAGCGTGGCAGGCACTGCCTCTGGAAGGGTGTGGGTCCCTATGAGCTGCGGTCACAAGGGTAGAATCATAAGCTCTGACTCTAAGGAAGTGGGAAGGAAATTCAGAAGTGGTGCATCCAGACATTCAATTGAGGGAGGCTGCTACATCTCCATAGGAGAGCTCGGCAAGTGGGGTGCTGCAGGGGAATGTTTTAAGTTCACCCCGAAGCAAACTGCGCTTTTTTTTAAAGCAAAATTTCACATTGTATTTTGTTTTCACTACAAAAAAAAAAAAAAACTCATAAAGGGATTATCACCTAACTTTCACAGTCAGGAGATCTTGTTTTCTCTATTGTTATAAGCAATACTTGATATTTAATGTGCTACCAAATGAGATTGGAGAAGGTTGTGTCTTTTCAGTTCATAAACAAATAAGAGGCACTGTCGTTTTGCTTCCAGTTTGCAAACTTTACAGGTTTTGTGCATTTGGCAGCTGTAAGAACGTAGGCAATTTTTCCTGTCATTTGTGTGGATGTTTCTAGAGAGCATTTTATTTTATTTTATTTTATTTTTTTAATGTTGTAAACCTACCAAAACTGACAGGAATGACCCAGGAGAATGTTCAGCCTGGAACAACTTAGTCTAGATTTCAAGTTGGTGCTGCTCGAAAAAGGTTTAAAGCGATTCTTAGTTTTTTTTGGCCTAAGCTCCACTCTGAAGGCCAGGAGCTGTCAGTGCACGTCAACAGAGTCCCCATAGGCAGGAGTGTCTGGCAGCAGGCTCCTGTGGAGGGGTAAGCGCATACCCAACACCCTCTGGTGAAGGAAATGTTTGTGTAAACAAGGCCATGTTTGCTGTGTGGTGATGCCCCAGCATGTTGTTCACTGTGGTTCTAAGCAGTGTGGCTTTTTTTTTTTCCCCAGCCATGTGTGGAGTGAATTTTATATGCACTGAGGCATGAGGATGTGGACCACCCGTAGAAACACATGCTGCCAGCTGTGGGCAATCTGCCAATTAGTTGGGTGGCATTTGAAGCTCTTCCAGGTGGCCAGAGGTGGGGAAGAGTACCCCAAAACTTAACTTGAGTAAAAGTACAGCTGCTTGAACTTCGGGTACTTGAGTACAATAAAGATGTGACACGTGCATACTGCTTCTCAAGTAGTTTTCCAGAGGGATACCGGTAACTTATACTTAAGTACACTGCCCCCCTCCCCACAAACCAGCAGCTGTATTTTCACTCAAGTAACTTTTGGCGTACTTTTTCCATCTCTGCAGGTGGCAGTCCTAGTGCTTGGTTTCCAGGGATCACTGGTTTGAGTGCCCACCATCTTAGTGTCCTATAAGAGGCTTGCAGTCTGGGGGTAGCGTATTAGGCTGGTAAGAAGGAAGGTGGGGAAAAGATGATGAAAGAATGTGTTTTGCGGCCTGATGTGTCTGGCCGTTCATTAATCTGACCTTGTAAGCTGGTGGGGCCTGGACTCAGACGCAGGAGGTCCTTTACTGTTTTGTGGCCCTTAACACAAGGGAACAGTGACCCCTTGGGCAGCATGTAGCTCCTTCCCGAAGGAAGAAAATTATGGGAGGGGAGCTGAGCTGTTCATCTGCCGATGTCTGTGATAGTGCAGGTGGTTTTTCCAGTTGTTCTTTCTCCTCCTTTTGCTGCTATCAGCTGAACGAGCCACTTCCCATTTTGAAATGACTAGGTGTGGTCCTCTCCTGTGCCAGGTTTCTGGAACTGATGATGGAGAAGAAGGCGTTTGGGGAACAATGTTCTGTGCAGGAGGTCCTCGATCTGCCTTGGGGATAGGGACCGTAAAGTTGCAACTTAAAGTGAAACAATATATAGGGCGTGTCTACACGAGGAGTTAACTTCGAAGTTAGGCACTACATCAAAGTAGCCAGCAGAGAGTCTATACACACTTTCCCTTACTTCAAAGTTAAACCCAAAGTAGGGAGCCCAACTTCGAAGGCCTTACTCCATTCCCGAGAATGGAATAGTGGCCTACTTCGAAGCAGGGTGTGTGTAAACACTCTGCTTCAAAGTTGCTTACTGTAAGCATGTAAATTTTGCCTGTGTGACCATTTAAACCCGAATGCACCACTCACTCACCATCCCATACGTTTAAAGCCTTTTAAGCAAGAATTAAAGTAATGCTCCTGCCCCAAAATATATTTTTAAACCACTTTTATCCTGTGTGCGGCATGAAGCAGAAGAGAGTGGCAGAGGATGCGGGCGGGGGAGGGTAGCACTAATTTTCTGTCTTTTAAACGACTTAAGCGCGAGGAATTTTTACGTTGCATTCTTCAACGTTTCAATGGCGTAAGTGCGAAACAACTTGTCTCACGGCAACGTATATTGAGGACTGACTGTGTAGGCGCTGGTAAAGCGGCTGATGTGGAATGTTTTCTTCTAGAAGAGCCAACTCTTCCATGGAACCTGCTGTTATCTGATTCCTGATGGGCTTTCCCGAGGAGTGACTTGGACAAGTACTGTGTCAGGACAGGCTTTGTGTAGGTTTTCTTGCGTTTGATTGGTTGACCGAGGGTCAAGGAGCGTGAATCTCAAAGCCGCTTCTGTCCTTGACCCCCGGACAGCAGGGTATGTGACATAAAGCTTTCACAGGTAGGAGTGGTGTTCACAAGATCCAGTGGAGATGCTGGTTCCCACCCAGAATTTTTAGCTACCATGGACTTGCCAAATTGGAGGGAGAGGGTCTGTCTGCTTAAGCCTGCAGTTAACTGGTTCTCTTCTGCTCCTTCCTAGGCAAAGCCCATCTATGGGGGCTGGCTGCTGCTGGCACCGGAAGGGACGGATTTTGACAACCCCGTGCACCGTTCCCGGGTAAGGACAGCGAAGTTTCTCTCTCCTTGCTCTGGCAGTCCTGGCAGATGGGCCCTGGGGCTCCCTGGGGGGAGCCTGGCATGGGGTGGAGGACAGCAGGCAAAGAGGTTTGCGCCGTCGCTGGCCCAAGCTCCTTGCTCTCACGTGTTCAGCAGTGATCCAGTGCCAATGCTTTGCTGCCAGATGCTTTGACTGATGCTCAATGTCACGTGGAAATCAGGCAGAAGGGCTGTTCCCTCTCTGCATGCTGTAGATGGCAGTGGAATAGACTCCTGTAGGTGAGGGAGATCCAGGAGCAGAGGGGTTAAGAGACCACCCCTCCTGTCTTGAGAAGTTGAATGGTAACGGCTGTCGTCCTGGTGGCCTTGAGCTGCTGGCTTCATTCCTGCCCGCTGGAGAGTTGTGACGAGCGCTGTGTATGAGCCTGAGATCACTTCTCTAGGCAGGCTGTCCTTGTAGCTGCCTTTGCCATGCTGTGGTCTCATGCATGGGAAAGCATGTGCGTCGGACAGCATCCAAGGTGAAGTTTGCAATGGGAACCCTTCCGGATTAGGAAGTTGGGCTCCTGACCTTGAAACCTCCCCCTGCAGTGTTGAGGGATGTTGGGGGCCCATTTGTAAGGATCCCTTGGGCAGCATTGTAAATCACAGGGCAGCTCAACGCCAAGCAAGCAACTGGCCCCAAGGGGCTTGCAGCCTACAGGCAGAAGGCAGAGACGTGGTGGCAAATGGTGCAGAGTCTCTAGCCAGCCTAGGCTTCCTGTGAGCTCACTGGGTATTGGTAGGTGTAGGTGGCTCCTGCTTGGAGACCTGGAGCACGCCTCATCCCTGCTGGAGGTGTGGGACTAGGGCTGCTGGGATCTGCAAGCTGAGAAGAATGGCTGGATGGGAGAACCCTTCTATGTTGGTCTGGGCCCTGGGCACACTGGATTTCCCCCCTAATGCTACAGGCATAGGACATGCTTGAATAAATGCACAGGAGGGGAATGAGAGGGAGGTAGCTGGGGTAATGCCCCCTAAACGGTGGGCACTAGTAGCAGATTTCCTAGGGGAAGAGGAGCTTGGCTGGGGAAAAGAATCCTGCTTCCACGCTAACGGGGCCAGGTTTGCACCAGGCTCCTGGTCTTCAGCTGAGCAATGGGGTTTCCAGCCTCTGCTCTCTCCCCACCCCCCTTCCGTCCGCCTGGCACCAGCACAAGCTCTTCTGATCTGTGCCACCTCTTCTTGGAGCAAATCCTTCTGAGCCACTTCCTCTGTTCTGAGACACAGCTGACATAACTCAAGATCTGGCTGCAAATAACCCAGCGCTGCTTTGGATGCCCATGTAAGGAAGTCAGACAGTAAATCAGCTTTAAAAAACTCAGACTGGTGTGAGCTGGGGCCTCCCACAGAGCCCTGGCAGGGTCACCCGGCAGGGAACGAGGCTTTCCAGAGTCGCTGCTGTCCATCTCCCTCTCCCCTGCTTTAATGGTACTTTGCCATTCCTGATGGTGCCGAGAGGCAACGCCCGCCAAGATGTGCTAGGCAGCCGCTGCAGGGCCTGCAGCTCCCATGGCCCGGTGTACACGTCGCGCACGGACTGCATGCCTGAGAGCGTGTGGGCTGTAACATGGCTGTTCCTGGACAGGCTGCTGCCTGAGCAGGGCTGCTTTCAGGTGATACTGCCCGGAGATCCCCAGCTAGATTGCTTTGAAGTCCAGGGTGGTGCTAGAGTTGCCAAGAGCTAGGCCAGAACACAGTGAGCCCTGGCGTGCACACTCTGCACCCGTCCCTTATCTTCAGTGGGAATCCCCTGCTATTTGGGATTCTGCAGCCCAGCCACCCCCCACGCTGGGTCCCTACTGCTGCTGGTTCGTATAAGGTTGGGAGCAAAACCTTGGCATGCAGTTGCATGAGGAGGCTGGCGGGTGGTGTCATGTGGCTGTGCTCCCCCTTAGGCTGAGGGATCCACTTCCTTCCTCCCAAGAGCCAGGCCTAGGGGAGGCAGCGAACGCAGCTCGTGGCAGCTCTTGGGCCAGTGTGCGCGAGAGGGGATCTCTGTTGACCAGCCGCCATGTCTTCTCTTCCAGAAATGGCAGCGCCGGTTCTTCATCCTCTATGAACATGGCCTCCTGCGCTACGCCCTGGACGAGATGGTAAGTGGCGCCTCCTGGTGGTGGGCGTCCCTGGCTCCCTGGGCTGCTGGCTGCCTGCTCAGTGCTGCTGTGGGCTCCCTGCTGCAGTTGGGGTGGGCAGGAGTGGGCTCTCCTGGCCTGCAGCCTGCCCTGTGGTGTCCAGGAGCAGCGATGTATGTCACTGTTGCGAGGCTGGGCTTTGCCGAGGCGTTGTGTAGCTTGACAGGCAGCCCTGTGCCATGAAACCCAGGGGTCTGAGGAGCAGAGTGGCTGGACTGGGTTTCGGTGGGGGTCACTAGCTCCTCCTTCCCAGGGCTGTGCTGGGGACTCTGCCTTGGCATGTGTGAGGCTTGCTTGGGGGAAACGGGTCCCTGAGGCTTGAAGGACAGCTGTGCATGGGGAGAGGAAGCAGGGGAGGAGGTGGGGCTTCTGTCCCAGGTTCTCCTGAGACAATGGGAAATGGGTGACATGTCTCGCTGTCCTCTCCACTACCCCACCATGACCCCCAAGCACTGGGGGAGCTGGGAAACGTGCAGGGCTGCTGGGTCAGGGGAACGGGTGCACCACAAGAGGCCTGACCTGGGGCAGCATGGCCCTGTTCCTGGGCTCCTTCCCCTTCCTAGAGTCTCCTGGTTTCCTTGCTGGGTGTGTTGGAGGATGGCGGCTCTGGAGGGTTGAGCCATTGTGTAGCAAGGGTGGGATGTTTTCCCGCATCTCTCTTCTTCCTGGGACACGGATTTCTGTGACGTGGGCAGCAGGGCTCAGTTCTGCCTGCAAACCCTCTCTCCAGAGCCCAGCGGCAGATCTGGGTGGTTGTTTGGCTGGCTCCAGCAGGACTGGCTGGGGCCCCACGGTGGCTTTAACTCTCCCACAGTTCAGTCCGCCTGTGGGTTTGTATCTCCCTGTGCTGGGTGTAGCGCTCCCCTGCTCAAGGGGAAGGTGTGCTGGGGTGTTCCTAGGCATGCACGTGGGAAAAGGCTGTGCAAAGGCTTGTGCGTGCATGTCACGGGGCAGGGTCTAGGGAAGAGGCGCAGTCACATTGTAGGTGTCTGGGGTGGAGGTCACCTTTTGAGCTTCCCTGCTCTCCCCTGCCCTGGGGCAGGGTGGGCTGGGTGATGCACTGTTACACAACGGCTTGTACCCAGAGGGATCCATGCGCTGAGCCTGTGTCCTGCTTGTTCTCCCTCGACCTTGAATCGCTGCTCGATGGCAGTTCCCAGCTGGAGCAATAGCTGTTAACTGGTGGCGTTCCCCGGCCCTTCTGGGGGATGGTGCTAGCATTGCCCTCTGCAGATGCTTCACCCCACCCTATGGGCACTGTCCCTCATTGGCTTCCCTGCCAATCCCCCCTCATTCCAATGCAGGAACACCCCATGGGCAATTACAGGTTGAACCTCTCCAATCTGGCACTCTCAGGACCTGACTGATGCTGGACGAGAGAATCTCCTGGACCACGGGAGGTCATATTGCTCAGCAGTGTTACCAACACTTCCACTGCTTACTGGACTCTCAGAAGACATTTAGAGGTGAATTACAGCTAAATAACTGCACAGAACACTGAGAGCCAGGACTGGTGGCTGGAAACAAACTCCACGGGCCTGCGGGCAACTTGGCCACACCCGCGATAAGTGGTCGTTTGATGAACAAATCATGCCAGGTGCCAGCGTTCTGGATTAGAGGTGTCCAACCTGTATTGGCAAGAATTTGGGTCTGCCTTTGAAAACAAAGGGCCCCATTTCCAAAGGGCCCCACTTTCTCGCTTATATATATTTTTATTCTTCTTCCTCTGGGGGTTGATCCAGATCTCCTAAATAATTTACATGGCTCAGGCAGAAGCAGTGGAGCTCGACAATACATTTTTTTTTTTTTTTTTAGTATCTCGGCAGCCTGGCTCCTGGCTGGGGTAATGTTTCAGGGGGATACAAAAGGGAAGGTTGTGCTCTGCTGGCTTACAGACAAGAGACCCAAAGCCTAGGAAGACCCAAGGCCACACTGGGAGGATTAATGGAAGCTGGGAAGCCTTCTGCTTAGTGGCTCCACTGGCCTATTTGGAAGGCATTTAAAAGCTTTATGGGGGTGGCTGGTTTCCATAAGCCCTGTGTATTTTTGGCCATAGTGGTCTATGGGCTGGTGGTGCTGAATGGCAGCATGGCCCAGTGGCTGTAGCACCAGGTGTGTATTCTCTGAACTTCTTGGTCTTGCTGGGGTCTCAAGAGCACCTGCAGGGGGGATGGGGGCACCTGGTGGTTTCCTGGGAGCAAGATGCAGCTCCACATTCTCTGCAAGGCTTAGGATGAGTTGACGTCATTGAGGCTTTGTCTGTATTAGGCCGTCCACCTCCAGTGCTAACTGTGCGGGTGCAGCCATGGTTTACGTCTGTCCAGGATCTGTCGCATCAGTGCATGTTCTGCTTTGTGTGGTGCAGTGCAGGTTTGCGAAGAGTGCAGCTGGCTTCAGCCTTCTGCAGAGCTGAGGTCTTGAAGTGGTTCCTTCCCTGCGGAAGGGACCGGCCCGTGGTAGCCAGCACAGTCCACCAGAAGTCATGCCCCTGGGAGGTGTAATGTGCTTGGCCTGAGAAGACTGGGCCTCCCATCACATTGGTGTGTGAAGGGCTCTAACCGGAGAGGAATGCTGCTGAGGTATGGGAGTTGGTTGCAACATCTGGCTGCACAAGCGGCCCTCTTTGCTGTGAAGATGGGGAAACTGAGGCACGGTGGGTGGGTGGGGGGAGGGGCATGACCTACTCAAAGGTCGCCCGGCCAGTCAGGAACAGAACTGCTGATTTCCACCTCTGGGCCCTGTCCTGGCCTGTGCTGCCTCTGGCACCTGTGTGAGAGAACAAAAGGTCTGAACACCTGTGTTCAGGTACAGAAGGGAGGTGCATGCGTGACTGTGAGCCGTTGCAGGCTGGAAGTGCTCACAGCCCAGGACGCCCTGTGCTGCAGGGGAACGGTGTTTGATGAAATATGAAGGGCAAACAGGTGAAACCACAATTCTCCAGGTACCTCCTGGGCTGCTAAGGCTTCAAAACAAAGCAAATGAAATCCATGTATGTATGTGTGTGTGTGATAACTGTCAGTGTCTGGGGGTAAGCCCAAGACAGCTTCTCCCACACAAGCGCCTGAGCAGTTTTTGCTTGGCTGGCTCTACCGCTCTCTCTGCCAGCTGCGAAAACACCCTGCTCCTGCACAAGGGAATGGGGTAGAGGTGAAAATGCCACCGTGGTGGGAGCTCCAGGTCATGCTCGGAGTCCTCAGTGTGCCTGAAAACTGAGTGGTGGTGCCTCATGGAATCTGCCTTGGGGGACCCTGACTTTCAGGAGAACGTGTGAGGTCTCTTCTCTCGGGGGTGGTCTCTAGGTTTGTAGAGGATTGGGAATGCATCCCAGGAGCTGGGACAGGCAGTGCTGGGTCTCCTAGGTTCCACTTCCAGCTCAGCCACTGACTTGTTGGGTAAGCTTGCACGAGCCCCTCACTGCTCTGTTCTCGGAGATGTGTATCTCCCGATCTTATGTTATCTTCACTGTGGGGGAAGGGGTTTCTTGGCCCACATGGGCGGTGTGAGGTCCCAAACCTGCTGAGGTCAGCAGATGGAGGCAGTTGTGTGTGTCTCGCTTCCTCCCCCCACATCCAGCCCCGGCTGGTTGAGAGCCCGTCCTCCCAGCCTTCCGCTTACTCTGACATGTTCTGCAGAAATACCCCCCAGCCTTTCCCAAAGTGTAATCCCTCTGCTTCCCGGGGCCTGGCTGGCATTTGGAGCGATTTGAAGGTGTTTCCACTCCGCTCCCAAGTGCCTGTGATTGCTGCTCTGCCCTGGCGGCTGGACACAGCTGTGACTGGGGAGAGCCCTGGGGCAATGAGGTTCTGCTGGGATCACCTGCTGACTGATGCTGTCTCCTGGGTGAACCGCAGTGGGCAGGCCTCTCGGCTTGCTGCACAGTGCCCCTCTGATTGATCCAGGCCTCTTCATGCACTGGGCTGGTGGGAGAGCCAGGGGGAGAGAATGTGGTTTGGGGCTCGACTCGCAGCCTGGCTGGTGGATGTTTTGCAGGGATTTCAGAGCAAAGGGCAGTTCTGGCTCAGGACAAAACCACAGCCAAGAAGAGAGAAAAGGGTTATTTATCTGGTACACCAAGGACTCCAGGCAGGGAGGAGATGCGGAAGAAGGAGGTGGTCTTTCTCCCTGTGTAGAGTATGGGAGAACCTCTCGCTGAGCATCCTCTGCTTGACCTTGGAGGAGTTGTTGTCAGAACAGCCAGTCCCTGAACCCTTGGGCTCCAACGCCAGATCCGCCAGTGGCTGGACTCCCAGGAACAAGGGGATCCTGCCGCCCTTCCCCCTCCCTTCTCGCTCCAGTCACACCAGCACCGAAGTGGGTTTGTTCTGAGTGGATCTGTCCTGGAAGCTGTGTTTGTGGGCGGGGTGTTCTTATAACCCTGGAGCCCTTGTTCCAGAGGCAGATTTATCTGTCCTTGGTGTGACGGAGCTGAGTTATCAGAGGGCCAGAACGTGCTGAAATCTGGGTCTGGTTTGGTCTGTCTTGTGTGCTGGGAGGCATGTTTACAGTGGCTCAGATAACTCCTGCAAGGATTTTCTGCAGGTGGCTCAGGGTAAATCCCATGCATCACAGTGGAAGTTTCCACTGAGTCTCCTGCACAGCACAACTCATCCTCTTCTCCTTCAGCGTATTGCCTGAATAGAACCTCTTCCTTGCTTGCTTTAGGGGGCACTCAGTGAATCCCCCTCTGTGTCAGACACACAATGCTGAGCCTGAAGCATTATTCCTTGCAGACCCAGGCTGGAGCTTCCAGCTCCTTACACTCCAGAGAGACGGATTGTGCCTAGGTTCCTTATTGTATTCCTTGCTACTTTTGGTGGTCACTTGCTTTGCTGTGTGTCTTCTAGGCTGGGCTGCTTTCCTTTCCTCTACACCCTAAGACCACTAGCTCATGCCTAGCAGTAAAAAGCCTGGCTAGGAGCATAAACGTCACTTGCCCATACAAGCTCTCTCGATGTTTGAGCCAGGATTGCAGGCTCAGCTTGGGTGGATTTTGTCTTCCGAATAACAAGGAAAACCTATACGGGAGACTGTGTGAATGGGAAGTGAAGTTAGAATCATAAAATACTGGAAGGGACCTCAGGATGCCATCAGGCCTAGTTCCCTGCTCTCACAGTGGGACAAAGCACCATCTAAGTTCCAAAGCAGGGGTCAAGCATGGGTGCCAAGAGTTGCGTGCAAGCTGATTTTCATCTGCACACAAGACAGGAGCTCAGCCCCACCCCAACTCCCCTGTGCAGCCGGGAGCTTGCTCAAAGCCACTCTGCCTGTGGATTAACAAAACACCAGCTCGTGCTACCGACCACCCCCCAAATGGTAAAGCTCTGCATCTTCATTTACTTATTAATGAAGCTGTTGTAAGTAGGTCTGTTAGTGAGTTTGTCACGGGCAATCGGACTGCGCATAGAGGTCACATTTCAGCACTCTGCCTCAAAGATTGCTGACCTGTGTTCTAAAGCTTAAGGCCCCAATTCAGCAAAACACATCAGCAAGTGCTTTTCCTGTATGTGCTGTGCTGAATCAGGGCGTGAACTGGTACTTCTGAAAGACCTGTGGCTTTATTGATGCTCTGGCTGGTGTTATGGGGTGGGGGGGGTGAAGGGGAGCAGGCAAACACAGTGGGGTCCCCGAGGAGCATGGGTTTCTCAGGCTTGCCATAGTAGTTCCTGGCTAAGTTTTTGGTGTAGGCTCAGGTGATTCCCAACCTCCATCACCATTTGCGTCCTGGATTTCCGCTGCACAGGGGCTGGGACATGCTCACTTGGGGCAGGATTGTGGCTCAGATTTTGAACCTGGTCTCCCCCCACCCCAGCGCAGTGAGACTGGCACAAGTGTGAGGAGGGGGTGGAATGAGCTTCCTTCGTTAGTTGGGGGCAGGGGGTAACTCCTCTTTTCCTCCAGGCTCAGCCAAGGCCCATCTTCTCCCTGGCTGCAGGGGAAAGGACGGAAGCTGAAGCAGCTCCTCTGTCAGTAGCCGTGGCTGGTGATTCTAGCTCCTCTCTCCAGCAGCCTGGCTTGGAACAGGCCCAGGCAGGAAACGATGGCATCAAAAGGTGCTGTCTTTCATTCAGGAGAACCTGGCACAACTCCGGGCAGTGTGGGTAGGGGAGAGGGCAGGGCAAGAACCTCAAAGGGTCAGGTGTCCCTTATTTAAAAAAAAAATCCAACCCCCCCCCCCACCAAAAGATGAGGTCCCTGTTCCTCGCCCTCCTGCCCTCCCCTCCGCCAGCAGAGTCAACAATCCAGGCCTCCAGCTGCAGCTTGTGCATAGCAGGAGGGCAGCTGTGCTGAGCCAGACCTACTCCTTGCGCGGCTGAGGCAGGGAGCACAGGGAGAGGGACCATTTTCCTTAGCTGCGTGGTGCAGGAGACGGCAGAAGTTGTGCTGCCCTTAGTCGCAAAGCAGATGCTCATGGGGCACTTGAGATCTCTGTTCTCGGCCTCCCCCTCGTAGGAGAAGACTGATGGCCTGTGCTGGTCCCCTTCTCCGAAGCCTTTCCAAGGACCGGGTGTGTGTGTGCAGGGGTGGGTTCTCCTCAACCCCCCTCTGCTTCCTCCCACAGCCAACGGACGGGGAAGCCTTGCGCACAGAACTGGTCTGCAGCACTGCGGGCTGTTGGCCGCGGTGACACCCTGGCAGTGGTTTTGTATCACCTGCGTGCCTGCAGGTGGGCTAGTGTTAGCAGACCGCTTCCAACTTGCCTGTGAAGCAGGGGCCTCTGACTAGCTCCAGGCATGGGGTCCCCTGGGTGATGGAGGGCATTGGGTGTGAACCTTAGGACCCAGAGGTGCTCGCGTGGTGGGGGAGTGGTGTGGCTTCGGGAGGGAGCTCGTGTGGTGTGGCCTCCAACCTGACCGTTAAAGTATTAAGCAAATTAAGGAGCTGCTGACTATCGAGCCGGTAACTGAGTCCAGATGAGGCTTCCAGAGGAAGGGAGAAGAACCCAGAGCGAGTGGCTCATTGGCAGTGAGAAGCAGATCCCTGTGGTTGGTGATGTAGTGTTGCAGCCCTGGAACGTGACACTTTCCGGGGGGGAAATGGGGGAGGGCTTTTGCTGCTATTTTGCGGCAGTGATCTGGGCCAGGGCTCTGGGGAGGGGTCAGTTTTGCAGGCTGACTCCAGAGAGTCAAGAAGGGCTGTGAAGCTGGGGAGGGGGGGTGGGGAGGAGTTCTACCCTGGCGTGAACACTCAGGGTAAAAGCCATCAGTTGCTGTGAGAGGTGCAGGTATCGGGCTGGTGATCCTGACGTAGCTGGGTAATTTGATGGCATAAAGCAGGGCCCTGTTTAACTTGGAGCCTGGAAGGTGCCATGCAAACTCCAGCCTGGTCCCCTCTGCTGGTTTGTCTGGCTTCGGACAGCTCTGGGCCGTATGGGAAGAGCCTGCAGTACAAGGGAGGTACCGGAAAGTATCATTTGATATAATTGCATTTGAAAACCCTCAGCTTCCTTCTGCTTAGCTCCCCACTCCCAGCCTGTCTCTGCCACTCTGGTCAGCTCTTGCTCCTGTGGGTACAGTGGCTGTTACAGCTTGACTGCACCTACCTTCTCTTGGGCTGCTTCCCAGTGTACCTGGGTAACATGATGGGGCCCTGCTTCCATGGGAGTGTCTCCTAAGCACGTGGGGAGAAGTCCAGTGGTGTGTATTGGAGTCCCACCCCTGGGCCTCTCCTTTGTGTGTGAGGCTAGTGCTTCTGTTTGCAATAGTGCACTTTCCAGGAGCCCTCATTGTGGCCCAAGGCCCCATTGTGCTGGAGGCTGCACAAATGGTGAATGAAAAGATACTCTCTGCCCCCCCCCAGGGCCTTACGATCGCAGTATGAGACAAGAGATGGATATGGATCAGGTGCAGGGCAACAGTGCGGCAGTGTCGATCAGCACAATGGGCTCTGTTCTAAGTACAGGTTGCTCCTCCCTTGGCCAGCACCCTTGGGACCTGATGAACGAGAGAATTTGGCAGCCAAAAGGCAGTCCCCCTGCCTCCGGCCCCCGCAGCCTGCTGTTCCATCTTGCCACCAGCTCCACTTTCTCCCTGTTGGCTCCACTGCCTCCTGACTTGCTGCCCTCAGTCTGCAGCCCCAGTGGCCGTTTACCCCGGCCCTGGACTATGGCCACAATCCAGGACATGGCCTGAGCTGGCAGCCCCATGGAGATTGGCTTCAGCTCCAGCCATGCTGCTGGACGCAGCCCTGGCGCCGGGGATGCTGGCTTCAGCCCCTCCTGGGCTGCCAACGTGACCCTGTCTGGACTCTCGATGCAGCCCAAGCCCTGGGGACACCGGACCTGCTGGGCTTTCCTGCACAGGGATGCTGCCCCCCCGTTGTTGGGCTCTTGCCCAGCAGGGCTCACAGCCACCAGCCCTCAGCCTAATAGCCTATGAGCCTGGGGTTCTCAGGTCTGGCAACATCCATGGTTCTCCGGGACCATGGATGTTGCTAGACTAGAGAATCCTGGTTTGGGAGGGGCAGCCTGCACACCAGTCACCTCACCACTGTCTAGTTTTTGCAGGCCTCCCAGCAAAGGGGACTTTTTAGGTGGGATTTGTTGGTGCATAATGGAGGTAGCTTGCTCAGGCCAGTGTGTCTGACACCTCCAAGCCCTCTGTGTTGGGCTTAATCTGCCCCACTTTGCATATTTTTATTATCCTCTGGGGGCTTCCTTAGCAGATCCGCCACTGAGAGCCACCGCAGGAAAGCAGCTGCTATGGCATATGGAGCCTGCTAGAAGCTGGGCTACCTCCCAAGCAGCTGCAGGAGTGTATCGAGCTGAGTGAACTTGAACCTGCTAGACATTACTTTTGTGGGTTTGGCCATTTCTGCTCGTTAGATGTGTGGTGGGGCAGGGGAGGGCTGGCAGTGCGAGAGAAGCCGTCCCAGAAGGCATGGGCTGACCTAATGCTTGGGTGGCAGTGGGGCAGGGAGAGGAGGAAATCCCTATGGCTTCCTTTTGAATCACTCATTGTTTGTTCTCAGGGAGCTGAGTAATTTAACCAACATCTTGACTGAAGGGCTTTTAGCAAAGTATACGTCCGAGTGACCTTCCTCTAGCAAAGGTCGCATCTGGTTTGGAGATAGGGTCAGCAGTCAAGGACATATTGAACTGCTTTGGAAGGGGGCGCGGGGCCATGGCTGACAATGATCTTTGTCTTAAGGGAAGAGGCTGTGGAGGGCATGGGGCATCTGTGTGGAGAGTAGGGAGCCTATGTGCCAGGATTTCACCTTTGGTTGTTTTGCTATTCTCATGATTCGTTATTCCATAGGCTAAGCTGCCTGTTGAAACTGGTGGTGGTTGTCCAACTAGCTGCTAGCTTAAGAATCTTCTCTTTCAGTCACAGAATCCTAGATTAGGGTTAGAAAAGACCTCAGGAGACCATCTAGTCCAACCCCCGGCTCAGAGCAGGACCAACTCCCAACTAAATCATTCCAGCTAGGCCTTTGTCAAGCCTCGCCTTGAAACCCTCCACTGCGTCGAGACTGAACTACCATATGACTGCTGCCTACAGCACAGGGCATGTGATCGAGTGGGAGTGTGCTGCTTTTAGAAGTGGTGTCTCGAGAGTACATGCCTTGGCGCTGATGCTCGAACAACTGGCCTCGCGAGGAGGCAAAACAAGTGCAAATTCTCTGTCCGGCGGCGGCAACAGCAACCAAGGATGATCAAATTGGAGCTGACCGAAGAGCAGAATGTCTGATCCTCCTTGGAGTGGCTGGCAAGCCCTCAGTCCTTTGTCTTTTGTGAGTTCCCAATGGGGAGTGACGTTGGGGTGGGGCATCGTGGGCTTGGCCTCTCCTATAGATTTGGGTTCTGAACTTGAATGACAAAGCAAAAATGACTTTCTGGGCCCCTTATGAAATCCACCCTCCTTTCAGCTTTGGTTGGCAGTGCCTGCTCCAGGTGAGGCTATCACAGGCCTCCATCAGGGTGTAAGGGCTTTGACTTGGTTGCATGAGAGAGCCTAGCGTGGTGCCTGGCCTTTCTGTGTGCTGCTTCGACTGGTGCTGTTGCCTGTTCTTCATGTCTGTCATGGACACGACCAAAAACAAAGGTGTGAATGGGATTGGAGGTGGGATGACATGGGCTAGATTTAAGTTGGCTGTGTTCCAGAAACATAGTTGTCCTCAGTTGTGTAACATAATCTGGTGACCACCAGTGGCTGATATGTGGTGATCAGAATCCTTCCTGCTTGTGATCCAGGTCCCCCGACGTGAAAACTGGGTGTGTTTGACCCTTTTGAGACTAGAACAGTGAGGTGCTTCATCTTATCAAAGGGTGACTAGAACCGTCATGGCTGTAGCAAGGCTGATAGGTGTCAAGGCCAGAAGGGGACCATCATGAGCCTCCTGTAGTCTGACCTTCCGCCTAATGCGGATCACAGAACTTCTTCAGAATAATTCCTGGAGCAGATCTTCTCGAAATGCATCCAACCTTGATTTGAAAATTCAGTGATTGAGAATTATCACGACCCTTGGTAAGATGGTGTTCACTCATGTGACTGTTGACCCTTTCACTGCCAGCGTCTAGAACTTCCATTGTCTGCTGGCTCCAAGTGTCTCGAAGAACTTCTCTGGTGAATGACTGGCCTGTTGGTTGGGTGGATCTGAATCACACTCCATAAGGTCTCTTCTGAGATCTGGAGGCGTCTTCATTTTATAGGCTGAGTTTTATAACTGGCTTCATTGGAGCAAGACGACAGCATGCTTGGGAGGGAAGACCCAAGGTTGTGTGTGTTGTCTGAATGTTTAAACACAAATGTGCCTTCTGTGCCAGTGGACTATCCTGTTACAACCATAGCTCAGCTAGTCACGGAAGACCTTGGAACACAGCTAAACAATTCTGGAGTCAACCTTTTGCTGCATCTCTAGCCATGTGCCCTACTAAGATGGGCATCGGATCCAGTGTGACCGCCTTGTTGGGGTGGCTGTACAGAATCAGAATGTGTTTGGGCTCTCTGGTTTCTCTGATTCATTCTCTGGCCTCCCTGTTCCAGTTCCGTTACTTTTGTTTTTTAAGAGCACTCCTGTTAATTAACCAGGTATTCATTGCAACTTGTTCCTCTCAAAGTCCAGCATTCGGCCGAAAAGTACATCAAAGGAGCCAATTGCTGTGGGATTGGAGAAGCTTCATGGGTTTGCGAGGAGGCATGGCATGTGGGTTTTAAAAATCCGACCTGTCTCTTTAGCAGGTCGAGGCAGTTCCACTTGTGCATTAAAAGTCCAATGGTTATGTAACCAACTCATTGTTGGTGACAAGGCCACCACATGCCTTTCAAAGCATCATCCGTCTGACCCCGTGGCTTCTAGATCTCTTATGGTCCTGTCTCAGTAGGGCCTCAGTTGTTTTTGCAAGCCTAATTGTGGAATGTCATTCTCTTTGCAGCCTGTAGATCATGTACATGCAGTTTCATAGCTACAGGTTTTAAATAAAATCTGGATTGTGCCACCAGCTTTGACCCAGGAATACCAACCAACTTATCTCCTGGGCTTTAGTGTTGTGAACTTAAGAGGCTGCTGGGGTGTATTGACCAGCCAGCTCTAACCACAGGATAGAAGGAAAAAGGGTGCGCATAAAAGGATGCTCTCACTTCTGGGGTAGATATTGGTGGAACGTCTGTCTGTGGGAGGCTCAAGTAATGCCCGCAGGCCTCCTTGTCTTGAGGACTGTCTTCCAGATGCAGGCCTAGACAAGGGAGGGAATGACAGCCTGCTTCCCCCTCTCCAGGCCTAGTTCTGCTCTTTGTTCCAAGGACTTCTGCAGGGTTAGACTCCAGCTAGGCTCTCTGGTTAGTTCTTGCTTGGCCTGTTTGCTGCCTGCCTGTTCTCGCAGACCGTTCTGATGACCTGCAGTGGAGCCGCCCTTCCACAGCAGCTCCAGCCTGCGGACTGCAAACTGGCTGACAAGCGCCGTGTAGGTTTCACAGTCCAGAAACAGTGCTCCTGGTGCAGGGAGGAAGCTAATTGGATTGAGTGATGTGGGGGCAGATGGTCGGCTGCTGCTGCAGAACCACCTCAAGGCCCGTTTGGGAAACTAAGTGTCGTGAGGAAGCCAAAAAGTGCCAAGCAGGAGATTGGTTCTAACTGGGCCTGGCTGCTGCTGTCAGCAGGAAGGCTAACCACAGTGTATATATACGTCGGGGCACATGATGCGAGGGGTCAGTGGAAGGCAAGTATTGGTGCGTTGTTTGAAAGATGCACCCCAGTTGCTGAGACGCAGACAATAACAGGCTCTGGTCTCCGGGGCTCTCAGAGTGGCCAGGCTCCAGCACTAAATAACATGGGATGTTGTGGAGCTCTGGAACGATGCTCTGTTGCAGTCTCTATTTTTGGAGCGTCGGGAGACTGGTGCAGATTTAATCCTTTGTCAGGTGACTGTTGGTGCAGCAGAGGGACAGAGAGCAAATGCCTGGCTGTGCGCCCCCATTTCCCTGCCACAGAGCAACTCCTGCAGGCTGCCTTGGTCCGGAAAGGGTGTCTGCCTGTTAGATTTCACAGCTCTGAAGACTCTTGCCCACAGACCAGGGTACAGCACCCGCCTCCCCTGCTGCCCTGTCCTGACTGAAAAAGACTACAGCTTGGTCTCCATGCCCCGGCCAGTTCTGGGACAGGATGTGCTGACTGTGCTTGAGGATGACTTTCTCTTTATGTTCTGTGGACACAGCCTCATGTCCCGGGGGCAGGGAGCCAGGGTCGAGGCTGCTCCACTTTCTGCAAGGTGTTCTGTGACTTTTCGTTTAAAGTCAAACATTGCTCTTGCAAATAACTCCAGCCACACCGAGCGATCAGTACAAACACAGCTTGTGTGGGTTCTGGGAGGCAAAACTCCAGTCTTCTCCCCTTGTGTCTCAGACTAAATATATTCAAGGGAGTGTGCCACTGCTGTGCTCGCAGCTCTGCTGCCCTTGGTATATGGAGCTTGTTCAGACATGCAGAAATTCCTTGGTTGAGAGCTTGGGCATATGCTGAGGTCGGGCTAACTTAACCACCCACTCCCATTCTGCCTTCTTCCCCATCCCCCAGAAAACCTTCCTGCAGCTCTGTGTGTGTGTTGGGGGGAATGGGGGTTTGTTTTCGAACAATTACACAGAGTCATGTTCCTGTGCTAAAGCAGCCAGCGTGATGATTCCTCGCTGCTGGCTGGTTCATGCCATTTATAAGCCTACACGCTGGCCCAGATGACGTAAAGGATGGAAACCACTGAAGATTAATCACTTGAGGGAGGCTGGTGGGGGTGGAAGGAGAAAGATGGATGACTTATTGCTTGTGAATCAGGCCTCTTGGAATGATGGAGATTCTGCAGGGGGAAGGACCTTCTGCAGCATCATGAGCGTGCGTGGGTGGATGTCTCTCCCCATCCCTAGCCAGATGCTCCTGCCACTCTAAATGGCAGCTGTTGATCATTTCCTCTGGTTTCCTCCCTAGATTAAAGGTTCACCAGCACCCACGTTCATCCCCTATTATGCAGGGCTCATTTTTGTAGGACCATAGTCTTGGGAATATGGCTGGAGATCGGCTCCCTGGGAGTGGAGTCCTGGCTTTTCAGCTGCACGTGTGGAGGCTTGTCGGCATGGAGACCTTTGTCTCTACGGAGGCTGGGAAGACTTCAGCTGATACACGCTGTGCGGTTTGGGGCACCATCAACTAGAGCAGATTTTCTCAAGCAGGGGTATGTGTACCCTTGGGGATACACTGAAGTCTTTTGTGGGGGGATGTACATCAACTCATCTAGCTATTTGCCTAGTTTTACAACAGGCTACATAAAACCACTAGTTAAGTCAGTACAGTCTGAAAGTTCATTCGGGCACTGACTTGTTTCTACTACTTCATATGCCTTGTGCTGAAATGTAAATACAGTGTTCCTATTCCAATTCCTTTATTTGACGATAAGGTGGTAGAAAGTCAGCAAGCTTTCTGTGATAGTTATCCATGTTTTTGTAAGCAAGTAGTTTGTGAGGTGTAACTTGGCGGAATGCGAAACAAATCCGACCCCTGCAAAGGATACAGTAACCTGGCCAGGTTGAATGGCACTTGTTTCATAACCTCAGATTACTGTCGGACCATGTTTCTCAACCGGTGGTATGTGTACCGGTAGGGATATGTGAGTGAAGTCTGGGGGTACTTACGTGGGTTTTTTTTCCCCCCCGAAAAAGGTGGTGGGTTGTTTTTTTTTTTTTTTTTTTGTTAAATAAAAGGCTGAGAAACCCTGAGCTAGAGCAGCAGTTTTCAAACTACAATGCGCTGCAACCTCCTTCTGACAACAGAAGTTACTGTGGGACCCTGGGGCAGTGGGAGGCAGAACCCAAGCCCAGACCCCACTGAGTTGGGATAAGGCACACACATTTCATTGAGTCTAAGCTGTTTCCTATGGTGCTTCCAGCTCTCTGAGTGACCTGGCTTCAGGCATAGTGACTTGTCCAAAGCCCACTGGAAGCTGTTGCTCATCTAGTGCTGTGTCAACACTAAACTTCCTTGTGAAATCCTCTGCACACCCCAGATTAAATATTGCCACCATCTGCAATGCACAGAGCACCCCTGGGGGCAGTGGGTTTAGGGCTGGGTGTACAGCCCTGTGGGTGAGGAGGAGGTGCCAGGTGCATGAGTGAAAATTGCACCAGAGAAGGCTGGAAGACAAAGCCAAGAAGATGGACAGTGTCCAGGCTGCATATGCAGTGAGTACAGCAACACTGTAAATAGTTACACCAGAACTGCATGATCGCTGCCTATAATTAGATATCTCAATCTCTTTATAAATAGATCTCTGCTGAATGGGAATATTATTGCAGACCCTGCTGGCTTGCAAAGAGGAGACACGTGTGGTGCTGGGCTCTGTCCTCTTCCTCCTTCGCCTCCAAGGAGATGGTGGCAAATATCCTTCCCCTTATCTGAGAGAGGTGTCTGATCTGGCTGTTTAAAGCAAGACCCTGGGGCTGCCGGGTCTTAAACTTGTACTGACCTGCTGCACGTTCTTGGGCAAATCAGAACCTTGGCTCAGTAGCGTACTTCTCGGTTTGGTCGAGATAACATTCCCCTTTGCTTCCCTGGGGCTTCCTTCTGCCTGGGAACCTGCTCTAGGAGAGACTTTTTGTCAAGATGAGTCACTGCTCTTTGTCGTGGGTGCCTGGATGACCTGCAGCTCAAATCCAGGGACAACAGGGGAGGACTGATGCCCTAAGCCAGGGGTCGGCAAGGTGCGGCTCTTTAAGTAGCCACTTGCAGCTCCGAGCACTGCCGCCTCCGAGTCCTCGTGTGGCTCTGGAGGCAGCCGTGGCTTAGACAGAATTTATTCATTTAAAAAATACATTTTGTTTAAGTGGCAGCAGCTCTGGAGCTGCTGAGCAGTCAGGGGAGGCAGGGAGCCCGGAAGTGAAAGCTGCCCAGCAGGGGACTGCCCCATGTCAGTCAGCCGGCGGAAGTCAGCTGGCAAGAGAGTAGGGGTGGCTGAGCCTGCCCCTGAGGGAGCCACGCAGCCCACCAAGAAGGTGGTGGAGAACAGTGGAGGAGCTGTCGAGGCAAGTTTAATCCTGGGGGAAGGCGGAGGGGGGAGGTTGGGGCTCAAAGGGGTTAAGCCTGGAAGCAGAGGCGGGAGGTCGAGTGTCAAGGGGCTTAAGCCTGAGAGAGGTTGGGGGTGAGGGGGTTTAACCCTGGGGGTGTGGGGCCCAGAGGGGTTAATACTGAGGGCAGGGGGTGGAAGGTTGGGGCTGAGAGGGGTAAAGGCTAGGCGTGGGGGGCAGAAAGCCTGGGGATTAGTGGTGGATTTAGGGGCTGAGGCAGGCACAGCCTGGAGATGGGGGGTGATTTAGCTTTGTAACTGGCACACATAATTGCATGTGTGCTATAATTAGAATAGGGGTGATAAAAAGCACGGTTTGATGTGATTTATTAAGGGATGTCTCCTGTTCACGTGCACTGCTGCTCTTGAAGGATTGATTTTTGTAACTGAATTTTTGGCTCTTCTCGCAATTTTGGCTGCAGACCCCTGCCCTGAGCTGTAAGGCAATACCCGATACCTCCTCTCTAAAGGCTCTGCACAGCTTGTTAAGGAATGAACTGAACAAGGTCCTGGCTGGGATGACTTAGTGGGGGTTGATCTTGCTTGAAGCAGGGGGCTGGACTAGATGACCTCCTGAGGTCCCTTCCAGCCCTAGGATTCTGTGATTCTGAGCTGTCAATGCTTGGGTTGAGCAGGAGGCTGGGCCATGCCTCTCCGAGGAGCAGTGGAGCTAACATCTGGGCATGAACCTAACAGGGCCTATTTGTTTCCTGTGCGATACAGTTTTCTAGTTGTTAATCTTTTTTTTTTTTTTTTTTTTCCCACGTGAGGTGGTGACCTTATGCATCAAGCATGGGTAGGGAGTTGTGTTTCTAGCTGTCCACTTTACTTGCTGTGTATGTCACATCACCTCTCTGCTCGAACATGGAGAGGGGTGTGTGTGTGAGACCTTCATGTAGGGGCTTCTAAGATCTTAAGAAAACAGAAGGTGCTTTCCCCATTTTCTAGAAGGGTGGAGAGCATCTGAGTCAGACATACAGTAATGTTTGGCTTCCTCCTTGGGGTATTGTGTGGCTTTGTGATGTGCTCTGTAGGTCTACCTTGCTACTGACATGATAGGAGGGCAGTTCTGAGTACACTGTTGTGGCTTCTCTTGCCTCCTTTGGTTGTTTCTCGTGTTTAGTCCTCTGCACCCAAACCACTTGGCTCTCCATGGTCCTCTCTTAGCTTTGATTTCTGCTCCCTTGGTTTCCTAATTTTCCATCTTGATAGATGCTTCTAGAGAGAGTTTTGTTTTCTTCCTATGTCATTCATCTTGATGACTGCTTCTAGGGTGTGGTTGTCATAGTTCAAGCCAATTGAAGACTCCTGCATTTCCCTCTTTGGCCATTCGTGCCGATAGAATGTGTATCCCACACTTAAAGCACAGTAACTCAGCTTGCAATTCAGGCTGCTTTCAATAGTGCTACTACAAGTACAATTGAACCAATCTTGACCAGTGTTTGTCGATGACCCCAAAGTGGGAGGGCAGGAGGGACACTGGGTCTGAAGAGCCCAGAGGGAAAATTCAGGACAGCTGAGGGTCTGGCAGCAGTTAGGAAAGTAAATGGAGCTCTGGGATGGATGTATAAATAGCAGAACAGAGGCTGTCTTGAAAGAGGGAGTTCTGGCAATGATCAAAGAGCAAACAGGGTCACATCTGGAGTCCTGCACACTCTTTGGGGCGTCATGTCATCCAAAAGAATACTGAAAAAGCGGTGAATGTAAAGAAGACGTTAAAATGATGCTCAAGGGTTAAATACACCCAAAGAAATTATTGAATCTATCTACATCTATATAAAAGAGAGAACAAAAAATCCTTTTATTTAGAAGATCAGGGCAGATTTTAAAATGTCACAGTAAGCCAAGTTGCACCATTAATTCTCATTATCATTCCCGTATGCGTCATAATGTCCACATCTTTTCTTTTAAGAACTCAAGAATTTATGTTGAATTTTTAGATCAAAGAAATGTACTTCAGTCCTGGCACAGCAAGGAAACTCTTTCGGGGGGGATTAAAAACCAGCCAGAAAGGTTTTAGCCTGTCCATCCTTTTTTTTTTTTTTTTTTTTTTTCAGACACTTCACCATTTAAACAGTTCCAAGCCCCCTCCTCCCAGTTTTTTTGAGGTAATACAAAGCTTGAAAGCTTTGTCCAAAAATTGCTACCACTGAGTCTCTCTTGTAAGTGGCTTTTGCCGCAGCAGCTTGGTTTTCCTTGCTGCTTAGAGTTGCCAGCTCTCAATACTTTCAGTTTCTGTTCAGAATAGAAGCTTTTGGCTTGAATCAAAGTGTTTCACATTTAAAACAAGCTGCAACAAAAGGGCTTGACTGGAATGGCTGCGAGAGAGGCTCAGATCTTCATGTGGTAATTCACTGGGCCCGCCAGTAGCCCTACATTCTGAGGCTTTTATCCACAGCCTACTTCCTGTTTCATGGCTTGTGTTTGGATAGACTCCGAGGCTTCTCCAGTTTAATTCCACTCTATCCAAAGGATGGAGAAAATATTCTCGCAGTGTATGGTAAGGAGGCTGCCGTTGTCCTGGGGCGATTTTGTCACTTCAACAAGTTCTGCCTGTATTGAGCTGACTTTGTGACTTCCAGCCTACCAGCTTCAATTCATATGTGGAGTAATGCCCAATAATTTGAATAATTTCAGTAGCCTACTGGGGTTTACGTTAACAGTATCGGCTCGGGGGACAAACATCCCAGTCGTTTTTATGGAGCGCTCAATGAAGTGGTTGCTGAAGGGCTGGTTCTTAACCCTCCTTGAGCGCAGTGGGGATGGACTGTGAGACTTGTGGAGGTCTCTTTCAGGCCTGTATTTTCAATTAGATGTGCCACAGCACTCAATGTTAAGATGCATGAGGAAGGAGATGCATAATAACACAATATTTTCCAAATTCACACTAAGCCCTCACGTGAGCTGTTGGCAGTTGTGGTGACTCATCTCAAATAAGAGCACAAATACAGGTACTGAGAGTGGTGGCAGAGCTGTAAGAGAGGACCTGAAAATATAATAGGGAACAGTTTAGAGAAAAAAGCAAATTGGGAGGATCTGTTGTCCTTGTCTCCTAACACAAACTTGATCTGAAGGAGTGGGTCTGTCCCACAGAAGCTCATCACAGAATAAATCATTTTGTTAGTCTTTAAAGTGCTACATTTTTGCTGCTTTGTTAGAGTACAGACTAACACGTCTACCTCTCTGTTACTATACAAAGACACGGGGATGTTCAGTAATGTTCCAAATGGGCAGAAGGAAATACTTTTCATACAGTGCACAAGTAGCCTCTAGAACTCATTGCCACAAGAAGTAATTGAAGCTAAAAGTTTAGCAGGATAAGAAAAGGTTAACCATTAGTATGGCTAATGAGCATATTCAAGAGTGATGGTTATAGTAAATGATTTAAATGATTTTTTTTAAAATATCTCTGGAAGGTTATAAACCTTCATGTCTCAGGACACAAGCCAATTTTTACTACTAGGGTTAAAGCATCTGGTGCTGACCACATTTTGAGAGAGATGCTGGACTAAACGGACCACTAATCTCCATTTCTGGTGATTTTCTGTCTTACCAGTCAGTGGGTAAAACTTCAGCAGCAAACAGCTATTTCAGGAAGGTAGAATTCCTAGTCCTAACACCCAACGTGACTGGATTTACTAGATGTCTGTGGAATTACAGCTGCTGTTCGTCTTTTTAAGCATCTGCTCCAATACCCTCTGTCTGTATTGTGAGATTTATTTCCAGGCACTGAGCTTTCTGTAGTCTCTTAAAATCTTGATGTTTTGGCCAGTTTCTCTCTTGACAAGTTATATTTTTACTTTCTCAAATTCTCCATTTCTGGCTTTGGTTGGAGAAGTTACTAGTTACTTCCCTACCGAAGAAAATTTATTTGAAACGCTATCTAGAAACTTAGGTATTTTACAAATTAATCTATAGTAGAAAATTTCAGTGGTTTGCTTGTAAATTAATGGAAAAGTCCGGAATTGGAAGAAAGCCCTTTATCTAACCACCTGCTAATTAATGGCATGATTTGAGTGGTCCTAGCCTTACTTTCTCAAAACAATACAGCTTTTTGTTGTCTTCTGTATGGCAAGTTTCACAGTGGAGATTACTGTTACAGTGATGGGAGGAATAGCAACAGATTAAAATAACCCTGTCTTTATTTCCTTTTTTTGCTGAGTAGGGAAAGTCTGTGAGCGACAGTATATTTTTGTTTTTATGGCAAGCCTTTTCAATGAGACTGAGTATTGATTTTGATGGGGAAAACGGGTCTTTGATGTGTTGAATAGTCTTAGAGATTTTGAAAACCTGAACTTTCCAATCAGGCTCCCTGGGACATTGGGATAATTAAGCAGCCATTTGTTTTGAAAATTATATACAACCTTTTTAAGTGGAAGAATTGAAGCGACTTACAAGGCATTTATATTGCTGGTGAAGATTTCAGAGCTGGTGGTAGTTTTTCACTTAATTAGGGTTTGCAGGAGTGTGTGCATGTGGTAGAGTTACCATATTTGACCTTACAAAAAGAGGACACCCCTGTGAGGGAGTGTGTCTGTATCAGCATCTACCAACTCCAGTTGTATTAATATACTGTATACACCACAACACATTAATACTATGTGAATTGGTAGCTGCTGATGCAGACACACTCCCTCACAGGGGTGTCCTCTTTTTTTTGGAAGTTCAAATGTGGTAATCCTAGGCGAGTGCAGCTCTTTGGGACAAGGGCAGTTATTTTCTGTTGGTGCTGTGCAGTATGTATTACAATGAGGCCCAGGCCTGTTTTTCTTCAGTGTAGATGAGTGACAGGGAGAATAAAACAAATGCGAGAACTCTGCTGCCCTCCAGTCTCTGCTGCCGGCCGCAACTGATATGGGATCAAACCGGTTTCCATGCGAGGAGGATGTCACTCAGGCATGGTTCACCTTTTTTGGTGCCCATATCTGGAGAGGGACACCCCCCACCGCCCTGAACCTACCTTAGCTCAGCCTGGAGATCTGCCATCTTCCCTCCGAGACAGGAAAGATAAGTGTACAGAAAAAACGGGGCCATTGGCTTGATCGTGATTGAACTGGTCATCCTCTTTCTTTTTTCTATGCCTTCCAATCACTCCCATCATAGCTAGGGCAGCAAACAACCCCTAATGATACAGCAGGAATGCTGCTCCCAGGCCATACTGAGGAGAGGCTATTTTACTGGGGTCTACTTCAGGAGGGAGAAACAATAGACACCATGTGTTGCTTGCCCGTTCATCAGCGACCTGCTTGCATTGGGAGAAACCCAGTGCTGATGGGACTTCACCTGGCCTCTCTACACTCCCATTCATGCTGCAGAAAAGCTGCATTGAAATAACTTCGAAAACTTCAAGGCCAGACCCTTGGGTGAGGTGTGGAAATGAGATGCCATTTGGGAGCTGACCCCGACAGCTGCTTATGGGCTAAGGATGGCCATGCAGAAAGAGCCTTCTTTGTCGTCTTCCATCATGGCCAAACCTCCAGCTACAGCTGGTTGGAGGCTTGTTGTAGTTCAGCAGTCAGCAGCCCCTGGCATGCATGCCCAGAGAGGCATGTGAGCTGATTTCATCAGCCCATGAGGCAGGAGCTCAGCCCCCACCCTCGTCCCCCATGCAGCGAGGACCTTGCTTGCCTGTGGATTAACAGAAGACCAGCTAATGCTACCAACCACCACCTAAATGGCAAAGCTCTGCATCTTTATTTATTAATGAAGCTATTGGCAGCAGGACTGTTGGTGACTTTAAAAAGTATCCCTGGCACTCAGACTGTACTTAGAGGTCAAAAGGTCAAATTTTGGCACTCTGACTTGGAAAGGTTGCTGACCCCTGTTGCAGTTTGTGGTTTGCTTCCCATTTGCAAATGCAAACATTTTAAGAAGTACCCACGTTCTCTTGCCTGGCATGGTCCTGTCGCCTTTTGCACTGCGGGTCTCGTCTCTGCTGGAGAGGGCTGGGGAGTTGTAACTCCATGGTAGAGATCCCAGGCTGGGGTAACAGAAATTGCTGTGGTCAAGTGCAGAGGTCTTGGGTGATTAGCTCCAGCAGGAGGAAGAGGGGTTGGGCTGATAGGGAGGCAAACCATGTGCAAATGTAACGGTGCCCTTCTGAGGCCATGTTTGCTCCTCATTGACGTTCCATATGTGTGATTTGGATACATGTAACTGTCTTTTGGGACTGGGAGAAGGGGGGAGTGTGTGTGCAGGGTAGTGGGAGGTTATCTGCTGGCAAACTGCTGACTAGCCAGGATAGCGAATAGATTGCAGCTGGATCCTCTCAAAGCCCCGTTCGTGGTGCTTACAACTGCTCGTTTGACACAGCTATTTTTAATTTCCCAAGTGGACTTTTCACAAACGATTTGCATCCCCCCTTTCCTCTCACCCCCATGCTGCTCCGCCCCCCCCCCCCATCCCTCCCTTTTCCAACATCCTCTCCATTTCCCCTGGGTCTGGAAGGGGGGCAGCCCCTTTTTTCTTGGGAGGCTCTGGAAGTATGTGTAGGCCTCCACCACTCTGGGCCAGTGTGGGTGTGTACAGAGCTGGGAAACCGGAGAGATAAATAAATACTCAATTAGGCCAGCATCCAAGATTCAGGGAAGGAGTAGGGGGAAGGGCGGGAGAGTGGGGATGTCCAAATTTTGGAATGCTTGAGAAAACTGCAGGAGCCTAAGGCAAGCTCCGAGGTTGTGGGCTTCCCACAGACTCTGAGGCCTACGCTGAGCGGGGA
Source organism: Carettochelys insculpta (assembly GCF_033958435.1). Lineage (NCBI taxonomy): Eukaryota > Metazoa > Chordata > Testudines > Carettochelyidae > Carettochelys > Carettochelys insculpta. The sequence goes on from NC_134152.1 coordinate 32,022,632, forward strand.
GGGCTGGAGGCCTGGGAGCTGAACTACATTCCCACATTCAACATTAATAATGTGAAGCAAGAGCTCTGACAGCAGGAACACGTGAGAAAGGAACAGCTTCCCCCTGCCAGCCTTTGTCCTCCTCATCCCTGAAGGAAGGGGAAAGATCCTGTCACCCTGGACAAAGAATGGATCCTCTGTCTTTGTGAGCAGGGAGAGAGCAGGGTGTATTGCGTTTAAATACTGTACGGGGGAGAGGAGGGAAGAGGAAGGATGGCAGATCTCCAGACTGAACAAAGGCAGGGTTTTTTACTCCCCCTTTTTTCCTTTGGAAACTCTCTCCACTTCATTCTGCACCTATTTGAAACTAAATCCCTATTTAAAACTCTGCCCGATGCCCAGAGAGAGCACAGTGACTCGTCTGTATAATTTTATTTCCTTTTCCAAGGGAGGTATGAATTGGTAACACCTCAGTTTCTGAACTGATTCAATTGTTCACGTGTGGTGGCTGCCACTGGAGGAACAGAAGGGGTGGGGGGAAGGCATGGAAAGGTCTCTGTTTGACGTTGAGGGGAGGCTTAATGTTTGCAAGTGGTGGGAAATAGAAGATGGGATTGCAAAATGAGTGACTAGAAAGATCAAGACATTTCCTCTCTGTGCAATAAGTCATCTTGGTTTAAATTGCAGTGATTATTTTTATGTCACAGACTCCTTATGCTTCCTTTTGGAGTTTAGTAATGAAAAATTGCATTCTCGCTTTTGGATACGAAAGTCCAAGTGCGTACGCTAGTCAAGCAACAGCATGGTTTGGGATTAATAAATTACTTATTCAGAATTGTTATTTCTGTATGATGGTAACCATTAGTGAATGTTACAAATCAGGTTTACTAGACATAAATTATTCATCAGACTATGTGAAAGGTAGAAAGTTTCTATTAGTGTTAAAGGGACCCTGATATTAACACACAGATGTTTTCTCCCCCCACTATATTTTTATGTCTATGTTAGGAATGATTTGATTTGTATCAATAAATGTCAATAAGCATCACTTTCCTTGTCAGCACAAACAACTGAAAAAAATAATTTCCATTTATAACTGAAATATACAGGTACGTAAAGTAAGAAAAATAATGCTCAAGAATTTAGTTGAATTTGATTTTAAGGATATTTACTTTGTCAGTGTCTCGTGATCAATTTATACAATTTGTGTTTTAATGGCTTACAAAGGTTTAATGTTTTGAATGTCAAAATCTGCTATCATTAAATCACTATCTGAGCCCTTCTATTTTCTGACCCTTCCCATAATTTCTTGCAATTATGAAAATTTTATATGCTAAAAATGCTTAAAATGCATAATGTTGTGCAAATTTGAATTCCAATTGGTTACAAATTGGAAAAAGTATAAACATCTGTATGAGCTGTCAGAAATTTAAAAAATTAAAATTGAATTCTGCCAAGTCTATTTATAAATAACCGTAGCTTTCTAAAACTGACCTTTTTTTTTTTTTTTCTTTTTTTTGTTTTTAAAAAAAAAACCCCTGAGGTATTGACTGCTATTTGGTTTTTGGAAGATTTCTGGTGAACAAATATCACCTTTTTAGACTTTTGTTAACTTGCAGAATGTCACCATTGTTTGGGTTGCAAACACTTCAGGTTTTAAAAAAACAAGAAACGATGTGATTCTGTTGGAAGTGCAGATATAAAATTACATACATAGTCTTGGAATAACTCCTTGTGTTGGGGAGGGGGTGTAGTACAAATGTTGAGATTTGTCCTGGATTACTCCTGTATTTCACTAGGCTTCACCTCAGATGTATTTTGTTTAAATAAGCTCTTTATGTTTTGGTAAACTAAAGAAAAACAAATACCCACCTTGACCTGATAGTTTCACTTCAGCACAGCCAATTAAATAACAAATGTGTTAACGTGTGGGGAAAATAAAAGCTCCTAATAAATTTGATGAGAGATTATAAAATTACCATTGGTAAATCTTTTGATATTTTACATTGTACCTTTCCCCAGTATCCATGTAGTATTGGTGGGGAGAGTGTTGGCTCATCAGTGAGTCTTTTAAGAACCCATCTTAGCCTTAGTGTCTCCAGATATTGACTGATGAGTATCATAACCAAACTCTTTAGTAGTATTTTTCATGGCTATAACTTCACACAGGAGGGTAATATCATTACCCCCATTTTACAGATGGGGGAAACTGAGGCAGGAAGGTCAAGTGGCTTGCCCACGGTCCAGCAGGCCAGTGGCAGAGATGTGCTAGAACTCAAGTCTTATGAATCCCTTTCCAGTCTGCTGTACCCATTGGGTTACACTGTCTCCCAGGGTGTGTTGGAGCTATAAGTGGCCCATGCTCCATTCTGGTTGGGTAATCAGTTCTCGTGTACCTATAAACCTGGCAGCTCTAGCTCTTCTTAAAACTCCTCTTCCTTAAAGGACTACCCATTGATGGTTTATTCTGGAGAGGGCCAGGTGAGCTAATGTGGGGTACGACAGGACCATGTGGGACTTCGGACTCTATAGTCCGTGGATGGGTGTGTCACACGTGGTATTAGTGAGTAATGTCCTCTCCAGTGTTGGCGAGAGTGCACCATGTTTATAGGCACGTATCTCTGTGTTGCTCTCCATATCTGCAGCTGTTGAAAAGGGCCCCGGCTTTCTGTTCTGATGCTCTGTTGCTCCAGGAGCATCGGCATTTGTTCCCTCGTTGCTCTTGGCTGAGGGGTGTCCTGATCTGTTAGGGAGAACGCACTCCTCCCCGACTTCCAGCCATGCCTCCCAGATTAGTAGCGATTTGTGTCTTGTTCCTCCAGCAGTGTTAAGTGGTGCAGTTTGCCTTCTGAGAGATCATGGGGTCATGTTTTTGCAGCCGTGCCTGGAACGCTGTTCCCCTCAGTGCAGTATCTGTGAGCTGTCTTGACCTCTGGGGGAAGCAGGAAGTAAGTGCTGTCTGGCTCCTTGGAAAACAACAGGAAAATTCCACCCTGGGTAAAGGGGATAGTTCCTGAAATGGCCTTCAGGTAACAGACTGTGATCAAACAACTCTTTTCCCTTGGGGGCCAGTTCTCCATGGTGGTTGTCCTCCCATCAGTCCGTACTTGTGTAGCTTGATGGGTCTCCCCAACCTTCCCAACCATCTATATGCATGTCTCACTTCCAGTCCTACTTCACTAGCTGTGCGTCTCTTCCAGCGTCTTTTTGGCCTCCGCCTTCAGCCTCCCCTGCCTGACCAGGAGATGTACACTGTGCGCTGGTCCCTTGACAGCTGGGAAAAGCGCTCAAGTGCCTTAGAGTTGGTACTGTCCCAATGCTCTTTGGCTGCCATGGCCTCTACCCCTCTTCTGGGATTGGTTCCTTGTGCACTGCCAACAGGCCGAGTACCGAAACCAGCTCCTCTCGTCTCCCTCCTTCCTGCATCCATAGACTTGCTTTGCATCTCCTGCCAGCTGGGACTGACCACCCCGGATGCATGGCAGTAAAACAGAGTGCTGATTGTTTCAGCCTGGCTTCCATGTTGTCTCTCACCCTGACAATAGCTTTGTGTGCTGGTTGGTTGTCAGCCAATTAACTTGCTCCTGGGAGCTGCCCTGTGTATTCAGATTGGTCAAAAGTATCATTTAATTGTTACTTTTATCTTTCCGTGTAGTGCTGAGCGTCCGCGGTTAGAAAAATTCCTTCTGGACAGTGTTCTTGTGTAATTATTTGTCTTGCATCTCCCAGAAGGGGCATAGGTTGCTACACGGAAACACATAGGCAAGAGCAATTGTGTGGATGCTGATCTGATTTATGCGTGGAGTAATTTAAGAGTTGGAGTGGGAGTAAAGAGAGGGCACTGCCTACCAGCTTCTCTGGACGGTGCCAAGGAGTGACTTTGCTCGTAGCTGATTTCTTACGTCTTCTTATAATCTATACTGTCTTGTGTTTGTCCACTTGAGCATTATGTAAGCCTAGCACAAAAGCCCAGAAACAAACTTTTGCTAATCCTGTTTAAAGTAATCATGTGAGATGTATCCCCCTCCCTGTTGTGCCGCTGACGAGAGGAGTAGCCTTTTGTTCTGTGGCGCATCCAGCATTTAATCCTGCGTGTTAGATATGGCGCCGCTCCCTTCTGCTTGATGTAGTTCTTCAGTGTGGGCCTTTCAATCAACACATCCACTGCTCAGCCATTGTGTTACTTTGCGGTGTGAGAGAAGGAAGATGACGTGGAGAAAAGAGGGCCTAAATGTTTACCCAGAAAACAACCATGAGTCTGGAAAAGTATGTGTGGTGTGTGTGTTAGGTGAACTTCTCCTTCCTCTTTGTAAAGAGTGTTACAAAGAGGAGGGAGAAAAATTGTTCTCCTTGGGTTCTGAGGATAGGACAATAAGCAATGGACTTCAACTGCAGCAAAGGAGGCTTAGGTTGGATATTAGGTAAACCTTCCTGTCGGTGTGGTTAAAACACTGGAATAAATTACCAAGGAAGGTTGTAGACTCTCCATCACTGGAGATATTTAAGAACAGGTTGGATAGACATCTATCGGGGATAGTCTAGATGGTAAAAGGTCTGGAGAACATGACTTATGAAGAAAGGCTGAAAGAATTGGGCTTGTTTAGCTTGGAAAAAAGAAGATTGAGGGGGGACATGATAGCGGTTTTCAGATATCTTAAAGGGTGTCATAAGGAGGAGGGAGAAAACTTGTTCTTCTTGGCCTCTGAGGAGAGAACAAGAGGCAATGGACTTAAGCTGCAGCAAGGGAAGTTTAGGTTGGACATTAGGAAAAAGTTCCTAACTGTCAGGGTGGTCAAGTACTGGAATAAGTTGCCAAGGGAGGTTGTGGAATCTCCCTCGCTGGAGATATTTAAGAACAGATTAGATAGATGTCTATCAGGGATGGTGTAGATAGTGGTCGGTCCTGCCGTTGGGGCAGGGGACTGGACTCGATGGCCTCTCGAGGCCCCTTCCGGTCCTAGTGTTCTATGATTCTACTTTGGTCTTGCCGTGAGTGGAGGAGACTGGACTTGATGACCTCTTGAGGTCTCTTCCAGTTCTGGTGTGCTGTGATTTCTTTCCCAGGTCCAGCTGGGGACCCTGATTCTGGCTGACTGGCCACATGGTTTTCCCAGCCCAGCAGGAAGCTCTGGAGATTTCATTGGGGTTAATGAGCTTTCCAGCCCAATTTTGGAAGAGACAAGGGCTTTCACTTTAAGCTTCTGAGCCTTTGGGAGAGTATCTGAACCTCCTGCCTCTCGCTAATGTGCACAGATGGTTGCTTTTCTTATTTTTTTATTTTGAAGTTATTTGTGAAAGATAATGCACAGACTGCTGGAAATGAGACCTGATGCCCTAGAGGCAGAAGGGGCTCAGGGAATGTGCAGCAGTTTGGGAGATGGAGTCAGCTCAGGGGTTCTGCTAAGCCATGTGTCATTGGTAAAGCCAAGGATGTGATGATGGCTGCTGTTGTGTTGGCAGGCCCACAGTAAAGTTGCCTTTTAGATGGAGCTTTCTGAAAGAAGCCAAATCTGTCTCCTTGAGAATGGGTGGTGGCCATCAACTGTATTCTACTGTGGTTGCTTCACTGCTCTACTGCTTGGGCCCTGTCTGACTCCTCCACCTCTGCTCTTTTGAATACTTGCCACTTCCATACCACCCGTTGACACCACACAACATCACTATGCAGCTTTAAGAGGTGTGACCTGAAGCCAATCACGACAGGGAATTGAGAGCAGAGCCAGAAGTAGAACTCCAAACCTTCTGACCTGCAGAAACAAGAAGGAACTGACATGATGTATTGAATACATTGCATAGGGAGGTTGAGGAATCTCCATCACTGGAGATATTTAAGAGTAGGGTAGACAGATACTCATCAGGAATGGTCTCTAGAGACTCTAGACTGTGCTTGCTCCTGCCGAGAGGTCAGGGACTGGACTTGATGAACTTTTGAGGTCCTTTCCAGGTCTCATGGTCTATGATTCTATGAGGTTTGGCCATTGGGCAGCCCGTGACTGTGCATCTAGCTCATCACTTTATTTCCTCTTCTCTTAAGACATGTTCCCTATGTGCTCTGTTGCTTAACCTGCTGCCACTTTCCTAAGCATGTCTGGCAGATTGGGGTGTGTTAGGAAGATGATGTGGTACCACAGTATCTGCACGCGGCATTAAAATATCATCCCGTTCTGAGAGTCAGCATCCAACGAGAAAAATTCCTAGGCACAGGAAGCTGTTTGGGATTCCTTGCCAAAGCCCTGAAAATAGGGCTTTGCCAATCCTGGCAGGGCTACTCCCATAACCACAAGGAAAAGTGGCAACCCTGCCCCTACCCTCATGTAAGGGAGTGGTGTCAGCCTCCTTTGCCAGGTGTGATACACCCATAGGTGGGATTCTGCTTAGGGATGGATCTGGGACCTGAGCGCTGTATGTGAAAATGGGAGGTCCTATAAATTTGAAACGGAAATGCTATTCTGAGGGGCCCTGGTTGCATGTTTAAATAGTTCCTGGCTGCAAAGAGGTGCAGCTGACCTCTAATAATATGCAGTAGTACCCCCAGGCCCTTTAGCACAGAAGCCACAGCTTTTTGGGTCATTATGTGTTTTACAAGAAGAGTGGCAGACCCATCCTCCTGCATAATGGTGTTCAGAGGCTGGCGTGAGTGTTGTAAACCAAGAGCTAATCCACAGTGAGACCCTCCCATCGCTTTCTGAAACAAAGCCCCTGTCTCATCTCCATCAGCATCTTTAATTTGATCCCACTCGCTTTTCGGCTAGTAGAAGTTTCAGTTAAACATGGCCACAACGAAAACCTTTGGCTGGAAGGAAACCACGGTCACTGCTCTATGGCCGGGGCTCAAACTGCATGTGCGCCATACTAGTCCAGACTTAACTTTTGTTCAAAGGTGGCTTGGCTGGCTGGTGGCAGATGGTGCCAAACCATGAATGAACCCACTAAGTGGCACCTCCTGCATTTTTGTTTTCAGCAGAATTTGGCCCAGGCTGTGCTAGCTGGTCCAATGGCATTATCCTGAGCTGGTTGAAAACTGGTGAGGAGAACTTGGCCAGAATTTTCCATCAGGATGGACTGGATCACAGCTGGTGCTGCTTATACCACATGGAACATTTTGATCTGGAGGGAAAAACCTCTGTTCTGTTAGAAAACATCTGGCTTTTCAATGAAAAAGTGACAACTTGCTGGTGTGAAATCAGAAAACTCCTGCTTTTGTGGACAAACCAGCGAACCTCACCAATTAGAAAGCCAACCAAGTGAGCAGAAACCCTGCATTTTGGGGTTTTTCCTTTCTCTTCACTCTTTCCCAGCTAGCTCTGCTGGTCAGTAATCACAGTGTCTGGCCCAGTGTATCTGGAGGCTTTAGACTGTGATTAGCTCAATTGATGGCTCACTGGGAATGGCCCCAGACAGCTAGAACTATATTCACAGTACTCGGAGAGGTAGCTGTGTTAGTCTGTAGCTTCGGGAACACCAAGATGTCTTATGGCACCTTATAGACTAACATATTTTGGAGCATAAGCTTTCGTGGGCAAAGACCCACTTCATCAGATGCATGAGTGGGGGTGGGGGCACAAAGGCAGTTTCTCTGCTCTGGGTGCTAATGTCTCCCCGTTAGACTCTCACAAAGGCTCACATCCTCCTGTCTGATCTGACCTGTTTTTTCCTCTTCTGATAAGTACTGTTGATACTGGGCCATTTCCACCTTGCTGAATAGACCTTGTCAGCTCTAGCCCTCCCTCTTACTGGGACCCCACTCTTTAAATACCCCTCTGAAACCTCTCCCATGCATCTGATGAAGCTGGTCTTTGCCCATGAAAGCTGATGTTCCAAAATATCTGTTAGTCGTTAAGGTGCCACAAGACTTCTTGTTGTTCTCATTCACAGTACTGTTAACTGCAAGGTGGCTTATAATTTGTTTGGGGGAGTTAGCTTTTATCTTCCCTCTCCTGCTCCCCACCTCTAAATTTAAGAGTCTTTCTTCCCTTCTGCTCTGCTGTGTGGGAAACACACATGCACTGAAGTACAGGTTTCCCCACTTGGTGTAACTCAACCCATAGCCTTGCTCACAGCCAGGCAAGTATTCTGGTTATCATTTCCCATCTCCATTGGGGAGCGGATACACAAGGTGGCTTATTCTTCCCCAAGTCTTACTGTACAGCTCTCTGCTGACCTAATGGTGCTTGATTCTGGCTCCTGGTCTCCTAAAGCTCCACTGTAACTGTAACTCTGAAGTTTCTGAATCTGTGGTGGAAATAAGCCTGGTGGAAGGGGTGGGGGAGAATGGAGATCGAATTTGAATAACAAATGTGAGCTTCATACCAAAACTTTTGGGAAGGGCTTTCCTCCCGCTCGAGTCTCTATACCATCATCCTGAAGGACAGTGCCACGCAGAGCATGACAGAGAAGGAAGGAGATGCTGTTTGCACACTCCTCTCCTCTGTTCTGGGCCTTGGTCCGTGTCCTGGAACCCTCGGCCATGATGGTATTTGGGGTCCCGGTGCAACAGGGCTGCTTGCACTGACAACGTGTGGCTTACGTGGACCTGAGTTCATGGAGCTTCTCAACTGAGACACGACTTTGGGACATGTGGGGGTGTGGCAGGGGACATGACCTACAGAAGATAGCTAGCTCCCATCCTCTAGGCTTGACATGGCTTATTGCTACTTCAGTCTCCAGTTCTCTCCATTCAGCCACACCCTAGAGTCCAGCTGAACTCCTGGGCCCTCTTTTGTGGGTTGTAGTGCTGTCTATGGCCTGTAATGCTGCAGGTGGTGGTTGGGTTCTGGAATGCCCCTCCTCCTCCTTGGGGATTTGTATCAGGTTGCAGCGATGCTGAATGAAACTCTGTCAGACGTTCAGCAGCTGAGCGTGGGTCTGCATTTGGGTTTTATTACCTAAGCTGCTACTGGCTATTAAACTCTTTCATTGAAATCTCTCCTGTATATTTGCTTAGCTGCCTTTGAGTTCTGAGTAGGGTAATTCCATGTGTCAAGTCTGCTACACAAATCTGGGCCTAAAAGCCAAGCCGCCATGGACTCAAAATGCAGCCTGACCTGTGCTGGAACATTTGTACAGTAGGGATGCTGAGAGCCACTGAATAAATTTTAGGATGGAAACTGCTTCAAGCCAGCGAGAGCAGCATCTGTGGTGAGAGCACATGCTGGTACCAGCTTCCTCTGTGGGCACCTGGGGCAAACTTATCCACCAGGCTGCAGGTAGAGGGTTGCTGCTAGAGCAGTAGTGGCCAAAATACAGCCATCCCTAATGCATCTCTGGCATAGAGTTTTGTGCTGGAGAGAGATGTTTGCATGGTGCCTTCCGCAGAGCAGCTGTTCCACAGGAGAACAGCTCCTAGTACGTGCTCCTGGCAGGGCTGACATTACACTGCTTAATCAGGTCCATCTCATCTGGCTTCCCTTTGCCAGGAGCAATCAGGTGCTTTTTCAGAAGAAGGTGAGAACCCTGCCTCTCTGACTTCCCCTAGTTTGTGATTGTCTCAGCATGCACTGGGGAGCCTGGACATACTGGTTGCAGTAACGGTGCATGAGGTGACCTAGGATTTATGTATTCCTTTTGTTTCCATGTTGTTGGTGGGGCAGAAGAGAGGCCCTGGTCCGGTGAATGAACAGAGATGCCCGCAAGGAAGCAGTGGCCCTGGGAAATCTGCATTCCCACATGATCTCTGTAACAAAGTTGTAGTTCCCTTAGTAATGATGGTGTCCTTGCCACAAGGTGTGACACCAAGATGATCTCAGCATGCTTTGTCAGCATTAAATCTCAGTAAATCTTGTAGATGGAGGTGAAAGGGAGGCGCAAAGAGGCTGATTTGCCCAGGGTCTCAGTGAGCCAGTGGCAGACTAGAATCCGGGTCTCCTACATTCTCCCTACGTAGCAGCTCTAGACAATGGGCAGGAGACAATCATGTTGTACTTGGGGGACAGTGCAGGGCTCATGCTTGGTGAGGTTCGTTGTATCCTTGACTGACACTGGGTGGTGATGATGGGGTAGAGAGGAGGGAAAAAAGGAACCTCCCAAGGGCATTCCACAGCCCCTCTTAGCCAATTGCTCAGAAGTTTTGCAGCTTTCAGGAATGATTGATCTGCTTGGCATGCACATGCTGGTGCCCAGTACAGAGCTGCTGGGCTTGTTACTCTGGGCTGACTCCCAACTCTGGGTGTTAATCACGGCCTGAATAGTTCACGTTCCCTTCTCCAGTCCACTCCCTTGAGTGTGGAAAGGACTCTGTCAGGTACAATATCCTGACTTAGGCTTGTCCGGTTGCCTAATGTGCACAGTTGTTCCTTGACATACCTGGAGAGGTGTCACGCCACATCATTCATTTTCTTTCCCAGTGCACTTGTTTTTGGAAGGTGCAAATGACTCTTTTTTTGCTGTGAGGTTTCCCAAGCAGTGGGTTGGGAGTGGAGGGAGAAGCTGGGTAGTACTGGTATCTTCTGTGATCTGGTATGGATCAGATGAGCAGCCCACAGTCAGATGGGGTTGGCTCATCTTCTGGCTGGAGTTTTTGAGAGGCGCAGCCCTGGGGTTTCAGATCAGTTGTAGGCTTCTCAGTGGTGGAGCTGAGAGGGCAGGCAGTCAAGATGCTCCCCAGTGGTGGTGAGTTGCGTGGCTGCTGATGAGCCCTGTCAGCCTGGCACACCTTCTCTGTGGGCCTTGACTGGAAGTTTCTCTGGGAAAATGTTCCCTTCTAATATTTTCAATCCGTGTGCAGAATATGTTGTGTGCGCTGAGGCGTGTGCGAAGCTGCACCAGCAGGAGCACTTGCTGCGGGCGCTCTGCTCACCAGTTGGGCCACAATTGACTCTCTCCTGGGTGGCTGCCCAAGCGCCCGTCTTACGGGGGTCCGAGCAGTTAGCCCGTAACGAGAATTCAGGGTTGCAGCCTGGTGAGTTGATGTTTGCACAGAGTTTAGTTCCTTGCAGGTGTCTCTGAGCAGACTTGGTTTTGCGGCTAGTTCAGTGTGAGCACTGCACTTGCTGTTTGCCAAATAGTTGTGCGGGTGCTTATCGGGCTTGCTCCCTTACCGGAGGTTATACGGCCAAAAGCCCAGAGACTGATTCTCCTCCACCACAGGCTTCTTTGTACTACCAGTGCTGACCTTGGAGCAGGGCAGAGCTCAGTTCTGGAGTGACAGCGGGGAGGCTCACAGAGCTGGTAGGTTGCTTCCGCTTTGCTCCTGTCCTGCCTCCTCCATGCCAGCGGGCTCCCCAGCTGTCGGGTTAGGGGAACAAATGGGGCAGTGGGTGGGGGAAGAGAATCAACCTCCTGGACTTCCAAAAATGCACAGCCGTGGGCTCAGGTTACTGAAACGCAACCCATAAGGGACTGCAGGTCCAGCTAGGGAAATGGGCACCCAGGAGCTGCTCTTGTTGAGGCAGGTGTGGTGTCTGGTCTGAGGCAGAGATGATGTGTGAGAAGGGGCACACAGGCTCACATTCAACAACCCCCCATCCCTCATATTGGAAAGGTTCCAGCCAGGCCAGTGGGACTGAGGGCAGATTGGAGGACAAATGCCATGCCTGCATGAGGCTTGCAGGGCTGGGCCTGCCCTGGGGTTCATTGTTGGTCCGTGGAGCTGGGATCCTGCCCTGGGTGTGTGTTTTGCACAAGGCCTTGCACAAGGACTTATGGAAATTTTAACCCGGGGGTGGCTAATGCATAGGTGTTCCCTTCTGGGGTGGGGTGCCTTAGCCATGGTTGGGAATTGCCCAGCCTCCAAGAGCTCAGAGTGGAGCAGCTCTGGCCCCCTGTGTTGATTCTGAGCTGATGCCATTCAGTCACATGGTACCATCGAACCTGTTTCCTGCACACCATATGGTGGAGTTGAGCCAACCAGGTGACCTCTGATGCTGGTAGAGCTGCACCCTGCTGGAAGTGGTAGGACCAACAGCTGGGTGTTGCAGGGAGGTGCTTCCGCTTTCTGGGTGAGGAGTCGGGGAGGTAGTGGGGAGGCCTGTCTGGGGTGGGCAATGGGACACTGTCTCTTGCGCTTTGGAGGGGACAGTTAAATCTTTTAAACAGTTACTCCTGGAGGTCCCTATTGTGGGCACTTCTCCCATGAAGTCATGAGACCTCCCCGTCAGCCTCCCCCTGGGTTGGGCCAAAGTGGCTGTCCACAGCACCAGGAGGAAGATGCTGGACTGGGGGCACTCTGCGAGTGTGGGGCCCACTTCCATTCCTCCCTCATGTCAGGCGGAGCTCCTCTGGGCGGTGTCCCCTGGCTCCCAAGACAGACTGGAGGAGCAGTGGGCGCTGTCCAGGGTTCTCTGCTCTGTGTGCCACTCTGGTTCCCTCATTTTGAACCTGTAGCCTGCCCCACCCCTCCCTGTTCTTCATTAGTTGTCCTCTGTCATCAGATGAATCTGGGTCCTGTAGCCCTCACCCCTCGAGGCTGCGGGAGGGGCCTTAGCATTGCCCACATCACTCAAATAGCTCCATGCTCAGGAGGCCCAATGGGGGTAGCTCTTCCTCGGTGCAAAGCTGAATCTCTGCGCTCTGGGCCTGAATCCGTCCCATCAGTGGCTGAGCTGGGTGAGGCGCATGCTGCTGCTGTTGGGGGCCATGTTGTGGATATTTCCTTTTTGCTAAGCTCTCTAGTTCTCGAATGCTCTCTCTTCCCTCACCCTTGGATAAGAAGCTCCGTATGTCTCTGAGGACTTGGTGGCAGAATCTGGTGATGTTCACTAGCCACTGCAAAGATGATGCCCCCCACCACTTTTTTTTTTAACCATTGTCAAGCAATTAAAATAATCACCATTAATCGCGTTGTTAATAATAGAATACCATTCATTAAAATATTTTCAAACATACTGATTTCCATTTGAACACACTGCAAGTAAGTGTACAGTGCTTATTTTGTATTTTTGATTACAAATACTTGCCCTGGAAAAATAGTATGTTTCACTTCACCTCAAAAAGTACTGAAGTGCCTCATGAAAGCTGAATTTACAAACATAGAATTATGCACAAAAATGACTGTCTTCCAAAATAAAGCGATGTAAAACTTAGGAGCCTGCGAGTCCTCTTAGTTCTACTTTTTGTTTAGCCAATTGCTCCGGCAAACAGTTTAGTTACAATTTGCAGGAGGGAATGCTGCCTGCTCCTGGTTTACAGCATCACCATAAAGCAAGACCAGGCATTCACATGGCACTGCTGCAGCCAGCGAGGTGAGATATTTGTGCCAAGTATGTGAAAGATGCATGTGTCCTTTCATGCTTCAACCACTGTTCTAGAGGACAGGCTTCCGTGTTGATGACGGGTTCTGCTGGATAATGATCCAAAGCAGAGCAGACAATGCATGTTCATTTTCATCGTCTGGCTCAGATGCCATCAGCAGAAGGCTGATTTTTTCATTTTAGGTGGTTCAGGTTCTATAGCTTCCACATTAGAGTGTTTTTAAGCTCTTTTAAGACTTCTGACATGTTCATCCCTCTCAGATTTCGGATGACACATCAGGTTGCTAAACCTTGGATTGAATGCTGTAGCTATTTTGAGAACTCTAACATTGGTAACCTTCTTTTGTGTGTTTTGTCATATTTGCTGTGAAGCGTTCTTAAAATGAACGTGCTGGATCATCATCCGAGACTCGTACAACATGAAATGTGTGACAGAATGTGGGTAAAGCGGAACAGGAAATTCAAAGGACTTCAGAAGCAAATTTTATACATTATTTTTATTTTTAATCAGCATTGTTAGTATGGAAGCATGTCCTCTGTAGTGGTGGCTGAAGCACAAAGGGGCATATGAATGTAACTGTCCCATAAATATCTTGCAATGCTGGCTACGGAAGTGCTTTAAAATTGCCTGTTCTGACTTTGAGGTAACATTGCAAATAAGAGGCAGGTAAAAGTATCTCCCATAAATGTAAAATACTTGAGTTACTGATTGGCTGACAAACAAGTGGACTTGTAGGCTCTAAAGCAGTGGTGAGCAACTTGTGGGCAGCCCATCGGGTTGGGGGGGGCCTATGTGGGGCCCATGAGACACTTTTACTGTTCCCCATGTACAGGCTTACCAGATTCCGACGGTTTTCATCCATGTAGTTATTTTTCCTGCTGGTGTTACTAAAGTGACGCAAGTAAAGCAAGGGCATATGAAGTGAGGTGCCTGGTGATTGCGCACAACATTGACTGCGAGACTGTACGCGCTTTCCGCACCCATTCCAAGTGGTGCTGTGATTCAGATGGCCCACCCTGCAAGTTCTAGGTGTGCAAGTGCAGTTAGCAAAGCGATCCTATGCTGGGAGACAGTCTTGATTACAACAGTCTTCCAGCCCACTGAGACGGAGGGCCACTCATGCAGTCTGCTCATTAACCGAGGTTGCTCACTGCTGCTGTAAAGTTCTACATTGTTTAGATTTTGAGCACAGTTATGTAACAAAGAAAAAAAAATCTACATTTATAACTTTCGCCATAGAGATTGAACTACTGTACTTGTGTGAGGTCAGTTGAAAAATGTTGTTGATCATGTTTACAGTGCCAGTGTTTCCATTTGAACACAATGCAAATGTGTTCAAATAATAATATGTAGTTATTATATTAAATATCAAATAATATCAAGTGTGCACTGTACACTTTGTCTGCATTTTCAAATATATTGATTTCTGCATTACAACACAGCACAGATATCCAAGATATTTAAATTTCAGCTGGTATTCTGTTGGTTAACAGTGTGATAAATTGTGACTAATATTTGAGTTAATCATGTGGGTTAACTGTGACTGACAGCCCTCATGATAAGGTGTTTTTTTTTGCTGGTTTCTCATATTGATTGGGCTGTGCCCCAAACAGAGACCCTTCAGCCTGCAGTGGGCTCTGTGTGCCAGCAACCTTAGAGCCCTCTGGCATGGGGAACGCTTTTTTTTTTTTTAAAACCCCTTCTCTCTCTCTCTCTCTCTCTCCCTGGTAAGGGGAAGCCAAAACACCGCCTCCCCTGGTGGTGAAAAGGAGTCAGATGAATTGTGTTGTTCAGACTGGCTCCTATTCCTCTCTGGGCACAGGAGAATTCACCATCTCAATTTTTATGTTTGAACCAGGCAGTCTGAATTTAAATACCCAAACCAAATGATTCAAACTCGCCCCCACCTCCTCAGCTGAGTTTTCTTCCCTAAATTGCTAACAAGCAGTAGATCCCTGAACTAAAGTCCCTGCCTGGATTGAGTGAGCTCTCCAGGCTCTTGATAGCGAGCGAATTACCATGGCAACCCACTTACATGCCACAGATATTTTCATCCTTTTTGACTCTGTGGCTGGTATGCCTAGATTTCCTGAGCTCCTGGAGATGCCTTACTGGCAGCTGGGCACCGATGGGGCTGGAATTTTCGTACCGTCAGCTGTTTCTGGAAGTGGAGAATATTTTGAATGTTTGGTGGCTTTGATCAGCGTGTCTCAGCTATGACACAAGTGTGGCGTGTGTAACACTGGAGCGGGCCAGGCCTGGGCCTTTCCCACCGTACAGTTTCGGGGAAGTTTCTGCTTCAGGCGAGCCTGTGCCTTTGGTTTAGTTCCTGCACTTTCACTTTAGGGAAGAACTGGGTGTTGTGTGGGAGAAGGCTGAATGGGAACTCGGTGGGAAGATTAATGCGGTCAAGTGGATGAGGTGCTGGGCTGGGAACTGGGACCTCTGAGGTGTACTACTGACCTTCAGGTGTGGCACTGGGTACCTCGCCTTATGCGGGTGTCCTTTTCCCACCCTCTGTCTCTGGAGACCATCGGCAGTACGGGGCGTGGGTTCCGTTTGTGCAAAGTGTCCTAATGCCATGGGGCTCTGTAACACCGATACTGTCAACTGTAGGGGAGACTGAGACTCGCTAGGTCCTCGTGAGCTGAGACCTAAGTCAGGGCTGAAACCTGGCTGTGTGGAGGCAAAAGGATGGTGAGCTCTCTGGATGCCCCAGTTGCCTCACTGGGCGAATGTCACACTGGGCTTTTCTCCATTCTTTCTGAGCAGCCCATCTGGGCGCACGCTCCTTGCCCTGGCTACGGCAGAGACCTCTCGGGTCCCGCTGCTGGGAGGGTGGGAGGTACCTGCTCGGCCTATCCTCTGCTGTCAGCATGTCCCCTCTCTCTGCCGGCAGTCATCTCAAACAGCGTGCCCATGTGTTAGAATGGGAATGCCAAGATGCCTTCAGGTAGTCTGGTGCCTTGGGTTGTGTTGTGTTGTGCTGTGCTGCTGTGTCTGGTAGGCCATTCAGCAGACAAGAGGTTAACTGGAGAGCAGCAGGCAAAGCTGGTGAATCCAAGGCCAGACTCCGCTTTGAGGTGGGTAACAGCTGAAAGCCGTGTGCTTGATGTGAGGATCTCCATATAAGGCCAGGACAGCTGCAGATGCAGCCGGTTCTAACAACTGTGGTTTAGCCCTCTCAGAGGAACGCACCCACTCCCAGCTGGGCTTCTCCTGTAGCCAAGTGCTGTGCAGTCAGGGACCAGGCTGACACTGAAGCCCAGGCTGGCATCCAAAGAGCTGGGTCCTCATTCTAGACCTGATGGATACTGAGAGGAAGCAGGTGCAAGAGTGTGGTATTTGTGACTTATTTGCTAGTTCACAGCACTGCCCCCATTGTACAGATGGGGGACCTGAGGCACAGAGGTTTTGTCTTGTCCTGGGCTGTCGAGTTGGCACAAGTGTTAGGAATGAAGCCTGGCTCTCAGTCCTGTGCACAGGTCACTTCTCTGCCTGCTGGTGCGCATCTCACTGGAAAGGTGTTTAGCCCTGCTTTATGTTTGGATTTATTCTCTTCTGAAAGTGAACATTGGCTGTGCACCCTGGTTCCCTTCCCTATTTTGCATCCCCCAACCCCAAATACTACTACTACTTAAAAAATCCCCTTTTTCCTGGAGAGAACAAAGCTGGAATTATTTTTACTTCTGCTTCTACCTCCTGTCTGAGGCCCCCAGAAATCTGTTGCTGGGGCCCAGCAAGCAGAAACCAGCACGCGCAAAGCCAGCGTTCGCCTCTGTTCACTAGCTCCACTCATCTGCTTCCTTAAAAGTTATCGCCCTCCTATTGTTAACATAGGCCTTGATCCTGGCATGAACCCACACAGAGGCACCTTGCATCCCCGCAAAGCAACTTGCAGGACCAGGGCTGAAATCAAACATGGGCATGTTGTTGCACGATGAATAAGCAGCCCTTGGCCCTACTACAAATTTCTCGTGTGTGGGAGATAGGGCGTGATCTCCTATCAGACTGGGCCTCTGTTTATGCTTGCACAGCTTTGCACCAAAGTAACTTTCCCCAGGGGTTTTGTACAGGCAGTGGGTTGCTGTGAGAATTCTTGATGAATTACGCTCCGTTTACTCCAGGTACACAACTATGGTTGCAAAAGCACATGCTGGTTTTGTCGTCTCTTGGTGTCTTGTGCCTCAGTTTCCATGTCTAAAATGAGGAGAACGCTCACCTCACAAGGGCGTGAACATTGTGAATGTCTAAAGGCAAGGGCTGTTGGAAAAGTTTTGCCAGAAGTGCCTCAGTTTCCTCATATGTACAAATGGGGATCATGGCTCTGCCCTGCCTCACAGGAGTGCTGAGGATAAATTCTGCAAAGACTGCAAGGCGTGCAGATTCTGTAGTAATGCAAGCCCGTGGACTGGATCTAGAACAGTGGTTCCCAACCTCTTCCAGATGGGGACTCATTTTGACAGTTCAGGAAGACCTCCAAGGCAATTCAAAAACGTGGGTTGCTGGGGCAAGAGGGGGGTAGCATGTTGTAACTAGCTAATTTTGTGCCTGAGGCAAGAATATAAAATTGCGCCCACTCATGTTTATATAGTGATAGTAGTTATTTCATAGAAAAGGGGGAAATACATAAATAATAATAAAATAACGCTACTTTTATTACAGTTGTTTATTATTTTATTATTATAATTGATCTGAGTTGCAGTGAGGGAAAGACTCTCCATGCCAAATCGCGCCCTCCTCGCTCCCTGCTCACTCCCCCAGCTTAAATCCCACATGCAGAGGTTGGAGGAGCTGGGGGGGGTCACATGTAAGGGCTGGGGGAGGGGCTGGGGGCATGGGGGGAGTCGCACTCGGGCTGGGGGTCATATTGAAACCCTGGAGGAATCATACTCACATGGGAGGCTGGGAGGGTCACACTCAGAGGCTGGTGGGCCTGGGGGGGGTCACACTCAAGGGCTGTGGGTCACTTGGGATGGGGGAGTCGCACTTCGGTTGGGGGGGTCACACTCAGGCTGGGAGGCTGGGGGTCAAACTCGGGCTGGGGGGCTGGCTGGGGGGAGATACAAGCAAAAAAATGAAAACTGACAAATCAGCTACAGAGAATGGTGGGGGGGAAGCGGGGGGAAGGGTGGGGAAAAATTACTTAATGCAAGAGTCTATTAGGTGGCTTGCCTGGGATAGCTACAGATAGCAAAGGTCTTTGTAATGCATAATTACTTCTCTATTGATAGAGCTGCTGTATGGGGCAGCGTATTAAGGAGCTGCAATTGCCTTGTTTAAGATCACATGCAGCTTGAGCTGCTGGCAACCCTTAACAAATCTGGCAACGCATGTTTGGGTCCTGACCCATAGGCTGGGAATCCCTGATCACAGAAGCATGTAACTCCTGGGAACCCCACTTTAGGAGTTGCTGGTGGGTAGAGGAGATTTGTGCTTCTGAACGTAGAGGATGAGAGAACAGGGAGCAGTGACTTCCATAGGACAAGTAAAGAGAGCAGAAGCCCGTGCTGATGGATGGCAGATGGGGAATGAGCTGGAAGGGGCAGAGGAGCTAGATTTAACTATCGGGGAAGGAGTTCGGAGATGTTGGTTTCCTTTCCCACTTGATGAGTCTGTAGGTGACTGCTACAGTCCATCACATTATTCAGCCAGCTAAGGTCACTTTCAAGAGGCTTTTGTCTTATGAATAAATCTGGGACACTAAGCCTGTTAGATGATCTATAAGAATGTAATAAAATCTGCCCAACAGTTCCATTGTAACCATATTGATAGCATTGTGTCTGGTGGCAGGCAGTATGAAGCACTCATTAAGCTGTACTATTGTCCTGCTTCTGATCACACGGCCTCACAGAGGATTTCATTGCAAGGGCAAACACAAAGCCCCTTGAGGTTTCTCTTGAGTACCTCAAGGGCAGCAAAATGACCAGTAACTTCAAAACAGTTAAGTTGTAAGAATGCTATGTGGAACACAGTGGTTAGAATAGATTCTTTGGGGTGGATTGAAATCACCAATTTTAATTGTGAATTAAATCAGGAAGCTGGAAATCTTGATTTAAATCTGTTTCATTCTTGGCTTTGCATTCATAGCTTAAAAACAAAACTGAAAATGGGGTGGGTGAGGAGGTGGCTCATAACTTTTTTTTTTTTTTTTTTTACTAGCTAGGAGGGTGCATTCTATACACATTTATTTAAGCAATTATATTGCTTAACATACATGTAGTTATTCAGAGTCTTAGAATTTACATTTTTGTAAAACACAATGAATAATGTCTTATTTACGTGATTAGATTTTTTTTTTAAAGTTGTGATATGTGTCAAGCTATATATGGATGGAAACTAGGATTCAACTGAAAAGCACAAAAACAGCACTTCAGATTTTCTTGAGTAAAAACTGCTTTAAATGTGATGGATACCTAAATTCTTTTAAAGTTTATTGAAATATACAGGTAAGCTTTGCATTTAAAACTGATTTATTATACAGAGGAAGCTTCTTTAGTTGGTGAATTGGACTTGTTCATCACATCCTTCAGGATTTTAGAACTAGTAGATCTTATGCTTTCGCCTTGTCTTTTTCAGAGATTAGAGGAAAGGCAAATATCCTTTGCTTTTTCAGCTCCGTATTTGAGTCACTGAACTAACGGAAATGAAAGAAGATCAGAAGAGTCCCGTGTTGCTCATCTTTGCTGAGAGCATTGCTGTCAAATGCTAGTTTAGCATTTCAGCAAACCCAGATTCTGTGTGCTGGACCATTGGTTTTTCACCAAATCCGTGGTTTGACTTTTCTTTAAAATTCTAGCAACAACCACTAGCGTGAATGTTGTTGTAGTATTTACTTGTTTGTTTGAACAGATTAGAGTAAGTTTTGGCCTTAAAGTGGGCTGTGCTAATGTACCCATACTGCACTGACCTTGTGAATTAGGTCTGAGGCATGACCTGTGTCCACCTGGCAAAATGACAGGGCTAGGACCTGAGTCCCAGAGGGATTTCCTCCTTGCCGACCCCCAGACTGATTTGTATGTGGACAGACATGGGGCTTGGGCTCAAACCTGAGTCAGAGCCCAAGGTTAGTCTGAAATGTAGATATACCCGCTATGTCTTGTTTTTCACGCCTGCTAAGGTGAGGATGTTACTGCTCTACAGGAATGCTGCAAGGTTTGATTAATGTGCACAAACGAGTGAGCTTCTCCGCTGGAAGCTTCTTTACAGGGGCAAATGAGTATTATTCCTTTCCCTTCTCTTTCCTGAACAATTAGTCAAAGAATATCAGGGTAGATGAGCTCCCTGGTTCATGTAGTCCGATCTCCTGAATAGCACAAGCCACCAACAGTACATCCGCATGGAATGCCTGGGCTACTGGAGATGCCGGATTCTGGTTGTTGTAAAAAAACAGGGATCCTGATTCCTATTGGCCCATAGCAATCCGATACCCTCTTAATATAAGGATTTCTAGGAGT
Organism: Carettochelys insculpta; assembly: GCF_033958435.1. Classification (NCBI taxonomy): domain Eukaryota; kingdom Metazoa; phylum Chordata; order Testudines; family Carettochelyidae; genus Carettochelys; species Carettochelys insculpta. Next base: position 32,043,256 of record NC_134152.1, read on the forward strand.
GGTCCCCAATGCTGCGTGCTGATCTGTGGTCATCAGCACCCTGGAGCACAGAACGCCTATCTGGAATTCTCTTGCACGCCACATGGGAAGTTTGACTAGCCTAGGCTATAGTGTCTCAGGATGTGTCTTCACTACCTGGAAGATTGATTTTTGCCACTCAGGAGAGACTGAAATGCTGCAGAGTGCCCATAGAGTGATTAGCAGCGTGCCAGCAGCTAGGTTTTGTTTCTGCCGGTGGTGCACATTCACACATGCTGCTGTGCCCGTAACATTTCATTCCGTGCACGGAAGGAAAAGATTAAAGGGATCACTGCTTCTGGGCACAGCACCAACTTCCCCTCTACCTGGGAGGGTGCATATGTGTATGCTGGACTTTTCCCTCTGCGCGAGGCCTCCCACCTCACCTCTTCCTGTCCTTATTCCACCCCCTTCCCTAAGTTTCTATCCCACCCCGCCGCATTCACCTCATCTTCTCTCCTTTGTGTGCTGTGTCCCCAGACCTCCTGAACTCTGTGAATCAGCAAAGCGTAGTGGGAAGTGCTGGGGGGCCGGGGTGGGGGTGGGGCCGGGGACAATTGCTCAGGGGGCTACCAGTGGGTGAGAGGTACTGATGGGGAAAAGGGACGGAGAAGAAACGTGAGTGGGTGCCAATGAGTGATGAGTACCAGGGCTGGAGCACCCATTGAATTGGTGCCTAGGGTCCCGAGTAGCAGCAAAGATGGCTGCTGTTCTCTCCCACCTTCCTGGCGAGGTGAGGTCTGTACTGCAGTTACCTCATCTTGAGGTTTGAATGCTGGTGGCAGTGTGCTGGGATTGACTTTGCCTCTCAGTCTGGCAGAGCTGGTGGCGTTGATCTGAGATCTGTCCACTCATTCAGGCTGATGCTGAATTCTGTGCCTGGGCTAGAGAGTTCGGACTGACGCCCGGTTTTGTACCTCTTACAGGCTTCACCTGGGAATGAGGCCACACTGCTTTGATGGGCACATGCTTTTAGGGGACCCGTAGCTTTGGTACCACCATTCCTCCTGTGCTGAGTTCACTTCCTGTCCAAAATGGCAGCGTAGCACGCACGTTTAACTGCCAATGCTTAGCTTTCCTCAGGATGCTGCCTTTCAGCAAAGGCTGATCAGTTTCAGCTTTCTGTATAATTTGTGGATCATTTTGCGGAGTATCGGCGATCCTGCAAAGGGGGAATCGCCCTCACTTTATGTGTAATGAATATTTTATGTTGAAACATTTTAACATTAAATGTAAAATAATGACTCAAATATTGTGAATTTTTCTTCTTTTTTGCTGCTTCAGCCCCCCTGGAACTATAGAGCAGCGTAAGAAACCCCCTGACCATGACTGTTTCCAAGGCAAGCCTGTGCGGGTGCCTGTACCCCAGCAAAGTCATGCAGTGCTGGGCTGTCCTTCTGGCATAAGGCTGCAGTGCGTAACAAGCCTCAATCCTCCCTACCAGGATGGCTGGGCAGAGCTGCTAAGGGAACCAGTGTGGCATGGGAGGTGCAGAAATGAATTTTCTGGCTCTTGGCAGAAAATAAAAAGCCCCTTTTGTTTGGCTTGAGCGCCCCCCTCCCCCTTTGTCCCTTTGGAATGGTGTGTTCCTGATTTAATCATCCCAGGTTACATAAGAGAGCTTGGCTGCAGCAGAGGGCTGGAACTGTCAGAAGGAACACAGGCAGTGCCGTGTCACCTGTTTGCAGCAGATGGTGTTGCTGAGACAGCCCCTTGGTGTGGTCTGTGCTAGGGGTTCTGCTATTGCTGCCATGGCAAGAGCTGTGATGGTGTTGGCAATAGTGGTGGTAGCTCAAGGAGAGACACCAGGGCAGGGCAGGGCAGGCAGGCCAGGCGCTTGAGACAGCCTGTGGTTGCTGCTAGACGTGTGTTAAGCCTGGGAAGTCCTGAGAACACTCATAGCCCCATGTCTTTCCCTCCCTCTCACCACCTAATGAGGGTAGAGATTCCAGGTCTGAGACAGATGAGTGCTATTTATCTGTGGGACTGTCTCCTCCTTGCAGGACCCGACGGATTAAACCCACAACAGTCAATGCACATTCCTCTCTGGCTCTCTTTATTACCTTGCTTACTGGCTGTGACTTCTCTTTTTTTCCCCATGGATCTCAAAAGAGTTCCTCTCCTTCCCTCCCCCCCCTCCCCGGCTTTATTTACTTGCACGCTGTGGGGAAACAAGGGTTGGAAATGGGATATGGAACTTTTGGAATCCAGCCCAGTGGCCATAAGCAATTCAAAGGACTAGTTGAAGTGAACTGATGGGGCACAGTCCGATTCCCATGGGACAGGTGTCCCTGTCAAGGGGTGCCTGTTCGGGGAGCGGTTTTTGAGCACCCTTGGCAGCTTGCCTAGGGAGGCAAAGGAGAGGACAGGTTACAGAGGCTGACCTTGCCCCCCTAGAAACACTCACACCTAGTCAGGGCTGAGGCAGCGTAGAAGAAACCTGTGTGGTCCAATAGCAGGACCCCCATCATAGAAACTTGTGTGGGTACCCTCTGCTCTAGGGATAAGAATGGGATGCAGCCCAGAGGGCCTTCTGGCAGGTGCTCTTTGCCAGGGCTGAGTTCTGAGGAAGCATTGTGCTCTGGGGAGCTGTATTTTCAAATGGTGGCCTAGAGAAGAAAACATAGCTTGAGGCCCTTTGTCACCACACTGCTCGCCCTACCATTGCCAGGCCTCCAAGCCTGCTGTCTTCTTGTCGGTTCTTAGACAGGCAGAATTGTGGTCACCGCTTGTATCTCACGGTAGTCTAGGAGGGACTCAGCCTTGGTTAAATAGGCCCTGTCTTCCGGTGGCAGGCAGTGATTGGTATGTTCTGTGACCTGACAGCTTCCATAGTCAGTGTTTGGGCCCATTGGGAGTTTGTGACTCCCCAGTAAACTAAGCATCTGCATTGGCCGTTAGAAGCCTTTAAACACCAGGATGACACAACAAGGCAGCTTTTCCCCCCTCATCCCAGACTGCAGATAGGGAGCCCAGGAGTTCATAGGGTGACTGCTGCTGCTGGGGGGTGGACTGTTGTTTCTGAAAGCAGCATCCCAGGGCCATGGTTGTACTGGGCCAAAACCTGAACTTAAGTAGCTTAATTCAGCCTCTGTTTGATTCCTCTCTGTAAAGTGTCTAATGATTTGGCTCTGCTCCCTTTGACTGCAGTGGAGCAGCGCTGAGCCTGGAGTCCTGTTGCAAGTCTTCCTGGATGGCGGATTAGTGTCTCTGTCGTCCAGCTGGCTTGAGGAGACTCCTCCGTGGGGTGACCGGGTATTTAGTTTTGTGTGTGTGGGCAGAGTGAGGCTGCCTTGTTTAATTTCTTATGGCGCACAGAAATCGGAACGCTTTATTCCTTTCCCGTTAGCTCTGACGTTGAGCTCTTCTCTGCGCTGTGGAAGATGGAACCCCGTCAGGAAATGATTCAGAGCTTGCACAAGAGGGGAAGGCAGTGGGGGAGAGGCAGATGTCTTCTCTCCAGTGATGCTTTGTCTGCCTTTCTGTGTGAAAGGTCTCGGGGGTCTAATACAAGTTCACTTAAAAGACTCAATGACTTTATAGAAGTGGAAAGTCTAGCACAGCGTGTCTGGTAAGCCGGCTGAGACACGTATTCCGTGGACCTTGTGTTGGGATCAGGATGCTCTCACGTGTCTAAAGACTGGTCGGTCAGACCTAAGGGAAACACTAATGCAGTGCCTCTGTGGCTCTTACTCCAGCCATGCTACTAGCACCTCGATCTGCACTTGCTCGTAATATGCGCTTCCTCTCCTGTGCCTTCCCCCAGCTCCAGTGCACTATAAACTGGTGGAGCAGAGGGCAGCATTTTATTCCTGCTGTTTATCCTGGATGGGGGCAGCCCTGCTCAGTGCTGGCGGCTTTGCACCAGACCTCCACAAGGGGGACAGGGCTAAGCCCTGTCTTGTTCTGGACTGCCCCAGCTCTTTACGCTTTCCAGAGGCGTAGTGCCGTCACTCCAGGCACAGCCTTCTGTTCAAATCAGGACAGGGAGAGGGGCAGGGGTTGAGTCAGGTACTGGACATTCAGGGTAGGATCTGATACTCTACCTTCCTTGTCCATTGCGGGGTTTCAATGGGGAGGACATGGACATAGGGAAGCGAGTAGAGATAGGGGCATCAGCCTTGGCTCGTGACCTGCTAGTCCGGGGATGGACCCAAAGGCTTTCACTGACTGCATCAGGCTTGGGCTCCAGCCCCCGGTGAATATTGGTGTGTCCAGCTTTGTAACGTGCCCGAAGGGCTGGCTGACATTGCTGCCTTGTGCTGGGATCCCTTTTTCCTTTTAACAAAAAACAAACGAACAAGCAAATGCTTTCAGAGGAGTCCAGAGCAATGTGTTTGATGTAACTGGGTGACTTGTGCTGGGTTTTAGCCACTAGGCTCCAACGACTTCTCCATTCCTTTGCTGGTGCTGGAGCCCACTTGGTACCATTTGTCACACCTGCCTGGGAAATGGAGGAAGATCCTTACACAGCCCTGTGAGAAACCACCAGAGAGCAACAATTTCCAGGGTCTACCAGCTAAGCCCAACCTCAGAGGGCTTCAAACTCTTCTGAAATGGGCCCCACATTTTAATGGGGTGGGGGAGGACATCTACCTACCTTCGCAATCATAGCCCTGCTGCCCTTCCCTGACGTCCTCGTGGTAACTGCAGCATTGGCATGGAAGTCTAATGCCTCTGCAGCTTCCTTAGGTGCAGTCTAGGAGGTGGAGTTAAGGAAGAGGGGCCAGCAGTCTGCAGACAGCCAGCAAGTACTCTGGAGTCCACAGTCCAGGAACCACAGCACTGGGTAGAAGTGTTTTACTCTGTACCCTGCAGTACAGTGACTAGCAATGAGTGAAGCACCTTGGTTCACTCTGAAAAATCAGGGTCTTGTAGAAGGTTCTTTTACGTTTTGACCTGAATGTGTTCCCAGTCTCTTGGGGATGTGCTCTTAGCTAGTTTCAGAGTGGCTACTCTGCCTCTTGGTCTAGGCTAGATAACTCCTGTTTAGGCCCTTGATGTGCCAACATTCACCCTTTCCCAAGAGGCGAGTCAAACTCTGGTGGGAGGGTTGCCCACAACTGGGAAAGTCCAGGGAGGGCTGGGTATGTTCTGGTAAGATGTATCAGAGAGGTAGATGAGTTAGTCTGTATCTTCAAAAACAAGAAGAAATGTTGTGGCACCTTATAGACTAACAGATATTTTGGAGCAGAAGCTTTCATGGGCTTTCAGATGACGAAGTGGGTCTTTGCCCACGAAAGCTTATGCTCCAAAATATCTGTCTGCCTATAAGGTGCCACATGACTTCTTGTTGTTTCTGGTAAGATGTCACATGTCTCAAGTCCCTGTTTATTGTAAGCGGTTTTCCCTTTCCTCTCTCTCTCTGTCGAGCGTGGATGTGGTCTGCTAGTTGAGTGGCAAAGGCATCTGTTTCCATGTTCAGCTGCACTGGAACCAGTTAAATAAACCCCATTCCAAGCTTCTTCTCCTTCCTAAGTCTGCTGGACTTGCCATGGTTTGGTTTGGAGAGTCAGTGTTGCCTGCCAAAGAGGCGGCTTGTTCCTGTCCTAGGCTGACACTGGCTGTCCCAGGTGTTTGCCTTTGCCACCTTTTGGTAAAAGGAATCATTTTCCAGGCTCATTCCACCCGTCCTTTCTCTGGGCTGTGCCCTGCATTCCTGAGGTCTGTTGCTGGGACCCTAAGGCTCAAGTTTTCCAGCAGTGGCAGTGGAAGGGCGGTGCCCACTTTTGCTCCAGGTGTGAGCTTGTTTGCACTTTGGGTGTGAGACAGTGTGACCGCCCTCACCCTTGTCCTATATACCTTTCAGCATCCGCTCCTTCCAACAGGCTGCTGGCGTTGGGCGAGTTGGCTGTAAGAAATCCTGCCTGCGTCGGCAGAAGGTTCACTCGACGCTGCAGACTCCATGTTTTAGCAAATCTACTTTCCAAGCCACGTCACCACACTGGCCTCATACAAAGGAGAAGTTTGTAACATTTAGTAGGTGTGTAGACAGCCGCAATGTAGGTAGGGATCTGGAGGCGTTAGCCCATCTCCATAAAAACGGCCATACTGGGTCAGCTCAGTGGTCCAGCTAGCCCAGTATCGGGTCTTCCAACAGTGGCTAATGCTTCAAGAGAATTAACGGAACAGGACAGACAGTCGTCGGATGATCTGTCCTGTTGTACAATTGCAGCTTGAGGCACCCAGAGCAGGGTTTCTCAACCATTTTTAAATAAAGTACCCCTCTGAAAGAAATTGAGTGCCCCCAGTACCTACCTTTTTATTTCTACCATGGCAACACATTTGTTTAAACAATTTAATTGTAACTGGTTGGTTGGAAGAAATTGCCTATAGGTGATAAACTTACCATTGTGCTTGTGATTGTGCAAAAAGGATAAACTAAAAAGAAAAATTAGATGACCATAAAAAAAAGTCCAATTTTTTTATTCATTTAAAAAAAATTGACAAACACTGAGTTATTGTACCCTCTGGAAGAGCTCTGCATACCCCCAGGGGTACATGTGTCTCTGGTTGAGAACCACTTGTCGAGAGATGGGGTTGCTGCACCCAACCTTTGCTCTAATCTTTTCTGTCTACGGGCAGATTCTGTTTTAGTGTGTGCAGAGGCAAGTGTGAATATGCGCCGCCAGTGGAAACAAAAATCCTAGCTGTGGGCGCCCTGCTAATCAGCTGAGTGGTATTTGAATTGCTCCTGCGTGGCCGCACAAATGCCTAGGTGACAGAGAACGCTCCGTGCATCCCTCACCATCTTGGCTCATGGGCTTGGCATTCCATTTTTATGGGAATGGGCAAACGCCTCCATTTACAGACCCGTTCTCCAAGCTGAGCGGGATGTGCTCTTTCCAGTGCAAGTGTGGGCGAGAGGACAAACCATCTTGTACGATCACTGTCTTTTCACCTGGGTGTCAATGCAGCCTCAGCCCTGCTCATTTGCCAAACACATTTTCTGGTGAGTGTGGATATTTCCACATGTGTCTGGCAAACAGGAGGGAGGAACAGGAATAAAAACTGCAGTTCCCTCCTGTCCTGTCCTGTCCTGTCCTGTCCCCTTTGAGTGAAGGTGGCAGGGGCTTTATGACCTGAAACTCTTCCCAGGAGCTTGGGGATGTGTCTCTGCTGCAGTGTAACACACAGGTAGCAGAAATTGAGTTGCTGGACTTTTCAGTGCTGCTTACTGACCCTAGGTTGAGAATTTTTAAACTCAGGCTCCAACATCTCCACTTCAGTGTGCAGGCCTGAGTCCATCAGCCATATTCTGGGGTTCTGGATTGTGCCACCCACCTGCCCCCCGGCTCCTGGTAACATGGCCCATCTAGCCCTTTGTGGGAAAGGTTGACGGCCGCCCACACACCACAGGAAGTTTGAGCAACCTGCTAACATCCTGCTGAGCCATAACTTTGCCCACTCTGTCGTCTTCCAGCTAAGTGGAGGAGTTGCCTTATGAAGACCATCTCTCACTTGTGCTTTCACTCTCCTTTTAAGGAGCAAAGAAGGTAGAAGAGTAAGTGAATCGGTGGCCCTGGGATGTCCTTCGTGATAGTAAATAACCAAATTCCTCATGAGTAAGTGTACGTCTTCGCTTCCTGGATGATCCTGACCTGTTAGGGTCAACCTTCCTGCGTTCAGTTTCGTGCGCCTAGTTGAGATGCGCAAAATCGAACTAATGGGTCTGCAGCCAACCGACATAGTCCACAATATTGCAAGGTGTAAAGGAGGTGGGTGGGAGAGTCCTATTGGCCTCCCTCTGAGGACAGCCAGGTATATCAACTGTAGACACGTTAATTCTAGCTATGCAATTGCTATGGCTAGAATTTCAGATCTACAGTCGACCTTAACGTCTAGTATCAACTTGGCTTAAGTCTGAGCCCCTCTTTCAGTTGGGCTGGATTTCATCTATGGCATGGTCCGGGCAAGGAGCAGGATTGAATTTACGCATGCTGGAGGAGTTTGATGGCTCTGGAAGTTCAGGCTTTGCCAAAGAAAAGCAAAGCAACGGTGTTTTTAAGTCTTTGGTTTGAAATGGGAAAAGTCTTCCCGCCCCGGGATATTTAGTTACTGGAAAGCTTGAGTTTATTTATGTTGTATAAGACCCACAATCCTTTTAGGGATCCACATCTTTGCTTTATCAAATGGCAGCGCCGGATGGTGCTTTCTGAAATGCGGTGTAACTGTGTACTTGGTCCCTTGGCCCCCAGACCTCCAAAGTGCTTCACAAACATCTAGGCTAAGATTTGCAAAAGGGACTTGTGATTTTCCAGTTCGTGGCTGTGTAGCTTGAGATACCTTAGAGAGGCCTGATTCTCATGAAGTGCTGATCACCTGACCTTTGGCAACCAAGAGCCTTTAATGTGTCTGAGGCTGAGTCCTTCTACCAGTGTCCCCAGCATCATTGGTCATCTAATAATCCTGCCAGGAGCCTTCTGTGTTCTGTTCTTCTCCTTTCCCTTGTGTCCATCTCATCTGTGATCTGTGTTGCTGTAGCACTTAGCGTGGACTTGGGCTCCGTTAAGCTCACTTCTGTATAAACGTAGAACGAGGGGAGCTGTGTGCTTACGGGCTGGCATTGGCTCTTTACCGTGTGTTTTGTACAGCACATGACACAGTGGTTCTTAGTTAGCCGTCAGCTGTATTTATTAGGATAGAGTCTAAGTCTCAGTGTTTCTGTAAGATAGTCAAGTATTTTACAGCTGGATAAACATAGGCGTGGTGGTGGTAAATAACTTACCCAAGGTCATAGTTAGGCTGTGGCAGAGGTCCCGGGGGTCCTGATTCCAAGCTCCCTGTGCGAACCGCTCGTTCGTGTTTCCTGGCTTATTGTTTCTTTTTGGAAACGTACAGCCTGCCCTTGAAGGTATTTCAGTGACATCTGCGTTGTTTCCATGGCAAAGCACTCTGCAGTGGTTGCCAAAAATAATTCTCCTTGCCAGGCTCGCCATCTGCAGGAGGAAGTGCCAGGGGAGCTGGTTTGGGTGCTTTCTCTGCAGCCTCTTTCTCTTCCTCTTTGTAGCATTCAGAGCCTGTTGGCTTCTGTTCTGCTGACCCTGCTATTTGCATGACGAGGGTTTGAGTGGTGCCCGAGAGAGGGAATGTGGGGAGCTGGGGAGGGGCTGACAGCTGGCCCATATGGAGGCTGGTGCTGAGGTTGGTTCATCATCGAGTCTTTTTGGGATCATTCCTTACTGCAGTGTGCCGGTGATCCCAGCGTCAGGTGGGGCGAGGACTCTTTGGGGCAAAGCAGGCGGTGATGGGAATGAAAGAGTGGGTGAAATGGGGGGCTGGCACTGGAAGGGATGCCCTGATCAGCTGAGAGGGCAGTTCTGCTCCTGAGAGACCTGTGAACCTCTGACACGTTTCCCATTCCCTGTCTCACTGTCTCTCTGCTACTTCTTTCCCTCTTCCCCCATGCCTGCCTGCTCCCCTTCCACCTTCTTTTGCTCCCCTCTTTCTGGCTCGGATCCTCGCTGGCTTTTGCGAATAACCCCAGAGCCTAGACTGGGTTTGCCTGCTTCCTTGTGCCCTGACTTAGAGGCCAGCATTCACTAGTATGACAGGGAGGTGCTAGGCCTTTGCAGGCCATGTGCAAGGGAGAAGGTGATGCTGGAATCTTTGACTCTGTCTGCACTTGTGGTGGTGTGTAGCGTTCAGGCACTACCTGTGTAGCTACAGACAGCCGGGAAAGGCACTAGCAGTAGGGAAGGTCTCCAGTGTTGCTGCTGAGGACTTTCACTGCTGCAAGGAAAGGCTCAGACAGTGGGACGCCACACTGCTAAAACAGGGTAAACATGGGCTCACGGCGTGGCATGCAGAGAGCAGTTCCAGGTCTATATGCTGAGGGTTGAGGCAAGTAGGCTGCACTGATCGCTCCAGTCAAGTACGTTATTTATACTCCTGCTAGCTGGGCAGGGAGCACCTGCTCTCTCCAGGCTACTGCATGTGTAGTTCCACCCCCAGACTCGATCTGCTCTGCAGCAAGGGACATCTGGGGCAGCAGCACACGACACTAGGAGCCTGGTTTGTATCCTCCGTGGATCGAGGATGAATTGACTCCAGTCCTGTCACTAGATCACAGTCCAGCCTAAAGACTGTGACAATGTGTGCGTGCAGGAACTCCTTCCCTCCACGCAAGGACACGTAGGATCCAGCTGTCTCGATCTCGGGGGGAGCGTTCCTAAGGGGTGCTGACCCTACAGAGCTCCCTGGATGTGACTTGTGGCTCCTGCTGCTGGGCTCTTCTCACCTGGGCTCCAGGAAGTGAAAGAAGAGAACAAAGTGGCTGGCACCTTCTCCTTTGTCCTGTAGCAGGTTACCAAAGCCAGCTGTGATATAACAAGACCAGACCCTCTGCGTTTTTCCCACTGAAGTCAAGAGAGGAGTTCAGATTTATACCACCAGTCCCTCAGTCTTCATCTGTACTATGGTCTAATTTAGCGCGGTCACCTAAGTAGTGGCAAAGGAGGCATTGCTTACCTGTGCTGAGTGCACGCCTGCTTGAAGTCAGTGGGTATGTACCTGGCACAGCAATTATGCTTCTGTTTATATTCTTACTAGCTTGGTAAGAGGTTGCATGGGGATGTGCCGGGAATTGCACCCCAGAGTTGTAGCTTAGACGTAGCCGAAGTCATCACTGGGCTCTGCTAGTGCCTTTTTTGCCCCTGGATCTCAAAGCACTTCCCAAAGATTGAAGTGCTCTATTCTTATTTCACAGGGAAACTGAGGCCCAAGGGGATGCCTGTGGCCACACAGTGTCTCCGTAGCACAGGTGGCAGTAGACTGTCTTCTGAACTTCCAGCCTCCCACTCTGGTGACTGGGTTGTGCCTCCCCCCCCAGTAGAAATCCTTTCCACAGGTTGGTTTTTCTGCAACCTGAGGAGAAGGCTTCACCCATTCATTAGCTCCTATGTGCTCCTACATCTTCATGGTCATCCTGTGGCTTGGACAGGTGCTGGGGGGCCCGTGGCAGTGGAAAATCCCCTCCACCTCCCACCATGGACCTCTGGCATTTTAATCATCTATCCAGGTGATGACGTAGTATCTTCAGCGTGTTTGACAGCAGGGAACCAAATTCCTTTGAGCCCCCTGCTTCTCCCCACACGCCTTAGGAGTGGTGCAGGCACCTGCTTGGACAGCCGTGGCAGATTAATGCAGGGCCTCAAGGCTGGCAGGTGCCGATACCAGCAAACTGGATGTTTCATTAACTTTAATGGGAAAACCCTACGGAGTGTGTGCTTCGGCTCGGCTGGCTGCCTGCCCAGCCAGATGAAAAAGCAGATTCCTCCTCTTCCCTGCTCACCCCGCAGCCCTCCTGACAGGGGTCGGATCCGGAGCAGTGTGAAGTTAGCCCGAGTGTCTGTGCTAGAAGAAAAACACATGATGGAGCAAGACAGGGAATGACAGGAAATGCAATTGGAGCCATAAAAGTGAGGCATGAGAGTGCCCTGCTGGGGTCGGGGGATGAGGGTGGGGGAGATCCCTTCACTTTTCTAGCCCAAGCAGTTACGCTGCAGTTAAACAGCCCATTAGGTCGTGCCCGGTGGGCACGGGTCAGGTGCGGGCTTTTAATTTCGGCACAGACATACTGCATGTGCCTTGAGTGTCAGCTGGGCCTCTGTGGGTAGCTGGAGCCTAGCTTGGCTTGCTGATGGCTGTGCTGCCCAAGCTGCTGTATAGGCTGTCCCGTAGAGGGATTTGCTTACACGTGACAGCACCCAGCCCTTAGAGTGTGGTTCCCCTGGGGTATAGTCCACGTGTTAACTGTGTTCTTGAGCTCTTTGAAAGCTTCAGGTCAAGATTTTTTTGGGTGGCCGTTCTTTTTCAGGCATCGCTGGTGCTTTGCAGTGCCTCAGCTCATTTTTTGGGGTACCCGGCTTTAGAAGGGCAAGCTGAGTGCCCACCCTCTGAAAAAGGGAGCCCCCTTCTTAAGTGAATTTTAAATTGGACACCCAAAATCTCTCATGCCTTCTGACCATTCTTGATCTCGGATCCTAGCAGGGCTAATACCCAGTATAGGAATAAGGTTTAAACACCCAAGTGGTGCTGTGTGTGCCTGGGTGGATCGACTTTAAATCACCCCCCGTGCCCAAATATCACAGATTTTAAAACGAGTTACCAAGAAAGGTAAGATTGGCTTCGCTTAGAGTGCATTTCATTTTGGAACAAGCCCACTTGAACTCACTGACATTTCTGTGTTTTTGAGAAAACAAGTATGGATGAAAAGCTGAGTTATGCTGAAGTAAAATAGGGATTATCGCATCACCATTATGGTCTGTGGCCAGGATGTCCCACAATAAGGAGCATGTATTATGTAACATAAAATAAGAAAATGACACCTGGTGGCAAATGGTAACTCCTAGATTCCTCGTCCTGCAGCTTTCTGAATTGTATACTTAAGTAATAGATGCTGAATCTTGTTAACTAATTAAGCAAGCAATAAGAATTTGCTAAGCTAAACCTTTTTGTCTAGCAACATCCAAAAAGCTTGGGGTTTTGCTTGTCAAATCACACTTGTACTAGAGGGCCCAGAAAAAGTGTTGACGAATAATGCATTGCAAAGTGAATTGTTTGTTACTAACCACTTAATCCACTCAGACATATCCACATCTTTATCCACATTTTCTCCTAAGTTTTCCTTGTCACGTTTCATCCCTGCAGCTAGGCCCTGCTTCACCTCCTTGCAGTGCTTACACTTGTCACATTTTTCTGTCTTAGTTTTTAAAACCCAGGGAACAAATTTCTTCAAAATATTCCTAGAATCCAAGATGGTTTTTCTGTGGCAAAAGTGTGGGGGAATATAGGAAGGTCTGTGTGTGCTGAATGTCATCCCTTTTTCTTTGCAGTCCACTCCACTTTCTTGTGTATGCAGCCTCCATCCTATCCTATATATTGTCTCCGTCTTTAAGACAATGTCTTAACTAATTCCTCTGCTGAGCTTGGCCAAGGTCATCTACCACCACATAAGCACAAAACGAAAACAATTCCATCTGGCTTGTGTCTCCCCCCACCCCACCTCGATTTTATTTTTCAGTCTGCTGAGAAACAGAAATTGAAAGCCCAGAGCTTCCAAGAAGTGAGAACTAGTAGTTAGGGTGGATGGACAAGAGCCATGAATTCATTTTTATGAGATCGTAAGTGCAGTTGTAGCATGTTTGTGATGAGATGTAATTGTAACTTACTTTTAAATTAGATTTTTTTTTTTAGTATTTTATTGATTTAAACCTGTTTTCTTTAATTTATTTTTAAAAAATCCAATTTTTTTTATCCACCCTGGTCTATACACTGTAGGGCCATGCTGTGTGTTTAGAGGCCAGGGACCAGATCTCTTTACTCTACAGCTCCTATCACGTAGACCAGGGCTCGACAACCTTTTTGCATTGGGGGCTACATGGCAATTTTTTACATGTTCCCGGGGCCAAACACAAAATAGCCCCAAACTCCCCCCCAACCCATCCCCAGGATTTACCTGCCTCGGATGACAAACTCCATGCACTGATGCGGCTGCTCCACAGACGCCGCCTCTCCCACATCTCAGTGGGGCTGTGTGGCTACATGGGGGCAGACTCAGCCACTTCTTCCCCCCACCCCACAGCTCTCCTGCTGACCCCCCGCCCCTTCAGCATGGGTGGTTCCCTGCCCTATAGCACTGAAATAATGGAAGTAAATTTAATTGGTTTAATGGCCAGATCCCTCCCGCCGGCGGCTAAAGCAATTCAGTTTAGTTCCATTATTTCAGCCGCATCAGGGCAGGGAGCTGCAATGGACTCTCTAAAGAGCCTCAGCTTGGCAACCGCTGCCCCAGCCTGCCTATGCCCCATGCTCACGTTGCCTGGCTTGGGTAAATGGTGCTGCTGCCACAGGAAAAGGCTTCACGGGCCAGATTCTGGCCCGTGGGCCACATGTTAGCCAGCCCTGACATAGACCATAGGCCAGTCCTCTCCCTGCCCATTTCTAGCTGCCGCTTTGAGTAGTTAATGTTCAGTGTGCGTGGCCCATAGTTAAAATAGCTCTGTTTTGCAGCGAGAGTGGCCTTCAGCTCACGTTCCGCAGGTCCTGTCTGGGCTGGTCCAGGAATTTGTACTAGTGATAGCACCTGTCATTGCTGCTGTTGTCTGGGTTCTGATCACAAAGCCGGCCTGGCAAGGCTGCCGGAAGTCCGAATCAGAAGCATCTGCTCAGAGCTGGGATTCTCCTCTACCTGCACTTGTGTGTGATGGTTATTTTGCCTGCCATTGGCTCTCCGTTTTTGTAATGTTAGGGCATGTCAGCCCTCGCAGCTCCGTTTCCTCCCACAGTTTATATTTGGAGCTGCGATTATGAAGCCGTTTTTAATGGGGTGCCAGATTACGTAACGTTTGTCCTACCAGCTGATCAGGCTGTCTCAGAGAAGGCCTATTGTAACCCATGTGAATGGGTATCTACATAGCATTCAATGTGCAAAGCGTCAGGGATGCAGGGGCCTGATGTCCCTTACGAAGGATACAGTCATGCAGGAATACCTTGGCACCCAAGGCTTGTGGCCCTTCTTGCCAGAGAGAGTATTTCTTGCTTGGCTTGTCCTCCTGGGAGTCTGGAGCCTTGGAGTATGTGGGGTTTTGCGTGGAGGCGGGAGGAGCTGTGGCAGGTCAGGTACGCTGGTGAGGGTGGGTTGAGCTGTAAATTGAACAGTATTTGGTACAACCCGTGGGACTGTATTCGCATCGTAGGTCTTCGAGGTGGCGAGCATTGATGTAAACACCAGGGGAAGGGGAGAGTTGGCCCTTCTAGGAGGTTCACCCACCTCCAACCCTGTGTGATTGTGGAATCTACCTTGCTGGTGGTGGTGCTTCCCGTGGGTCAGGAAGGGGAAGGGCTGCCTGTCCAGGGTGGGAGCTGGGCCTGTGCATGGCCAGTTCTGCGAACTGTCAGAGACCAAGTGGGCGCCTTCACTGATGCTTTGCTTTGGGTGAATGGGCAGTGGCTTAAGGAAGCCTGGAGCAGAGTGGGGAAGTGGAAGGTATTGCGGACGGCGCAGTCAGCTGGACTCCACTGAGCTTGTGACTGAATAGGTGTGCGGAGAGTGCTGGGGCCTGCGCTGCAGGGCTGGGATGGGCCATCTACCATGTAGCCCTCTGTTCCTTGTTTTAAAACCTGCCTCCTCCTGTTCCAGCCCACAACCCTCCCGCAGGGCACCATCAACATGAACCAGTGCACGGACGTTGTGGATGGGGAGAGCCGGACAGGGCAGAAGTTCTCCCTCTGCATTCTGACCCCTGAGAAGGAGCACTTCATCCGAGCCGAGAGCAAGGAGATCATCGGCGGGTGAGTCGAGGCCCTGGGGTCTCCCTTCTCGCGGGGCTCTGCGCTCAGGTTTGCAGCGTGGGCACGGTACAGGAGAACAAGAGAGCTGGGTGGCTCGTGCGACTTGTGAGGGGGATGAAAACACCGAGAAGTTACGGTGAACCTTAGAGACTAATGGATTTATTGGGGCATAAGCGTTCATGGGGCAAACCCACTTCATCAGTTAAACTGCAGTGGAAATGCAAAGGCAGGTGTATATGTAGGAAAACTATTGCAAAAGAAAAGTTACTGTAAATTAGAATTAAATTAAAAGTTACTGTAAATTAGAATGATCCGTCTCTGTGATTGTGACCATTCACTGTGGCTAAGTCAAGAAGAACATAAGAGCAGCTACACTGGGTCAGACCAAAGGTTCGTCTAGCCTGGTGTCCCACCTTCTGACAGTGACCAATGCCAGATGCCCCAGAGGGAATGAGCAGAACAGGTAATCATCAGGTGACCCCTTCTCTGTCATGCATTTCCAGCGTCTGAAATGGGGAGGGACACCATTTCTGCCCATCCGGGCTAATAACCCGTGATAGCTCTATGCTCCAAGAATTTATCTAGCTCTTTTCTGAGCCCTGTTAAAGTTCTGGTCTTCATAACATCCTCTGGCCAGGAGTTCCACAGTTTGACTGCACTGTCTGAAGAAATACTTCCTTTTGTTTGTTTTAAAAATTCATTTGGAGACCCCTAAGTTCTTGTGTTTTGGGAAGGATCAAATAACTCTTCTTTATTCACCTTTTCCACACCAGTGATGATCTTATAGAAATCTGTCCTATCCCTCTGTCCTTAGTTGTGTATTTTCCAAGCTGAGAAGTCCTGGTCTTATTAATCTCTTCTCATCTGGCAGACTCTCTCCTCATATAGAGAAATCTTCCACTGCGGTCAGAAATACAGGAGAGTATTAATAGAACACCTAAACCCAATATAGTGCTTTTCATCAGTAGATCGCTAAAAGCTTTACAAAGGAGTGTCATTGTCCCAGTTTTGCAGCTGGGAACACTGAGGCACGGCGCAGCAAAGTGGTTTGTGCCAGGGACCCAGCAGGACAATAGTGTAACCAGGAGTAGAACCCAGATCTCCTGAAGCCCAGTTTGGCACTTTAGTCACTACAGTGCAATGCAGTCTGGTGGGGCAATATGGCTTTCTGTGGAGGGGAAGTTGCCTGGCTAGAGTGTTAACCAATTACATCCTTACTGGGGCCTAACTGAGTCATTTTGAATTCACAAATGAGCTCCAATTCAGCTGTTTCCCTTTGCAATTGAGTTTTGATGTGGTTTCTTTTTGTTTGTTTGTTTGTTCCTTTTCTTGGGGTCTGATTTACACCTGTTTATCCTAACATGGCTTTCCCTTTGAGACACTGTCGCAGCTATCCTTCTGAGACTTGTGGTGGAATACAGAGCCTTTTTCCTTGGTCCAAATTGTGCTCAGTGTGATGGTAGATGAGATTCCCACAGGTATCTCTGTGGCAGGTCTCTGTCCGGTTCCTAGTTCACAAGACCGTAGCCATTGTCAAGTTTGTCCCCCATTCAGCAGAGAGGCCACGGGGTAGAGAACTCATGAAAACTATGCCAGCACATCCCTTACCCCAGCATGTGCTCCAGCTGGGCCAGAGTGGAAGCAGAGGGGCGGGGAGGATGCAGGAAAGCTCACATTGATACTGACACATGGCGCGCAGTGGGAGAGTCTTTCAAAGCTTTAGTTCTTCCCCTGCTCGTGCCATGGGGTGATGTCTTGATGTGGCACCTGTCTGAAGTAAAGATGCACTGCTGCCCTCTTGGATGTGTGCTGGCCCATCCATGTCTTCTGTTCCTCTCTTCTGGATGGGCTGATGATTTTCTGTTCTTTGATGCTACCCGTGTTTTAGAGAGAGATGGGTCCCCCTTGCATTCCTGGCACTTTGTCTCGGGGCAGCTGGCTGTGGAGGGTACTGCTGCTGCCAGTTTTGGCAGTCGTCTCCTGTGGATTTAAAATGCTTTCGTCTAAAGCCATTGGGCGAAGGGCAGGACTAACTGGGAGAAATGGAATGGTCTGTGAGATGCAGGTAGTGAGAACAGATGATCTAATGGTCCCTGCTGTCCAAAACTGCTCCGGACTTATGGTGGGTGCACAACTGACATTGAACCCACAGGATGATTTGCACGAGGGGTCGGTCATCATGCGATGTCAGAATAAAGATAAGGGTGTGATAGTGACAGAGCCCATCTCTGTGTCCAGGCTGTAGCACAGCGCTCTTGTGACCTCACAGCTAACACAGGTTTGTTTCTTCCTTGCTGTTATAAAAGCAGTGGGTCTGATTCTACTCTGTTACCTTGCTGGACTGGAGAGTTGGAACTGAGGGCAGAATGTGGCCCCAGTGAGTTCTGGTTTGAGCAGCAAATGCAGAGGTGTGTAGCTGCAGTCCTATGGAAGTTGCTCCTTTACAGACTTCTGCCTTTTTGGCTCTGATGGGCAACCGAGGCTGGGGAGTGGCTGCACAAGCGGTCCTCCTTCATCTCAGTGGGCGGCAAGATTGTCATAATCAAGATGGTCTCCCGGGATAGGGTAGTTCTGCTAACGGCGCTTGCACGCTGAGAATTTGCAGGGTGTGCCGATTTGAACTGTAGGGACTCTCTGATGGCCTGTGTGAGCCATGAGCTCCCTCTGCATGCAAAGTTGTGTCCAGTCAGTGTGTGCCTTACGCATGTGCTCTTGCTTTACATGCATGTCACTGTAGCAATACCTGGGGACTGTGGGGGGATGACAATGCAGATGGAAATCAGGGGAATCTGGCAACCCTGCAAGTGGGCAACAGGGTATGATACATCCACCGTGGCAGGGATGATCTGGGCTCTAATCCTGCATTTTCCTGGAAGCCTGTGTGATGGCTAGGAGTGTGTGTGCAGCACATGCCTGGGCTGTTTCCCAGCATCTGTGTTAAAGTGTCATACCATTTGGCACTTGCCTGGTTGGCCAGGCAACTCTGCAACGTGGATGGATTTAATGACTGGTATTATGAGGGTGCTAAACCTCTAATATTAGGCTTTAATTTCATTGGTGCCTTCTGAACCTGGCTGGCAGTCAAGCCTTGCCATTCTCCAGTGCGATGCTTGGCAAGAAGCTGGATGGCTGCCTTCGGGGCTGGGTGGAAAGCAAGGCCCACCTTTATCAGTATTGTGCTCGTTCAGCGCTGGAAGCTAAAAGGTCTCAGCTAGCCAAGTTCAACACTGAGCGCAGGGGCTGTGCTGGCAGATTGTACACTGCACATCTGGAGCAAATGGGCACAAACACGCACTCAGGGGAAGAAGCTGGAAGGATTACACTGAGACTGAAAACACGCTGGCAACTGCTTGCTAAGAGTTGAATTTGATGATACCACAGGCTGCTTGTGCTCCCCCCTTAACAGCAGGCGTTTTATCTTCCTCTGACTTGTGCCCTTTCCCACTTGGCAGAGCTCGTTTTCCTCTGGTTTCTCCTCTCCTGTCCCCAGATCCCCACAGGCCTCTGGCTCTTGTAGTAGAGCAGCACGACTGACTGCATGAGAGTCTGGGATGACTTCAGCAGGGATCTGATGGAGCATTTAAGTTCTGAAGTGGGGAATGCCCCTTCTCCAGTCTTGTTCAGCGCTTTCTGAAACTCCGTACCTGCCTTCCGAAAATCAGGTCCATTGAAGGTGTCTCAGGCAGTACCACAAAATGGAGACAGAGTCTCTAGTGACTGGTGAAAATCTTGGGCACATGGTTGATTTTTGCACGTGTGGTGTGTCCACAGCTTCCCTATTGACATGCTGCAGGAAGGATGCTCGTGGAAAGACTTCCTTGACTTAAACCCTTGTACTCTGAGTGTGGCATAGCTCGTCTACAGGTCTCCTCCATTGCACTCCGTCTCGGGACAAAACTTCTAGCTGACCCCAGGAGGACCCCAGTTGTTGTCTTTGCCAGGGGAAGGGGAGAATCTTTAGACACGCAGTAGCGTTTGAAAAGTGTTGTGAAAATGCAGCTGGCTCAGTGTGTTTGGGAAGCTACGTCCCTGGTCTGTCTCCTTGGTGAGTTCTATCTTTGTGGGCTTAAAAAAAAGAGGCCATTTATCAGATGGGTGAAGAAGCTGGTGGGGATGAAGTTGGGGGTCTGGGGAGCCTGGAAGTGGATGATTTAGGAACGGTTGCTGTGGTCTATGCGATATCCTAGCGAGGTCCTCTCATGAGCATGTCATTAATAATTGCAGCATCTTGGAGTAGTGGTTGTCAGCCTTGTGGCAGATCCCAAACAGCCGCCCCTTAGCATATCTGTCTGAATATTCAGTTGATGCCCATCCCTGGCAGCCTTACTGTGCCCCTGAAGCTTTGGGCGAGCACATGATTTTCAGCTGTGTCTCAGCACTCCTTGCTTTGGAATTCATTGGTCTTCCATCCTAAAACCAGGCACTTACCAAGCAAGCCACTGAACCAAGCTACTGCTGGTGGAGGCAATTGAAGACCTTCATAGCCAAACCCTGCATCACTGCTCTTGTCCTGCTTACTTAATGTAACTTGCCATTAGTCAGTTACATGTTGCATGACAAAAATGATGAGAATCAGAAACTAGAACCCTGCACGGTTACAAAATTTATATCCGCATCCACATAGACAATAATGAGCTGCAGATAGCTGCATCTCCATCTGCGGATGCAGAGATCCGCAGATTTGCAGATCTGTACAAAATTTGTGTACAAAATTTGTATCTGCATCTGCAAGAATGAGCTAGGGATAGCTGTACTGATATCCACCTGTTACGGTAAAGCAGATATCTGCAGATTTACAGGGCTCTGTTGAAAACATCAGTCTGCCGCTCTTCACCTATCTTCAGTGCCCGTGTTTTACTGCTGAACCACCAAGGGAGCTGGCTTAGCCATGATTTTAGAGCTCTGCAGCTTTCTAGCAACCTTGATGTCATGATATCCTCACACATGATCAGAGGCCCCGAAACATGGCAACAGCCGCTCGTGTACAATTATCTATCTCTTAAGTGTCATCCAGTGCTTCCCAAGTCCTGGAGTAAGCGGCAACATCCTGTTCAGGCAGGCTAATGCTGAGCTGGTTGTAATCTGGAACTAGAGGCTGGCTGGAGTCCAGGCACTTACTGCTTTTCATCTTCAGGGCACTTCAGCATCCATTTAATGTGCCCCCTGGCTTTCCTCATTTCTTCTCGTGCTGCTTAAATGCTAGATGGCTTTTCTTCCCTATTTCTGTGCAGGAATTGAGACAAGGCACCTCCCATCAGAAAACCAGCTGCACCCTGCATTCACATTGGAGAGTCCCTTCTGTGTTCCCATCACAGACCGCGTACCTCTCTTGGGAAATGTTAGTTTGAAAAGCTTCGTGGCATGGAATGTACTTTCAGTCGGACTGTGCTGGGGAGACATGCGGTGGCTTTCCACAGAGTCCCAGTGGGACCCCCTTTAAGGTTATGTGTGGATAGCAATGTTGGCTTTGGCCAGTGGGGGGGTGGGGTTCTAACACAGACAGAACAGAAGGGACCCTGTCCATTTGCTACCATTTGTGCAGCTTGTTCACTGTTTGTTCTTTGCTTAGGTCTGACATTGACACTAAATGTGTCAGTTTCACTTTGTTGGTACCCTGTTTGTTTTTCCTACAGAACTACAGGCCCTGCTAAGAAGTGTCGGAAGGGACATGTCCCTTAAATCAGTCTTCGCTGTTCTGTCTCCTGTCGTTACCGGTGACAGCCCAAAGAAAGTCCCCATGATTAAAAGGGATTAGAGGAATATGTTCTTTCTCTTCTGGTTGGCTTTGTTCAGTTGACAGTGCATGGCACGGTCTGCTCGCTCGTCTCCCCCTCCCGCTCCGGGTAGGTCCCTCTGTTGCTTCTCAGCAGTGTCTCAGTCCTTCGTGCTTTTACTCGGGCTGGCCACAAAGTTCAAATTAAAACACTTCATGGCAATCAAAAGAGCACCAACCTGCTAGGAGATGGTGTGAGACCCACTAGACGTTCACATTAGGTCCACTGAGTACCTACCAGTTGGGAACCCTTCACAGTTGCGGGATTGCAGGGGCTTGGATTTATTGTTAGATTTCCTGGGGTTTCTATTAGCTATGTTGTTTTTAAACACCTCCCACCCCTCTGTATGTTGGGACTAATAATTCTGAACAGAGCTTCTGTCTAGCAGCCCCACAGCAGGGCACCGTCTCGTCTCCAGGGAGCTGTTGGCTGGCACATTTCCCCCACCTCCCATCCTCTCACATTTTACTCTCCTGTGTTGTTCTTGTCATCGCAGCTGGGTAGCACAGTCTGCTCATCCTTTGTGGGAAGGAAAGTAGAAGGGGTTCGGCTGATCACTTTCTCCTGTAATTGGATCACTTGCTGCCAGGCTTCCAGCAGAGCAAATGGCCTCAGAGGAAGAACTGAAATGAAATAATTCTCTCTCGTGCCTGCTGCTGGTGCTCAGTTGCTTAGCAACCCTGAAGGTTAGTCTGCTAAATAGAGAGGATGCCTTGTGTGCTTCCCCATCTTGGAATGCTCCTGCTCCCCAAGTGGGATGAGAAGAAGAGGGAAGCTCAGGTGTCGTCTGACAAAGGGCAGGTCTGCGCTACAGCGGAAAGTCCAGCTGAGGTATGCAATTCTAGCTGAGCTAGTTACAAAGCTGGAGTCCGTGTACCTTAATTCAGGCTTCCTCACCGTCTCCACTTCAAGTGTTTGCTCCTGTCGACTTGCCTTACTCCTAACAAGGTGCAGGAATACTGGTGCCAATGTGGACGCCTGGTAAATTCAGTTTAGCACACCTTTACTAAGTGCGCTAAATGGAACTGTGGAAGATGGTCCTGTGACTCTGAGTTTCTGAGGAAGGCAGCTGAGAAGAGAGTCACCGGCCTTCTGATGGTAAGACGTGGACGTGGCAGCCTCATGTTACGCTGGGAAATCTTTCCTATTTTTGTTGCTGTCTGTCGTCTGGGCTGCTTCTTTTTACCTGCACAGAGGCAGTGCTCTGCCGTGCCCCCGCCACACCATTGCTGGTGTGTCCCTGCTTCTCCCCCCATTGCCAGAAGTGCCCCCTACTTAACACCAAATCCAAACCAAGCTCACAGGACTACTGAGCCCATGCAATAGTCTTCATCCAATCCTATAGCTGTAATTTGTCTCTCCCCTCTTTCCATTGTCTCCTGAATGTCAGCTCACTGGAACGGGACCCTTGCCTGGCCTGCTGATGCCGTGCCAGCAGTACATTCGTGGAGCAAACTGAGCTAGTTAAGAGCAGTCTTGACATCCCAGGGGAAAGCATCCATGTTTTGGAATTCGTTTTTGTTCTGCGTTAGAATGGTAATCCCAAGAGCAAAACAACTTCGTGCTCCGAAAGTTTTGAAGAAGTTCTTTGAGTTGGAAACGTTGGAACAGGAAATGTTGACCCTTTTTTCTATTGGAACCAAACAACTCGATGTTTCGAAATGACACTTCTGGTTTCAATTCCTCCATGGGTAATTTTAATCCCAATGAGCCATTGATCATCACACTGTGAGCTCTGATTCCGACAAAACCACGGTTTCTGGCAGGAAAGGTTTTCTTGTGAAAGAACTCAACCAGCTCTTCTAAGAACCAGGAGAGTCTGAGTTGTCTCTCGTCCTTCCCTGGTTTACTTTCAACACTTGCTCTGTTATGGTCGGGTCAGACAAAGGTCTTGTACGTTGGCCTCTTGCAAGCCTCTCAGTCATTTCCTTGTAAACCAGAAGGAATAACTGGATCTCAGCCTGGGCTTGGGATCTCTTGTTTAGTTTGTGGAATCTTAGCACAAGGGTTTTCTCAAACCTAAGTCTCATCTGACCCTCCCAAACCAGAAAGTCTGAAGGCTGCAGTCAGCCAGGGGATGGGCTAGTGGCCTGTTTTCAGTGGGGCCTCTCCAGCTGTGGAGATGCTGAGGAGCCCGACTCAAATCCACTCATTATGGTAGGTGAGAGTATGTATTGGGGATGCCAAATATGAACAGGTGGCAGAAGGAACAGGTCACTATCACCTCCAACAGACTCCCAGAGGGGGAGGGGACACACCTGTAGGGCAGGCCTATGTGTCAAATGATTTCTCCTCTCTGCCCTCCTGTTTTCACTGGTGTCAAGCCTCACTTTCAAATCTACCCCCAAAGAAACTCCGGTCCCTGTGTCCCAGCTACTCTGTCCCTGCCGGAGGGAGCGGCTGGTGGGACTTCCGTTCCCGGCACCAAATGGGACACCCAGTAGAGAGGGGCTGAGACTTTGATTGCCCGGTAAGATTGGGACTTGCTTCCTGAGGCTGGGGGGCAACAGGGTGGGAGGTTGGGGTCTCTTCTTGAAGGACAGAGCTCTGAGGAATGCCAGTGATGCACCTGAATAAGTGAGTTGTGTGCTGGGTTTGAGGGGCAGAGGCCAATCAGTAGCTTTGAATGCACTACAGCCTTCTAGCCGCAATCTAGGAGGCACAGTCTCCAGATGTCTGTGCTTTGTGTGCAGTTCTGCTCCCAGTAAGATGGTGGGAAAGTTGCACTCCTGGGCTGGCTGGTAGCTTGTTCATCCCTGTTGTGGGGGGTGATGGTGCTCTTCTCATTGGCATAAAACTCGGTAACTTTGTGTGATGACCAGTTCAGAAGCTGAAGGAAACCACAAGTGAGCAGAGGTTTCCGTGGGCCCATTCTTCAGGGCTCTTTCCTGCTTCACCTGCTCTGGGTCTCCAGCTAACACCTGATGCATACTGGAAGTTCCTTCTCTCGCTGGTGTGATTGTGGTGACTGGATGCAGGCTGGGATTTACTCCTAGTTCTGCTCTCTGGGTTTTCCACCTCCCTGCAGCATCACAGGACACACCCCTGCCAGCTCCCCTTGGGATCCACTTGTCCCGCTCAGCCATGCCCTACAATGTTACAGCCACTTCCAGGTGTCCCCCAGGGCTCTACTACTGTGCTTGGTCATAAGAACATAAGAACATAAGAATGGCCATACTGGGTCAGACCAAAGGTCCATCAAGCCCAGCATCCCATCTGCCGACGGTGGCCAATGCCAGGTGCCCCAGAGAAGGAGAACAGAAGACAAGTGATTTATCTCCTGCCATCCATCTCCTGCCCTTGTTATGAAGGCTAGGGCACCATACTTTATCCCTGGCTAATAGCCATTTATGGACCTGACCTGCAAAAATTTATCAAGCTCTTTTTTAAACCCTAATAGAGTCCTGGCCTTCACAGCCTCCTCGGGCAAGGAGTTCCACAGGTTGACTGTGCGCTGTGTGAAGAAAAATTTCCTTTTATTAGTTTTGAACCTACTACCCATCAATTTCATTTGGTGTCCCCTAGTTCTTGCCCTAGTCATGCCCTGAAAGCATTGCAAAAATACCTGTTTTCCCCTCCCTTCTCTCCCTTATCCCGCTGTTGTGCCCAGTCACTTTGTTGTTCAGTTCTTGCAGGTGTCTCCTGAGCTCCCCTTTTTCCTGTGCTCCCGCACCCAGCTCAGCTTTCCATTGCTTTGCCCAAATCTCTCCACTGTGCATAATGCCAAGAGACACTTCTCCTGCAGAGCAAGGTGGGGCTGGTTTATTGTGCCTTGGCCCCGCATCTTATTTTGAAACTGTGTTTGTTTCCAACTGTGGCATTAATCATCCCGAAAAGTCCCATTTGGTTTCAAGCCATGGTAGTTTTATTTTGCAATTGCAACACGCTGAGATTCTCATATTTGGAGAGTTGTCTTGCGTCCATTGCATGCTTCTAATATTTATTGCCTAACCAAATCCCCTTGATGTGGTTGTCCTAAAACTCATGTGACAGCAGCACACATACTCAAAAGGGGAGGAGGGTGAAGAATTTGGGAAAATGAAGCTTGAAACATCTGGAGCAGCCATTGGGTCCTGATTGCAAGCGGGTTGATTGAGATGTACAGGCTGCTTATCTGGATGTGACAAGAGCCCGTACAGGAATCCACAGCCCAACTGACTCATTGCAAGGGCTGGCCTTTTTAATGTTGAATTTCCTTTGTTGTCTTTTTTTTAAATGGATCGCAATAATATTCAGTGGGAACATGGAGTTAACATTAGCATTTCTGAAAGCAGAAGGTTGCCAGCCCTGTCCAGAAGATACATTCCATGCAGTTGGTCTGCGAGGTTTCCCTGATGCACTTCAATTCTGTCCTACACTCTTTCCTTTTCTGTCCCTGCCCTCCCCGTCTTTCCAGTCTTTGGCCTCTCTTGTGCAGGGACTGTGCCAAATTGCTTGTGGGTTTTTGTTACGAGGCCAAATGTTGACTTGAAAAGCTGGGATAAGACCTAACAAACTCATTCCGCCTGTGACCTCACTGCTGGTTTCTTTTCGGCTTGGCACTGCAGCTCTATTGGAGAGGCTGTAGCTCAGAACTAAGAGACTGGGGTGGCAGATGGGATTGTAGGTGGTCCTGGAGTTTCTGGGCTGTGTGTCATGTTTTTTGAGTTCTATATGGCTTTGCATGGCTCTGTTCCCCTTCCCTCTCCTCCTGCAACCCCTGCTCACACAGTCTTGCAAAAAGAGCTCTTCCTTGTCAGGCTGCAGTTATGGCCTTTACTGGGAAGATGTAGAACCTCTCGGTATAGTTTCCTGTGTTGTCCCTAATCAGCTCCAAGAAATTGACATTCAGTGCATGCCAAGTTACTGCTCAGAGGAAACTTTTCATGGCCAAGTTATAAACCCCAGAAAATGTGGGTAAGTAGTGGAAATGTTGGTGCCACCCAATCTGTGATGACATGCACTGCATTGCTGGAAGGTAGCGGAGAGGTTGCTTGTAGAGCAGTATGGCTTCAGGGGAGGTATTGGAATACAGGATCCTGCTGGTAACATGGTCAAACCCACCCATGATCTGGAATTGAGCTGTCCTGCTCTGCGATTCATGGAGGGAAGAATGAATAAAGGAAGAATGGGTGTTATGTGGGTCCAGGAAGGGGACAGTTGTGTTGATTTAGATGGACTATCTGGGCCCAAAGAGGAAAAGGTGTTTAATGTGACTGGGTTGCTGTCAAACATTAAACAATGTTTACAAGATTCAGTACACATTGGAACCTGTGGCCTGGCACTCTTTGGTCTAGCAGGACCATGGATTATGCTGGACCCAGAGAACCTCTGGACCAGAGAGCCCCAGAGATGCCAAAAGCCCTGCAGTGGGAAGCCTGGATAAGAGTGGAGGACCTCCCCCACTCCAGCAATATGGGGGCAAGGAGTGGGGAAGCCTGGCCAGCAGTTTGGGCCCCTGGAGGCCTGACCATCACTGATCTATCAAACTTAACCTCGTTCAGGACTGCTCAGGTCCTGAGGGTGCCGGACCAGGGAAGTGCAACCTGTGTACCAGACTTCAGCCTGCTTACTACTGTGGCAAACACATCATTGAAAATGATTAAACTTATTGAACATACAAGAAAGGAGGAAAACCAGACTGTGGGCTTTTCTGGGGCCTGGGGCAGGCAGGAAGTGTCTCCAGGCTCTGCTGCTGCTTTTTGCTGTTCTCCCAGCTGGGGAGAGGGAGGGGACCAGCAGCAGCCTGCCTGGAGGCTTATACTACTGTTCTGATTGGCTGGAATTCTGGCCAATCAGGGCAGCTGAAGGTGGTATTTGGTGGTGGGAATCACAGAGCCACGTGTGTCCAGGTGTGCTGCAAAGGTAAACTGCACCCCTGTAGCCTAGACCCCCCCCCCATCCAGACCCCCCACCCACATCCTGCTTCTGCCCCTTCACCCCTACACTGCCCTTCCCTTTCAGACCCCCCCACCCCAAACCTTCCTGTACTTTTGCTCCCATGTAGATCCAAAACCTCCAGCCTGCTGCTGCTCAACTCACACCTAGTCTCCCACCCACAGCCTGCACCTGTGCTTCCCTCCCGCTCAGATTACTCACCCCCCAGCCCACTCCTGCCCAGACCTCCCAAATCCCAGCCTGCTCCTGCATCTTACCCTCAGCCCAGACCCTGTAGCCTGCAATCAGGGACCACATCAATGAATCAGTGAGGTGTGGGACTCTTTTTTTCCCCCCCCACCCTTGCTTTGAGGTTTCACTTCAGTAACATCCCTTGTTCCTTTCAGCTAGGGAAAGCTCTTGGAAGGCAACACATCCCTTTGTTCTGCCAGGCTGTTTAATGGCAATAACTGCTGCTCTGGGGAAAGGAGGAGGGGAGTTGGGCTGCACCTGTTAATCTGATCCCATTTCCTAGAAGGTAAAACAAGACAAAGACGCACAAGGGGTGAGAGAAGAGCAGCAAAGAGAACAAACGCAGGTTCAGTCTCTGGGGTTGACTTTGGCTTGTAATTGCAAAGCGTATGATCATCTCTGCTAGACTGAGACCTGCAATTGGGCTATCGAGGCCATTGGTCTTCGCTGCCTGTTTGGTCGCAGACCGATAGCAGTATTGTGCCTGGCTAAGCCAGACTGTCCTTAACAGAAGGCAAAAGGAGAGGGGCAGGAGGAGGAAGGCGTAAGATCAGGGAGGAAGAGGGCTCACAAGAAGAGCGGGCCAGTATCAACCACATCTCGCACTCTGGATGGTGTTGGGGATTTAGCCAGAGGAGATGGCAGTGACATTTAGGTCCCCCTTTAGGTTTGGTCTGATCAGAATAGCTTTAAGGGTAATAAAAATCCAGCAACATCGTGGTGGATCCCAGGACAGTGAAAGGTGCAGGGAGTGGCAGCTGTTAATGATGGCTGAAGCTTGTTCCTTCCCAGTGTCCGATCTTACCTTCCGCCAGTGCCCATGTCTTCTAATGTTTCACCCCCAAAGCTTTTCTTGCAAGGCCCCCACAAGGGAATGGTGAGTGGAACAGCCCATTCCCTTGTGAACTTTGCTTCCAGTGACTCCTAGCTTCCAACACACCCATTTTGGATGCTGTGACACCTTGATTTCCAGGGCTGTGCTTTTTCTTGTTTACCAGGCAGGATCTTAACGCCATCTTTGGGTTGTATCAGTGGGTCTTTAATTTTGGATTCGTTGAGTCTTTGTCTCCCTGTTCTGTCTTTTCCCATCCATATTTGTTGTTCTAAGGGGTTATGATATTCTATGAACTTGAGTTTGCAGTCAGGATAAAAAAAAGCTTGCTTATTACGATATAGGCGCTTAGATGATACAGGCAGAAGGGATTGCTGTGGTTGTCTAGGCTGACCTCTGGTACAGCACAGGCTCTAGGACTTCCCTGAGTTAATTCCAGTTTGAAATAGAGCATGGGAGGGCGTGCCTCTTGTTTATCAGCCAGGCATGGGCCCTGGTATAAAAGTAGACCCTTCGCAAGAAGCAAAAGCTGGCTGAGACAGTACCTCTCTAGAGGCAGGTACATCGGCAACAGCTGGCACACAAGGGAAGTGATCACTGGCCTGGGAAAGGGCGTGGGTTTGGCAGAGGTTACTTTCAATTTGGAGAGCAAGCCTGCTTCTGCAGTGCCTGTTACTGCCACCTCACGCTACATGTGCCCTGAATGCTGAGCTGGTGGCAGTGGTGCTGGGACCTGGATCCACTTTTTACTCACTGGTTCCAGCTGCCACTGTCGAGTTAGCAGGTACGGCTCTGGTAGGAATGGCAGCCCAGCTGTGAGGAGGCGGAGTGAGAGTGGGGCTGGCTGGGGCTGCAAGAGGGGGCCACTGGCTGGAAGAGTGGGGCGGGGAGCTAAACCAGTAGCTTGGGGTTGAGAGGATAAAGAGGGGGCACACACTGGGACATGAATTTCTCGAGGATGATGCAGGGAAAAAAAATTGGGGACCTCTGTGCTAGAGCATCTCTTTAAAAATCCAGTCTTCACTTAAACATTGCTAGCAATGGAGGATACACCACAACCCATTTTGAGATGCTCCAGTGACGAATTACCCTCGCTGTTTAAACTGCGCCTGATTTCCAGACTGAATTTGTTCAGCTATGTCTTCTAGCCCCTGGGTCATGTTGTACCTTATTTGCTAGCTAGAAGAGCCCTCCATCAAATACTTAGAGACTGTGATCAAGTCATCCCTTAATCAAAGACCTCCCAGGAGTCCACATATATTGGCATATGTTCATGGTACCCGATGGGATTATGCTCTGACTTCTAGCATGTTGGGGTGAAGTTGGGTGTGTCCTGTGGTGTCCCCAAACCCGGGAGACCGCAACCTGCAGCACCAGAACCACATGCAGCTCTTTAATGACTTCTTTGTGGCTCCCAGCATTGTAATTGCAAAGTTTTAAACAAAACAAAATAAAAAACAAAGCAAACAAAACAAAACAAAACCCCTCCTGATTATTTTTGATTAAACAGTGAACATCTAAAAGCCCAACAATGAACTCATATCTAAATACCAACCTATATGTGTTCTCTTAATGTTGGATAATTTCCTCTTTTAATATGTGCAGTGCATTGTGGAATATAATATCATAGTTGTGCTTTGATCATGTTGCTCATCGTCTTCATTTTGAGAAGGAAAAGGAAGGTTGCGGCGTTCCTGCTGTGAAGCAGAACACACATTTTAAGAAAGAAAACTGAAGTTAAATGTGAAGAGAAATTGGCAGAATTGAAGTAGGTAGGAGTGAAAGTCGGGAAGACAGTGGTACAGACGCACACGTAAAGTGTGAGGCAATAGAATATGTAAAAAATGAATGAATTTCCTGCAGTAAACATGGATTGCATTACAAATCATTGTGCATGTGCTGGTCTTAAAATGGCACTTACAGAAAGTATAGATGGATGTCATTTATTAAGGACTATCTCATATTCACATGCATTATGGCTCTTGAATTATTGAGGTGTTGTGTTTTGGTTTTAAACAAATTCAGAAAAAAATGGCTGCTCTTGTTATTTTGGTTGCTGACCTCTGCCCAAACCTATTTTCTGGTTTCCCCAATGTCCTTTTACGATAGCAGCTAAGCATAAAGCATTATTGCTCTAGGAGCTAAGAGTTCAGTAAGCACATATGATGGCCTTGTGTCCCATGAGAAGTGATGAAGATCTGAAAGCCAACCGTCTCCTCAACCAGCCCAACAACTGGGAATCCTGAACCCAGAGGACACTGAGTTCTGCTGGGAATGAGCTCTTTCCCAGGCTGTCAGCCAGTGCCGCTGCCTGTCTTGCTCCTTGGAGAGGACCTTACCATAGCTCTTTGTTTGTTTGCAGGTGGCTGGAGATGTTGATTGTCTACCCAAGGACAAACAAGCAGAATCAGAAGAAGAAGAGGAAGGTAGAGCCTCCAACCCCCCAGGTAAGGCCAGGTGGTGATCCCATGTTGTTCACTGTGACCCAGAGTTCTCTCCAGGGGCTGGGTCCCTTGGGATTAAAGTGGAGAGCCAGGAATAGTGTCTCCCCTCACATTGGCGCTCTCTCGGGGCCATGGCTGGTTTTCAGGGAGGGATGGAAACGTCTGCCTTGTTGGCCCAGTTGAGATGAGACATGGGCATCTGGCCCTGTGCCTGGGTGTGCAGAGCATTGCAGTGAAGGAACCAGGGGTTCTACAATGGTGTGAAATAACTTCTGACGTCACTGCTCCTGCCCCAGTTTTGGAGACATAAGTGCTGCAGTTGTGCTTATTAGCCAGTGCTGCGGCAGCTGCTTTAAACTGCTGACTGCCCTCCTCTCTACCCAGTTTTTCAAAGCTGGTTGAGTTACCGGGGCATCATCCCTGCTTTTCCCCTTTCTTCCCAGGCCTGCTTCCCTCTGTGCATGCTGCCTGCACCTCAGGGGAACGTGCAGGGTTGCATACCTAGGAAGGACTTACAGCCATGAATAAGACTGGATGTGCTTGGGCTTAGGGAGGTGCATAAGGAAGCGAGCGTGGCCTCTTCCCCAGCTACCTTCTCTCCTCTGTGCAGAATGGTATCAGCTCTTTAAACACAGGCCAGTCCCACAGCCGATGGCAAGGCTTTGAACAGTATCCTCTGGGCTGAGGGGTATGCGAGGTGGGGAGGTGTGGGGAGAGGAGAAAGCAATCCCAGCCATTCACAGCCCTCCTAAGACCCTGAAGAAATTCCACAGGCCTTCAGTTTCCCTGCATGAGATGACCCTGGAGATAACTAGAATGAAAGGAAAATAATGAAGGCCTGGCTGAGCTGGGAGTTTCAGGACTGGAGTTGTGCTCTCCAGGGACCCAGTGACAGCTCGGCTCTCGCTTTGACTATAAATGGTAAAAGCTGGGGCTGCCCATTTCTCCTATATGGCTGGAATCGGGGAGAAACCCACAGGGTCAGAATCTTTCCCCTGAGAGGAAATAATCTCTCCTCTTGGGAGTTGCAAACTCGCGCGTGTCCTGCCGCTGCTGGCCCGTTGGACTGGAGGAATTCACCCAACAGGCCTGAGTATTCGCAGATAGTTACCCAGTTACTTGGCAGCTCAGCAGCATGTAGGTTGGAAAATAAGCCAGCCCGCTCATCCCTGCCTGGGTGGGTTGAGCCATTTGTTTTCTCTTTGAATTCTCAGATAAGGACCTGGGCATGGCTGGGTGTGGCTCCACATGGAACTTCTTTGGGTTGCCTCCAGAAGCTCAGGAATGAGAGGGAGCAGAGCTCTGGTTTCCACTCAGCTCCCACCCGAGGCCCTCTGACGCGTACACGTGGGAAGTAGAAGGGAAAGGGATCAGTTCTGTCCCTCTGGCTCCTGCACCTGATTCTGGGTCACATGAGTTGCCCCTGTAGGTGATGAGGGTTTGGAATTGGCCACAGAACCTTGCAGGGAAATGTTGGCTCCTGAGTGCTATGGATGTGGTGGTGCTATACTAACACCCATTCTAGTCTGGGGGTTTTCCCCTCCATCACTGAGAATCACCGGTGCAGCAGAGATACTGACCCCTAACTCCCCAGCTGTGAAGCCAGTCACAGGCCCTATTGTGGGGACTTGAACTGGCAGCGTAGATGCCCTACTGTGTCACACTCAAGGCATTCTGGGGAATCACCACTGGCAGCATGGGGTCTGCGGCCCAGAAGCTCCCTGCGTGGCACAGGGGGTGAACAGTGCTGAGTGAGCAAATATTACCCAGGATGTATTCAACTCCCAGAGCTGCTTGCTTTTGAGGGGGCAAAAATGCAGCCAGAATAACATCGTTTTGGGTTACATTTTATCACCATGGCAACTGCTTGGAAACCGTACAGGATCCGAGCTCCTGAGCACCAAATAAGGCAAGTGGCTCTAGAGACGATGCACCTGGCTCAGGCAGAGGTGGTGCGGAAGCTCCCTGGAGGTCTGAGCCAGGCTGCCCAAGGATGGCATGTGGGGAGCAAACTCTGTCTCACTGCCTGAGCACCAGCTTAAGGGGATGGTGGGGGAACAGACAACGCAACCTTCACCTGGAGCACAATGCTGGAGGATAGGCCCTCCTGTCTGGATGCCAGCCCTGGTGTGTAGCCCAGGCCAGGACCCCTGGCGGGAACAGTTTGTACTTCAGCTGCCTCCATACTGAAAGCTCATGGTGGATGAGCTCATTTTTCTTTTTCTTTCTCTCCTTTGGCTCCCTGGCTTTGGCTGCAATCGGATGTCTTCTCCCTCAAGCCTCCATGGAATCCCAATTGCTCTCGTAATTGTCCTCTATTAGCTGGTCTCTTTCTCTCCTCTTTAGGTTGTATGGTGGAGAGGTCCGTCGTCCCTCTCCAGCACCCCACCTATCCCCTCCAAGGGCCTTGGTGCCCTGGGAATGATGCTCTTGCGTGCAAATATCTTGTAATTCTACTCTATCAGATGTGGTGTTTTAACACTTACCCCTGCTTCTCCCCATGCTGCCTTGCTGCTCTGTACCACAGCCTTCCTCTCTTGAAGGCAGTGACGTAATAGTCTTGGAAAACATCTGTCCACTCTTAATGCTGCGTCCTAGCACAGAAAACGCTGCCGCATGCCCCCCTCCAAGATCAGGAGTGTGGGGAGATGGGTTAGGAGGTTTGGCATGGGGGTTAATACATGTGATGGAACAGCATCCCTCTTACTCCGTTCAGGCCAAGCCTTCAGCTATAAGATTCCTTGGGGCACTTTGCTCTTAGATCAGCTGGATAAGGGCTCCATCCTGTGTGGTGCTGAGCACCTGCTCTTCAGAGAGAAAGGTAATCCCCAGGGCATTGTCCGGATTGGACCTTGTAGGGTTTAGCGGGAGGAAATAGACAGATCCAGACCAATTAATAAACCTCTCCCATTCCTCGTCTACCAGATCCATCGACATCCCTTAAGCAGCTCAAGAGCTGCCATGGCCCCATCTTTGCTTGTGTTGAGCAGAGAGTTCTTGGCTTTGCGTTGCCCAGTGGACCCGGACTGGACGGCAGCACTGCAACGCAGTGCCAGCACCTAGGAGTGGCAAGACTGGGGAGGGAAAAAAGGGAACTGGGGGCTTGGTGATTTGTACAGGGCCTGGAGTTCCCCACTATAGCAGGCGCTGCTCCACACTGCCTCAGACCCTTTAAATCACTGCTGGAGATGGCATGGGCTGAGGCAGCACTAATGAGCTGGCTTGGGGAGACTGGCTCCGGCCCTGCCCCTTCCGGGAGCCTGGATCCAGCCCCCAACCTTTGCCGAGAGGTACGATAATACCGGCAGCAGCCCTGCCAGCACCTCCGGGACTGAGACTGGAAACCAATCAACCTTCTCCTTTCCACACCTCGGATCTACTCCCAAACCTTTTACCAAAACATTAGGAAGGATCGGGAAATCAGTTTTTTTATGGTGTAACTTCCTCTTCCTTGGCAGCCCTTGCTGTCTTGGGTCCTGGACAGATGAAGCTGATGCCCCAGAATTCTCTCCCTTCTCCTAGACTTTCAGACCCTTCTTCTTTGCTGCTGGAAACCCAGCTGGGTTGGACAGCTCGGAGGAGCATCTGAATTCCTGAGCACGTCTTCAGAATCAACATCTGTGTCAGCACGGTCCTAGAGTCGATGCATTTGGCGTAGGCCTGCATGGGTCCCTAACCATTGAAGGATGCTGTGAGGAATTCAACATGCACTCTTTGAGACTGTCCCATACCTCTGTCTGCTCCTTAAATGTACTGTCCAGCTGACTGGGACAGTGCTCAGTCACAGGAGCTTAGGAAAGTGAATCAGATCTGAGTGCCCTTTATTCCAGCATGTCTAACAGTGGCCAGCTTCAGAGAGAAAGTATAAAACCACAAGGGTCTTCTCCGAGCCTTTCCCTGCGTGGATGAACACAGAAGCACGTATGGAAATATTCAGCCCGTGGGTTCAGGCCAGCTGCCTGCGTGGTCCCTTTGTATTGTAATATTTGGGGGGCCCTGTGTCATGGATCCACAGTACCAGCGCTAGCACCCCAGCTTTGGAGCAGTCTTTGGAGGACACCTTCAGTGGATAGAGGTCTCACTCTTCTTCCTGGGCAAGCCACCTGGCTTTGCTGCCTCCTTACGCTGGCCCTCTGGTTCTTCAGCCCTCCTCCTTCATGCCATAAGCTCTGTTCAGCAAGTCCAACTGAGGCAGAATCTTGAGGGGAGACTTGTATAATCTTAGAAGCAATGCACCTCCTCTGTCAGCATCTGCAGCGCTACTCAACTGGTGTTGCACAGAGGAGTGTAGTAGTCACCTGGAACGCAGCATAGGGAGACCTTTAGCTAGCACAGAGAAGAGGAAGTTACAGCATAGTCCGTAGTGCGCCCGCGTGCTTCCTGAAGCCAACTTCTGCCTCATGCCCCATAGTTCCTGAGGTAGGGATTGCAGCTCAGCCCCCCTGTGGAGGGGCAGGGAAATCCATATCTTTCTGGGTTGTTCTTTGCTAAGTGTCCATGTCCAAGATAACTGGATCTGCCATTGTCTTCTCAAGACCTCCATTATTGTGGAGTCTGAGCTCGAGAAAGCTAGGGGCTTTTCACACCACTGTTTTAGGCTGTCCAGAGAGCAAACAGGCCTTCTTTTCCTCCACTCCCTACTAGGTAACTCTGCAACACACAGGGG
Source organism: Carettochelys insculpta (assembly GCF_033958435.1). Lineage (NCBI taxonomy): Eukaryota > Metazoa > Chordata > Testudines > Carettochelyidae > Carettochelys > Carettochelys insculpta. Next base: position 32,078,392 of record NC_134152.1, read on the forward strand.
AAACAGCACACACAGGCTCCATAAAAATATTGCAAAAGATTCCCACCCTTTATGGAGTTCTACTGTACAGAAAAGCAAATCAGTTGCTGTGCAGCAGATGCTTAAAGCCTGGTCTGTGGATGATACAGGCAAAACCTCAAAGCCAGGAAGCTGAATGAGGAAACTGGGAGCTTTCCATCAAAATCAAGAGCTGGAATGGAAGGCAGGAAACTCCATGTGTATCTGTGATTATAGAGATTTCATTTGCACTAACAGCTCTGGCAGGAGAGCATTGGGCACCAGCCAGAGCAGAGCTTTTATCTTGACCTTCACACATGCCACACCAACTCTGTTTCCCCCATCTTCTCTCCTCCTTGTGTCAGATGCAGAGCAACCCCAGCTTCCCATTTTCCCTTTGCCCCTTTCCCCGAAGCAGCCTGGATATGAACTAACAACCTTGCTCTCCAGCCACGCAGCACCCGAGTGGCTAGCGTGGTTCAGGCTACCATGCCGGAAGCCAGTCACCACAACCTCCGGGTGGCTTGTCAAATGGGATAGATAGAAAAGAAACCCCTTTGAAAAGGCTTCTGTTGAACTTGGCTGCCTTTCAGGCCCCTCTCCTTCTGTGGGAAAAGAGCCTTTTGAAAACCAAAAACCCAGCAGCAAATATTGTCTGCCCATCATGTGGTTGCTTTCATGGGTTCTTCAAAAAATATGTTTTTCCTTTTACCTGCCAACATTTTAGGTGGCTGTTCCCTCTCCCCTCGTGAAATATGGTCCATGGATGAAGCCACAAGGCTGGGCAGTGTGGTGATCTGGTGTGGCCACTTGCATAGCACAGGGTTGAAGGATTTAGCTCTGGTCTTCTAACACCAACTGCTGCTGGCCCATAGAGTAAAGTAAAGTTCCTCTGTGGAAAACTGTCTTGTTTTCTGCTCTTGCTCTCATGGTTTCATCTCACTGTAGAAAGGTGTAAGCTGTCATTATTTTCTCTCTTTCCCCTGTCAGATACCAAATCAAGGCAGGGGTCACTGGATGTTGCTGTTAAACACAGGGCTTTTTCCGAGTTCGTTAGTACTTTTTTAATCTTTAGAAAGAAATACAGGCAGGTGGCTGAGTTTCTGAGGTTTCTTTTGGGGAGGAGAGAGGCATGACAAGCAGCTAGGGCTTTGCACTCTGCCTTAATCTCTCTAATTGGCATTCGTGATGCAGAGTAGTTGGAAACTAGGACATTGGTATTTAGGCTGAGAACCTTTGAAAGAGGGGATTGGCCTATGTCCTATTTGTGGACACCATTGTCCTGGGACTTTTGTTCGCGTGCTGCGTTGATTTTGGCTCCCACTGAAACCTGGTCTCCAAGGCCCTGGCATCTGCTACAACTTAGCAGAAGGGTGACAGTGCAAGACAAAATTTGAACAGTCAAAGAAAGGGAAAGAAACTATCCTGCCTACTTACTAGGCAGTGCTGCTTTGCTCATTCCCCCATTTCCCCCGCACACCCTATCTGGATATATGTGCGTAGATACTTATTCGTATGTATAGATGGCCTGAAGTTTCAGAGGCAGTTAGTAACTTTGGGTGCATGGTTGAAGATATTGTAAAGGACCGTCAGAAGATGGTTGAGTATTTGCTTTCTGAAAGTATCAGAGAGGTAGCCATGTTAGTCAGTATCTTCGAGAACAACAAGAAGTCCTGTGGCACGTTATATACTAACAGATATTTTGGAGCATAAGCTTTTGTGGACAAAGACCGGCTTTGTCAGATGCATGAGTGGGGGTGGGGGCAGTTCAGAGGAGTATTTAAAGAGTCATTTCAGAAAGAGTCACTTTCTGAAAATCATCTGCTGAAATATCTCGGGGAAGGTGGCTATGAATTGGAGGCAATTGTCATTTCTTTTTGAAAATGTACATGTTTATGTGTATTTATAATAAGAGCAGGAGAACAAATTCTTTTCTATATATAAAGTCTGGTTAACTTCGGTGGAATAACTCTCAGCAGCAAACACTGTGTTGTGGGTAGTTGTGTGTGTGTGTGTGTGTGTGTGTGTGTGTGTGTGTGTGTGTGTGTTGGTGGGGGGGAGGTGTTTACAGGCCTGTTGTGCCTAATACAGTAATTTAAGGTTAACCCTGTGTTGAGCAGTAGGACTGAGGGGTAGGGAGGAGCTGTCAGAATTTGAAAATAATATTTCTTAGCGATTATTTGGTTTGCTGTGACCAGATATAATTTCTAAAAAAAAAATTTTTCTTAAGTAATGGGACTGAACTGTAGACCAGTTGTGCAAGTCTCCATCCTTTCTCGTACATCACCTGCTAAACTGTCCTTCCTTCATCACAAACTAAGTCAGTGGACCAGGCTTCCTGTTGCAAGGATAACGAGTAAAATTACAGCTCTCACTGATCTACTAGGGCCAAACATACTTCATGTGGCATTTAAAATAACTGTTTTTTTTCTAGATTATAATTTAAATGGTGCTAAATCTCTGTTCCATTTTTAAAGTCAGTGACCATTTAGCCATCTCAGACATTAAGGCATTACCTTTTCAATTTATTCATGGTTCTGGCTGCAAACCAGACCAGACGAACAATGTGTCCAGCTGTTGAACAATAGAGAATTTTTTTTTCTTCAAAACCTTTGGTCTTTTTTGAAGCCATTGCGCAAAAGTATTTTCTGATATGAGCAAATTCAGTTTATAGGCTAGAAGATGAAAGCAGAGAAGAGGGGCCTGGGGCCATGGGGCGTATGTTAAGGACAGCTGGGATAAGAGCCAGACTGTCAGTGGCAGGACACAGAGGGAAGTATGAATGTATGCATACAGAGGGAAGGGGAGGGTTCATTTCGTGTGGTGTTATTCAACATGCAGAAGGTAGAAGATATGGTTTATTTGCTTCATGGAGCATCACCTCTCAGCTGTGTTCCTTAGAGGTTGCACTGTTGGTTCCACGCCTGCTCTGTGTGTAAGTGTAAGGCTGAGGAAAGACTTTGATTGCACGAGCATGAAATCTAATAGCTGAACCAATTCGCTGTTTGTGTCTTGGCTGGAGCCAGAAGGCTAGGGTAAGGATTTGTGGGGGCTAGAAGACTGAGATATATGGATGGGCTGAAAGCCAAAAGCAAAATGGAAGATCTCTTGGCTCTAACATAGGATTGGAGCCATTCCAATACACCTCTCGAATAACAGCTCCTCCATTTCCAAACTGAAAGGCCTGTGGACAGATTTTCCTCATTCTGAATTCAGTTCCATGAGGTTAGGAAGATGCAAGGGCCTTGTCTTAGGTGAAGAAAGTGGTTTTGTTACCTCTTTCTTTTTAAGCTTTCATCGAGATTGTCCACTTGCTCAATGTGCTGTCCCTGTTTTAAAAACAAGACCATAAGAGGAGATGGAGCTGAGGAAGAAGATTCTAGGGGTACACATCTAATGGCAACTCCTATAGAAACACTCTAAATGTCAAGGTCTTGTGCAGAATGATGCTGTTACAGGAAAAAGGTTCTGCTTACGTTGTAAAGGGAAAAAATCCATTTCAGAGATTGGAGCATGGAGGGTTTCCCGACCGAGGGGCTCAGCCAAAATGGGGATGCATTGGAAGAACAAAAATTCTTATTCCCTTCATTGTGATTTATCCTTATGTAACTCAGTTAACTCTGCTGACACTGGCTGGGCCAGGTTATGAGGTTGACCAGGAAGGAGCAACCACAAGGTCAAGAAGCTAAGCTTAATGTGTTAATAAACATCATTTCAGACCTCTGCAGCACTCATTCAGTGATAATTGGGTCCCTGCTGTGCTTGTCAATACAGCCTATCAAAGCCATACACCTGCTGTACTGCAGCCACAGCATGTAGGTGAGAAAGGCTCAGCTATAGACTTCGGCTGGCAGTGGAGGCCTTTTCCGATACTGACTTTAAGCACGTATGTCACCAGCCGGGCATTCTGAAGTTTGTTGGCAGAGATGGATGCTGCCTCGTGAATGTGAGGAGCTGGCGTTTAAAGACGAGTATAAATCAGAGGAAAAAGTCATGTGACATTTCTGCCCGTAGCCCTTTCTCTGGGCATCCAGGCAGTAGTGCTGTGAAGCTGCTAATCAATCAGAGTGGAGCGTCACTTGGGGCTGGTGGCTGGGCAGGAAATATCTGGAATACCAAGCTAGATAGCGGGACTTGCGGTAGCTGAAAAATAACCCCTCATCTGTCTGTAAAATAGACTGTTGTGTGTGTGCATGTGTCCCCAAAATCAGATGCTCTCCTCACCACACAATGTAATCTGCTTTATAGTTACATAAAGTCCTACTTTGTCTACACTAGCAGAGCCCTTTAGGAGGAGCCCTGGGTGGTAGGCTGTGCTCATTGTTTCTAGCTGGGGAATTTGTCAGGTAATAGTTGTTGTCGTCTTGCAAATGGAACCTTGTTGAAATGTGACTGGATGGGCTCTAGAAGGCTCAAGAGTCCTGTCTCCAAGAAGATCATCTGGGCAAGAGTTCAGCATGCATGGTTCTTTGGCTCAAGGCCATTTTCCACATCCCCTGTTGACTGACCAGGCCAGCTTTGCCAAAAGTGGGCACATTTATCAGATGGGAACTCTCGTTCTTGGCCGTGGTTTGCAAGATTCGGAGTCTGGCTGGGCTTCAAAGCCTCCTCTCCCTGGCAAAGTTTGCTGCTCTCTCAGGTGCTGACAGTTCGTGAAATGTTGCTTTGAGGGGAAAGCCACAGCTGAGGCTGAAGAATGCAGAGCCCAGTGCGGCGTTCCACTTGAAGTGCAATCCAGGGGCAGCTATTCCCTGCCATCGTGGTGGGAATGCTTTATGGCTGAAGTTGATTTTTCCAGCCCTGGGAAGATGGGAGAAGGAGGAGAGGTTGGAGGCGTCCGTTTCTTGGATGTGAGGATGCTGCCCAGTAAACGTTTGTTGAGGAGTCAAAGCAGGTAGCCTGTATGTTAAATGTCGCAGAGCACAAATCCACCCAATGTTTTTAGGATTAATGTTCAATGCCCTGGTTGGCCAAAATATCTCTTCTCCCAGCCTTCCACCCTGGAGGCGGCTGCATTTCTGGATTTTAGGATGCGTAGTTGTGATCCTTGGGGAAAGAAGTGTTATAATAATGTTGTAAGATCCTCCACCAACTGCTGTGATGTCTTAGACAGCTCCTGCCTTAACTCATCTTGGCCTGTGGCAATGGATAGCACTGGCCTTTTACAAGCAGTTTTGTTCTTGACTGGGTCAAAATGAAGTGAGTTGGCTAGATCTCAGTAGCCCTCAAGGAAACGGATCCCAATAGATTAGAAAGAGATCATGCTGAAATAGGTTGTTTCAAATGCAAGTACTGTGCACATTACTCTGTGGTCAGCATGCCTCAAATGCACCAAACCTACTGTGCGTCTGCTTTAGAAATGGCCAGCAGGGGGTGTCTTACCCAATTTGTAGGTCTCAGTTAATCCTGGGTTTTCTGAGCATGAACTTTATGCAAGCAAACAGCTAGAAGTGCTGGTATTTTGCTGTGTCCTGTGCTGCGGAGCTGGGAGGGGCAGTTCCTATTGGAAAACAAAGCACAGCACAGCAAAGAGGCCCCTACCTGGTAGATCTGTCTCTTCTCAGGGTCAATAGGCTTCCTTCATTTGTGAGCTTACCTTTGCTCTGTTAAGCAATCTGGGACACTTTCTGGCTCCTCCCTTGGGGGGTTGCGTATTAAAGATGCTTCCTTTCTTTGTATGAGCGGTGCTAGCTGCCTCACTTAAGGAAACCTTGAAGTAGCCTGTCCCACATGGAAGTAATAGTTAGACCTGCCAGCATGTGAAATGTGTAAGTCAGGTCATTTTGGAAAGTGGGGGCAAATACACCCCCCTGCGCACACAAACTTTGTAAGTGCATTGAAATGCCGTGTGGCCTAGGAGCTTGGGGTAACTTGGTCCATGTGTTCCCAGAAAGGAGTCTACCTGCCTGTGGTAAGTTGGGATGGATGACAGGAGCTAGAACATAGAGAACATGCAGTGTTACCCTGCGTCTTTTCTGTTCAATTCAGGAACCTGGCCCTGCTAAGATGGCTGTGACCAGTAGCAACATTCCTAATGCAGAGAAGGTCCCCACTACCAAGTCCACACTCTGGCAAGAAGAAATGCGGGGCAAAGATCAGCTGGATGGGAGCAGTAGCATCAGCCCATCCCAGAGCCCCATGCAGAGCCAGGCCATGCCTGCTAGCTCCCTGAAGGAATCTGTGCTGGAAAGCAAAGAAGGTAAGGACCAGAGGGACACTGGCACGGGTTCCTGTTCACCTCTACCCTGGCATCATTGAATACCTAACTGGGGGAAACACTTCCTTTTTATCCTCTGCTGTCGGCCTGGGAGGTGAGATTCCTATGACCTGATGCTCAGGAATGGCTGTGTACCTGCAAACTTCAGGAAGTCCATCAGAGCAGTGAGCAATGCCACTTTTTGGCTCTGCCACTTCCCCAATATATGTTGTTCAGATCTCCCAAACACACCTGTGTAGCAATTTATCCCTCTGAGAGGTGGATCTAAAACTGTACCTACCTGAAAGAGATCAGGTGAAATTTACTGTTTGTAAAGGACTATGGTATCTGCTAATGGAAAATGCTTTTAAAAATGTAAAATGCTATTATTAATGGCTGATTAACCCCATCCTGTTAATAGCACTAGGTTTTCCTCCAGCAGTTTGATTTTTATTATGTAGCTGTCTTGACTGGAGCGGAGTGGCTGTCTTAAATGGACCTCGTCAAAGAGTGGCTGTCTTAAATGGACCTCGTTTAAACTTGCTTTTGTTCAAAAATGTGAATACAAATGGTTTTGTTAATTTATCTAATTAATGAATTGCAAATGTATTTGTTCCCCTACTGGTTTGGAAACCTAGCTATCTATTAGTACCTGAAGAGACCACAGTTGCCATAGGGAAACGGAAGGACACTGCCCTGTTGATGAAGATGATACTGTTACGCTGAGGTAGTGCTGGGTAGGCACAGTCATGGACTTGAGCAAGTTTCATTTTCCTGAACTGAGTGAATTCAAAGTAAGAAGACACTGACATCAGTGGGGAAAGGAAAACTAGATTCCCTCCTCAGCCGTTCTTCCCCATACTTTTAATACAGTACAGTCTCAACACTAGTGAATTTATGGTTCGCAAATTCAATTAGTCCACAAGCAGCCACTTCCCATGGGCTCTGGGGCACGGAGCACCAGCAGCTGCCCCTTACCCTGGGCTCCTGAGCAGGGAGCACCGGCAGCCAGGCTGCAGGTGGAGCGGCTGCCATCTTCGTGAATTTCAACACGGAACCCTTGCGAATGTTGAGATCCGACTGTACTCTTAGTACAGTGGGGAATAGGTTAGCCCAGTACCAGCCTACAAATATCTAAAGAGTTCAGCATTTCTGAGGGTGGTACATGGGGACAGGGAAGGTAATTGTGAATAACGAGATGAGCTTAAAAAGGGGGAAAAATCTGGAAGAAGTACTGGAAGGCAGAGGTGAGGAGAGGGATGGGCTGACCTCACAGATCTGTTCCTTCTCTAACTGGTGTGATTGCGAAGGAAGGAAATTTCCTTTGGAATAAATGAGCTTTTGAATATTGATCAGCCCCCTTTGTACTAACTACGAGCCGAGTGGTTCCCAAACTTTTCACTAAGGCAGGCCTCTGACTGCTTCTCATCTTAGTTTGCAACACAGCCAGGGTTCTAATGTGTGGGGAGGCAGGGAGGCAAAATCAGATGCCAGGTGTCTCTGCTGCTGCCTCCTCCTCTTTGCCCATAGCAGCCCTTTCAGGTCAGTGCCAGTGGACAGGAGCACTCGCTGTTGGTTGAGTGTGGGGTGAACTTACTATCCGCACACCCCAAAAGGTCTCCCCTCTGGACTGGGCCCACAACCCATGGACAGCTTTTCATGGAGGCACTTTCCTACAACTGGCTCTGTTTTATTGCTAAGCACTGTGGCACTGTTTTCTCTTCTCAACTCTTTATCAGAGCAGCTGTTTACGTTTTGCCTCCTGTGATTAGTCCATGGAAGCCACTGGAGTCTGCTGTTTATTGTTCTAAATGAAACAATAGGGGCCGGGGCTTTCTTCCTGATTTTGTGTTACATGTTCCCCTTGTATAAATCGTGTGTGTGTGTGTGTGTGTGTGTGTGTGTGTGTGTGTGTGTGTGTGTGTGTGTGTGTGTGTGTGTGTGTGTGTGTGTGTGTGTGTGTGTGTGTGAAGCTGAGTCTGTTTCCTTTATCTGTATGGTCTGAGTGGCTAGCTAACGCGATTGCTTTCCTCCTTGCTCTCTTGGGATTAGCTAATGGAAAAGGACTGCTCCCTTTGTGTCTCTGTGAATTAGCTGGTGTCAGCAGAGCCCTAGTTTGACTGAATCAATAGGCTTTTGCCCTTGACACCTTGAAATGTGGCTATGGGTGGGGGATGGGGTGAGAGAGTGTAATGTCCACAGATTCTTCCTTTCATTCACTTGTTTTAGGTTGGGGGAAAAAAAACAAAAACAAAATAAAAAACTTACCATCCACTTGATAATCTTAAGAATGGATGGGAAAGTCACTGCTGGATATAGACCACCCAACTAACCAACCACTGTTAGTCAAGTCTTCTTGGAACAAAACAATTTTTTCCACATTCCAGACTTACGCATAGAGAATCTTCCAGTGGCCAATAATTCAGGAAGTGCAGTAGTGATTAAATGCTTGTTATTTTGGCCCTTGAAAACAAATGATGATGCACAACCTTGTGCTGGTGTGAATGCAAAGTGGGAATTGTTCCTTCTGCCCTCTGTAGGAAAAACAGTGGGGAGGTTTTGATGTGAAGGGATTCCTCTTTTCTTAATCCCCTTCTCTGTGCTGATGTAGAGGGTGGTGGTCACCAATTCACTCTGGAAAGAGACTGCATGCAGCTGCTTTTCACCGTTACTCAGCTGGAGGCCTGATGCCTGAATTTTAATGAGGTCTCTCATAGCTCCCCACTTTTTTTTGGTGAGGGGAGAGAGAAATGAGGAGTTGTTGATGACGCCAAGCTTCCTCCAGCTGTTAACACACCATCTGCTCTCTTGTTCCCTGACCCTCTCACTTTACTTGAATCAGATTCACCATCAATATTGATTTTTGCTTGCAATTAGGAAATGCATTGGGCTGCTTGCTGGCTGAACCACTGAATGTCCTACTATATACAGGTACAACTTGTTGAGAAGCCTCCTTTATATGTCTTAAACAAAACACTCACTCTTCCCTGTTGTCCGTCCCCCAAAGACTCTGTGGAGACAAAGTGAGATGTTTTCATGCTTGGACACAGAGCAATAAGGTGAGACTTTATTGGCTCTTCTGCAATATGGCTGCTCCAGACCAGATATCAGAAGCTGGCTACTAGATATATTCCTTTATGTAATGGAGGCGTTTGTTGGCTTTTTCTTATTCCCATCTGTAAATATGTCAAACCTGCCCATCCCTGCCTACATCTATGGACGCTTAACATGTGTCACTTACAGCAAGTGATCAGTAATCCAAGCGTGAAATGCTGATGGTTGATTGGTGGGTCATAGCTCATTGCTGGCCAAGTCATTCTCCTCATTGCAAAAAGCCTATTCATAACCTTTTTGGCAGTTCCAGGCATAGAAGCCAAAAGTGCCATGGACCTGAAACCAAACTCCCGGTTTCCCTCCAAAGGTGGGTCTTTTTCAGATCAAGTTTGGAACTGGGTCCCTCCGCAGCAAAATGCAGGTTATAGTAGGTGGTGTTGCCTGATCTGTGGAGACAAGATGGTTTGTGTTTGAAATCCCTTTTTATTCAAATGGATGAGAGGCAGAATCCAATTTGGAACCAAGCTCCACCAAATTCCTTCTTCCTTGTTTTCTGTCTTGTCTCTTAGATGAAAGCGCCATGGATGGCGACCGGATAGACTGTGGGCGGAAGGCACGTGTTGAGAGCGGTTACTTTTCCTTGGAGAAGACCAAGCAAGACTCAAAGTTGGAAGAGCAGCAGTTGCCACCTCCACCATCCCCTCCCAGCCCCTGCACTCCAAACAACAGGTACAGTTACCCTAGATCACCCTCCCAGGAGCACAGCCACCCCTTTCCTTCCCCAGGTACCAGCTCAAACAACCGAATGGTTTCCAGCTTTTCCCTGAACTCCCTGGATTCAAAGAGCACTTACCCCACGTGCAAGGACTCCAGCAGCAGAGACAGGGGAAGGGGAGCCGAAAGACCGGAGAGCTCCCTTTCCTTCAAAGCCAGTCGGCAGTACGCCACCCTGGCCGATGTCCCCAAGGCCATTAGGATCAGTAACCGGGAGGCCTTCCAGGTGGAGCGGAAACGTCTGGAGCAGAGGACCCGGGCCCGCAGCCCTGGAAGGGAAGAGGTGGCCCGGCTCTTTGGCAATGAGAGAAGGTAAGGGACCAATGGCTGTTCTGTTTCTTAACTCATTTGACTCTACCACGTGGTGTTGGTTGATGTGTTAATAAAGCAGCAGGTGCTGGGACTGACATGTCCCTTCATAGCTTACTGTAGAGGAAATGCTTTACTAGGATGATTATAGAGTCCCGAACTCTCCTCTCTTAAACCAGGTACTTAACTGGTGACTATCTGGCCTCCTCTGAATCTGTTAAACAAATCGGGAGGGAATCTTGATAGAGCCACATTCCTTTATATAATCAGATGGCGTGCGTCATCCATACTTGTTGCACATAACCAGCCAGGGGTATCTGAGTGAACTCTCAGCTGCCTGAAGTAGGGAGCATTAAGCCAGTGCAGAGGGACCACCTCAAATTTGTACCCAATCCATCTTTCTGAGTCTCCATTATCTCCAGACTTGCATTCTCTTTCATCTTCATATACAGGCCATTCCTGTAGCCTGCTCCTGGAATAGGCATAGCTGGGACATCTACTCCATGTTAACCAGCTAAGTGTGGAATCCCAACCATTTCAAGTGCGTATTAGCACAGATGACCAATGGCTCTGGAAAGAGCCTTCCTCCTCTTGGGGAAGTAGGCTGGATTTCCTCCAGCAAGCTGCCCTCTGATGTTCTTCAGTACCTCTCCCATCCTCCTTTACCCTACCTCAAAGGCCTTGTGGTAGCTGGCACCATTAAATAGTGTATTTCTATACACTGTTGGGGCTGTGTGTGTCATGCAATCACCTGATGAGCTGAGAGGGAGGTTTCGAAGGGTCACAGTGTTTATCTTGGTGAGACAGGAGTTGGCTGCAGAACTGAGTGGGTGACAAAACAGCTTAGTGGAGAAGGCTTTGCATCCAGCACACATGTGGACACAGTGGTTATTCTGGGGCTAGAGGCCCAGTGGGGAGGGAAGATGGATATAACTTGCCTGGAAAAAGTCCCATTTGTGTGATGAGGACTGTAGGGTAAGCCGAGAGACAAGGGCACTGGGCTAGAGGACTGATTGTCAGTCTGAATCGCTTGCACTTGGGTTCCTGCAGGCATGTTCGCTGTAGCATGATGTCACCAAGCACTTGTGGTTTGCTTTTTCACATCCCCTAGAGGACTGTTTTCAGGCTGGCCCGCAATTAATGCAGGCCTGAATCTGCACTGCAAAGCACAGCAACAGCTATTGCATAAGCAGCACTGCTTTGCATTCTTGTTCCACTTCATTTAAATTTACAACTGAATGAACCATATGTGTGTCTAACCTGTATTCACCCAAGCAGTGTGTAGTTTAGCTACAATCTGGGGTGGAGAATGGGACTGAGAAACAGCAAAATTTTGGCTTTTTTTCCGCCCCCACCTGAGGCCATAGTCCTTTCTGTGTCTGACAGGAAGTATGCTGTGCTTACCTCCTAGAAACCCCAGCCTGCTACACTGGCTGGAGAAAAAATGGCAATTCTTGGTTTGTGAATTGAGCCACTAAGAGATTGGCCTGAGTGTGCGTGTGGTCATGTCACCTGCTAGTGGTGGGCTTTCAATAGTGGGTCTGAACCTTTGCAGATGACTGTACGCCTTTCAGGACTCTGATTTGTCTTGTACCCTCAAGATTCACCTCCCTTAAAAATACCTGCTTACAAAATCGGACATAAAAATTCAAGTATCACAGCCCACCAGCACTGAAAAACTTACTACTTTCTCATCTTTATCGTATACTTAAAAATAAAATGATCGAGTATGAATGTTAGTACTTGCATTTCTGTGTAGGGTGTGTGCATAACAGCCTAAACATGTGGTTTGTATCGAATTTTAGTTTCTACTGAGTTTACGAATGCTTTTTTTTTGTAGCTGGTTGTAAAACTAGGCAAATATCTAGATGATTTGATGTACCCACTGGAAGACCCCTGCGAACCCCCAGGGGTACACCTAAATCTTGGTTGAGACCCACTGGCTTGCAGAATATAAAAAGTCTACTGCAACTGCTGCCATCTAATAGTTCAGGTACTAGCAGTTTATGTGGTGTTTTTGGAGCTGAAACGCCTGAGTCCTAACCCGAGTGTGATGCCATATAGCTGAAAGCAGAGATGGATGCACAAATCCTGGATGCAATAGCTTCTTAAGGTTACTTCTGAACAACTAGTAGTACCAGGTGGGGCAGGGGTCTGCAAATGTGTCCCCCAACTGGGGCATAGGGAGAGGGCATAGAGAGCCTGATTTAGGGAAACAGGCATAAAGATAACCAATAATTGGGAGAAGAAAGATCTCAAGTTGCTGCTAGGTATTATCCTTTTTTATTTCAAACCTACTGATTTCTGGTTGGTGGGCATCTCCTCCCAGAGGAAAGTTCATTTACACTCAGTTCCTTTATTTCTTGGGCGTGAGAGGCCAGCAGACAGCACTAGGAGATTGTATTTTATTGCTGGGTTGACACTGATGAACACTCCCTTATGTAATGTCTAGTCAACTTATTGACTTTATTTGTAATGACTTTACTCTGCCCAAGGCATGGGGGCAGACGAATGTGTCCTGTGCTCTAGCTTTTATTTATGTATTTTAAAAAGTCGTGCTTTAATAAGCTGCCTGGGAACCCCTTGGCAGAGTGGAAGTGACAAGTGTGGGTGTGCTTTTTGTTTGATTTCTGAAGTAGCTGGAAAAAAAAAGTTAAAACAAACAAGTCCCTTGCATCACTGTATCTGAGGCGCTAATGGGCTAATATCCTGTCAAATCAGCCTTTAAAGTGCTACTTGACTGCTTTTTTTCTTTTGATAGTATATAGACTAGCAGGGCTTCCTCTCTGTTACGAGCCTACTTTTTGTCATTAACACAGACTGTGACAGCAGCTCACTCAAAAGAACTTTTATCTGATCATCCTACACCACACACCCCTTCTGATGTCCTTACAATTGTTTCCCAAGAAGGGCTTCGTTTGAGCAGTGATGAGGCAGCAGTAACCCCCTTTCCCTTTTCTCTTTTATTTAAAGAGACATTCTCCTGTGGGGTGGGTGATAAATTTTGTTTAAAAAAGTTTTACTGAGCCTTTTTGAAGAGACAGGGTTTCATGATTTATGAACAAAGGTTGGTTTTTGAGGGGGAGAGGGGAAAGTAATAGCACAGTCTGAGATGGCAGTATGGAACCAATGTCTCTTCACTACTGTATGAAATGGGCTAATGCATAGAGTGAAATTGACAAGTTTCTAGTTTCACAGTTGAGGGGAGAAAAAATTAAGAAAAAAAAAATCCTAAACAAATAGCCAAGAGGGCAGGGGACTGGAGTCAGTGAGCTCCCAAGGTCCCTTCCAGCTCTGAGATGTTTGCCTATAAATAGCATAAATATTCAGGGATGAGGAGTGGATGTTTAAAATGCTCCCAGCTTTAATGATCTAAGATGATGATAGTGACAGATAATTGTTCCAAAATATTTAACTTGACAGTTCCCTCCTACAAAGATGGCAGATATGTGGATGTGAGAAATAGTGTGTTTCCCAAACTAGTTTCTAGGATAGGCGGTGATCTCTGCTGCTTTTGAGGGTCAGGAAAGGCAGCAATTCCATTCTCAACATCACCATCCTTTCTGACCATGTGTGGGGCTGGGGAAAAGGGCTTCTTCAGTCTTTCTTGGCCAGAAAGGTAGTGCTTGAGAAGCATCTTTATAGATGGTAATGGAAAAGAACAAAGTAGTTTCAAGAGGTTCATGTGTCGAAGGGGTGGTGGAGAGGAATAAATGTGTAATGCTTGGCTTTGAAAGAGTTATAAATGAGAACTCAATGATCTGGGTGGTGCAGTAAGGAGAGGTCTCCTTTTCACCAAGCCAAGGAGCCTTAGCATTTCAAATTCTTAGGTGGACTTGGCTGGAGAGAGCTGGTTTAGCACTGGACTCAAGAATTAACATTTCCCAACTCTCTGCTTGGCTTGGCTGCTTTTTTAATTTGATTTACTTAGTTTATATTCTATGAACATGTTTTTCTCTGCATTGAATCTGTGCCATTTGGGGTTGAACACTTGTGAAACCTTGCTTCTCAGGCTGCTGGTGCCAGTTTTTCTTTTGTGCCTCAGAGCATTTTGAATGCTCCTGTCCAGTAACTCTTTAGCAGTTACTCCACCTCATTTTATGCTGGGGATTTACCTAGAATTAGTCAACCTTCATGCAGACCCTAGTGAAACCCACCCTAAACTGCATCTCTTTGTCAAGCAGTGAAACGAAATGAATTTGCTAATAGCCTGTTAATAGTTTTAGCTTCTCCTTTCCTTCTTCTATGCTGTGTTGGCACTAGAGACCGTACAGCTGTACCATTGTGCTGCAAGATACTTCACATACCTGCTCAATGCTGATGGCAGGGAGCGTTCTTTCAGTTTAATTAAACCACCTCAAATGAGCAATGGTTGCTGTATTGGTGGGAGACGCTCTTCTGCCAACATAGTGCTATGCACGCTACTGCTTATGTCACTCTGATGTGTGTTTTTTTTTCCCCTCCCTACACTCCTCCACAACAAAAGTTTTATTGACATAAGTAGTAGTGTAGACCTAACTTAATCATTGCGTGAGGTTTGGCTCTCCATATGCAAGAGAACTATACACGATATCCAGTGTCCCTAGGTACAGCAGTTTTTCCTCATTTAAACGCTTCTATGTGAGTAATACCCTAGCCAATGTTCAGAACTGTGTTTTAAAAGGATTCTGATGATTGTTTAGACATTAGCTTTAACCTCTGATCCATAGGTGAGGGAACTAGCAGTGCTGAGGGTGCTGTTCCCAATATCCCAGTTGGGATTACACTTTTGTTGAGTGGCTCTCCACACCTGCATTATGCAACTTGTTCTCTGCTCTGTCCTACAACTGCAGTTTGCTGTAGGAGGGCCTGCCATATTCTAAAATTGCTTTTTTATAAACATCTAAAATGAACCCACCATTTCTGAGAAACTTTCAACAGTACTGTTTTGGTGTGTCTCATAGATGTTCAGTGTTTGAACTCCCCCTGCTGGTCTGCAGTGATGCATTCAGTGTTTAATGGTGTGCCTACATCTCTGTGCAGTCCAGCTCTTATTGCCAGGGAACAAAACGAAGAGGAAGTGAATCGAAGGCCCACAAGCTTGTTCCGTTAGCCTTGGAGACCAAAGAAAATGGAAATTATATGCATACGATAGTAATTTGTCCCTGGTACAGGCCCCAGCCTGGGTGAGAGTTGAGTGGGTGATGTGGGTGTGACTTTTGTACATTCCTTTAGCTGACTTCTGCGTGGATTTGCTAGGACTTCTACTCTGTCGTTGGAATAGGAGCCCTTGCAGAGTTGCTGCTGAAAAGCTAGCTATGTAATAAGTATAGCCCAAATGTCCTCCCTCTGGAGGCTCAGGAATATGGGCATCTCTCTGGAAACCTGACACAGGACTGACCAAGCCCAAAACGAGTTTCAAGACAGTAGTAGAGAATAAGCCATGGTTCCAGTGTGTGCACTGAATTATTGAGTTATATATGCAAATGTTGTGTACTGTCTGCCTCCCCCAGTGAATCCTTCAAGCTCAAACCAGATTTCTGCTAGGCCAAATGGTTGGTAATGTGCTAGCAGGGCAGTCTCAGCCAGTGCCCTCTGCTGGGCGTTGTGAGGCTCCATTCAGCTTGGCAGAAGGAGGTGAGCTCCCTGTAGGAGTTAATAACCCCTTTCCACTACGGTGTTTCCACTTCCTGACCTTTGAGTTCTCCTAGCTGCCATAGAAGCCTTAGGCCCAGGACGTTCCCCTCACCCCCACACGGACATCCTCTTGAGCAGCCACGGAATCCTCTAGCCTGGGATATTTGATCTCTTCCCCCCTGACACACACCCTCCTCAACACCACAGAACCCCTCTGGCTGGGGAGTTCCTCTCAACCCTCCTCCTGCCCCCCTCCTCGACTGCTGTAGAACCCTCAAGCCCAGGTGTCCCTCCCCCACTGCCCCCGACATCCATTTCTGCCAACACCCTCCTCAGCCTCCACAGAACCCTCAGATCCAGGGCATTCCCCTCAACCCCCCCACCCCCACCTCGGCCGCCCTCCTCAACTGTCACGGAACCCTCAGACATTCCCTTCAACCCCCCCACCCCCACCTTGGCCGCCCTCCTCAACTGCCACGGAACCCTCAGACATTCCCCTCAACCCCCCCACCCCCACCTCGGCCACCCTCCTCAACTGTCACGGAACCCTCAGACATTCCCTTCAACCCCCCCACCCCCACCTTGGCCACCCTCCTCAACTGCCACGGAACCCTCAGACCCCAGACAGTCCCCTCAACCCCCTCCCCCACCCCCATCTCAGCCACCCTCCTGAGCTTCCGTGGAACCCTCAGACCTCCTGCCCCACTCCGGCCACCCTCCTCAACTGCCATAGAACCCTCAACACCCCGTCACCCTCCTCAGGCCTGGGGCATTCCTCCAATACCTTCTTCAGCTGCCACAGAACCCCCCGCCTCCAACTGTTATAGACCCCTCAGGGACAGGGGTCCTCTCAACACCCCCAGCTGCCAGGAGCCTCTTTCCTCTTGGCATTCCACAAGTGATGTCTGCTCCTCATTCCTAGCTGCCTCTGATTCTTCAGGCCCTGGTGTCCCAGCACCTGACAGCTCCTTCTGCAGCTTTTCTGCATGGGTTCCTAAGGCATCGCCTCACAAATGATACCTGAAGTCCTTTGTTCCCTGTCCCCTCCATTGCAATCTGTTTTACAAGCTCCTTGGGTGCTGTTTAAACTGCTGGAGAAAGGAAATGACCCTTACTCACATTGCCTCCCAAATTTCCTTTCTTATTTCAGCCTCTGTCCTTACTGCCAGCAAGCAGGGAGCTTTAGAGAGGGAACATGACCCACTCCAGGTGGTAATTTGTGCCATGGATGAGGTGCTCCTGTAGGGGGTTGGCTGCAAATACAGGTTTTTTTTATGGGCAGTTTTTGATACAGCAGAAATTTTACTGACATCTAATGAGTGAGGGCTTAATGGTAACTGGAATTTAAATGTGATGAGTAACCACATATGTTCTGCTTCTTGGGTTACCACAGTGTCCTCTAAAACAGTAGTGTGGGCATTGCTTGTAGCTGGAAGCTTCATGGGGCATTCACTCTGTGTAATGTGTGTCATGTTAATAATGATAGTACATTACACCACTACTCTCATGCTGATCTCTGCGGATCTTTGAGGCCCTCTGCTTGGTGTGTGCACACGCTTGCTTATAACTTGCAGGGTTTTAAAGTTGACTCTTCTTACTGAGGCCTGCGTGTAGTACAGACTTGGGTTGGCATGAGGGACTTAAGCTGACCTAATTAAGTCAGTCTACATGCTACAGCCTTGCTCATGTACCTATGACAATGGAAATACCCTGCTATACTGACATCATAATGCCAACCTTCTTGAGAGCTGTAGGGCTTATGTCAGTATAGTTAGGATGATGCAGTCTCCTCCAGTTCAAGCTGTCACCTTGGGACAGGTGGGGAGCTCCCTGGTCTTATCTGGGCTTCCAATCGGGCATCCTGCTTTTAGCTCTCTCTTGCAGGCCAGCCTTCTCTGATACGCTTGGCTCCCTGCTTGGATCCTGGTAGCCCCATGAGATTCAGGAGCTGAGCAGGGAGCCAAGAGCCCAGGGGACACCTGGGCTTTCAGTCCCTCACACTGCCCCTTTTGAGTTGGTGGATGCACCATGATGAGGACATGCATCAACAGCTGAAAGAGGAGAGTATGGACCTGGACCATCACAATCGTTACTGTGGTGGCTGTAAATTGACTTGCTGTAAGTTGACTTAAATTTGTATTGTAGACATGCTCTGTGCTCTGAATTCTAATCACCTCCGCCAGAAATTGGGGCCTGCTTATGGAATCCTAGGTGCTTGCTGATATAGTTCTCCTTCTTTTCAGTAAATCACAGAGCTGCTCTGAAATTGCAGACACATTGTGCTGATGGATTTTTCTCACATGCTTTTTCTGTATCGTGGAGCCTTAGAAGTAAGAGTCAACCACCTGCTACCCCAGTGCATACATCTTTGCTTTATGAACAGAGCTTATCCACTCCTTCCTTTTATTATTTTAATTTCTTCTTTACACATATCCTCTAATATTGTGCATCCCTTGGGGTAATTCCCTTTCCTGTCACTCTGAAACCCAAACTGTCTTGCAATTAACTAATAAATGAATACAACAAAACTCTTCCAATCAAAGAAAGTAATTTTGTTGCCAGTCTTTCAGCAGATTAATAGCTTGCATGGAAGCTTCCAAGGACTAGCTTAAGAGTTGAGAGAGTACTGAATGATGCCACAACTCTTTAAATACCTCATACCTTCTTTAAAGTTGGGAGCCAATGTTTGTAGGGGCAGGTTCTCTCTCAGGTGCCCATGTGTAGCTGTCCTTCACATGGGATGAACAGAGATTGGATTAATTTGTCACACACGCACCAAGTCTGTCAGCCACAGCAACACTTTTCTTGAAATGTTTAGCCAATGGAGGAAACAGTCTAATGATATTAACATTTGCTGCTGTGATTTGGTTGCTATGATTTTTCCCCCTTTTGGTAATGAATTCGTGGGATGATTTTGCTTTTATTTATTTATAAACATATAGGTATATATTTCTTCTTCTGTTCATTCATTTTCCAGCCTTGTTTTCTTCCAGGTCTTGTTGCTCTCCACCTTCTCCTCCTGTGTTGCTGTGTGACGTGTCCTTTACTCCGCCTGCTTCGCTACCATCTCATCTCAATCTCGAGCCGTAGACAACTCGATGGTGCAGCCCCTTTCATGAGAAATCAACCTGCTTTTTGATTTTGGTTTTTTGGTTTTATTTTTAATTTTCTTCAGAACTTCACCTGCAATAGAAGAGACAGTGTTAATTCATGGGTCTCTTATTCCATGCTAAACCGAGTCCGAGAGAGGAGGCTGGGCTGGTAAAAGGGGCACTTTTGACTTAAAAATCATGTATGCAAAGAAATTCCCCTTACCTGTTGTGCTAGAGTTTGGCCCCAATCCTGCAGGCTGCATTGTGTGGGTGTACCTATGTGGGGGCCATAATTTGTTTCTGCAAGGGCACAGGGTTCCATCTTTCAGCTTTCAGGAATGGGGCCTTTAAATGATTAAGTGAGCTATTTCTAAAATTTGATTGATTTTAAAAAGATCAGACTGTCTCCTTACTGATGTTGTCTACGTTTTTCACTTTCTTTCTCTTCCAGTGAATGCAGACTTAATAAACTTTTATTTCTAGTTGGTTTAACTGTCCGGTTCCTATGGTCTCTGTGTGCTGCACTGTTTGGATTGCAGCACAGCGAGAGATGTATATGTTCAAGCCATATTTTGCTTTGTGAAATTCGGTAAAAACTTATAAAACTATAACCAACCTCACAATTTTCCTTTTTAATAGGAGAATTGAAAATAATTGTTTAGTGACTAAACAGCTTGTTTTTCCTGAATTGGCTGCTGTTTGTTGGGTCTTTTATACTTACGTGGAAGACAAACATGAGCTAATAACCTCAGATTCAAATGCTCCTAAGCTTGGTGATTAACAATTTAAGTCCAGTTTACATACGAATATTATGACAAAGTTCCATCTTTCCAGTGTTTTGAGTTTTTAGCGGGTTTTAAAATCAGGGTGCAGGTTTTGCCAATTGAGCTTCTCAGTTGCATACGTTAGTGATGGATGAATCTCTAAAAAGGTTCATAGGCTTAGATAAAAGCACAGAGGTTTGTCCTTATCTGAACCTCTTGGCAATGCAAAATTGTTCTAAATATCTCTTGCTACCAGGCCCTTTTTGAGAGTTCCACTGTTTCCTGTTGTGGGGTTGGTAGACTAGCCTTTTATGATATCCTAGAGTTCTTCTGATTGCAGCTGCAGAAGTGGGCAGTCTTTCCAACCTCAGAAAGCTTGTGCTTTGGGTGTAAGGAGATGTTTTGGGTTTGTTCCTTGCCCATCCCTGAAACATGTGTAGGAAGAGTTGTCCTTTCTTATCAGACTCATAAAGACTTCTGTTAGAGCAAGGGGGTAAAAAAAGTCCTGCATGAGCAGCCCTGCTGCTTAGTCCTGCAGTTGGTGATTGGTCAGTGCTGCAGTTGGTGATTGGTCAGTGCTGCACCAAATAATCTCCCATGTAGGAGATGCAGAGTGGAACTTGAGAGAAAGAGGAAGAAGTACCCTTTTGAAATAACAAGTGTGCTAGCTACTTCAGTACTAGTTTTTAATGTTTGTAGACGAGGACAGGAGCAGTGCTCTGATGACTAATGCACTAATCCTAGAAAAGTGTATGAATACGCTTAATTTATGCATTGTGAATAGTCATACTAAAAGCCAGTGTGATGACTCACAAGGCATAACATTGAGCATTAGGGTAAATCTTTGCAAAATTGGGGCCCTACTGTTTATATTAGTGCTACCAGGACCTATCCTTTTTCCATTGCGCTCTGAGAACATTCCTCCCTACATTTGTGCATGTTCTCAGTGTGGCATTAGTCTACTGGCTGGTTCATTACTGAGTTGGAGAGTGAAGGGCAGAACGCAGAACAAAAGATGCTGAATAGTCTTTGCAGTGCTGAAATGATTGGAGAAGGCTCATTGGGGGAAAAAACAGTTATTGCTGGTTTAGAAAATGTTCTCAAGAGTAAATATAATGTGCTGGGGTAGGGCGGCCTCTGTGGAGGAAACCCCTAGCCATTGTGAATTGGGGAGGAAATCATTTAGACTGTGCTGCATTCAATCAAGTGCAAACAGAAAGGGTTTGAGAATGGCAAACAGCTCCTACTAATATTAAGAATAATTCTGTGTGTAGGTGGAATGTACCTGGAGATCAGATGTTGTGAAAGGTCAGACTGTCCATATGACTCTGGCTGAATGTGTACCAGAGACTTGAAGAATGCCTTTTCCTGTAGTATATGATCAGCGAAGAGTTCACCCCAATTTTTATCTGGTACGAGTAGCTAGTTCTCCTAGGGCTGAATTCAAGCATTCTGTAATCTTTTCTTGGCTCCAGAGCCTGTGGGTAAAGTCCTGCCTATCTAGCTGAGACCTGTTCTTTGTCCTGAATCCCCCACGTTTTTCAGCATGCAGGGACAACTTGAATGAAAAGGCAGGAATGCATAGGCTTAGAGAGGAGCAGTTTTGCAGAGTTCTGTAGGATGTAACCTTTGTTGCTGCTACCCTGAGAGAATTTGTTGTTATATGGGATTCTGTAGTGACTCGAACAATCGCTGCTCTTGTGTTAAACAGGCACCGGTTTCCTCTCTCTCTCTGTTCTAGGCGGTCCCAGGTAATTGAAAAATTTGAGGCATTAGATATAGAGAATGCAGAGCACATGGAAACCAATGCATCCGCAGGTCCCTCTCTTTCCAGCGAGACACGTCAGGGCAGGAGTGAGAAGAGGGTTTTCCCCAGGAAACGGGTAAGCTTTTCATTTCTCTCAGAGATAGGATTAGGGCATCTGCCTGTGTTCTTGGAGAATGTGGTGTTGGCTGGCAGCTCAGATATAGTGCTCTCCCTAGTACAGCTAGGATTTCCTTGGCTGCAGGTCCTAACTGGGAAGCTCTGGGCATGGAGCACATAATCTAGAGGTTTTGGGGAAAGGATGCATGTGCCACAGTGGGCAGGCCTCAAGCATAAGTAAGGCAAACAACTGCAGATTTGCTACTTACTGCCCATTCTCCTTCCTCCCATGGTGAGATCAGAGGAGAATACAAATGACCTTATCTCTTCCACCAGGATGGGAAAGGGAGGTATCAGCTCTGTCATGGAAAAAGCAGAACAGACAACAAGAAGTATTTTTTTAAAGAAATGAACTAATAGAAGTATGGGATCTTGAAAATCCAGTAGCATAAAGTGAATTTTGACATACTGCAGTTAATCAAATGCCTTGGACTCTAGATCAATGTGCTTCTAAAAACAGATGACGAAAGCTATGGAGTTAGATCTTTAATCGTAATTATTGGGGCTAAGAAATGTATCATGGGTCTTTCACATTGTGAGAGATGGGAGTTGTTTTGGGTTGATTTTGTAGTAATCTGGGTTAATTCTCTGTTTTTAGGACTCTGAAACTGCAGCCGTAGGCTCCGTCCTGGAAGTCTCAGCTTCTCCTTTGTCTCCACACCGTAGAGCAAAATCACTGGATAGAAGGTCCACTGAGTCCTCCATGACAGTGAGCTCAAAAGCTTTTGTTCGTTTGTTTGTTTGTTTAAATTCTATACTGGCACATGGAATTAAGACACTTACATTGTGTCCTTGGTGTGAATAAAAATGCTACATCTCTTTCAGATGTTGGCCTTGTGAGAGCTCCCCTGCCACTGCTGTCAATAACCAAGGAGGACTTGTGGCCAAATTCAGATCTGATGTAAACAGCTGCAGTTCCATTGACTTAAACCCCCTATGAATTTGGCCCTCAGTATGGTAGAAGCTAGACCTGGAACAGAGAATTTCTGTAGTTTATCTAGTTCATCCCGCTGTCAGGGCAGTACAGATGCAAAGACCTGGAGGAGAAGTTAATTCTCCTAAGAGCACTGGAGCAGATGCAAGAGCTGATTTGGAACTGGTTCCTCAGTTTCCCTAATTTGTAAACAATTTTTTCTGTAACAGCCACTTACCTGAATATTATAGTGTGTCATGTGCTTAAGGTGACAAACCAGCCCGACCATAGCCAAAATGGAACACTTCCCTTCTTTTGTTTTCACACACTGTGTCATTCCCACCTGAGGTGGCTTCCTCTGCCTCAGACTATTTCAGCCGGTGGCAGGGTAATACAGATTTCTAGGTCCCATTCAGTGCTCCAGAATCCGATAATTTGCAATTTCACTGCTTCTGTGATAACAGTACTTCAGGCTTGCTGCATTAAGAAAAATTAACAAATGACGATTGAAGTGCAGTTAAAAAGCGCTTACTTTGTGTATTTCTGCAAAGTGGATATCAGTGGAAGAAAGCTTGAGAGGAAGGCTTGAAAAATGAAATTCACTTGCAATTAGCAATGGTAAAGATGGGCAGTAATACCCAAATCTTCCCCAGAGTTTATATTCCTTCTATTTTGCTGTGCAGCAAATGAACTTTGCATACTTTCATTCCTTGACAACAAAAGCCTTTATTTAGCAATGTGAGCACAGCATAGTTTTAGAAGTAATGATTTCTGCTACCCAAAAAAATTTTGACAAAACAAGCAGCAGTCACATAGCACTTTAAAGTCTAACAAAATGAACTTTTTTAGTCTTTAAAGTGCTACGTGACTGCTGTTTTGTTTTGTTAGAATACAGACTAACATGGCTACCTCTCTGTTACTATTTAAAAATATTTTGGTAAGGCTTTGCATTTCTCTCTGATTCAAATGTTAACCAGACTTAAACAAGGCTAGGGGAACAAAATGAGAGAACTGCAAGCAGTGCTGTCCTCCAACCTAGTCAATGTTATTTGCTAGCAAATGATATAAATGTGCCTGCTGTTGTGTGAATAAAATCTCTGACCTATTATAAATAGTGCTGCATTTTATCTACAAACATCTTTTGTCCAAGCTTTGTGTACATATATGCGCGCCCACCCAGCTCATGCTCACATACAAAGCATTGCGTTTGTCAGTTTTCATTGTAGGATTTATGCCTTTACAAAAACTTTTTATTTTTATATTGTTAGTGTTACTGTAAGTTACTTAGCATTTGCGTAGTTCAAGAAGCATGACTGTGTTAACCATTTAGTTAAGGCAAGGATTTACATAGTGCAATTAGCAGGCACTGTTTCCTTGAACCACATACCCCTTTATTTTGCAACTCCTGCTGTTAAATTGACAGAAGCTGAACAGTTCTGTGATCAACCTCATTCGCTTGCTGGTTTATTTCTCTCCCTCTTTTATAACTGTGATACCAAGTTTCCCCTGAAGACTTGGCTAGTCCTATGGGACTTGGACATTTACTATCAGGCAAGTCTTTCATCTAGACACAAGCTAAGAGTTGCATTCACCCATTTCACTTTTGTTGTTTGGGTTCCTTTGGCTTGTGGAGGATCATTCACATGTGGATGAAGTCACTTGGGTCTCTCTTAGGTCCATGTTACATCTGTCCCTTATCCCCTAGTCTGTGTGCATCCCTCTATCTGACCTGGTCATCCTGGACCTTCCAGTTCCACAGGTTGTTAGTCCCAGCATCTGGTTCTTCTCAAGCACTGGCGGTAGTTCCTTGCTTAAAGGCACTGATTCCCCTCTCTGCACACGTCTGTGCATGGCATGCTGCAAACTCTGGGTGTAGGGACAGATTTGGGTAAGGCAGAGATGGTCAACAATTTTTGCAGATGGGCTACTCCATGAATTTAATAAGTGGTCACGGGCTACACTTTTCTGTAGAATTGATAGAGGGAGTACGGGATCTGGGATGGATGCTGGATGCAGGAGGGAGCCCCAGGCAGGGTATTGGGGTGAAGGATGGGGTATGGAGTCTGGGAAGGAGTTGGATGCAGGCAAGGGTTGTGAGCTGGAGCAAGGGATTGTGGTGTGGGAGGAGGTTCAGGTACTGGGAGGAATTTGGGTACAGGCGGGAGTAGCAATGCAGGACTGGGTGCTAGGTGCAGGCTCTGGCTAGGAGGTGCTTACTGCAGGCAGCTTCCAGCCTATGGGCCAGCTGATTTTGGGCCAGTGGTTGTTGTGAGGATGGTGCTGGGGGTAGGGGCAACACACGGAGACCTGCAGTTCTCCTCTCCCCAAAGGAGTGTGCACCTAAAGATATGCATGCCCCGGCTACTGAGAGTGCTGCAGGGGGCATGGCAGGCAGCCTGTCTGAGTGCCCTGCTAGGTTGTGGTGGGCTGTATCTGGCCCCTGTGTCATATTTTGCCCACCCAAGCCTAAGGGCATGTCTATGCTGAAGCTGAGAGCAAGTCTCCAGTCCAGAGAGAGAGAGAGAGAAACATTCGCTCTGCTCAAGCTGGCAAGCTAAAATTTAGCAGCGTTATGACACAGGATGCAGCTCAGGCTAGTTGCCAGAGTCAGCCCACCAGAGCCACTGGATCTAAGCTCAGGTGGGTAGCCTGAGCTGCTCTGCCCCTGCCACAATACCTGTGCTGCTATTTTTAGCACGCTAGCTTGAGCCAAGCTAGTGCTTTTTGTTCACTTGGGCTTGAGTCTCATTGCCAGCTAAGCTCGGTTTTCTCTCATTCAGGGTCACAGGTTCAGTGAAACCTCTTTTTTGCCTTGAAATATGGATGTGTTATTGATTAGGCAACTTAGCAGCATCTTCTTGCTACTGTGGCTTTTGAATCTTTCCTTTCACAAAATTTAAACTAAGAGCTCTCGTAGTGTTTGAAGGTTTTCTGAGCAGGGATCTTAACCTGCTTCAAAGGGAGAAGGGGATAATTACTGAGCCCCAACTCCAGACTTTTAATAGGTCTGTACGCTCCACCCCACTTTGCAGGATATAATATAATTGCATACGGCGTTCTGGAGGCTGACACAGCTTTGCCCCTCCCAGGATTTTTCTGCAATTATGCCTCTACCCTTCCCTTAATTTTATTTTAGCTAGTAAATATTCAGCCCATGAAAGTTTCTAACATCTTCACTAGGTCTGCTTTGCTTCATTCCCAACCAAGCATTTTGCAAATGAATGTAGATTCAAAATATAGGTTCTTCAGAGCAGTAGAGAGCTCTTCAATTCTCCATGGGTGATCGTGAAGCTGTCCTCTGTACTATTTGTCTGTAGAGAGACTGTTGCTCTGCAGGACCCTGGTGGTCTGATCAGAATACCACCTTCTCTCACAAGAGAATCAGTGATATTTCTTTCGGTGATCCAGTCATAAAGTAAAGATGCTGAAGCTCACATAGCTTGGTTTCTGGAAGCTCTCGAATACTTGTCCCTGTGTCTTATCTGTGCCAAATCCATGCAGCATTCAAGGCTGCCTTTTCAACAGGGATTTTCTATTAGGGTCCAAAGTTATATCCCACCTCGCCATGCTATTGCAAATTCAGGGTGGCCCTAGCTATTTGAGAAACTCTTACCTATTTCTTCCTTAGATTCTATAGTGTTTTTCAGAGCAGTATTTAAGTATTCCCAGGTGATTCTGTAATGCTGAACTTGGTACCCTTCCCCACTGAGACAAAATAGATTTAACTGATTTCTGTTGGGATTTCCTTTTTCCTGTGTTCACGGCTTCTTTGCCTTTGCTAATAGACTTGTGCTGGTTCATTTAAACCTGGCTTCTCTCCTCCTCCACTCTCAGCTGCCCCTCTGACTTCATGCTGCTGTGACAATTCAGAGCCGCAATACTTGGCATCCACCACTTTCATGGCAACAGGTTGTGATATCCTAAAACAGAATTATATCCTGCCTGCAGGCTTAAGCTGAAGGAGGTGCTGATCGGTGAGGGAGAGAAAATACTTACAACGCCTACTTTAATCTTCAGTAAACAGGATGGGAAATAAGACACTTTCAGCTCATCTCGGTGTGTAAAAGGTCCCCTCTTCAAAGATAAAAGGCTTTTCTTTTAGCTTCAGCCTACTTTTAAATCCACTAAGAAGAAAATCTGACCAGGGTTCCATATGGAGTTATGAGATGCTGGTTCTCCCTCCATGCAAATCCCTAGGGTATTTCAAGGCCTTGTAAATAGGAACTCGGCCTTATGTTGTTGCAAACTTACCACGTGACTGCCAGATGCCAGCCATGCCTGGCAGAGTTTATAAATAGAGGCAGGGAGTGAGGGCAAGGAGGCTTGAGGATGGGAGACTAATGAAGAGCCACAACAATAAGGTAGGTTAGGGCTTTCTGGCTGGGCCAGCAGACTTCAGGGTTTTGTACCTAGAGCTAGTGGGGGTGGGGCCTTTAGAGCCTGCCTTGCTTTGGAGAAAAATCTGCTTCCCCGTGGCACCAGCAAAAGCTGTAGAGCCATGGATGTCACTCAACAGGTGTCTAAGGATGAAAAGCTTGTGTGCAACACTTGGAGTTGAGCAATAATATGGCACTCAGGCAATACTCTTTTTCTCCTTGCACCCTTGAGGCATACTGGGGATTGCACCTGGCACCACTTTGGTGTGAAAAACTGGAGAAGCCAACAAAAAGTTCTAGATGAATAGGCTTGGGAGTCTGTGTTGGCGTCGTCTTCTCTCCCCTTGTTCCCCAGTCATCTTCCTGATGCAGTAGCATAAACTATTCCTATGCAGGCTGGCCAGCATGAAGCAAAAGCTGGATCTTGGGTTCTGGGAGTGGGTAGAAGTGACCAGATTTCTGCTGGCTATGTGTAGTTGCTGTCAGGCAAACCTGCACTTTGCTGAATTTTGGTGTGATTGTTTGGCCCTCACTGCCAAACTCTGCCCACCAGCCACCACAGGGACAGACGGACCCCTCCCCGCCCTCTTTTTACCCTTAAATGGCAAAAGTCCAAAGGATCCTTGAGCAGCAGACACCTGCCCTGGCTACTGCTCTTCAAGCCACTGATCCGGTTTTCTTGCATAATAGAATTTTATTTGCTTGGATTGCCAAAGCTTGATTGAACCGCAGTAGCTGCCCAGTGTCAGTTGAGTTTTGCACACCTAGTCTCAATTTGGAGAGCTCCCATCTGTTTGCTTTCCTCCCTGAGAGATGATGAATTTCCATCTGTTTCACATCAGATGTGGACCTTCCAGGCCAGGTTCCTTATGTTGTTTTTCACTCTAGCCGTGTCTACACGTGCACGCTACTTCGAAGTAGCGGCACTAACTTCGAAATAGCGCCGTTCACGGCTACGCGTGTTGGGCGCTATTTCGATGTTAACATCGACGTTAGGCGGTGAGACGTCGAAGCCACTAACCCCATGAGGGGATGGGAATAGCGCCCTACTTCGAAGTTGAACGTCGAAGTAGGGCACGTGTAAACGATCCGCATCCCGCAACATCGAAATAGCGGGGTCCACCATGGTGGCCATCAGCTGAGGGGTTGAGAGACGCTCTCTCTCCAGCCCCTGTGGGGCTCTATGGTCACTGTGTGCAGCAGCCCTTAGCCCAGGGCTTCTGGCTGCTGCTGCGGCAGCTGGGGATCCATGCTGCATGCACAGGGTCTGCAACCAGTTGTCGGCTCTGTGGATCTTGTGGTGGTTAGTGCAAGTGTGTCTGGGAAGGGCCCTTTAAGGGAGCGGCTCGCTGTTGAGTCCGCCCTGTGACCCTGTCTGCAGCTGTGCCTGGCACCCTTATTTCGATGTGTGCTACTTTGGCGTGTAGACGTTCCCTCGCAGCGCCTATTTCGATGTGGTGCTGCGCAACGTTGATGTTGAACGTCGACGTTGCCAGCCCTGGAGGACGTGTAGACGTTATTCATCGAAATAGCCTATTTTGATGTCGCTACATCGAAATAAGCTACTTTGATGTAGGCTTCATGTGTAGATGTAGCTTCTCTGATTTGATGACTTCTCACTGTTCTGTCACTGCTGCATTCTGCCTTGTATGCTTTTGATGCCTTTTAAGAATAAGGAGGACAGCTGTACAGTCACTTTTAAAACACGTGGTTAGTCAGTGGCGCTTTGTGCTGCTGTGTACATGAGGAATTGGAGAACAGAGTATCGTTTCTCCAGTCATCAATCCTGGGAACTTGACAACTTTTCCTTGCTCCTCACCATATTAGTTGTTTTTGGTCATAAATGGGACTGCAAGAAGGGGCAGCAGGGCCTGTGCGTTCCCCCTGCAAAAACACATCTGCATGACAGTGGCTGCCCAGGTGATCCCTAATTTCTAAAATATCAAGGCCTAGTTTGCAGCAGCCTTTTCCTTCATGTGTAGATGGCCATGGTTAAGAAGCTGTCAGCCTTGCCTTTTCCTTCCACAAGCCGACCTTTAGGTTTTCTTCCACTCTGGTGGCTCGAATGACCCTTTGATATCACTGGATTACATAGTTTAAATCACTTCTGTGGGATTTCTCTGTGGTAAAGTTGGAAGCTGGTACTTCATCTGAATCCTTCAACAGCTCTAAAATGCTTCCTTTTCTTTCTTCTCCTTGTAGCCTGACCTGTTGAACTTCAAGAAGGGATGGCTGACAAAGCAATATGAGGATGGGCAGGTAAATTTAGTGGGACTTTCTCTTTTGGTTGCCATATGGGACACTGTCGTCAGTCAGTTTTTTTTGTATAACTAGGCACTCACCCACTTGTAACTTGGCATCCTTGGGAGAGGACTGTCCGTTCTTATACTTTGGTGCAGTTGTCTGTCTGCATTTGTGCATATGATGTTGTGTCTATACCCACAATCCAGGGAGTGCAGCTGTGTGTCTGCTCATCTCTGGGCTAGATAGATCCTGTGTTGAGATGAACTCAAGAGGCTTACAACCTGTCCAGACCTTGGGGCAGGACTCAAGATTTCCGCTGTCAGAGCTAGTGACACTGCTGACGCCTGAACTGAACAGGACCCAGGGCTTTCTACCTTACTGTAGAACCATGAAGGCTTCAATTTTGTACTGTAAAACCTTCCTATAAAACTACGAAGGTTGCTTCTTCACACAGCTGACAGTCTACCTGTGTAACTCCTTGCCAGAGGAGGCTGTGAAGGCTAGGACAAGAACAGGGTTTAAAAAAGAGAGAGAGAAATTCATGGAGCTTAGGTCAATTAATGACTATTAGCCAGTCTGGGGAGGAATGGTGTCCCTCGCCTGTGTTTGTCAAAGTCTGGAGGTGGATAGCAGGAGAGAGATCACTTGATCGTTACCTGTTTGGTTCACTCTTTCTGGGGCACCTGGCATTGGCCACTGTTGTCAGACAGGATGCTGGGCTAGATGGACCTTTGATCTTAACCAGCGTGGCCGTTCTTTTGTAACTGCCGGACTGAACAGATTAATAAGGGAGGAATGTGTGTGTTTGTCTGTGAGAAACACACACACGTCTGTTTTGGGCTCCTTGTATGCTTCATGTGCTGTTCTCAGCATTTATATAGCACTTACCACCTTCCCATGGTAACAAATCGCAATCTCCCCTGCAAGGTAGAGCTGTATTAGCCCTGTTTAACACCTGGGGGGAATGAGATGGAGGCATGTGGGTCAACCAATGTGGAGGGGAGAACTCTGAAATCTAGATCCTGGCACTGGCTAGACAGCCATTGCTGTGTGAGTGTTACACATCTCCCCACCACTAGCACATAAGCAGGGTCTGTCTGGGGCAGGATTGGCTGTCCTTTGGTGCTGCAGAAGCTTCAGACCCCCCCCATTTGAATGTCTTTTAGCAGGTTTCTAGGGATTCAAGGTCAGTGTGGGCTGTAGCATTAATTTTCTTGGTCTCATCTCCCTTGTGGTCACAGCTGCCTCTGCAGTATCAGGTGTAGAACAGGCACCCTCACAATCATGGAAGTGGCAAGAGTGAGCAATTAGATTAAATAAAAATGTCTCCATTAAGGCACTAATGGAAGCATCAGCTTCCTACCTCCCTCTCCTTTCCACCCAGAGGGGTTGTGGTTAAATGCTCGGCTCCCACAGCCTTAGAAAGGCTGGCAGATGATATTGGGCTATGACTGAGCTCACGTTACTGTTTATAAATAAACCCCTCCCTTGATTTTCCCCCTGTCTTTTATTTACCCATCTATTGTCCCTTGTCTCAGGTTTAAGTGGACCATTGGTCTGACCCACTATGGTTATTTTTATGGTGGTGTTTAGAAGCTGGGCCTAGATGACAGGGAATAAATTACCCTGTTCTGTTCACTCTGTCTGAAGTGCTTGTGATTGGCCCTGTTGCAAGACTGGATACTGGGCTAGCTGGACCATTGGTCTGACCCAGCCCAGCCATTCTCATGTTCTTGTGTAAATTCTGATCTCTTTGGGGCAGTCTGTTTTGTTCAGGGCTTGTAAAGCATCTAATGGAATGAGGCTCATGGTCCATGACTTGGGCTCTTAAGCAGAACAGTAATATAGATAATAATTGTTGAGTACTTTAGACAGAAAAAAGGGGGGAAAAATTTGGAAATGTGAGGTTTTTTTGGCCCTTAACACAACAGATGTAATATGAAGGACCCATTCAAATACGAGGAATGGGATCCAAACAACTGGGATACTAAATACATGCAAAATACAGGGTCTAGCTACATATACACACTGCTGCTCTAGTAGGATTGTGGGGGCCTCTGAAACATAACGAGGAGTGCCACTAGAGAGGTCACCCAAAAAAAAAAATTAAACGAAAACCACACGATTCCTGTACACTACAGAGCCAAAGAGGTATGTTATCCCTCCAAATACATAAATCATAAAGAATGTGTCCTTCCGAGCCTAAGAATTCAGCCATTAAACATGACTTCTTAGTAAAGTGCAAGGGTTGGACTCCGACGGTCTAGTGGCTGCAGTATATTTGTAATGGCTTTTCTGGTCATGGCCATGCACAGTCACCGAGTGATGGTACAGCCTTTGCAACTCAGACTGTTTGCTTAAATAAACATTGCCACTTAGACAGGGAAGGATCCCATAGGTGGAAGCCACTGCATGATTCACCTCAACATCCCTGGCCCTCTCATTGATCTTTCAATTGGCTTTTAGCTGAGAAAGCTTGAGTGCCCCACAAGAGCACAGAGCTGGTAATTGCAGCCTGCCTGGCTGTTTATACATCAAAGGGGATAGTCACCCATTCCACCTTCACCCTGGTAAGCTGCGAGGTAATGCTGCAGCCACACCAGGCATGGCAAAGGAACAGCTTGTTAAAGAGCTTGCCTTTTTTGTTTCTTAGTGGAAGAAACACTGGTTTGTGCTGACGGATCAGAGCCTGAGATACTACAGAGATTCTGTGGCAGAGGAGGTAGGTGTGTCTCTCTTCCCTAAGAGTTTTAAACCCTGTTCGTTCCAGAGTCTAAGTCCCAAATGGCTCCAGGGGGCTTGGCTCCCAGCATTGTTCCTACAATTGTGCATCTGAGTGTGGCTGAGTTGTTCTGGGTGGGGGATTCAGGTCCCTGGAGTTGGCTTGTGCCTTACAATGGCACTGGAAGAGCCGAAGGGCAGGGTGTGTGTGTTTTGACGTTAATTGAGTGCTTGCTTCCAGCAACAAGAGCATCCCTAGCATTGCTGCTTCTCAACCTCCCAGTCCTCAGAGATTCAGTGAGAGGTGGAGCTTGGTGCAACCTCAGATCAAAACCTCTTCTGTTGCGGAACAGGAATCTGATTACTCTTTATTCCAGGGGTGGCAAACCCCCAGCCAATGGTCTGGATCTGGACGCCAAGGCTTGGAGCTCCTGTCCATGGCTTCCAGCCCATGGTGGGGTGGAGGGTTTGGAGCCTTGTGGGCCAGATCCAGACTGCGGGCTCTGCCAGGGACTTGGGGGCAGGAAGCGTCTCCAGGCTCTGCTGCTGGTTGCTGCTGTTCCCTGAGCTGGGAGAAGGGAGGGGGAACAGCAGCAGCCTCAGCAGTCTGCCCAGAGGCTTCCTACTGCTGCTCTGATTGGCTGGAATTGACTCTGTGCTCCCAGAGAGTTCCTGCACCTCCTCCCATCTAGATCCCCATCTCACTCTCCTTCTGCAGCCCCTTATCTCCACCCTGACCCCTCCCCCCAGACCTCACACCCCAAATCCTCCTGCACTCTTCCACTCTGACCCGCACTCCTACCCAGACCCCCACCCTCTCCTACACTCCCCTCCTGCCCAGATCCCCCATCCACAGCCCACTCCTGCACCCTCCCTCCTGCCCAGAGCCTGTAGTTGAGGGACCACCATCAGTAAGTGTTTTTGTTTTGCTTCTCGCTTCGAAAAGGTTCCCCATCCCTGCTTTGTTACAACTCCACAGACCTGTGATGGGGCTGGAACATCTATGGGGAAGAGTCTGTGTGTCTCATTTTTGATGCTCAGAATGAGACTGTGGATCTTGTGGAGAAGCTTCCTAAGTCATTTTGTGTTAGACACTGGTTATGAATGTGCATGTGCAGGCTGTTGGTGTGCAATGACCCCTACGGTTTTCCTCTCTTGTTTCCCCAGGCAGCTGATCTGGATGGAGAAATTGATTTATCTACATGCTATGATGTCACTGAATATCCCGTTCAGCGAAACTATGGCTTCCAGATTCATGTAAGAACGCTTCAGGATAGGGTAACGCTTCTGTTGTGAGGAGCAGATGGAGTGAAGGTAGTCCATTATCCCAACAGACTCAGGGCTCCATCTCCAGTAGTCATCAATGCTGAATGGATTAGAGGCAGATGAGATCACTCTTATAACATACCTCACTGTGGATACAGTCCTATGGGAAGGGACAAGTCTTTGTGATTCTTTCTCCCACTGGCCCTCCCAATGACCACCTGCTTGTGCCCTGAAGCATATGATTGACTAGTCACTGGTTCATGTCTTGATCAATAGTTGCTGATAAGAAATAGGGGTGGGAGAAAGGAGAGGAGTTATGGTGTTCTCACAAATATCCAGTGAAGATATTCTCAAGGACTTCAGTGATATACATCTGGTAAACTCAGGGCTTGTCTAAATGGTACTGCACCAATACCTAGATTTCCAGAGTCTCTGCACAGAGGAATGAAGAATGGGGCTGGGGAGTGAATCCTGGCAAACCCTTGAAAGGAAGGAAAGTGCTGCCTAATAGAATCAGCAATGTAGACCTCTTCTCCTCTTTGCCTAGACTAAAGAAGGAGAATTCACCCTCTCTGCCATGACTTCTGGGATTCGACGAAACTGGATCCAGACAATCATGAAGCACGTTCGCCCCGCTACTGCTCCAGATGTGACCAGGTAAAGAATTGGAAAAAAAAACAGTGCACGCTTCTGCCATCTTAACCATCCCCCTCTATCCTGTCACTTGCTGTGCAGAAATACCCACCCACTTTCTGACTTTGTTTCTGGTCCCACCTACTCAGTGTTCAGACCAGTGTCATGCTCTGGGCTTAGGCTGGACACCCTTTGCTCTCCTGCTGTTTTTGCAACCAGCACAAGGCACACAGAGCCTAAGTTCCTCCTGTTTGGCACACTTGCATTCAACCAGCTGCATCTGCAGAAGGGAGCATTCTTCCAGCTTGCATCTGCTAATGGTCATTTGCCGCCCTCCCCTACCCGCCGATCTAGAGGCACAGATGTGGGAATGCACCAATATTTGTGGCCACTCCTCAATGTACGTGCAAACCCTTGTTTGAGCTTGGTTATGTTGGGTTTTCTCTATTCAGCAAGATCAGCCTGTCACCTCCATGGGACATCTCAGTAAATGCTTTATTTTTAAATTAAAGCTGAATTTGCTTGAACTCCATTTTAGTCTGTGCTCAGTGAGGAGCATTTCTCCTCCTCTGACCTTCCAGATAGCTCCAGCTTCTTCCCCTTCATGTAACACATGGGGTGGCCTTAGTCCAATTGGAAAGCCTTCAGTGCCAGAGGAAGGTACACACAAATTTCATATAACACCTGCTGTCAGACCTTGTAGCTTTGAGTAAAGTGTGCTTTACTTTCTCTCAGCTAAAATTTTTTGTGGTTTGGCACTGAATCAAACCCCAGGCATCGTGATCCCTGAGTTCCTGGCTGTCTGTTGTGTAGTGAATGAAGCAGAACCCACATAGTTAACCCTTTTCTCTTATCTGTACTCAACTGGCAGCAACTGAATTTGTGCCTGATTTCCCCAGCATCAGTGCAAGAGTTCTTTCCACCCAAAGCAGAGATGTTCCTTGATCTCTTCTTCCCTCACTCAAATACTCCCCCCATGGCTGACAGAGCTGGCTGTTGGATCTCTCATGGCTCTCTGGGAATCCTCCTCTTTCCTCACTCCTGCATATCTTTGATTTCCATGCATTCCCAGGAAAAACTTCTCTTTGAAACTATCGGTGCTGAAGCCCAGGTTGGAAAACTGTGTTCTCTCCTGTATTAACGTTCTGTGGTTTGTATCTCTTGTGAGTCACTGCATGCTCCCCGTTTTCTGCACTCCAGGTAGAAAGTCCTGAAGTTCTCATTATTTTTAAAAAAAAAATTAAATTAGAAAGAAGGGAAGAAGCAACCTGGTCTCGATATGGGATTTCTATACAATGGTATCTTCCGATGTGCATGGTCATGAAGATGGTAAAGACCAAGTAAATTAGCCGGGGCAATTAAGCCTCTAAGGATTTGTGTAAATTCCTGTTTTGTCAAGTTAGCAAAATTAAATCTAGGTAAATTGCAGTAGTTTTGATTAGCTTGTTTCAGAATTTATGTGAAATGAGTGAATTTTGTTAGTCATGCTGGAACTATTTGAGCTTATATCTCCAAAACTAAGTTGGAAATACCCAAACACAGAGAAACCCACTGCCCTATAAATATGACCCCAGTAGTGCACTTATTGTGGTGTGTGTGTGTGTGTGTCAATGCACTGGGTGCCTCAGCCTGTCTTGGTGCATGTTGCTAACATATGCACATTCTAAAATTTAGTGGCAGACAGGAGTTCTGTGGGGTTGAGAGCCAGAGCACAGGACGCTTGTGGGGTTAAGGGTTCGTAAGTGTTTACCCTGTAGTGATGATCTGTATCCCACTTGGAGTGCCAGTGGGTCTGAGCACTGTAGTTTTCACGGCGAGTACAGCATATGGTAAATGTGCTGAAAAGGCCTACAAGGTGACCCTCTGTGATAGTGGCTTTGCTGTTGTCAGCATCTCTCCACTAGGAGCTGGATTGGTATCCCAAACTCACTTTAATCATCTTTTATCATCTGTTTGTTTGCCTTGTTGTTATGTCTGCAGAAATGCAGTAGGTCAAATATACATGTTTTAAAGTATATTATTATTAATATATGCATCATGATAGCACCCTTGAGCCTTGTTCATGGTCCAGGACACCACTGTGCTATGTGCTGTATAAAACCAGAAAAACAAAGGTGGTCTCTACCCCAAAAAGCTCCGTGCAAAGACACTGGCCCAGAAAAAAAAATAACAAAAATAAACAGGCTCAGAACATCAACTGGATCGTTTTTTAGTTGCTTAAATCTATCCACCTCCTAGTTGGACTCAGTCTTCAAGCCCTCTCTAGCTGCAATTGCCTGCCAATTTCACTACGTTTGTAAACTCTACCACACATTGTTCTTGACCTAAAAGGAACAGTAACCAGATATTCCCCAAAGCAATTAAATAGCTCCCTCCATCTCACTCTCCTGGCCAGTGAGTACCTTTCCAGGGCAAATGTGGGCTGAGTTAACCAGAGAAACGGAAGGAATAAAAATGGGTCAGAGGTGGGAAATAGTCAGGCTTTAATAAAGGCAATGTGTGGGCTGTTGGGCACTTCGGGTTTTTTTAATCTTCTAGATCGGTGTCATTGCAGCCTCCTCAATGTGCTTCTAAGTGCTGTTCATATTGCATGACATGTAATCTGTGCCTGTCTAGAATGTGCAGAGGGGAAATCAGCTGATAACGGATATAGCAACAGGGCATTTTCAAGACACTTTGAGAATTCTGGAGTCAGAGCTGTATCACTTCAGTCTTCTGGCGGTAGCTGGGCACCCAGGGATTTCCTTTGCTCTCAATGCTTGGTCTAAGACAACACCTCTTAACTTAGGCAAAATACTGTTTAAACCAGATTGACTTGCTGGCCATATGTTTGGCTTGGAGACATGTAGCTTCTCTATAGGGCATAAGGCGTGAGAGTTGAAAGTAGCTCTGAACTCAAATGGTGAAGTTTCATCACAGGTCATTATGGAAGTTTCTTTTGTTAGCTGCAAAAGACAATGCTGAAGAGTCTCTCTCTCTCTAGGCTGATTTTCAAAGACAAACCTGAAATTAGAAGAGTTTTTTAAAACTAAGTCCATCTGAGCTGTAGTTCAGTTGTGGGTGAAAGTGCATCGGAAAATACTAGGATAGGAATTGTGCAATCATTCCCTTATGTGGCATTTTTGGGGTATGTGCATAAATGGAGAGTAATGGGTTTTGGTGGGGCACAGATGAACAGGAGCCTTTTTGCTGTAAGTGCTCCAAGGAATTCCCCTGCTGTTATATCCACTGTAAATGATGGCAGTCTTCATGCATGTAGCTCCAGGTTAGGACACTGCTAATCTGAGTTTGCTTAAGTGAATGCCCTGTACAGGGGCTTTATGGCTCTCTTCACTGCCCCTGCATAGATAATTAGATAGCTTGAGGCAACAAAGCTAGCTAACACAAATGTACTTAGCGAAGTACAGTATAAATGTGCAGCTGCTGTCTCTTTAAGGGGCAAGATCAGGGCAGAAGTAGGAAAGACTTGTCAAGCAGAAGGCGAATTCAACAGCATGTGTGCATTTTTTGGGAGGTGGCTCCGCTTGGGGCTCTGTTACCAGGGTTTGAGCAAATGCCTCCCAGGCCCTCCAGGCCAGAGTTATTCTGTGTGAATCATTCCATAAAGTTGGCTTATTGCCATTTTATTTAATTCTAATCTGCATGTCTAAGGCTGGCATGACTACATTTCCATTGAATAGTCCCAAATTGTATTATAGGTTGTCCTTAGAAGCTTGGAAGTGCATTGCCTTTCCCTACTAACTTTACCCTTCCCTGCTTGATAATTAGATATCTCCCTCCATCCCGCTCACCTATAACTCAGCACTAAAGGGTCATTGCTTCCTTTGGTTTACTTTCTTGTTTGAGCATTTGGAATGGTCAGTGACATTTGCAATAGTGTGCATAGCTCTTGTGCTGCAGCTGGTCCAGTGGGGGAAGCATAAGAGCACATGGTCTCTGTGTCCAGGACTGTGCTGCTGATTACAGTTCCAGGGGCCTGTGTTTTCAGTACAGAGAGTGGCATGGAAAAGTTCCTGGGTGAACCAGTAGTAGATGACAAGCCTTTGCCAAGTTCAGAAAACCATAAAGGTGTTACTAAATCCCTCTCAGATGGTCATGTGCTTCCCTGTGCTTCCTCTTCTATTGCTGCTGAATATCAGTCTCCTTATCCATACCTTTTTGAAGATACATCCCAGAATCACTGTGGTAATGAACAATCACAGTATAGCAATAAACACATGACTGTGGCCTCATTAAATGAATTGAGTGGCAGGATCATGCTGGTTAGACAGAGGGCTTCACAGGGGGTGGGGTGACTCCTGCATGACTCCTCAGAAGCAATGTACCGTTCAAAGCCTGCTTATGGTGTTAACGAGTGTAAAATTAGCACTTGAGGGCTGCTGCTTGCGCCTTAGTAACAGAACAGAGGCCAAGTGCTCACACTACAGCACTGCCATTGGCCCATTTGTCAGCAGTCTCAACAGAGAAGGCCAAGTCCCAAGTGAACAATGTAGAGAGAACTCTCCTCGTTGCTAGCGTGGAGTGTTTGGATGGGAGGGGGCAGTGTGGGGAAGTTTGCACTGTTCCCTGTCCTGCCCCACTCTGCTGATGAAGTAAAATGTCTTGTGTCCTAGGGCTGCCAGCCTGACACCTTTTGTCAGCACCAAATTCACACATGCATTCCAAGGGGAAAGGAGAGTAGTAGCTCCTCGCCCAAGTCTAGTTACCAAGAGGAGCTTCATTGATGGTGGGAGAGGAATGCACATGGCATTTCAGTGGGCTTTGGTCATGTCCCTGGGCAGTGGCTCTTTGGGCATAAGTGTGAGCATGAGCTGCATGTCTTTAGAGGGCTGAGGGATGTTATTGTTTCCCAATAGCTCCTTGCCAGAAGAAAAAAGCAAAACCAGCTCTTCCTTTGAGACCCCTCCAAAGCCCAGTGAGAATCAGGATTTGGACCAAGCTGAGATGGATCCCGAGCAGAAGCGGAGCCGTGCTCGGGAACGCAGGCGAGAAGGACGCTCCAAAACTTTTGACTGGGCTGAGTTCCGTCCCATTCAGCAAGCCTTGGCACAGGAGAGAGCCGTTGCTGCAGAGTCCTCAAAGAGCAGCTCCACAGCCTTCTCCAAGGAACCTAGCTCTTCGGACACTGATCCTGGGGAGCTGGAACGGGAGCGTGCTCGGCGGAGAGAGGAGAGACGCAAGCGCTTTGAGATGATCGACAGTGTTGACGGGGCAGGCCCAGAGGATGTGTTGAGGATGGAGGTGGACAGGATCCCAGGCTTTCCCATCTCAGGGGAAGTGAAGCCACAGAATGTTCATGTGGAGATCGAGCAGCGATGGCACCAGGTGGAGACTACCCCTCTGCGTGAGGAGAAGCAAATACCCATCATGCCCCTGCACCTGGCCCACCCGGACAACAGAGAAGAAGTACTCCACAAGCAACAGCTAACCTCACTGCTGGAGAAAGAGGTAAAATTAAAAGAGTAGGGAGTGAGCCAGGGGTTTGGTTCACAGGGCTCCTTGGACTGCTTCAGACTATGTGGTGATGGGCCTTTGCTTTACACCTGGGTGGGTTGCAGCTAGAAGGTTCAGTCACAGGCAGAATGCATTCCTTCAGTAAGAGCAAAGGGGTAAGTGGACACTATAGTGCCCCTTTGGGGAAATACAAGGACCCAGGCCCAAGACCCTGGCATTTCCCCTTCTCCTCTGATTTAATTGGCTTATCCTTCCTTCCTCATCTCCTGTAAGGACAGTTATTGCAATGGGAATCCTTTGCTAGGCAGACCCAGAGACTGTCGTGGTTATTAACGAGCCTTCCATAGTGATTGGAGCCCAGTTCAACTGTATTAATGCTGTCTGAAATTAGGCATCAGCTTCTAAACCTGTAATTCTGAGTGTGATTTTTGTTTGTGTGGGCAAGTGCACAACAGCTTAGCTGATCTTCATGCCTTGTACATGTACAAAGCTGAGTCTTCTTACTTGTCACCTGCAATCAGCAATCTGGTGTTGTTGGAAACCAGAAGGAAAGCTGATGCCATAAGCTATCTAGGAAAAGAGCGATAGGAAGCTCAATTCACTTGGAAAAGACTAATGTCTTACAGGATAAGGGTTGGTTGCTGCATGTCAGAATTGAAGTGTATCAGCAGTGTTCAGGGGCCCAAGACTGGAGTGGTGCAAGTCAGAAATGAGGGGTTATGGTGGAAGGAGAGCTTTCGTGGATTATGCCTGGCTCTAGCAAGTGGTGTTAATGCCTAATTTCAGTGAGCTTCAAACATTACGCAAATTCACAATGTTGAGGTTTTGTGTGTTTGGTTTCGTGCGCGCGTGTGTTCAGGTTAAATAACGCCAAAATCTTAGAGGGGAGATGGCTCCATGCTAAGTGCTTTGGAGTCACTTCCTCTTCCAACCCTTTGGTTCTCTTTGTCCATTTCCAACAGTTGGAGCAGAGCCAGAAAGAGGCGTTGGATCTCCTTGAGCAGAATCGGGTCCTGCAGGACCAGCTGAAGGTGGCACTGGGCAGGGAGCAGAGTGCCAGGGAAGGCTACGTGTTGCAGGTAGGAGAGCGAGAGAAAGAAATCTCCATCTTTCGCTGCACCTGCAATTGAACCTGTTGGGCTTCAGTCCAGGGCGCTCATGCATGCGTCTAGCATGGAGTGGAAAAGTCAAAGAATCTGATTTGTCCATGAGGCTTTGGTCTCTCAAATGCCACTGTCATATTTTCCTGGCTTCATAAAGAGCATTTCTTTAATAATTTCTTTACTGTTCCAGTGGTCTGGGATCTGGTGGAGAGGAACTTGTCTCCCCAGATCTGTGTAGGAACATAAGACATGAAGACCAACAAGAGTTTTCCAAAGGAAAATGATCCCTAGAGGCGTAGTGGATACAATCTTGATAAAGTTCACTTTAATGTCAGTGTGTGCACACAGCCCTGTCTCCTGTTCTGTCAGGGCTGTAAATTCTTTTCTGGCCACGTGGCCTTTCTTATGGCACACTGGTCGCTTTTGGTTGTGCTAAAGGCTGGTAGCTCTGAATCAGGCCTGGAATTATCTTTTGGAGTGGTTTAGAAAGGAGGGAGGAGCAGCTACTCTCTTCCTCCCCATTTTCTTACAGGCTGTGAGATACAGCCAAGGATAAGTCAAGGGGCAAAGCCTAGGGAGTGGCAGCAGGCTAGTTCAGCAAGAATTCATTCTTTTCTGATTTAAGTAGACATTTAGCTACTGACTTCTATATGGCCAAATCTGTTGTGGAACAACGTGGCTAGTGTCTGTGCTCTACACTGCTACATGCTAGGGGGTAGGGGAGAAGAAGGGAAGGGGCTGGGTTTGTTAGACAAGGCTGTGTCCACTTCTTGGGCTAGAAGCACTGTGAGGTAGCATGCTGTTCCCATGGCAGGCAAGAAGCACCATGTATGCTGGGTCAGTTACCCCTCTTGAGGAGGAGGGTTGATCTGTTCCTATTTGGTAGTATGGGAATGCCCGGAGGCTTCAGTCAGGCTCAAGGGCCCATGCTGTGTGAACATGTAGGCAGATACAGTCCCTGCTCTGGAAGTTGACAGTCTGAGCTGCAAAGAGTCTCCTCTGCAGTGTTTGTCTGGAAGGGAAGATTCACAATCTGGAATCTCTGAGGAGGGTGGAATTCCATAGGTTTTGATATGAGTGGTGATCCTACCAGAAAGCAAATAAAATGGGCCTAGCAAAATAGCCAGCTTTTCTCCAGAGGAAGAACCCTTAGTTTGCAAGTGGGAAAAGCTTCTCTTAATGTGCTGCTGCCAGCTGTCTGCCCAACTTGGGAGCTCTGCTTAGTCCCCTTGAAGTGGAAGAGTAACTGGCAAAAAAGTTTTTGAGGGTGGTGAGGGAAGATCATCTAGCATGGGCTACCCACAGAGAGTGGAGAAGAAAGCTAGATAATTCCAGTGTTTATTAGCAAACTTCCAAATGTCCATTGGACTTGCTGTCTCATAATCTGTAGCTTCCTGTTCTTAAGCTGCATTTGATCTTTTGTTATGACAGCAGCTCAATGTTGGCTAGAGGCCCTGGGCAGGATGTCACATTTCCACAACAACAGACCAACTGTGGCTTCCCGACAGTGAATGCATCCTACCTCCATAAGACTGGAGCCTAACAAATAACAGTGAAGCATAAAGTGGCTACCAAAACCTGTTTGTTTGTGCTTGACATTCTGAGTTGAAATTAGGGACTTTGATCCTTGCTCTTAGTCCTTTCTTCAAAGTCCCTAGCAGGTGGGAGTGGGTTAGCTGTAACACAATATGAACCAATCTCCTTTTTCATCTTAAACTAAATTGCATTTTTCTGAGCTGTTCAAAATGTGTATCTTCCTCCTCCCTGCCTTTGATGGCTGTCTTTATATTTCCTAATTCTCCTGGGAATCAGCAGAGCCAAAATTCCATATTAGAATTGAGAATTTCTAGTCCCGCATCAAACCATTAATATCACGGAGGGATCTGTTCCCTGTCAACCATTGGAACAGTTTATCAAGAGTCATGGTTGGTGCTCCGTTAGAGGCAACTTTTAAATCAAACTGGGATGTGTTTCTTAACGTTATGCTCTGTAATTTATGTTAGATATATTCTCTGGCCTGCGTTGTACAGTAGGTCAGACTAGATTATTGTAATTCTCCTTTCTGACATTGGAATTTATGAATTGCCGATCATTCCAGCACTGCTGTGCAGACCCAGAAAGCCTGGATATATTTTAGGGTGCTTATCTGAATGGAGCCTCTGAATTTTTTGAAGTCTTGCCCGCTCCCAGTCCTTCTCCTTTTACAAATATCTTTCACGGGTATGAATATTGTTGACTCTAGACTGGCATCAAACACTCTACACATTTCTGAATAATAACAAAGCTGTTGAACGATATCCAGTATTGACGCATGCACCTTGCACTGAAGCCCTTTTTGAGCTCTTGTAACTCCTCTGTTTCTTGCTGTTAAATTTAATCACAACTCAAATATCTCGAACTCTTTGAATTCTAACGTGATAAAATGCTAGTGCTCACTCTTTCTCTTTTAGATACCTGGAATGTATTTCAGTTCTGGTGAGGGAGGGGGTCAATTTACTAACTTCTCCTGGGTGGTTATTCTTGCATGTTTTTGGTGTTAAGCATGACTTTAATGTAACATAACTGAGTGTCACATCTGTGGGCTTTCCCTCCCAGCAAACAGAGTACAGCAAGGCAGGCCAAATTCCCAGGCTTAACGCTGTGCTTCTCTTGCCTCTTTGTGTATTTCTTTTAAAGATGTATCATTTCTGTCGACTTATGCATGACTCTCTCTGTGAGTTTTCTCTTTGCATGCTACACTGCTTTGGTTTGAATTTCACAAAGGTTTGTTTGTTTTTATTTTAAATTCGCATCATACCTGTTTTTCCTTTTCACTTGTCTTTTTTACAGGTAGAGAGAGTAGATCCTCCCTACTCTTAAGATTTGGTAATATGAATTCTTTAAAAAGACGAGCCAACCAGATGAAGAAGCCTGTTTAGCCATTACAAAATGACATCACTATGGCAGCCATCTCCTCTTCCGTGCTTGTCAGGAAGTGATGTCATTTACTTTGTCTTACTTTCTGTTGTTGTTTTTGTTCTGAAAGACTTTGTAACCTGCAACTGTGCACTTTTTGTTTCACAACCAGCTAAATAAACACACCAAATTGGACCGCTTCTCTCTCTCCAGCCTGTTCCCACCTTCTTGTCCTCACTCCCTTCCAATCTTTTGTCTGTTTTATTTCTTAATGTTTCCTTTTCCATTGTTTTGGTTTTGTTTGATTTGTTTCTTGTAGCCTGTTACCTTAGAGCTGCTTAAGTGTTACCCTCTGTATTTTCTGTTAATCAGAAACAGCTATCACCCACTTAAAAAAGCAAAAAAAGTTGATTTAAAAAAATTGTGTGCCGGGAACAGAAACCTTCCAAAATTGGACCATATGGGTAACGGCCAAAATAATCCAAGACACTTTCTTCCCATGGCCAGACCTGGCCAGAGGTGTGACACTCAGAACTGGGACCCAAGTGTTACTAATCTAGTATTTAATCAATTTTTTTAAGACCGAGGTGGCAGCCTCACCATCGGGAGCCTGGCAGAGGCT
This sequence comes from Carettochelys insculpta, assembly GCF_033958435.1. Taxonomy (NCBI): domain Eukaryota; kingdom Metazoa; phylum Chordata; order Testudines; family Carettochelyidae; genus Carettochelys; species Carettochelys insculpta. The sequence continues at coordinate 32,122,345 of NC_134152.1, forward strand.
CCATAAAGTCAATCAAGACCTCCAAAATGAGCTGGAAGCCCAGTGCCAGCGTCAGGAGCTGATCAATCAGCAGATCCACTCACTGAAACGTAGCTATGGTGAGGCAAAGGATGTGATACGGCACCATGAAGCTGAGATTCAGAGCCTACAGGCAAGGCTCAGTAATGCTGCAGCTGAGCTGTCGATCAAAGAGCAAACTCTGGCTAAGCTGAAGAGTGACTTAAAGAGTGAAAAGGAGAAGGCCAAAGAGCAGCTGGAAGAGTGGCAGCACAGTGAGATCACTCTGAGCTTCCAGTTAAAAGCCAGTGAGCAAAAGCTGAAGAATGCAGAGGCACTGCTTCTGGAAAAGACACAGGAGCTGAGGGATCTTGAAATGCAGCAGGCTTTGCAAAGGGACCACCAGAAAGAAGTGCAGAGGCTCCAGGAGAGGATTGCAGATGTGAGCAGGCAGCTAAACGCTAGTGAACAGACTCGGATCCTAATGGAGGAGAAGTTGCAGAAGAATTATGAGGCTTTGTTGGAAAGCTGTGAGAAGGAAAAGCAGATTTTAATTCAGAGTTTGAAGGAAGTGGAGGATAAGGCCAGTGAGTATGAGAATCAGCTTCAAAACAATGAGCAGCAGATAGAAATTCTTCAGAAAGAGAAACTGAATGCAAAGTTTGAAGGCAGTGAGATTGTCCACCAGTTAGAAGAGCAACTGGAGATGAAAGAGGCCAGCATCCAGAAGCTTGCTGAGGACATCAAGGAACTTGAAAGGGAGAGAGATCAGGTTAAATGTAGGTTTCAAGAACTGATGGATCAGGTTGAAAAGTCAGATAACGAAGTTGCCAAGTTTCAAGCAAAGTTGAAAATGGAGGAGACCAACTACAATAAGCTGGAGCAGATGTATGAGAAAGTATCAGGTCAGTTCCAGAGCGTGCAGAAGGTGTTGGAAGAAAAGGAGGAAGAGCTGAGACACGTTAAGGAAATGCACTTGAGAATAGTTGAAAAGAAAGATCAAGACCTCAACGAGGCTTTGGTTAAAATGGCTGCTTTGGGCAGCAGTTCAGAGGAAACAGAAGTAAGGATACAGGCCAAAGATGAGGATTTAAAAAAATTAACTAATGTGGACTCGGTACCATGTGGTAAAGATATGGAGGACTTCTGCACTAACCTTGAGGCTGATGAAAGTCACATTGCAGACTTGCCAGCTTCTGAGGGACTGCCAGGTTTAAATATTGCACTACAAGAGGAGGAGGGGGATGGTCCTGAGACCAGCCAGAGACAAGCTGGCGAGTACACCATGTTGAATGCTGAAGAACTTAGGTCTCTTCTGAAGTCTACGGATCTTCAAGACAGAGAGCCACCGCAGAAAGCCTTAGTGAAGCCTGATACAGGAGTCCTTGGTGCCAAAAGGCAAAGAATACGCTTCTCAAATATTCAGTGCCAAAAATACATTCATTCGGATGGGTCAGAGAAAAATTGGACTAGTAGCACATCTTCAGACACTAGCCAGGACAGGTCACTGTCTGAGGAAAGCATGTCATCAGAACCAGCTCTTGGTTACCCAGCCTCAGGAGCCAGTGACTCTGAGACTTATCTCTCAATCATCCATTCCCTGGAAACCAAACTTTACATCACAGAGGAGAAGCTCAAAGATGTGACCATGAAGCTTGAAAGCCAGCAAGGTCATAACCAGGAAACTCTGATAGCCCTCCACCATCAGTGGGCCAGCACAGAGTCCCAGCTTAGGGAACAGCTCCAAGCCAGCTTGTCTGAAGTTGGTGCTTTAGTTTCACAGCTGGAGAATGAGAGACAGGAAAAGTTCAGAATGATAAAAAAACATGTCAGTGAGCTGGGAGACTTCCAAGTGAAAAATGATCAAACTCTGATGTGCTTAGAAAAGTGCAGAGAGCAGCTAAGGGCTTTACCCATCTCTGACCAGGAGAAAGAGAGAGATTTGTTTCTTACAATTTTGTCCAGCATAGAAACCACCTTGTCAGATGCAGTCCTGGTCTTGCAAGGGACACCCATCTCCTCTGATTATCAGCATACTGAAAGTTTCATGGCTCAAACTCTACTTGCAGATGAAGACCAGAAACCCATTTCCCAGCAGCAGCCAGTTGAAATGTCTGATGGAGACCAGCTAAGATTGCTTTCTGAGAGGATAGCATTTGAAGCTTCCTTGATCAACCAAATAGCAGAATCTTTGAAAAATGCAAGCTCAGAGATTTCCCAGATTCTGAGAGAGATTTATGGGACAGCTGAGGTAGTATTTTTAGAACCAGCAAATGTTTCACATACAGCAATTGCCTTGGCTAACATCTTATCTAAGAAGCTGCTACTGGAAGGTCAATTTTGGAGCCAGGTGGAGGACTTGAGAAAACAGTTGGGCACCAGAGAGGAGGAGATAGAAGGCAAAACAGAAGCAGTTAGTTTTAGTTTTCCCCAAAGCCTTGTCCACACAGTAGCAGATGCTACATTGATTAGGGCAGAACTTGGTTTTGTCTCACAGAAAATGCGAGAGTCTTTTCATCAGAGGTTAAAAACAATTGAAGAAGACCTCCACAATACCAAAACAGCTCTCCAACAACATAAATGTATGATGGAGGAAATCATCAAAGCATACAGGACCCCTGAATTTGACGAGGTTATGCATCAAATTTCAGAAGCACTGGAAATCCAAAGGGATGCATCAGAAAGAACCCCAATTTCTTGGGATTTGAGCCACATCAAGGTGATGCAAGGTACTGCAACCAGAATGATGGCAGCTCATGGTTTGCCAGACCACAGTAGTGAAGCTCTCGCTGCCTTTCAAGAAGAGCTTGCCCAACAACTAAAAGAAAAAGCAAATGTTCTTAAAGAAATATCTGTTGCCTTACTATCCTTGTCTCCTGAGGAAGCCATACGAGATTGCCAGAAGCTGCTAAAAAATTCTCAGAGTTTTTCGTATCATACGTGTATGGGAGATCTTGAGCGCTATTCATCATTGTTAGTTCAAGATGCAATTATCCAGGCTCAGGTTTGTTATGGGGCTTGCAAAGTTAGACTCGAATATGAAAGGGAGCTGAAGTTTTACAAAGAGTCCTTTCAAAACATGGATGCTCTGTGTCAAGAACGCGTAAAGACAGTGTCTGCCCTTCGTGAGGAATATGAAGACTTGCTTCGAAAGCAGCAGAATGAATATGCTGAGATGATAGCCATCATTGAAAGGGAGAATGTAGACCTTAAGTTAAAAGTGTCTCAGCTGGATAATCAGCGGAGGCTTTTGGAAGAAGAAGAGCACAAACACAGCAAAAACCTATGTGAGTTACAAGGCAGGTATGAAGAGGAGATGCAAAATGTGATTGAACAGTTGAATAGGACGGAAGACACTCTGAAGGCAGAGAGAACAGAGGGCCTGACTCAACTTGATGCCATCGTCCAAGATAAGCAAAACATGGAGAGGTATCACCTTGAGCAAATGCAAATGTTGGAGGACAAATTCCAGGCCAAGATAAAGGAACTACAGATCATCCACAATGAGGAGCTGCATACTTTGCAGGGGCATTACAACCAGAACCTGCAGCACTTGCAAGAAACACTAGATAATTACCAGAGGCAGCACCCAGAAGCCTTGCGTTCCGAAGGGCCTGAGCCCAGTGATGGGAATGTGTGCACAACTGTTCAGCCTGAGGGCAGGATGCAAGTTTCAGAGAGCGAGTTAAATTCCATGCACTGTTTGAGAGAGCGCATTCAAGAGCTTGAGGCCCAGATGAATGTCATGAGGGATGAGCTGGAGAACAAGCATGTGGAGGGGAATGCTTCAGCACTGAGGGAAAAATACCAGAAAGACTTTGAGAACCTGAAGGTTTTGAATACACTTAATTTTTATCTGATAACCCTTCCTTCCTACCGATGCAATGTTCCGGTTTGTTGGGAGGCCCTTCTAGTACATACAATTCCCTATGCAGAGACTACGGAATAACGCTGCCCAGAAGCCCTAAGACAATGATGAGAAACCAAATTAATTAAAAGGACATGTAAAATCTCTCTGGGCACATTGGCTTTCTCCACACTTCCCTTGTCTGTTCACTGGTGCATTCTAAATGCATTGCTTAGGTATTTCCAGTTCCTGGCTGTTTAAAAAGCTCAAGCACAATGAGGGAATTATTTGACTGGAAATGGGGACAGATACTGCTGGTGATTCAGTGGCAGAAGATGGGGTCCCAAATGGCTGTAACAATGTCATGCTCTAAGCAAGCCTCCTTAAACACGAACATTGCAGAGTGTTTTCCTCATGCCTGAGTGTCTCATTCTGAGCAAAGCAGCTTCCCAGAGCTCTCTTTGCCAGTCTGATCAAACTCTCAGTCCAGCACCATTGCTTTCAGAGCCTTTATGAGAAATGTAAATGTATGCTCTCAAAACATGTTTGTGGGAGGAAGGGAGAATCTGGCTGGAGGGCAAGTTGCATAGGCAAAAAATTAATACTAATCGTAGCTTTATGTGGCTAACAGGGAAATCCAGCATTGCTGGGTTTTATTTTATTTAACTTTTTGGCGGTTTTTTACGTGACAAACAGTGCACAGTTGTTGGAGCCCAGAAGTACTTAAAGAAACAGTTTGAAGGAACAGGTGCAATGGCTACAGAATGCATTTACACAGGATGCTCCATCATTCAGGGCTGGCTACAAAAGCAACACCCAGCATTACAGCTTCTAAAGACTGATTTTCCTTTTTTAAACTTGAGACCATTTCCAGCGAGGGGCTCATTCTGTAGTAATGAATAGGGAGTTGCTAACAGTGCTCAAGTCAGCTTCCAGGTTGCATATAGTACCAAAAGGTTATCCAATCCAGACTGCGAGCAAGATCCCAGGGTTTGTGAGCAGCAAAAAGGCAGACAAAGGTGCTTGCAGGGTAGCAATAATCCCTCAGCATCAGCACAGAGATTTTTAAATTAATAAAAGAGCCTGAGTCCCTCAGCAGCATTATATAACAGTGTGATCTGGAACATTTAGAGGTAAGGGAGGGGGCTAGGGTTTAGGCCAGCATTTCTCCCTTCTCCTGAGAAGCAAACCCATCATTTGACAAAGCTCCCTTGTCAAGTGAGGGGTGTTAAGGATAGGAACGACGTTTCTTAAACACATAAATCCCAGAATATCTGTTGCCATCACTTCCACAGACTGCTCCAAACTCTAGCTACTCCAAGAGAGGAGAATCCCTTTCTAAACTCTTACTCAGCCTCTCCATCAGCCCAGTCACCACCATGGTTACCCTCTCCTTGAAAACTAAAATGACCTTAGAATCCATACTTGAGCAACATGCCATTTTCCAAATTGGGTCCAAGGAGGCACATTGTTGCTTCATAAACAATTTGCTTTGTTTTACATCCTACAATGGCCTTTTTGCTGCTTCCAAACTGGAACACTCATTAGATCTTACTGCCCCAGCTATCTTCAAACTGTGACTCCCTATTTGGAACTGCTGGAAACCTGCAGTTTGACAGATGGAAAAACAGTGGAGCAGCAACCTATGTCAGACCTGTGCTAAGGAAGGACAGAATTGGATATCTAGATCTTTCTTCCTCCCTCACTTGTAGGAATTGAGGAACAGAAACAAAAGTGTAAAATCAATCATAGTTACGAGGAAGCTAATCCAAGCAGGCACCTTCCAAAAGTCTCTTTAATACACAACTTAAAATAACGTTAACATAATGTTCTCCTTTCCTTTGTCTACTCTGGAGAACTTTACAAACGTCACTGATACATATAGTAGCTTCTGCATACTCTATTTGCTCGTGTTTACAGCAATGCATTTACAATAAATACCGTACCCACCAACAAATGTTTAGAAGCACTTGCCAGTTTTCCTCCCTATCTTATGCCCAAATATAAGAATCTTAGCTCACACTTCTACTGAGTCAACCAAGTCCAGATAGGTTATGGCACCAGGTGATTAGCAGGAAACAAGGCTGAGAAAATGAAAAATGCTTGTGTATAAAAAATATCAGAGAGGTAGCCGAGTTACTCTGTATCTGAATCTTCAAAAACAACAAGAAGTCCTGTGGCACCTTATAGACTAACAGATGATTTGAAGCATAAGCTTTTATGGGCAAAGACCTGCTTCTGAAACTCCCCCACTCATGCATCCGACGAAGCGGGTCTTTGCCTATGAAAGCTGATGCTCCAAATTATCTGTTAGTCTATAAAGTGCCACAGGACTTCTTGCTGTTTTGTGTATAAAAAAGCATGCCAAAGAATAAAATCTGGTTCCAGAATTCATGCTGACCATATAGCATTAGAGGATGAGTCGGTGGGACTTAGTATAAAAATCACTATGGATCAGTGGGCACCACTCCCATCTCTGGAGCCACAGGCTGTTCTATCTGAGGGTCTAGGCTCTTTAATTAGTGCTGATGCTACAGGATTAGTGCCGCATCATGCTGTACCAATACAGGAGGCATTAAACATTAGCCGCTGAAGACAATCCAGGTTAAAGTGAAAGCACCTCTACTCACTTGTGGCATTCAATAAAACAAACTCTGATGTCCCAGACTGTAGATTTGAGGCAATGAAGCAGAGAAACTGGCAATGTGGGACTGGATTTTTTGGGGGTAGATGTTGCAGTTCACAATCTTAAATTCTGCTTTGGGCCCATTCCAGTCTTAAACTCACAAACTTAGCTGAAATGGTTAAATTTCTGTGGCTCTGACCAAACACACTTGTTTAAAATGAAGAATTCCAGTGAAGTCAAGGGAGTTGAATTACACCAGTCTGAAACTAGCGCAAAGTGGAGGAGAATCTGACCTGTAACTCAAACCAGGTTTAATAAGCGGTCCATTAATTTTGATGGGACCATTTGGCTACTTCAGCTCTAGCAGCAGATTTGTAATACAGCCTGAATACAGACACATTTCCGACCTCTCCAGCAGAGTTTTCTAGTTCTTCTCACCACGCGTCGTCTGCATAGACCTTTGTCCAAGATCTAACCCAGCATGGGGGCAACCTGCAGCCCATAGGCTGCATGTGGCCTACAACACACCCTGTCTGCTCCCTGCCCTGCAGCTTGTGCAGTGAGACACAGTAATGCCACACTTCCTACTCCTCCCACTTCCTGTTAGAGCTTTTGGAGTGCCATGAATCTACTGATTTCATACTCCTATTCCTACTCCTCCCACTCTCTCCCTCCCAGAGAAAAACCCCACAAATCAGCCGTTTGGGGCTATTCAAGCACTGGGAGGGAAGGAGACGAGTGGGGACAGAGCACAAATCAACATATTTATGGCACTTTGAAAGTGCTGGGAGGGAGGGGGAGAAGTAGGATGTGCAGGCCCACCGTGTGCAAGAGGCACATGGGGGAGAAGGGCAGGTGGAGTGCATGAGCTGCAGATCAAACCCCAATGGGTTATGGGCTGCAGGTTGCCCATGGAGCTCACTAAGATGGCAGGCCACTCCGAAGGCCCACTCACTAATCTTGGTTGCCCATCACTGGTCTAAGCCCTGACTATGAAGCACTTTAAAGCTGCTGAAATCTCAGTTGCATTCTCTCCAGCTTTGTTTCTTAAGGTATGCATTTGTGTCATGGCTGATTCCGCACCCTGGCTCTCATCAGTGTGGGTAGTGGAGGCTGACAAGCTTAATAAAATGGCCAAACCCTGGCTTTGAATGTCCCACAGAGACAGAAAATTCTCTGATTCCAGTTTCCCTGGAGTCATTTGGCAGCTGCCCCAACCAAGTGCAAAAACCCCCAAAAAGTCACTTAGGAATCCCTTTTGTGAAGCTGCTGCAAACTCCTTTCCCACTTGCTGGCTTGAGATCTCCCCCCAACATGGAATACAGCAGAGCATTGAACATAGAAAAGGAACTTGGATTGGGGTATCACAGAGATTGTAATCCCTGGGTGAAGCAACTTTGGGCAGGTCTACATTAGGCAGATAAGTCAATTGTAGATAAGCAATTCTTGCTATGGCAATTGCATAACTAGAATCAACTTATCTGCAACCGACTTAACTGGCTGTCTTCACAGAGGGAGGTGGACGGGACTAAATCTCCCATCAATTTCCCTGACTCCTCACGATATTGAGGAGCACAGGGGTCGACTGCCAACCTCAGATAGTTTGATTTTGCATGCCTCTACCAGGGGCACAAAATTGAACTCTGGAAGATTCACCTTGACTGGGTCGATCCTCTGGGTAGGCTAGATTTACCTTTAGTGTTTGAAAGGCATAATAGTTTTAAAGCCAGCTCTCCCCCCATGAAAATAAATAATAAACTCCCTAATGTGTCTATGGAAACACTTTTCCCTACTTGCATAGTTTCGGTGAACTTGAGGGAGTTCTTCGAGGGAACTCGTGCCCTCCCACCCAACTGCCCTCCCTTCTATGTGATTCTCACATAAAAGGAGGATGTGAGTTGTGATATTTGCTTAGTTGAATCTCATTGGCTCTTGCACATTCCAGGGCATAATTCCTCCCCCTCCCTTTTGCTTGGTTAAAAACTGCTTAACCCTTTCCTAGCTCTCATTCACGACAATCTGGCAAATGCATTTGTTGCTACATGGAGAACTGAAGCTGTACTTTGCCAGTTGCTTTGCCCGTCTAACTCTACCATTCTGAATTTGTCAGATAGTTTTGTAGAATGTGGTATTTGTTCATCTTAAAAACAGCAAGAAGTCTTGTGGCACCTTATAGACTAACAAATTTTGGAGCATAAGCTTTTGTGGGCAGAGACTTGCTTCGTCAGATGCAATGTCATTTGCATCTGGTGAAGCGGGTCTTTGCCCACAAAAACTAAGGTTCCAGAATATCTGTTAGTCTATAAAGTGCCATAGGACTTCTCATTGTTTCTGTGGTTACAGACTAACATGGCTACTCTGCTCATATTTAGTTCAGGAGGTGTGAAGATGAACAAACTATAATATAGCATTGCTGTTAAACAGGCACATTCCACCTCAGATGTGGCTACATTTCAGTGGTGGTCACATGCTCCTTCTGTAGCCTGCACTGGAGATTATGGGTTTGAAAAGAGATTGGAGAGTGCAAACTTAATTGCTTTCGAAAATAAGGAAATAGTAGTCACTTAAAACCCATCATGGTGCAGCTACATCCTATGCAAAATTGCAGGTATCCCCCCCTCCCCATCCAAGGAGAGCTTTGTCACTGTAGCTTAAACAGCCCCTGCAGCCATTGTCCTGGACCTCACATATGGCCCTGTTAATGTCTCCCTAGCATACCAATCCTGGACCCGTACAAACCCCTGCTAGTGCATGTGAGTCTTGGCCAGCAGAACCCCCTGGCTGTGACCATTACCATCATGTGCCACACTCATGCAGGGGCTGTCACTCAGCAGAAGTTTGGGATGGAAGAACATGGGAAGGATTCCCGGAGCGAGTGGATTTTCTGGCTTTGTGATTCTGTCCTGAGTGCAGAAAGCAATGGGTGGTACAAAGGAAATGGAGTGAATGAACTCCAGCACAGGACTGGTGAGCTGTTGAGAGCAAGGCTCCATAGTAGAAGATAGGAAGCTAACAAAGAGATGGTTGGGATGCATCCTTGTTAAGTACATTTTCCTTCTGCCATTTAAGGCCTGATGCCAACCCCACTGAAGTCCATGCTAGTTTTTCCTTTCATTTCAGTGGATGTTGGATGAAGCCCTTTAGAGTAATCTCAGAAATGGAACACCCCACCCCCCTTGACCAGATGTTGGGCCTCTCCTTGCCCAATACAGTTTGAGCTGGGAAAGACCCTCTAGATCTGCCAGTCTCTGCTCTCTGACCTACTGTGTGCTTACTCATTCATTGTCTGCCCATCTGTTCCCTGATCCGCATTGTGTTCCTCTCCCAGGCAGCTGGGGCAGTGCGTGTGTGCTCACTGCAGGCACTTTGCCTGAGAGCCCATTGCTCCAGACCTTCTGCTAGGAGGGTAAATTCCAGCCTAATTCTCTTGCGTTTTGCAGGCAACATGTGAACGAGGGTTTGCAGCCATGGAAGAGACACACCAGAAGAAGATTGAGGATCTGCAGCGGCAGCACCAGCGGGAACTGGAGAAACTGCGGGAAGAGAAAGATCGCCTGCTAGCAGAAGAAACAGCTGCTACCATCTCAGGTAAGGGCCAGCAGAGCAGTTTTTACACTCATGTATGGTGTCGGGAGGAGCGGACGGACCCTTCAGCTGCATGCATGAGGAGAGGGTAGGGTGGATGGAGCACTCCAGATAGGGTGGGCAGAAGGTGCTGCATGAACAGTAAAGAGTGCAGGGGCTAATCTCCAGTCTGACATTGGAGATCAGGGTGGGTGAAAGGAGAAGGGCCCTAGAGTATAAATGTGGGAAAGATATGAGGGTTCTGGGGCACAGCTGGGTGAGAGGCTAGGGCTGATGGAACAAGGATTTGTGGGAGTGATTCATGGAGCGTTGCCTCGAGTCTCCTTGGTGCTGATGTAGCCCAGTTAGTTTTCTGTTCCATCTGAGGAAGGCATTATTTATTGCTGGGCTGATTTATTACCCATTCCACGGTGACTTCATTCTTCTGTGTCTATGAGAATTTAAAATGCCTGAGCCCAGGCCTTGTGCATTTGGAGTCCCATAACTCAGGGAGCTGTGACTCTGGCAATTGTTGAATTTGAAGAAGCCTTTTCATTGCTTTATGGCTAGTGCCATGTAATAAAGTGATTGTGAAATGGGGAAATTACTCACCAAGGTGACTCACATTTTGGTGGGAGGAGAATCTTTGGACCAAGTGGTAAATTCATTGCCTCCTGCAGAGCATTAATCCTCTTTCCATCCTGTGCAGCCATCGAAGCCATGAAGAATGCCCATCGTGAGGAGCTAGAGAGGGAGCTGGAGAAAACCCAGCGCTCCCAGATCAGCAGTGTCAACTCAGATATTGAGGCCCTCAGGAAGCAGTACTTGTAGGTTACTCTCTCTCCCCTCTTCTTCTCCTCCCCACCACACTATGTGTTGCTAATACTCTGCATTAGCTTGACTCACAAAACATGGTTTTACTCCTCTTGGAAGTGAGGCACTGGCACAGAGTACAACCAGATATGGAAGGTGATGTAGGAGCTCTTCTTGGTGATCCTTCATCCTAATCTCTGCCCTGCCAGAGACCTCAACACTACTCTGTCAGTGTTCCACAATCCTGACCTGTAGTCCTCTGCCACCCCGGTGCAGGTTTCCAGACATGTTTACACTTCCAGTCTCCAGATACACATATCTGCATTCTCCTTGGTACAGTTAACATAGTATGCAGATGCATGGTGATGGATTCCTTCCTGCTGGGCCTTTGTTATTAGCTCATTGAAACCAGTTTGCATGAAGCAAAAGCACTAGTCTTCAGTGAGAACCAAACTGGTGTTAATAGGGGAGTTGGAGGAATAGCTGAGCTGCTGTACAAGGCTTATGCCCAAGTATAATGCTCAGCCCTGTCCACCCTCTAAACTAGTGTTCTGCAACTGGTGTGCTGTTAAGTAGCGCTTAATGTGCCTCAGAGTAGAGTCTCATGGTTAGGGGGCTGGGAGCCAGGACTCTTGGGTTCTGTCCCCTACCAAGAGAGGGGCAGGAGTCTTGCCTAGTAGTTAGAGCAGGGAGGCTGGGAGCCAGATGCCTGAGTTCTATTCTCTCCCCTGCCCCCATGAGTGGGGAAGTCCAGGAGTTAGCATGGAGGCAGGCTGGGAGCCAGCACTCCTGGGTTCTGTTCCAGCCCTTGGAGGTGGGTGGGAATCTATCCTAGAGGCTAGAGCAGGGAGCCAGGAGTCCTGGGTTCTATAATCCCCACCCCACATCCCCTTGGGGTGGGACTTGTGCAGTGCACTGCTTGGTTGGAGAAGCATGTGGTGGCAGCGGTGGCACTGATGAGTCTCAGGAATCAAGGTAGAGTCTGGGGAGGTGGGGACCTGGCCCTGCAGGACGGGGAGGGGATTGGGTTATAATATATTGGGTGTACCCTGAAATTATGACACATGCTGAAGTGTGCCATGAGGCACTGAAGGTTGCTGAGCACTGCTCTAAACCGAGACCAGGGCTGGCAACAGATTTTGCTGGGCTTTGGACAATGTTGTGGAGGGGAGTAGGGTCGGCCCTCAGCCTTGAGCAGAAGGGGCGGACTAGGGTAGCCAGCCCTCAGTGCCACCCACACGGCTGTGCCTTCCCCCATGCTGCTGGGACAGTATTGCATGGGGGTTTGGGGCTCCAGCTGCTACTGCTGTAATAAACCTGAGCCCTTTTAAATTGCTAGGCCCCAGGGACATTCTGCCCCCTGGCAGCAGCCCTGGTGCCAGAGGTCCCTTCTGGTGGACAGGCAGGGGGTTCAGTAGAGCAGGGAGCTAGCTGACCACCTGACCATGAGTTTCTTTGAAAAGCAGAGTATCGACTTCATGCCCTAGGCAGATGTCCTCACCTTGGGCTGTGAGGTGTCCCCTTCATTGGTAGAAAGCTGTGGTATGGACATGGCTGTAGCCTGTCTCTTGGCTTTGCCCTTCTGCAGGGAGGAGCTGCAGTCAGTCCAGCGGGAACTGGAAGTCCTCTCAGAGCAGTACTCCCAGAAGTGCTTGGAGAATGCTCACTTGGCCCAGGCCCTGGAGGCTGAGAGGCAGGCCCTCCGCCAGTGCCAGCGAGAGAACCAGGAGCTCAATGCACACAATCAGGTGAGGCACCAGCTGCCCTAGAGGTCCTCTCATGATCATTGATTACAATGGGATTGTCTGGAGGAGTGTGTGGCTTCTCCTGGGGAAAGAGAAGTTGGAGGCAAGGCTAACTGGGTGATCTGCCCTGGCTGTGCCTGCTCTGCTGTCCTGGGCCCAAGTAATAACAGTGAAGTGATGTTAAATCTAAGCTAGCACCAAAGGCAGGAGAGTTCTCCCAGCTCTGTCCCCAGGACCTGCCTGGTGTCTGCATTCCTCTAGTTGTTTCTTCCTATGCAATACTGTGTAGCTCAAATGGAGCTGAATGCATGGGGTGCCCCACAGGGGGAGCTTTGCATGTCAACTGGGGACAAAATAACCCACTAGAGCATGGGACATAGAAATCCTGTGTCCCTTCTTCTCACTCAGTGACTCTCTTCTCTTCCCAGGAGCTGAATAACCGCCTGGCTGTGGAGATCACACGGTTACGGACTGGGGAGGGTGGGGGAGAGGCTGCTGGCTCACCTCTCACACAGGGCAAGGATGCCTATGAGTTAGAGGTAAGTGTCCTGCCCCTTTACTAGCAGCAGGAGAGGACAGGGAGTTTGCCATCAAAAATCTGTTTCTGCTTTGAGGACAAAAGGGATTGCAGATGATCCCAGCTCTATATGGGCAAGTAGCACCCTGTAGTGTAGGCCCTGACCCCTGCCTGGTTCATGAGTGGGTCCATGGTACATCTTGGGCACTCATGAGAAAATGCCCATCCATGGGCTGGAAAGAATGGGGAGGAGTGGTCAGTATTACATTAAAATCATGCCTGGTGTGGTCTGAAAATGAGATGGGGGATTACAATCATAGACTTGTTGGCTCCTTCTTCCTCTGGATCCTCTTCTTGCCTTAGGTACACACTCTAACCTCTGCCCTCCATTTTTCCATCCCTAATGTGGGCTCGTGATGCATTGGATCTGGGTTTTAGATAGAGGCATGTGAGTGCAACTCATTATCGGCACAAAAATCATGCACAGCTTTCTCTCCACAAGTGGACACCATCTTTGAACGATCCCAAAGAACAGTCTGGATTAAACTATCATGGAATTGCAGGACTGGAAAGACCTCGAGAGGTCATCTAGTGCAGTCCCCAGCCCTGAAGGCAGGACTAAGTGTTATCAAGAACATCCCTGACAGGTGTTTGTCTAACCTGTCCTTAAAAATCTCCAGTAACACAGACAACTTCCCTAGGCAATTAATTCCAGTGCTTAACCATCCTGACAGGAAGTTCTTCCTCAAGTCCACTCTAAACCTCTCTTTGCTGCAATTTAACCCCTTTGCTTCTTGTCCTATGCTAAGAGGTTAAAGAGAGCACCTCCTTTCTAACAACCTTTTATGCACCTGACAACTGTTAAGTCCAGTCTGTCTTCTCTTCTTCATATTAAACAAGTCCAACTTTTTCAATCTTCATAAGTCATGTTTTCTAAACAGTCAATCATTTTTTTTTTTTTTTTGCTTTTCTCTGGACTTTCTCCAATTTCTGAAATGTGGAACCCAGAACTAGACACAATACTCTAGTTGAGGCCTAACCAACACAGAGTCAAGCTGAAGAATTACTACTTGTGTCTTGGGTACAACACTCCAGCAATACATCCCAGCATGATGTTTGTTTTTTTTGTGCAAGAGTATTAATATAGACTGATATTTAGCTTGTGATCCACTATGACCCTCCAGATCCTTTTCCATGGTACTCCTTCCTAGGCAGTCATTTCCCATTTGTATGCATACACACTCATTGCTCCTTCCAAAAAGGAGCACCTTGGATTTGTCCTTATTGACATTCGTCCTATTTACCTCAGACCATTTCTCCAGTTTGTCCAGATCCTTTTGAGTTTTAATGCTATCCTCCAAAGCACTTGCAACTTGTTCCCTCTTGGTATTTTCCACAAACTTTGTATTCTCTCTGCTATTATCTAAATCATTATTTAAGATACTGAACAAAAGTATGCCCAGATCTGATCCCCATAGGACCCTACTTGATATGTCTTCCCAGTTTGACTATCAGCTGCTGGTAACTATTCTTTGGGAATAGTTTTCCAACTGGTTACTCACCTGCCCTGATAGTACTTCCATCGAGGTCAGGGGTCGGCAACCAAATAGAAAGAAGAGCCATTTTTTCCTACTTTGGTTTTAAAAAAACCCTCAATAAATCAAGAGCTGCAATGCATGTGAATACAAAACAGTCCTTAATAAATAACAGCAAATCATACTTTTTGTAACCCCTGTTTTAAGAACAGCACACACACTGATTTGTCACGCGATACATGATAACTGCAGGTCATTCACAAACTTTTTACGTATTCTATTTCCTCACACTTTACATGTGTGTTTGTACCACTGTCTTCCTGACTTTCACTCCCGAGTGCTCTCGCGCTCTCTCTCTCTGGAGGCTGTTGGGGGAGTTTTCCAACATTTTGTGATCACATATTGTTTGCTGTTTAGATAAGAGTTGTTCATTTTGGGGCTTCTAGCTGTTCACCATTTATCAAAAATAATCAGGAGGGTTTTTTTTTTTGTTTTGTTTTAAAACTTTGCAATTATAATGTTGGGAGCCAGAAAGAAGTCCTTAAAGACACAGGCGGCTCTGCAGGTTGCAGACCCCTGCCTAGGTTGTATTTCTCTAGTTAGTCTATGAGATGATCATGCAAGACTGTATCAGAAGCCTTACTAAAATCAAGGTATAGTACATCTACCACGTATCAGAGGGGTAGCCATGTTAGTCTGGATCTGTAGCAGCAACGAAGGGTCCTGTGGCACCTTATAGACTAACAGAGAAGTTTAGAGCATGAGCTTTCGTGAGTTAACTCACTTCTTCAGATGCTGCTTCTGAAGAAGTGAGTTAACTCACGAAAGCTCATGCTCTAAACTTTTCTGTTAGTCTATAAGGTGCCACAGGACCCTTCATTGCTGCTACATCTACCACCTCTTCCCTATCCATCAGACTTGTTATGTTTTCAAAGACAGGTACCAGGTTGGTTTGATGCAATTTGCTCTTAGCAAATCCATGCTGACTGTTGTTTATGACCTATTTGTTCAGTTATTACCTGGCCTAGGTCATTACATGTGAAACTATGGCTTTTAGTATATATCTGTGTGTGGAAGCCCATGTTACTGAGTGAAAATGCTGGGTCTGTCTTTCCCTACAGGTCCTATTGCGGGTCAAGGAATCAGAAATCCAGTACCTGAAGCAGGAGATCAGCTCCCTGAAGGATGAGTTGCAGACAGCACTGAGGGTAATGCTTGTGGTAGGGCTATCTCTGAACAAACCCATAAGGAGCCTTCCATCTTGTATGGGTGTCCTTGTTTTCAGAGGGGTTAACTAATTTATTTTCAAGTCGAATCAGCATTGTTTTGCCTTAACTGACATCACTACTTACCAGTTGGGACTTATCATCTTTGTGGTATAAATGAAACATGTGGCAGCATCAAATCAGGATTTGCATTGGTCTCTTCTTGGAAAGATGTTACTGTAAATATATTTGTCCCAGTTTTCTGTGCCATCAGATTTTAAGTACCCCATATTATGAACACACAAGCTCTGCAGATGGGCCCAGATACTCTGGGTGATTAATTGTCCAAGGCGGGTTCTCGACATCTTAGCTCCATGTCATTTTCCTGATTAAAACGAAAAGCTGCAAACAACAAATTCTGTAACAAACTAGCTGGTGTGCATGTGTGGCATTGCTCTCTAATGGATGGAATCAGAACTGCCCAGCTGTGTGTCCTAGACCCTGTATAGCCATTAGCCAGAGGGAACTCTCCTCTTAGCATGCATGGACTTGCCACTAAGCGTGGTTTTGGCAGAATGATCAGAGTTCTGCCTTTGCTGTTCCCAGAAAGCTCTCTGCGGCTTTAGCACACAGCATAGTGATAAACAAAAAGTGCTGGAAGTTCCTGGGTCCATCCCAGAATGCTGCTTCCTTTGTTGTTGTAAGCACTCAACTTTGCTGGTTCCGTGAGTTTGTCTCTCTCTCTCTGATGACACTACTGGTTTTCCTTGTTCCTTTCCTAGGATAAGAAATATGCTAGCGACAAGTACAAAGACATCTACACGGAGCTGAGCATTGTGAAGGCCAAGGCAGATTGTGACATCAGCAGGTTGAAAGAGCAGCTGAAGGCAGCCACAGAAGCACTGGGCGAGAAATCCCCCGAGAACACCACAGTGTCAGGATATGGTTAGTTCCTCTGCTGTGCTGAGCAGCCTTGTTCCCTCCTACCAGCTTTAGTGTGATGGAGCCTAGATGAATCAGGGGAGGGCATGGTAGGATATGTAGGAGTTCCAATATAGCCACTGTGAATGCTGGGAGATTCAAACACAGGGGCTGTGATACTCCCTCCAGTCACACCACTTAACTTATTGGAATAACACTAGGGAAAAATATGGCCCAGGTTGTGCACAAGGTTAAGTTGGAGCCTTGGCTGCCTGGCTTAGCTTGTTCATGAGGTTAGCAGCGGTTCATCTCCAGATTATCTGTTAGAACATGGCCCAGGTTGGGGGGTTTGTCAGAGTTGGCATGGGGAGCAGGATCTCAGTCTAGTTCCTTAACGAGGCAAATGTCCTCATTGCAAATTGTTCTCCATTCCAGACTGTCCCAGTCCCCAAACACCTTGCAGAGAGGCCAAGGATTGAATGGGCCTGAAGTCCCCTCTTACCCTAGTGGCACTGCCTCCATCCATCTTAGGGACAGGAAGCTTCCCTGGGTCTTTGGAAACTACCTTTGCCCTGGTCACCCAAGGATTTCACTTTGCACTATGGGGGCCTCTTGTCTCATGTGGTCACTGGGTGAGATGCCTTATTAAGTTTGTGGCTGTGTAGTGCTGTGGCTGCTCTCTTCTGAGTCACCCTCATAGGATAAGTCTGCATCACTCCAGGGCATCTTCTGCTCTCCCTTGTGACAGGATCAAGACTCTGTAGCTGTAGGGCAGTAAGCAGCAGGCTCACACTGTTCCCTTTGATCTCTTCAGACATTATGAAATCAAAAAGCAATCCCGACTTCTTGAAGAAAGACCGATCCAGTGTTAGCCGGCAGCTAAGGAATATCAGGTCAAAGGTAAGTGTTTCTCTGTCTGGGTGATGTGAATACCCCACACAGCTCTGGGAGGAGGATGTTGCGGGGGTTGCTGCAGGGAAAACTTCCTAGAGTAAACTGAGGATGATTGGTAGGGAGATGAGGTAAGATTTTCCCACCTTTAATACTGGTCTTTGTGTTTGCATCACTGTGTAGTGCTGGAGGGAGGAACCACCCTGCCCAGAGCAGTTGCTGAAAGAATAGTCACCTTTGTACTGGTCGGGCCCTTGGAAGACCAGTTTCACAGATGTGGTGATAAATCAGCCTCATCCCCTGCCTCCCATTCACAACATGATGGCAGGAGAGGAGTCACAATAGGGTTAATTGAGTTACCCAGAATATTATGGGATGTAGCCTTGCTCTGTCTCTTCCATCCCCTCTCCCTGTTCACATAGTTTGCCCGACTCTGCTGTGATGCAGTGAAATAAAGCAGCAAGTTCCCAGCCTGCAGTGCTCTGAGATTTTTTTTTTTTTGTGTGTGTGTGGGTGTTGCACTGAGTGGTTGCTTTACAAAATGACCCTTGCAGAGCTGGTCCCCTTGCCTTTTTGTGAGGCCTGGCCTAGTAAAATCTAGGTGTGACACTAACACCCACAGTTACTGAAGTTGCTATTTAAGACAGAGAGAGTATGGCCTGGTTCTCAGGCATTTCCTGGGAGGATGCCCTCTGGCAGTTACTCCCCATTTATGTGTTGAAGTTGGGTGGTAAAGTATCTGGATATCACTGTGAATGGCACCTCAGGGATAATACAGTATAATTCACTGAAGTCTCTGGTACAAGGCTACTTTTAACCGAATGTTTTCTTTTACCTGGGGAGACTGAGGTCGATAGCTCAGTATTTCTCAGAGCTTTAGAGCCTGGCCATGCTGTACTTGCTGTGTATCCCAAATCAGACTGCAGCCACCTGCCCCCAGTTCTCTTCACCCTTCAGGGTATTAATCCTTTCCATGGCTCCACAAGCACCCTGCTTGAATGGGAAGAGCAAAAGAGAACTTCAGCCAGCCAGCCTAGACTGAGTGCCTGGGCTATCGCACAGATCTCTTGTCACTTCCCCTTTCCCCTTCTCACCGATGTTCAGCCATCTCATGCTGATACTGGACTGTTAATAGGCAGTGTGAAAAGCTGGGCCCAGGATTCTAACTCTACCCTCTCCCAACGCAGTGGGAGCCAAGGCTCATCCCCCAGCTTCTGATCAGGCTGTCATTTCTCCTGTGGTGACTAAGCAGCTAGAGCCCGATGCCAAGGTGCCCCCACTGTGTGAACTGTACAGGCTTGCATCTGGCACCCAATTTGCATGCACAGATCTCCCTCTCATGTGCAGGGTGCAGCGGAGGTGCTGGTTTGCAGACCGTCTCTTAAGAGTCTGATTATTAGTTGCCCTCCCCCCTCCACCTCAGTTTGTTTACTTTGTCATCCTTGACTCCCTCTGTGTCTGTTTATTGGAGTGCTTGGGAGAGGGAGGCCATGCAGCTGGGGCATGCTGTCTGCTTGTCCCACTAAGGAGGGAAAGTGGGGCTTGGGGCTGCGGGAGCATCGATGCAATTAGGATTTATGTGTGTTTTGTTTTCTGTTTTGTTTTCTTTCCTTCTTTATTTTGCTTTTTCCTTTGACAGTCCGTTATTGAGCAGGTCTCATGGGATAACTGAAATGAACCAGAGTCCAGGTTCCCTGTCATGTAGGTAACCAAACCAGCACCCCCAAATAATTCAGCTCCCCAAGGAGCGGCCCACTCTGCATGCCCTGCTCACTCCTCCATGGCAAACAAGACTCTTCTCCTATGTACTGATTTGAAATTGATCTTTGGGACAGGGAACAGATTATCCTAAAATGAAATCAGTCTGGCCCATCCCTGGTTTTCTCTCTCAGCCACTCTTGTCACCCTCACCAGCACAGAGATCCATCACTGGAAGGGTGTGTGCACCTCTTGGGCATGCTCCCCCATTGGCCGTGTCAGGGGTACGGGACAGCGAGTGTGCATGCTGAATGACTGTGCATGCCTCACACTAAACTCACTTTGACATGCAGCCATTGCAGGACAAAGGGAACCTTTAAAGTGCTGCTTGACTGCTTTTTTGTTTTGGTTTTGGTAGTGTCAGCTTGGGGCTGGGCGAAGCCTAGGAACTCTCCCTTACCACTGAAGAACAGCTAGAAGTGATGGAAAGGAGGCCAGTAGAGCTACCTTGAATCTCCTGCAGAGATGTATCAGAGTGGTAGCCGTGTTAGTCTGTCCGCAAAAACAACAAGAAGTGCTGTGGCATGTTATAGACTAACTGATATTTTGGAGCATAAGCTTTTATGGGCGAAGACCCACTTCGTCAGATACAACGTAGATGCCACTGAGATGGCAGCATGGAGTAGCTGCTCCAGTTCTCCATTGCAAAGGGAGCATCCTGCACTTCCTTGTGGTTTTTGTTGCCACTTTCTTAAAAGATACATACCCAAATGCAGGAGATGCTTCACCAGGAAGAATCCTCTTTCTCTTGCTGCCGAGCAATGCTCTGGCTACCCAGTGGTTGTGGCTGCAACCATTCATCACCTCATTAACAACTCCCCTATCACAGACATGGGTTAGTAGCTTCTGAGCTTATCTGGTAGGTGGATGCAGGCTGATGAGAAAGGGGGCTGTTCTAATCACAGAGCTGTCCACAGTAACCAGCAGCAACAGGAAGGTTTGAAGCATGTGGCCCTGAGAGTGGGATAATCTGTGAGATGAAATGGGATTGGTTTTCAATGGGGTTCAGAGGAAGGGTTTGAAAGGCTGATCAAGGAATTGTGTGGGCTGGTGGAAATTTGAATGAGGCCGTCCTTATCACAAACCAAACTGTGCACTATAGTATCAGCATAAGTGAGCTAAGTGAGGGGGTTTGCTTGGCTTTCTACTCTTAGCAGTATAGTCTAATGTATTATGGTGTCTTGATCAATAAAGAGACAGGAAAATTCAAAGGTCCAGGTTGAAATTTAAAGGTACTCTGTTAATTTGAGTAGGCTCAATACGGCTCATGTTCAGAGTCAGGTGGAGACAATCCTGAATTTTGAATGATTTTCTTCTGTCAGATAAAGAGAGAGCAAATACTATTTCAACTTAAGTGTAAAAAATCCCAGTTCCTGCTCTCGTTTGATAATGGATTAATGTTTCTGTGAGCCTGAACACTGAAACCAGATAGGTCATTTTCACACACCCTGCTGTTCAGGCATTAGCCAAAAGATGGTGGTTGTTTCTCTCATGATGCAGGAGAATGCTTTAGAAATGCGATGGTCACTGCAGTCTCTTTGCAGTATTATAACCACTGACTACACTAGGTTTTGGAACTTCAACCTCCCTTAATAGCCCCTTGTTAACCAAAACTTGCTTTGGGGTCTACGTGACTTAACATTGTGCCCTTTTAGTTTTCTGATACGACAGCCAAGGGACTCAAAAGAAAATGGGAACATTGCATACAGCTACCTGCCAGGGCCTAGGTATAAAGCTGTGTGCCTTGTAGAGTTGCCACAAGTTGATTTGCAAAGCCCGTGTCCAGACACTGATATTACTGTGCAAAGGACACAGAGTGAACTGCCTCACAGATGACTTTGCTGCCTGCAAATTGGCAAACTCCTTGGCAGATTGGCTGCCAGTTTTTGATCAGCAAGGCACATCTGTTTCGGAGCAGGGAAAGTAGTCCATTCCCCTTCCCTCCGACTCCTGAGATAGAAGCAGAGTTTTATCTTTTGCATCTGTACAGTGCGCAGACTTTGCATGCTAGATCCTAGGAAAGGAGTCTGCCAAGATGGAGTATGCATCAAACCTCCCTCCCCCACCCCCACCCTGGCAAGCCTTGAGGTGGGATAGAGTGCACCTGTGGCTTTGTCCTGCTGTCTGTGGTTACACTTGCTCAGGCCACTGGGTGAACCCATCCATCCAAAATGCAATAAGCATGGGATTCTGCCATACAACAGGGGGTGGGGATTAGCAATAAATCAGGCAGCCACTTGTGTCCTCCTCCTCCAGACTCCAGATGGGCTGGAAAAGTTTTTGATGGAAGTTGCTGTCTTGCTGAGTCTTTCACTTCTGAAGACGTGGATTTAAAATCCGGATCAGGTCATCAGATTGGTCCCCTGTTGGAAAATACAGGAAATGTGTAATGAGATGCATAGTCCAGCTCAGGGCCTTAGTTGGCAATGTGTGCTTGAAAATCCTCCAGCGTAGGTCAACTGAAAGAAGAGTGAGATTGTTACTCAGGCTGTGTGGACGAAGCTTGGGATATATGTAGAGTTACAGCCACCTAAAGTGGACTCTTAATGAGTCCCAAATCGATGTTAGTCACACACATGCACTAGGGAAATCAGTGCACAGAGACGCTTAGCACCATAGCAGTTGCCGTCAGCAAAACCAAGAGGTACTGCTCTGGGTCTTCTGAAAGACAAGGGCCCATTGGTCAAGCTGCCCTGTTGCTCTGTAATTTTCAAGCTGCAGGGATGATGTCAGGGTCAAGTTAATCATGCTTGCGATCTTGTGTGCCTTTCATTTACTTCTGAAGTTTGTCACCCGGTTAATTTCCAATCACGTGTGCTTGGTGTGATTCATCAATAACAACATTCCATAATAGTCTGTTCTCTCCAGCATGTTCCACTAATCTCTCCTTCAGGGAGGCATTTTCTCTCCAACCCACACTTCCTGTGCCTGAGCACCTACCCCATGCCCATTGGCTGCTATCACCTACTCCTGCAGTTCCGTGTTTGACACTGTCCCTCTCTTCTCTCCCAGAGTCTGAAGGAAGGCCTGACCGTGCAAGAACGCTTGAAACTCTTTGAATCCAGGGACTTGAAGAAAGACTAGTTCTCCCCCTTCAGCTTGAACACGTGCACCTCCTAGTTTGCGATTGCACGGCCTGAGCACCGCGTGTTCCTAGTTCCTTATGATCCTCCTTGCTGTTGTTCGTCTCGATGCTCCCAATCGGACTAAGTGAGGCTGATGGTTCTCCCCATCCCTGCCACCTTGACTTCACAGCTTCTTTTTCTGCATCATGAGATGCGTCAGAGACTGCGAGGGAGAGGAGAGGAGGAACTTCTGTCCCCTTTGGCTCCTTCCTTCACTGTAAACCATTACACTAAGTGTCAGTATTAAGGCTCAGGAGCCTATTGATAAGCTAGCTCTGTTGTACCAACTGCTTTGGTTTAGAAACGGCCTAGCTGGTGTAGGCCAGACCTAGCTCTACTGCTGTCACATGGCCCAGTGCTAAGTACTACACCATGAGCCCATCCTCTGAGCTTTGGTTCCTTGCTTCTCCAGGGAAAAGCATGTGGTCAAAACATCCAGAAAGGCAGGTCAGTTTGTGTTGTAAGTAGCCCTGTCAGTGAGTTGTGTGCTTGGGTCACAGCACCAACAGCCCGCCAGCTGCCAGAGAACAATGAGAGTCTGCTGTGAGGATGGCTAGGGATCTGATTTTCAGCCTGTTACAGCTGTTTGTTAAACAGATTCCAAAAAAGTCTGCCACTAAGTCTCATCTCCTCCCCTTTCCTCTTTTCTCATCATGCCTGTGCTTCCAGGGACTGAACTGCAGGGCCTGTCTATTCAAATCCAGCCAGTTACAGCCAGCCCACTCCAGCCACTCTCTCCTGCTTCCATTAACTGCGATGTGTGAGAGTGCTTTCTTCCTCCCAGTCTGAGGAGGAATACGGAGGGGAAGACAGTCCACACTGGATGTGAACGTAAACACACCATGGAGTCCAAAAGCTGCTCCCTTTTCATCAGCTTCCTGCATTCCGCTCCTCTCACCAGCCCATAGCTCCAATTTTCATATTTTTATCTATGGCTACATTTTACTTTTCCAGGCTCTGCTCGAAAATAAGAGCCTCAGAAGTTGCTTGTTCTCACGGCTTCCCGGGACATCTTCCTGCCTGCTTCCAGCTCCTGAAAGAGCATCAGGCTCTTAAAAGCCCATTTAGGAGCACTGCCAGCATGAGGCCAAGGGCGTGAAGTTGCCCTGTTGAGAGAGGATTGAGGGAGCCCAGTTCTGGAGATGCAGCATTGAACCCGTACGGGTTGGCAAAGGGAAGGGGAAAAGAATCTCTATAGGCCCTCTCAACTCTTCAGTGGCCATGGTGGCTTATTCACCATGCTGGCAACAGCATTCATGTGGTCCCTCCTTTGTGTGCCTCCTTGGTTCTGTGCCCTGCACCACTGACTGAAAAGGCAACTCCTGCCTCAAATCTGAGAGCAGGGCCTGTTCCCACACAAGTGGTTTCTAGCCTACCATGGCTATTTAGTGTGGACAGGCCTAGATCACAT
Organism: Carettochelys insculpta; assembly: GCF_033958435.1. Classification (NCBI taxonomy): domain Eukaryota; kingdom Metazoa; phylum Chordata; order Testudines; family Carettochelyidae; genus Carettochelys; species Carettochelys insculpta. The sequence goes on from NC_134152.1 coordinate 32,146,300, forward strand.
TTGGAATGTGCCCTTGACCCTGTAGGTGAGCTAGGCTATTGCCTCTCACAAATCATGTCTGCACAGTTCACTAGCTGTATTTGCCTGATCGGGTTGGTGAAAGGGAAGTGTTTCTCATGAGCCCTGCCCAGCACTTTGATGAAGGCCTCTGCCCCAACAATACTGAGTGTAGTCTGGAAGACTTTGTTTACAAAGGGCCATTTGGCACCCCCATGTGCAGAGGCGCAGCCATTGCTGATGCTGGTAGCATGCACGTTCAGTGGGGGAGGTTCCAGCCAGCTTTTGTGGTTGGACAATCCAAAGAACACACCAAACCTTCCTTAGTGACTCTGGTACTATTGTCTAAACTAGGTTTGAAACTTACTTCTGGTCTCTCCCATCAGCCGCTCACGTTTGCCATCGGCTCAGCATTCCTGGTTCAAGGAGCTGCTTGTGTAACCCACAGATGCCCAAAAAGCACAGTGAATTCTCAGTTTGGTTGGTGGCTAGAGACTGTTTCAAAAAGTCCCATAATCACCCCAACCCTAGCCTCCGATTCCATCCAGAGCAATGTTGTTCACACTGTAACTCTGTTGGTGATGCTAGTAGTGGGTCTCTCCAACCTCCAGTGGCCAAGGCATGGGCCTGTCTTCCAACCCAGGAGGACTAAATGTGACTTCTTCCCTTGGTGCTCTTTATTCAGTTAGAGGGGACGCTGTTTAGACAAAAAAAAAAAAAAAAAAGCATTCCCTCCCTGCCCCAAATTCTCACCCACTCTGCATGGCCTGAGCATGTTGCTGTTGTTTGTTTGTTCATTCTGTGCTTGAAAGATGTCAAAGTTGTCTGCCTGATTCAGCTCCAACTTATCCCTGTAGCTCCATTCTCTTCAGTGGGGTTCCACATATTCACCAGTGCAAGATCGCTATCCTACCCACTACATTTGGAGGCCAAGTTCAGATGAAGGTGGGAGAAGGGTATCCCAATGGAAAGTGAGACTTCAGTGGAAGCTACAAGTAGCCATGGGCATTGTGGCTTTTGGCCTGAACTCTGGAGCCCCACAAATTGTGAGGGGATGTGTTGCACAGTGGAGATGTTGGTGCTGGGATACAGGTTGCATCTGCCTTTAGGTACTGCCAGGCACGGTTTCTCGCTTGAAGTTTTCCATGCATCTCGTATGTCCCTCCACATGCTGCAGAGGTATTCAGATGTTACCTGTGAGACCCAGAGACTCCATCTCTGACCTTTCCTGGTCCTCTCCCATGAACATTCACCAGAAGAAATCATCCCTTTGTTGTTCTGCTCCATCACAGCCTGTTTGGGAGTGGAGGGGTTCTTCCCTTTGCTAGCTTCCAAATCCTGAGTTCTCCCTTCAGATGGTGGAACCTCTAGGATACATGCATGGGTAGAATGAAGTCCTTCAGCACTGGGAATTCTTCTGTCAAGACTCCACTGAAATGTGATGTTTCCAAGGATGCAGCCCAGCCTGTGCTCCCCTGGAGTCCAGTGAGCGTTTCTTACTGTTAATCCATCTGAGCAATATGTGTTCTGTTCTCCTTTTGGAAAAGCCTCTCCTCTCTCTCTCCCAACTTCGGCCAAGCTCTGATCTTCTTGCTAGCCAGTGACATAATTGCAGCTTTGTTCACTTATTCTGGTTATGATCATTTAAGGGTGGGAAATGAACGTCACACCTTGTCTCCATGTAGTTGCATGCCCATGGGATGGAGGCTGCAGCATGATTCTATAGCTAAGCATGGCCTGATGCTCTTTGTGGTACAGCTTTATTGCACAGAGCCTCAGAGGAATACTGATTAGAGATGATCCCAGGGAGCTGAAACCACCTTTTTGTGCTCTCCGCTTCCCTGTTCAGCTACTCTTTTCTTGAGGTTGTCTCTCTGCTTGGACCAGGTACTCTGTGAGTTATGGGGATCTAACTTTTACCTCTACCTCTGTCCAGTTCCTAATTTCATAATACTGGAGAAGGATCATTAGAGGAGGAAGTGTCTGGTGGAACCCCACAGATGTAGATACCATTAGGCTGGTGCTGCAGTGACATGAACTGCTGCAGAGGTCGTCTGGAGGGTTTCAGCGTGCTGATGGACAGCTTGGTGTTTTGGGACATGCATATTGAATTGGATGCTCCAGGAGAGGTGAAGGAAAACTAGTTGAAATGAGGACTGTCTTTTCCATCTTTTGACCCAGATAATGTACATGGGTGAGGACATGTGGAAAGGCACTGTTTGTTTGCAAAGTGGAAGCACTTTGATAGGCGTGTAAAAGAGCAGAGAGAAGCATGTCAAGCAGTGGAATAGACAGACGCATAATGAGGTGATAGTGAAGAAATGACAGATCCAGTGGGTTAATCTGAAAAGCTGTCTACTTGTGCCCTAGTCCCATAATTATCTTTTAAAGAGTCATATTAAGGGGGGGGGGGTGGGGGACAGGACAGAGGAGGCCTTGTTCAGGTTTGTTTTTGTGAGGTACCGGGTCCCAAGGAGTGAGGCAGACAGATGCTGCTTAAATAGAATCTTTGATTTGATGTATTTCTTAAACCATTATCCTTTCTCATGTGCACATACCCCAAGCAAAAGGTTGTAATTAGGGAAGCTTTGAGTAGACCATGTCAGTTTTTTCCCTTGAGGAGGTATGTAGAAGTTTTGTTAAAGTCCTGGATGTGGATATGATGGATGAGACACTGACAGTAACAGGCTTAAGCAAGTTGTTTGTTCAGGCTAGCTGGTATTTTTTCTTTAAGGCTCGTATCTCTTTATTTCTTACCTTATTGCAAACTCCAGTCACCCTGTGACCTCCATCTTACTGGGTCAGTGGATCAGCTTGAAAGGATTTGCTTCAAGGTGTGCCAGGATTAATGGATCAGGAAAATCTGAACTCATGGGAGTGCATCTTTCAGTGAAGGATTGCTACTGGGGATCTTCAGATAATGCATCCTGCACCACCCTTCTGGACCTACACACTATACCTGAAAGCTAACTACACGTGCTGTTTTACTGGGGTGAAGTGGAGCCAGAGATACCAGCTGTAACCAAACAAAGAACGAGCATCACAAGAAAAGTTTCTCTGGAGAGGAAGTACACACTGTGCATGGCAGGGTGACTGGGATCACTGTTTGGTATATATTTGTAAAGCTTCTAAGAATCTAACAGATCAAACAGGTGTTGTTTTATTGAACTTGCTGTTCTAAAATATTAAACACCTAAACAAAAGGTCTTGTACAAACATGGTGGTGGTTATATTCTGTGCTTATAAGAGTGCGTTATGAAGCTGAGACATCTCCAGAAAATGACTTTGGCTTTGTTTTTAATGTTTTTCTGCTATGCATAGGGTATGCCTTTTAAAGTCAGGTGTTGAAGGGAGACATCAGAGCAGCTGGTTCTGTGCCCATCTGTTTCTCCATCCCATCAGACTGTGGCACTCCCAACTGAAATGAACTAAACACATCCATGTTGTAATAACTGATACTTCCAGAGGTCATGAACAAAGAAACTGTGGTGCAAGGATGCCCTTCTGTTCTGGCATAGGCCTCATGACACTTTCCTCCCTTCCTAGTTTTGATGGGCACTTACCTGAGCTGGGAGGGGCCCTCCTTCAAGTATTAAGCAGTGTGTTCACCTCCACTCAACCCCCAGTAAACACAGATCTACCTGCAGATGCACAGGTTAAAAAAAAATGCAAGTCTTGGTTGAGTGCATTGTTCTGTGTTTCACCCTAGTCTTGCCTTCTGCTTTTCTCCAGGAGGCTAGAATCAGTGTTTCTCAGATTGAATTGATGAGGAGGGTGAGGGACATAGCAAGAGAACCCTCCCTCCCACCCCCTTTGCCAAAGACACAGATTCCATTTTGCATCTTCCAATGTGAGTGAAACAGCAGGGCATTTTGCAATTCACTTTTCCTCTGGCTGTTCCAGGCACCCTCCACACATGACACCAAAAAAAAAAAGGCATGGGAGCTGTTTTGCTTGCAGTGCTCTTAAAGGCACAATATATAGTGTGGAAAAAATATATATGTATTGCAAGCAGCTGCATTTTAGACAGTCCTACACTATGAAAAGTACCAGAATGTGAGGTCTAGTAAAACCAAGTTCTAAGTAGCCTTAGAAATATATACAACTTCTAATTGCTTCCAAAGTTTTGTCTTTTGTGGAGAATTTTTCTGGCATTTTTTTTCTTCTGGAAACAATTAGATAATTCCTTTTTAACTGTGATTCCCCCCCCCCCCACCCCCTTTATCCATCTACAAGAGGGAGCAATTTTTTTCCATTTGCTTCAAAAGCAGAATTGTGCTGATGTGCAAAACACAAAGCTATTTTTCTGTAACAAGCTGAATGGAGTGCATTTAAGCAGTCCTAAGCATTGTAAAATGTCACTTTTGTAATGACTATATACTTGATTGGAATTCCTCTAGACCTTTGCATTTTTGTGGTTCATATACAGTACTTAGTTTGTTGTGAACACTTAAGCACATGCACGCTCAGTGTAGCTTGCCTTTACTTTGTAATTTTTTCCATTTTTTAAAAAAAGCTTTGTTATTCTCTTTAAAATAATTTAAAACCTGTATAGTATTCAAAGCACGCAATGTAAATATTTATTACTCAGAAGTTAGCGGAGAGTTTTTGTGTGTATGACTAAGTTCTGTTTTTGTTGTTTTAAAATCTTGTTCTAACACAGAGTCTCTGTTGGGGTTGGAAGAGATTTGAGTGTAAGATGTTGAACCTACCCTGTGTCCTCTTACTAGAATGTTTTTGATGACTGTTATAAATGTCTTTTACAATTCTCTGACTTGTACCTTTAGCTTTGAAGATACCTGTCCAAAGAATGTGTCCAGTCTGTTTGAAAACTGTAAACCTGAAGCGCTATAAATCATTTTTCCATTGAGAATTCAGTAATCTTGTATTTGATAGTGGCATTAACACCCTGTGAATGTGCAAAATTGCTATCTATATATAGTAGTAACTACTGTGTGACTAGAGCATACACAGATATCCTTGCACGGTAACTTAGCTCTGTTGCAGTGAGTGAACTAAGGTTCTAGGATTTTAGGGCCTTGTGTATAATTTTGTAACTCACTTATGCATCAGCATTAAAGCTACTTTGTAAGGCTACATGGAATTTACAAGGGAACTGTCTCCTAGCTGTGCAGTTAAATATTGTACAACAGCATGGAAATTTACTGTAACTTACAATGATATGTAAGTAACTGTTTAAAATATAACTTTAAATACCTTGTAGTTACTACTGAGTTGCACTTATGATGTGATCCCTACCACTGTATTACAGAGCATTTCTTAGAAATGGCTGCAGAAATATTGTTGCATGACTGGCGAAGGACGCTGAATAGTAATGGGGGCTGAAAACAAAGCTGTCTGCTCTAGGGGTTTAACTTGCCTCAGCCTGCACTTTAAGAGACTACTACAGGAGAATGAGGGAGCAGGAGGCATTAACAGAAACTTGACTAGCCTTTGAGTTGGTACCAGCAACACTAATCCACCTGGCCCCTGACTTATTAGTTTAGTGCAATCACAGACTATTCCTCACCTTTCCTGTCTTGAGATTCTGCTGGATAGGGCAGCAAGTTTTTAATCTAGAGAGAGCAAAGTTTGTCATAACATACTAAAGATTTGATATGTAGCAAATGAGGCTTCTTAGTTTTCGATTCACATTCATCCTTTTGGGACCTACAGTTTTGGGCTGACTTGAGATTTTAAACGGGGGGGGAGACGTGACAGAGAGAAATGGTGCACGTTTGGGTGTTAGGTCTGTGAAGTGGCAAGAAATACCCAAGTGTTGATGATCAATCTTCTTCACTTCACACTACTAACCCAGTAAGTGCTGAGGGATTGCCTTAATTCTGTCCTGTCTTGTGCATGCCTTCAATCACCAGTCCTGATCAAGAAAGATCAGTTCCTGATTGAAATGCATGCGCCATCCACTACCAGCTGAGTGGCAAGACCCTGAGTCCCTGGTGGAGACAAAAATAGAAATTGCAATTAATTGTGGTATATGGTGAACACTCAAAAATCAACCATGTCTCTAGTTCCTGTGATGATGCAGGACAGAGAGAACTACCTGCCCAACTTGCAAACCTGACTGTGTAGTGTTGATGGCAGCAGATCAAACCCAGGAAAGTGTGTAACTTACTTCCTGGGTTACTACTGTGCTGGTTAAAAGACTTCTAGACTAGCCTCAGAACTAGCATGAAACAGGAGTGGTGACCAGGGAAAAGTGGCAGCTGTGTTCTAACACTAAACCCATCAGGCTGCAGGTCTGAATGGTGTGCCTAAGGCGAGGGTTCTACACACCTCACCCAACAATAGAGTGATGTGTCAGACCAGATTAATTTACTCTTAAAAAGGTGAATGCATGTGCGTTTCAGACCCCTGTGACACTGAGTATGAATGGAGTCTTCTTTTCTCTCCCCCTCCTCTTACTTTTATTTCAGTGCTTTAAAAAAAAAAAGTCACTGTTCCTGATGAACTGTTCACTGTAATAAGAAACATCACTTTTGTCACACTATTTATTCCTTACAAATCCTGTGAGACATGCCAGGTTCCCGTGGATGTAGCTGACCATTACTATGTTGTAAATATAATTACCTAACTTTACATAAACTATATCGTAATAAACTATTTTTGCACCACCCTTTACATGCTGTGTAGTGAGGTGCTTGTTTGGACAAGGTGGAAAGGAGATGCAGGGTTTTCAGTCAGTCATGTACTACCTTCCTATCATCTTCTAAGTTTTCTCTCACACCTTACTGTTCAAAGCATTGTGATGCTAATACTTCTGACTTTTGCAGTGGAAGACTTCCCACAGCTGGTGCAACATTGATATCTGCAGTGACAGATTCCTCCCACATCTTTGCCACTGCACCTTACCATACTTTAAAGAGATCAGACTAATCTCCATTTGCCTTTTTTTTGTTGGGTGCTCTGGCCACAAGGGGCAAGTGGGGATTTTGTGAGCTACAGGCCACAGGGTGCCCATCACACTCTTCATACTGTTCAGCTGTAGTAGTAACTGCCCTGAAAAAGTTACTTGAGCTATCCCATTCCACAGCAGCAAGGGCCTGGATAAATCCTCTGGCTTTGTTGAAATGTGGGGAGTTATTAATAGGGTTAATCACTATACTAATTATCCTAGGGCATTGGCAACACACTAGTGGGACTTTTTACTACACCAATGTTATGCACATTAACAAATTTTTAACCTGTTACAGGGAAACAGACAACCTGTATCAAAATTCACTCATTGTTTGTGTCCCAAACTTTTAACCTACCTGATAGCACAAGAGCAAGACTAAATTTCCCAGAATACTCAGAACAGCTCATCTCATTTGTCTAACATGACCTCTGCTATGATCATGGGTACTACATTCTGTTGTGAAAGCTGTACTTTCTGTTAATTACTGGTACAGCAGCAAACCTGGTAAGCCCAATGAACTTGAAGCTGTAAATGTGGAATAACATTTGTTAGAAATAAAAATTGCCTCACTAAATTGAAAAGACAAGAAAAAAGGCCAATTACCCAGGGAAACTTTGTACAACCAGTCAAACACCATGGCCTGAACCACATGTGGCAAAGGCTGTTATTGGGACCCTACAACTCGATGCTTTATAAACTTTATTCTGCAGTTAGTTTTAAAAATCAAACATTCACTTTGGCACAGAAACACACACCCTCTTACATTCCACATCACTCTTTCCAATATACGTGCAAATTGGTGTATTCTTATTCCAGGTCAAGACCACAAGAACTCTCATTAAGAGCCACAGGTGTTAGGGTATAGAACCTTAACTAGCCTCTTAACCTCTGAGGAGAGACTCAGATACATTAAGTAGGGGAGAGCTTACACACATGCATTGGCATAACAGCTTCCGTTGCCCATCGCAAAGACATCTTCAAGAGCAAAGTAATCTGGTTTTGATTTTTTCCCTCTTTTCATTACCAGCAATCACTTACTCCTCCTTCCACAATTTTAATCTAACTTCATCTTCTTCACTTAGTAGCTTTACTGTTTTTCTGATATGGATTTGGTAGTTTTTAAATTCTTTCCATGGGACAGGAAATGGCTTCATTTTCAGAAAGTAAGGAATCTGTCTGACCTCCATTTAGAAGACCACCACCACAAGTGGAAGAGGGAGCTGGATGAATTTAAAAGCCCACTTCCCAAGAAAACAAGATGTTAGTACCCAGTATGTGCAAGAAAACAGAGGGAGGCTTATACAAGGGAGAACTTGCTTCACCTAGAAATTGGATGATCCATCCTGAAGTTTAAAATGGGAAAAGTGAATTCTCTTTTGCCAGCCCAAGCTGAGCAACTGATACAGATCAGGTTAACAATTCTTTTCTCATATACAAAGCAAGAAGTCTGTCCCCTCCAAGTACTGCAGTTTCCTTTTGCTGCTATGTTCCCTGAGAGACAGCAACTCAGCTACAGTCAGTTGCTCAATACTTTGCACTTTCTTATGGGTAAGCAATTATATAAATGGGCTATTACAATAGCCAGCCCTCCACTTGTCTTTTTACAAATTGGCAGATGCTAATACCTGTTCTCCAGACCCATCAGGGCACTTTTTCTGGTCGTTCATTATGCTGCAGCTATTATGAAACAATAGATTGGAGAGAGGCCAATCAACATTCAAAATAAAATGTTAAAATTCCTGACCTCTCAATCAAGTTTTCTACAACAAACATCCTCTTGTGTCTTTTAAAGGTTAAATGTCTAATGCAGGTTCCACTCCCAACATGCTCAGTTTGTTCCATGTATGAATTACACCTTAGTGCAGAGCCCCTTATTGCATTTAGAATGAGAGACAAGGAAGATTTGCACTCCTATACTGCCGTGCATGGAATAAACAAGCAGTTTCCCAGCAAGGATCAGCCCTACTAGAAATAGGGTATAATTCTATAATGTCACTGTGGGGAAACCAGGAAGTAGCTATTCCATTGCCAAAATATCCAAGATGCTTAAAACATTCCAAATTTTGCTTTGTTCCAGTTCCTGGCATTGGCCATTATTTTTTGAGCTCCAGCACTAAAGCTGCAACATTGGCCCTTCTACTGCAACACTACTTACCAAGAAGTTCAAAGTGATGTTTAGAGTTTAGTGTAACTTCATTAGTTAATCACAGTGAACTTATGATTCACTGAAGAGTAGAGAACTACACCCTTGTATGAAGCTACAGTCTTTGTAGCTATAACAATATTAAATATAAAGAAACTTGCTAAAAATGCTCTTTGCCAAGGACCTTTTTAGCTCCAAAAGCTGGTGTCATTTTGGTTCCTCTTTCTTGGGGGAAAAATGTATAATTAGCTGGATTGTACTCTTCCCACATCCTTTCAAACTCTGCCAGGAACGGAGCCACATACTCTACATCCTCTACAATCATCACATTCTCACGGTTGTTCTGGATAGCTTGCGTGGTCCAGTTCAGGGAGCCAGTGATGAGCATCTTTTTGTCCACGATTGCAAATTTGTGATGCATGTAGCCACTTTCCTGGTCATGACGCACCTGAATCCCTGCAAAATGAATAAAACCTTTTCAATGCATGTTCTTCAAGGTAGCGGTTTTCTTGTGACCAAAAGCTACATTGCATCAATAAAAAGCATCCTAAAAGACTGGTTGAGAACCTGATGCCCTGTACTATTTAAAAAAAAAGAGTTTTTCACGCCATTCCTCAGAACACCAACTTCAAGGATGGAAGAAGAAAATAGTTTAGCCTCGTGGTCCTGGTTCTCTTGTCACCTCTGTCTCTTGTGTCAATGGTGTTTTCCTCTATTACAGTCTGCAGGAATAGGGAATTTGACTAAGCATGTTCCAATGTGCTTGCATCTCTAAGAGGCCACAGACAAGACCAGATGGAGGCCTCATAGAGGGTCCATATGGCTGCACCTGAGCAAATCACCCTATCCTTTGATATGAAAAATCACCTAGCTCCTCCCAGGTTCCTTAGGGCTAAGCCAGGCTCCCCCATGTCTCCCCTAGCTACTGTTTGTGTGGATCCTTTCCATAGCATATACATCATCTTCCAAGTTTCTCCAGGAAGTCACAGAATCATACGGCTGGAAGGGACCTCAGGAGGTAATCTAGCCCAGCCCCCTGCTTCAAGCAGGATCAACCCCTACACTCAGTTGTCCCAGCCAGGACCTCGTCCAGCTGGGACTTAACCTCAAGGGATGGAGAATCCACTGCCTCTCTAGGCAACACATTCCAGTGCTTCACCACCTGCCTGGTGAAGTAGTTTTTCCTAAAATCTAACCTACACCTTTCCCTCTTCAACTTCTGACCATTACTCCTTGTTCTGCAGTCTGACACCACTGAGAACAGTTCTCACCCTCCTTTTTAGAGCTCCCCTTCAGGAAGTTGAAGGCTGCTATTAAATCACCTGTAAGTCTTCTCTTCTGTAAACTAAACAAGCCCAAATCCTTCAGCCTCTCCTCACAGGTCTTGTGCTCCAGACCCTTAATCATTTTTGTTGCCCTTCGCTGAACCCGCTCTAGCAAATGCACATCCTTTTTATACTGGGAGGCCCCAAAACTGGACACAATATTCCAGATGTGGCCTCACCAGTGCCAAATAAAGGGGAACAACTACTTCTCTAGATCTGCTCGAAATGCTCCTCCTAATGCACCCCAGTATGCTGTTAGCTCTCTTGGCTACAAGGGCACACTGTTTACTCATATCCAGCTTTTCATCCACCATAACCCCTAGGTCCCTTTCCATCGTACTGCTGCTGAGCCAGTCCGTCCCCAGCCTGTAACAATGTTTGGGATTCTTCCGTCCCAGGTGCAGGACTCTACACTTCTCCTTATTGAACCACATCAGATTTCTTTTGGCCCAGTCCTCCAATTTATCCAGGTCCCTCTGGATTCTCTCTCTACTCTCCAACGAATCTACCTCTCCCCCTAGTCCTATCTCCTTCAGCCCCACCTACTCCCAGTGCTGGCCCTGGTCCTCTTTGCTCCCATTCTTCCTCCACCCCTCTTCCCTTCCTTTCCCTTCCTCCCATCCAGCCCCTTTCTCTATCTCACACCTCCATCTCCCTCCCCACCTTTCCTTCCATCCCACACCCCCTCTTTGCCTGTCCCCTCTCCTCCATCCTGCCTGCTCCTACTCTAACCCTCAAACCGTCCCCTTCCCCTCATTCCTCCCTCTCCCATGCCTCCTACACTGGCCTGTACCTTCCCCTCCGCCCCTCCCCTCCTTTCTCCCCCTCACCTCACACCTTCCTCCCTCCCCGCTCCTGCCCTGAGCCCCGCCCCCCATCCAGCCCCACTCCCTCTTCTCCCTCCTCCAGCACCACCTCCCCCCCCGCCATGCCCCTTTCCCCTCACGGCTCAGGCGCCCCTCACCCGCCTGCCGCAGGCGGCCGACCTGCGAGCCGGCCAGCCCCATGTAGTCGGAGTCGGTGAGGAGGCGCACGCGCACGCCGCGGCGGTGCAGGAGCAGCACGGCGCGGCCCAGCTGCTGGCTGGAGAAGGCGAAGAGGCAGAGCTCCAGCGAGCGGCGAGCCGAGAGCAGGCGGCGCAGCAGGCGGCCGAGCGGGCTGTCGCCGTGCGGCAGGGGGCACCGGCAGGGCGCGAGGCCCGGCTCGCCCAGCAGCGCCGCGGTGCACGTCACCGGCGAGGGGAAGAAGAGCACCTCGCGCCGCGGGGCCCGCCGCCGCCGCCGCCGCCACGCGCGCGCCAGCGCCTCCAGCGCCAGCCCGAGCGCCAGGGCCGCGCAGCCAGCCCAGCGCCACATGGCGCGCGCGTGCCGGGGTCACGTGAGGGGCGCCGGTGGAGGGGCGCGCTCTTGACGCTCGTGGGTCACGTGCCCCAGCCGGCGGGCGGGGGTGGTGTGGCGCGCACGTGCCAGACCCGACGCCTCAGCCGGACTGAGCCCTCGCAGCGGCCGCGCGCCCCGCCTAGCCCTGCCCCCAACGGCCGCGGGCAGCCGGGGCGGGGTGTGTGGAGAAGGGCGATGGGGGCTGAACAAAGGGGCGGGGCAGTGAGGGGGCCACGGGCGGTGGAGGCGGGAGGGGCTGGGGGGAGCCACAGCGGCTGGAGCATTGGGGGAGGGGGGGGGTCTGGAGAAAAGGGGGACCTGGGGGCTGGAGGAAGGCGGGGTCTGAGGGAGGTGGCTGGCGGGGGTGGAGAAGGAGGAAGGGCGGGGCTGATAAGGGGGGGGCGCCAGGGGCTGGAGAAAGGCGGGTGGGGGAAGGGGCTCGGGGGTAGGAGCAGGGCGGTCGGACAAGCACGGGGGGCGCTGGGGAGTAGTGGGGTTGGGTGGGGGCTGGGCTAGTAGATTGTCGAGAAGACACAAGACTTGGAAGTGGGCAGGGTGCAGAGAGGTCCCGCAGGTCTAGGCTGGAGCCCGAGTGCGGGGGCGGGGGGGTCTCATCACAGATGCCCAGGTCCCTTGGAGCGGTGGTTCTCAGGTATCTGTGGCCCCCGAGGGCCAGTTTCAGGGGGCCTGAGAGCCCTGCAGGACAGATGCCCCAAGCCCATGGGCAGAGTGCAGGGTCACTGCACTGTCAGAGCAAGACAATCCCAGAAGCTGCTACACGCTCTCTCCTCTTCATCCCCTACCACCCCCAGTCTGACCCTGGTCTTGTTGAAGGTGGGAAGCCCAAACCAGGCAATGCAGGGCAGCTGGGTATGGGTGGGGGGGGGAACAGTTTTTGGGCGGGAAGTGGACTGTGGAAAGGTGAGACCGGGGCCAGTAGTGGGGCTGGAGCTACAGCTCGGATGTGATGCTAGAGATGGGGCCAGAATAGGAGCTGCAGCCATGCTTGACTAGTTGGGGGTAGAGGCATGTCAGGGCTGGGGTGGGGCAGAGCTAGGTGGCACGCTCTCCTTGTTCGCCAAGTAGCCTGGCCTGGACCTGTTGTGCACCCCCCCAGCAAAGTTTACTTACCACGGGGGTGGGGGTGTGCCAAAGCATTTGGGGCCATCTACCTGCTAGCTCTGCTCCTGACATGTCCAACTCCCCAACTCATACCACACAGCCTCAGCTACCTCTCTGCCAAGGTCCCTGACTTATGCTCCCATCATGTGCACACAGGACCCTTAGTTGCATGTCTCTGAACTATCCCAAGCCTGTGCACAGCCCCTAACGACCCTGTTTTCTGCTCCCTTTGCTAACCCCCACCCCTGAGCACATGAAGCCGGCTTCATCCAGCATCCTGAGCTACCCCTCCACATATACCTTAATGACCCAATCACCTGAGGTACCCTTCTTGGCACTGCTGCCCACCCTCCTTCACATGCAGACAGCCCTTAGCCCTGCTCCATGAGCTATCTCACTGCCACTTCCCGTGCCTGCACACAAGTCCCCTAGCTGCTATCTTCCTGCACCCTGAGCGAGCCTCCCCCTGCCCAGTAACCTACAACTTGAATTACCCTCAGCCCTGCCCACAGGGCAGGTTGCCCCTCCCTCCTCCCCCCCCCCCCCCCGCCCCAGCTACTGCTACTCAGTTGCCTGGGTGCGGCGCCGCCTCCCCTTCCTGCACTGAGCTAGCCTGCTGCCCAGCTACCAAGCACCCTGCAATGCTACCCATGCAGTGCACACATCCGCTTACTTCCCCATCAGCCACCCAATGTGCCCAGCCACCACTGAGTCCTGGGTGGCCTGTTGCTGTGAATTAGGGCAGCTGTAGCATGCCCTGAGTCCAAACAGAAGGGAAACTGCTGCTTATACCTGAGGCATCCCACCTCAGCCAGCTGCCACAGCCTTGAGCCCTGGCCCCTGATGCAGCTAAAGCTATTACACCGTCTCCCCCTGAACCCCCTGCTCAGAAATTTTCATAGCATGTTGTGGGGCCCAGCTGGGTTCGGCGGGGGGGGGATGGATGTGTGCATGCATGCGTGTGCGCTAAGACACCCCCCCCCCCCCCCCCCCCCCCGGCAGAAAGGGGTTTAGCCCATATAATCAGCTTGTGGCTGGCTTAAGCAGCTCCCTGCATAACATGCTGGTTTTTGTGGCACCTAAAGTGCTTTGGTTGCACCTTCCATTGCATACCCATATCTAGGCCCCTGCCGAATGGCTGGGGGATGCCAGGCAGAGGAAAGGCTTCCAGCTGTAAAGAGCTGTACTTCTGGCCATTTCATCATCTACCACCTTTTGTAGTATAAGCAGACGCACCTGCTTGTGAGTCAGTCCAGCTATGCTGTTCAACCATGGGACAGGCAATGACGCTGGATAGAAGAAAAAAAAAAACTGGTGGCCTTGTGGCTGCCGGGGGGGGCGGGGGGTAGCTAATGACAGGTGGTGATGAAAGGCACCAATCCCCCTCCCGATCAGTCAACACAGGAGTCACAGGTTCATGCCTAGAACTGTAAGGATGTATGTTTTGTTCAAGGCCTTTTTATTTTTTTCAGCAAGTGTTGGCGTGACCTCAGCTAGTGTTGGCATGACTTCAGCTCTTTACTGAGCACCACCCCCCCACCCCCACCCCCACCCCCACCCCAGGGCCACCAAGGGCTGAGAAGCAGCCTTGTGCAGAAAAAAAACAAACAAAAAAAACCTGAGTCCTCTGACCCTCCCCCCCATCTAGGTAAGAGGTGCTTTATTTTATAAGGCATTATCCTCCAGTCTCATCTGTGGTCACACTTTGGTGTGGGCTGATACAGTGAAAGAAGATGAAGAGACCAGTAGGTCAGTACTAATTTCATAAGCAGGAGAGCACTACATCTGCAGAACAATTTTGTGCTTGTATTTGAGGTTTCTTTAATTCCCCATACATCACCTGTTGCAAGCCAAGGGTGCAATTTCAGGCTACAGATTCAAAGGTAGTGAATGTGCCTGCCGTGGGAGGGGGGGTCGGGCTCTCTCGCTCGCTCTCTCACTCACACACACACCCCCCCCCACCCCCCCCCGAGAGAGAGAGCCTCTCCCTCTCCCAAAATCACAATGCTTTCCCATTAAGGCAGCCTTTGAAATCCTCCACCATTGTGAGGTACCCCCGCCTTAGAAGGGCAGAGTTGTTTGTAAGCACGCTCATGAACAGGGAGCTTGACACACGAGCTTGCCCATGGATGTACTGAAGATGTTTTAAAACCAACATTGAAAATTTCTTTTAAAACAAACAAATGTTGTTTTGGGGTGGGGGGTAGGGAAGGCCCCCTGTAGTCCTTCAACTCTACAACACCTAGCAGCTCACATTGAACAGCCAAGTTTCCGCAGGACATGGGATCACTGCAGTAAAGAAAGAAGAGAAAACACTGGAGTATCTCAGAAGAGTTCAACCCATCCCTGCAAACAGCAGCTGCTGCAGCCAGGTTAGCATAGCCCTGGCTTTAAATGGGTGAAAATGTCAGATTGGAGATTACATTGCCATTGAGAATTTTATCCTTGTCGCTTCCCTGCAATATTGATAAAAAAACACCTATAAGCCACAGCATTGGTGGTTTTAGGTTTCTCTGTTCCACTTTTTCCCAGTTTCATTTTGTCTTCGATCACTCAGCATTCTGCTCCAGGAAGGCTGTTTTTCCAAGTTACCTACATCTGGCAAGCCAGTTTACTGAGAAACAGAGTTCTTTTACTCCATATAGGTTATTCCTTGTCCCTGGGGGTTCAGCATATCATTCCTTTGCACGTCAAGCTTCTAAACTGATGAAAATGTTTGCATTTGCTGCATGTTGATGTTGACTGTGAACCTTAACATTAATTAAGCTGTCTGTTTTCTAAAATAACCAGTAATGATCTCTCTGGTGGGATGTGTACGCAATGGCTGTGTCATCTTACTGGGCAGATTGTACATAGTCAGGAACCTCTGAGTGCACAAATCATTTGCCCATGATTAAGGCCACTGGGGAATAACTGTTTCCTGCAAAGCAGCAGCAAAATGTAAGGAGCAAAAAGATGGATTAAGTTCTGCAGTTCAAACCTTGGGCACCAGTGCAAGAGAAGTCCTGTGGTTAAATTGCTGCTCTTTTGTCCAATCCAGTTTTAAGATACTTAAATATCTAGACAAGTCAGTTTTTCTGTTTTACAAAATCTAGCTCTGAGTTTTAATGCTTGTAGCCATTTTTTTAAGAACATCAGTAAATGACTCATATACTGTCTATACATAAAAACAGAACCAGCAGACATGTCTGAACATCAGCCCTGATTCATGTTAAAATGTGAACACACTGAGTCAGTGGGATTAAAACTCGCTCCGTTTGCATTTTTTTTAATTTCTATAGTCATGTCAAGATTTCCAACAATAACCAAGGATAAAATGATAACTTTGTAGAAATACAGTGATTCCTTTACAGTACGATGTTAATTAGAAGCCAAAATCAGTAGCTAAAAGTTGCACTCTTCTAGTGCATACTCTCCTTGCCATGGTACTGGCAGACTATTAGGTCTTCAAACTTCACAGTGAGGGAGAGTCTTTAAGATGGTGCTTTCCTGCTTCAACACACCCGAGCTGGATCAGTAGGTTAGAGAGAGCAGCAGAGAACTTCAGCAGATAGGAAATAGACAAGAAGACTTTGTCCAGGATAAAGTACCCTCTGTGCTTGAACTCTTGCATCCTTACGCAAAAAATAAAAGGAACTTTGCCTACACATTGCCATTTCGCACGTGCTTTGAGACCACCCCAGTGTCACAGTTTTGGACTATAGAAGATTTCTGGCCCAAACCTGAAGTGTAGTTTTAAAGTTAGGATATTAAGAAGATGCAGTGACTTAAATAAGTACTCCTGCAATTCTCTGTTGTTCCTCAGACCCAGCCGAAGTGGTTTTGGAAAGTAGTTGTAGGCATGATCCGTAGCTAGGGTAAAAATCTAGTAACCCTGGTCCCATGGTCTAATATTCTTGTGTGCTTCTCTGCTGCTTTAATGTACAGAAATGTTAGGTAGGACCTACAGAGAGATTATGTACAAATTGTTTATTAGTATCTAGCGTCCCAAGCATCAAGACATCCACTTATGGCAATACTCAAGGTAAAAGTCCAGAGCTGCAGGAGTGCCATTCGTGTTAAGGCTGGCACGAGGGCATTGACTGGTTTACTCTGGTTTCTTGAGTTACACTGAATTAGCCCAATTTGCAGTCTAGATTCAGAGTGGAGATGAAGTGCAGAGCCCTACGTGGAGGCAGAGAGCACTCCTAATTATACACACTCTTAGTAGTACTGTCTCACAGCAATTCTAAAAAATAAAACCAGAACTCCGAGTTACTCTGAAGGTAGTGAGAGATTCAGTGGTGTTTCACTATTCACAAGATGTGCAAGTGCAGAGAAAACCTTCTCAGTTCCTTGCACGCATTCAAAGGCAGCAAGTGAGGCTGGGCACTCCTGGTTAGTTCCGAGACTCTGAAGCAGTTGGGCTGCGGACCGTTGACATAAGATGTGACTTGTATGTCTTGCTCAGGCCAGTCATCCAGAACTTGAGGAGCTTGACGTTGTCTTCCTCAGCCGCTCCTAGAATACTCAGCAGTTTTTGAGTGTCCTCCTTGGGTCGACTGTCCACTTTGGTGAACTTGAAGAGGACCTTCACTTTACTGTAGAAACAAAAAATGCCTGTCATTAGCAATGTAATAGGGACACATGATGTTTGACAGACCAGCACAGACAGCACTGCAAGTTTCTCTTTCCTACACAATGTCCCATTCTGTGTAAACAATAGTATCAAAAGGAACACCCCAAAGGAGCTGTGCCTTTGCTTAGGTTGGGAAAAAGGAACACCCCAAAGGAGCTGTGCCTTTGCTTAGGTTGGGAAAAAGGAATCTGACATAATTATTAGCCACTTCCAGCCCTGATAATACTTAGCAATTTTGAATATTTCCTTGGTCTCTTTTCCCATTTTAGACTTTGTGTGTCCCTCCATGCCACCCGGCAAACTTGGAAAAACCTTGCACATAATGTGCACATCCAACACCCTCCTAGATTTTAAATCATGCTAAAACCATACCAATGCCACAAACAGCGTTCCCCGTAAGCAGAGTGCTTGGATGGCTGCCCAGGAGAGAGTCAGTTGCCACGCACGATTAGCAGAGCACCAACAGCAGGCAGCATGTGTTTCTATTGGTGGTGCACATCCACGCATGCCTCGGTGTGCGTAAGTGTGATGTGTGGGGTGGATGTGTGAGAGTCAGGCTGGATGTGTACGTGACAGGCTGAACAGTTCACACAAGCTGGTGATGACCCCCTCCTGGCTGTAACCTCAGCTGGCAGGTAACATCTCTGCCCCTGGACAAAGAGCGAGGAGGAGTCCAGCTGGGTTTGAATCAGAGGCGAGAGCTGGAAGCTGGGGGAGAGCTGGAAGGGAGCTAGCCTGTGTGGAGGAGAGGCAGGCCCCAGATGGGGCACCCCTTGAGCTCCTCTCTCCAAGATGGATTGGAATCTCTGCTGGCTGTACTGACACCTCTGTACCACGCTGTGCTTCTGTCCACTGATAAACTCCCTGCTCTACCTGCTAAGTGAGTCACTGCCGGCTGTGACTGGGGTACAGTGCTTGGGGACCCCCAAGCCCCATTGCAATAACAAATTTTGTTCTGCCTATCAATGGAAAAAGTTAGAGAGAACACTGGCCATCAGTTATTTCACCCAATTGTTTGGCCTTCCATTGTAACCACTTGCGCCTTTACATGCTGCACCTATGGACAGCATCATGTTATCTGCTTGGCATAGTTACCTGCTGTAGACAATAATGGGCATTCACAACCCAGTGTATATTTGCAAAATGCTTCAGAGATGCAGTCAGCACTTGGATCTTCTTGATGCTTTTGTAAGGTAAGCAAGCATTGCAAAAGAAACAGTGACTTGCCCAAGGCCACAGAGGAAGTTGGTATCAAAACTAGAATTAAACTCAGGCTCCCTAGGTCCCAGTTCTGTGCTTGTATCACTAGGTCATAGCATTCTGCAGAGAACGAGGCTCTAAACTAAATGTCAAAATTTCACTCAGCTACTAACTGGCCCTGTGTACCAAGAGGATTACACAAATTGGTGACCCCACCAGCATCTCAGGAAAACCCCTGGGAAAATCTTGATGGGATTATTACACTGACAATGATGAACACAGCTTCACAAAAGGCAAAGTACCGCCCCTTACTTCATCCACTCCTCCTTCAGACAGACAAGGCACTGATCCACAACGTCTACAGAAAGATTCTGGTTAGTCAGCGCAGCTTCAATCTTGTTCAGGATAGTGGGGCCAACTGCAAGCACAGGGAGAAGGGTCTTGAGAGGAATAATGCTAGAACTACTGACTGAAAGTGAATAATCGATCAACAGGTAACATGGGATGCCTCCGTTTGCCTAGGGCTCAGTGGACTACAGTTCAAGGGCACAAAATGCCTCTAACACTCTTCAACTGAGACTGCTCAGAAAGAATAATTTGTAGGCAAAATTAAGCTCTCCATATAGGAGTATTAGAAACCTTTGTTTTAAAACCAGGTAAAAGTGAGTTTAATCCTTGTAGTTCATCACCACAGGAAGTCAGTGCCAGACATGGGAGTTAGTTAATTTTATCCTCATTATTAGCTGACCAGCATGAGATAAGGCAAATGATGTTTCAGAGTGCAGAGCATTCACCCTGGATCAGGAAATGGAAAGTATTACCCTAAATACATAATTGTAGGCTAGGTGAGTTACTGAAGATTCTCCCTCATTTCTGAAGAATATCTCATAGACTCTCTACTGAGTTCATAGAACCAGGAGTCTGCTGGATATTCAGATACTCTGGATAACAGAGAGGCATACCTAGCAATGCAGAACACTAAAGAAAAACAAGATTACATATTAAGAAAAACAAAAAGGTATGCAAAGTACTTTATTTACCAACAACATGAGCACTGTACACTGTAAACTTATACTGTATTTATTTGTATTTGCTTTCACTATACTGTACTTATGGAAAATGTAACTAAAATTTACTTATGGTTAAAATGCCAGTTATTTGAGTGTTTCGGACCATAGACTGCCAGATATGAGTTTACTGAAACAGCATTTTGACTGCTTACTTATCTAGAGAATACCAAGTTATCAAAGATGACATTTGTGTACTGCTGTGGCCTTGCATATAGATTTTCTCAGCAGACAGAACATAAGAATAAGCCCACACAACCAAATGCTGATTAAAAGAACGTTAAGAGCTACAAATAGAGACTCTACTCTGGCCATAGCAGCACAGGTCTCTTCTGACAGAGCTCCATGTTGCCAAAGCACCCACCTCGGTCTGCTGCCACAGGGCTCCCACTGGTGACGACAAACTCGTACTTGCTGAGAGGCTGGTCATCATCAAACAAAACTGGGTAGAGGCTGCACCGGGTGGCAGTGCGGACTTCCACAAGGACGGCAAATTCTAGAATGTAACATCCCCCACAAACAGCATATTAGAACCAACAACCTCTACAAAGAATAACATCAAAATACATATAGTCTGTGCTCCAGATGGGCTAATTTCCCCAAAGTGGAGGGAAACTGTGAGCCAAATTGATCTGGAGGAAAATTTTAGACTGCAAAAATGTAAATGAAAATTTGGAGGTTTTGAGAAGAATTTATTAGCCCCCCTCCGCCCCTCGCCAAAAAGTACAGTTTTGGCTAAAACGCCTTCACTTCACCAGTGAACTAAATGGGGAACAATTAATCATACAAAAAGTAACATAGAACAAAAAGGGGAAAAGGGGAATTCAGATGGCAATCAATATAGATATAAAATGAAAAAAAGCTTAAGACATCCAGGGAAAAAGCTGTCTGGCAGGGTTAAGGAGCCCAGCAAGGCTAAGGAGAAGAAGAAGATGTTTTTAAAGTGATATTAGGAAGAAAAGGAATCATAACAATGGTATTAAGATCCCTGTTCTGAAAGGCTGATGCAGCCCTCGGACAAAGTTTAAAACCACCATCAGGTTACTGTCTCACACAAACCCAGCACGCATGATTCAACACAGCAGATATTGTTAAATTTGTGTGCACATCTGAACAGAGTGCCGCCATGGCAGGCTGCAGAGTCTGGTCCCTACATAGCAGTGTTAGCCTCTTATTAACCAGAGCCTAGGATTTCCAGTCACTGAGCCGCCACATCCCTCAGCCACAGGACCAGGTAAGCTTATTTGGAAAACAACACAGAGGTACTGGTTCCAGCCCATTCAAGGCTGCTAGACTTTACTTGCCATCTCTCTCCTTTCACAAAGTATCTCCTTTAACATGAACAAGAGGGACAGGAGCTGGCTCAGGTGCGAGCTCTTACCAGATGTCAGTATGTGAGGTGGGATATGCACATTGGGGCTGAGCCCTAGGAAGTTACACCGATACGCCTCCTCATAGCGATCACTGTAGGGGATAATCCGAACACAACCTACAGGCAGCATGGTCTGTGGAAGGAAACAAACATGGAAAGAGAAGATTTAAATGAGTCCACATCTAAGTTTGTCTCTCGCTTGTTATGTTAGCTGCACCTCGGAGGGCTGCTAATGCTGATTCAGGGAGATGGATGTATTTCCTACTGGGCTTGAAAGACTCCTTTCGATCAATACAGTACTGAGCAGGAAGCCCCCCCCCACCCTGCTTAGAGGCTTAAATTAAAAGACTGCAATACAGAGAGTTCAAGGGAAAAGATCTAGAAATCTTTGGAAGAAGAGACCTAATGCCCTCTTTCAGTTCTACTGTGGGATGTTTTCTCCCAGGCTCAGAAAATGTGATATTTCAAACGGAGCAGTTTTCTTCCTGCTGCTTGTTACACAGTAGCAAGACATTACTACTGCAGGCCCTACATAAACAACAAAGGTGTTGGGTTTAGTTAATCTAAGGTTTTGTTTGCATTTTTGGTTTTAAATTAACACAGTTAAGAGCACTTTCCCTCCAACGGATTATATTTGAAGAGGCAGGTCAATGAAGGTCTAAACCATTAAAGAACTATGTTTCTTCATCCCCATTGCATACTCTTGCAAGTTTTTACCCGTAGGATGTCAAAGGCAGACTGGACAAGATCTGCATCTCGTGCTTTCCAGATGACCTGGTTCCCCATTAATACATGCCATGCCAGCATGCGGAAAGCTGGTGCCCCCAGGACCTGAAACAAGACAATCCAGAGTTTACTTAGATATTCTGCTACTTTCCTTCACCATTTTGACCCATCACAACTATGTCTGCAAAGTTGCCTTCCAGCCATGTTACTGAATACACATTGGAAATGCTAGTGAACTATCACTATTAAGCCTATCTGCACACAGCACCAGTCTAAATAAGTAATTTAGCATTTGTGAGAGATGCCAAACTGACAGCCTGGGGGTCATTGTATCATTTTAGATGGAATATAATGGCTCAAAGAATTAAAGGTGTTAATAGGACCCTGACACTGTCCAAGATCAAATAGTGTTAAACAAGGCTCAGGGTCTGGTATGCAGAGATCTCAGCCTGTTTAATGCCATCCCAAAGGCACGATTAAAAAGCATCTTTAACCTTTAGTGAAGACACAGAAAAGAAGAGAAACAGTTACAGGATTTGACATGTAGGCTACATCTACACTAAGAGAAATCTTCAAAATCAGCAGGCAGGAATAAAGAGATTTCAAAGTTGGCAGCATCCCTTCGAAAAGGACCCCCATCTGGACAAGCCGCACTGGAGTGAAATGTGGCAATTTTGAAGAGCCACGGCCAGCAGGATGCTAATGAGGTGCTGAATAGGCATTTCAGCACCTCATTTCTAATCTCTGAAATGGCCATTTGCATGGTCCTTTCGAAGTTTTGTGCTGGTGTAGACACGGACGTAAAGTTTTAAGTAAGGCCTTATTCCAATAGTGTCCATTGCTGTTTCCCTTTCACTGCAAAGAGCTTTTAGAAGGGAAAAAAAAATCCTTGTTTGTCTTTTAAATGGTATTAAAGCTGATAACAACTGTCTTTTGGGGAGTGAGAGAGAGAACAAGTCAGTTGAAACGGGCTGGAGTTGTCAATGCTGCTGTTACCAACATATGATTCCATTTCCCAGCAGATGAAAGAAGGGAAACGCACGCAAAAGGAGAAGGACGAATATGACCAAAACAGAAAATGCAGCTTCTGTCTCAGTGGTGTCCGCACTTGCTGGAAAACAACAGACAGCACATGGTCTGATCAGTCCCTTGGCCGAACTGGTACCAGAATCAGATTGCTCAGGGCATTGCTTCTCTTTGCCTTTCCTGTCACAGACTGATAGCAGTACCGCAGTCTTGAATAGGCTTTTATGAAACAGAAGGCAAAGGAGAAGGACAGGAAAGAAATGAGATGAGAAAGGGAAAAGGACACACAAAGGATGAGAGGAGACAAGGTATCACATTCCAGCGGGTGTTTGGGATTCAGCTAGAACCAATGGATGGCACCGGTGTTGTCTTTTGGGATCAGGACCACAACGGCCCAAAGGTATTACACTAGATCCAGGGATGACAGTGGCAGTAGCAGCGGCGGCCACAGTGGTAAAACTGACTGGAGTGGTAGTTGGCAGACAGCCCCTTCTTCTGATAATTGCCCCCCTCCCAACCCCAAAGATCTCTCTTTTTAAGAGCCCCAAAAGGAGCGACGAATGGAACCGCCAACCCCTCGTTATTTTCTTCACCTACCAGGCCTAATTACTGATGCGACAATTTTGGCCCATTGATTTCTCCTACAACATTTTGCAACATTTTGACACAGTCCTTGAATTACATCAGTTAGGCCCTTTGAATTGGAAGAACCGAGCCTCCCCTTTCCCACCAACATTCGGTGCAATAGGTTATTGTGACGTATTATGACCTCCCCACTTTCTGCTGTTGTGCTCACAGTCTGGGTAGATTTGGAGGCCCAATCCTCCCAACACCACTTCAGACCTGTCTCAGAGCAAGCACAGAACATGCAACAGTGTACACTTCCTGGCTAACGCCCTCTCTTTGGGTTCAATTCCATTGTAACCACCGGTGAAATGACAGCTCAGTTCCGAGGGCCATTCACTAACACCGTGGCCTCTCAGCTGAGGCTGCCAACGGCTGGCATGAATCAGTCCACTTGTGCTCGTGGTTTGGGTAAGGCAAACACTTGCTCACTTGGGAGCTGGACAGAGATCTAACACTTCATACAGATGAAGCGGCCAATACACAGCAATAACTTTCCGTCATTACCCACCTGCGAAGTGTTCATACTGCTGGCTTGGGGGTGAAAATGCCCAACCCCCTAATGAGCATGCCAGCTAGGACAGGTGTGGTGCTGCTGTGTGCTAATCTACAATCAAGGATACGTAATAATTACACAAATACCATAAGTGACCTGGTCAGTGAGCTCAAGTTTCTGTGTAACTACAGATGGTTAGTAGAATTTCTTCCACAAATGTATTGATCTAATTTAAGAGGGGGCTGTGGGAGCACCACAGAAAAGCCCCACCAGAGTCCTAGACAAGCACATGCCTGGAAGACAAGGGAGCAAGCTTTTGGCATCAAGGATCCTCACCCTAGTGAGCTGTGAACCTTGTCTTGCCAGGCTGGAGACAGATGAAAATACTTAAGAGCCTTTCTCAGGAAGACAGAGAGACTGGGATGGAGGGAGGAAGGGAGAGTATAAAGAATTCAGGCTTTCCCCATTCCAGGGAAGCCTTAGGGAAAAAATTAGATATGCCTACAGCCTACTTTATAATTTTTCAGTTTATTGTATGTTTTCTCAGAAATGCTTTGGTTGAACACTTTGCTTTAAGGAGATTATTTTGGTGCTGTATTAAACCACTGCTGTGGCTCTCAGAGGAAGCAGCAGTGCAGGGACTGGACATGAATCAGGCCTGATGAGATAAGTCATAGGTGACACATAGGGGACTGCAACTCAGGGCCTGATCTGTGACTGAATCGTACAGTTCCCAAGTGATGGCTAGATGCTGAAGACCTAGAGAGGATGTGCTCAGAACAGGAGCAGTTAAGAGATGAAGTTCACCTTCCAATTATGACCCCATGCTTCAGATTCCAGATGACTGTCAAGCTCTTTGCTGACTCATCTTTGATCAGCATTGCTGGTACTCAGAGGTAGGTGAAACAGGTACCAAGAACGAAAAACTGAATTTAGACCCCAGAAGACAAGTGCGTGAGGGTAAAACACAAAACATGGGAGTCAGTAGCTGTTCTCTTCCAAATACAGGCTCATAGATCAGAAGGCACCAGCTAAAGGCTCCAGTCCTCCTTTCCTACCTGTCTCATGTGCCTGAGGGACCGGAAGATGGACAGCCGTCTGGGAGCGACATTCCAGCTGCTGCAGTCTGACATGAGAGATGCATCTGTTGGGCATTTCGTTAGCTCCCGCCCTTCCACAGCCTCTGGCTGGGTAGGAGGCTTCTCCTCTCCTTCTTCTGAGCCATCCCAGCCTTCAGACTCTTCTTTCAGGTCTCCAAGAAAAGAGAAGGGTCAGTCACAAAAGTTACTTGTTCTCATCTCTCCAGACAAAGCAACAGCCCCACAGCTCAACTGCTCGATGCAGTCTAGTGCCGTCTCACATTCATGCAACTCATTATAGTCAGTTTTGGGAGGGGGGAAACGAACAGGCCTTTTCACGCTGGTAGTATTTGCAGCTTATAGTCAATAATCAAAGTTCACGCTTCAGGGCCAGAGATGAAAGTAAGCCGGTGTTCCCCAGTGCACTGCTACAGCATGGAGTCAGCCAGCTGGGGCACTCAGCTGCAGGAGGCAGTGTGGTGCGCTCCCAGCCAGGCTCCTGAGACTCCCCTGCAGGCTGACACACTAAGAAGCAGGCAGGTTAAAGGGGCCAGCTGAGGGTGTGGTCCTCCACTGCTATGGGGCTGCCCTAGCCCTGCCCCTCCTACTTCCCGCAGGACACTATCGGGGTGGGGTGGGGGGGCTGAAGCCTCCCACTCCCTGAGATTTGTAGGGGAATCCTGCTTTCTGCTCTCCTTCCTGTCAGGGAGTGAGAGGAAAGCAGTGTGCACACAGATCCCTCTCCCTCTGGGCTGGGGAGGGAAGGGGGCAGAGGAGTGAGTGACCCACACAAGGGGCTTTTCTCTTGCTGCCTGCGAATGACAAAGGAGAAAAGCAAGCAGCACCCTGGTATAAATATTGGGGGAGCTTCAGCCCCTCACCCTTCTTAAACACACATATCCAAACCCCCTGCAATGAGCCCCCCTTCCCCGACACTTCCCCCAAACCCGACTCCTGCACCTCTCCATGTCCCCAGCCCCTACATCTCCAAGCCTCTACTCTGGCTCCTGCCTCTGACATCGCGCACTCCACTCCACACTTCATTTCCGACAGGTACTGTCCTACTGCAACCCACCTCACCTGCTGCCCTGCGCCTCTCCCACCTCGTGTGTGCGCGTGAGATACAACAGTACTGGGAAGAAATTCAGGTTACTTTCACCTCGGTTCAGGGAATAAAGTGAGTTTTCATCCCAGACAGAGCACTGCACAATTGACCCCATACACTACAGAGCTTTCTGTATCCTTTTTTTAGGAGGTACCAGCCGCTCCTTGAGACAGCCTATGCTGATATTTGCATAGATGGACTAATGAATTCAGGCTGGGAAATCCATGTTTCTATATATTTAGGAATTTTGTGAAAAACAGTAAGAAAGGAGAAAGCCTCATAATGTGCAACAGTAACCTCTCTGAAGCAGCCGAACACATTGTGAGGTACGTCCCCACCAGCGGGTACAGATACCACGGCCATGCAAGGCCAATGTACAAATACTGAATGCAAACAGGGAGCCTTCAAACCTGCTCCGTTCTTAATTTCACATCAGATTTCTTTCCACATGGGAGGAGCAGAGCCATTCCGCACAGCGTATCACAGGATGACAGAGGCAACAGCACATTCGCTGGGGAGGCAGAGAGCAAGTGTTCCCCATTTTCCCATCCAAAAAATTCTGAAATGCTTTCCCCACTCCAGAAGCCTGGAGACACACCTGCAAGCTTTTCCATCTGAACAAGGGTGTCCTCCGTAGGTGCTCCCTCCAAAAGCTTTTCTGTGAGCCGGCTGCCACAGGCTTTCAGAAGCCTGGAAAAATAGAGAGAAAAGGCAGAGGGGGGAAGGAAAATCAGCCTTCAAGCTTACTTGCTAGCAGAGCTGTTGGGGTGAAACCAAGCAGTGAGTTTAGGAAGAATCCTGCTGCCCTGAAGTGGCTCATTCAACCATTCCTGCAATTCCTCATGTTGTAACTAACAAAGCAACTCTCAACAGACAATGGGGTACCCAAGGACACTAGAAAGCAAGACTGACATACTGCAGTAACACTTATCCCCCTCCAAAAAACCCTCATATCTCCAGTAGAGCTCCACTCTCCACAGCACCTTTTCAGAGGAGCCTGATGTCCGAGTGTAGCATTGGCATAGCGTTCTGTGCAATTTCATTAACACACATCTGTCTGATGTGGTAAGTAGTCATGCAGGTACCAGGGGGTGGCAGAGTTTGGCTGCTCAGCACAACCTAGTTACTGTGTCCCAAATTATGTGCAGGGGAACAAAGAGGAGCCCCATCACCTCCTGCCACTTTTGTCGGACCCTTTGCACAGCATCTCCCTCTAGATCAGAAAGGTCGATAAGTACAGGTCCCACTGCAGCCTGTCAGTGCTGCTCATGAGTCTACCAGGATGTCTGCTGTAGACTGACAGGAAAAGCCAGGGACCAAGCAGGCTGCTGTATCAGCATGCCCTGTCCTTGCTTACTCAGGGGCTTTGGGATAAAGCCCCATATACCTCTGGGATACCAACAACTTAGATGCTCACCCCACATCCCCACTAGTCTAGGATGCTGGGAAATGTCTCTTATTCAAACAGGTGGTATGAGTCCCAGAGACACAGCGAACGTTACCAAGCAAACGAGGTGTGCAGACATGCCCACAGGTTCTCATCATTGGTCAGCGATGTTAGGGAACGGGCTGCATTACCATTCCTCTGGTGCAAAAAAGGGGTGAAGGCTGTATTCATGCGCTGAGCTCGTTGTGGGCACCCGTACTGCTCAGCTTCAAACACCTGAGTTACAAAATAAAGACAGTGAACAGAGGCCAAGAGAAAAGGCATATTAGCAAGTAGGACACAGCGGAACTAGGCCGATGCACCTGGTTAACAGGGGACAAAAAAAGTATTTCCCATCAGTGACAGAATCAGGCTGGCAATTCTTGGTCTGTTGCACTGTGCCCCTTTTCCCATCAAAAGGATGGACAAATTGAAAATGTTCCCCTGAGATCCAGGGAAGATGGAGAAAGAATGACATTATTACCACCCCAATCAACCCTTGCCTGTATCAGCTGTTTGACACATGACCAGCACCTCTCTTAAACTGCAATCTTTTCTCCAAAATCTCAGCTTTAAAAGAAAGAAACAAATGGGAAAATAGTAAGTCTCTAACATTTACAGTTGTCATGAAACGTCAAAAACATGAACAGACCGTAACAGATGCAGAGACTAGGAGTACAATTTTCAAAAGCCCCTCATCCCTCTGATTTCCAATGGGACTCAGGCACTTCTGAAAGTTTGACTTGGGATGCCACAGCACCTAAGTGATTTTAAAACGCACAATAGCTCCAAGAGGTGTAAACTGCCCCATTTGCTTCCAAGAGGCTTTATCTCCGATACCTAGCAATGACAGTTAATGTTGACATTTACATCATTTCATAAGACAAGGAAAACAGATCTGCTGAGTTTTCTATGGGAAACACCACACTTTCACTTTTGGGAGATACCATCACCTATTTTGCCTGCCCCATTCTGGAAGCAGCCAAGCCCAAGAAACCTAGCAGAGCTTCTAGGCATAGTCAAGCCCACCAAGAAGGACACAAGTGGCGTTTAAATGCAGCACAATCATATGTTAACATCTGCATTGTCTACCCTGAGTGGGCCCTTATTCCAATGTCCCACAGGGGGTGAGTCTATTTTGTGGGCACAGCTCAGAGGTATACCACAATTCCCTCTGCCTCCCTTCTCCTCCCCCAAACAATTCAACCCCTGCTTACAGGCAACAAAAGAGATGGAATGGAGAAGATGCCTGTCTTCCCTGCAGACACACACAAAGCATGGGTTCATCCCTATTTGTTTCTTAATCCCAATATCACTCACTACATTTCCCTCATAGCCCTAGTTGCACGCATTACTCTTTGCTTCTCTTCCAAACTGGTAAGCACACCCATCCCACCTAATCTTTTTCTCTCACCACATTAGAGCTCTCTCTTCAACAGACCCACCTTGAGCGCCTTTCCCTGAAGCTCATCAATGATGCCTCGGATCTTCCCCAGCAGGAAAGGCCAGGAGTTGATGAGATAGATCCGGTCCATCATAATAGTGATGATGCTGTACCAGCGCTGGAAGCCACGTGCCAGGCTGTCTTTGATGAAGAAGGTGTGGCTGAACACAAAGCCATGCTGTTCATCACCAAAGAAGATTGGGCCTTCACGTCCTGGGCAGACCTGGCAGGGAGACAGACATGAAAGAACACACTGGGCTCAGCACATCACTTAAAGTATATACCCCTATAACACTTAATACCCCTCTGAACCCCACCCCTGCCACTCATGCATCTGATAAAGCGGGTCTTTGCCCACAAAAGCTTATGCTCCAAAATATCTGTTAGTCTATAAGGTGCCACAAGACTTCGTGCTGTTCTCAAAACTACAGACTAACTTGGCTACTTCTCTGACGCTTAAACTACATTGGTGTCCTCAATCAAAGCTCACCCCCTCGGTAGGGTGCTGCTTGATGATGTGTGGGCAGAAATGCCACCCCACAAAGAAGGTCTGATAGAGGGAACCAAACATCTTTCCTGCTTCCCCATGTCCCTGGCACAACCTTCAGGTTAACCTGAACTTCAGAACGCCATTGTATTCTGCTGCACCAACGTTGAGGAAGTGGCTACATGAGTTGAGACAACCTCAACCTTGGTAAGGTTTTCCTTCCTTCTGTAAAAAGCTGTAAGTTATCAGTCCACAAAGGTGAGCAACAACCTTTACCAATATTGAGCAATAGCATGCAACATCACAATCAAGGTGGCTTACTTTGGAAATAAGGTAAATAAATAGAGGCAAATACAAGAAAGTGAAAACACAACTTTGAGAAACAGGTGCCTTTGCTTCAGGTGAAGAGTAGGCATCCCAAAGTTAGCACACATTTGCTCTAGTAACAAATGCGATGACAGAGGGACAAGATGGGCGAAGTAATCTCTCCATTGGACCAACTATTGTTGGTGAAAGGCCTTCAAACTACACAGAGCTCTTCATCAGGTCTGGGAATGTACTCAGTCACAGCTAGCAACAGGTGGAAGAGATTAGTTAATATATCTGCTAAAACATGCTAGGGAGCATTATTCAAGGTGATCAGATGACGTAAGTTGAAAATTAAATTACTCATAGCTCTCAAATGACTGAAATTTTATATTAAAAAAAAAAAACAAAAAACTTTTAGGCCTTCTTATGCCTCATAAAGAGCAGATTCCAATATTTTTTCCTATGCAGTCACAGTTAAAAATTCCTGCCAAATTCTGAGACTGAGTGAGCTCTAGCCATGCATTCCAGGTCCAATCCTTTCCAAGCTGCAGGCTGTGGAGGGGGCAGATATCAATGAAGTACAGTTTTAGATTAGAAACAACATTGAGGTCCACACACAGATTTTCTTCCCACGTTTCACATCACTCACCTCACAACTCAGACTGCGGACGCAGGCCTGACGCACAATGCTGAAAAGCTGTGGATGGTTTGGGTGCTGGTGGCTGACATATTTGATTGATGTCTCTTTGTCATGGCTGACATATCCTGGGTGTCCTGCTGCAAGAGAGCGGCAACCCTGACCACACAAAGAAAAGAAAAATCCTATGATGAGGTAGCATACAACTACTTAAGGTACTTATATGTAGGCTCTATTACCATGGCCTCTGAATGACTAACCATCTTCAGCATAAGAAACCCTCAGCAACACCTCTGAGAGGTGGGTGAGTATCTACAGATAGGGGTCTGAAGCACTGAAACACAATTCAAAGTCAGGAAGTCTATGGCACATTGGGGACTTGATCAGTTCTCCCATGTCCTAACCACTGGACCATCCTTTCTCTTCCACAACTCACTCCCCGACTGGATTTTGTATTTGACGGGGGCTACACAACTGGCCAATTCAGCTAATGGTGGAAAAAAACCTGTGACTCCACTGACATACTGAAATCTGTCACAACTTGGCCGTGTCTACACTAGCCCCAAACTTCGAAATGGCCACGCAAATGGCCATTTCGAAGTTTACTAATGAAGCGCTGAAATACATATTCAACGCTTCATTAGCATGCGGGAGGCTGCGGCACTTCGAAATTGATGCGCCTCGCCGCCGCACGGCTCGTCCCGACGGGGCTTCTTTTCGAAAGGACCCCGGCTGCTTCGAAGTCCCCTTATTCCCATCTGCTCATGGGAATAAGGGGACTTTGAAGTAGCCGGGGTCCTTTCGAAAAGGAGCCCCGTCGGGATGAGCCACGCTGCGGCGAGGAGCGTCAATTTCGAAGTGCCGCGGCCGCCCACATGCTAATGAAGCGTTGAATATGTATTTCAGCGCTTCATTAGTAAACTTCGAAATGGCCATTTGTGTGGCCATTTCGAAGTTTGGGGCTAGTGTAGACACGGCCCTTGAGAGACACAAAGCACCTGAGGAATACATTAAAAAAGGTTCCAACATTAAGTGGAAGAAGAACAAGAGGCACGGATAGACACACACACATGTGGGTGAATGCATCTACACTTTTATCTGGATACATCATCCAATTTTAACTGGATACAGAACTCTTTCCATTTCTGTTTCTATTTCCTGTTTTGCATAACTGTTGCTGTTAATTAATTGTCATGTTTTCACTACAGTTACAAAGCAATTCTCATCTATTGTTCATATGGGTTTCCAGATCCTTTGGCGTTATCAGGATGCCACACTCCAGAAGGCCCTAGGTGACAGGCCTGTTCTCTCCTACAGACAACCTCCCAACCTTACGAGGATCCTCACCAACAACCACTATCTATACTGCAGGAACATCAGTCCTGGGAATCTTCCTTGCAACAAAGCCCACTGCCAGCTTTGACCATGTATCTATTTTGGGGATACCACCACTGGACCTAACCAGGTTATTCACAGAATCACAGGCACATCTCATGTTCCTAAGCTAACATCATATATGCCATCATGTGCCAACAATGCTCAGATGCTTTGTATATTGAACAGACTTCAAACTCTCTTAGACAAAGAGTTAATGGACACAAAACAGACATAAAAACACTCCTGATCCACAAAGCAGTCAGCTGACATTTTAATGGAGTGGGCCATTCTGTTAACGACTTAAGAGTTTGCATGTTACTGAAGAGAAATTTTCACAACACTCTTCAAAGAGAGGCTGCTGAACTCTCTTTTATATTCAAATTTGACACATTAACACGTGGTTTGAACCAGGATGTGAATTTTCTGGGCCATTATAGGGGCTCTTTCGCATACTTGGCTTAATCTAATTCGTGACTGCTCCCCCCGCCCCTGTACTCTCTGATTTGCTCACCTGGATAAATTTTTTTTCTGATTTGTCAACCTTGATTACTATTTTTGGTTCTCTGTACCTTAAATATTGAGTCTGTTCTGGTATGGCTCTGGTCTGAAGAAGTGGGACTGTCCCACGAAAGCTCATCACCTAATAAACTATTTTGTTAGTCTTTAAAGTGCTACTTTACTGCTTTTTTGCCCTGAGCAAGTATAAGCCTTTTCCCGTGCACTATTTTTGCTCCCAAACAATAAAGCCCTTCACTGAGAAAGCCATGATCCACTAAGTCAGCAAAAGACACAGGCGTTCGTATACACACCTCACACATATCTGACTTCTTCGGCCCCGGGCTGCTGGAGTCAGCACTAGCACCTTCTGCTGGGCTACGTGAGCGGATCCTACTGCTCATCTGAATACCACCTTCTTCCTCTTCTGCCTGCTCACTTTGTCCAGGGCTGTCTCCATTCCCTGCACCTTGGGGAAGCGGTGAATGAAGCACCTCTGTACAAAAGAGGGTCCGAGGGCCGTGCAGCTCACAGAAATGACAGAGGGCAACAATGGCGTTCATAGCAATAGCTTAGCTCACTCCTCAGCTCTCCTGCAGGTGAGGGAAGGAGAAGGCAACATCAGTCTCATAAGCAGAAATCAAAACTTCCCCATGACACCAGCCACCAGCTTTCCACTCAGGAGAAGCTTGGAGTCAAGTTGAGGCCGGCAGAGATTTATTGTTTGTTCACTTAAGGGGTTCGCTAGTTACAAGTCACAGCTCCAAGCTGTGCCCTTTTGTTTCTGTGCAACTGGGCAAGTGGACTGCCGGATTTCAGGCCTGGGCACTGGGCGGGGCAGGTCCAAGTGAGCGGAGATCCACCCTGGGGGAGCTTCCCCACACTGCCCCCTGCCACTGTTGGAACATTAGCTCCTCTCTCCTGCACAGCAAGTGACTTCTCCATCACAGGACTCAGCTTGGGCTACTCATGGGGCACCTGGCCCAGAGCCTGAGTGATGGCCAACTTCACATTCAGTCCCCATATGGGGTCTCTCCCCTCAACGGGACCCTGGCCTGACGCCCCTCATGCGGACACCAGCCTCCGCAGTAGAGATATGGCCTGATTCCCCCACACAGAATCAATGGCCCTGCAGTTAGAACCTGCCTGATCACCCTCCCCGCAGGGTCACTGATCCTCATCTAGAACATGCCTGGATCCACACCTCCAGGGTCACTACCCCCCACCTAGCACCTACCTGATTCCCCCCTTGGGGTCCCTGCCCCCCCCATTTAGGACCTGTCTGATCCCTCCCGGGGTCCCTGCCCCCCATCTGGGACCTGTCTGATCCCTCCCGGGGTCCCTGCCCCCCATCTGGGACCTGTATGATCCCCCCGGGGTCCCTACCCCCCCCATCTGGGACCTGTCTGATCCCCCCCGGGGTCCCTACCCCCCCCATCTGGGACCTGTCTGATCCCCCCCGGGGTCCCTGCCCCCCATCTGGGACCTGTCTGATCCCCCACCGGGGTCCCTGCCCCCCCCACCTGCGACCTGTCTGATCCCCCCCGGGGTCCCTGCCCCCCCCACCTGAGACCTGTCTGATCCCCCCCGGGGTCCCTGCCCCCCCCACCTGAGACCTGTCTGATCCCCCCCGGGGTCCCTGCCCCCCCCACCTGAGACCTGTCTGATCCCCCCGGGGTCCCTGCCCCCCATCTGGGACCTGTCTGATCCCCCCCCGGGGTCCCTGCCCCCCCACACCTGCGACCTGTCTGATCCCCCCCGGGGTCCCTGCCCCCCCCACCTGAGACCTGTCTGATCCCCCCGGGGTCCCTGCCCCCCATCTGGGACCTGTCTGATCCCCCCGGGGTCCCTGCCCCCCCACCTGCGACCTGTCTGATCCCCCCCGGGCTCATCACTCCCCGCACCACGACCGGACCCGCCCGGTCCCTCAGCCCACAGACCCCCTGAGGCGGGACAGGTCTGGACACTCACCCGGCAGCTTCTCCGAGACCCCGCCCGTCTCGTGCTTTAGGGCGCCTGACACTGACGGCCTGAACCAATACCGCCCCTGGGGGGAGAGCGATCCAGAGACCTGGTCTATGCCCCGCGCGCCCATCTTGCGGGAAGCAGAGTCTGCACACGGATCAGAACACTGAGGGAAGACTTAAGGACTTCCCGGTCTCCTTGCCGCTGCCGCGTTTCCAGGCGCTGCCCCTTCCGTCATCACCCCCGCAGTTGTCAGTGGCTCAGTCCGAGGCCCTACCGGCTAACTGGCAGTAGGCGGAACCATTTCTTCAAGTGGGGGGAGAATGTGCAACCAGGGCCCTGAACGTTTTTCCCGCCGGGGGGATGTAGAGCGAAGAAGGGGGCTGAGTCAACTGGGTGAGGCAGACAAAGCCGAGCTATGTCTCTGGCACTGACTCTGGCGTAGCGTCCCCCCGCAGCACCAGGGAGATAGTACACTCCACCAGGCCCCCCTAGTGATACACAATTCGTATGTGTGGGCGGGGCTTAGGGCGTGGCCAGTGCCAGGGTTGACGGTAGATGTTGAAGGTGTCCAACCAGTCCTGAAGTAGGAGGCAGTACAGTGGGTGTTGCTGTGGGAACCGGTTACCTTATTCTGAAAATACATTTATTGTTCAAGCCAACCAGCTGCACTGAAGTGGACATATAACTATATATGGCTCGTGGCTAGCACGTGGGATGCCAGCATTAATCACAAACCCCAAATAATTGATATGCAACAGTTTTTTCTTTGGTTTTAATTATTTTTAAGCAGCAGTGGAGGGAGGAAAGTACCAGCTGGTAGCTGTAGATCATACCAGAGCAGGGGACCAGGTTAAACATAACGCTCAGTGGCATCTTACATGCTATAATACATACACCCAGACACTGAATTTATCAAGGTTGGAAACAAGTACATTGTGCATCAAGAAAAAGTTGAAAATGGAAAGACAAGTGCCAGCTGTAGGCAAGGCTTGCATTATACTAGATCCCAGGGCATACAAGAGAAAACACTGACTTCTTCAGCACTAAATTCAAAGGCATCCATTAAACAGACTTTCAACACATGAGATATGGTGTAACAACACTATTGTCTGGCATTATTCAGTGGAGTTTATCATTCCTGTGAGAAGGCTGACAAGAAAATTATCAGGCATGCCATCAATGGGCCACAGAGGTGCTAATGAACTCTGGAATTTTCCACAGGACACTGCTGTGCAAATGCTCTGCATCAGATTCCACCCCATTCAATTCCATTTTTGTGGCTGCTGCTTGGGGGGTAGAATTACTGTATATTCCAGAAAGGCAGTCCTCCAAACTTTGAAAGCCACCACACTGCACAGAACACATGCCCCTTCAAGTTGTGACACTACCAGAAAGCATCTGATATAGTCTCTGAAGAGTCTCTCTTTGCTTGGAACAGCTAGGAAAAAAAACTGATGAGGTATATGACACATTTGCAGCACTCCATTAGTCAGTAATTTCCCAAGAAGCAGAGAAAAAAAATTTGCCACTGTCAAGGTGCATTTATACTTGTTAGAAAGTGGGCAAATTGTCAAACAGTGGAATGGCTCCATGATGTCAGACAATCTGAAAGTAAACTCTGCTATTAGACCTGAATTTGTCTTGGAGGATGGACTGAACACACCAGTTATGGGTGAAATATTACTCACTCCTACATCAGCTCTTCAGCTAATCAAAGGATTATGGCCAAGACCAGATATTCATCTTTCCACACGTCCAGCCTTATTGTAGATGGGTGAGCAAGGGATAGATGAGGATGGGTGTGGCAACTTGTGTAATAGTGCCCTTGAAGGAGACACTGATAATAGCAACGAAGGGTCCTGTGGCACCTTATAGACTAACAGAAAAGTTTAGAGCATGAGCTTTCGTGAGTTAACTCACTTCAGATGCTGTTCAACTTTTCTGTTAGTCTATAAGGTGCCACAGGACCCTTCGTTGCTGCTACAGATGCAGACTAACACGGCTACCCCTCTGATACTTGACAACACTGATAATAGTTATGTTTGGTCTTGTATTTAACTATGACACTTTCAGCACCTTTTACAAGTCTGAAGAAGAGCTCTGTATAAGCACTTACAAACAGAAACTAGGCCAATAAAAGATACAACCTCACCAACTTTGTGAGTCTAATGTCCTGTGATCTAGCCTTGTCACATTTGGTACTATTAATGTTTGTGGGAGAAAAAGGGATTTTGAATGATACAATGTCATCTGAAATGGGTTGAGTTAGGTATTAACTTCCACCAACTGAAGGACCTAGAGTGGCAAGACAGGAGAGGAAAGAGCAAGTCCCTCTCTCCTCCTGTCTTGTTGCAACTGGTGACACCATTGAAATCATCATTCTGTAGGTTTTTTAATCAAACGACAATGCCCCTTATCTGTCACTATTTTGCCTACGGATTGAGATTTTACATTACATACCCAGCCAAATGCACCCATTGAAGGTAGACTAGTGCTGAACAACAAAGTTACAAGCCTTTACGTATAAAACCACCCCCTTAAGATGTTGCCAATTCCTATGTTTTGGTGTATGGATCCTATTTCGCACCTGAGGGCTAATTCAGCATCTTTTCTCCATCTTTGACCCATGCACCAAGCCTCTGCCACTATAGACGCATGAACCTTGAACCTTTGTCAAATGCCATTGAAACTCCTGACTAAGGCACAATGCATCACCACATGCACCAGAGGCTATATAGTGTCACTCCAGACAGCATTACAGCTCTTTGGTAGAGTTAATGTTGCTAAAAAATGGGAAAACAATCCCAAAAGCTGTAATGTACCCAATTCAAAGCCTCCGATAACATCTCACTATTACAGGGCAGCTGTAGTACATGCAAAACTTAAAAAAAAAATACAAAACTACTGTTTGTGATCTTTATTTTTTAATAGTACATTTAAACAACTTCTCAGGACTAACCTCCCCACCCATTCTGGCCATGCAGCAAACCACATTTCCTAAGTCATACGGACAACCTGTGACAACACAAGAAGTGGGTTGTAGCTCAGTAAAAAGAGGGAGTGCAGAAAGAAGCAATTTTAAGCAGGCAGCAGCACCTGGAGCAATGGCAAACCTACTGCATGTGTAAAAAGCTCAGTGAACTTATGCTGCAGTGCTCCTTAAAAATGGCACACACATTACAGGAAGATATCCAGAAGTACCTTCTGTACCTCTGTTAAACATCCGAATTAAAGGCCCCACCCTATGACTAGAAACAGTAGCTGCAAGTTGTTCTAAGAGTATAGCTTACCCTAAAATTGGAATACAGTTGCAAGGTAGATGTACCACAGTATCTACTAGATTTATTTCACTGTACATGCATCACTATGGATGCATTCTATATACACTTATGGTATGAAGATTGTGGTCAGAAGATTGTTGGGATTTTAGATTCAGTTGAGCGTGGCACTCAATGCTAAGTTTAATCATATGTTCTTCCTTAAAACTATTTAAATCCAGGAGGCTTAAGTGTTAGCAAAACTTCTGCTCTTTCACTGGAGTCTTAGCTGTTCTGCACTTTATTTGCAACCGTCCCTGAGGCTGTAGAGATGCCAGAATTGTGTCACCCTAGGGTGTTGCCATTCTTGTCTTTCTTCAGCCCTTCCAACTGCCCCTCTCATGGGCCACTATGACTTCTTAGATTGTAATCAAGAACCCTGGTCATTATAGCTTACAATTTTCAAAACCAACTAAAAGATTGAGCCAGATAACTTTTGTCAGTTCCAATGAGGCAAAAGCTCCCAGCTGGCTTTAAAGTATCAACTTACTTTTTAAACATTTAGAACCCAACAATACTGGAGCATAAAAAGAGTATAAAACTTGTAACTTTTGTAGGTGTTTACACTACCCCTTTGAATTGTTCATGTGGTTTACTTGACCAGCATAAGGATGAAAAAGCAAATTATGCAACTTAACCTGTATCAAATCAACTGCACATGACTATCACTAGTTTCTCAGTGGTGGTATATTAAGCTAAGTAGTGTCATGATAGCTATTTGAGAAAATTCCACAAAACACAAAATAGGAACTATTTAAAGCTGTACACTTCAACTATCACTTGGAAAACAGATAATGATCATTGGGTTTTTAAACAAAGATTATTTGGTTGTATTCTTTTCCTATGCCATGTGTTTTAACTACTCCTCTTTGTTAAAGGGTGCTTTTTCCCTGTATTTGTATAAGCTGCAGTTTGTGGTTAGTCATTCTCTGCATCTGTTGTGTGGTTATTGCATAGTTAAGGCTTCTTTCACAACCCTGTTTCACATTTAAATAAAAGATTGGTAGCGCTGCAATTTCAAGATGTTTCCAGAGCAAACAGCACACTGCCAGCATTAAAAAAAAAAAAAATATCACTGCAGGATTAAACTGGACAGAGGATTGGGACAGAATAAGGCCAAGATCTGTAAATGTATTTTACTCTAAGTAGTGTTCAGCTTAGGAGCTCAAATCCCACCTCTGGATTCTAGTGCCTAAATCCTAAAGCCATTTTGAAAATGAGATGTAGGCTCCTGAAGCAATTTAGGCACTGGAAGGCTGACCATCCTTATGTCCAAATATCTTTACAAAGCTAAGACTTAAAACACACACTTTCACTGATTACAACTGAACCAGGCAAATTACAAAAGATGAGAACTTGCTGTAAGGTTAGGTGTGAAAGCTGCCTTCATTTTAGATGCTGTTCTAGGATGGTAAGCAGCACATCAAAGGATATGTCTCCAGAAGAAAATACACGCCCCACTGCAGTGAGCCTCAGAGCCCAGGTATATTGACTAGGTCCCATGTTAAACCTGACTTGGGCTGCAACTCTGGCTGTTGAATCCATCCCCCTCAGCAGACTTCAAGCTGGAAGGTCCAGACAGCTTTTAGTGCTGTCACATGAGTCTGACTTTATAGACCTGGGCTCTGAGATGTGCTGCAGTAAGATTGTTTTTTTGCTGCGTAGACATACCCATGCAGCTTGCTGCATTCTTTTGTACCAGCTTTGAACAAACTGCCTTCAGTTTGGGAGGTTTCTCCCCCTTTTACTGGTACAGGCATACCACTGTTAAAAAAGGCTCTGCTAGATTTAGAACGCCTTAAAAGTCATTCCCAATATCAACACCAGACATGAAGGTGTTATAGCAACACAGTAGTTTCATGAGGAACAGGGCCTTCAGGAACGCCCAGCACCCAGCAGCTCCCATGGAGATACTCAAGTGGCAGTGTGGAATACTGGAAAAAAGCCAACGCTGTGTAAAGCTTATGCGTGACAGCAGGAGAGCAGCAGTGACAAACAACTGTGTCACAAGTGCTCTGTTAAGAGGAATTTCATAGATACAAAAACTACAAAACCAACAATCAACCTGTTGATTTAGTGAGTAAAACTACTTAATCATCAACAAAGCATCAATGGTTGAAATCAATCCTTGGATTTCAAACTGCAGAACACTATTCCAGCATACATTACCACCAGATGATTTAAATCTGTTTTTATATCAGAGTATTAACAATACCACAGGGAGGTAAGCCGCAATAGTAGCTCTATAGTGACCCTTATACTTAAAAAGAATTCACACAAAGCCAAGTCCTGGGTTGTTTTGCAAGCTCCTTTGTGCCAGGTTGTGTAGTCTTTGAGCCATTAGAAACCTTTCAAGACAAACTGGACATCCTATTCGTTGTTCCCCAGAAAAATTCAGGTTTTAAAAGACACTTCTAGAATTAAACAAAAGGGTTTTCATCTGATTGCAAGAATATTCCATTTGTACTGAATGACATTAAATTCTACCATTGGTTTTTAAATTACCAACATGACATAAAATAAGTAGTTGTCATATATAGAGGACCTACCGTCTTTTGCACTCTACAGCAGAGTCAGATAATGCCACATTCTAATTCCATACCAGCACTGGCATGCTATGGTAATAATTTTGGTTTTTTGGAGATGAAGAGGGTTTATAGTTAATCACTTAGTAGACAGCTGCCAACTTGATCGGGCATGAGCAGAATGCAAGTTCACAAAAATTGTTACTCAAATAAAGAGAATTATTTTTCTATACATATGATAAATAAATCTGTATTTAGAGAGCAAACTGAGTCCAAAATTATTTCAAATAATGAACTAATGGTGTTGCATAAGTGACCCATACTTGCTTGTATTCTTCCCTGAACAGAAACACTTTAAACAAATTTTGTAGGAGAGGAAAAAGGACTTCTACAGAAACAGCAACATTCAAGCCATTTAAAACAAAAGGAAGATTATTTAATGCATTAACGCTGTTAATCTGAAGATAAATAAATCCACAACAGACTTTGTATTTCTTTGAGATTTCCTTTCTTTGCAGAGAATATTTTTGAAATCATACAGTACTGAGAAGATGTCATTTTATTTTCTAAATGTCCAGGTGGAAGTTTTGGTTCACTCTGCTCTCCACAGGGACTTTCTATGCCCAGTCCAAAAGGTGGTTTTCTTAAGCTTTTATACTTTAAAAACAGAAGTGGCCAATGTTAGTTTCAAGAATAACTTGAAGGTTTGCTTCCTGAATCATCTTCTTGAGAGCCCATACTCTGTAAGGGAAGAAGAAAAGTCAATTCCATAAAAATTCATTTTCTAATGCTTACATCTTATGCATTAACTCTAAAATGCCTACTCACAACAAACAGGAAAGAACTAGCACTCCTTCTGCACAGCGCTCATCATGTGTAATGTTCACAAGTCAGTCACCTTCCTGACTTCAATATATGACTTCTAGAGTAAGTTCAGCATACAATCTCTGTGAAAGATCTTACATCATTTACCTTCTGCACAAATTGAGGGTTCACAGTGATCTCTTGATCCATGGCTTTCAGTCGTTCATCAAGCTCTATACATTTCAGCATCTGAGAAAGACATGTTGAAAACAGCAAGCTGATTAGTTTGTCCAAGTCCCTTTATAGCTCAGATTTGTTATGAGCTAATGAAAAAGTAGTATTTGCTAGGCAATGTTACAAATGACCAAGATTTTAAAAATAGAAGAGTAATTTTTCTAGTATTTAACTCAAAGTCAACTGTATTCACTTAACATAGTCAATATTATGGGATCAAACTGCTGGCATGCCTCAGACTGTACTTAACACGGACAGTAATTGCCTAGTAGAGATGGTAAAAGACAACAACCTAATTGCTACAACAGCGGAATCCTGCATTTCTTTTATTTTAACATGCCTCTCTTTCTAAAGCACCTGGATTCCACTAATTCTAGAAGCTAACATACACAAAATTTGTTCTAACACCACTATTAGATATTGAAGACAACAGCAAGAATGTATTAAATGTTATTTACCTCCTGATCAATGTTATGAAGCATAGCTGGATTGTTGTATTTTTCAGGATTATCATGGAAGCAGACCATACCATCTTTCTGATTAATACTTGCAAAAATTTCACCATCTTCTATCTGAAAGAGGTGAAACAGTTGTAATACAAAAGATTAACCTGAACACAGAAGAGTGAAAAAAAAAGTTTAGATAGCCCACAATGATGAGTCAAACTATGATCTTAAACGTATTCTAGAATTTACTCTGTCTTGGTTCTTCCTTCCCTACAGTCTGTTCCAAGTGTGTACCTCATTTTAGTAGAAGACAGGCATTACTGATGTTGGTTTGGACTAAAGCAGTTGACTTTTTTGGGTAAAGGGTGGCAGCCGAAAACAAGTTCTTCCTCTAGTCTCTTATTTGCACTCTACAAAGTCCGACAGCTGGACAACTGCAGATTGCCACTGCTAAATTAAATATTCCCAGGTCACATCAGAATATTTAACTATAGTCCTTAAAGCTATTTGGGTCTCTCTTATAACTAAACGACATTTTAGCACAAGTAACATTCCTTACCATGTGAAGGACATACTTTTCTGCTTCCTGCGGCCCCGATAGCTGAACTCTACTTGCCATATCTTGTAATGATAGGGTTAAAAATGTCTGAAATGTAGAAACATGGCAAACCATTATAACCTGAACCTACCCCACTGCTCCTGAGTCTCCTTATTGGCTACATAACTAACTGCATTTTTAAAACTGATCTGTCTAATAACGGTGAGAATATGCATAAAAGGCAGGCAGTGCAAAAGTATCATCGAAAGACTTGAATCATTTCTTCCACAACTGATATTTTACATTGCTAGGTGCACAGCTGGGTGGTCTTATCAGAATGCTCTGTTTACAATTCCTTCCTTCCTAAGGGAAGCCTAGGCGATATCAAGCTTCCCTTTTCCCCGGAACATTTTCTGCCAGACTCTCACATAGCTACTTCTATTTATCCATTGTTTTACATAGAGTCCATTTCTAAAATAATGCCATCAAAGTAGAACCTCAGAGTCAGGAACACCTCAGGTAATAGCGGTTATTCATAATGGAATATTATGGTTATTCTTTCACAAGGATACAGATGTACACTGATTTAATACCGGTTTGAAATTTTTAACTATGCAGAAGAAAAATGGTGCTTTGCCTTTGTTTTAGTAGTTTACATTTAATACTTTTTTGGGAGGATGGGGTGGCAGAGGTCTGGCTGACCGGACACTTCTAGTTCTAAAAGAGGCATACAGTAAACCCTTGATTTAACGATTAAGAGCGGACAAGGGGTATCTGTTCATGCCGAAAATCCATTAAATCCAAATGGTTATACTGTATGCTGATGCACTAACCTTCCCAGCCCCTCACTTACTTCTGTTCCCTGTCCCCCACCCCATTCTGCCCCTCACACCTCCATCTCCCTCTCCCAATTACAGAACAAAACAACGGGCATGTAACACTTTAAAGACTAGCAAAATAATTTATTAGGTGATGAGATTTTGTGGGACAGACACACTTTTTCAGAAGAACATGACTGCTGTTTTGTTTTGTTATAATACAGACCAACATGGCTACCTCTCTGTTACTATTCCCAATTACAGGGAGAGGAGTTGCATGCCAACTTGGCTCCTTCCACCTCCTGCAGTTCTCAGTGCGCTCAGCACTGCAGCTCCTCTAGCCCCTGGCTCTGAGCCACTCGCATGAAGGCAGAGCATGGCTGCTGTCCCCAGCCTGCCAATGGGCAGCAACCTCCAGCGCAGTGGCTGCTGCTCAGTCACTGCAGGCAGCAGTGGCCAGGCACTGACAAACTCTGT
Source organism: Carettochelys insculpta (assembly GCF_033958435.1). Classification (NCBI taxonomy): domain Eukaryota; kingdom Metazoa; phylum Chordata; order Testudines; family Carettochelyidae; genus Carettochelys; species Carettochelys insculpta. The sequence goes on from NC_134152.1 coordinate 32,189,797, forward strand.
GCACACAGGGCTGGGGGAAGAGAGCTCCCATGCCCCACCGCAGCCCCTCCCTCCCTCTGCTGTGGCAGCCCCAGCCACTTCTGAGGCCCCAGTTGTGGTGGTGACTCCACCATCCCCAGTGGTCCCAGCTGCTGCGGCAGCTCCAATGACTCACAGGCAATATCTTGTGGGGTGGGGTGGGGTGGGGTGGGAGAGGTTCAGTTTACCAGTGAGGCCTGGAAACCTGAAAACTGAGAGGCAGAGGGAAGAAAAGGGGACATCCTTTCTGACTTCTCTGGCTATATTTAAAAGTTGTGGGCAAGTTCTCAATGAATAAGTCAGTATGTCAGTTTCATCCAAGATCTGAAAGCTCTGGCATAAGGAGGCAGGCAAGTGAATCTATATTTGTAATATCAAAGCAAAAAGCACCCCCTCAACCAACCTCTGTATTCAGAGCTTTCACCCATTCTCATACAAAAAGTGCTCATTCACATTTAAATATGATTAATTTTACTAGTTCAATGTTGAGATAATTTTCACTTCAGAAACACTATATTCAACAAAACTAAAAAAAAAGTCACTTTTTTAAAGTGACTATTAGACATAATCAATGTCCTATAGATGGGATCAACCACAATTTCATACACACAAGACATTTTTAGATTAACCCTTCCAGATATAGCGTCCTAAAGCACAAGAGTCTGGATGAATGATGCCAACAGAAAAAACAGCACCTTACCTTAGTTAACCTCTGTATGTTCTTTTTATACAGAGATGACAAGCACTGCTTAACCAGCCCCATATTGTTATCTCTGGTGAATGTTTCACTATGTTTACTGACCAGGTTTCGGAGCTCTGATGGTTTATTGGTTGAATAAACTTGTGCTAATTCATGGTACGCATTGCTAAGGGGCTGCAATTAAAAGAAACAGATTTTAATGCATATGTAGTTCAGTGTGACAACATTCAGGATATTTAAGCTACCCTTATTGTCAACACAGTAAAGTTGCTATTTTTTAAAGGGGGTCAGATCCCCAGTTAATACACTAGACTTTTCACCTCTGAAGATATAGATTTAATGCACATAGAACACATATAAGTTTGGTTTCAACCTACTTCCTAAACATCTGATCATATCACAAAAACAAGAATCAGACTTTAGGCTCCTTGAGGTAGGGACTCTCTGCAATCTATTATTCAGGTCAATGGACACTGATCATGCTTACAGCTTTTTGGTACTACTACTACTACAATATTAAACAGCCACATTTAGAACTTTTGCACAATAAACTCACTTCAAGGAGAGACCAGCCACGTGAAAGTGGAGAGTTTGTTTTGTTTCAGAACATGGATTCTGCACAGAAAAAGCTAATAGGTAACCAAAAGAGTCTTGCTTACTATCTAGCAAAAGTAGAAGGTTAATGAGTTCACTGAGGGCATTTACTAAGAAGTCACATTGCTATATGTGAAGTCAGTTTGTTTGGAATCCATTCCCATTTAAAATGTAAAGACAGTGTTGCAACACTCAAAGCTGTTTAAATAAAAAGCAATAAAGGCGGCACATCAGCACTTCTACCCATGTTTTTTTGTGGCTTACAAACAGGCCCGAGCCTCAGTGACATTTGTTCTGAACATTTCTAATAATCTAGAATCATAAGCAGAACTGCATAAGAGATCCCAGGAAGAAAGATTCTTGACAAACATTGCAACTCTTTATTCCAGGTTATTGTTCAAATGCCTTTGAAACTTACCTTAATGAATCTACCCACTATCTGAGAGGTGTACTTCGGTAGCTGTTGAACTTTGCCAAGTAGTATCAAAGAAACTAGAATGTACTTTTTATAAGATTCCAACATAATATGACTGACTGCCATGGCTGGAGTAGTTATTGCCTAAGCAAGAGAAAGGGACTGGAATCAAAAATGAATGTCACTTCCAAACTGCATTAAAAAAAAACATTCCTAGACTAACAACTCCATAGGTAAAAGGGACGTGCTGGACACCATCGTTCACCAGTGTGCATTAGGCTTCACAGAAATGAGTTTTGTGACAATCAATCAGTCAGATATGCCTAAAAAGTAACTTTTGTACCAGCTGCTCAAAACCAGAAACATAACATTTTGTATAGTGAAACTAGTCTTAAAATTATCACACAAGGATCAAAAGCAAACTTTTTCCATTTAGTAGTAGCGAACTTTTAGTATGCACCAAGAATTGTACTTCAAATCTTTGGGAGAAACCCTATTGGGGATATTTCAAAGAAATTCATTCCATGGGTGAAAAAGGAAAAATGTGTCAAGTGTAAATAATGCAAGATGATGAAGCAGGGCCTATCTGAAAGAATGCACCATTTTTCTCCCAGTAAGCAGTTTTCTTTGTAATGCAGATGGGTGAAGAACAATATCGATCAACTTTGAAATACGTTATTCTTCAAGACTCTATGGCTTTTAGTTCACAAGTAAATTCCCAAGCCATTTGCTATGTTGGATGTTGCTAGAAAAAAGGTTTAGGTTAACTAATTAAACAACAGGTTTAGAATTTATCACCCATGTATATAGCACAGAAAGCTGCAATAAGCACCCAGTTGCCACTGAACGCCTATTTTTTAATTTATATTACATTACAAAATACATCCCTCTTATTTTGGAACATCATGATCATAGATGGTAATGGTGACGCCATAATTCTATTCCCTATTTTACTTTAGCATAACTCAGCTTTCCCTAAGATACCCCATCCCATACTTCTTTTCAATGGGGCTTACTTCAAAACAAAGTGCATGCTAAGCACAGCCAGTCTTAGCTCTTTTGATAACTTGGAATCAAATCTGCATCAAAATGACAGTAGGAATGGGGAAAATGAGACCTAGCTGTAGAAGTTTTAAGGACACCATACATTTAGTGTTCCAAGGACTTATTTGTTAGATTTAATAAAATAAAATAAGTCTATGGACAACCATCTTCCAGAAACTCAGGACACTGCTGCAATTGCAAATGTAAAAATATTTATGTAACACTTATATTTTATCAAACAAAATTTTAAATAACTATTGCATTTGTGTATATTATTTAGTGCTTACTATTCCTAATGTACTGCTGCTGCATCTGCAGCTTGAAACAGGTAACAAGCATTATGTACTATTTCCTAAATTAACAAAAATCAAGTTTCTTAAAAAAAGTCACAAAGCATACCCCCATTAGATGCTGTAAAATCATGTCCTGTCCTGAGTTGTAACTGAATGTCTTAGTGATCTCATTTGTACTGTTGCTTGAAGAAATGAGAATAGTGGGGAAACTTGATTTAAATAAATTTTTGGAGCTCTAACTCAATCCACCCTGCCTATAACTACCAGAAAAGAAAAAAAGTTCTCTTCTTTCATTAGTTTACTTTGTTCATTTGACAGTGTTTGTCGTCTATGGAATTTCTCATCTGTGGGTCTTTCACACAGAAATAAGAAGAAAAGTAATTTCCTAATAATTAGAAAATAATTGGCAAACAAAATCAGCAGTGCTCTCAGGCAGGGGTACGATCTCAAATCACTAAACTGATTTTTCCTGATGCTTGACTTCAAATATAAGTACCCATTTATGAAAGTCAGAACTGTTACCATTCACTAAGAAACAGGAAAAAAATAGCAATCCAAAAAAAAAAAAAAATTTAAAATGACACTGAAAAGCAACCCATGAGCATTTGGTATCCAGGCTCAGTTGTGATCTTCTAAGCATGTAACCAGACCCCTTAAAGCATTGCATGGTACAGAAACACTTGGAACTTCTGGCTGGAAATGCATAATGAAACACTTGCCATGCACAATCTCTTGTGCTGATTTAAGCAAAAAAGGATACAGCAAAACCTTGGAATACCTGAAAAATCATCTAACTTAGATTTGTTGGGTAATGTGGATGCACAGATATAAAACAGTAGTAGACAAGTGTAAATATGGAAGGCAGTCATATACTGTAGTGATGAGCAGCAGTATGAGACTCTAGTGCATGTATATGTAACACCAATAAAAAAAATAAATTGAAAACTCGCCATAGAGTTTTTTTTTGTGAAGTTTAAAAACTTTATACATACACTTTCTCTTTCAACCAACCACATTTCTCATCTTCCCACAGGACTTCTAATTCAGACAAAATTACCTGTTCATAAAAGTAGAGCGCTCTTTCAAAGTTCTTTAGCCCAGTGTATATCATCCCACCATAGTAGTAGTAACATAAAAAGTGCTTCGCATCATACGCCCCATTCTCTTTACAAATATCCATCATGTCCACATCTAGATATGGGAGGGCAGGTTTAAAGCATTTTGCTAACAAACAGAGCTACAAGAAAATAAACCAAAGTTACATGACCGGACACGTCTATTCAAACTTAAAAATCAACTAAAATTTAGTTTTTCATTTCTTAATATACAAGTTGAAACCTCTCTTGTCCGGCATCCTTGGGACCTGCCCATTGCCAAAGGAGAGAATTTGCTGGACCACAGGAGGTCAATATTGTCTAGCAGCATTGCCAATACTTCCACTAACTGGGCTCTCAGAAGACATTTAGGGGTAAACATAGCACAGAACACAGAGATCCACAAGTGGTGGCTGGAAATAAAATTTACGGGACCACGAGAAACTTGGCCACATCCATGAAAAGTGATCCTCCAGCTAACTAAAATCATGCTGGATTACGGATACTGCCAGATGAGAGAGTACCAGATTAGTGAGGTTGAACCTGTAATTTACTCCAAACACACAAATAGCAACACAAGCCAAGAAATGGTGCCATTCCATTGGCATTTTACTGCAGACAAATTGTAAGTATATGATATTGTAAGAGCTACTAACACTCCTAAGGAGCCATGACAAATTATCTTAATGTTAAAATAACTCCACCCTAATTTGCAAGGCTGCCAGGAACATTCCACACAAGCTAGCCTGCTGGCAGCACAAAGTGTCACAAGACATCACCAGTTCAAGCCCCATGCCTCCAAGAAAATTCAGAGAGGTTGGAAGAGACATGAAAATGTCTCATGCTGTTGTTAAGCAACCCTCGTCTGGATAACACTCAACAATGTAGCCTAGCTCTGGAAGGAGCCGTGTGCTACATTCCTCAGCAAAAGTAATAGTTACTGCCATTCAGGATGGGCACCACATGTACATAGATTAAACACACTGGGACTTTTCAACTTAAGAATGAGGAGACTAAGAGGTGGATATGACAGGTCTACAAAACCATGAGAGGTATGGAAAAAGTGAATAAGAAAAGGTAATTTATTTGTTCCCATAACGTAAGAACTAGGGGTCACCAAATGAAATTAATAGGCAGTGGGTTTTAAACAAAAGTTTTTCTTCATGTAGCACAGTCAACCTGTTGAACTCTTTTCCAGAGGATGTCGTGAAGACCAGGACTTTATTGGGCTTCACAAAAGAGCTAGGTGAGTTCATGGAGGTTAGGTCCAACAATACTTATTAGCTAGGACGGACAGGAGTGGTGCCCCTAGTCTCTGTTCATCAGAGGCTGGAAATGGATGACAGTAGAAGGATTGATTCAATTACCACCTGTTCTGTTCACTCCCTCTGGGGCCTTTGGCATTGGCTATGGTTGGAAGACAAGATACTGGGGGCTAGATGGACCTTTGGTCTAACCCAGTATGCCTGCCATTCTTATGCCTATCAGAAGTGATGGAGGGGACCAAAATAATCAGAGGATAAACTAAAAATCCCATTCTAATGCTATAAAATGCCAATACATCTTATCATTTACTAGTATCAAAGTCCCGCCATAATTGTATCTGTTCCTCTGATTCAGAAGAACGAAGCACATGTTCACCCACTGAACAAAGCGGCTGGACTAATTTAAAACTTTTTAGCTTGATATAAGTCTGATATATCCTTTTACCTGGCAGAGATCTGCATGTATTGAGGTCAGCTGGTTTGTGTTCATCTGCATCTTGTCTATGGCTTGTCTGAGAATGCCAATTCCACGCAGGGGCTGTCAGAAATTACATCTCTTTCAGATAATTTCTCATAGATGGCAGCATATTGGATCTTATGTTGACACTTACAAATGAAAAATAACACTAATTGATAGGTTACATTTAGTAACAATTACGCTGAGGTTCCCCCTTCCTTGCAGGATACTGCAGTCCCTTCTTAAGAGATAAAGTTATCCTTGGCTATTAACTAGCCTTGGTTTACTTCTTTTGGTGGACTACTAAAAGTCAGCATTTCTGCTGCAAAAAAGGCAGTTCTATTAAGAGCACATTACACGGTCAGAATACTAGAAAATTACCATCTTAAAAGACCTAATCCTGACAACACCAAAACATGGCCCTACCCATATGGATATCAAAAGCAAGATTCCCCATTAGTTTCATTTAGAGGGAATTGGCTTCAACCCCATTTTCTAACCCCAAAGAATAAGGTGACTAGAAAGCTTTTTGTGTTTAGCCAGTTCACTCTAAATAGTCAAAGTTTGTTGCATATTTTAAGACACCTAATCAAGTGGTTGGCTCATGTGAAGGTTACGCTGAAGCCAGTAATAAACGGCTGACTGATACCAATTATTCTGGTACAATCACATATTTCTGTGTATTGCCCAAAGAACTTCAGCTCCATCAAAAGTTAATGAACACAACAATTTCCTATTTTGTGTATATTCCTTGTCATGATTTATCAGCGCACTACAGAATTAATGGTATTTCTTTCATTTAGAATCTCTCTGAACTAACCCTATTAAAAATCTAGTTTTGGATCCATTACCTTTCTATACATATGGAAGCAAAAATCTGCACAGAAATACTTTCTTAATGAAGAATTAGTACCAAATCTCATGATACTAAGCTTACTATGAACAAATGAAGAACTCAGATATAGTTTACTTTTTGCTACTACGTGATATCTGCTTACCTGTTTCCTTTCCACAAGGGCATTTGTTAACTGGTGGCAGAGACCAGCAACTAGATACAACAACAAAAAAAGTGAAAAATCGCAGATACCAGCTATACTAAATTTCAATTATGTAGTACAGAACAAATTGAAGTTTAACTTACAAGTGTCTGTTGCGTATCTAATGTGCTCCCCATTACAAGTGCTGATAAAAAGCTGGACCTGCGAGAACAATGTTTCGAAATCAGGGACACTTGGCATAGAAAACTTCACAAACCTAAAACAAGACAAAGAATTAAACACTTAGTTTCTGTAGATAAAAAACTAAGGCATCCTGCAATTCTCTCTGCATGGACAGGTAAACTTTTTCAACCGTACAGAGCTAACAGCAAAGTGTGTACTGTGGACTTTTTCAGTGTGGCATAGTACAACCTTCCAATCCAAGTATTCTGACAATCAACAGTCCATGGGTTTTACAGAACTGAACTAGGAAAGTATAGTGTGTCAGCTGAGTAGAGTAAATGCATCTTAAACACAAAGACACATCTACCTGATATTTGAGAATCGGATTAAAACCCCCTCATCTTCATGCAGCGTCATATGCAAAGTTTAACACAGCAAATTAGAGCACAGGTAGTAACTTTATAAAGCACGAAAAAATAGAGCAAACCTAAACAAAATCAACCATAATTCTGCAGCACATACACCCACTCCCTTCACCTTCTGCCACACTCTGAAGGCACACACTGCGTATTTTTTTAAACTGGTCAATTGGCACTTTTTATATGGACAGGTCAACTTAACTTTGTCAAAACTATTTTGCTTAAGGTTTTAGTTTGTTTTTTGCCAGCCAAAGCCTTAATGATTTTGTATTCCTTCCACTACATGGAAAACAAGTCACCACATTAGTCCATAAGTACCTCCTACTGACCTTGGAAATAGTAAGATGTACTACAGGTAGGTACTGTACCCCTTTGATTGTTCTTTGTTGCTTTCTCTCTCTGTCATAAGTATTCTTGTGGCTCCTTCTAAAGTAAACAGCATTCAAAGTCCTCTCATCTCCTCTTCTCCTTTTTGACCCTGAACCTGGTGTCATCCTAAGCCCATAGGTTTGCATATCACTACCTCCAAAACATTGCCTTCACTACATCTCAGCCAATATCCTCATCCATGCATTCAGCAGTCTCCTTGACTGCTGCAACTCCCAACCCTACTCTACGGCCTCCTCAAATTCCAACATCCCTGTGAAACCTTATCCTGAAAACTTCCAAGCACACATCCTCCTTCCACTTACCGCCCTTTAAGATGTAATTAAAAACTGCCTATATTCTTAAACTTACTTACTGCAGATAGCTCCTGACACACTTGCTATTACGACTGATCCTTCAGTCTTTCCACTGTTCCAAACTGAAACTAGTGTGAAGATTTGCTCTATTTCCCTGAACCTCCAACTCATTTAAACCAGCTATTCAAATCTTTCCATTTAAACATCTCCTCTGACAGTTGCCCTTCTCCTTATTTGGTTTTTTATAACTGTTTTGACTCACTCCATTTTCAACATTGGTGAGGCATGATAATGATTGTGTTTTCTAAAAGTTTTGTAATGCATTTTTAGAATCCACTTTGTATTGCATCTTATGCAAGTTGAAGTACCATATTCACTAGTTGTGTTTGAGATATTTATTTGCTTCAAAATGAGATTTGCAATAAGAGATGGTCTTCTAACAGATGATGATCAAATTTTGTTTCACAGCTACTTTATAGAATCCCAGCAGTAAAACTTGCAAAGACACTTTCCTTGAAGTTCTGTGCATCAGGAAGGGAAGATGTCTCCAAGCTCTATATACAGTACAATGTTTTAATTCACGTTCACACCACAACACCCTACAACAGTTCAACTGCTCTCTCAACCTGCATGATAGCAAGATCACCCTCAAGAAGGACCCAATAAATACTAGCTAAGAAACTAAAATAGCCTACATTTTGCCAGGAATGAAGTGACACCTTGCTTAATGTTATTAATTGTTTGCAAGTATCGTATTTATGCATCATAGCTTAAAATATTTGACATTTTTTATTGAACCCATGAGCAAATGTATCTATACAGATCTTCTGCATGTAGCAAGAAACAGATGTTGCTCATAATTAAAAACCCTTTCTTGGAATTGTGAGTCAGTCATGGTATTTTACCAATTCAGAACTGAAGTATCAGAAGAATGAATGCACATAAGTCAATACTTTATTTGTAAAAAAAAAAAAAAAAAAAAAAAAAAAAAGTTATAAGATCAAATTAAGCACCCATATGAAAACTACATCAGGAAAAGGCAAGTACCTAAAAGCAATATATTTTTCTAGAAAGTCGCTATACAACATCTCAGACAGTGGAAACCATAAGTAACTTAAAGGAAGGGATCACTTACAAAACAGCAAGAACCCCTAAGGAGTGTTCTTGCACATCCAGGGCACCAAGCACTGTATCCAGATGGGAGAGATTTTTTGCTAGCAGTTCCCCGCTCTTATTGATCAGTTCACAAAGCTGGGTCATTTGCCCTGAAATATGAAACAGTGTTGTCAACATTAACTTAGAACACTAAATAAAAATCACTCAAAACAGTCAGCACGTCCTCATTTAATACTTCTTTCACAGCTTCCTAAGATTACTGTACAGAAGCAACTTCATCCAGTGAAGAACTCAAACCTATTAGTTTGCTGGTAGCAACAGCCACATTTTCAGAAATCCTATCTCCCTAGGTAACAAGGAGACTCATAATGGCTTAAGCTCTCACTTAAAAAAAAAAAAAAAAGTTTAACTGTTATGACTGCAGAGAAAAACCTTAAAAAGACTAAGACTGTAAACCAATCCAATGTTACTTTCCTAAGTCTGCAGAGTGAACTCAGTGCCACAGCGGCTGCTCAGAATTTTGCCAAGGTACAGGAGTGGAGTTTCATGTTTACAGATATACATGGAAAGTTCATCTCCACAAAATAGTCCATGGACAGCACTCTAGAAGAAATCTTTCAGCATCCTCCACCTTTTCAGCAGCTGAGGTAACAGGAAACTTCTTCCCATAATGCTACTGCTCCTGAACCTCACCTTTTTGAATATCCAATCAGCCTTGTCCATAGGATAAGATGTGGTCTAAAAATTTAGATCGAGTGTAACATCTACAATAAGAGTTTCATAAAAATCTTTTTTTCCAGTTTATTTTGTTTATAAAACAAGATTACACCCAGTCACCTGTATTTTCTTGCTTGGGAGAGTCAGCACAGCATGGAGAAGAAAAAAACAACACTTCAAATTAGAGAATGTACTAAACCTGCAAAATTTGACAGAAGGATTAAAGGGAGATGCTGTATCTCAAACTGTATTTACTTACCTTAAAAAAAAAAAGTGGATTTTAAAATAGATAGTAGTCCTCTGAAGCAGACTTGATTCAACTGTATATTCAGACAGATTAGATAAAAACTGAAGTGAGGGTCTAGCCTCACCTCCTAGAAGCCTTGAGAAAATGTCTATATTGTAAAGGGAAAGATGAAAACGCTGTTCTCATACACCTCTAATCTTTCCCTTTAAATGAAGATAAGAGGGTCAACATTCTCAATTATGAGAATTTAGCTTCGAGAGAGAGGTTTGATCTAATGGCCTGAGTGCAAGACTGGAAACCAAAAACACCCAAACTGTAATTCTAGCTCTGATCATGACTCCTATGGCTATAGGGCTATTTACTTCATGTATATACCCACCCTACTGGATCACTCAGAGGATTACAACACCCTGAAGTTATATAATGCTGTGCAGCTGTTAAAAACAATCAATTTTGATTAACTGATGTAATAGGGTAAAGTTAACCTCAAAATCCACCTGTTCCCTCAGTATACTGCCATCTATATGGGCAAATGCCTGAAAAGTTCAATTTTATACAGTATAATTGACAGTTATACACACACACACACACACACACACACACACACAAGGAAGTTTGAGCCCCACCCAAACGTAGCATCTTTAAAAAGATGATCTTAAATTTTATAGAAAATATCAATTCTTGATCCGTTTCAAGGATATGAACATCCCACAGACAAAAAAGGGCTTGTCTGCAGTAGAAAAGCAGTATCTTAATTATACTCAGGGCTGAGAAAAATTTCAGACCCTGAGATGCAATTAAGCTACCCTATACTGCAGCGTCTGTGGACACCAACAGGTTGGGGGAAAGAATTCTTACATCAGTTGAACTACATCCTCTCAAAGAGGTGAATTTATTACAGAGATAGAAGAACTCTGTCACTGTAGTGTCTATGTTGCAGTCACGCTGCTGTAGCATTTCTAGTGTAGACATACAAAATAAACATTTAAGTTCAAGAACTTACATTATGCAGTGAAGTGCTATGTAAGTAGAGCAGAAAACTGGGGTTTGAAAAGGCAGTGAAAAAAGACTTTTTAAAAGGCCTTTTGCAGACACAGTTAAACCTCTAACATACAATCACAGCAATTTATATCATATACTTTCTTAGCTAACGCACAGAACCCAATAGTCAGAATGGAGAAGTACGTAAGTCAGCTCGGTCACACCCTAAAATAGGGGTGTTAACATTTAACCAGGTAGCTGGTAAACCTTACCCTAAATGGTTAACCAGTGGCGGTGACAGCAGACCCCTGCCAGCAAAGGGCTGCTCCAGCCCTATGGGGCCCCACTGTGGGTAAGGAACACTCCAGCCTAGTTGAAGCAGCCCTTGTCTACAGTGGGCCCACTCCAGCCTCCTTGCTCTCCATATTTAACTGGTTAACCAGTTAAACTTAATGTTTAACCAGTTAACTAATTAAATTGGATTTTGCATCCCTACCCCAAAAGGAAACATTGGGTACTCTCTAACTTTTCCAGGCCTTTTTTCCATATAAAGGGCCAGAGTTTTGTAACAGTACTTAACTAAAACAATTTCAAAATGACATGCTATCTTCTACACACTTGCTGATACAAAACAGTGATTATCCTTAATTCCAGATGTAGGTTCTTTCCTCATTTGCAAAACTAAAGTCTGGTCTACAATACAGACCTGTATCAGCATAAATGGAAAAATTCACACACTTGAGTGACACAGTTATATCAAATAGTAACAGAAAGGTAGCTGTGTTAGTCTATGCTCCAACAACTGCCTCTTGAGGAAGTGGATTAACTACCCCAACAGAAGCACAGTTTCCTAATGGCTCAAGAGAACCTTCATTAACTCAATGCAGCATTTTAAGTGTAGATTTGTGCCATGGTTAAGTTCAAGCAGCAGTGTTCAGATCTGGCTCACATCTGGGCCCAAAAACTTTGACTTTGCTTCCTATTTATCTCCAGGCCCTCTAACAATCGGATACCAAAACAAGTGAGCAGCCAGGGGACCGGGAACCGTGGAAAGCAACAATGGTGCCATACCAGAATGCAACAAATTTCTTAGACCAAACACTAGCGACCAAATTAACACAAGCAAAGAGTTTTAAACTTAAACTTCTATTTCTCAGCTGTTTTAGAAAATTCCTGGCCTTTAAGGCCAGAATAAGCTCTCATGATCACCTAATCTGACCCCATACACAACTATTAGTCCTTGGGGAATTCTGCAATTTAACTGCACCTCCAAATGCAACAATTGCCAAATTCCCCCAGGACTAAGAGATGGAGAATTACACCACATGCTTTTCCACCTCGACCACAGCTTGCAGTTGTATCAGAGTGCAGCAGTGCTGAACCAATGGTTATAGCAAGCATACTGAGAGCCAATGAGCCAAACTGTAAACCTTAAATAAAATGAAAGCAATTTGAAGCCAGAGGATGCAGCAGCAGCCCTGCACACCTGATCCAGCATCTACATTAAAAAAAACCCAACAAGTAGTCCTGTGGCCCTTATAGACTAACATATTTTGGAGAATAAGCTTTTGTTGGCACAAGCTTTGCCCACAAAAGCTTATGCTCAAAATATCTGTTAGTCTATAAGGCGCCACAGGACTTCTTGTTGGTTTTGAAGATACAGACTAACTCAGCTACTCCTCTGACTTATGCTAAAAGCGTCTTTTGGAAGGAGACTGTCTCTCGTGAGTTAAAAAGGAGACTGAGCGGGGCGGGACTACAGATGCCAGCAATGCTGCAGTAGTGAGACTAAAGCAGGGCAAGAGGCAACCTAAGTCCCGGGCTATCTGCAATGCAGCTGCGAGAGTCCAGAACGTGCCAGTACGTGGACAGGACAGCCCTGTTGGCTGGGCCAAGTAACAGAACAGAGTGGGGGAGGAGAATCCTCCATGCCTCGCACGCACCCAAGGAGGCGGCACCTGCACCCCCGGAGCCGGGCGGGGCCAAAGGCAGGCGTCCGCAGCCCCGCACCCTCCTCAGGGCCCAGCCCGGGATGTAGCAGCCCCACTCCCACACGGTGCCCGCCCATTTCTCCGTGAAAACAGCCCCACCCCGCGCCCAGGCTCCCGCTCCAGGCGAGCCCCGCTCCTTCCTCCTTCCCAGCGGTCACCTTGGGCCGAGAGCTGCCGGACGCTGTTGACGAACTGTTCCAGGGCGGACGCCATCTTGGCGGCTCTCGGCGCGGCCGCAGCTCTCCGGGGCGGGCAGGCAGCCCGGGCCGAGAGCGGCGGGGGGAAGCGGGAAGGAGGCTCCGACAGAGACGCCGCCACTACGCAGCCAATCAGAGGTCGCTTCAAGAACCGCGAGACTGAGCTGTTGACGTCACTTCCGCCGTGTCGCATCGCGAGAGCTACAGCTGGCGGAACAAACGCCCTCTGATAGTTACCATGGGAACCTCCTGCGCCCGCCCGGCTGCGCTGCCTGTTGTGAACGCGCGGGCCGCCCCGAAAGAGGGCCATTCCATGGGCGAACGCGTGACTCAGCAACAGCTACGGCGCGAGGCTAGTGACATCATCGCGCCTCATCGTCGCCCGTCGAATCCCCCCCGTCATCTCGTTGCCTTGAATAAAGCAGCGTGTGATCTCCGCTTCCCAATCAGCCCTGCCTCGCCCGGCGGCGCTGCGCTCCCTCCACCCCCCGCAGCCGGGCATCGACCCCCGCCACCGTCACTGGGATCCCCGCAGCATCTGCCCGCAGCCGTGACGTCAACCCCATCACACCGGTATCACCCTGCATCTCCCCTCCCCCCTCAGCTGTGCTGTCGGTCCCCCAACACACCACGATCATCCCAGCATTTTCCCCCCGCAGCCCCGCCATCGTCCACCATCACATCAGCATCACCCTGCATCTCCCCTCTGCCCCCAGCCCCGCCATCGTCCACCATCACATCAGCATCTGCCCTCTGCCCCCAGCCCCGCCATCGTCCACCATCACATCAGCATCACCCTGCACCTGCCCTCTGCCCCCAGCCCCGCCATCGTCCACCATCACATCAGCATCTGCCCCCAGCCCCGCCATTGTCCACCATCACATCAGCATCACCCTGCACCTGCCCTCTGCCCCCAGCCCCGCCATCGTCCACCATCACATCAGCATCACCCTGCATCTCCCCTCTGCCCCCAGCCCTGCCATCGTCCACCATCACATCAGCGTCACCCTGCACCTGCCCTCTGCCCCCAGCCCCGCCATCGTCCACCATCACATCAGCATCACCCTGCATCTCCCCTCTGCCCCCAGCCCTGCCATCGTCCACCATCACATCAGCATCACCCTGCATCTCCCCTCTGCCCCCAGCCCTGCCATTGTCCACCATCACATCAGCATCACCCTGCACCTCCCCTCTGCCCCCAGCCCCGCCATCGTCCACCATCACATCAGCATCACCCTGCATCTCCCCTCTGCCCCCAGCCCTGCCATCGTCCACCATCACATCAGCATCACCCTGCATCTCCCCTCTGCCCCCAGCCCTGCCATTGTCCACCATCACATCAGCATCACCCTGCACCTCCCCTCTGCCCCCAGCCCCGCCATCGTCCACCATCACATCAGCATCACCCTGCATCTCCCCTCTGCCCCCAGCCCTGCCATCGTCCACCATCACATCAGCGTCACCCTGCATCTCCCCTCTGCCCCCAGCCCTGCCATCGCCCACCATCACATCAGCATCACCCTGCACCTGCCCTCTGCCCACAGCCCTGCCATCGTCCACCATCACATCAGCATCACCCTGCGTCTCCACTCTGCCCCCAGCCTTGCCATCGTCCACCATCACATCAGCATCACCCTGCATCTCCCCTCTGCCCACAGCCCCGCCATCGTCCACCATCACATCAGCATCACCCTGCATCTCCCCTCTGCCCACAGCCTGGCCATCGTCCACCATCACATCAGCATCACCCTGCACCTGCCCTCTGCCCACAGCCCTGCCATCGGCGCCCATCACATCAGTATCGCTCCATCATCTCCCCTCTGTTCACAGCCCTGCCATCGCCCTCCATCACATCAATATCACCCTGCATCTCGGCCACTCGCATCACACCAATATCACTCCATCATCTCCCCTCTGCCCACAGCCCTGCCATCGTCCACCATCACATCAGCGTCACCCTGCATCTCCCCTCTGCCCCCAGCCCTGCCATCGCCCACCATCACATCAGCATCACCCTGCACCTGCCCTCTGCCCACAGCCCTGCCATCGTCCACCATCACATCAGCATCACCCTGCGTCTCCACTCTGCCCCCAGCCTTGCCATCGTCCACCATCACATCAGCATCACCCTGCATCTCCCCTCTGCCCACAGCCCCGCCATCGTCCACCATCACATCAGCATCACCCTGCATCTCCCCTCTGCCCACAGCCTGGCCATCGTCCACCATCACATCAGCATCACCCTGCACCTGCCCTCTGCCCACAGCCCTGCCATCGGTGCCCATCACATCAGTATCGCTCCATCATCTCCCCTCTGTTCACAGCCCTGCCA
The DNA here is from genome assembly GCF_033958435.1 of Carettochelys insculpta. Classification (NCBI taxonomy): domain Eukaryota; kingdom Metazoa; phylum Chordata; order Testudines; family Carettochelyidae; genus Carettochelys; species Carettochelys insculpta. The sequence goes on from NC_134152.1 coordinate 32,205,520, forward strand.
TCGCCCTCCATCACATCAATATCACCCTGCATCTCGGCCACTCGCATCACACCAATATCACTCCATCATCTCCCCTCTGCCCACAGCCCTGCCATCGCCCCCCACATCACACTGGTAACACCCTGTATCTCCTCTTCTCCCACAGGCCTGCCATCCTCCCCCCATCACACCAGTATCACTCCATCATCTCCCCTCTGCCCACAGCTGTGACATCGTCCCCCCATCACACTGGTATCAACCTGCATCTCCCCTCTCCCTGCCACAGCTGTGCCATTGTCATCCCCTTGCACCACCACTGATGGCACTCCAGCATCTCCCCCGCAGCCATTCCAGCATCTCCCTGTCATCACACCGGTATCGAAGCAGCATCTTCTCCACACCACAGCTGTTCCATCATCCCCCCAACTCCTTCATATGGTTATCATGCCATCTTCCCTGCCCACCACAACTGTGACATTGTTTCCAACCTCATCACACTGATGTCACCGCAGCATCATCACTCCGCTCATCAGCAGCCATGATATCGTTGTTCTGCCATCACACCGGTATCATCCCAGTATCTACACTCCCCAACAGCCATCCCATGGTTGTCCCCTCCTCACACCATCAGTGGTATCACTCCAGCATTTTCCTCTCCACCTCAGTCTTGCCATCACTCTCCTGCCCCGCATCATCACTGGTATCACTCTGGTATCCCCTTCCCCCTGCAGCTCTGCCATTGTTCCCTTTCCTTACGCTACCACCAGTATCATCTCAGCATCCTCCCCTCCTCCTCCAGTCATGCTATAGTCCCTCCAATATCACACCATCTCCAGCACCACACCAACAGCATCCTCTTGCCCACAGTCATGCCATTATTCCCTCGTCACATTGTCACCAGTATCCCACTAGCATATCCACCTCCTCCTGCAGTCATGCCATCATCCCTCTATCATCACACCTCCACCAGTATCGCACCAAGATCACCTAGCAGTACTCAGAACCACAATGATATCACACTGACCTCACATGGATGTTACACACAGCTCATTCCATCCTCACACTGTCCTCAAAATGACATCAACTCACATCTACCACCACTTTCTGGTCCCTCATGCTGACTGAAAGGTTCCTAGAACAGAAGCTTTTCTAAACCCAGAACTGAAAACAAAACAAAACAAAACAAAATTACAAGCCTTGGTCAGGCTGAGATTTTAAAAACAACTGCTCCAAAGTTATTTGCAAAAGCTCAGAGCAATGAAAAATAGATGGCTTGAGTCTCTGCCCCAGAACACCATTTATCATATACTATCTGTACCAGTATCTACCAGCTCACGTTGTATTAATGGTTATAGTATATAGCAGTGTTTCTTAAGCTATGTTCCGTGGAACACTAGTTTTCTGTAAACAACTCGTGTGCCGTGAGCATTTGGAAAAATACAAAGTTTTACAATAAGACTATATTTTGTTTTATTAAAACCACATGTAATGTTACTTCTTCATTTCTGATACCTGACTAAATTTCTTTTTGTTTTTGCTGTATATGTTGCTACTGTTTTTGTCTGACAACATTATTTTTGGAAAATTTTCATAGGTGTTCCACATTAAAAAAATTATTCTTTGGTGTTCCATGATCTCAAAAAGCTTAAGAAACATGCTGGCTGCAGCAAGCTGGAGTAATCCAAACCAACGGACATTTCGGTTCTGTTCCTATGACAAAAAAACTTCTGGCATGTGTAAGACAATAAGTGTGGAGGATGTAAAAACTTTATTCATTGCTGTATCAACGTGAATTCATATAGATAAAAACAGTAAGGTATTTCCACGCTTTTAATGAGATGGAAGAGCCTGAGACCCAGCAGCTGATCATGCTGCACCCCTCTTGCCAAATTTCACCTCCCCCAGAGAACCCCCCCCCAACACTTTGAGCACCCCTGCAACCCTGTTTGGTTTCGGGTCTGGCAAGATGCCAGCCTCAAGTGCCACTAGATAGCGACACAGCCTCTGGGGCTCTATTTACAAAAAACACTGCCTGCCTTACCTAGGCCACCGAACACACACCACGTGCCTGGGGCCAGGCAGCAGGGAGCTTTGCCCTGGGGAGTCTGGAGCAGGGGAAGGGGAGAGCAGAAGGAGCAAGAGGCGGGCTGGCAAAGGAGGCAGCTGGGAAGGGGGGCGCTGGGACGCGGTGGAGGCCCGGCCCTCTCCCCGGCTGTCCCCGCTCCTTGGAGAGGGACAGGAGGAGCAGGCCGTGCCGCGGTGGGGGCGGGGGGGTCTCCGGTGCGTCGGGAGGGGCCCGCAGAATGGGCTCTGCCTGCGGGGGACCGGAGATGCCTTAAAGCCACAGGATCCCTTATAGCCGACCCTCGGCTCCCCCGGCCCGGTGCCGCTTGAAGGCGGCGCTTGCAGCTGCCAGTCAACGGGAAGAGGAACCGAGGCTAACACTGCCGGGTTGGGCTGCAGCCACTGCCGCAGGGCCAAGGGCAATAGTCGGGCTCGCCTAGCGCCGCGGTCCGGGCATCGAGCTGGACAGCAAAGGGCTCCTTGCAGGAGCGCGGCTCTGCCTTGTCCCAGCTGTTCTCCCGCTGTCCCTCCGCGCACCGCTCCGCGCTGCCCTGCCCTAGCTGCTCCCCCACGCGCACCGCTCCGCGCTGCCCTTCCCCAGCTGCTCCCCCCCGCGCACCGCTCCGCGCTGCCCTTCCCCAGCTGCTCCCCCCGCCCGCGCGCCGCTCCGCGCTGCCCTTCCCCCGCTCCGCGCTGCCCTGCTCCAGCTGCTCCCCCCGCCCGCGCGCCGCTCCGCGCTGCCCTGCTCCAGCTACTCCCCCCCCCCGCGCACCGCTCCGCGCTGCCCTTCCCCAGCTGCTCCCCCCCCCCCGCGCACCGCTCCGCGCTGCCCTGCTCCAGCTGCTCCCCCCCCCCCGCGCGCCGCTCCGCGCTGCCCTGCTCCAGCTACTTCCCCCCCGCGCACCGCTCCGCGCTGCCCTGCTCCAGCTACTCCCCCCCCCGCGCACCGCTCCGCGCTGCCCTGCTCCAGCTACTCCCCCCCCTGCGCACCGCTCCGCGCTGCCCTGCTGCAGCTGCTACCCGCCGCTGGCCAGAAGCGCACCGCTCGGCCGCGGCAGGGGCAGCCCGGGCCCCCCCTCTCAGCGGTGGCTGGTTTATTGGCTGCAGCGGCCAGGAGAGGGCGGAATTTCTTTTGCTCCAGGGTTGTCAACCAGCCTGGGCTCCCGTGGGGAGCGCTGCTGCGGCTGGAGAGGGCTCGGGCCCCAGGCCCGCTGCGCCCCTCTTGAAATCCTCTTGCTCCCTTCTCCCCTGGCCCGCCTTAGCCATGATTTTGCTCAGCAGCTTTTTGCACCTGCACAGCCGGTCCTGCGGTCCCTTCACAACGCTGGGGCTGGGCCGGGCGCCCCACGCCCGAGCCAGGTCCTGCAGTGCCCAGGGCAGGCACCTGCGCGTCCTGGTGGATATGGATGGGGTGCTGGCGGACTTCGAAGGCGGATTCTTAAAGAAGTTCAGGGCCAGGTACCCAGAGAAGCCCTACATTGCCCTGGAGGACCGTAGGGGCTTCTGGGTGTCGGAGCAGTACGGCCAGCTGAGACCCGAGCTGAGTGTGAGTGAATGAATTTCCCCTGGTTATAGTATTATTCTTCCATTATTTGTCTGGGCCACAGCCTGCAAACTCTCCCCTGCAAGGGTTGCTTTCGTCGTGCATCATCTGATACCTAGTAGGGATTCCTCTATGGTGCCCTGATAATTAATATTTTAAGCATTGGGGTTTCCATGCTGATTTTTTTTCCTCCTCCCAAAATTAAGTGGCTTTAAATGCAGATTCTTGCTGCAGGCTGTCAGTTCAAACAGTTTGTTTAAAAAATGCAAAGGAATGTAGTCGAGATTTTCCTCCCCTACTTATAATTTCCAGTTGAGCGCCGGCTGCAGGGCTTTAGGCAGGTAAAGCAAAATGCTGCAAAATTGAATAAACAGTTGCCTTCCTTGCCAGCTGTATTGTTTAGCTCTTCAGCACCAATGTTCCCAACATAATGCAGTAGATAAGTTGAAAGCAAACTAAAGCGACTGACTTTTCAAAATAGCTGGAATCAGTTCCTTTCAGGGGCTTATTTAAAACAATAACATTAAAACCCTTCAGAAAAATGATGTTGGGTTGTTCGGGACACTCTGTTTATGTTGTTTTTAGCCAGACTCAGTGCATTTGGTTCTTCAGAAACTAGGTTTCTGCCTCAGAGAGTTTATAGCCCCACATCGGAGTTGATAGCTTAATCCACTTGCAGGTGTCAAAATGTGTTTGAGACAAATAAAAGGTCTTCTGTCTCTGAGGGCACAAATGGAAACAGTGTGGTGAACAAATGTAGGCCCCAAATAATCATTATTCAGGTGAAACCCTTATTAACTTAAAGGCAGACAGAACAGGGCTGCAAGGTGGTGTCCAGTGTTCCATCTATTTTTCCATTCATGGGTGGACTAAATTTTGTTAAATGCACCAAGGCATGTATAGATGTGCACTACTAATAGAAACACATGCTGCCAGCTGTGAGTGGCTGTGGGCACTCTGCTAATCAGCTGGGCAGCCCCTGACTCTCTCTTGGGCAGCCGTCCAGGTGCTCAGTTACAGGGAACATTGGTGGTGTCTTGTCTGTATAACTGGAAAACTATCTGGAATTCGGAGAATACAGGGAAGCCCCTCAGTTCCAGGCTGATGCTAAATATATGAAACCTCTCAAAAAAGATATGCTAGAATTGGAAAAGGTGCAGAGAAGGACAATGAAATGCATGGGGGAATGGAACAGTTTTCATGTGAGACTGTTCCATTTAGCAAAAAGAGAACTCAGGACTGATACAATAGAAGTCTATAAAATTGTGAATGGTATACAGAAAATGACCTATGGAATTATTCACCCCCTTGACATAACATAAGAAGTAGGGATCACCTGGTTAAATTTAATAGGCAGAAGGTTTAAAACAAACACAGGAAAGTACTTATTCAGACAATACACAGTCAGCCTATGGAACTTGTTGCCATGGGGCATTGTGAAGGCCAAAATCATAACTGTGTTGAAAAAAGAATTGGGTAAATTCATGGAGGATAGGTCCTTCAGTGGCTGTTAGGCAAGACGGTCAAGGATAGTCAACCCCATACTCAAGGTATCCCTATGCTTCCAGTTGCCAGAAGCAGGGGCTAGATGACGGAGGATGGATCACTTGAAATTGCCCTGCACTGTTTATTCTCTGAAGCACACCCAGAGTCATGATCCTTGATGGGACAGCCCTTTGGTCTGACCCAGTGTTGCTGTTCTTGCAATATCATGGTTTCTCCTTAGATCTCAGCAGATTGTGTTCCGAGTGCTTTGGATTTCGGGATGCTCATTGTTTCTTCTAAGCTGAGCGCTTAGGTGGCCATCCAGAAGAGATTCAAATGCCACTCAGCTGATTAGCAGAGTGCCCACAGCTGGCAGCATGTATTTCTATTGTATCCATCCCATTAACAGACAACAGCACCATTAAAAATTCCGAACTCTTGGAGTGAAATCCTGCACCTCATTGGTAAAATTTCATGGGCCCATGAAATCCCCTTTGGTTTTGGACAGCATCCGGTTGATGTTGGAGAAGGGGGAATGAAGCTATTTTTGCATGGTATTTGGGCAACAGCATTTGGGATGTTGTGTTCCATTTGGGACCACATCAACAGATTGATATTGACAAATTGGAGGGTTCTCAGGCTTGGTTTACACTAAGCAGGTGAGTCAATTGCAGGTGCGCAAGTCTAGCTACAGTGATTGTGTAGCTAGAATCAACCTATCTGCAATCAACTTACCCGGCCATCCTCACAGAGGAAGGTCGACATGAGAGTTTCTCACGATTACCTTCCTTGCACCTCACGATACAGAGGAGTACAAGGGTCAACTGCCGACCGCTGCTAGATTAGTTTCACGTTTCTCTACCCTGCATGCAAAGTTGAAGCCTGGAAGATTGACGCGGAATGGAGCAGTTTGGAGGGAAGAGTAAGAGAGCTAAACACACATAGCCAGATAGCCTACAGAGAGTGGAAGAGGATTTAAGTCCCAGGGTAGAGATGGTGTTATTCTTTACAGCTCCTGGGGATAAATAAGATCAAACAAAAAAGAGAAAATGTGGGGTGAGCAGCAGGAAAATCTTAGCAGTGAGCTCTGTTCAACCAGGAAAAAGTTGCTCCAGGGAAGTGGTAGAATCCCCACCCTTGAACTGGAGCAGGTTCAGTGGAGGGCAACGAACACGACTAAGGGGCTGGAGCACATGACCTGTGAGGAGAGGCTGAGGGATCTGGGCTTAGTTAGTTTTCAGAAGAGAAGAGTGAGGAGTGATTTAATAGCAGCCTTCAACTTCCTGAAGGGGAGCTCTAAAAAGGAGGGAGAGAAACTGTTCTCAGTGGTGACAGATGGCAGAACAAGGGGTAACGGTCTGGAGTTACAGAAGGAGAGGAGTAGGTTGGATATTTGGAACAACTACTTCACCAGGACTGTGGTGAGGCACTGGGATGTGTTGCCTAGGGAGCTACAGGAATCTCCATCCCTGGAGATTTTTAAGATAGTCATGACTGGGATGACTTAGTCGGGGTTGATTCTGCCTGGGGCAGGGGGCTGGGCTCAGTGACCTCCTGAGGTCCCTTCCAGCTCTGTGATTCTATGATTCTAACTCTTAAACACAGACTGATCAGAGCATTGAGCACAGGAACAATCCTGACCTGGAATGAGATGATCTAGCACAGGGGTCAGCACCCCCCCACTCCCCGCAAAAGCGGCGTGCAAGCCGATTTTCATCAGCATGCAAGGTGGGAACTCAGCCCTGCCCATCCTCCTTCATGCAGCTGAGCACTTGCTCAAAGCCAGGCTGCCTGTGGATTAACAAAAGACCAGCTGATGCTACCAACCACTACCTAACCGGTAAAGCTCCGCACCTTAATTTATCTATTAATGAAGCTGTTGTAAGTAGGATTCTTAGTGACTTTAAAAAGTGTCGCCAGCACGTGCATTGTATATAGAGGTCAAAAGGTCAAATTTCAGCACTCCGCCTTGGAAAAGGTTGCTGACTCCTGATCTAGCAGGTGTTTTTCTTCACTAAAGCCTCTGCTTTGCTCCCATTGACCCTAGTGGCAAACCTGCTGACTTTGGGAACAGAGTCAGCCCCTGCATCACCAGTGCAGCAAAGCACTTATGCATGTGCCGAAGGTTAAGCCTGGGTGTAAATGCTTTTGCAGATGTCAGCTCAGAATGCGTTAAATGTTCCCCCATTGGTATAATGCATTGCAGTCTGAGTTTGTAATGTACCTTATTATACCTTAACAACCAGCCACAGCAACTGCTCTTTTCACATGGATGGGGGATTCTCGACCGACTTCCCTGCAGCCCGAGGAGTCACCTGCACTTTTTATTTTTTTAACATGCGCTGAGATGTGTCTGGAAGATTCTTTTCAAAGCACTGGTGCTACGTGAGTCTTCTCGTGGCCCTCTGCACCCCTTGGGTAGCAGTGTGATGAGATTTCTGTTTTGCTCCCTCCCCCCTTTTTAAGTGCGTGCATTCTGCCTTCCCATATTCCACATGACTATCTGATAGGAGGATGAACTTTGCTTTGGAGCTCTCCAGCACGGAGCAATAAATTCTTGGACAAATTATGGCCTGGCTGTTCAAGAGAGTATAGGAGATGTCAGGTTCCTCCGTACTCTTGTGCACTAGAGACCTAAATCACAGGAGCAATGCTGGAAGCTGGACTGTTAACATCCCCTGTGCAAGATGGTGAGATTGGACAGGGTAATGAGAGGCCAAACCCTTGGCCCTGCCATCACCCAGTAGCATAGTTAGGTATATGCCCGACACAGGGTACTTGTTCCTGAGACCAAAGGGGAATCTGGCAGGCAAAACATGACTCCCCAGCTTTGCATCCTGCCTGCTGATCTCCTCCAGGGAAGCAGAATGGCCCTGCTGCCCCATGGTTGGGGTTCAGGACAAAGCCCCAATCAGGCCCTTAAGCAGAACCCAACCTTCCTTGCCCCTGTGCTGTTAAGCCAATTGCTTATGGGTGAAACCTCCAGACTGTCCCAATTCTCCTCTGCATTAAAGGATCCACACCCCGACAAAACAGTTTTGTGACTCTGCAGATTTGTGGGCATCAAGGGCGTAGCTGGAAAGTATGGCCCCTTTCCCAGGGCCCTTAAGTCATGGCAAGCCGAGTGTCAGAGCAGCCCTAAGGCTGCTCTAGCTTGGATGGAAGACCAGGTAGCTCTAGACAACTTCAAAATGCTCCAGAGCACAAAAGTGGCTCAAAGCTACCTGTGGCACTCTGTTCCTTTCTGTCCCAAGCACAGGCCTCCTGTGTCATCACAAGGCCTTCAGGGCATAACTCCCTTCTGAGTCTATCAAGGTTGCTTTTGATTGGTGTAGCTGGGTTGCAACGCAGTGACACAGCCACCTCCTCTGGCTGGTGCTGAGCCTGCGGCCACTGCGCCACTCCCAGCCTCTCCCAGCCCCCAGCTCTGTATGCACAGGCCAGCCCTATGTTATGTTTAATAAGGGGGAGTGAATTTTTCCTTTAACTGAGGCCTGGCTTGCATGTTTTTAGCCTCTTGCCTGGCTCTGTAGCCCTGGGACAGACGTGATTCTGTGCTCTTCAATCAGTGTGGTACAAATCTCCTCCTCTGAATAGTTTATCCAACCCAGAGGAGCTGGTTGCAAGATCGTCAGAAAGAAGCAACCCCCACAGCAGAGACGAGCTGGCTCTGAAGAAGCACTCCCTCTCCACCCATGGGTGACTCACAGAAGCACGCCAGAGGCGCACCACCCTGTTGTGCCCCTTCCAAAATTTTAATTGCTAAATAGGGTGGCTTCACATGCCCCTGCCCCTATCTCCCTGGATGGCCCTTTCTGCTCTACTCCCCCACACCATTCGACCCAGCTTCCATGTATTGTTTTTGATGAGACCACAAAAGGATTGCTTTCCTGAGCAATCTACCTGTCATTAGCAATTCGAGGCAGAGCAAGGGTTTTACAGGCGCCCTGAGTTCTCCGTGCTCTCTAGATCCAGCTACAAGGGGTCAGTTACAGGCTGCTCTCTGGCACCCTTGTTGCAGGCTTCTGCTGCTTGCTGTCTGCGTCTGCCTGCTTTCCTGAGATCTCCCTTGGAGCCATGTATTTTTCCTCGGGGCAATGTTACAGCAAAGTTCTCCAGCACTTGCTCAAGGAACCCCCTTGCCTGGTACTTTCAGAGCAGCAGTTCCCAACCTTTTCAAGATGGTGGCCCATTTTGACAATTCAGTAGGACTTTGTGCCCCAAGGCAATTCAAAACCAGGAGGCGGGGGGGTGTATTTCTCCCCTGGGAACCCTTTTTTTTAATAAATCTTGATTTCCCTCTCTCCCTCCACCACCTGGTCTTTCCTCCCTTCCTGCTCCCAGGCTTCCTTGCAGCCCCAAAACACAACCCACCCTGCTCCCAAACTTAAACCCCTTGCAGCCCCAAAATGCCCCCCCCCACCTACCTCACACAATTGCCACTGCAGCTCCCAGCTGCTCCTTCACCAGGCCACCACCACCTCTTCCACTCGGCTCCCCCACCCACTTCCTCTCCTCCTTCTCCAGCTCCCAGTTCCTGCCCTGCCATGCTGAAATGGGACTTAATTTCATTGGTTTAATGGCTGGATCTCTCCTGCTGGCCGTTAAACCAATTAAATTGAGTTCCATTGCATCAGGGCAGGGCAGGGCAGGGACTGGGAGCTGGAGGAGTGAGAGGCAGCAGCTGCAAATGGCTCCTTAAAGAGCCATATGAGGCTCGGAGCCGCCCAGCCGGCGACCCTTAGAAAATCTAATGGTAACCCATGTCTGGGTCCTGACCCATAGGGTGGGAATCCCTGTTTTAGAGGGGCCCTTGAGGTGGCAGAGCAGCATTCTTTCCATGGCACCTTCCCACTTGGGGCAATTTGATTACATTTTTTCATGGAAACAAATGTGCCCATAGCGTGGGATCCCTTGCTGAACACCTGAGCATTACAGGAGGAGTAGCAGGTTTACAAAATTTTTTGGGGGGTGTAGAATACCCAGCATCTTCTCCCGCCTCAGGAGGGAGTTTGGATGGGGGAAGGGTGCAGGTTCTTGGAGAGAGCAGAGGACTAGGGGGCATGAGGGTGGCAGGCTCTGGGAGGGAGTTTGGGTGCTGGAAGGGTGGGGATGGAGCTCTAGGGGGGGCTTGGGTGCAGGCTCTCGGAGGTTGGGGTTAGGGGTGCAGATGTGGGGTCTGGGCTTGAGGCTCTGGGAGGGAGTTTGGGGATTGGGGAGTAGGAGGGGTGTAGGTGGAGGTCTGGGATACAGGCTCTGGAATAGAATCTGGGGGTCTCACTCTGGCCTGGGGCAGAGTATGGGGATCCTGGATGCAGGCTTTTGGGGGGGGAGGGAATTTGGCAGCAGGATGGGGAGGTGGGAGAAGAGGGTACAGGCTCTGGAGGGAGCAGGATGCATGGGGGGAGCATGGGGGGAGTGGATAAGGGGTGCCACACTTACCTGGGGGCACCCCTCTCTGCTTGCCGCCTGTGGTGGGCAGCTAGCTTGTCTCAGGTGGACCCAGGCCATGAGGTTCAAATCCAGGGTTTGGGAGAATTCAAGTTTTGGTAGGGGACCCTCTCTATTATTAGCACTGGGGTAGCACAAAGGACCCTGCATTATGGAGCAGGACTCCATTGTGCTCGGGGCTGTAGGAACACAGGACCAAAAGGTCCATGCTCCAAAGAGCTTACAGTCTAAATATAAGAGACAACCGATGGGCACAGACTGGTGAGGGGGCAGGGTGGGGAGAACACTCAGACTATTTGTCAGCATGATTGGCAGAGATCTCAGCCTGCCTGCTATCTGACCCAGCCAGCCTAACAGCCATCGTCTTTCCTGGTGAAGGCTTTTCAGTGGAAAAAAATGTGGATGGCGACCAGGCCAGGCAGAAGAGTAGCAGACTGTGCTGTGCAGTAACCGGCCTGTTTGCTCCTGCAGGAAAAAGCCATCAGCATATGGGAGTCCAAGAACTTCTTCATTGAGCTGGATCCAATCCCAGGGGCTGTGGAAGCCGTGAAGCAAATGGCTGAATTGGAAAAGTAAGGACATGTTCACAGGGGTGCATGGTGTGTGTGTGTTAGGTGTAGCAGGGAGTTTGTGCTCTTGCCTTCTGCAGCTTGAGATCTGGTGGCCCAAATCCCAGTGGGTGAAAATCAATGTGATCTGAGGGTCTGTAGGCTCAGAGGGGGAGCTGTGTTAGTCTATAGCTTCTCAAATAACAAGTTGTCCTGTAGCACCCTAGAAACTAACACGTTTATTTATTGGGTCATGAGCTTTTGTGGGTAAGACCCACTTCCTCAGATTCAGAGCAGACAATTGGAATCCAGGATTTATAAAGCAGGGAGGAAGGAGGGATTACCTGTCACTTATAGGGCCAGTAGAAGGAGCAAATTATGTTAAGTGGGTTACGTGCCATTCCTGTGAATATCAAAGGTGGGGAAACTGCCCTTGTAGTGTGCAAGAAAATTGAGATTCCCTGTTAAGGCCTAATTTAAAAATGTCAAATTTGCAAATGAATTGCAGTGCAGATGTCTCCCTTTGTGATCTTGTGGTAAAATCCTTTTGTCGAAGAATGGTGACTTTCAAATCCATTGTGGACTGTCCAGGGAGGTTAAAGTGTTCCCCTGTAGATTTATGTGTATTCCAATTCCTGATGTCAGAAGAAAAGAGTGGCAAAAGCTGCCCCACGCCCCTCCAACAGCTACCAACACCTGCCCCTTCTGTGACAGGACCTGCGGCTCCAGAATTGGGCTGGTCAGCCATCAACGGACCCACAAATACGAGGGTGATATGACGACGTCCTACTCGTTATCGTGTGACCACCAAGAAGAGACAGTCAGATTTACGCCAAGTCAGCCTGTAATATTAGGCGCAGTTGTTAACCCTGATTTACAGCCCTCTCTGCTCTTCCAGCTCTGGGACTTCTTTTAGGTGAAGATTGCAGGGCATCAGTAGAACTCTTGAGAGAGCACTCTTTGTTAGCAGCTCATACACACGTGTTCACACGCCTCGGAAAATAGACTGGTCAAGTACTTGGCAAGACGTTCTGTCCAGGTTTGCGGTGGGTCAGTGTGTGTGAGCATCCTGTGAATGGAGGTTTCCAATTCTAACATGTAGGCTTCCCTGGGACCTGTAGCGTCTGAGCCCTCCTTGTGTCTGCCTCCTTTGTGCCCTCTTCTTGACTGTAAGCCCGTGTTATCTCAATGCCCGCTCACCAGCAATGCTTTTTAGTGTACGTACCTATTCAGTGTATGCAAGTTCCATCAGGGGCCTGGCATCTGTGTAACAGTTCCCAGGCTACCTGGGGCCACGTCCTGGATCCTACAGTGCTTTTAGATTTGGAAATGGGGTTTAATCAGTGAGTTTCCCCACTCTCACTCTCTCACTTTTCCCGGCAGAACTGACGTGTTCATCTGCACGAGCCCAATCAAGAAGTACCGATACTGCTCTTATGAGAAGGTAACCAATGAGTGAGCTCTGTGAGATACAGTGGAAGTGTGTGGAGAGGTGGGTGGGCTAGGTCTGGGTCGGGGTCTGGAGCATGCAGACTGGGCCCCAAAACACAAGGGTCACCCCTGGAATGTCAAATCTGTTGCTGGCCCGTGTCTTTCTCCAGCCCCACCCGCAGTCACTGGAGAACTCTTCAAATGTAGCTGGTCAATCACATGGCAAGGTCAGCACCTGTGTCTGGTGCATCCCAGATGATGCCAAAGCACTCTAAAGGCCATATGCACCAGAACCACTACATTCATCTACAGGACACAGCCGCCTCTGAGACGGAATGTGGCAGCTGTACATTTTAAACAGGACGTGATGTATGTACTCTCCAATTCAAACTGCGGGGAGAATTAAGATAGGCAGAAAGCATTTACCCCAGGCAGGTTGCAGGGCTAGTACCGACTGTCCAAAAAGTTCTTTGGTCTCTTCTGTAACCACATGTGAGAGCAGGGAGAGCCTTGTGGCAAATGCATAGCTTGGGGCAACCAGGACTCCTGGCTTCTGCCTTAATGCAGCATAGCAAGTCAGGAGAAGCCAGTTGACCTCACTTTGCTCATCTGCAAAATGTGGGTATTGGGGACTTGAACTAATTACTCTCTGTAAAATGTGCTGAAGTCCCTGGGCAGAAGGTGCTGTGGCAGACACTGGCATTGTAAGCCCTTGGGAGCTTGGGGCTACGTCTACACGTGCACGCTACATCGAAATAGCTAATTTCGAAGTAGCGACATCGAAATAGCCTATTTCGATGAATAACGTCTACACGTCCTCCAGGGCCGGCAACGTCGATGTTCAACTTCGACGTTGCTCAGCCCAACATCGAAATAGGCGCAGCGAGGGAACGTCTACACGCCAAAGTAGCACACATCGAAATAAGGGAGCCAGGCACAGCTGCAGACAGGGTCACGGGGCGGACTCAACAGCAAGTCGCTCCCTTAAAGGGCCCCTCCCAGACACACTTTCATTAAACAGTGCAAGATACACAGAGCCAACAACTAGTTGCAGACCCTGTATATGCAGCACGGACCCCCAGCTGCAGCAGCAGCAGCCAGAAGCCCTGGGCTAAGGGCTGCTGCACACGGTGACCACAGAGCCCCGCAAGGGCTGGAGAGAGAGTATCTCTCAACCCCCCAGCTGATGGCCGCCATGGAGGACCCCGCTATTTCGATGTTGCGGGACGCGGATCGTCTACACGTCCCTACTTCGATGTTGAGCATCGAAGTAGGGCGCTATTCCCATCCCCTCATGGGGTTAGCGACTTCGACGTCTCGCCGCCTAACGTCGATTTCAACTTCGAAATAGCGCCCAACACGTGTAGCCGCGACGGGCGCTATTTCGAAGTTACTGCCGCTACTTCGAAGTAGCGTGCACGTGTAGACGCAGCTTGGTTTTCACATTTCATCGCAATCCCAGAAACTCTCTATTATTAAAGCACAGGACATTTCGTAAGCAGAGAGCGAGCTGAACAAAGAGGAAGTCCACACCAAGGACCTTGCTGGGTGGAAGTCGAAGGGAAATCAGTGTCCCTTCTGGGCCATTAATACTGTTACCCCTTTTCACCCCAGCGGTTAACCACAGTTAGGAACGCTGCAGGTGGTTCCTATCAGGAGGAGACAATTCAGGTGTCGCTGATGCAATACTGTGTGTCTAAAAGACTGTACACAGTCCTGTTCCCCTCAATACAGTATGAATCAAACAGCAGGGGACAGTTTCTGTGCTCTCCGCTCCAAACCCTTTTCTAAACAGCAGTTCTGCTCTGCAGCTCTCCTCTTAAGCCACCTCGACACTTCCGGGAAGGTGGATCTGGTGCTTCTTTGTTTCCTTCTTTCTCTTCTTTGCTGGTTCTTTTCTCTCCCACACAGGCGCATGTAGAACACCCAGGGAAAACCCCTCCCCTCACCAAGTTCAGCTCCCTAAGAGGCCTCCCATGCAGTGACAAGTGCCTTTGATTTGGTTCAAAACCCTTGTTGTTTCTTACACGCATCCAAAATGCGGTTGGCTGCTGCTGTCAGCTGTTTCACTGAGGTTTGCCCCAATCCAAGTGTCCTCGGCTTGGTGTCCTCCCACCCCTGCGCCCACAGCCTCCTGTCATTCCTGACCATTGTCTTTTGGAGGAAACCAATGTCCAGCTCCTTGCATTCCAGCTGAGCTGGGGCCAGGCTGCTGGCCATGCCTGCCTGCCCCACCTCTCACACTGACTGCAGCACCCCTTTGCTTTCCAGTACGCCTGGGTGGAGAAGCATTTTGGCCAAGAATTTCTGGAGCAGATTGTCCTAACGCGAGATAAAACAGTGATCTCTGGTGATCTGCTTATAGACGATCGACCAGATATAACAGGTAAGGGAGATTAGACACTGTATAACTGTATGGTAAATCTGGGACAGGCAGGCTGGGCTTTCTCCCCTCCCTGTGTATTTTATCTTCTTTCTGAAACTTTTTGGCCAATGCCGAATGCCATACGTACATCAGGCTGACGCACAGCCACTGTGCTGCCAGTGACGTTGGGTGTCACGTTTTTTCAGGCCGTTATTGTCAAGCAAGAGCCCCCCAAACTCCTCGCATGCCGGTGCCTTCCAGCAATTGGAGCAGCATTTTCTGAGAGCCTGGGGCCTTTGGTTCCGGGGTTCTGGGTCAGCCCAAGGTGGAGAGAGGGTCTTCAGAGCTGGGCCTCCCCAGAGCACGGAAAGGCAAGTCTCATGAGTGCGATAGAGGCTGAGACTCAGGAGACGTGGATTCAGTGCTTGGTTCAATAGAGACTCCCCATGGGACCTTGGGCAGGTCACTTATGGCTCCTCTGCATGGTGCATCAGTCTGCACTGGTGAGCTGTCAGTCTAGTGCATACTGGTGCGTTGCACGCTAACTGGCTTGTGTGGACCCTGCAGGCGTGCCCAAACAGTTCCCTGGTGCACATTGATGGGGTTCCTTCCTGTTGCAAACCATTGAGTGTTTACACGCACTAGACCAGAGTTCCTTTCACTTTTTCAGACCACAGAACACCAACTGATAATATTTTGTATGCGGCACGCCTGTGAAAATTTTCTTCAAAAACTTGTTGTCAAACCAAAACCACCAGACTTCACTCGTTGGCGGCTTTTTTAAAAAAGGAAACACAACTGACTCTGTTTACTCATATCGGTGGAAATAATAAATTCAATAAACACGCCACAGATGCGCAGTGGCTGACATCAAGCAGCTGACTGACAGCGCAGCCGCTGCATCGCCATGGCGCGTGCGCACGCCGTGGGTTGTTGCTGGTTGCTATGACGCCGGAGAGCTAGGAGACGGTTAGAGGAGCGGGGAGGCTAACACGATGTCAGTCGAGCTCACTGCGTTGCCAGCCTACTACCGCTCTTGTGAGATGTAGAAATAAAATGACGTTTCAGTATTTTCCAGGACTGTTGTCATTGTAAAATGGTTATTTATTGTAAGGCTTTGAATTATTTTTCCAAATGCTCCCAGCACACCTGCCAGTTGTTTACAGAAACACTGCACTAGGGACCTGTTAGTTTGCACCACCAGAGTCTCCCCAGCTCAGTTAGCGTGCAACACACCAGTGTGCCCGACGTGTGTCACTGCACTGGTGCAGACTAATTTATGGTGTAGACAAAGCCCTTCACCTACCCCATGCCTCCACCCCCCTGTCCATGAAATGGGGATCCCACTTCCCTACCACTGCGAGGGCTGTGAGGAAGAAGTCCCTTAGCGACTGCGACTTATGCAGATGCTGCAGTCATAAGGACCAGGGCTGTACCACGCTAGATGGGGGTGTTTGGATATGGGCCCCTCTTAGATGGGATCCCAGGGTTCTGGAAGTGTGACATCAGCTCACAGACCTAGTGCCTGGCCCAGAGTCCTCAACAGGGTCCTGAGGATGCCAGGAGGCCCCTCCCTGAGCTGCTTTGTTCTCCCTGTCTTTCAGGTGCTGAGCCGAACCCCAGCTGGGAACACGTTCTCTTCACAGCTTGTCACAATAAGCACCTGTGGCTGCAGCCGCCCAGCAGGAGGCTCCAATCTTGGGCCGAAGACTGGAGGGCCCTTCTGGACAGCAAACGGCCATCACACAGCCCGGCCGTTTAAAGGGACTGGCTCCTGAGCTGAATGGAGCCTCGGTGAATTCTGGGGTGTCCAGCTCCTGGCTGAAAGCCACAGACAGGCAGCCTTGCTGGGCAGAGGAAGGAGAAGGGGCCCCAGCGGGGAGCCATTGTGGCAGCACTGACCCTGGAGAACATGGCCAAAAGGGGATTTGTGTTCATTAAGCTAGAGGCCACCAGGCCACCTGGGACCGGACCACCAGGAAGTGACAGGCTACAGGAGGATTCTAGGCCCATCCCGTTACAGGACGTCCTGTCGAGCATGTGTCTCCTTTGCACCCAGCTCTGTTTAACTCAGCGACCTCTCAGTGTGGGTGAGCGTGCCCACTCGTGACAGGAAACAGGGCATCTTTGATGGACTCACTGCTCAGCTTATTGTCTGGCAACCCTAGGACTAGCTTTGTGGTGCAGATTAATTTTTGAATACCCACCGCCCATCAGCAGGCAGTTCTGTCCCAGGGTGTGCCCCAGAGGGCTATCAGAATCCTTCTTCCACCATCCCTCCAGACACAAAGGATCGGTCTTCCCTTCCCCTAGTCCCCAGCCTGGGTCTTCATTCTTTGGCTCACCTGCTGTCACCACTCCATGGGGAGCATCTTTGTGCAGCGGCATTTGATCTGCTAATGACGGAGGAGGCAGCTTTTCCTGGCTGCTGTGCCTGTGCCTGTAAGAACTGCCTTGCAGGAGCATGCATGGGAGCATTGTTAAACAAGGTCCTTGGGGTCAGGATCCCCTGCACCCCCAGCCCAGAATCCCCATCAGGTGCACATAGATTCCCAGGGAAAGACCAACTCAGAGGATCAACGTACAGACTCTCCAGCTCTCCTGCCTGTCCCGAGGGGTCAGGAGGACTCTGCAAAAATGCAAAAGATTGACTGTGCCAGCGGTCAGAGAGCAACGACTCTTCAGAGGGGAAGGATCAGTATCCAAAGATGGCAGCCTGCACTCTCTCTCAGGCATGCTACATGTCCATTAGACGGCTGGATCCATGCCAGGGCTAAGAAGCCAGGTGATCAGGCTGCAGGAAGACGGGACCAGCTTTGATATGCCTGGGATCATAGTCCCCCTTGGGCTTCGTCGGTAGTGTCAGGGTGAGGGGAGGGTGAACGGAGCCAGCATTAGGATTTTGAAGCTCAACCTCTTCTTATGGAAGTAGCCTCCTCCCAAGCAGGATTCTTATGGTTCTGTCGTGACCCTCCTCATCGAATGTTGACAAAGCAACACAATGAGGCCTGAGTCTCAGAGGATTTAATGATCCTGCAGCCTGGGCTTGTGAAAATCAGCGTCCCATTGTTGATTTGAGGTCGGGGCAGCCCCAGTTCAATCATAAGGACCTGCTTCAGAGCTGCTACCTCGAGGGGGTCACACAGCTTGTGGACTGGTCACAGCACCATTGTTAGAAAAGGCTTGGATGGCAGTGTGGCACAGGCTGTGTGTGTGTGTGTGTGTGTGTGTGTGTGTGCACACGTGCATGCGCGTGTCAGAGTGTGGTGAGAATTTGCAACTACTCCCCCGGACTTCCTCATTTCACACAACATCTTAGGCAACAGCTCTGGCCTAACACTGTCTTCCGTAAGAGACCATAGGGAGGACTCTGCCAAATTCACGGTCATGCAAAAGGCATCACGGACTATGAAACCTGGCGTCCTTCCATGAAATCTGGCGTTGGGTGTACTTTTACCCTGTGCTGTGCAAATTATGTGGGGAGACCAGCATTGCTGAAAGTGGAGGCCCTGTCTCAAAAGCGAATTGCAGGGGGATCACAAGGTTATTTTAGGAGGGTTATGGTGTAGCTACCCTCACTTCTGTGCTGCCTTCAGAGCTGGGCACCTGGAGAGTGGTGGTCGTGACTTTGGCAGGGTGCCCAGCTCTGAAGGCAGCACCTTAGCAGCAGCTGTAAACCTGACAATATCATATCTATGTCGCCCTGACGTCTGCAGTGCTGCCTTCAGAGCTGGCTGGCCAAAGAATGGCAGCTGCTCATGGATGGCCCAGCTCTGCAGGCAGCAGCGCTGAACTAAGGGTGGCAATAACATACCATACCATCCTTCCTTCTGCGCTGCTGCTGGAGGTAGCTCTGCCTTCAGAGCTGGGCGTCTGGCCAGCAGCGGCTGCTCTCCCACTTTGCAGGTCTGAAGTCAATGCTGCTGCCAGCAGCTGCACAGAAGTAAGGGTAGCAATACCGTCACTCTCCCCACAATAACTTTGCAACCCCCCTCCTTTAATTCCTTTTTTGGCCCCCCCCGCCATTGCAACACTGGGACATTCCAGAATTAAATATCTGAAAACACAAAATTACCCTACTGGAAATCATATGACCATGAAATTGACCAAAATGGGCCGTGAATTTGGTAGGGCCGTAATCATAGGTGCTGAAACGAAGCGTGCTGCCCCCCCTTAGCTTGAAGCGTTCTCCATCAGCTACAGGATTTACAGTGTGGCTCAATGGTTCTCAGCATCCCCACTGTACAAATTGCTCCAGCTGTACAGAAGAGAGTGGGGATCCTCTAATCATCCATGGGCTATTATTTCCCCCCCCTTTCTCCCCGCTCGATGTAGTTCGTGGGCTGACTGGGGTTCTCCATCATAGTTGTTAACTCCTCAGTGTAGCTGCAGGCCAGGGAGCAAAGGGATGGGCAGGTTCCCCACCCCCAGAAGGGAAAGGACCAAGGGCGGAAGGGGTGAGGCTTAGGGCAGTCAGCCTTGCCCCCGCCCAGCGCTCCACAGCCTTTCAAAAGAGCCCAGGGGCAACTGCCCTCTTTGCTCCCCTGTTACCGGGGGTGTCAGATGGACTAACCTGCCTCTCACAAGCACTAACAGGAGCTCTGCCTTCCTGTGAACCCTTTCCCCAGAGGCTGTCCATTAGGACTGGGCACACTAATGGGGCTCAGAAGAGAGGGGGAGAAGATAGGCCTGGTTTAGCAAAGAGGTACCATTTAAACTGCTTGAACTCTGGCTGCGGAGCCAGGAACTCTTGGGTTTTTCTTTTTGTCCTGGTTCTGCCACCAATGTCCTCTCTAGCTATGGGCACATCACTTTACCTCCCTGTGCCGCCACTCCTGTAATAGAGATGTTCCTTGCGTAGGCTATTTCCGCCAGGGCCGTGCCCAAAACCTGCACAGGGAGGAGGAGGGTGGGGAGAGGAGCTGAGCTAAAAGACATTGCAGTAGCCACAGTTGGTCATTGGGTGCCTGAGTGTGCTTTGCAGCACTGGAATACTGGCCAACTGCAGGGTCCGGATGGCCGGTGACCGTTCGCGGTGAAACACTAGAGCATTGGAGTCCTGCTGCAGAGCGAGCAGAACCTGCCATCGCAGTTGGAACAATGAAGAGCTCCAGGTTGCGTTAATCCCCACCTCATCTCCCAGCCTGAGCAAGCAGAGGGCCCTGCCTATGCTGCAGAACTTTGCAACAGCCCTGCCAGCCTTCAGAGAGTGGCTTTGTTGAGCAGTGCAGAAAGGTCTCCTGGGAAGCCTCTTCCCTCTGCCAGGCTCATCCTGCTCTGCATCCGGAGTGTAAATGACCACTTCTGAGGCCCACGGGCCCAGCAGAGCCCGGCCAACCAGCCCATGCATTTCACACGGTACTCTTGGCAATGCAAAGGAGAGAAGGAGAACCCGGGCCCTCCCCACTTTTCACCATGAATGGACCCTGAGGGTTCCCAGAAGACGAAGGCTCCCAGGCAGGAGGGAAGCCATATGTCTGCAAACTCCTGGCCTGTTTCCTGCAGCGGCAGCTCTTCCCTGCCATCAGTCTTCGCACAGCCGCATTCCCTTCCTTTCTCTCAGCAAGCCTGTGACCAGCCTGGAAACCCTGAAGCCGGGTGGCACATGAATAAGCTGCATCCCTGATTATGGCGCAGTTGGCATTGTAGCTTAGCAGGATTTCCAGGACCTTGACATTGCAGTGAACAAAGATGGCCTCTCAGGATTCTGCCTTTCCTCAGCTTTTCCTCCTGGTGCCAAACCCCAAGCTGTCCTGGGGAGCCGCAGCTGCTGTTCTCCTTGGGGATTTCGAGCATGCGTCTCTGAGGGCTTGGACCCCTGACCTAGTGGGAAGGAGCTGCAGGGTTGGGTGCGGTTGGGGTGTTACAGATAGGAAGGGCTGTCTTAAAATTTAAGCCACCGTGTACACGCTTGGGGTGATAAAACAGGTATTGGAGCAGCCAGAGCCACAGCACACTGGAGCTGACTAGTTGAACTGCCTGGGACTCCAGGCTTGGCATCCTCAAGGGCTGCGAGAGATCTGGGCAGCTGCTGCTCAGTCCAAGCGCAGCTGACAGGAGAAGCTGGTGGCACCCTGTGGATGCTGCTGCTCCGCTCTAGTTGCCCAGCCTTTGAGGGCGTTGCACTTTTTTTCAGCACCATGTTTGTTTTGCTCACTGGCCCAGTTCTCCCTCCCGTTCACCTCCGCGTCCTTGGGGAAGGCTCATTTCCTAGGGGGGAGAACAGAATTAACCCGTGGTTACAGCTGCTCTTCAGCATTCTGGCTCTAGAAGAGGCTGGGTTGGATGTTGCGCTAGGCTGTGCCTATGGTTTTGCTTTCTCGTTTGGCTACTTTTTCCATGTCTGAGGACTTAATATTAGGCGTGAAATTAGCAGAGGTTTGGGCCTGATTTACAGTGATGGCACTTGGAGGAGAAAGATGCGTTTCCAGGGTTCTTCTCTCAGATCTATGCGCCCGTACCCACCCCTGCCGGCCACAAACTGAATGTTGGACCATATTCTCAGGTGTGTAAATCAGCATAGAGCCAGCAATGTCAGGGAAACAAGGCCAATTTACACCAGTCTTTAAAATAGTTCAGTTGTTTTGCTGTTCAAAGGGAGATGCATGGAAGCTTTTATTTTATTTTATTTTATTTCAGATTTATATTACAGATCTGTTCAGGATCATTGCACTAAATATTGGATTTTGTTGTCATTGCAGCGTATATGAAATAGAGTTTTAACATCCCTGCCATCAAAGTCAATGTGAAAGGTGAGATTTGCCCTCCAGGGCTCAGATGATTTTGGAGAAGGGTCGTGTGGCAACACACAACTGACTTTTCCTGCTTTCTTATGGCAATGACATTACAGCCCAATAGAGGGAATCCCTGTGAACAGGAATAGGGCCAGTAGAAGGCTATGATTTCTGTCCAGTGTCTTGCAGATATTATCAGTAAACCAGTAAAATACTACCAGGGCTGTCCTTACCCATCCTCAGAGTATGCAACCGTGTGAGGCTCCCTAAAATTTGGAGCCCCACTGGGGCACCCACCTGCCTCTTCCTATCCCTGTTCTGTGGCTCTGCTTCCTCCAGAGAGGATCTAGTTAACTTAAAAATGAAGAAGCTGGCCAGACTGATTAGCAGCACACTGAACCTGGGAAGGAGCCCTTCAAGCAGTAATAAAGCCACGTAACGGGCATTTGTCACCTCCATGTATAAATTCTGTTAATCTATAGGGCATTAGTTTAAAATTTGCTTTAAAATATTTCGTTAATGTGTTGCTGAAGATTAGAAAATCAAGTCTCTAAAGAATTGCCCTCTTGGGCTGCTGTTGGGCATAAGGGCACCAGTTCAGTAATGCTACATAGAGCCCCAGAAATCCTAAGGACAATCCTGAAGACTACTTCACAACAGCCGTGTCTACACGTGCACGCTACTTCGAAGTAGCGGCACTAACTTCGAAATAGCGCCCGTCACGGCTACACGCGTCGGGCGCTATTTCGAAGTTAACTTCGACGTTAGGCGGCGAGACGTCGAAGTTGGGACCGTGTAGTCATTGCGCGTCCCACAACTTCGAAATAGCGGGGTCTGCCATGGCGGCCATCAGCTGAGGGGTTGAGAGACGCTCTCTCTCCAGCCCCTGCGGGGCTCTATGGTCACCGTGGGCAGCAGCCCTTAGCCCAGGGCTTCTGGCTGCTGCTGCTGCAGCTGGGCATCCATGCTGCAGGCACAGGGTCTGCAACCAGTTGTCGGCTCTGTGTATCTTGTGTTGTTTAGTGCAACTGTGTCTGGGAGGGGCCCTTTAAGGGAGCGGCTTGCTGTTGAGTCCGCCCTGTGACCCTGTCTGCAGCTGTGCCTGGCACCCTTATTTCGATGTGTGCTACTTTGGCGTGTAGATGTTCCCTCGCAGCGCCTATTTCGATGTGGTGCTGCGCAACGTCGAAGTTGAACATCGACGTTGCCAGCCCTGGAGGACGTGTAGACGTTATTCATCGAAATAGCCTATTTCGATGTTGCTACATCGAAATAAGCTACTTCGATGTAGGCTTCATGTGTAGACGTAGCCACCAATGAAGATTGTGCCAGACCACCAATGAGCAGAAAGTACTGGACAGATGTGTCTCATTATGGCAGAGAGGTATGCATCACACACCAGGGAGGTAGGACGTGCAATTTCCTGCTTACATTATAGAGTTGGTTGTCCCCGTTTTGTACTCCTGGTTAGCTGTCTGTCTAGGGTTTGGTACCTTTCCCATTACTGGGATAGCTGAGCATCTCTGCCACAGACTTACCAGGTGACCTTGAGGAAATCACCCATTCCATGTCTCAGTTTCTTCATCTGCAAAATTCGGATAATCCCACCTACTTCCCAGTGGTCCTGTGAGGAGGAGCTGGACAGTGTCATGTGCTTTGAGGGTCTCAGTCAGAGCATGCTCTGAAATGTATCATTAATGCCAGGCTTCCTCTTGGATGGGCACAGGAGTCACACTGGGGAAGGGTTCAGGGCCCAAACTAAGGACGTTGTGAAAATGCTGATCTTTGCAGCAAATGCTTCTCATTTCCCCAGGCAGCAAGAGTGGGGACCAGGCCCTCCCTCCCCAATCCAGAGACCAAGACCTTTGGTTGTCCCATTTCTAGTCCTTGGTGTTGGGTGGGTTGGTGTGTAAAGTGCATATCCTGTGGGGCTTCTGCTGGATGCAGCTGCCATGTATGAAGAGACAGAGTGGGCAAAGCATCCTCTCCTAGCCTACTGAAATGAGGAAACATGGCGGGCGGTGGCCTCTGAGCCAGTCAGGCACATCCCAGGCAGTGATAAAGACCGAGGTCTGAGTCCTGAAAAGTACAGCACGAGCCTGATCTCAAGCTGTACTTGGAGGGAACCCCTGGAGAGACTTGTGCCATGGCCTAGCAGCCCAGAGAGGCACCAGGGAGTGTGTCTCACATCCTGAGCAACGGGATTTGCTTGTAAAATTAAAGGGTTGTAGTTCAGCTCATGGGTGAATTGGTGCTTGTTCTTCTATTAGGCTGACAGGGCATTAGCCCTTGTATTGATTTGACTGAACTGGGGGAAGACCAAGGAGACGGGAGGTCTCCTTCAGGTGTCCCCACCTTGGCAGTTATCAAACAGTCAGACCTCTGAGGGCTGATGGGTCCGGACAAGCGCCCACAGCACAGCTCTGCTCTGCTCTGCTAGCACAAGTGACACCGAACGGCTCCTGTGTTATCAGGCGCCAAGGCTTGGCTGGTCCATGGGGAACAAACTGCCTCCCCCCTGCTGGCTCGGGAGCCAGGACTGAGGTGGCGGCGTGGCGGATGGATGCATTAGCGCTGGGGCTGGGGATCAGCTCCCCGCCTTCATGGCTCTGAGTGCAGCGCTAACCTCACTTTCAAGAAACAATTAGATTTGAGAGAGATTTTTGCTCTTTGGGCTCAGAGTCCCTAATTCATTAGAATCAATGACAAGATTAGACAGGTTGCCAGAGGGCAGAATCGAGCGCATGTATCCGGGGGCTGAACAAGCCCAGGAACCAGGTTTAGCCATGAGAAGTTACCAGGGCATTACCAGGCCTTGTTATAACCATCCAGCTCCAGTGACTGGCTCCATGGCCAGATTCTCCTCTCACACCAAGGTGAGGTGTATCCCCTGAGGTCAGCAGGACTTCAGGGGTGTAAAATGAGTGGGAGGCCAGGATCAGGCTCTATGGCTCTGATTCTTATTTTCCATGCACTGGTGTCGGGCCCTGCAGTAAATGGAATGGCGCTGTAGGAGGTGAGAGCAGAATCAGGCCCCGTGTGCTTCATGTCGAAGCCAGCTATCCTAGCAGTGAGGCCTCACTGCAGGGCCCCAGGGTGTCTTGCTCTGGCTCCACAGCATTGACCAAAGAGATTTATTGGGTCCCTGTTTCGAGGCCGTGAAAGAGGCTATAAAGGGATGTGAAAATCCTATGGAACGAGCTCACGTGTTTTTGAAGGGATGCATGTAGTTGTGTGGCACGCAATGAACATTTAGCAAAACCTGGATCTGTATTGTGTATCCACCACCTCTGGGATCTACAGGGGACCTAATGCAAAGGTGCTTTGAGGAGGCCCAAGTCCAGCCCTTCCTAAGGAGCGGGAAAGACGTAACCCTGTCCTCACTATGGGACGCATCCTTTCTAGTGCATGGGAGAGATGTGGGGAGAGTCACGGAGCAGGAGGGACAAGGCCCTCATGTCAGACATGTACCTGAACGTCTTGGGGCAACCTGAACCTGTGGCCTTCTGGCTTTGTAATGGATGAAAAACTCCTTTCCCTGCCCCAGCACTGTCACCTTCAGAGCTGTGAAATCCTCACATTCCTCTCACCCTTCATATGCCATTTCTGCAGGCAGGGCGTGTTCTTCAGTTCCTTTCTCATGAATCACATCCAGTGTTCCTGTAAGCTGAGGGCAGCGAACCGGAGAGATTCAGGTGCCGCCTAGAGCCTGCGCAGCCATCCACAAGAGGCAGCATGTCTTTCTATTGGTGGTGCATGTCTACACGTGCCTTGGGGCACAAAACAAAATTTATTCCACCCATGGATGGAAAAAAAAGAATACGGGGAATACTGATCACGTCCCCAGCATGGGGAGTCCTGGGCTGGTCCCCTGTGGCTTCACCTTATCACAGCACAAGTGCTGCAACGGGGCAGTTGGGGCCCGGTTGGCCAGAGTGTTGAACACTGACAGCACCAAAGGCAGCAAAGGAAGCTGCAGGGGGCTCAGCTCCTTGAAAATAGAGGCCGTTGGTTTTCTTCCGTCCCACCTGTATCACCCGAGGATGATGCTTTCAGGAGCTAAAGCTCCTGGAACCTCTGGTGCTGAAGAAAATTTAGCACAAGGGTGCCTGCAGAGGTTGGTATCATACTGGAGGGCAGCCAGGAGCTGGGAACTGAATTTTATGGGTCAGTCCCACCTGGAGTACATAGCACAAGAAACCTGTCGCCAGAGCTTGTCCCCCACTACCTCCTTCCACTCAAGAGAGACAGCTGGAGAAAGCAGGGAGGCTCTTGTTTGAACATACAGTGAGTGGTCACCGATGTCATGGGTGGAGCCGATTCAATGGCTTAGGCATGAATGAGAGATTGTGGGAAGGTCCTTGAAAGCCCAGACAAGCAGTGAATAATATTTGATGCCTACAGACAGGGAAATAGTAGAGAGATGCAAAGAGGGGGTTGACCTGGTCAAAGTGGCTATCGCTGTTCTCTTTGTATAGATAGAAAAGACCATATCTTAAGGGGCAGCTACGTGCAGAGTACAGTCATTGGACACCCAACTAGTACAGGTGTAACTAGCTATATTGTTGGGGAGTCACAGCTTCAGGCTATGTCTACACTAGGCAAAATAAGTTAAGTGCAGATATGCAATTCTAGCTGCAGCAGTTGAGGAGCTAGAATTGACATATCCGTACTCGGCTTATTTGGTTGTCCTTACTGAAGAAGGTCAACTGGAGAGTTTCCCCTGTCGACCTCCCTTAGTCCTTGCATCTCGCAAGCAGTTGAGGGATTGACTGCGACCTTTGATTTTGCTCGTTCCTACCAGACACACAAAATTGAACCCCAGAAGATCAACCCTGAGCGGGTTGATCTTCCAGGCTACTGTAGACATAGCCTAAGTCAGTAGAGCGCCCTGCACACCTGAGCCCAAATCTCTCCAGAGTGGCCACACAAGCGCACAGCTTACAGGGCTGCTGGTGGTGCCTCCTGCTCTACTTGTAAGCAGTTTCTAGATCTCAGCTCCTCTACCCAGCCTATGGCAGGGCAGGTGCTTCTCCACATTCTCAGGTGCCTGTGTGTTCCACACAGGTCTCCCATCCAAATCCTGGCCCCATCTTGCACGCTAGAATGTGAGCGCAGTCCAGCATAATCTTACTCTGAGCCATGCTGAGCTAGTTTGCTTGATGATAATTTTTCTGCATGTGACAGAATGACCATTATTGGACTGTACATTGCCACAAGGTGTCTTCCCTTACTCATACTGCACAGGTGCAAGGTACGATCAGCATTTTGCAGCTGTTTAGGTCATATGTTAGTGACAACACCAGGGGCAAGTCAGTGGAAGGCTGCTTTTTCGTACCCTGCAGGGGAGGGCAGGAAAGACAGAGAGAAGGGGAGAGAGACCTTTGGCCAGTAGGTGGTGCTACAATACCATAGACATATAACACACCAAAAATAATGGCTGGGATCAAGTTTTAAAGAGCACCTCTCCACCAACAGCTGATGTTCCTGTAAGTGTCCACTGGAGGAGGCTGTATGATCAAATGTAACACTCTGGGAACTTTAACAGAGAGGGAGCCGTGCTAGTCGATACACTATCAAAACAAAAAGCAGTCTAGCTGTCCCACGAAAGCTCACCTAATAAACTATTTTGCTAGTCTTTAAAGTGCTACTTGACTGCTTTTTGTTCTGGGAACTTTGCTCATTCTCATAGACACCTGTTGCACATGCTCCAGGAGGAAAGTGGGTAGTTTCTTCCGTCACTCTCGCTGTTCCCCTCACACATTTTATGGGGTCCCAAGGCAACTGGCCGGGGTGGGGAGAGACCAGGAAAAAGTAAACCCCTTTCTTGTATTCCGGCCTTGCAGTTTGTCACTTGGAAGGGCAGAGTGTTTAGTGTGGCCACTTACAGGCCTCCACTGTGATATACGAGCGTCAACCAGCTGCCAAAAAAGAGACAGAGCTATTCTTTGACTGCCGTGCTAAAGAACATTTCCGTAGGTCCCAGCAACATATGCTACAAGCTCAAGATCCCGTCTCCAAAGCAGAGCAAGGCAATGGCAGAATTAAGCATGATTATTTACTGCTTTGCTGTCCTATGGCACCTTCCACCCAAGCTCTCAGAGCTCTTTACAAGCACTAATGAGTTCATTGGAAGCAGATAGGTCAGTAATGAAACAGGGAACAGTCAGGAGTTACAGTGGCATGTTTGTGCATTCTCTAAAGAGTCCAGCTTCAGACCAGCAAGGAATCTGGTTTGAGAACGCTTCTAAGCCCCTGTGTGCATCAGTTCTCTTCTCTTGCATTGTCCATCAGGCAGGTGAACATTGCTGCCCCTGTAAAACCTAGTCTGGAGAAGAAGAAGGGAAGATATTGCCCCAGAGGGACCCAGGCTTTTGCACTGTGGTTGTAATTAATCCAAGGGGCGGTCTTTCTCTCTGAGGGCTGCTTACCATTGTCAGTCCAGGAGAGGTAACTTACGAGTCCCTCCATGCAGCCTGCACTATGGGGGCAAAGTCAACCCAGGTGTGGCCACCATGAACCACAGACATGCCTGATGTTTTATGCACTGCTTGCAATGCCAGGCATAAACGCAAAATCTTTGTCAGCTGCAGCAGTTGCTCGTGAGTGCTGCCCTGGGAGGAGAGACACAAAAACAAGCCAACACAGAACCATGCAGCCAGCCACTAAGCAAGAATTAATGAGCCTTGCAGGTCACCCTGAAAACTGCCCGGCTTGTGCTCTGGCGTATCACCAGGGAAGGCAGATTCCAAAGGCGATGACTTCACTGAGAACGCCTGGGTCAGGGAGTGCAAAAGCGTGGAAAGCAGGTAAACACCCAGCCAGGAGGGAGAGAGAAAGTTGGCTCTGAGATGAGGTGGGTTGAGGGCCTCATGCCAAGGCGAACCGAGGTAAGGGTCACTTGGGATGATTTCAGTCCACAGAAAAACCAGTTGGATAAACCCCTGGGAGCCACTGATGTGTTTCTAAGGCCCATACTGAAAATGTCACCAAAGAACTCCTAATTAAGCTGGCATTCATAGGCAGCCTAGTGATGCTGGAAAGTCTTTGAGCCAGTTAGGAGTCTTATTCCGGCAGCTGCTTCCGACACAGAGAGATACGGCCCTCACTCTGAAGTAAGCAGAGAAAGCCGACAACACACAGCAGGTGTGGGATCAGACAGACAAACAAGATTTTCTACAAGTATCAACCCCTCCGGGTGACCTTCTGCCCCAGACATCGACCCGCAAGCTAACTATTTATTAGGGTATGTCTAGACTGCCACAGGAGCTGGGCTTGCTACTAGATCAAAGCTAGTGTGTGTTACAATAGCCATGAGGCCCCTATGGTGTAGAGGACCCTGGGTACATGCTCCCTCACTGCCTTAGATTGACTGGTGTTTACTCAAGCTAGCCTTGATCTGTGTGGATGGGGTGAGCTTCCACACGCTGGAGTTACACCTCTGACTGAAGCATAGCCGTAACTGAAGAGGAGGAGAGGGCCTGAGGAGAGAGTTCCCCTACGGGTTTCCATGAGCAAGGAGCAGAAGGCCCAAAGGCATCTGTGGGACCAACAGGCGCCTGGTGTTGGTGTCCACGGTGAAGCTGTGAGGCCCCATCAGCAGGGCAGGGTGGAGTTGCGAGGGGACCATGACAGGACAATACATTGAAGCAGCATGGGACAGAAGAGGAGTCGGTGGAGCTAGAAGGACTGTGGAAGGCCAGGGCAGGGTTGGAACAACAGGCAGAGAAAAGGCTCTCAGCGACTGGGTTCAAAACAACAGGGGCGAGGGAGGTGTCCGGGTGGAGAGCTCAGGATGGGAGAGGAGGGGAGAACATAAGAACAGTCATACTGTGTCAGACCATAGGCCCAGTGTCTTGTCTTCCAACAGTGGCCAATGCCAGGTGCCCCAGAGGGAATGTACAGAACAGGGAATCATCAAGTGATCAATTCCCTGTCACCCATTTCCAGCCTCTTGCAAACAGTGGCTAGGGACACCATCCATGGCCATCCTGGCTAACAGCCATTGATGGACCTACCCCCCATGAATGTATCTAGTTCTTTTTTAAATTCTACTATAGTTTTGGGCTTCACAATATTCTCCAGCAAGGAGTTCCACAGGTTAACGGTGCATTGTGTGAAGAAATATTTCCTATTGTTTGTTTTAAAGCTGCTGCCTATTAATATCCTTTGGTGACCCTTAGTTGGAGATTTTTAGTGGGCACCCAGAGAGAAGAGGGTGGGTCTCTGAAGAGTTATGGATAGGGCCCTACCAAAGTCACAGCCAGGAAAAACTTGTCCCAGATTATGACCTCTGGTCTCTCCCCTTGAAATCTGGTCTTTTGTGTCCTGTTACTTCATACTAGACAGATTTCCTGGGGAAAATCAGCTTTTCTCAAACTGCAGGTCCTGACCAACAGGGAGGTGCTGGGGTCCCCACTGTATTTCAGGGGGCATATGCCATTACCACCTGTCCTTCTTCACTGCCTTCAGAGCTGGTGGCTGGAGAGCAGCAGCAGTTGGCCAGGCACCCAGCTGTGAGGGCAGCACCCTGCTAGCAGCAGCACAACAAGAAGGGTGGCAATGCCATACCAGGCCAGCCGTAGATCTGCCCTATCGCTGGGGGTGGCTCTACCTTCAGAACTGGGTTCTCAGCCGGCAGCTGCCGCTCGCTGGCTGCTATTCTCTGAAGGCAGTGCCGCCGCCAGCAGGAGCAAGGTCTGCAGTATCACTGCCCCCATTACAATAGCCTTGTGATCCCCACCGCCTCTTTTTGGGTCAGGAGCCTTACAATGAGAACATTGCGAAATTGAAGATTTAAAAAGCTGAAATCAGGAAATTTACTATTTTTTAAAAAATCCTAGGGCCATGAAATTGAATTCTGAATTTGGTAGCATCTTAGTTATGGAGGAGGAAGCAACAAGACTTGGATCTGGTCTGGATGTAGAGAAAGAGGATGAATCAAAACTGTCCCTGGGGCAGCTCAGGAGTTCTGATTTGGCCACCTTACGTTAGCCCTGAAGACCCGTCATTCAGGAGAGAAGCGGAGCTGGGTGCAGGGAGCCAGGTCAGCATAGAAATTCTGCTCTGCAAGTCATCCGTGTACAGGGAGGTTAGCTGAGATTATGCTGGAGAGGGAGCAAACCAGAGATAGGAGGAAGGCAGTGCCTGCTCTCATCAGGCAGCGGTGGGGCTTTTGGTGATGAACAACTCAGTCCAGCTGCAAGAACTACTGGCCTATGTTAGAAGCAGCACTTTGTCACTCCTAGGAGTCTCAGTCCCCACCTAGTGTCTATGGTCTTGATGGACTGAGAAAGTCCCTTGGCTGCCAAGCATCACCTGCATCTTGAAGGACAATGGACCAGTGCTGAGGTTAGCCTGGGAGTACAGCGCACATTACACCATTTGCTGCTCTGTGCCCTGCAAATGGGCCAGGGACCTGGGGTGGGAGGTACAGCAGAGTGACAGTGCAGGCATGCAGGGATAGGGCTGGTGCACACACAGTGGGACATGACAGGTTAGAATCGCCAGGCGCTGGACTCCCCTGGCTGGAGGTCGATGGGATTTCTTCCTGCATTGAATGGAAGTGCCAAATGTTGCTGTCCCTGTGGGACGTAGAACACCTCTTACTGGAACACAGCACGTAGGAGGGGTGTAGGTCACACACATACAGGGCTGGCTCAGGTTTCTTGTCATCTCCAGGCCCTGATGCACACTGAGTTCACCTGCCTGGCAAAGGTCCTCGGGTGCATCTCTGGGGCTGCATTCGGGGAGAGCTGCTGACGCCTGTGGAATGTGTTTTATTTGAAACAAGCCTGCCCACATCTCCTTTCTTCCCAACGTGGCTGTCCGCCGCCCTGGGCAGAGCGGGTGCTGCTCGCAGACCTAGCGTTCTCTTATCTGAAAGGGAATCTTTTCAGGCTGGTTCTTCTCCGGAGAAGGTCAGGCGGGTTTGCTGCCAGTTCAGGAAACACTGGGCTGTCTGGCAGGATTACAGAGTGGAATGCTCCTCCGCAGGGCACAAGCAGCTCACTCGAGAGAGGTGCTGGTTCCTCCCTGATTCTTTGCTGGCCAAGCAAAGCTGGAATCATGAGCCCTTGAATGGGAATCTGAGCACTGCCTGCCCCAGTTCTGTCGACTCTTTCCCCCTTCCTCTGCCTTTCCTGTATGCCAGCTCCAGCTGCACCCACTCCGCAGGCATGCAGGCTGACATTTGCAGAAGTGTCCAGCGGGGCTGCATGCCGGTGCTTTTAGGGGCACCTCAGAACCTGATTTGCAGACAGCATTGTTCATTTGCTGTCCCCTATTGACATCAACCTATTGGGCAGATGTGTGGCCTTTCTGAAAAACAGGCCTGAGGGCTCTCAGGTTGGGTTCCCCAAAACTGATATACACCCCCCAAACTGAGGAGCCATTTTTTACCACAATGCCCCTGTGGCCCAGATGGGTCATATCATCTGACACAGGGCCTGATACCAGGCCAGCCTCTGACCTATCAAGATATAGGTGAATAAAGAATAGTCGCAGCAAACATAGAGCCTGTTCCTTGGAAGCCAGCCTTGTACTCTCCATATACCAAGGAAACACAACTCCCCAGGAAAGCACGTCACTCCCCTGCCAAAGAGCAAAGCAAATCCCAAGGAGCTCAGGGCTTCCAGCTAACCATTAAATCCTCCAGCCCATGGGCCCATCACACATGCTGAGGATTTGCCAGGGCACAGCGCGCTGCGTTCCAGGGGTCAGGTCCTACACATGGCAACACCAGCTACGTTCTCCTGCTGTGTGACATTAGCTGCGTCTACACGTGCACGCTACTTCGAAGTAGCGGCACTAACTTCGAAATAGCGCCCGTCACGTCTACACGCGTCGGGCGCTATTTCGAAGTTGAAATCGACGTTAGGCGGCGAGACGTCGAAGTCGCTAACCCCATGAGGGGATGGGAATAGCGCCCTACTTCGACGTTCAACATCGAAGTAGGGACGTGTAGACGATCCGCGTCCCGCAACATCGAAATAGCGGGGTCCTCCATGGCGGCCATCAGCTGGGGGGTTGAGAGATACTCTCTCTCCAGCCCTTGCGGGGCTCTGTGGTCACCGTGGGCAGCAGCCCTTAGCCCAGGGCTTCTGGCTGCTGCTGCTGCAGCTGGGGGTCCGTGCTGCATATACAGGGTCTGCAACTAGTTGTTGGCTCTGTGTATCTTGCACTGTTTAATGAAAGTGTGTCTGGGAGGGGCCCTTTAAGGGAGCGACTTGCTGTTGAGTCCGCCCCGTGACCCTGTCTGCAGCTGTGCCTGGCTCCCTTATTTCGATGTGTGCTACTTTGGCGTGTAGACGTTCCCTCGCTGTGCCTATTTCGATGTTGGGCTGAGCAACGTCGAAGTTGAACATTGACGTTGCCAGCCCTGGAGGACGTGTAGACGTTATTCATCGAAATAGCCTATTTCGATGTCGCAACATCGAAATAAGCTATTTCGAAGTTGGGTGCACGTGTAGACGTAGCCCTAATGGGGAAGGAGGAAGGCATGTGATGGGCTCCAGGTCACAGCCTGGGAGACGTGATTCCTTGTGGGCTGCCTAGATGCTCCCAGTGCAGAGGTCCTAGCTCAGCCCTGCAATATCCAGAGGCAGCTCCCATTCATATCAAGGGAGTTACGCTTGCTGACGCCAACCCCTCATCCAGTCCAGTGATTTACCATCCGGCTTGCTGAGCACAAACCTCGAGGGCTCTGATGCTGCCAGTTAGCGCCTCCTGCTTTCTGTCTCTCCTCCTGCTGTTGTA
Organism: Carettochelys insculpta; assembly: GCF_033958435.1. Lineage (NCBI taxonomy): Eukaryota > Metazoa > Chordata > Testudines > Carettochelyidae > Carettochelys > Carettochelys insculpta. The sequence continues at coordinate 32,238,877 of NC_134152.1, forward strand.
CCCTGTCCAACACCCGTGTTAACAGCTGGAATGATGCACTGCTGGGTTATCCAATAGCTGATACTGGGGCATGTATGCTGCCATTGTAAATACCATTGAAACCCTCCCTCCGTTGCATGCGTCAGGCCTGCTAGGTAACACCTGGGGCACCTGTCAGCCAAAGCTGTTGGCTACCATCAGAAATGCAAGGACCATGAGCCTACTAAGGATGATCGGCAGTGTTGAAATCTGTTACTACTGCTTTTATGTCTGTGTATTCACATTTATATACCGATTAATAAAGCTTTTACATTCTACAGACGTATTGTCTTACATGGGCCGAAAGGTTTTATTTATTTTTTTTTAATACTAGCACAACCAAAATTTCCATCGGTTTGGATTACGTTAGACGGGTTGGGCGGAGGAAGTCGAAAAATGGGTCCCAAGGTAAAAAGTTTGCTCACCTCTGATCGAATGACCCTGCAATGATTTGACTTGCAAGCCTTTTGTTCTCTTGATCACCAGGCTCCCTCTGTTTGTAAGCAAAGCTGGGAGCGGCACAAACTGTGGCAGGTCAGAGCTGTCTCTGGAGCCCGGGCAGGTGCTTTAGTTATAATTCGTGTATGAATTCCAGGGGTTCAGACTTTGGGTGGGGAGGTTTGCAGGGCACCATAGCACTGCTGGGACCTGTTACCTCGCCTGCACATCGGTGAGTGTGTGCACACAGGAAGAAACAAGAGACTGTGTTTGAGGATGGAGATTAGCCTTTCCAGACCTGCCTGAGCTGGACTGGCTTAGCCAACAATGCCTCAATAACAGAAATTTCCCCTCCCACCTGCCTAGTTCAGGAGCTGGCAGGTGGCTGTGATAACATGAGAGGATAAATATTGAGAGGGTCTCTCGCGCTTTCTAGAGCTCTTGTCCCTGTGGAGGCCTGACGCATAATTAGGGCTCTACCAAATTCAAGGTCAATTTCATGGCCGTCGGATTTGCAAAATCATACGTTTCATGATTGCAGCTCTTTCAATCTGGGAGTTCAGAGTGTTGGAGTTGTGGCAGTCCTGGCCCAAAAATGAATTAGGGGCTCACAAGGTTATTGTATGTATGTATCGAGGTGTGGGGGAGAGAGGTACTGCTAGCCTGACTTCTGCGCTACTGCTGCTGCTGACAGTGGTGTGTTCAGAGCTGGGCGTCCAGTAAGCAGCAGCTGCTAGCCAGGAGCCCAGCTTGAAAGGCAGAATCACTGTCAGCAGCTGCGCAGAAGGAAGTCAGGCCTGGTATGGTGTTGCCACCCTTACTTCTGCACCACTGCCTGCAGAGCTGGGCCCTCAGGCAGCAGTTACCACTCTCTGGCCACTCAGCTCCGAAGGCGGCAGCACAGAAGTTAAGGCGACAAGGCTATGGTATGACCACCCTCACTTCTGCACTGCTGCTGGTGGGGTGCTGCCTCCAGAGCTGGACATCTGGCCAGGAGCTGCTGCTCGCCAGTTGCCCAGCTCTAAAGGCAGGGCTTAAGCAAGAGTGGTAATATTGCACAAACCTTCCTCCCACCTTAAAATAACCCTGCAACACTCCCCTGCAATGCCCTTTTGTGTCGGGATCTTGAAACTGAGCATGAAATCTGTGGAGTCTAGGGTAAAATCACACAAAGGCCAGATTACATCAGTGGGGGGAGAGGGAGGGGAAAGAGCAGATTTCACGGTCTGTGATGAATTTTCTATGGCTGTGAATTTAGTAGGGCCCTACACAACATTCTCCAAGGAAGATCATCCATGGAGGCAGGTCTGCTGCTGCCTGGTAACCACTGGGGCCTCTTGTAGCCAAACAGCATGTGAAGACTCCTCAGGGACCAGCTCAAGGGGTTTAGTCACACTGAGGTGCTGGAGAAAGATTCAGCCGGTGGGAAAAGGCAAAGAGTTGAAAGCTAGCGGAATTAGAGTCCCGCAGAGCCCATTTGGCCATGCACTCAGCCTGCCCTGCCCCGCCAGCTGCTCCTCACCCCACAGCAGTGCTACCATTTCTCCTGCCTTCTTGCCGCACCCCACTTGCCTCCCGTGTGGCCCACGGGGCGCTCACATAGCTGACAGTCCCCATCTCCCTCATGGTAGAGGCAGGAATGACTCTCTGTATTCTCATCCCACCGTCTCCAACGCAGGCTTGGCGGAGACGAGGGACAGTGGGATTTCAGAGAAGAAGATCCCTCCCCTGCATCAGCTACATTTGCCCAAAGGGAGAGGTGTTGAGTCTGCACCCTGTAAGTGTTTTCACAAAGGAAGTGATTCATTGCCGAAGGAAGGAATTTCTTATTTCCCCAAGCAGCTCAGGCCAGGCGTGAGGGGAGGAGATTTTTCTTTCTTTCTGTCTTTCAGTAGAGCCAAGGTCAGGCCTGGATGCGCTGCCTTCAGGACTTGTGCAAACGCAGGTAGACCCACTATCTCTGTCCAACACTGGGAGCTGTGTTTGTCTGGTGTCCCTTCCCCCTGCCTGCCAGAGCTGCTTCCCTCATCAACATCAACATCCCCTCCTTCCACCACAGAACACTCTGTGCAGGAACTCAGCTGTGCTGTTTTTCAAGGGAACACGGGAAATGGTGGCTATTCTCGCAGGGGGCCAGTGTTCTCAGCCCCTCCTGGCTCTGGCTCTGGGAGGCCCTTGGTGCTGCTCTTCCCAGAGTAAAAGTTTCTCCCACACTCGGTGAATTTTAGAAATTCGTGGCCAGTCATTTTTTAAAGATTCCACCTGGGTGTTGGGGTGAATTTATTCCCTCTCCATGTGGGGAAGCTGGATATGGCCCCAGGATGAATCAGCGTGACGCAGGGATGGCTCCTGAGGGCAATGAGCAATATAGGGGGGCCAGCCTCTTACCAACAGCTCTTGTAGGGAAAGGAAACCCTAGCCACAGAAAAACCATTGGCAACTTCGGAAGTCTTTGCAGAACTGGCTTAGATCCATTCCAGAGCTTCCTCCATGGAGAGCTGCAGCTGGAGCCGTCACAGCTCCTGAGCTGGGTAGGGGCCGGCGCTGGATATTTTCAGGGCCAAATTAACTTTGTCACCCCAAGGAGAGATGAGTGTCCAGAAGGGCCCCACTGCTAGGTCCACAGCTGGCAAGAGGCTTGGGTTACACGACTGAGGCTACAGAAGCCCTGAGCTGCCCTGCTTCCCTTTTTAAAGCAATCAGTTAATTCTGGGATTGTCTTTGAGTACGTCTTCACTATGCTCATTTTGCATGGCTAGTAAGGACACATGAACTGTCAGAGGCTGGCAGTCCATCCCCGTGCTCCTCAATCTCGCAAGGAGTAAAGGAGGTTGACAGGAGGGTTTCTCCCGTTGACCTCTTCTCGGCAAGGACCTCAGTTGTAGATAAGTCGATTCCCGTCGAGCTTCCTCAGTGAGGATGGCCAGATAAGTTGAATGTAGATAAGTTGATTGCAGCTACGTAATTGCCATAGCTGGAATTACATATCTATAATCGACTTTAAGGTCTAGTGTAGACCTGCCTGAGTCAGGGAGAACTTCCAGAGGCCCATATGAGGACTGCAGGAGTTGGTCAAACAACATTTGCAGCTATATCTGCTAAATTAAAAGATACCCAAGTCCATGGCCTCAGAGTGTCAGCTGAGCGCATTGGAGGCAGGTCAGGAGAGTAACCTGCTCCCCGCTGCACAGAGTGGAACGAGGGTGCAGGTGGTATTGTTTGTCTTGCCTTGCCCTCTGAAAGAACATCTAGGCCCAGCTGGAGGCTGCATACCAGACGTGGCAACCATTGGCCCTTCCCAGGGTCAACTTGCAACGTTCCCACATTCTGAAGCAGGAGAAAGTTAATCAATGTCAAGGGGACGCCAAGGTGCACTTAGGACTTTGTAGTAGTGGCTCAACTCCAGCAGCCCAGCATATGTCAGCTGTGATTTTGTTTATCTCCTTGGCTCTGCCTAACCCCAGGGTGAATTTAGCTCCATCTGGAGATGCTCAGTTTGCACTGGGGTTGGCTGAAATAGCTCCTTCCACTGTACCGTGCGCTGAGACCCTTTGCAAGCAGAGGTGCTGTGAAAATGCCAGGCGTTGTTAGTAATAAAACTAGGGAGACTAAGGGCTGAGAAGCTCACACAGACCACAGCCTCTTAACCCAGGGGTGAGCAGAGTGGAGGGGCAGGGCCCTTGTGGGGGTGTGAAACTTCCTAAAGTGGGGGGCACTGCATGATCAGCAGCTGGGTCTCAGGCTTATCCGTCTCATTAAAAATATTGAAATCTGTTACGGTTTTTATATCTGCGTATTCACATTTATACACCGACGAATAAGGGTTTTACAGTCCACAAGCTTGTTTTCTTGCATGGGCCAAAAGGGTTTTTTGTTTTCTTTCATATGGACCGAACTGAAATTTCCATCGGTTTGGATGACATCCAACAGGTTGGGGGGGCCCGGATAATTACAAGGATGAAAAGTGGGGCCCAATGTACAAAGTTTTCTCCCCCCAGCCTTAGCCCATTGACAGCCACGTCCTCTGCTTGCCTACAACCTATTCCTGCTGCCACTGAAGACAATGGGGATTTTGTCATTGGTCATAAGAGGTTCAGGTTCAGGCCTGTGTACATGTGCCACTCCCTTGACTCCCAAGGCTGCATTTGGACTCCTCAATATTTGGACTGAGCTGCAGAGCTCCTGCTTGTTTCCCATGGGAAACTTTCCTTGGAGTCCCAAAGCAGAGCCAGTCCAAGCCCCTCTCTTCTGTGGGGGATGTTCTTCTTCCAGGTGTGTATGTGCCTGCAAGTCTTTGAGAGAAATCAAAATTCAAAAGAACAAACAGATGGGACTGATGAGGCCTGACAGATGTTGTCTGGCCGGACAGCAAGCTATTAACTATTCCAAGAGGAATCCAGAGAATTACAAGACAGTGTTTAAACTGGGGGAAAGTTAAAAGCAATCAGGTTTCCTATGGGCAGCTCTTTGAAAAAAGGCCATACACCAGAAAGGCAGCCAGCTGGTGAGGCTAGGAAGGAGATTTCTCCATGGAGCAAACGGCGCTAGGTGGTGAGGACTGTGAAACTCGGGTGGGGGCAGGCGGATATATGGAGGCAGAGGAAAGTAATACACCCACCCCAGCTGCCCTGCCCCAGAAAACAGTGCTTAATAATCTGCTAGCCCCTCAAGGCCATTCACAATGAACTAGCTGAATGTGTCAATACCAAGGCCAGAGACATTTCCCCTGGAAATAACAGCATTTAGAAACGGGGCTTCACAACACGAGCAGCCGTTCGCATGTGAGATGCTGTGACCTCATTCCTGCACCAGCCACCATTGGTTTTCACTAGGGAACAAGGACACCCCAGAACATCAGCAAAGGAAATAAAGGCAATAAAGTCTTGCGAACCGTCTGATCGGCTGCCACGCCACTCCAGGTCCCCACAGCACAGTTCCTCCTGCACTAGCTTCACAAGACATGATGGTGGCCGTGGTGTGTTGGTGCCTCCCATGAGTCGTCCTGTCCACTCTAGTGACCCCTGATAGGAGCCAACTCTAGGGCCAGGTGGGATTTTTTTTCCTCCTAGTCATTTACATCACAGCCTCTCTGAGCCTGCATTAACTCTTTCGCTGGACTTCCAACAAACTGTGGTCCCTTGGAACATGCGGTGTGCCACCGATAACTGTGATCCTATATTAAAGCAGGCAGTGTGCCCAGCATTCAGCCTTGCAAGGGTTAAACAGAAGCAAGCTGCACGAACTGGGGCCCAAGGGGCTGGAAGTCAGCGGAAACCAGGTGCCTCTCCATTGGGTCATAGCCCCTCAGCTCATATGAGCAAACCCCGCTGGGGAGCAGGTGGGGAACGGCGGCTCGGCAGGGGCGATAGGACATCATCTCCTTGCAGCAGAGATCATAAACCAATGTCTGCAGGAAGTGGCTGAGAGGAAGCAGAGCAGGAGCCAGGCCAGGATCATGGAATCCTAGGGCTGGAAGGGACCTCAGGAGGACACTGAGTCCAGCCCCCGAGCAGGACCAAGGGATAGAGGAGGCTGGGCCCAGGGGGAGCTTCCCTCATGTTCAGCCAAAGTTTTCACTTAGTTAAGAAAAAAAGTTGTAAGAAATGCTCCATGGCAAAGACAAAGTCCAGGTGTTTGTCTCCCTGCAGCCCAACACAGCCCCTACAGGTCTCAGCCCGGTCAACCAGCTCTCTGGGGAAGGCAGCTGATATCTGCGCACAGGGCTGGGTCTGATGAGTTTGGAAAGAAGGTATTACCTGCTCAGAAGGCAGGATTTCTCACCCTCCCACTGCACCAGTATACAATTGTTTCCCTCCATTGCTCCCACCACAGCTCCGAAAAATAACATGTCAGGGGGTTTGGCAGGTGGGTGCTTGTCCCTTCACCACCTGGGGCACCAATAGGCTGGGTTCCCTGTAAGCTTAGCACTTGGGTGGCTGCCTAAGGGAAATCCAGGTGCCAAACAGCTGATTGGCAGAGCGCCCACAACCGGGACGCTGTGTTTCTATTGATGGTGCACATCCGCACAGGCTTTGGGGCACATAATTTATTCCACCCATGGATGGAAAAAATTAGAAGGCACCCTGCCTGCAGGGAAGCCCAAGGAGGTCTGGTGAAGACACTGTGTAAATGCACTTGCTGGGACTCTCTCACCCCTGCACCTAGTACAAATATCAAAGCCTCATCACACCAAGGACTCATCCTCCATGCAGATGGTACAGCATAGCACATCACAGCAGGAGCCACCAGCAGAACCAAGGACAGAACCCAGGAGTCCTGCTTCCCAAGCGTCTCCTCCTACCCATAGCAGTGTTATGGGTCAAGGTATGTCTACACTTGCTGGAAGATTGACTCCTTCAAGGTTGATCTTCTGGGGTTTGGTTTAGTGCACCTAGCGGGGACATGCTAAATCGAACCACCAGGGGTCTACAGTGTACCCTGGTACTCCTCATTGTCGTGAGGAATAAGGGAGGTCGATGGGACCTCCCGTTGACCAGCTTCTGTATGGGTGGCCAGAAAGATCGATCTAGGCTGCATCGATATCAGCTACACAGTTGTTGTAGCTGGCATTGCCTAACTTAGATCAACTTTTCGGCCTAGTGAAGTCCTTGCCAAAGTGTCTCCGGCTAGAGGGAGACATGCTCCCTCCTGCAAAGGTGCTGTTACATGACTGTTTTACAGTTCTATGATGCTGCACTATTGATGTGGGTTGAGTGTTGCAAAGCCTAACCACAAAATACGTTTGCATTTAATACCACCCCCACCCCCCTCAATTCCTCCTGCCCCTTATTGCTTGTAAAAAAGTCACTGGCTGAGTTCCCAGCTAGGTGCAATCCAGCAGTGTTGTAACCGAGAGAGGAAAAGTGGAAGGGCCCAGCTTTCAGGTGGTTGGGCAGTGAAGTGAGGCAGGGGAGTGGGATGGAAGGAGGTGGAGGACAGGAAGGAGCATGGTGAACAGCTGGGATCCAATGCCAGGGAGGGAGCCAGTGCTCTGGGGGGACAGGAAGGGGAGAGGACACAGGAGGGATGTGGGTCCCTGGCAAGAGGGGGCAGCTGGAAATGGGGCCCTGCCTTCCTCCAATCCCCCCTTACTGCTCAGCCAGCAGCCCTTCCGCATCACTCTCCTGCTGGTACCATGCACTGCTGCCCCCGTTTCTGTCCCCAGTGCTAGCTCGGCCCAGCCCTGCCTCTATGTGAGAGAGAGAGACACACACACACCCCGCAGGACTAGGGCAGCAGCGCTCAGTGCTGGCAGGAAAGTGATCCAGCCAGGCTGCGGGCTTGGGGGGGCTCCAGCCACAATTTCGTTGGGTCTGGATTCTAAGTGGGTAGGCTGAAGCCCACTCAGGCCCACCCGTCGCTATGGCCCTGCAATGCACACTGTCTACTAAAAGCGCTGGGCTGAGTCCTTTAAAAAACCTCCTCCTCTCCCAATTAAGCCAGGAAAAGCAACCTGAGCTCCCTCTCAGGGACAGCGCCGATCGATGCAGAAACAGAAGGGCTCAGTACCTGATTTGCCGAGTGAACGCTGGGTGACAAAGAGACCTGAACTGGCCGTCTTAATGATACAAGGCCTCTGATGTCAGCCTGCGTGAAAACTAGGTCATGAGGTGAAATAAAGTGACACACCCATGGGGGAGAGGGCAGGGGAACAATACAAAACCAGTGATTGTTCCTTAAATGGGCACCCGGGGGATAAATTATGGGACAGATCAGTACAATAGCAGTGGCCAGTCAGGAGGGGCTCAGCTCCCTGTACAGTGTGTATCTGGCAAGTTATGGTCCCCTGTCCCCATCACCTTAGTATCTGAGCACCTCGCAATATAACATGCTGACCCTGCAAAACATCCCTGTCCTACAGATGGTGCACTGAGAAGCTGAATCAACTGCAGGTTCCTAAGTACCTTTGAGCACGTGGGCCTACATGACTTGCACAAGGTCGCGTGAGAAGTCTGTGGCAAAGAAACTCAGCCCTGAGTCCCATATAGTGCCCTAAGCACTGAACCTAGTGTCCTCACTGGAAGGTGGTTGCGTGCTGCTCGCTGCTCTTGAATGTCTAAGAATGTTGCACGTCCTATTTTGTTGTTATTTCATCTTCCCTCTCCCCTACTTTCTGCTTGTCTCCTCCTCTTACGGCTCTACTTTAGATGCCATTTGGGGCAGGAGCCGTCACTAACTATATGCTTGTGCAGCACCCAAAATGAGAGGGATCTCAGCCTGGTGGGGGTTGAAAAATAATCATCTGAAAAAAACAACCCACAGTATTTGCATCTGAAAAATTATGTTCTGGCCAAATTCCAGCAGGGTCCTTATATTTTTGTCTCTGAAATTGCCTGAGCAGCTTTCTTTTGATACGGTGTTCGTTACTTCCCACTCCTGAAAAAGCAAATCAAAGCATCCAAACCAACCAGCCAAAAGCCCTGCCACACACAGTGTTATGCATTGGTGCTGTGACTCTTACATGGCTTCCACGTTCCACTCCATGTTGCTGCCTTTTATTGACAACTAAGAGATCCTTATAGATAGGGTGTCTCTTCACATCAGGAGAGACCAGGAATTCTTTGCACCTTTTATTTGAGATGAAGACAACAGCAGAAGTCCAGAGTCCAGAAAAGAGTGCAGTGTGTGGGTGTCTTTTGTAATGATTCATGCTGAAGCCAATACAAGATGGCTGCCAGTGTCTTCAAAGAGGACTTAGGGAAGTAACTCTTCTTCAGTGTGTAATATCAGCATGGCTCCTGAGGCCGCAAATATGCATAATGAAGGCCCAGTTCCAGAGCTACTCTCTGCACAGGCCTGCCGGTAAAGGAATTTCAGCTTCTCCGCCATTATTGTAGTACCTAAGAAGCCCCGTCAAATGGTGCTTTACACAGACGTAGCCTAATCTAACCTCACGCTCTCAGAGACAGAGAACTCCCCCACATCCACACACAGAGAGCCTGTAACAGTGGCAGGACACAAACTGGATGAGTTTCTGCCTCCCAGATCTGTTCTTGGGCCACTAGAACTCACTGCTCCTGTGCTGGGGCTCCGTCTTCTTCACGAGCCTCCATATTCCTTCACATCTTCACAGCATGGCCGCCACAGGGGTCTCACTGGCCTACCCCGTGGCGGCCGACACGCTAGCCACTAGCCACACGTGGCTTTTTGGCCCGTTAAGTGTAGCTGGTTGGCTTGAACGATAAATACATTTTCAGAATAATGTGGCTAGTTTGCTACAGCCGTAGCCACTGCAGTGGCCACTGCTTCAGAACTGGTAGGATACTATGGGCCTAGGCTGCTTTGTGATGGGCGGTTCCAGGGAGGGGCTGTGTGGTATGCACTGAAGCATCAGAAAGTGGCTGCTAGCAGTTGTATCAGAGACGAGAACAACAAGCAGCCCTGGGGCCCCTTATAAACTAACAGATATTTTGGAGCATAAGCTTTTGTGGGCGAGAACCCGCTTCATCTGCTACAGCCCCAGCCAAACATGGCCTCCCCCCACTTATTTTTTAACACCACCTGTCAGCTTGGAGAGAGAGGCAGGTTAATACCTATTAGCCCCTTAATTATTTATTTAGTTTCTTTCGCGTTAGCCCTCCCCCCATAACATACAGCTTCCTTCCCCTAGTGAGATTTGAGAGCCTTATATCCAGCCCAGAGTCTTGTTTGCCCATTAGCAGTGAACCAGCCACCTAAGCAGTTGATTACTTACAGGTGGGCTATGCTGGGCTCATTCTATTTAAAGAAACCCATAACGGGTAGCTTGGGTCCTGATTTCCCTTAAAGAGGACAGTCACCCCAGGACAAAGGGGTTAAAAACTGTTTAGCCTCCTAAAACGACCAGGCCCAGCAAACACACCTTATATCCCGCGGGTTCCCCCCACCAACACCTATAGGAGAGCCATCCACAACCACATACCTGGCACAGAGATGCACAAGAAAGAGAGATGCACAGACAGGTGTGTCATACAGATGCACAGATCAGCACAGGTCACAAAGGACCCTACGTCCAGCCACTTGCATTTTCCTGGCTGACCTGGTCTGTGCTCTGTAGCGGCTGCAAATCTACCACTTCCCAAGAACTAAGTATAGCTCCAGAATTCTTAAAATAGGGACAAGCGCCCAAATGCAAGGACAAGTGCCTTTCTGCACAGGATGTGCATAATCCTTCCCAGTGAGTGCAGTCCTCACTCATTCACCTTGGTTTCATCATTCCCTAAGCCGTCCGCTTGAGGCTCCCAAAGAGCAAGGCCTCAAGGCAGCCAGGTGCTAGGGGAGCTGGAACAATCTGTATAGTCAGAGTCAGTGGCAACTTGTCAGCAGGGTCCTGGGGAGGGCACCAGCCACGTGCCTCTGCCCCACCCATGTCCCCCTCCCTGCCCATGCCCTGCCACTCCCTGCCCCTACTCCACCCATGCCCGCTGCTTCCAGTGAGTGTGAGGGCAGACCATCCTGCCCCAACCCCAGAGTGGAACACCCCGAGAGCAGCGCGAACAAGGAAGCTCACACTGCTGTAGGGCAGAGTCGCTCTGGGGGAGGGCTGGGACTGCCCCCGCACTCCCCAGAAGCAATGTGGGGAGACACACTGCTGCTGGTTAGGGTACTGAGAGTCATCAAACCAAGCTGTAAACCCTGTATATAATGGGAAACGCTTCAAGCTGGGGAGGTGTGGCATTCACCCCCCACCCCGCCCTTCTAGTTCCAGCACCTGTGTCTGGGTATGGCTTGAGCCAAAGTTTAAATTCTGCACTTTGTTCTCAAGGAGGAAGGAACAGTAGCTTTGTCTCTTTCCTTCACACACCTCAGTCTGGCAGTCACCATTAGCAACAGCTCATCATGCTGCAGGGTAAGATTTATCCAACTCCTGCTTGCCAATGGCTTCCATTAAGTTAAGCAAGGCAGAGATAAAACAAGACAGTGCACAAATTATAGAGCCTCAACCTTGGAGATGCTTAGGACCAGATAAAGCAGCCAAATCAATCAGCCAGGCCTATGGAAGCTTTAAAAGGATGAAAGGAGCTTTAGATCTTCTTTAAATGCAGCCGAGTTCCTACAAGTTGAGCCTCTCTTGTCTGGCACCGTTGGGACCTGACCGATGCCGGATGAGCGAATTTGCCAGACCACAGGTCAATATTTGCCAGACCACAGGAGGTCAATATTGTCTAGCAGCATTACCAACACTTCCACTGCTCTTACCGGGCTCTTAGAAGACATCTGGGGTAAATTACAGCTAAACAACAGCACAGAACACTGAGAGCCAGGACTGGTCGCTGTAAACAAACTTTATGGGACCAGGGGAAACTTGGCCGCATCCATGATATGTGGTCATCCAGCTAACTAAAATCGTGATGGATTATGGATGTTGCTGGACAAGAGAGTTCCACATTAGAGAGGTTCAACCTGTATTGTGGCCACCTGATTTTTTTGGGGGAGACACAAGAAGCCAAGGCCCTGCCCAAGCAAGCTCACAGAATAAAGCCCCAATCCTGCAACTGGATCCACATGGGGCTGTGCTTGGGCACAGAAGTCCATGCACCGCATCTAGAACTCTGTAGGTCTTCCCATCTCCTGTAATTCTTATCCACTCGAGTACTCCTCCTTGCAGTCTGCAGCAGAACCAACTCAAATTGAACAGACTTGAAGCATCTGCCCCTTAGCTATAAAATGGCTGGAGCTGCAAGGGGGCCTGGGCACAAGGTGTGGGAGGGGCCCAGGTCCATGCCCCAGAAGGGGCGGAGCCTCAAGCTGAATGGGTGGAGCCTCAGGCTGAAGGGGTGGAGCCTCAGGCTGAAGGGGCAGGACCAAGGGCTGCCAGTCTTTAGCGCCATCTGGAGCAGGACATTGGGGTGCCTCCAGCCCTCAGAAACCATGCAAAATGGTGGAGTGATGTTCCCACAGAGTTTCAAAGGGAGCCCTGTGCATCCACATCCCTTGGCCCCCATTGGTGGGCCTGTCCTGGATGCTCCATGTGCATTTTAACCAGGCCCCCTTGGCTTCAGAATCTCCCCTTTTAGCTACAGAGTGGGGCTGGATTTCCCTCCTCACAGATATGCAGAGCACATATCCTGCCCTCTGAAAATCAGCTCCTTGAGTCTCACAGGGTAGCTGTGTTAGTCTGTCTCCACAACAATGACGAGAAGTCCTGTGCCACCTTAAAGACTAATGGATTTATTTAGTCACAGGCTTTCACAGGCAAAGTCTGACTAAAGGGACTTTTGACCATGAAAGCTTTGATGAAGTGAGGTGTGTGAGGATTTTATTCCCCTGCTTAGTTTGCATGTGTTCCCTACTGTCCTGTAGTAATCCAAGGTGCATGCCTCAGTTTCTCTAGGCACATCACCAATGCAAAGCCAGTGATGAGAGTTTCGCTGTGATGACTTGACACAGGTAATGGGGCTCCAGGCCATATGTCACCTAAGCAAACAGGTGACACCTTTCTTCCCTGAGAAACATGACAAAGAGGGAGAGGGGTCCTGGCTGGTTTGAATTGGAACTGGGCAGCTGAGTGGGGGAGACTCATCTGGCTGGAGAGGTGGGAAGGGGGACAGGGCACCAGCTCGGGGACCTCCGTCAGCCCTCTGTCCCCATGATGGATTGTACTGACTGCCTGCGTTTTCTGTGCTGACAAGTCTGTTCTACTCCGTGTCCCTGTCAACTCATAAACCTTCTGTTCTCCCTGCTGAATGAGAGTCACAGCTGACTGTGGATGGAGGGCAGGGCCTAGTGCCCCCCACTCCATGACAAAAGCCTATACCCAAATAAATCTTTTAGGCTTTAAAGTCCACAGAATTCCTCCCTGAATGGCTCACCCGTTCCTGAAGGTCTAGAAAAGACTGCTACAGAAGTAGGCAGACACCTCCTCCAACCCTGCCCCTGAAGAAGGGGAGCAGATGGACCAGCCAGATGCACAGATCAAGGGGAACAGTGGCTACTGAAGCCTGTGTCTAATTCAGACAGCTGAGGCTGCTGGAGGAGGCAACCTTTTGCAGGCAAAATGGCAGGAGCCAGATGGGCACCAAAACTCAAAGAAATGATCCAGTTTGCTGAAGGCATTCCTGGAAGCATCTCTAGACACTCATGGGACAGACCTCAATCACACCATTGCCAGCGTCAACCGGTTTCACCCTATGCATGCTCTAGAGGAAGCCAGAGGAATCAGAAGCTCCAGTGTTTTCCCTGTGCGGTTTGTATAGAATTAGAGACAGCGAAGTCTCCTTAGGTCCCATCTCTGCCACATCCCAGCAAATGCATTAATCCAGCCTCTTCGTTTAGCATGTGAATTAGCAGGGGCTTGCATACCCCCTCAAGGGCTATGGAGGGAAGTTTTCAAAAGCACCCAACACCTTTACGAGCACCCAAGCCCCCCATCTTTGTAGCTTGTGGGTCAAGATGCTGGTGGGCCTGCAAGGTGAGTTCTCTGTATGGTCCTACAAGCCTGGCTAGTTCCAGGGAACTCAGCGTTTCATACACTGGAGCAGCGAAGTATCTAGCTTGTGTTTGCCAAGCATGTAACGTTGAGCATATGGCTCTGCTGCTACAGCTCAGTGTCTGTTCTTGTTCAGCTTTTGTTCATCAGCAGCTCTACGAGAAGAGCCAGTCTGGGCCAGATCGGTCCTCATAGCAGCTTGTTGGTTCAGCGCAAGCTGGCTTATTCTTGATTCTATTTCTATTCTTGACTTTTTTTTGAGGGGGTGGGGGGCCAGCTCTGGGAGTGAAATGTCCTTGTTAATTAACAAGTCTGAAAGCTTTGCAGAGTGCGCACATAGGAAAAGGCATTAACTAAAACTGGGCAAAACCAGAGAGGGTTTTGTCAGGCCAGTTACACCTAGATTTGTGCCCTCCCTGTGGGTGAATGTCTCACTGTTGTGTAATTGCTTAGGCTCAAGATCCTCATGGAGAGAGACTCAAATCAGACACCTAATCAACCTGGTGTAAAGAGCTGCTCTTTGCAATGCACAACTCTTATTGGTCATACAAAGCCCAGGAGCCATGTTGCATGTTCCTTAGTGTGATGCACTGGCACCATCTGTGTGTATTTACAGTTACAGAGCATTTATGTAACACTTGGTCCTGTGTAACTCATGACTGTTATCAGCTGCCAGCTCTGCCCTGTGGCCAAGGAGTGAGGCCAGTGGCTGGTTGGCCTTTTGTTTTCCAGGCTGGCTGGCTTGGGAGGCTCACGGAGGCAGCATGCTCAGTCCTGCACACTCAGCTCACTATTTAATTTGCAGATGTTATCAGAAGTGTCTGCAGAGAATCCTGTGTATTTCTCCTTAGCCAGGGCGGAAGGGGACAGGAAATGGGAAATATTAGACAGTATCTTCAAAGCATCAAGTACAGCCCCATGGTGAACGTAGCCCTCTTAGATCTACAGTCTTGTTTTCTGCATACTGCACCTCTGCATTTCCAGGAGTTGGCTGCCTGCAGAGATGCCCTTTCATGAGGCAGACAAGACACACACGACCCACTGGAGTGTGTGTGTGTGTGTGTGTGTGTGTGTTACAGATACCCGTCTGTGCTCTGCGGAGACCACAAGTCCTTTTTTCCAGCTAGGCAGTGCTGGCTTGTAGCAGGGGCTCGTAGAGTTATCTCTGGAGGGTGGCAAATCAATCTTTGGTATGTGCTGGCTCAGCCCATGTGGCACCCCACCACACAGCTCAGAGCTTCATCTTGTGGAGATTGTCTTGCTGTTAATCCAAAGTAAAAGCCATTCACACGGAATGTGTATGGAAAACCTGAATGACTCAGATTTGCCAGTGGATTTGAAAGGGTTTCTTCTTTGTGCCCAGCCTTACCTGTTGTCCACACACAATAGAGCCTATTACCGATTAGAGCCCATGGAAGCACTACAGCTTATTTCCAAATAGCCCCTACATCCTGTCTATACAGCCCCTATTCTCTAGTATCTGTTTCAGAATAGCTGTGTCTACACATGCACGCTACTTCGAAGTAGCAGCACTAACTTCGAAATAGCGCCCGTCGCGGCTACACGCGTCGGGCGCTATTTCGAAGTTAACTTTGACGTTAGGTGGCGAGACGTCGAAGTCGCTAACCTCATGAGGGGATCGGAATAGCACCCTGCTTCGACGTTCAATGTCGAAGTAGGGACCGTGTAGAAGATCCGCGTCCCGCAACGTCGAAATTGCCGGGTCCTCCATGGCGGCCATCAGCTGGGGGGTTGAGAGATGCTCTCTCTCCATCCCCTGCGGGGCTCTATGGTCACCGTGGGCAGCAGCCCTTAGCCCAGGGCTTCTGGCTGCTGCTGCGGCAGCTGGGGATCCATGCTGCAGGCACAGGGTCTGCAACCAGTTGTAGGCTCTGTGTATCTTGTGTTGTATAGTGCAACTGTGTCTGGGAGGGGCCCTTTAAGGGAGCGGCTCGCTGTTGAGTCCGCCCTGTGACCCTGTCTGCAGCTGTGCCTGGCACCGTTATTTCGATGTGTGCTACTTTGGCGTGTAGACGTTCCCTCGCAGCGCCTATTTTGATGTGGTGCTGCGCAACGTCGAAGTTGAACATCGACATTGCCAGCCCTGGAGGACGTGTAGACGTTATTCATCGAGTTGCTACATCGAAATAAGCTATTTCGATGTAGGCTTCACGTGTAGACGTAGCCAATAGGTGCTACTCCTTGTACAATGAGGTTTACCACATCCACAATAAGCCATCCGCTATTTTGAAATTATTTGCGGTGTAGATGCTCGCAAAATTATTTCAGAATAGAGCCATCATTCTGAAACAGCACACAGCGATTTCGGAATGGCATTTCCGGGCACAGCGCTATTTCAAAATATAGTGCCATTGGGTGCTGTCGTGGCTTATTTTGAAATAGTGCTATTCTGTGTCTTGATAGCGCCTAGATTGAAATAGGCATTAGGCCTCCTGCAATGAGGTTTACCGCTTTCGAAGTAACGCACCCACTAGTTTGAATTTATTTCAAAATAGCGTGTGCGTCACGTAGATGCAGCGAAGTTATTTTGAAATAACTCTGTAGTGTGGATGTCCCCTTCCTGCCCCCAAACTATTCCCTACAACAGTTAAAACAAACAGCAGTCAAGTAGCACTTTAAAGACTAGCAAAATAGTTTATGAGGTGAGCTTTCGTGGGACAGACCCACTTCTTCAGACCATAGCCAGACCAGAACAGACTCAATATTTAAGGCACAGAGAACCAAAAGTAGTAATCAAGGAGGACAAATCAGAAAAAAATGATCAAGGTGAGCAAATCAGAGAGTAGAGGGGTAGAAGGGGGGTGGGGGGGGAGGTCAAGAGTTAGATTAAGCCAAGTATGCAAACGAGCCCCTATAAGCCGTGTCTACACGTGCACGCTACTTCGAAGTAGCGGCACTAACTTCGAAATAGCGCCCGTCACGGCTACACGCGTCGGGCGCTATTTTGAAGTTAACTTCGACGTTAGGCGGCGAGACGTCGAAGTCGCTAACCCCATGAGGGGATAGGAATAGCGCCCTACTTCGACGTTCAACGTCGAAGTAGGGACCGTGTAGTTGTTGCGCGTCCCGCAACTTCGAAATAGCGGGGTCCGCCATGGCAGCCATCAGCTGAGGGGTTGAGAGACGCTCTCTCTCCAGCCCCTGCGGGGCTCTATGGTCACCGTGGGCAGCAGCCCTTAGCCCAGGGCTTCTGGCTGCTGCTGCGGCAGCTGGGGATCCATGCTGCAGGCACAGGGTCTGCAACCAGTTGTCGGCTCTGTGTATCTTGTGTTGTTTAGTGCAACTGTGTCTGGGAGGGGCCCTTTAAGGGAGCGGCTGGCTGTTGAGTCCACCCTGTGACCCTGTCTGCAGCTGTGCCTGGCACCGTTATTTCGATGTGTGCTACTTTGGCGTGTAGACGTTCCCTCGCAGCGCCTATTTCGATGTGGTGCTGCGCAACGTCGAAGTTGAACATTGACATTGCGAGCCCTGGAGGACGTGTAGACGTTACTCATCGAAATAGCCTATTTCGATGTAGGCTTCACGTGTAGACGTAGCCATAGTGACTCAGAAAATTCCCATCCCAGTTCAAACCTCCTTGATTGCTGTTTTTGGTTCTCTGTGCTGTAACTATTGAGTCTGTTCTTGTCTGGCTCTGGTCTGAAGAAGTGGGTCTGTCCCACGAAAGCTCATCACCTAATAAATTATTTTTCTAGTCTTTAAAGTGCTACTTGACTGTTTTGATAGTATATAGCCTAGCGCGGCTCCCTCTCTGTTACCACAACAGGTAGTTCGTCATCTGAAATTGCTCAGCACTCCATATCTGCCAACTCTTTGCTGCCTAGGGGTTGTTTGGCAACTTTGCTTTGATTATGTCCTTTTTATTATTCCCAGCATGTGATTGGTTACCTGAGCTACGTGGTCCAGCTTCTGTACTTTGCTAACTTTTACAAATGAATTGGGAGGCTGGCTGAGCGTATCTGATGTTTTAACTCCATGATAACTAATAGGATGTTACATGCTTTGTTTTTACTTATCTGCATGGCTGCCAACGCGGTGAAGGGGGAGGGAGAAAGTTGCCCCAAGGCCTGACAATTTAAAAGGGCCTGGCGTTCCTGGGTGCCACTGCTACTGATGAAGTGGTGGTAGCTAGAGGCTCAGGGCCTTTACATTGCTGCTGGAGCACCACACAGAACACTCCAGGGGGCTCCGAGGACTGGCAGGGGCCGAGAATGATGCTGGCACAGACCACTCTCGGTGAGGCTGAGAGCTGGCTGGTCTTAGCCCCGCCCCTTTTGCCTGAGACCACGCCCCTTCTGGGAGCACGACGCTGGCCTTACCCAGGGGCTCAGAAATTCTGTCGCCTCCCCACCACCCCGCCCACTTATCTATATCTCATTATACTGTACTAGCAAAAGTTTGCATTGTAAACACCCCGTCACTCAATAACACATCACACCAGAAGGAAGCTCTGCATAATGTAAATGAAGAACGTCAATGGGCAGGTGGGAATTCTTGCAATCTAACAATATTGTGTGTCTTTAATAATGCTGCAAGCGCCACCAGGATCGGAGTGAATCCAGACGCACTGCACAGTCCCAATGCTATGAAGGCATGAACCTGTTGGATGCGCCTCAAGACAGCTACGTTCTGATCAGGCGCTGGTCTACATCGGAGACTCCTGAATCTGTGCACCCATCAGAGGATCAAAGAGATTTAAAGGGCCAGGTTTTGTCTAGCTCAGTAGATGTCAAAATTAGGCACAGGTCCATTTTGTAAAGGACCGAGGATTGCACTACAGAGGGTTTAAGCAACTAGCCAGTTCTGCTCTTTTCCCTAGTTGCCAGAACAGGAACAATCAGGCTGAGCATTCTGCCGGAGCTAATTAATGTTGGTAAAGCTCTCTGATCTGTAAACTTCTATGTGGTGCTGAGGGCTGTTATATTTTTATTATTATTATTATTATTATTGTTACTGTGCTATTTATTTCTATTCCAGTGTTTCCTCTTGCAGGTCTCAAGGGAGTTCCTCTAGGTGCATTTGAGGTAGTAAGAGGAGCATCATTCTTGTCACATATCAGAGGGGTAGCCGAGTTACTCTGTATCTTCAACAACAGGAAGTCCTGTGACACCTTACAGACTAACAGATATTCTGGAGCATAAGTTTTTGTGGGTCTTTGTCCACAAAAGCTGATGCTCCAAAATAGCTGTTAGTTTATAAAGTGCCACATGACTTCTTGTTGTTCTTGTCATAAACACTCTCGAGTGATAATGGGAAGAAAGACCACATGGTTAAAGTTCCAGACCATTTAGAATCAACTCCTGTCTCTCCCACAGGCTTTCTGAGTCTCCTTTGGCAAGCTGCTTTGTTTCTCTGCGCTTCAGTTTTCTCTTTTGTAAAAGGAAGATAAAGATAATATTTCCCTCTCTCTTGGGTAGTTGGTTAGAAGCTAGGCCAATACTCAGCTCTTTTCTATGTGCTATTGTAGTTGTCAATAACATTTGCAGCAAGCATTGAATAGAATATGCTATGCCAAACCAAGCTCTTCTGTCTGCTTTGCTAGGAAGGCAAGTGTAATTATCTCCCATGTTCCCTCTGATCTTTTCCTTCAATGTGTGGAATAAAACGTTTGATGTGCACCAAGCCATGTGCCGATGTGCACCACCAGTAGAAACATAAAGCCCAGCTGGATGGCATTTGAATCTCTCCTGAGTGGCCACACAAGAGCACAGCTTACAGGGAACACGGATTAGCTCAGTTTTAAATGAAAGGAAACCGTGGCACAGAGGCTGTGTGACTTGCCCAAGTCCATGCAGTAGTCCAGTGGCAGGGTCCGGGATAAAATACAGATCTTTGGCTGCTCAGTCTAGGCTCCTGGATACTGGCCCACACTGTTCTTGCTAGCACAGAAGTGCAACACACCTTTTTCTATGGAAAGGATAAAAATCAGGTCTCCTATTATGCAGTGGTAGACTCTGCACTAGTCAGCCTGTAAACATCATTTAAAAAACAGTATTTTTATCCCCCTCACCTCCTCCTTGTCTGGAAAGAGTGAAAAACAAACAAGCAGCACTTCATTGTGCAAACCAGCAAATATTTTTGACACCCTGTAATTGACATCACGGATTCACACGCAAATATTGAGTGAGATAAGGACCCAATACGCTCCTCTCCTTAAATGAGTGTTCTCAAGGCACTGACCTGAAACCCACATAGCAATTAACCCCTAAATAGGACTTAATGAGGTGGGCCTTGTATAAATATTGCCCCCTGGCATCTTTTTGTGCCAGATTGGGTTTCATTATGACTGCTCATGACTCAGTTTGGAAACAGACAATCTAGCATGAGAAAGTGGGGCAGCACCAAGGGATGACTGGCTGAATTAGATGATGCACCGAACTGAATGCCACATCTGCTACGGGACCAATGGCCATAGATGCTATCAATCTGACAGTGTGGCCAGAACGCAGGGGCCTACAATGAGGATCCAGATATCTGTGTTTTACCCCCGACCCTGCCACTGGACTGCTGCATGGACTTGGGCAAGTCACACAGCCTCTGTGCCTCAGTTTCCCTTTATTTAAAACTCATCTAATCAGTGTTCCCAGTAACTATCGATATGGCGGGACAGCACTACAGCACCCCCTGGTTTGAAGTGGTTTCCATTACATCCACTATTTCCAGTTTGGTTCAATGGCTCTTGGCACCCTCCACTGCACGAATTGATACAGCACCTCTGCCATTGGCCAATGCTTACGTGGGCATAGACCTGGGGGGAACTCAGGTGACTTCAATGGCGTTTCTCCAGACTTCCAGTGATGTAGCCAGGCTCAGATTCCAGTTCACCCTCCAGACAGGAAACCCAGGCCAAATCTCATCCCTGTCCACACTACACATACTGGGCTGTGCCTCTAGAGCGGCAATGAGCAACCACGAGTGGTGAGCGGGCTGCAGGAATGGCCCTCCTTCACCTCAGTGGGCTGCACCAGCCCACAGAACAGTGGGGTTCCACCTGCGCCCCTCTAGCCCCCCCATCTACCTGCCTCGCCCACATGCCTCTTGCACGCTGGGGCACCAGAGCCCCACACTTTCCCACTCCTTCCCCTCCCTCCCTCCTGGCACTTTTGGAGGAGCTGTGAATTACCTGATACATACTCTGTCTGTTCTCCCCCCCACCCCCGCCACACCCCCCGCCAGCCCCCACCTCCACCAGTCTGGAATGTTGCGAACAGCTGATTTGCGATGTTCTAGTTCTGCGAGAGAAGGGGAGGCATGGGGACAGAGCATGAATGGGGCAAATTGTGGAGCTCCGAGAGTGCTGGGAGGAAGGGGGCTGAGTAGGAAGTGCAGGGCTCTGTGCTCCAGTGCATGAGAGGCACATGGGATGTGGGGGCAGCTGGTGGAGCCCCAGTGGGCTGCAAGTGATCCGTGAGCAGCAGGTTGCCCACCACTGCTCTATAGGGAAATAGTATCAGAGGTGTAGCTGTGTTAGTCTGCAGCTTCCCGAATAACAAGCAGTCCTCTAGTCACTTAGAGACTAACCAAGTTTGTAAGGTCAAGAGCTTTCATGGGTTAGACCCACTTCTGCAGATGAAAGGGAAGTAGAAGCTCTCAGAGTTGAAACTCATGGGGCCAGATTTTCAGTCTCTGTAAATCCATAGAGTCCCATTTCCTTGAACGAAACTACACTGATATATACCAGATGAGGGGTGGACCCCATGCAAATAACTAGGGCTTAGAACTGGCTTGGGCTATCCACTCCTGAGGTTAGCAGAGCAAGTCAGAGCCAAATGTTGGGAACAGAAAAACCCACGTGCCCCGACTCTCATTGTGGTGGTGTGCTTTCTCCACAAAGATGGTTTGGACCAAAGAAAATGGAAGCAAAAGCATAGCTACAGAATGCATGCAACAGACAATTTCTGCAGAGCTTGACAAAAACAACGACAACAAGCAGTCCTGTAGCACCTTAAAGACTAACACTGTTATTTCTTAGTAATGAGCTTTTGTGGGTAAGACCCACTTCATCAGATTTTTGGAGCAAAAATGTGAATAAAAGGTATTTATATCTATATCTCTCTGATGGGGGAGAGGAAGAAGAAGAAAAAGAAACTGGTGGTGGGGAGGTCATCTGTCATTAATAGTGTCTGTGGAAGGAGTAAATTAATTAAGTGGGATGTGTGCATTCCTGCTAATATCGAAGGCGGGGAAATTGTCCTTGTCATGCATCAGATAATTGAGATCCCAGAGCTTGAGTTATCCTTGGCTTTTGCTCCTAGATTAAATCGAGTGTGTAACTGTTGGTATATATTGAGTCATATGAGCAGACTAATCACAAGAACCCAATGTTCTCTAAACAAATCTCCAGGTTGCCTGACACACGCATTCTCCACTTCTTACATCTTAGCCTCATTGTAATGGATGGACTGACCTTTGTAAGCCAAAAGTGGTCATATGTTTTCTTGGTGAATCCACTAACATACTGAACAAATAGCAGAGGGTGGGCAAGTGGTTAAGGCAGAGGACCAGTGCTCAGAGGTACTGGGTTCTATTGTCAGCCCTTTGTTAGGTGTCCTTGGATGAGCTGCTTGCCTCTCTATGCCTGAGTTTCCTTATCTCTGATAACAGGCTCTCTTTTAGGGTGCTGGGAGGCTTACATCATTAATGTTCTCAAAAGGCTCTGACCCGCAGGAAGGGAGGAGCTCTGTGAATGCAGGCTGTGATCAGTAATGAAGGTGGGGGAGTACTTCCTAGAACATAATAATACAGCAAGTTCATTGCTAATGGAACGTGAAGCATAATTTGCAGTTTCAGGTACTTGACACCAGAATGCATGGGCCTCAGGTTTGTTCTTGTACACGATACCTGTGTATGTGTTATGCAATGCTTTTTGGTAGTGTGCCAAGAAAAGCCTGAATCCCTGGGTTTGGTGTGCATGGTCTCCATACATCCCTCTTCTGTCCACAGCAGAAGGCAGCTGCAGAGGTGGGGAACGTACCCAAAAAGTTACTTGAGTAAAAATACAGCAGCTGGGCAGGGGGTGCACTTAAGTACAAATCACCTGTGTCTCTCTGAAGGAAAACTACTTGTGTAAAAGTACACACATGCGTACACACACACACACACACACACATCACATCTAGATTGTACTCAAGTACCCAGAAGTGAAAGCAGCTTCACTTTTGCTCAAGTAACTTTTGGGGTACTTTTTCCACCTCTGGGCAGCTGGTTCTTACAGATCAAGTCAAAGAAGCAGAAACCAAATGAGCTGGTTCCTTGGCATGATGCCCCCAATATGTGGGACCAGTTGGGTCCAAAATAAGATGAGGAGGATCTGATCCTTCCAAGGTCTCATGCTACCTCTTGGAAACCTACAAGGTAAATCAGCGAAAGCTACTTTAGCGGGTGTCTAAGAGGGTGCTCTCTGCCCTACAGAGCCTGTCCCCTGTTCAGGGACAGCAGCTAGGGAATGGGTTGTTGTGAGCAGTATGGACTCTGGTGAAATAAATATCAGAGAGGGAGCTGAGTTAGTCTGTATCTTCAAAAACAACAAGAAGTCCTGTGGCACCTTATAGACTAAGAGATATTTTGGATCAGAAGCTTTCGTGGACGAAGATGCATCTGACGAAGCAGGTCTTTGCTGATGCTCCAAAATATCTCTTAGTCTATAAGGTGCCACCGGACTTCTCGTTGTTTCTGCTGAAACAGTGTTGCTGAGGTGCGGCACAGGGAGGTGGGGACAGTGGTGCGTGTACAGTGGTGGGGGCCCCATACAGAGGCAGTTACCCCAGATCAGGGCAGATCTCTGGCTTTAGAGGCATGAACCATAGTCTTTTATAGGAGAAAAATACCAGAGAATCTCATCCCAGCTGGCAGGGATTCAGCTGACCTAGACTGGCTCCAGCTTGCAGAGAGTTAATTGCCTCAGAGCATCCACAAGCTGCTTGTTTTGATCCTGCCATACAAACAAATGGTGGGGTTAAATTGCTCAGATAATTACTAATATGCAGTTTAGAGCAGGAGGAAGCAAACCCCAGCTGGGCCCAGGTAGTCAGGATGTGTTTAACGTCCAGGCCCAGCAGCCGCAATCCCCGTCTATGAATGGCCCTGGTGTTGTGTAACATCTTAGAACCAAAGCCCAATCATGCCCACAGGGAAGGAGTCAGCCCAATTGCCAGTCTTCAGAGCAAGGGCACTTGCCCCCAGACAAGGGGAGGTTTGTAGGGATTTCAGACAGAGAGCTCACCAAACTCATGTCCCCCGTCCTCCTCCGGCTATGCTTGCTGTGGCCCCGATCCTGCTGTCCTCACCCACATTCATCTGACTGAATTCAAGGGACAGAATCAGGCCCTTATGTCACCCAACAGTAGTGTAATCTATGGTAACCCCTATCACCACCCATGTGGCAAACAAATACCCAACTGAACCCAGCCCCTGCCTCCCTACAGGCAGCTTAACAGCCTCAGTTGTTCCTGTCTAAAGCTTACTATTAGCTCCTTCCTTTCCCTACAGGAATGATATTGTGGGGGCCGATTCTGTCCTTCCTCAGGGTGGTGTAAATCAGGAGGAACTCCAGGGAAGGCTGTGGTATTACACTGGAGAGAAATCAAATCCGTGACTGGAGACCCCGAGCCCTGGGAGTATTAAGGAGGCATTGTTCTGCTGCTGAAAAACCCGCTGCAGTCCTGTTCAAATTCAAACCACCCAGGCTCCAGCAGCACAAACGACTCTTACTGAGTCTTCCCTCTGAGCTTTGTTAAGTGTTCTGTGCATTCAGACCGGGGTCCTGTGCTCCCTGGAGAAATTCGTATGTTGCCTGGGTGAAACTCAGGAAATCCCCTGCCTGATCTTCTGAACCCAGCCTGGGGCTACAGAGTCCATATGCCACCTGGGCATGTCACATGGGATGAGAAAGACCGCTGTGCTCTAGTAACTAGGGTAGCCTGTCCTGGTCTGAGCCTAGATACCAATTAAAGGCAAGGCAGAACCTGCAGGGAGTTTACCTGTGTAGATGGGGGGTGGCTTATGCCAGGGGTATGCAAAGTGGAGGGCAGGCCCCCTCGGGGGAGGCGTGAAATTTCCTAAGGAGGGGTGCAGCACGATTGGCTGCTGGGGCTCAGGCTCATCCATCTCATTAAAAATGTTGAGCTGCATCACTGGTTTGACATCTGGGTATTCACACTGATACACTGATGAATAACGATTTTATATTCTACAGACTTATGTTCTTACACGTGCTAAAAGGGTTTTTTTCATATGAACATAACCGAAATGTCCATGGGTTTGGATTACAGTAGACAGGCTGTGGGGGCTGGGGGAGGAGGCCCTGCTAACTGCAGGGACAAGAAGTGGGGCCTGATGTAAAAAGTTTGCTCCCCCTGTTTAGGTTAATTCCCACCTGTGCAGAAGGCTTGTCTCTATTCCTGCTTTACTGAGCTATAACTTTATTGCTCAGTGCTATGAAAAAGCTCCACACCCCCGGTTGAGCACAGCAAGTCACAGCACTGTAAAGGGCCAATGTTGATTGGCTCCCAGTGCTGGTACCTCCTTTGCTCCTGGAGATTTACCTACAGTGGCCATGGCTGGGCTTTACACTTACAAGTGTAGGCAAAGCAGGGGCAATGTGTGGCTGACCTTGGTGCAGGGTGAGTGACCATAACCTGTTCCAGCCTACAGTGCTGGAAACCAATG
The DNA here is from genome assembly GCF_033958435.1 of Carettochelys insculpta. NCBI lineage: Eukaryota > Metazoa > Chordata > Testudines > Carettochelyidae > Carettochelys > Carettochelys insculpta. Next base: position 32,264,429 of record NC_134152.1, read on the forward strand.
GCTGCAAGAGACAGCGCCCTGTAATATCTCCCCAGAATATCGGCATGGAGTTGGTCTTCTGCTAGTTGGGGTTTGAGAGCTTGGGAAAGGTGGGATCCCGCTGATATGGAGAGGGGGATGCTTTCCTCACCTGGCCACATAGGAACACACCCCCAGAGATGGAAAAAGTACCTCAAAAGTTACTTGAGTAAAAGTGCAGCTACTTTCACCTCTGGACAAAGTAGACCCTGACTTACGCGGGGGTTGCGTTCTTGCGCAACTCCATGTAAGTCAAATTTTGCACAACTCAGGGGGTCAGTTTCCTGTCTCCTGTGAGTGTCGGGCAGCCAAAAGCCTGGCCAGTTTCCTCGCCCATCTCAGGGGCAGCAGTCTGACTCCCGGCTGCTGCCCCTGACAGGAGCAGAGAAACAGCTTTTGTCAGGGGCTGAAGCCTGACTCTCACTGCCCTGACAGGAGTAGTTTCCCCGCTCCTGTCAGGAACGGCAGCTGCTCCTGTCAGTGGCGGCAGCTGAGAGACAGGCTCTCAGCTTCCACCACTGACAGGAAGGGGGGAAACTCCTCAGCCCAACGCCCTCCCCCTGACCTGCTAGTCCACCCCTACTCTGCCCTCAACCATCTCTTCCTTTGGAAGCAGCGTAGTGCTGATGGTGAGTATGGGGCTGGGGGTGGGCACTGGTGGAGGATGCACCCCACATGTCAGCCCTGCAGAAGCTAATGTCCAATCTTGGTGCTTCTGTGGCATCAGCAGCATGTGGGCCGCCCTGTTTCACAGAAGCCAGCAGATCCCCAGCAATGTGACCCCAGGACCCTCAATACACACACACACTCCCCCAACTTCACCCTGCCTAGCTGGGCTCTGAGATGTGCAGGGTTTGCAACCCCCACTCTTTCTGTGGGGTTCCATTCTGCACTGGAACTGGGTCCTGCCCTGGAGGTGAGCACAGCACTTTGAGCTGTATGCTGGGGATGTACCTCCCCCACGTGCCCTGGTCCACCTGCAGGGCTGGGTAGGTTTGTTGCGAGTGAAACCCACACACCTATTGGGTGCGCTTCACTGTCCCATGTAGAGGCACTTAGACCGCTTTACCGCTTGAGCTGAGATGCAGCTGGGTTTTAGCTCAAACAGCAGAAGCTCATGTATTAAGCTCCAGAGGTCCAGAGTTTGGTTGTACCATTGGGTGTCACATTAGCATTGTGAATGAGTCAGTGTCATGGCTTTTAGGTGGGATACAAACCAGAGGTGGGAAAAGTACCCCACAATTTACTTGAGTAAAAGTACAGCTACCTGGGGGTAGTTGTAATGAAGTAAAAGTTGAAGTAGCCTTCTGGGAAGCTACGTGAGGAAAAGGACAAAAGTACCACTTCTTGAGCATCCCTGAGTATCAAGAAGTATCCGTGGATTTCCATGGGGAGGTCACTTTTTACTTCTGCGTACTTGAGGCCAATCAAGATGTGATATGTTCCTACTCTGACCCAACCCAGTAGTTTTCCAGAAGGCCAACTCTGATACAGACTGCTTTCCCGGCCACCATCCGCAAAGTTACATCCCCAGGAAGTTAGCATGGCCTGATCCCTGTCATCCACACCAGCTCCACAGATTGCTCAGCGTGGTGGGTCACTTGCGCAGGAAACAGACTGTTCTTAATCTTTGTGCAGAGCAATGAAAGGGCCCAAGGGTGAAATCCATGTATTGTTTAACAAGGCAGAGCACTGGTGGCTGTCCCATAGCAAGCGGTGGGGAAGAGGAGAAAAGGAACTCATGAGCTGGCTTGCAGGCGCTGAACCTTGGAGTTGGGATACCAGTAATTACCCAGAGTTCCAGGGAAATTTTCCCTGGGCGATTGAAACCAATGTGCTCTTATTTAATGTATGAGTTCTCAAGGCTGCACGTGGCTAGCCTCATGTCCTGGACTTTCCTGTCCACCACAGATTCCACAATCTCTAACACGGGGACTTTGCTGGTGTTTGGTCTGTTTGCAGGGCTGCGAAATGCTGTGCTGATAAGAAGGAAATTGGCATGCAGGCAATCACATGTGACTCACAGAGGGCCAAGAGGAAGCAGGCTCTGGAATTTGGAGGGATTTTTTTTCTTGTTCTTTGTCCCTCCGACACCTCCAAAGCTACTGAAGTGTGACTCCAAAGAAGGAAAGAAGGCCTTTGGTTAGGGACCTGGGCTCAACCTGGGGAGAACTGGGTCAGTGCAGGACTGTTCCTTCTCACTGGCCTCCAACCCCGCTTAACGACAAAAACAACCATTTGACATGTCAACCCAGCCAATGCCGAGCAAAGCAAACAGAATCACAGCTCCCTCATCAAGCACAGCCTTCCAAATGGGCCTTCAAACAACCTCGGTGCACAAACCTGGTAAACAACTTCGGCCTTGCACCCTGCCCAGCCAAGGAGACACGAAAATTGCTCAGCCAAGCTCTTAGTGTGCAAACCCATCAGCTCCAGTGCCTGACCTGCAGTTCAGATGGGCCCACAAGAGGCTATGTCTCACTGCCAGGAAGATTTTCCTGGCATTCCCCCATCTCTCTTTTTCGCCCCATCTCCCTGTAGGAGAGCACTTCAATCTCTGTGGACACTCAGGAACAGATTTGAAAGTAGCAGTCCTAAAACAAAGACATTTCAAAAATCAAATGGAGAGAGAAATCTCCGAGCTGCAATTTATTTGCAAATTTGACTCCATCAACCAAGGATTAAACAGAGACTGGGAGTGGCTGGCCCCTTACAAAAGCAGCTTCTCTGCCCTGGGTGTTGACATCTCCACATGAGACACTGACAACGGGTCACATCCCCCTGTCTGATCTGACTTGGTTTTTCCTCTTTTGATACATACTACTGATAATGGGCCATTTCTACCTTGACTGAATAGACCCTGTCAGCTCTGGCCCTCCCTTTTACTGGGACCCCATTCTTTAAATATCCCTCTGGAAACCCCTCCCCCCACTCATGCATTTGATGAAGTGGGTCTTTGCCCACGAAAGCTTATGCTCCAAAATATCTGTTAGTCTATAAGGTACCACAGGACTTCTTGTTGTTCCCCCAGATCATTCTGTATCACTCCCCTGAGCTGACTGGTATTCTCAGCATTACTGAATATCGCATCAGCCCCCAGCCTCATCACTGTGCTGTTGAGTCACTTGTGTATTGTTTATTATTAGCATATTACCCTTATTTTCATAGTGCCAGTCCCTGACGTACCTGGATGCCACTGCAGACACCAAGAACATTCAATCAAGGAAGAAAAACAAAGCACCCAGCCCTTCACCCCAGACGAGAGAGGCAGAGGAATCAGAGAAAAATGACTTATTAGAGTTTGCAGCCAGGGCTATATCATCACCAAATTCCTAGGACACCTGTTGAAAGAGCAGAGTCCTACGCTGCGCCTGAGCTGAGCTGCATTTGCTACACCAAGCAAATGCAGCCTCGCTGAAGTTTTATCACAATATTTGCTTTTGCTTTCTGTCAAGGCCCAGCTGCTGGAGTCACATGGCAATCTTGGCTGGCTCGCCTTTTCATTTGTCCAAGTACGTTTCCAGAGAAAAGCTTGAAAACATGACACCCGTCCGCCCCACAAACTCAAAACCCAGAAGCAAACACAGCCTCCCAGTGCTGATTATTGTTACAGTCTCATGTTGGCGGGAGCAGGAGGAGAGTCTGACATGATTGTGGAGGTTGGCCAGACTGCGAACGTCACAGCCTTCCTCTGAGACTGTTCTGCTGCTTCTCCCCTGGGTTTGAACCCAGTGACCCTCACAGGTAAGCACTGCAGGATCAGCAGGGTGAGCTGCGGGTAGACCCAGAGGTGGCCTCACAGTGACCAAGGCAGATCCAGCCAGATAGGGGCTTGAAGATGCTATCTATTTCTAGGGTTTCATGTCGTGCTTGTAGCTGGGTAAGGTAATGGCCCAGTTATCAGACAGGCTGCCAATGTATGGGGCAGAGGATTGCCCGTATGTGCACAGATAGCCCTGGAAGATCTGTCCGTGCCTTGCAGTTTAGTACAATCCTTTGGTGATGGCCCCACTGCCAGTTCTCAGATCTCATAACAGTTGCCCATGCTCATTCCAAGAGGAGCTAGAGTGATACCAGGCCAGAGACTCCATTTATAATGGCACCAGAGGCCCTATGGGTGGTGGCTCAGACTGATCACAGCTCCTCGGTTTTAGCAGCAGGAAGGACAGCAAATTCCTCATTTGCTCATCATTCACTTCTCTAGTCCTGCTGCATTACGAGCAGATCTAGGGAAGTGATTATTCCCCTTTATTCGGCATGGGTGAGGCTGCATCTGGAGTATTGCAGCTGATTCTGCCCACCCTCCCGCCCCCCCAATTACAGAAAGGATATGGATGCACTGGAAAAAGTCCAGTGGAGGATGGCAAAGATGATTAGGGATCTGGATCACGACTTATGAGGAGATGAGGTATTTGGGGTGGCTTAGCCTACAGAAGAGAAGAGTGAGGGGGGATGTGATAGCAGCCTTCAACTATGTGAAGCAGGGTTCCAAAGAGGCTGGAGAGCGGCTTTTCTCAGTAGTGACAGATGACAGAATGAGGAGCAATGGTTTCAAGTTGCAGAGGGGGAGGTCTAGGCTGGATATTAAGAAAAACTATTTCACTAGGAGGGTGGTGAAGCACTGGAACATGTTACCTAGGGAGGTGATGAAATCTCCATCCTTAGAGGGTTTTTAAGTCCTGGCTTGACAAAGCCCTGCTGGGATGATTCAGTTGGGATTGGTCCTGCTTTCAGCAGTGGTTTGGACTTGACTTTCTGAGGTCTCTTCCCACCTTAGGATCCTATAAGAGCAAACCCCCAGCTTGTATCAAGCTCTCCAGTTCATTTAGGCTGCGTCTACACTAGCAAGTTCTTTTGAAAGATCCCACGCAGTGTCTACACGCAAAAAGGGTTTTGTGAAAGTAAATCGAAAGAATTCTGCACTCCTTTCAAAGGTGCTCCTCCACTGCCATTTCAAGAACGCCTTCTCTCAAAAGAAAACGTGTAGACGCTCCTCAGGGCCCTTCTTTTGAAAGAGCAGTCCTCGTGGCACCTGATTTTTCGATCCCTGGCCCGTTCTTTTGAAAAAGCAGGGACTGTGCGGCTTCCTGCCCCGTGTGTGGCTTCCTCTCAATCCTACCCACTGCCCACTGCAGCCCTACCCATGTCTGGGCTTAACCCTCCCTAACTGCCCTTCCCAACCCCAGGACTTACCTTTCTAAAGGCACTCCAGGTACTCCTGTTACTTCCCCGGATGCAGAACATGCGTTCTGCTAGGGAAAGAAGCCGCCCCCCGAATTACCCAAAATTCAAGTTCCTCGAGGGGTGTGGGAACGCAACCCTTGTGTAACTCGAGGAACTACTGCATATATTTATTTCTAGGTTTTTTGTCCGTACTGGCGGTGCACATCCACACGCTGCCTCAGTATTGGTGTTACCCCTAAAGAATTTTAACATGCCCAAACGAAAATTCAACCTGTCCAAGGATGGAAAATCTCACCGGGACCACTGCTCCCCTGCCCTGCATGCCATCAGGAGAGCCGTGTGGCCGGGGGCAGCTAAGAGAGCCCAGGTGTGCAGTAGCCAGGACCTGGCGCACAGACCGGTAGGAAGGGGAGAGAGGTGTAGGTAAACAGGGGCTCTGGTGCACACAGTCGTGGCCACTGGCAGCAGGGATGCTGGAGAAGCGGGTCAGGGCCAGGCTGGCTGGAGCGGGGGTGAAGGGGCGGGGCCAGCTGTAGAGAGGGCCAGCGTAGGGTCAGGTGCAGAGCTGGGGGTGGGAGGAGAAAGGCAAGGCCGGCTGTGGGGAGGGATGGTCCACATTTACATGCTCCCACCCCCAGAAATTCCAGCCTACGGACCTGTTTTTCTACTCCGTGGGGGACCAACGGGAGAGTGGCAGAAACTGGGCTCAACTCTCATGACTTCATTACAAGTGGACTTTTGAAAGTTCCGGCTTCTGGATTCAAACGATTGCATGACAACTGCTGGTTTTCGTTTCGAAACGAACGCACGTTTCTGGTGCTCGTGGTTGCAGTGAATAGCTCGAGAACAGTGACGTGTGTGTGACCCGCAGACTCAGAAACCAGCAGGCAAAGAAAAAGAGCCCAAAAGGTGTTATTTAAAAAAATCTTACGAATTGTGGGGACTGACTCAGGCCTGCCGATGGGGAAATTTGGAGGGCAGCTGTGCAGGGGCCCAGGATTTCCAAGGGGATGGGCAGGGCTGCAGTCTGAGCAGTGCTAAGGGCTGACTGCCCTAGGCCCTGCCCCTTCCACTTTTGGTCCCTCCCACCTTGTCCCATGGTGGCGGTCCGCTCTGCTGCTGTTGACTCATCATTCTGAAATGCTAGAAGTGGCAATACTGGGCCTTGGTCAGCCAACATGTTTGGTTCTGCCTGAAGCCTCTCTGGTTCTCATGCTTTTGAGCTACTCTAATCTCAGGGCAGACCCCAAAGGAGCAGGAGACCTCCCCAAAGGGGTCATGCATTCCGTACTTCGATTTTGCTACCCCAGGATTAAGCATGAACCCCTCCGGCACGACAACAGACTTAACTTGGTGTTACAGTCTTTCCTCAAGGGCACTCCGGTCTGTCTTACCACCTAGGCAAGCTCGCCTTTGTGGTAAGAGGTTCCTTCCACCAAAAATCCCAACAACATTCAGGTTACACCCAGTCCCAAAGGCCTGGTTGCTTACACCACATCATTTTCACTTTAGATCTCACACCCAAGGTAAGCCTTGTTTACAACCCTATAATAAATTATCTAAAAATGTATTAACTAAGAAAAAGAATTAGAGTTCCTGACAAGGTTAAAGCAAATAAACACACACACACACAAGTGACAGTATTAGGTTGTAAAAAGCAATAGCGGCTGCTATAATGTGCAAAATCTCAGTGGTCTTTAGCGCTAAGCTGTGCTAAGCAGCTGGGGATCCCTTTCCTATGCTTAGAAATCTTGCCCTTTCGGAATCCAAGCAGCATGGACATATAGTTTCTTCTTGTTAGGGCTGTTTATTCTCTCCCCCCTCAGAGTTCAAGCTGATGAGATGAGTTCATCCTCATATCTCCTCTTCACTGGGGCAGCTGGGGATGGTGGAAATGGAAAAAGGCAATTAACAATCTTTGTTCTTTGATGTTTCACAATGGTTAATTTGGTTTCAATGGACCTTCTTGGGGAGCCAGACCTAACACCTTCTGCAGGAAGCCAGCATTTTACATTAATTAATATTTTTTTCCTGTTGGATAACAATTCAGTTATAGAGGAGAACAACCCAAACACATCATATCACTTTATCACATGGGTCCCAGCTATAAATAAATTTTATACATGCAGTAGCCTTCAAGGGTTTCATAATGTCTACACGATACATTCTGATAAACTTAGCATCTGTCTTAACAGTTCTAAGCAGGTGTGAGCCAGACTAATTTCAGCCACTCATTTATCAGTGTTTAGCTGAGACACAGGGTCCTTGACACAAGCTGACACCTAGCTTGCCAGCATCACGTCACTCCTCCTTCACCCAACCTTTAGGGTACAATGAATTTGTCAATGAACAAGATTAAGTGTTCTGAGGACATCATACAGTATGGGAAAACAACAGACAATACGTAACCTGGATAAACCCAGAGGCCACTGCTAGGTTATCACTGAACCTGCGGTACTGTACGTATTTACCAAATGTGTTTAACAACAAAAAACACCTTCAGTTCCACTGAAACGGTGATATCCTTTCAGCGTGGCCTTGGCAATATTCATGTAACTGCTCAACAATGTGGGTTCTGCAAGCTCTAGTACAGGAACAATTGAGCTCTTTCCCCTGTTTGCATAGCTGGGAAATTGATAAGAAGAAATCTGTGTGTGAAAGTGAAAGCCATGTGATTGGGTTTATTATACTCTATGGGACGGATTCAAAAGCACAGGAATCATAGAATACTAGAACTGGAAGGGATCTTGAGAGGTCATCAAATCCAGTCCCCTGCCCTCATGGCAGGACCAAGCACCATCTAGTCATCCCTAACAGATGCCTATCCAACATGCTCTTAGATATCTCCAATGATGGAGACTCCACAACCTCCCTAGACAATTTGTTCCAGTGCTTAACCCCCCTTACAGGAACTTTTTCCAAATGTCCAACCTAAACTTCCCTTGCTGAAATTTAAGCCCATTGCTTCTTCTCATATCCTCAGAGGTTAAGGAGATCACTTTTTTCTCCTTTCTCCTGGTAATACTCTGTTAGTTACTTGAAAGCTGCTATCAAGTCCTCTCTCAGTCTTCTCTATTCCAAATAAAACAAACCCAGTTCTTTCATTCTTCTCTCGTAAGTCATGTTTTCTAGACCTTTAATCGGGTGTGTTGTTCTTCTCTGGACCTTCTCCAGTTTTACTACCTCTTACTAGAAATGTGGTGCCCAGAACTGGACCCAATACTCCATTAGGCCTAATCAGTGCAGGCAGTAGATAGCCAGCCAATTATTATTGACTGCCTATGAAATTTAGAAGTGCAGTAAAAAGTCTCTCCTTATTGTAATTTTAAAGTGAACAATGCTTTCATTTCAGATCGCCTCCCAAACTCTCAAGATAAAACCTTAAGCAAAACACCTGATCCAGTGTCCTTTGCTCCCTACGTCAAGTTTAGTGTTGCCAGCTCTCAGGGTTTTACTGTAAGCCTTATGACCCTGGATGTTTTCCTTAAAGCCCCAGTTCCTGGAGGCATGTGAAATATGGGGGAACCTCTGCTTTCTCTTCAAAAAAGATTAGAGACCTGGTGGCTATGGAGAAAAGCCTAAAAATATGAGTTCATTGCACTCTGAAGACTTGAAAACTAGAACACAAGTTTTAAAAGAAAATTCTCAATGCATTATTTTTTTTCAAAAACTCATGATCGGTTAAACCAACGTCCTGATTTTTTTGGATGTTTAGTTTTTGCCATATTGACTGCTGTAGTCATCTAGGCTGTGAAGCAAGGGGATCTCAGCAGCTGGGAGGGACAGGAATGCAGCAGTAATATAGTGAGGTGGTTTGTGGCTGGGTCAGTTCCATGGGGACACCCCTAGGCAGCCCCTTTCACCTACCTGGCTGCCTGCTGCTGAGCTCTGCAGCCTACAGGAAGCTAGAAGCTAAGTTAGGAGCACCCCACCTCTCCTCCTGCAGTCCAGTGCCCCAGCACCTGGGCACACTGACTTATTTTCACTTCTGGTCTGCGTATCTAAGCTGGTATCTTCTAAAGAGCCTGTAGGAACTGAGCACCTAATGCTCACTGAAACTGGGCGTCTAGCCCTAATCATTGCACTCCCATGAAATCCCACGCAGGCTGTACAGGCTGGGGTCACAGGGTGTGATATTTCATTGTTGGATATCAGGAAACAATAGACCCAGTGCAAAAGCCAGGGAGAGCCGGGAAACCAATTAACCGAGAGCCTTAAGCAGCGTCACCTGGGACAACAAGAGAACAATGAAATCCTTATTTACAATGTGCTTTCTGTGAGCAGAGCACGGCACAGCAAAGGCTATGACAGATACCCTCTTTCACCTCCACAGTTTGCTCCCTAATCAAGTGAAACCTTCATCTGTTGCAAGACTATGCATCATCACTGTAAACCTTCTCCACATGTGCCCACCGAAACCTGTGACGGCCCTGCACAGCCTATTCATTACTTAGAGGGACATTGTCTGGGGAGGTTCCATCGATGGTCTCAAAAATCATGGTTTCTTCCCTGCTCTGTCATTCCCACCCTGCCCCCAGGTCTCTGAAAGCTTTTGAGTTTGAGCTGGCACCCCAATGTCTTTAACGGGAGATTTGCCATGGACTTGAAAGGGAGCAGGATCCAGGCTTTCGTTTTTCCTTGGCTAGAAGTGTTCATTATTGTAGGGCTGCCCAGGCATGCTAATATACCTCGGTCTGGACCACGGCAGGGCAGCCACGAATAGTGGATAGGCTGCATGCTGTTGTGGCCCATTGAAGTTCCACCTGTGGCCCTGCACGCCCCTGTAGTCTGCCCCCCTTCCTAACATGCCTCTTGCACACCTGGGCACTGGAGGCCTGCACCTACCTGCTCCTCCCTCCTAGCACTTTTCTCACAGAATAACTACAGATCCCAGCATTGGTCTGGGCTTCAGTTCTGCCTTTGAACCGTGTGGGGGAAGGACTAGTTAAACCAGAGTTAAGGCTGCCAAGCCAAAAGGCTCCCAACTGATTCAGCCAGTACCCCCATCTACTCCACAATGCTCTCCTAAGGGGAGCCCTGTGTGAGCCACATCTTACACAGTGCAGCCCCACAATAATTTCAAGTATTGGTGATATTCCACAATCCCTACGCCGGGTGATAGCTGGATTTGTGACTTTACACAATCAGTTGTTTACAATAGGTGAAACTCCACTGCCTTATCTGCTACCTACCAGGTCTTACAACAAAGCAATTCATTACATACACACACCCTGAAACTCCTCCCATTTCCATGTAAATGGTCTGTAAAAAACACATTCCTCAAATTCCTTCAGCTTGTGCTTCCATGTTCCTTACAGTGAAATCAGATCACTAGAAGGGACTGGTTTGGAAAAACACAAAGAGCTTGGACACACCAAGACCTTGTCTCTGTATACAGGGCTGGACTGGTGCTGCGGCGCAGTGTCTGTGCTTTAGTGAAAAATACTACTATGCCTATAACAGGGGGGTTAGCCCAATATAACTACACTACTCCGGAGTGTGGGTTTTTCACTCCCGCCATCCCAAGTGATGTAATGGTACTGATATGGATCTGTAGCATTGACCTGGCTCAAGCCAGGAGTGAAATACAGTCCATAACATGCTACTGAGCCCAAGAATAGTCACCTGATAGACATAGACCTCTCAGTGCTTAGTAACGTGAACTGAAGATGGAGGACCAGGCTTTTAAAGTCCTTGCTGGATTAATGCCTCTGTTCTTTGATCACGGGTTTCATGGTTCGCTGCCCTGCACCACAAAGGAGAAGGACATCCACGGGCTGGTCTGTCCATCACCCAGCTGCCCTGCCTGACCTTTCCAATGGTCAGGACCAGTAACCCTAAAGCCTCTGAAGGTTTCATTTTGCAATGGCCGCTTTGTAAGAGCCACACTTTTCAGGGTGAAATCAGCTCTGAGCTAGCCTGTTTGCACGGAGCACAGCTAAAGTCACCGAGCAAACTCAAAGGAGGTTTTGGACCTACAGATTGAACCTCTTTAGTCTGGCACCCTTGGGACCTGCCCTGTGCTGAACCAAATTTGTCAGTCCACCGGAGGTTAATATTGCCGAGCAGCATTACCAACACTTTCACTACTTATTGGATTCTTAGAAGACATTTTGGGGTAAATTAGAGCTAAATAACAGCACAGGACACTGAGAGCCAGGACTCGTGGCTGTAAACAAACTTTATGGGACTGCAGGAAACTTGGTCACACCCATGATAAGTGGTTGTCCGGTTAAGCAAAATCATGCCAAATTACAGATGTTGCTTGATTCGAGAGCACTGGACTAGAGAGGTTCAACCTATAGCAGGTAAGCCAGAAAGAACAGCTGGTTTCAGGAATCAGGTGTCTTGAAAATATAGAGAGGTTTGAAAATCCAAATCCAGATCTGGATCCAGACCTTGAAAACTGTCCCTTGTCTCCAGTGGGCCCAACCAACCTCTCACTCTGGACCGCTCCGAAGTTCCCGGTGTTTGGAATCTGGATCCGCACCTGCTTTTGGCCACGGGAATCTCTCTTTATATTTGAAAGGCCTAAGGATGAGGCCAGACATGGACAGGCCCTGCCCTGGTGCTAGTGTGGCTCTGGCAGAAGACGCTGCTGTAATGCAGCATGAATGGCCTGGGTCTGGCAAGGCTGCAAGAAAGTCACATTTTGCTTTGGCTGCTGAACCAAAAACAAATGTCCACCTCATTTTCATTCTGTACTCAACCACCCTGTGGTCAGGGCCATGACGACCCTGCACGTCCAGCGTGGGACTTTCCAGCTGCACCTCATGCACTGTTTGGTACCTCTAGAGGCTGACTCACTGTGTTCCTTCTCCCCCGTGAGAATGGGAGGAGGGAAAGTGTGTGTCCCTGGCAGCAGGTAAATAAATCATGCAATTTGTACTGCTAGCAACCCTTTCACCTGAGGATCTCAAAGCACCTGTAGGGAAGAAAGATTCTTAGAAGAGATGCTTCACCTGCCTCTGACACACAGCCACCTCTGAGATGAATTATGGCAGCTGTTTAACTGCGCAAATAATGTAGCATGCCAACTGGGGACAGGCTGTGAAGAAGAGACTGTAGTTAATCTACAACAACAGGAGAGCATAGACTAGCAGAATTAATTATTGACGTATGGCCAGGACCCTGGATTCATGCCCCTACTCTTCTAAAAAGAGTATGTTACATAAGTCACATAACATGCCTATGTTACATAAGCATCCACCGTTTATAGTGGTCCCCAACCCACAGCTTTTAGTTGGCTGAAAGTCTGGAAATTGCCTGTGTTCTAGGCATTAATGCAGGTGCATGGGTTCAGTGTTTTACTCCCCTCTCTGTGCTGCTTTCCTTTCTTTATTTACACATTGCTGTTTCATTGGCCTGCTTCCTACCCAAAGCTTAGTGCCATGAACTGAAGATGGAGCACCAGCCTTTCTAGGTCCTTGCTGGATTAATAGCCGTGTTCTTTGACCAGGAGTTTTGTGGTTCATCACTGCCCTGCACCACAAAGGAGGAAGACGTCCACGGGCTGGTCTGTCCATTAGCCAGCTGCCCTGCCTCACCTGTCCAGGGATGAACAGTCAGGTGCAGGAAACCTAAAATCTCTGAGGTTTCATTTGGGCTATATCCACTTTGTAAGGCCCACGCTTTTCAAGATGGATTTGGCTCTGAGCTTGCCTGTTTACATGGAATACAGATAAAGTCACTGAGCAAACCTAAAGGAGGTTTTGGAGCTACAGGTTGAACCTCTCTAGTCTGGCACCTGCAGGATGTGACTGGTGCCGAACAAGAGGATTTTCTGGATCACGGGAAGCCAATATTTTCTAGTACACCACCAACACTTTTACTACTAGCTGGGCTCTCAGAAGACATTTAGGGGTAAATTTCAGCTAAATAACAGGACAAAACACAGACAGCCGGGACTGGTGGCTGGAAACAAACTTCATGGGACTGCAGGAACTTTGCCACACTCATGAGAAGTGTTTGTCTGGCTAACTAAAATCGTGCTGCATTACAGAAGTTGATGGATGACAGAGTCCTAGACTAGAGAGGTTCAAGTGGTAGAAGGAGAACCATAAGAAACAGCTGGTTCCAGGACTCAGGTAGCTTAAAAATATGGGCAGGTTTAAAAATCCAAACCCAGAGCTGGATCCAAGTCTTGAAAACAGTCCAAACTCTAGCTCTGGACCCCCCCTGAAGCTCCTGGTGTTTGACATCTGGATCCACACCCAGCATTTGGCCATGGGAACCTACCTTTACATTAGAAAAGTCTGCGGCTGAGGCCAGACCCTGCCCTGGTGGTAGCGCGACTTTGGCAGAAGGCAGTAGTCTAATGCAGCATGAATGGCCTGGACCTGGCATGGCTGCGAGAAAGTCACATTTCATTTTGGCTGTTGAACCTAAAACAAACGTCCACCTCACTCCCATTCTGTACTCAACCACCCTGTGGTTAGGGCCGTGATGACCCTGCAAGCCTAGTGTGAGGCCTGCCAACTCCACTTCATCCACTCTTTGGTACTTCCAGGAGCTGAGTCACTGCATTCCTTCTCCCCTGTGAGTGGGGAGGAAGGAGAACATGTGTCCTGAGGGGGCACGTAAAAAATCATGTCAACATGTACTACTAGCTACTCCTTCACCTGAGGATTTTAAAACACTGGTAGGGAAGGAAGACTCCTGGAGCACCCACTTCACCTGCCACTGACAGGCAGCCACCTCTGAGATGACCCATGGCAGTAGTTTAACTTCACAAAGTAACACTTAGGGCAGACTGTGAAGAAGAGACTTTAGATAACCTACAGTGCAGAGAGAGTGTAGGCTGGCAGAATTAATTACAGGCATATGGTCAGGACCCCGGGATTAATGCCCCTCATTTAAAAAGGTCCAAGCCTGTGTTACGTAAGCGGCTGCCATTTATGGTGGTCCTCAACCCACAACCTTTAGTTGGCTGAGGGGCTAGAAATTGCCTGCATTCTAGGTATTAGTGCAGGTTCATGAGGTCAGCAGTTTACACCCTTCTGTATGCTGCTTTCCTTCCAGTATTTATGCTTTGCTGTTTCTTTGGCCTGTCCCCTGGCTTCTACCCAATGCTAGGTGATATGAACTGAAGCTGGAGCAACAGCCTTTCAAGGTCTTTGCTGGATTAATGGCTGTGCTCTTCTACCAAGGGTTTTGTGGTTCACTGCCTTGCACCACAAAGGAGGGGGAAGGACACCCATGGGCTGGTCTGTCCGTCACCCAGCTGCCCTGCGTCGCCTTTCCAGGATTGAACTGTCAAGTGCAGGAAACCCAAAGCCTCTGAAGGTTTCATTTGGCTATGGCCACTTTGTAAAGCTCATGCTTGTCAGGGTGGAATTGGCTCTGAGATTGCCTGTTTACATGAAATACAGATAAAGTCACTGAGCAAACCCAAAGGAGGTTTGGAGGTTCAGATTGGACTTCTTTGGTCCGGCAATTTGAACAAGAGAATTTGCAGGACCACAGGAGGTCAATATTGTCTAGCAGCATTACCAACACTTCCACTGCTTACTGGGTTATTAGAAGTATCGGAGGGGTTATTAGAAGACATTTAGGGGCAAATTACAGCTAAATAACAGCAGAGAATACTGAGAACCAGGACTCATGGCTGTAAACAAACTTTACGGGATTGAGGGACACTTGGCCACACCCCAGATAAGTGGTTGTCTGGCTAACTAAAATCATGATGGATTAAGGATGTTGCTGGAGACAGAGTCCCAGATTAGAGAGGTTCAATCATAAAATCATAAAAAATAGCTGGTTCCAGGACTCAGGTATCTCAAAACAAAAAATGTAGCGAGAAGAGGTTTAAAAATCCTTATCCAGATCTGGTTCCAAAGCTTGAAAACAGTCCCTCTCTCTGCAGTGGGCCCAACCAAACTCTAGCTCTGGGCCCCTCTGAAGTTCCCGGTGTTTAGAATCTGGATCTGCACGTGCATTTTGGCCACAGGAATCTCTCTTTATATTCGAAAGGCCTAAGGATGAGGCCAGACATGGACAGGCCCTGCCCTGGTGCTAGTGTGGCTCTGGCAGAAGATACTGCTGTAATGCAGCATGAATGGCCTGGATCTGGCAAGGCTTTAAGAAAGTCACATTTTGCTTTGGCTGCTGAACCAAAAACAAACGTCCACCTCATTTCCATTCTGTACTCAACCACCCCATGGTCAGGGCCGTGACGACCCTGCACGTCCAGCGTGGGACTTTCCAGCTGCACCTCATGCACTGTTTGGTACCTCTAGAGGCTGACTCACTGTGTTCCTTCTCCCCCGTGAGAATGGGAGGAGGGAAAGTGTGTGTCCCTGGCAGCAGGTAAATAAATCATGGCAATTTGTACTGCTAGCAACCCTTTCACCTGAGGATCTCAAAGCACCTGTAGGGAAGAAAGATTCCTAGAAGAGCTGCTTCACCTGCCTCTGACACGCAGCCACCTCTGAGATGAATTATGGCAGCTGTTTAACTGCACAAGTAATGTGGCATGCCAATTGGGGACAGGCTGTGCAGAAGAGACCGTAGTTAATTTATAACACAGGGAGAGCATAGACTGGCAGAATCAATTATTGACGTCTGGCGAGGACCCTGGGGTTCATGCCCCTGCTCTTCTAAAAAGAGCCAGTCCTGTGCTAAATAAGCATCCACCATTTACTGTGGTCCTCACCCACGGCCTTTAGTTGGCTGAGAGTCTGGAAACTGCCTGCGTTCTAGGCATTAACAAAGGTGCACAGTTTATACCCCTCTGTATGCTGCTTTCCTTCCAAAATGTACACTTTGCTGTTTCATTGGCCAGTCCCCTGCCTTCTGTATGAGTAGGGGCCTGTGCAGTGCCCATCACGGTGGCATCTGACCACATGCTGGGGTGTTTGACTGGACGCTCTCGTTCTGTAGGACAATCCTACGTTTCAGCTGGCCAAGCCACATTCTCTCTGTCCTAAAATAGAAGATGGTTCATTGTTCTAGGCTTTGGGAGTGCCACTGTGTAGGTATATGACTCCAGTCCCCGCATGCTGGGCCATACCCAGTCAGGCCTCTCACCTGGTGCTGGGACAGGGGACATATCCAGCTAACCTCCTCACCCTGAGGCCGGGATCATGCCCAGCTGGGGGCTGGAGGGGTGCCAGGCATTTGGTATCGAATTGGACAGTCAGGTACTTGGGCTTTCTGTCCAGTTAAAAAAAATCAAAGAATACCAGACACGTGAATGTCTGGTATTTTAATTTTATTATAAGTTCTCAGCCAGGGGAGGGGCTCTCCTGCCGAGCACCGGTGCACCTCCAGAGGCCAGTTCCAGCAAAGCCCTGCATCCCACTCCCCCAGGAGGCCAGGGACTCTCACCTCTGGCAGATGAGGCTTAAGTGCCCCTTTCATTCACCTCAATCTTCACCTTCTGCAGAGCCTGGGCCATGTACAGAGACTTCTTGGTTGGGGGTGCAGAGAGAGAGACATGAGTGTGGGGCAGTGATCCCACCCCTCTCGGCTGCTCCCAGCTCCTGGCACACAGTGGCTGGGACACCATTCCTGCCCAGCCTGGCTGATGGCCACAGAAGGACCTGTCTTCCAGGAACTGATCTAGCTCTGTTGTGACCCCTGGTAAAGTCCAGCTTTGCACAGCACCCTCTGGCGAGGAGTTCTCCAGGTTAATGGTGTGCCAGGGGAAGAACATCCATAATTTCTCTCGTTTTTTAACGTCAATAATTATTTTATATATTTTTCTATTGCAATCAGGCTAAGAATTCAATAGGTTCACAGCGCTGAATTGGATGGAATTTTGTGCGTGTTATGTAATTTTGTTCCAATAAAAGTTAAATGCAGATGACGTTGATTTCTTTTCATTAATACCTAAATGTCTTCAAGGTTATTTGTAAATCAGTTGCAATATTGTCAGGTTAAAGTGTTATTTATCCATATAATTAACTGATTTTATAAAGCCTCTAATGAACTAATTTGCAAGTAATACATTTGCAAGTAAATACTTTTTTTCTTTTTTTTTACACATACCCCCCGGCTGCTAGCGTCCGGTATTTTTGTGGAGGACATCTGGCAACCCTACCCCAGGCAGTGCATTTCTGAGGCCAGGATGTACGCATGGCCAGCGGCAAGGCAGACTGCATGCTCCTTTGAGGGAGCAGTAAGGGAGAGATTTCTGTTTGTGTCCCTGAGAAGATATTGCCTGATCTCAGCCTTTCTAATCACAGGACTGATTCCGGTGGAGATACTGCATGGCCCCATCTGCCACAGAGGGGTTACCCCCATTCAC
Organism: Carettochelys insculpta; assembly: GCF_033958435.1. NCBI lineage: Eukaryota > Metazoa > Chordata > Testudines > Carettochelyidae > Carettochelys > Carettochelys insculpta. Next base: position 32,281,881 of record NC_134152.1, read on the forward strand.
AGCAGTGCATGGCCAATCAGATGCAGGCCCTCTGTTTTTACCCGGGTGTATTTGGCTGGCATATTAGAGTGCAGAACTAAGCTCTGCTCTGCAATCACAGGCCAGCAGTTGTGGCTGGTGCCCTGACTGGACCCTTTCCTGGGAATATCACAACCCTTCTCCACTTCAATTTTCCCAGTCTTTGTGCTGCTGCTTTGTCCTTTCCCAGGAATCCTACAGCCCTACTGTATTATCAAAGCCAGCACCCAGCACCCAAGAGGCTTTGATTTTCCTGCTGTCACAGGCCTAATGCACCAGCGCTGACAGGCGCCTTGACCTTTGGAGTCACAAGGGATGTTCTGTCCCGGAGAACCCAGTACAGCTCCGATGCTCTGTGGGCAGGCGGATTACCCTGTATACACAGTGTCTGCAAAGCTGGATCTCGCAAAGGAAGACTGTACAGGGTAGGGGGAGGAGTGGCTCGGCTACAGAACCCAGCTTGTCATCGCATCGACTTTCCCCAGACAGGGTGTCGAAAGAGAGACGAACGGAAAGCAAACTGGGGGAGGAGGAGGGAGACATTTGAAAAAAGCGCCGTTGGACTTGGTTAAGAAGAATACCCCCACACCGCTCCCATTCCCTCCTCTTGCATGGTTACTGCATGGTAAGACCCAAATTCTTATTCCGTGACCTGCTGGAGTCCTGAGCAGCCACCTAACGGCGCCTCGCAACAGCCCTTGCGTTTACAGCTTGGGGATGAACATATCTGCTCCCGCTGGGTTTGCAACCCCAGCGGAAAGTGAAACTGACGAGGCCGTCGGGCAGCGTTCCCTGTAAGCTGAGCGCTTGGGCAGCCGCCCAGGAGAGAGTCATGTGCCGCCCAGCTGATTAGCAGAGCGCCCGCAGGTGGGAGCATGTGTTTCTATGGGTGGTGCACCTCTCCACATGCCTGGGTGCACAGAACAACGTTTATTCCACCCATGGATGGAAAAAAAAAACGAGAGGGCCTGTTGCTGCTGGGCCTCGCTAAAGCTGACCGACTTCATTTGGAGCTGCCTGATGCTCCTGCACTCGCTTTGCCTGCCACCGTGGGCCAGCAGGTGTTGGGATTGCAGCTGCCTTGCCAATTCAGAGCCCTTCCATTGCACAGAGTCTCTGCGTCCCACATGCTTCCCTGCTGCATAAGGCCCAAGATGCATTTAGGGGTTCACTGTCAAGGCCAATACTGGTTCCTACATCGTACGGGCCTCTGTTTCCATAGCACCTGCTTTGCTGTTAAAAACACACTCTTAGGTTCCCCAGGTGACGCAATGGCTCGAAGACAGCTGCAAGTTCACATCGCGTTGGGAGGCGCAGATGAAAATGAGGATTTCGGTTCCCCTTTGCTCATCTCCAAACCCACTTCACAGATGATAACCTGCTGTAGCCTGGACTAGCCAGGAGGTGCCACAGAGAGGCAGCGGCAGCACAGCAGTGTTTGGGGAATCCAGCTGGAAGGAGAGAGGGCTGCAGGTTGGAATTGAAGTGCATTGGTAGGGTGATGTTTGGGGAGCCCAGGAGCAGAATATCAGGGTGCCGGGGGGGCTGAAGTGCATCAGCAGCACAGTGTGGGAGGAGCCCAGGACTGGCTGGAGAATGCTTACCCCACACCTGCCTTTGCTGGATTGAGTTAGTGGCACCTTTTTGCAGGCCTGAGTTTTGCAAGCTGCCTTCTCCGATCTAGCGCTGCATGCAAGTTGGTGCTATTACATTTTGGTCTCAGCTCCTTGTGTTTCCTGTCTGCTGGCTAATTACAGCATTTGTTTTGAGAGAACATCAAGAACTGTAATTAGGAGGCAATATACCCAAATCAACCACCAAGGGCTCTACCAGCTGCTGGGGGATGTCTCCTTCTCTCCTGTCCCTTCTTCTGAAAGAGCCTGTTGCCAGCTGCAGCTGTTGTTCCAGTACAAAGAGTCCATTCTGCCCCTCGATTAGTTGGAGAGAAAGCACCAAGATTAAAGGCAGTAATGTTTAAACCCCCTAGGGACATTCATTAGTGTCACGGAGAGAACATAAGTTAATAGCTGTTTAATGGAACTAAACAAGCAATGGAAGGACGCACACAGAGAGCTCATAGAGACGTACGAGGGAGTACTTGCTGGAAGCAAAGTGTTTTCTGGAAAGCTTTCTGTCGTGGCATGCTCCCTAGCCAGATTCATTCAATAGATAGATAGATAGATAGATAGATAGATACACCTTATCTTCTGACGCCAGTGTTGCGCCTCTGCTGAGCAGTAGCAGATGTCCAGGGCTTTGCAGATTGGCTTTCCAATGGAGAGGAAAGTATGAAAACGGCCACGAAGCTTGGCCACATCTGAATAGCGCTTCCACTTCACGCTCAGTGGCAGTTGCTCATATTTTGGCCAGCCACTGGGGTTCCCTCTAATTTTTTTGTATCCATGGGTGGAATAAATTTTGTTATGTGCACCAAGACATATGGGGATATGCACCACCAGTAGCAACAATTCCTGCTGGATGTGGGCGCTCTGCTAATCAGCTAGGCAGAACTTCAGTCTTTCCTGGGTGACCACCCAAGACATCAGTTTATAGTGAACTCTGCTGGTCATTCCTTCCCCCGACCAATGAGGTCGGGGGGAGCTGGGCCAAACCCGAGAGGTCCTATGACCCCATTTGCCATGTCAAAACCCCCATGGCAGGGAGCCAGGCCTTGCCCCACAGGATAGACGCTGCCATTGGCACTGCCGTGGGCTGAGAGTTTCCTTTTATTTTGGTTCATAGGCTGTTTTTAGTTCTCTTTCATCTTATTTTGCATTTGCAAAAAATCACGGCACTAAGAACCAATTCCATTCTGAGACCACAGCAGACAGCAATCTCTCCTGCTGCCTGCACAGCTCTCTCTCCCTCAAAGCTGCCCCTTCAGCCAAACCTTGTATAACCCAAACCCAGAGGTGCAGTATATCTCCCCCAGTGTCAAAACTTGCTCACACACTAAGCAAAAGACAAAACACAACAATAAAATTGTAGTCACTTTGCTATTGTCATCACACCTCACTCTATGGTCTGTCAGTCTGTGACAGCAAGGGGTCTGCCGCTGCTGCCGCCGAAGCACGAGCCTCTACCTCCTTGTGCAAATGGAGAATCTCCACTAACTGGTGACACTGTAAGGTCTATGAAACACAGCCGACCAGTTCTAATTCCATACACTAGGGGGCGATGATGCACAAACGCTCTTACAATACATTTGGAAGTCATGGGGAAAAACTGTGGCAATGGCGATTGCCATTGGATAGCAGGAGAAACATTGTACCTGTAAGGGTAGTCCAGCTGTGCAGTAGTCTTCCAAGACAGGTTGTGGAATCCCTGTCCAAGACAGGTTGGAGAAACACCTGGCAAGGAGAGTCTAGAATTTACTTGTTCCTTCCTCAACACAGGGGCTGGACTTGTTCCTGAGGTCCTGCCCAGCTTGGCATTTCTATGGTTTAACACCCCTGCCTGAAGCACTTCATAGAGCCATTGTGATAGTGACGTAGTTTTCTATGGCTCCATATGCTGATGCTTGTAACTCTCCCTCCCACCCAGACCTTACAACCCAGATTTGCTTATGAGGTGTGTGACTCATTTGGGACTCTAGCTCTGTCTTCTATTGAAACCTAGTGAGAGCTCTCGAGGAAGAGAGAACTGCCATTTGGCTGCAGGATGGGTGGTCTGGAAGCAGGAGTTCCCAGCCAGTCAGATGTTCTGAGGCCTATTCAGGGCACAGCGATTACTTGGGCTGTTTGTTACAGATTGAAAAGGCTGGTGTTCCACATTTGGAGTACGCAGACTGGGCAGCTGTGCTCCTGGCCCACTTATTGTATAATAGACACTACATAATGCACACCGAATGGAGGCCAGACCTCTCTGTCCTTTTATATAAGAGCAATGATGCTCCATTTGCCTGGCTATGGAAGTTCAAGGGCTGTCCAGCATCAATCCTTCTCCCACTCACTCATTGCTTTGTGCTGCTCTTTGTTGTCCTCAGCCTTTACGTTTTTCTATAGCGCATTGAAGAACACACACATCTGCCTCTGCTGCTAGTCTCTTCAAATAATCTGTTGTGCATCTTCCCTTCTCCCAGCCTTCCTGCTCGGTAGTGATTCACCCTAAGCGTCTCCTCTGCATTGCTACAACATAGGATTAGCTTTGCCACATTGGGCCATTGGCCTGTCTAACACAGCATGTGCAGTGGCTGTTCCTGGATGCACTGAGCTAATTGCACAAGGGGAGGGGAATTACTTCCTGACCTGATCCCAATCAGCTGATGACCTGAAGCATGTGAGTTGATTACACTTATCTAGCCGGGGAGTCTTATGCCTATGAAATCTAAGCAGTTCTGTAAACCCCCATATGACTAGCCAAACCCAATGTGCCAGCCACAGCAGTATCCCTGGTTTACTGGCAGACCTCCTATCCCATGGCAGTGCGCTGCGGCAAGGAGCGAACTTCCTAACATGGCTCTAAATTCCCTGGTTCCCTGCTAAACAACAGGCTATTTAACCCCACTTCCTGGCCTGCCAGAGCTTTTTCTGTTGAGCCAGCCAAAGCAGCTTCATAATCGGGTGCAGAGATCAGGTGGAGGGGAAAATGCGGGGTGCATAGAGACTGGGGGAAGCCAGTCGCAAGTGAGGAGAGAACACAGTATTTTGCGTAGGGCTCACTGTGGATCAGCCCCAACCACCTCAGCTCTTGCATAGCTACCCATGTTCCTGGAGGTTGTACAATTCTTCTGCCCCCCGTAGGACAGTGAATCCCACCGGCTGATGACAGAATAAGCGGCATGCATGGTAGCATTTCCTGGGATAAGCGTCACAGCTAGTGTCCTTTAGCTTCTCAAAGAGTCCCCTGGGTCTTCCCCTCTGGGGCCGAGTGGAAAGAGATCACGGACCTTTCCCTGTGAGGGGGCCGAGCCTCCAGCCTCTTCCATTAGCTTCCCCCACTCCGTTGCTTCTGGCCTCTGGCCTGTTTCCTGTGGTTTCTTTATGTCCTTCCTCTGCTGGGAAATTCTTGTTCGCTTCTGACCCAAGCTGACCTGTATCTCCTCCATTCTCACAGGCACAGTGGCAAAGAATCCATCTGGGTTTTGTAGCAGCGGCCGCATCCTCCTCTGCTGACAAAGGACCCTTCCCAGCTGTTGGATTCCCTGTTCTGACACCCTGATGCCCCTCTTCACCCTCATCATCACATGCCTTGCCCTGCCTCACCTGGCCTTTCCTCCAGCTCCTCTGCACCAGCTGAAGAGGAAGTGGGTGATAAGAAAGGATGGGACCTGGAGTCTTGGGTAGGCTGTGGTGGTGCTTGGATGGGGTGTAGGGCCAGTCTCCTCATCAGAGACAGCGCTCCTGAAAATCCCTGCCTGGGAATATCTGAGGCACACAGAGACTTAAGAGTTTTGGGTTCCTGTGTGCCTTCTCCAGTACCAACACCACCGTCCTCGAGCAAGCTGGAATCTCAACCATGCACACCCTCCTCAGGCAGCGTCGGCTCCGCTGGCTTGGCCACGTCCACAGGATGAACGATGGAAGGATTCCAAAAGACATCCTGTATGGTGAGCTAGCCTCTGGCAAAAGACCTCCCGGATGCCCCCAGTTGCGCTACAAAGATGTCTGCAAGAGAGACCTCAGAGAGGAAGACATCGAGCTGGACAACTGGGAAGAACCAGCAGGTGACCGCAGCAGATGGAGGGAGGGGTTACACAAGGGCCTTCAGAAGGGTGAGATGAGGATCAGACAGCTAGCAGAGGAGAAGCGAGCGCACAGAAAGCACACTAAGGACTTGCCAGACACCCACCACATCTGCAAGAGATGCAGCAAGGACGGTCACTCTCGTGTGGGTCTTCATAGTCACAGTAGACGCTGTAAATGAAGTCCTCAATTGAAACTATAAAGGGCACGATCCATAGTCTATGCAGACTGAAGGATGCCTACTACTACTCTCCAGTAGTGACGCTTGGCTGGGCAGGAGGGAATACAGGGGAGGGATCGGTCAGGGATTAATTAAGAGCCAAGCAAGCCTCCAGTGTGCAACTGTTAAAGGGAAGTATCGGAGGGGGAGCCGTGTTAGTCTGGCTCTGTAACAGCAACGAAGGGTCCTGTGGCACCTTATAGACTAACAGAAAAGTTTTGAGCATGAGCTTTCGTGAGCACAGACTCACTTCATCAGATGCACCATCTTTTCTGTTAGTCTATAAGGTGCCACAGGACCCTTCGTTGCTGTTAAAGGGAAGGATTTGTCCCACCCCCGTAGAGCCTCCTGGAGGAGAAACTTTCACCCAAGGGGGAATGGGGAGAAGCAGCTGGAAAGGGGGCGGGTGTGGCAGATCTGGTCTGGTTCCGTCAGCGCCAGGCAGTGCTGCGGCTGCACCCTGAGGGGCCGTCTGATGGAGGAACGCCATGCTGGGCTTTATCAGCACGCCGCGCTGGAGCCATGGAGATTGGGCCTAGGGGTCCTTGGGCTCTGCCGATTCCCTGGTGTGAGCACGTTGGCTTCAGGGCAGTGGCCCAGGGGATGAAATTGGTCCTGGCTGTCTGGCTCCCTGGCACCAACATGGCTGCTCTACTCCCACTCTGCCTCCCGCCACCTGCCTCTGCATATGTGTGGTCCAGCTGGCCCACACAGCTCTGGGCACTGGGACAGATCCCTCCGTCCAGCCCCCTGGCACTGCGATAGTCCCCTGCCATCCAGCCCCCTGGCACTGGGACAGATCCCAGATCCCGGCACTCTAGCATACAGAGGCCTGCTCTCTTATTTCACTGGCTTAGTGCCCCACTCTGGTGAGTCTCTTGTTCCTCTTCTGCTTGTGGTGACTCACTTCCCTCCTGTTGCTCTAATCCAGGGGTGAACAAATGGTGGGGGGGCCTCAGGAGGGCAAGAAACTTCATAAGAGAGGAGGCAGCGCGACTGGCTGTTGGGTCTCAGGCTTGTCTGTCTCATTAAACATGTTGAACTCTGTTACTGTAAATGAAGGTCTGTGTGTTCACATGTCTAGGCCAATGGATAAAGTTTTTACCTTCTCGTTTTACCAGACTCGTTTTCTTACATGTGCTGAAATCTCCATCGGTTTGGATTACATCACACAGGTTGGGGGTGGGGGGCTGCAAACGGCAAGGTTGAAAAGAGGGGCCCGGAGTAAAAAGTTTGCTCACCCCCTGCTCTAATCTGGCTGTGTGGAAGCCTAGCTCTCTCGTCCCCTCCTGTTTTTACCTCTCCAGGCAAATCATCCTTGAGCCTCTCTTTTCCCTGCTGGCTAGCTAGGAGAGTTGCCTCCTTTTCAAGGAGATGCCCATCAAGGCCACCCAATGTTCCCTCCCCGGACAGCTTTATTGCACAAGTCCTTTACACCCGAGACCCCACGCCCTCCTGCCTGGTCCCTGCAGGTCTGCTTGTAAAGCGCTGGGCAGCACAGCACAGCAGGACGAACCCCTGGGGCATAACATCAGCCATGCAAACAACCCCCTGGCATGCCTGCAGAGAGGAATCACATGCGAGAGGTGCCAGTCATCTCATGGATGCACCTTGGGAAGTGCACAGCTAGTACCACGCTGGAGGTGTGCATAGGAACCTCAGCAGAATAGCAGAGCACAAAGCCAGTCTGAGGCAGTCAATGGAGCAGAGAGACGCTGGAGAGCTCGTTGATGAAAAGACACAAAACACAAAGACTCAGAGCAATGCCAGCCGGGAAGGGACTTTGAGAGGTCATTGACTCCCTCCATCCACCATGCTGAGGCAGGGCTAAATAAACAGGGATTATCCCTGACAGGTGTTTCTCGAGCCAGTTTTTAAAACCCCAGGGACAGGGATGTCACAATCTCCCTTGGTGACCTATTCCAGTGCTTAACTAGCCTTAGCATTAGCACATTAGTGATGGAAACACTGTGTATCTGTGTTGCCCCTTTGCCAGGTGGTCTCTGCTTTACAGCTACCAGATGGACCAATTCACCCACCAGCAGAGTTCCTGGGAGAAATGGGAAGTTTGGAAACGAAAAGATTGAGAGGGGACATGACAGTGGTTTCCAAGTACCTAGAAGGGTGTTACAAGGAGGAGGGAGCAAAAAATGTTCTCCTTAACCTCTGATGATAGGACAGGAAGCAATAGGCAAACCGGGGAGGTTTAGGTTGGACATTATGAAAGAATTCCCAACTCTAAGTGTGGTCAAACACTTGAATAAATTGCCTAGGGAGGTTGTAGAATCTCCATCACTGGAGCTATTGGGTAAACATATCAGGGATGATCTAGATGGTGCTTTATCCTGCTGTTGAGTACAGGGAGTGGACCTAATGACCTCTCAAGATCCCTTCCAATTCTAGTGTTCTTGCATTCTATGACTCCTGCCTCAGCTTGCAGGTGAAAACTATCGAGGTGCGATAGCTCAGTGGCCTGCTAAACCCAGATTGTGAGCTCAATCCTTGAGCAGGCCATTTAAGGGTCTGGGGCAAATAGATTTAAAAAAATGAGCCGGGCAGGGGACTGGACTTGATGACCTTCTGAGGTCCCTTCCAGCTCTATAAGATGTGCAACGCCACATAAAAATTTCATCTGGTGACTAGATCTAAGTGTAACCCCTCCTGGTCAGTAGCCCAGTGTGAGGTTAATCAGCATAGGGGAAGCCTTGCGATTTCTTGCATAACTTGGGAGACTAGGCCTGAGGCTCCTGGCTGTGCTCTGCGTTGTGTGTTCATGTGTGTGTGTACCTCAGACCAGACCCACTCAGACAAATCACCAAGAACAGGCTTTATTCGGTAGAAAAACACAAAACAGGATCACTTTTGAGCCCCAGCCCTGGGACCTACATAAGGACAGAGCAATGGGGCTTTAGGGTTTCTGCTGGGCCTCTCCAGATGTGATTAAGCTGGAGGCACGTCCCCCTGTCGGAATTTCCATCACTAGGCTCCTGAAAGCCTGAAAGGGAAGAGACAAGCCAGACAGAGGCAGCGAATTGCCCCATGACTCCTCTCTGTCCAAAAACAACAGTGAAAACCTGAGCTGGGCCACCTGGATGGGAATAGCTGCAGCTGCCACCTGGGCACGCACCAGCTGCTTTGTACAGCAGCTCTGCAAGTGGGGGCCTCCCTCTGGCCTCTCCAGTCATTCTGTTATCTCAGCTCTGCGTCTCTGCCTCCTTCAACATGCCGGAGAGTAACACCCGGGCCCATTGGCGCCTGTCCATTGTTTTCTCTCTTTCCCAGAGATCCTGGCCCCTGCTGCGGCTTGGTTGCAGAGGGTCCGGTTCAACGTCAGCACAGCCTGTGCTGCCAGGCTCCCTGGGCCTCCTGTTGCAAGGCCTGCTTGCGAGGCTGTCCCTGGCGTGCTGCCTTGGGACACGACTGACGTAGCAGGTCTCTGTGAACATTCCTGGAGCCCCCAGAGGCTCGCAGCAAAGGATCCCCCCACCCAGCCTGGGCTGCTGGCTAATCCATCCCTCACCCCAACACGTGGGCCCGCCTCTCCCCACACTCCTCCGCAGAGGAAGCGCGACAGCTGGAGAAGTCCCCAGGCGTCTTCAAAGAAGCAGCTTGGCTGGCCCGAGACAAATGAGTCATGCCCCTGGCTGATCTGCGCCTCTCCGCAAGCCATGTGGGGTAATTGGTTCGTTCCACCCCCTCTGTCAGGCCCTTAAAGCATTCTCCAGGACGTGGCTCAGCCACAGCACAGTTAATAGACTCTGGTTTATTGCATGCATCTGTCAACTGCTCTCCAGACGCCTCATGCTCCTGAAGGCTCTGCACTTCCTTCCTCTGACATTAGCCCAGCCATCCGCCTGGTCTGACCCCTCTTGGTGCCATGCGGCCTCTCGCTCTGTCTTTGCTGCCCAGACTGAGCCTCTGGCTGGTTTCTTCAGCCCCTAGGTGCCTCTGCTGTGGCTTCTTCAGCTTTGTAATGTCCAAAAGCACCCCCCTACCGGATTTCCAAAAGATGGAGCTGGGGTTTAAGTCACTCTGGTCACCAGGCAAACCAGGCTGAAAGGGCCTTTTGTGGGTTAGGATAGCTCCACCCAGGGACTTCTATTCCAAATACATAAGGCCCCCATAACCTGAGGTAAAATAGACTCTTCATGAGGTTGGGTTAGCACATAAAAAAGAGGACACCCCCGAGAGGGATGTCTCTGTATCATTATCTACCGACTCGCATTGTAGTAATGCGTTATAGTGTACCTAGTACATTAATACAACCCCTCTCAGGGCCTCCTACCTTTTGGAAAAGTCTATGGTAAGCCTGTGATGAGGGGGGTGTTATTTATAGAGGCTGCGGTCTTTAACGAGCCCCTTACCCCCCAACGAATTGCCTAGCCGTGCGCTGCTGTCGGTTCACACTTGCTCAGTGGTGGCCACCCTGCGCCCTGAGGGCTGCAGGTAGCCCCATAGGGATCGGTGTTGGTCCATGAGGCATTTTGGTTCATGTTGCCCACGCACAGGGTTGCCAGGTTCTGCTGGTTTTCATCCGCATAGCTTTTTCTTTTTTTTTTCCCCTACCAGTATAACAAAAGGGACACCCAAGTAAAGCCAGGGCCTGGGAGGGGGGGTGAGTGCTGACTGCACACATCGCGGTGTGGGAGAGCCCGGCGTGCCCGCCACGTCCAAAGCACAGCTACAGTGCCATCAGCACACCCACCAAATTGCAGGTAGGGAAGTGCCGTTAGCAAAACGACCCTATCCCGGGAGACTGTCTTGGTTATAAATGAACCAGCAGCCACGTGGCACTTTAAAGGCTAACAAAATAATTTATTAGGTGATGAGCTTTCGTGGGGAGGACCCACTTCTTCAGATCTGTGCTGTCCTGGTTATGACACTTTTGTGGCCTATGGAGATGAAGGAGGGCCACTCATACAGCCTTCTTACTAGCCCAGCTTGCCCCTCACTGCACTAGCTAGTGCGGTACAATTGGGAACATGTTACAGAGGATGATCCCCGGTGGGAAAGGGGAGCAATGGCCATAGGAACTTAAAAACGTCCATATGGACTCAGACCAAAGGTCTGTCTAGCCCGGAGTCCAGTGGCCAATGGCAGGTGCCACAGATGGAATGAACAGAACAGGTAACCATCAAGTATCAGAGAGGGAGCCATGTTAGTCTGTATCTTCAAAAACTACGAGAAATCCTGTGGCACCTTATAGACTAACATATTTTGGAGCATCAGCTTTCGTGGGCAAAGACCCGCTTCGTCAGTCCCTCCTCTGTCACCCATACCCAGCTTCTGGCAAACAGAGGCTAGGGACACCACGTGGCTCATCCCATGGATGGGTCTCTCCTCCATGAACGTATCCAGTTCTGACACAGAAATAATGTGTGTGCTGGGCGTGCGGTTGTGGCGGGGTGGTACATGCACACTACAAAGAAACCAACCAAACAACAAGCCTCAAAACCAAACCCCCATGGCAGCGAGTCTCAGTGGCCAGGTCATCTGACTCAGGTTGGTGCTCGTGCTACGGGGCTGGTGCTGTGGGGCTAACAGTAGAAGAGCAGATATTCCCCCTCAGGCTGGAGGTCGGGCTGTGAAGCCCAGTGAGGTTGGTGGGACTCAGAAGCCTGGCTCCAGCCCAAGCTGTGAACACTGGTCTGAGTCAGTTGGCCCGGGCCAGGGCTGCCAAGCCACAGAAATTTCATTTAAGGACAAAGTGGGAAAAATTTACAGACAAATTTTGTTACAGACATAATTTTTATATCATATTAAGACAACATAAATGGCCAAAAGTAAAAAGTAATCGTCATTCACACACCACAAGAACAATATGCTATTAACTCACTTTCATTTAGATAGTCATGGTCATGGAAATTTTCCATTTTGTGATCGTGCGTCCGAACACTGACAACTAAAATGTCCGATTTCTGTTGCTCCGCAGTAAAATGGCTGAAGCGGCACAGAAGAAATTTAATTGCTATTGAATAATTGCTGGTTTTCGAAATTTCATTGCACTTTGATGACATTTATGGACACCTAAATTTCTTTTACACGCTTTACAGGCACGTCCAACTTCGGCTAAATTTTAGAGACGGTCTGTAAATTTATCGATGGTTGGCAACCCTGGCCCAGGCTCTGAGATGCTCTGAGACTGGGCCATTTCCACCTTGCTGAATAGACCTTGTCAGCTCTGGCACTCCCTCTTACTGGGACCCCACTCTTCAAGTACCCCTCTGAAACCGCCCCCCCACTCATGCATCTGATGAAGCGGGACTTTGCCCACGAAAGCTTCTGCTCCAAAATATCTGTTAGTCTATAAGGTGCCACGGGACTTTTTGTTGTTCTCAAAGCTACAGACTAACATGGCTACCTCTCTGATACTGCCAAGCAGTTTTATTTTGCTGTGTAGACAAACAGAGTGTGTTGAGACTAACCTGGAAGGGAGCTTTAAAAGCTCTCACCCTTTAGCATATTGAATATTTTCAGGTGTTGGTGGCATCCACTTGGCTCCTCCCCTGCCCTTTCCCTGCCACTACTGATCACCTGCTGGCCCTCAGGCATGGGGTGTTGCTATTTCACTCAGTGGATAGAGGATAATGGCCTGTATCTGCTTTGACCTCTCCCCTACCCCAGAAAATGAAGGTGCTACAATAGGCCCCACAGGAAGTCCCCTCAGAGAGACCGGCTGGGTCAGGACTACCAAAGGCCGTCTGTTCGTCAGAGGCTGGAAATGGATGACAGGAGAGGGATTGTGTTGGTGATTACCTGTTCTGTTCACTCCCTCTGGGGCGTTGGGCATTGGCCTCTGTTGGAAGACAGGCCACTGGGCTAGATGGACTTTTGTGGCCGTCCTTATATTCTTGAAACATCTGGCAACGTTCTTATGTTCTCACAACACCCCTTCAGGCAGGACTGCTGGTCCCTTCAGAAATGGAGGCCCAGAAAGATTAAGTGACTTGCCCAAAGTTATCCAGGGAGTCAGGGGCAGAGCTGAGGCTTGGACCTATGTCTGCCACAGCTGCAGGACCACCCTTCTTCTAGGACAACAAGAAGTCTTGTGGCACCTTATAGACTAACAGATATTTTGGAGCATAAGCTTTCGTGGGCAAAGACCTGCTTCGTCAGACCTTCTTCTAGGTCCTCTGAGTCTTGTTTCAGGGGCCGAGTGCCTCAGAGATGGGTTTTTGAAGTCTCTGACCTACTGTTGGCCTTCAGAGATAGGTAAGCCTGCCATACCAGGCCAAAAGGTTAACTTAAGGTGAACGGCTGAGAAGCTGAGGTTTGCCTTGGCCCCTAGCTGCAGCCTCCTGATTTGTGGCATTAAACAAATTAAAACAAAGGGATCAAAGGAACTCAGAGCGCAGCAGGGAGTAGTCTGAGAGAGCCAGCCAGCCCTCCCTTGGCGGCCTTCAAGTCTTGTGTATTTTCTTTAGCCAAGTGGGAAAGGCAGTGAGGGGAACCCCACTGCTGGTTAACAAGACTTCCGTGCTGAGCTACAGAGCAATTACCAGCATTCACGTGGGGCACAGAGCAGGTAGAAGAGAAACAATGAGCCAGAAGAGCTCATGCTTGCAGATGGCAGTCGAGATATTTGCAAGGCAGCAGCCCTTTTGAGCTGGCACATCCCAAATATCTCCAAGCACAACCCTCCTTTTCCTTGACCCTATGCAATATTCGCTGCAGTCATGCTGCAGCAAGGATAATTTTGGGGATGCAAGAGCAAAATGTCTCCTGATTTTTGGCACCTCCAGTGCAGAAGTCTGTTTGCAACTGAAAGAGAAACCAGTGGCACAGAGTCAGGGCGCTTGCTTTAATGCAGTATCTTTTTTTATTTATCCTCTGCACAGCTGTCCTAGACCAGAGGTGGTTGCAAACGCCATGCAGGCAAACCCTGAAAGCTCAGTCCCAAACTTGTGCCTGTTTCCCAGGAAGTAACTCTGACCCACAGAACCGATTCTTATCTAGAGAGCTGTGAATGACTTTTGCCAACCTTCTTCCTGTTTCAAGGTCAAAAAGGAATGTGTGTGGCGAACAAAGCACTGCTATTATCAGTGCCTTTTGCAATGCTGTGGCTATGAACTCTGTCTGTAAATGTGGACGCTCTGTTTTGCAATGTTGTGGCTGTGTGAATTTGATTTTTCCAACATTACTTATTTAGACATTAGAATGGTGAAATAAATAACTCTGAAAAAAACTTTCAGTGTAGACATAGTCTCTGTAGATCTCAGTGCCACTGGGTACTTGGGACAGGGAACCACACTCAGTAGGTGTTTGGGTTACACTAAGGATAGGTCTACTTAGCAGACTTATTTCAAAATAAGCTACTCCAGAAGAGCTTATTTTGAAGTAACGCTGCTGCACACAGAATGCCCTTCAAAATACCCCATAGCTATTTCAAAGTACAGCGTCTACACACCACAGAGCCTATACTGAAACAGAGCCACTGGACACACTATGGTTTATTTTGAAATAGGCTCTATTCCCTGTCTGCACAGCAACTCATCCAAGTCCACTTTGGCTGCTCTTGGGGTCTCAAAACTACCCCCTTATCCCCCACTTTCTCCTGTGGCTAGAGGCCAAGGGCATGATGGGAAATGTAGTCCCTTCCCTGCCCCAGGGCCAGCTGTCTAGGCAGGGAGCTGGCCAAGGAACTACAGCTCCCAGGGTGCCTTGGTTTCCCCACCATGCCCCGCAGGCTCCTCCTGCACAATGCATCAGGGAAGAAAGGAGAGACTGGATATGGGGTGTGTGTGTGTGTGCGCGCGCGCATGTTGCACCCTTCACACACACACTGCGTATAGGCCTGGGGCAGCATGTGTTTCTTTTGGTGGTGCGCATGTAAACATGTCTTGGTGCACAAGACAAAATTTATTCTGCCCACGGAAGGGAAAAATTAGAGGGAACCTTGACAGTAACACATGTTGTCAGTGTTGTTATGTACAGCTTAACACCAGTCTTCAAATCATTGCAGTCATGCTACCTTGTGCCCTGCGCCTAGCAGCCCTCACTAGCCCAGCTGGTCACTCTTCAGAGGGGGATCTTTGGTGGACCACCTAAACCTCTGCAGGTTATGCCTGTAAATTATCAGGATAGCTAAGCACTGGAACAAGGGGCCTATGGAGGCTGTAGACGCCTCATCACTCAAGGGTTTTAAAAACAGGTCAGGCAAGCACTTTTCAGAGATGCTGAGATACACTCAGGTCCTGCCTCAGTGTCAGGAATAGACCAGATGACCTCTTGAAGCCCCTTTGACCCCACCATTTCTGATTCCCCCTCCCTCCAAAGAAATGGGGCCTGATAAGAAAGGTTTGCTCTGTTGTAAAAAAGGAATATTCACTCCCTCCCTCAGGGATTGCTGCTAGGTTTACTAAAGAGGAGCAGGGTCAAGTTCTCAGGGCATATAAACACATATAGCTCTGCTGACTTCTAGGGAGCTCCACTGATTTAAACCAGAAGAGAATCTGGCCTATTCTTCACCTCTTGAGTCAGGAGGGAGTGAGCGTAAGTTTCATCATCTCAGAGAGGTAGCCATGTCAGTCTGTATCTTCACAAAACAGAAAAAACCAGGCCTGTAGCACCTTACAGACTAACAATATTATTTATCAGGTGATAAGCTTTTGTGGGACGGATCTGTTTCCTCAGAGTTCCTCATAATGTCCTCTGGGTTCCAGTTCCAGAATGAAAAAGTAGTCAAGTAGCACTTTAAAGTCTAACAATAGTTTATTAGGTGAGCTTTCGTGGGACAGACCCACTTCTTCAGACCATAGCCAGACCAGAACAGACTCAGTTCCAGAATGATGTGTTAAGTAATTTTTTTGGCTCAGTGAAAGCTTTTTATTGCAATGGTAGACAGTGGCATTGTGTGCATTTTCATAACCGAAAGCTGCTGCATTACACATCTCAAAATAGCCACTTGAACGATGCTCCTGTCTGCCCGTGATGAGCATGTAAAATACTCATTATCTGGCAGGAACAATTAGATTCACACCAATTATCTTTGCAGTTCCTGGAAGAGACCGGAATGGGCCAGTCAACAGCCAGTTTGCTTGTATAATTCTAAGCAGAGAATGTAACCTGGACTTGTTAGGGGGCTCCACAAAAGCTCATTCATTATCTAATAAATAAATTTGTTAGTCTTTAAGGTGCTACAGACCTACTTGATTTTTGTGAAGCTACAGACAGACACAGCTACCTCTCTGAGACTTGTTAGGAGCTTGTTTTGTCATTAAAAAGACAACATTCCATGATCATCTCTTGCAATGCCAGAAGAGAGAGAGATTGGGATAGAGAAAAAGTTTTATTTTAATTTTGGAACTCAGCTTTCTTCTAAGGTAGTCTTTCTCCAGAGCCAGGAATATGTCATAGTTCCAAGCTAGCATTCCTTCCCATTAATTGTTGGCAATTGAGTTAGAAAAGCAGATCTGGGTGACTGAAAGCTCAGCTGGAGAGCTGCAAAAAGATGTTAAGGGCCAAAACCTGCGTTGCCTAACACATCGATCTCTCTTTCCATTGACTTCACCAGAGGTACTCGCGTGAATATGCCCAGCTGAATTCAACCCTATTGGGTACTGTATAAATGTTATAGGACCGTGTATTTTAACACATCCACATCCATTCTTGACTGTCACTCTGCTGCATGCACAGGCCACTTGGAACTTCAGGGTGATTCAGTGGCCTTCAGAATCACCAATACCCCAATTCCTGAGCCAAAAGAGACTCTTCATTAGCTGTTAGCAATATAGAGCATATGACTCACAATAGAGCAGTTCCATTTCTACCCACTAGGGTACTTTGTGCCCTGTGCCTACCAGAACCTAGTGGGTAGAACTGGAACTGACTGTGGCAGAGCTGGGGAGAGAACCATGGTGTCCTACTCTAACCACTTGTCTTAGGGCCACCTGCAGTGTTCCCTCTAAACTCAGTGCTTGAGGTGTCACCCAGGAGAAAGTCAAATGCAGCCCAGCTTTTTAGCTGAGCACCTATTGCAGCAGCATTCCCATTGGTGGGGCACATCTGCACATGCCTCAGTGCACATAAAATTTATTCTGCACAGGGATGAAAAAAATTAGAGGGCCCACTGGCCACCTTTATAAATGTTCACAGTGAGCGCAGCAGATTTCTACTCCTTCTTGGTGGTCACTCAACAATAGTAGGACATCTTCCTGTCGTTCTCCTATTTGTGAGTCCATTGATGGCTGATCACCCCGATTCTGGAGCAGCAGGTCTTATCACAGAAGGGGAAGGTGTTGGCAGCTGTTGGAAAGGTGTGGGGAGATCGCTACTGTACGTTTTGTGGGGCAGTTGGAAACTTGCCACTCCCCACCCCCGAAGCCTCGGGGTGGGGGTGGCCGAGTGTGATATTCTTGACCCTGAGAAATGCCATTCTCTGTCACTAAAGAGCCTGACTTTCTTGGGATCTCTGGAGCAAGAGCTGTGGGAAAACCCAGAACATTTCCACTTGTTCAGCAAGCGTTTGTGGTGGGCAGCCATGCTGGAGCGCCCCAGAGCTATTTGCCCTGTGAGAGCTGGGAAACTTCCATGGAACGTTTTGTTACTGAGTCAGCAAGTGCTTACCCATCAGCCTCCAACATAATTTATTGACAGCTAATTATTAATCCCCCTGCAAACAGAACTCAGTGACCCCCTGGCACAAAAGAGAAGTAGGCCAAGGCCAGGGCAATGGGGTCACACTGCCCGGCTGAGCGCCAGGGTCAGGAAACAATCTCTGCACCATCAGTATGCCACAGAGAGGGTGCAGGAGATGGAGTAAATGCCAGCTCTGTGGCAATGGAGGCAGCCAGGATGGTAGCACCAGCCCTGCCAGGATCAGACACGTTGCCATCTTTTATCGCTGCTCGGAGTTCAGCTCCAGGCACCAGCTGCACTCTCATATTTAAGTTCTCTGGGTTCACTGAGCATCCAGGCCCACTGCACTCATTCCTGCTGGGCCAGAGGGCGACTCATGGTAGCACCAGTGGGGTTAATTCTGTAAGTTGGCCTTTCTATTGCCGTCCACATGGGTGTATCATGTGAGCATTTTGCACGGGCTGAATCCAGACTTGCACCTGTTTGGAACCAGTGTTCCCTCTATATTTTTCCATCCATGGGCAGAATAAATTTTGTTACATGCACCCAGGTATGTGCAGATGTGCACCACCCATAGAAACCCATTCAGGGTGACTGGGAGCACTCTGCTGTTCAGCTGGACAGCCTCTGAATCCCTCCTGGGTGGCTGCCCACACACTCAGCTTCCAGGGAACACTGTTTGGGACCTAGGATTAGACTTATCCCAGCCCCAACTTGCAGGCTACAGCTTTGCACCTTTACTGACCTCTGGCTTTGCCCCAAACCCAGCCTCCCTCAGGCTCTGGGCTCACCCAAAAGGAGACACAGACCCCAGGCTTGTTCATCTCCCAGGCCCTAAGCTCACCAATAGATTTATAAACCTCCACAACACATTCAATGCATTTAGCCTGACTCTGGACTTTACAGACAAATGCCCAGCCCAGATGAGCCTTTCCTACCTTGGGCTTTGCTGGGAGAATGCTCTCCTCCGTGTCTCATGACCCATCACTCCCTTACCGCAAGGCTGGAGGGAACTGACTGCGGCCCCAAGATGCCTCCTCCTTCAGCCTGACTTTTTTGCGTATTGTGTGTATGTCAGCTGTGGGGTGGTTCATAGCTAGCTAGATAGACACCTGTTTATTTTAAGCTGCAGTGTTAGCTTCCTTCTAGGAACATACCCATGGCCCTTGGGTCTCTCTGCCTTCCAGGTGATTCCTTTTTATTGTTATTATCACTACAATAAAGGATTAGTAGCTGAGAACCCCACTGATAGCACTTCTGTGGCTTCATCATTCTTTGTTTGCATTCCACTGGGTGACAAAACACTTGTCAGACAGGTTAGTGTGTGGATGGTAGGAGGGCCCAGGTTTACAGTGCCGTGTAGACATACCTGGAATGTCTAAGTCCTCTTTGTTTCAGGGTATGTCTACACTTATTGGAAGATCAACTCATTCAGGATCAACTAGGACTTGTTTGGGATCGACCGTCTGTGGTTTGATTTAGTGCATCTAGTGGGGATGTGTTAAATCGAACCATCAGGGCTCCACAGTCAGCCCTGCTACTCCACATTGTCGCAAGGAGTAAGGGAGGTTGATGGGAGAGTTTCTCCCATTGACTTCCCATTGCGCAGATGGCCAGAAAAATGGACTTAGGGTAGGTCGATTCCAGCCTCACAATTGTCATAGCTGGAACTGCATCTCTTAAATCGACTTTTTGGCCCAGTGTAGACCTTGGCTCAGTCACTAGTCTCTGCAGAGATCCTCAGGGGAGGGTGACATGGGAATGAGAAGTCTATTCGCCATCCCAGCCTTGCATTTTCCCAGGGCCGTGCTGGCTTTGAGCTGACACAATGGGCCTCACCCAACACAGAGGGGTGGATTCTTTTCTCAGTGACATCACCACCAATCCAGCATCACTCGGCTGTGCTTGGTGGAGTAGCTTCTGATGTACACGAGTGGGATGAAGAGCAGAATGCTGCAGAGGTCATCTCTTTTCCTCTCGCCCTTTCTGGAACGAATTGGCCATGGGAAATGATGAATCTGGCCCTTTTCTTTCCCCTTGCAGCCCTGCCTCATCCCCACTTTTCCATTCTGCTTTCCTCTCTCCATCCTTCCTCCTCTGCCACAATCCCTCCTTCCACAGGCAGAGTGGTAGCGCAGAGGCCGGGCAATGCAGAGGGGTTTCTGGAAGCAGTGGCAGCAACCTCCCCCTGGTAGAGTGCCCTGACACAGTCTCAGGTGCAGAAGCCATGATGGATTAGAGATGGGCTCTGACCAGCTCTGCATAGGAGGAGTGTGGCTCACTGCGTTTTCTACACACACTGAGCTCAGCACTCAAGATAACCAGGATGGAGTGTCCCTCATGGGCCCTGTGTGGAGTGACCCCTCTTCAGTTTTGTGGGCAGTGTTGGAATATGTGACGCTGACAAACAGTGAGGAAAAATGCTGGCTCAGCAGCCCAGGGAAACGCACAGAGAAGGGCTGAAGTAGGCACTGACCACAGCATCCCTCCAGGGTGGACCAGCTCTACTGCGAGAGCTGGAAGAGTTCAGCTCACCTTCCTATTCCATGGCCACTGCTCCCTCTGGGCTGACAGGGCTCAGACCTCACCAGAGTGTCTTTTCCCCACATAGATGGGTCTAGGGCCTGGCCGCTCGACCGTTTTAGGAGGGGCTGAAATCCAAGCCTGCACCCAGAGCGGCATGTTGGGATCAGCCCCTGGCTTGGGTGAACCATTCCACATCTGATCACGCACCCGGACACCCTCCTCGAGCTGGAGATTGAAGTAGAATCAGAATCAGAACACTAGAACTGGAAGGGACCTTGAGAGGTCATCAAATCCAGTTCCCTGCCTGCATGGGAGGACCAAGCCCTGTCCAGGTCATCACAGATAGACATCTATCTAACCTGCTCTTAAATATCTGCAGAGACAGAGATTCCACAACTTCCCTAGGCAATTTATTCTATTGTTTAACCACCCCAACAGTTAGGGAGTTTTTCCTAATGTCCAAACTAAACCTCTCTTGCCGCAGTTGAAGCCCATTGCTTCTTGTCCTGTCCTCAGGGGCCAAGGAGAACAAGTTTTCTCCCTCCTCCTTGTACCTCTCTTTTAGGTACTTGTAAATGGCCTCCACATCTCCTCTCAGTCTTCTCTTTTCTAAACTAAACAAGCCCAGTTCTTTCAGTCTTCCCTCAGAGCTCACTTTCTCCAGACCTTCCATCATTCTTGTTGCTCTTCTCTGGACCCTCTCCACATCTTTCTTGAAATGTTGTGAAGTGCCTGAAGGTGACTGGATTGGGAGGAGGTCTGTTGGTGCTTCAGTTTTGCTGGTTATACCGATTCGGATTCATAGGGCAAAGTTCGTTGGGCACTTAGCTTCTTTGGGGGCTCTCCCAAGACCATTGGAGACCTGCTTTTGCCACTTATTCGTCTGTTGTCTGGTCCCAGCTTGATCTACCAAGAGGGGTAATTGGTGCATGGTTAGAAAGTCACACCCAGTTGCTGGGAGGATCCTGGGAGTGGAGCTTGCCTGAGGCAGTATGTGCCAAACCTCTCTTTGCTGAGCTAGTCCATGCATGGGCCTGCAGCAGCTCCCCAGGGCGTTTTGCGCCTCAATGCAATGCAGTGCAGCTGCCAGCAAGGCTTGCAAAGAATAAAAAATATTCCAGGAGCCACGACTGTAGCTGGAAAAGTGCACAAGTTGCAGAAGCAGCGAGGGCAGGTGTTGATTGGGCCTGGGCCCGCCCCTGGCAGACAAATTCTTTGCTGTCCCAAAACATCTCTGCTCCAGGCACACCTCAGGGAAATGTAGAATGTTTACACTGGCCAAAGATACCTTTTCCCTGTGCAGATCATGGGATAATGTGGGGGCCTGGGAAGGTGTGCCACAAAAACTGAACAGATGGAAATATTGTCCCCCAAAGCACCACAACTTTGGGTGTGTGACTGGAGGGCACAGCTCTGCCAGGCCAAAGCGGGGCAGGGGATTAGAAGATTGGAGCCCCCCCAGTTCCCTGCATTGTTCTTTTTAGCAGCTGACTTCATCTCTTCCCAGGCTCCTGGAAATCCACGGTTCCACACACAGCACATACCTCCATTGCAGTGTTAACCCAGCCCATACCTGAATGTTGCCCCAACCCGCCTCTTGTCCACACACAAAACCCATTTATCTGAGCTTGGCGATGCTTTTAACTCTAAAATAGAGCTTGGGTGTTGCAGCCTTTCCTGCTGGCCTGGCAACCTGCCCATTTTGCAGCGTGGACACCAGCTAAATCACTCTAGCTAGTCCTCCGGTGCCTTCCCACAATTCCCCCTGCGCACACAGAAGGACAGACGAGTTCTCCCCCTGCAGAGCAAGAGCTCAGCTTGACAGGCTCCCAGAAGGCCTAGTGACATGCTCCAAGCTGACTCTCCCTCAGGCCAGGCAACGCTGAGTGCTCAGACCTGGGCAGTGAAGTTAAGATGGC
Source organism: Carettochelys insculpta (assembly GCF_033958435.1). Taxonomy (NCBI): domain Eukaryota; kingdom Metazoa; phylum Chordata; order Testudines; family Carettochelyidae; genus Carettochelys; species Carettochelys insculpta. Next base: position 32,303,825 of record NC_134152.1, read on the forward strand.
GGGGAAGACACACCCTTCTTTGCTAACGAGTGTTCTCCTGGCAAAGCCGCCCTTTCCTCCCTGCCCTGCTTGTACTCACGCGGGCTTAATTAAAAATAAATCCTGTTCCGAGGCAGGGGTTTGTAATTGGTGGATGGACGCCCCGTTGCGATGAGGGATTACGGCTGACACAAAGTCACGTTTCTGTTCAGAGCCACGTGAAAGCCGCTTCCAGACGGCAGGGACCTGTTGCAGCATTAACGTGCGTCACCCAGGGAATGTTAAGAGGCAAAGAGCGAACAGGGATGCTGGCAAAGGCTACTGGAGAAAGGTACCTCAGCAGAGCCCACTTAGCCTGCAAATCCAGCAGGCATACGTGACGGTGGCTGGACAGTTCTCACCTGTGGATCTCAAAGCACTGCACAGAGGCTGGCCTGTGGCCTTATCAAGCCCATCGGTGGAGGGGGGCCCTGGAATAGGGAGGACTTTGGATAGCGGCTGCCGATTCGGAGGACCTCCATTTCTGGGAACCCAATGTGGGGCTGGTTGTCTGAGTTGCTAAGCAACCCCCAAGGCAGAAGCACCTAACGCCCTGGGACAGACGCCGGGGAGCTCATCCCGAAGGTGTACCCCTAAGCAGCACTGCAATGAGAGTAACCCTGCTAGCTAGTCCATTTGGGTTTGGACAGAGAGAGAGGAGGGCTTCAGGGAGCGGCTTGTGCCTCATTCCTTGCGCAAACTGGTGTTGTCCAGGTTCTGCTTCTGCTCCACCCTAAGCCCTCCTGAGAGTGCCCCTTGCCTCCCCCTCACAACACAGCTGAGGGGGAGAGGGGAGCAGGTGTGGCCCTGATGGAGCAGAGAATCCATCTCCATGTACCTCTGTCGCTCCATTGAGTGGGAGTCACGAGGTTCCAGAGGTGAGTCAGCATCGCAGGAGTTAAACGTTCTCACAGGAAGTAGGAAACTTCTAAGCTTTGTCTCCAGCCTAACTCCAGTTCAACTCTTCAACATCTCTGAGGTAAATCATCCCCATCAAAACCATAAGGGCACCAGGAGTGAGTGGGCTGGAGAGAAAAGTGGGTGAAAATGAGCCTTGTCTTTGCTTAAGACAGAACGCAGAGAGGTGGCTGTGCCAGCGTTGGTTACCAGACATAGCTGTCCTAGAAACCCCTTACCCCGGCACATAAAAGAGATTCTCCAAAGATGTCTGATTCGTCCTACGAAGAGCACATCTTATTCGTCTATTTCCAATAATTATGCCAATTATAGACGCACAATCTTTGCAATCAAAGCAAGAAAGGCGGTGTGCCTCCTTCCGGCGCAAATATCGCCTGGCCCATTTCAACAATGGCCAAGAAAAGTCTAAACAAAGGCCCTTTCCTACCCTGCTCACAGCCAGTTGAAATGCCAAGGGTTTGTGCTCTCTTTAAAGGGATTTCTGAGATTACTTTGCCTGCGGGACTTGAGAGTAAACCAAGCCATCCACTCAGCCTGACCCAGTTCAGCAGAATAAGGACAACAGCCTGAAACGTGGGATTTCAGCAGCACCCTGGAAAATAACACAGCCCCATTATCAAGCCTCTGCCACTGAGATCTAGACAAACACATCTTTGTACAGTGCTGTCACCTACAAAAGAAAACGGGTATGAAAGGGTGAGGAATTCACACTGAGGAAGAATTCGTCTAGTGGCGTCAGAAAGCTCACTTCATTTCCAGGCTGGTTTCAATAGGGGGGTTTAGGACAGGGATGAGCAACCGTCAATAGCGGGTGGGCCTCATGAGTGGACTGGGGTTCTACTTGTGACCCCACAGCCCCACATTTACCATCCCCCCATATGTCATTTGCACACTAGAGCCTGGCAATTACCTACTCCTTTTCCTCCCTCCCTCCCAGAGCTGGAACATTGCGAACAGCTGATTCACGGTGCTCTGGAAAGGAAAGGGAGGAACGGGTACAGTGCGCAAATCAGGCCATTTGTGCCACCTCTGAAAGTTTGGGCTAGGGGAGGAGTAGGAAGAGCTGGACTCTGGTGCACTAGTGTGAGAGGCACGTGGGGAAGCGGGGAAGCCAGAGGGTTTGTGGGCTGCAGGTTGCCCACCGCCTAGCTTAGGGGGTCCAGGCTGCTGTGAATACACCAGTTTGGGTTACATTGTGAGTTATGGAGCAGTAGTGTGGTCTAGCAGAACTAATGTGTTTCTGGGAGCCAGGAATGCCTAAGCTACAAATGTGCTTTGTAACTGATCCAGGACCTAACATTGCCTTGTGAATCATCCACCAAATGTCTCCGGTTCCACTTCCCAGCTCCTGTATCAAAACCAGCCTGGGTTTGGAAACCCCAAACCTGGGCACATGCAACCTGGGAGACCAATATCCGCCCCAGAGCAAAGATGTTACCCTGGGCGTCTTTGTGTCCTGACTGGCTGAGCCCATTCGGTCAGGCGTGCCAAGCTTGTTCACACAAATAGCAGCAGCTGGCAATACTCCATCTGCACATGCCTGCCAGGATTGGAAACACTCTGCCAGGCATCAAAGTGAAGTCAGCACTGGTCCATTCATTTGCTCCATCTGCTGTCTCCTTTTGTTTGGGAAAACATCCACGGGGCTTAAAATCTACCAGCACGGCTGTGCCATTGTAACTGCAAGGAGCTCCCCACATTGATCCCTGGGTCGGACATCAGAGTTGGCGATGGTGAGAGGATGGAGCCTCTCACACAGACGCGAATAAGCAGAGAACATCTAAGTCACTATAAATCCTGGCTTGGCCCTGACACCCCCTCTGCTGGGACATTGTGTCCTCAGGGGATGAGCCATACAGCAAAGTTCCACCCTCACGGTTCACAGGAAACCTTGCCTGCCCTGCTCCCTGTTGGGTGGCACGCCCAGGGGCACATCCTGACAGAGGTTTTCATGCAAGGCTGTTTGGTTTGCTAAACAAAAGGGCCATAAATAACAAGGAGGAGGCCAGTATCCAGGCTGGTGTTTACTTTGCTTCGTTCCAGTTCTAGCCAGCCTGGGGACTCCCTGCCCTCCCGTTGCCTTTCACCCAGAGAAGAGACTCCCTCCAGTATTTCTCCACACTCTGTTGCCGCTAGGGAGAATAAAAGGCTCCTATGTGGCTAGGCCCAGAGCATGGCACCCTTGAAGTTTCTCCCATCCATGTGTGGAATAAATTTTGTTTTGTGCACTGTCATGTGCAGATGTGCACCAGCCATAGAAATCCATTTTGCCCACTGGGGGCGGGGGTGGCTGTGGATGCCCTGGTAATCAGCTGGGCAGCACCTGAATCTCTCCTGGGCAGCCTCCCAAGCACTCGAATTAGAGGGAACACTGGTGCAGACAGCTGATTAACTCCAGTTTAGGGATACACCTGGGCTAGGGCCACCCCATGCCTGTGCAGCGACAGATCTTGTGGAAGAAAAGTCAGAGCAGGTGAAGCGTGGGCTGGTACCTGCCTGCCTGATAGAGCGCAGAGAGGCCAAACAACCTGCAGACCCCAAGCCACTCCAAGATTTCACTGTGCAACGTGTCAGGTCTTGTTGTTCCTAACATCCAGGCTGCCGCCACTGCGGCTGAAAGAAAAATGTATTGCGAGGTGTGTCCTGGCCTATGCAATTGTGTTATGTGCCCGTCCAGGAGCGGCCGGCACGTTACAGTATGTGCTCTGTGAATGTAAAGTGCAGGCAGAACAGTTTCCCAGGTACAAGTTGCCACAAGTGTTCTGTGCGTTCCTCACACATGGAAGGAAGTCCCTTATCTGCGCAGTCTCCTGATGGCTGCTGTTGGACTGCGGCAAGGCTTACCCACCTCAGCTCAAATGGCTCTTAATGAGAGACTGATTCTGCTGGCTAAGGATAACGAGCCAATGCCAGACCTGGAACAGACCAATGGCAATCACATCGGGGTGAACTTGCCCCCAGCAATAGCACTACTTTGCACTTGCCGCAGGTTTCTCCTGAGACGCCCACAGTTCACTAATGGGAATTAATTGTGTTTCGCAACACTCTCACCCAACTGGTAAATTTTATAAACTCCATTTTACCAGTGAGTAAACTGAGGCATAGAGCAGGAAAGTGAATTGTTTCAAGCTACCAGGGCAGTGGAATCACAGATTGCTGCTGGAGGTGGACGTAGCAGAGCTAAGAAGAGGGTCCAAGGGCAGCATGCTCAGGATTAGCTGTGCTTGCTCTTGGTGCTACACTTTTTCTCTTCCAAGTGCTTCCCAAACACTCACTGACCCTCATGACTGTCTCATGTCCAGGAGCTGGGCAGGTGTTTCTGACTCTATCTTCCAGGTGCAGAAACAGTCAGAAAAAGTAAGTGACTTGACTAAAGCAACATGAGGCACAGCCAGTAATTCCTAGGTCCCGCAGCAGTGCTCCGACAGCTACATCACAGCCAGTGTTCCCTCTAGTTTTTTTATCCATGGGCAGAATAAATTTTGTTATGTGCACCCAGGCATGGGAGGATGTGCACCACCAATAGAAACACACGCTGCCCACAATGGGTGCTCGGTGAATCAGCTGGACAGCACCTGAATCTCTCCTGGGTGGCTGCCCAAGCACTCAGCTTACAGGGAACTCAGACCACAGCCCCTTCTCTCAGCATCTCACCCGTTTCCAGATTCATCACCCCACACAGTAGGCAGCTGTTACAAGCCTCCCTGTGCATTGAGCAGCATCTCACAAACATTTCCAGCACATAAGAATTCATCACATGGACAGATGGAAACCACACGGTCTGGTCGTGTCCGTGAAGGACCTGGTTTGCAACAGTGACCAGTATGGGATCTCGATACTGGTGTGTCCTTGGCTGAATCCCCTTGGTAGGCCAGTCTACACAGTCAGCCCACGTGGTCAAGGCCACTGCGTGTGAGATTTTGTCAGCAGCACACGGGGGCTCACAGGCTGCCAGAGCCATGTCCATCTTCCCATTCCCGCCCCAACTTCTCAGCTGTTGTACCATGTGCTGTGCTGCTGGTCTGGGTCATCATCAGCACGTCCATTCTAACCCGCTGCCCTGACAAGCCTCAGCCTGGACCTGTGAGCATCCATGCTCTCCTCCTAGCCAGCAGGATCATGCCCAACCAAGGCAATCAGTGCATTCAAGGGGCATTAAATGTGCCTGGCAGGGAAATTAATCAGCGTGGAGCACCCGTAGCTGCTGAGTCTGTTGCACAGACCAAGAAGTCAATCTGTGGTGCGGAAGGGCGAATTTCAGATGTAAATACCTGACACAGAGCATCAGACAAGGGGCTGAGTCCACCACTGTGGAAGTCCATTGACCTCAGTGCAGGCTCCCCAGGAAGGAATTTGACATGTTGAGTTCAGAGGAAAAAAAGAGCAATGAGGATTCCTGGGGCACCTTTAACAAACCTGTTTGCGCGTAAACTTTCCTGGGACGGAGCCCACTTGTACAGATGCATGAAGTGAAAACTGCAGCTTGGCAGATACATGCAGAGATGCAAAGATGGGAGTGTTACACTATTATCCAGAGGACCAGAGGTAATGAGGCTAATTCAGTCAGGGCAGATGTGGCGCATCAGTGGATAAGAAGGTGAGAATACCCAAAGGGGGGAATTACTTTTTGTAATGGCCAAACAATTCCTCGTCTCTATTCAGACCCAGCGTGAAGGTGCCAATTTGCACAGGCATTCCACTCTGCAGTTTCTCTCTCTGCACTCTGGTTGTGAAGTGTTTTTGCTCAAATATGGCAACTTTCAAGTTTGTTACCAAGTGCCCCGGGAGGCTGAAGTGCTCTCTTCTGGGTTTTCCTTGTTACTGGTTTTGATGTCTGATTTGTGGCCATCTATTCTTTTGCACGGATACACTGGTTTGGCCAATGCAGATGGTTTCTTTTTGCAGCTAAGTGGATGCCGGTACTTCACGTGCCCTCCAGCTGCATGGATTCTACTGGTATTTTAGATCCACCAGATTTCTTGGCCTGATGCCAACTAAAATACTGCCGCCAGTATCTTCTGTCTACCCACAGCTGTCCCCGCTGCTGGAGCTCCCTTTCAGCCCTTCCTCTCCCATCTTTGACACTCTCCGCTACCCTAAGGAATGCTCCGCAGCTTCTCACTCTCATGCCTGCTGAAGCACACACCTGTTGCCTGCTCTGTCAATTATTGGACATTATTGTTCTGTACCTGAATGGGGGATCTTGGGCCATCCCACCCCTTCTATGGACCAGCAATTCCTTCACCACACAGTCAAGGAATTCCCTGGGGAAGAGGTTAGCTCCCACCGGAGCAGCTGTGCTGCAAAAAGAAGCACGATCTTTTGCAAACATCTCTGGATACCGCATTCATACACCTTGCCAGAGGATGGGCACCTTTATCGACACACCGACCACTTCCAAACTGACCGGCATGCGGGAACTGTCTGGATGGTGGTCATACTCCAGCTCCACCACAGGGGCAGCCAGCAGGGATATGTGCTAAAGGATTTGGGTTTTTTAAATGCTCCTTTAGCATGTTCGTGCTTTTCATATATGAATTTGGAGATGGTCCCAAGAGTGGCCAGTGGTGTTTTGGAAGAGTAGAGCTGGCTTGTCCATGCATTCTAATTCCTGTTGGTCTTTAAGTCTGTTGGGTTGTTTTTGCTCATACTCTGGTTAGTAAAGAACCCAGAGAAGAACACAGAGTGTATGTAACAATACTGGGAATCATCACACAACATGATCGTACATAGTGTTGTAAGTTCTGTTGATCTGAATATATAATTAGTTAGAGCTTGGTGAAATGTCATTTGTCAGCTATGGTGCAGGCTCTTTGCAGAAGCTGAACATGTCTAGCTACCCTGCGTCTATTTCTCTATAAAGCATTCATACAGTTGCTGCCTACAGGCTATATGTATATGAGCAAATAAAACATCACAGCCTTAGCTGCATCAACCTTCAGAACAAAAGTCCTACCCAAAGAATAGTTCCCAAGCTATGCTGCCCAGCTTTGGAGAAAGGGGATATACTGTATCAATGTTTACATAGGCATTCATGGAACTGACCACCTGGAAAAATGCCATCCTTTGAAATGTTCTGGTGTCAGGTTTGTACAGGTGCTCATTTATCACTGTGAAAGCGGAAGTGCCAGGTATGTACAGCTGTGCGATCCTTTGCAAAGGGACTCTGATGATGGATATCCAATTCCCTTTGTGACAAGGCCTACACTTATCTCCTTTGGTCCTGTCACTCCCTCTTATGCCCCCTTCCAGGGAATCCCCTGCACTTCCCAGCTTCCCCCTCACTTCACAGACATGCAAAACAACCAAGCGTGAACTGGGAAACATCAAATTCTTCCTGTTGACTCTTATCCTCAGGAGCAAGAGAATGTGTCCTGTGTGAGAGGCTTGACCCCTGGTTTACTGGTGCTACTTTGGACTAGAGCCCTGCATGGAACTAGTGTCCTGGATCTGGTGCCGTAATAGCGGGAGTGGGATTAAAGAATAGGCTCACGTAGGGCTCATCTTTGGCCCCTGCCAGCTCATCTGAATCCTGAGCCCTGTCCTCCTTGTTCCAAACAGCTTGTTGGAAGCAACTTTGGGGCTCACCTTTTACAGGCCAGGAGGCATTTTTCAGTTAGCTGCAGCCTGCAGCGCTTGTCACTTTCTCTCTGGGGCTGCTTTTACTGTGGGCTTTTGGTTTTCTTGGGCCATGTCCCACCCCCTTCCCTGTGCAATGACACAGGGGTACACACTTCCTGCCCTGTTGATGGAAGGAAATAAGGAGGGAGGCATTGGACACCAATGGGTGCTGAGCCCATGGTTGTTGATGACAGGCAGTAATTGGCAGCCTTTTTAGACCAACTTCTATTTTTCTTTGAAACTTACTGTCACTTCATTCTCATTGGCCTTACCCTGGCTCCTCCTCTGCTGCCTCATTCCAGATCCCTTCTCCTCCGCCCTACCTTAGGCTCTGACTCACTCAACTCTTGGCCTGACTCCAGAGTCAGATCTCCTGCCTTCTCCTGGGGAAGGGATCCTTCTCTACACACACAGCCGCTTCAGAGTCCAACCCACTGACCTCTTCTCTGGAGCAGCCTGTACTTTCCCAACTCTCCGGACCTCTTTCTGCAGTTGAGTAAGGTCCTTTCAATGGGGCTAAGTCTTCCTCGGGGCTTTGCCACCCATTGCTATTTCAGCTTCAGCTTCACCAAGCATCTCTGTCTCCCGTTTTTGGCAAGTTCTCTGAACAGTGTCCCTGTTCAAGTTCTGCTCTGTGAAATGTTTCATGTTCTACTCAGCTACATTTTCTGATGGCAAGGTGTCCTGGCAAATGCTTATCCAGCAGCTCTGCTGCAGAAGACAGAATTGCACTAAAGTTTAAGGTAAATCTTTCAGGGACCAGAAAAAAAAAATCCAAACTTTCATTCTTTTTATTCCACTCCTATCCCTGCTCTTTCACAGTTGTCTTCCTTGGATCTGGAAACCAAAATGTTCCTTCTCAGAGTGATTCTGGACCCACCAGAAACTGGGGGGTAGTTGAAATCTCATCATATACCTTCCAGCAACATTGCAAGCTGAGGGTGAGAGTCACAAGAAGCTGACGTCAATGATTGTCAAAGCCAGTAGAAGTTTTGCCATAGAATTTTATGGGACCTATATCAGGTGAACATATGAAGGTGTTCTGACATTTAAAGAATCTTTGAGATTCGCAAGCTTTGTCTACAACACCCAGTAAGATTTCCAGAAGGTCAAAGGTGTGAGTCTGCTGCAGTGAGCAGAGATAAAGCTGCAAACAGTAATGGCCATTGAGTAAAAATCATAACGGTACGGATGATGATCGCCAGGGTACAGCCTTGATGGCACTGCAAAGGGAAGTGGATCCAGCTGAAATATGAGGCTATTAACAAATAAAATCTAATCTACGGAGCTGCAAAAGATCTAGATAATGTTGCATTAAATAATTGATAATAAATACAAAGAGAAACAAAGCAACCTCTGAAACTAGACTGAATTTGGGGGTAGGGGAAGCAGTTTATAATGGGATGACAGAAAGGGAAATTATATTAATAATGCTGAGGGACATAAAGGGATATTAATGGAAGAGGTTGAAGATAAGCTTCATTTATTCAGCTGTTTCCAGGAAAATAGGTTAAGTAACCATTTGAATGAGAAATTGGTTTGTGAGATAGTTTTAAAGACGTAAGGGATGAGGCAATTTTGAGACACTCAGAAGTTCCAGAAATTGAGTACCAGCCAACCGAATTACATTAAAATGATAATTAAAACTATATTGTTAAAAAGAGGATATACTCATTTGCAGGTTAATTACATTACCATATGAAAGATGAAATCATCCTCCCCTATTCAGATTAATAAGTACCTTTTCTCCACACTATTACATTTGCCTCTTTATCTGAAAGCCTTGTTTTGAATTGTTGCAGCTCACCACGTCTCTTTTTCTTGATGACTCCAGTGTATGAGAAAAGTTCCACACAGGTGACTTTAGAGGCAGAGTTTCCATGTTTAGCCACCCAACTAACTTGATGGGGGGCAGGCAACAGGGTTCCTTCTAATTTTCTCCATCCATGGGTGGAATAAATTTTATCATGTGCACCAAGCCACCTGTGAATGTGCACCACCCGTAGAAGCACATGCTGCCAACTATGGGCGCTCCACTAATCAGCTGGGCATCACTTGACTCTCTCCTGGGTGGCTGCCCAAGCGCCCAGCTGACTGAGAACACTGGTGGGCAGTGTGAGATTTTACCATGTTGCCCCAACCCTGACCTGGAGGGACCACTCAGGATGCATGTGAGAGAGCTCAGTTCAGCCTCCATGGCCCATTCAATCTGTGACCTCTGCTGAGGCCATCAAGAACAGAGCCAATGAATGCCAGGCCTGAAAGTGCTTTTTGTGATGTGGACGCCTATGTGCTGGGAACTGGATTACGTGGGTGAAACTCATTTCACCAAAGAGCCACCCCATGGAAACAATATGGGTCCCTGTCTCAGGTGACAGTTATGAACATGCCTTTTAAAGTTGAAAGGCTGCATATCCCACTCATTGCTCCCCAGCCCTGAGGCAGCCAGCCCCCTGGTATGGCACATTCTAGCCTGGTAGACTATCTGTAGATATCAATAAGTGACCCATCCAGGGAAGGAATGCAGAATACAGTAGAATCCCGAGATATGCGCATTCAAGTTGCAGTATCTCAGGTTGAGGCCACTTAGAGGAGCAGGGAAACTGACCAGCGGTGCCGCGCTGCTCAGTTTCCCAGCTTCTGTCAGGGGCAGCAGCCTGACTCTTGGCTTTTGCCACTGGCAGGTGTGGGGAAACTGACTGTCACAGTAGCGCTGGTCAGTTTCGCCTCTCCTGTGAGCTGTAGGCAGCCCAGAGAAGGCTCTGAACTGCTTGCAACTCACAGGAGACAGGAAACTGACCAGCGGTGCTGCCCTAGTCTATTTCCTGGCTCCCCCAAGTTATGCCAAATTTGACTTGCACACAGTTGTGGAAGAACATAATGTCTGCACAAGTCGGGGGTCTACTGTGCGTAACACAGGTCCAGAATGGGACAGAGATCTGCATTGGACAAAGAGCTAAGCAGCTGCAATTCCCATTGGGCCCAGTTTACAAACATCCTATATCTCCAGGCTGCAGTACAATCCCCTCCTTGGGAAAGAACAGCGAGCAGACCCAACATCACCTGCTCTGCCCAACCCTCTGCAACTGGACTTAGGAAGATTCCCCAGAGCAGAAATCCAGGGTTCATGAGAGATGCACGATCTCTTTCCGGACGTGACTGAGTTTGAATGGGCCATGTTTGTGAGAAAGAGAAGATGCAAGAATAAACCAGCTACAATTTAACCAATGCAGTACAGACTACATAGGAGAAATGAGAATGGAAACCAAATAATAGAGAGAAATGTGTCTATGGCTCTTTAATCAGAGCTTAATTCCATGTCCACATGCTCTATTGATAAACTAATTTGCCTGTTAATCAAGTTCAAATCACCAAATATATTAATAAAGAAGCTTAGCAAATGGACAGAGAAAGCATGCACTTAAAAAAAGTCAACGTAAAAGATAAAAAAGCCCTTCTTTTAAAGTCAATGGACATTCTCAAACCAGCCCTTAGAACAAGAGGTAAAAATAAGCCTATCTGCCTAGATATCTAGCAGAAGAGAATGAATGTAGCTATAACATTTTTTTCTAATCAGTGCCAAACGGTTCTCAGCTGCAGGAGCATGAGATGCTCCAGTCCTGCTGACTGGAATGTGACTAAAGAGATTGAGGTACCTCAGTCCCACTGGCTCCTTGAACATCCCAGCTTGAGGGCCCAATTCAGCACAGCACTTACACACAGGCTTTTCTGAGCCTGGGCTGTAGCTGGTGCTTATTCCCAACATTAGGAATTCAGTCGTTGGTTGCGTGAGTTATTTTTAGAGCAAATGGCCACTACGCGAGTGTGTATCTGCTTAATAGGGTTTCCGCTGATATATAATAGGCATCTGTCTGTTCATATTGACTTATTTATATACATAAATCAGGCTATGTTTAGACTGTGTGTGCTATTTCGGGAGACAGACGTACCCCAAAATAGCAACACTGCTGCTATTTTGAGCTTGGTATTCCAGTTCTGCTACCCCGCCATGAGAAGGGTAATGGAACCTTTGGAATAGCCCCTTATTTCGAACTTTGGCTCTGAGTTCGAAATTAGTTATTTTGAGCTAATTTATGCAAGCTCCACAAGCAGTCTAAATGTAGCTTAACTGAGCTTGAAGAAAGACAGTGGCCTTCTTGCACTTACTCATCCTGTGATAATCGACAAATGGAAATCTCTGATGGAAATTAAGGTGGGTGTTTTCTACAAATCACTCTGGGCAGGGAGAAAAAAATCCAAACCATGACTGTTAGAGTTACTGAATCAAGAGAAATGTAACCTTAGGTGTGTGACCATTGACCACTTACTAAATTCTTGCAGTGCCCAGCCCTCAAAATTAATTGTCCACCTTTGTTCAAGAACATAGAACTTGGCATAGAATTATAGGAACGTAGGGCTGAAAAGGACCTCAAGTGGTCTTCTAGTGTATATGTATACGGACACACACACACATTTGTCATCTGTTCTTATAAGTTTCGAGGATTCCACTTCTGCAGGTAACCTGTTCCAGTGCTTCACCACCTTTGCAGTCAGACAACTTTTCCTAATAACTACACTAAATCTCCTGTTGCAGAATAAGTTGATAATTTCTTGTCCCACCTTCACCGGACATCGAGAACAATCAATCTGCACCCTCTTTGTAACAGTTCTGTGGAAACTGCTGCCAGGTTCCCCCTCGCTATTTTGTTCCCTAGACTAAGCACGCCCCTTTCAAAAAGAACCCCTTTGGTTATAAATGTTTTTTTCAAAACCTTTGATCACTTCTGCTCCTCTCCTCTGGACTCTCTCCAACTTGCCCACATCTTTATGTGGCACCCAAAACTGCACACAATACATCAGCTGATGCCTCAGCAGTGCTGCACAGACAGCATGATAACATCCCATGCCTTATACAACACTTTTGTTAATACCTCTTTGCATTGTATTTGCCTTTTTCACAACATCATCATGATGGTGACTCATATTCATTATATAATCCACGATCACCCCCAGATCCTCTTCTGCAATACCAGCACCTCAACTGCCAGTTTTTGGCGTATCAGAGAGGTAGCTGTGTTAGCCTGTAGCTTTGAGAACAACAAGAAGTCTTGAGGCACCTTATAGACTAACAAGATATTTTTTGTAGTGCCTTTGATTGTGGTGCCTCCTAATTGTTCACAAATAGCTCTCTGTTCATTGTTTGTGCGTGCAACGTGCATACACAGATTTCTTCTGCACTTGCAACTCACAAACACGCAAACCAGGCAGGATACATGTGGCTCAAAGGCTGATGCTCCTCCAGTTTTCAGGCTGGTTAATGCTACCGCCATAGTAGCTCCTCATAATTTTTGTGGGAGTCACCCAAAAATAGTGCAGAAAATTTGAAGAAGTGGGTCTGTCCCACGAAAGCTCACCTAATAAATAATTGTGTTAGTCTTTAAAGTGCTACTTGACTGCTTTTCTGTTTTGATAGTATCTAGACTAGCACGGCTCCTTCTCTGTTACGATGCAGAAAATTCATGATCTTTAAATTTGATCCCTGCGCATGGCAAAAATCTCCCCTCAAGGGCAGGCCTTTTAAAATGACTGAAAATGAACCTCAGATGAGTTAGGGTCTGGGGAAGATGGAACAAAATAGGAGCACTGGTGACATCCCTTCTCAAGGGGGGTGCTGACAAGGCAGGGGCCAGGGTTTTGCACAATAGGTAAGTAGCTAAGGAGCTCAGCAGCCTGCTCTGTGTGCCAGCCCTCCCCAGCTGCTGGGCTATGCTGCTTGTCGCATGCGTACAGTGCAGCCAGCAAAGTCACCAGACCCCTGTTCAAGGCAGGGATGTGTAGCTCCGCACCCCCCAAGAAGGGACAAAGCCTTGGGTGGGGGGGATGGGAGGGGATGGAGATAACCTCCCCCTAGGCAGCCCTCAGCACGGCGGGAGGACCCCACACACCCAGGCAGCCCTCAGCACCGCCAGGGGCACCTCGCACCACTAGGGCCGCCCGCAGGGTGCTGCATGGGGCTCCGGGGATTTAAAGGGCCCGGGGCTCCGGCCGTCCCAGCGGCTGCAGTGGCCCCACCCCGGGGCTGTGGCCCCCTTTGCACCTGGTCACGCGGCTCGTCGCCCAGCTCAGAGCTCCGGGCCTTGGCGGACACAGACTAACACGGCTCCCGGCCGGGCCCGACCCTCCCGCGGGACCCCAGAGCCCTCGCGACGGCCCTGCTCCCCCCCAGCGCAAGCTGCAACCCCGGGCGCCCCCGGCCCCGGCTGGCGCACGCCGGCGCGTCGGCCGGCAGGAGGAGCCGCGGCGGCGGGCGGCCTATGGCTGCGTGCGAGGGGCCGGCCCTGCGGGCCGCGCATGAGCGACTGCGGGCGGCCGGGGCCGGAGCATGGCGACGGGCGGGCCGGGTGTTGGGGGGCGGCCGGCGGAGGAGCAGCAGCCGCCGCCCCCGGCCCAAGCCCCGCAGCCGCCGGAGGCGCAGGGGGAGCAGAAGCCCCAGCTGCCGCCGCAGCCTCACCAGCCGCCGGCGCCGCCGCAGGGCCAGGAGGATTTCTCCTTCCTGCCGCTGGTGCACGATATCATCAAATGGTAACGTGCCGGGGTTTCCCCCCCCACTCCCAGCGCCCCGCTCCGGGCCCGGATCCCCTGGGGATCCCTCCCCCCTACAAGCGCCTCGGTGTGGGCCCAGTTCCCCCCCCCCGGGTCCGCCTCCAGCGCCCCACTGCGGGGCCAGATCCCCTTGGGGATCCCTCTCTTCCCCCCCTAGCGCCCCGCTCCGGACCCAGCTTCCCTGGGGGTTCCTCCTTCCTCCCCACCCCCAGTGCCCCACTCTGGGCCCAGATCCCCCTAGGGAACATCCCCCCAGTGCCTCGCTCCGGGCCAGGATCCCCCCTCCCCAGTGCCTTGTTCTGGGTTGGAATTCTCCAAGGACCCCCCTCAGTGCCCCGGTTGCGGAAGAGATCTAAGGGGATCCTCCCAGAGCCTGTTCTGAAGATCCTTCCATCACCCAGCTCCGGGGGGAGAGCGCCTCAGAGACATCCTCTCCCCCCAGCACCCGCTCTGGGCCAAAATCCCCCCAGGGCTCCCTCCCTTCTTCTCCCTGCAGTGCCCCGCTCCAGGCTGAGATCCTCTGTGACCCCATGGGGCCGGGGCAGAGATCTCACTTGAGTTCGCCATGTCCTTTAGGGATCTGGGGATCTTTGAACTCTCCAAGGTTTGGATTGATCTCTAGGGTTCCTCCTGAACTCCCAGCTTTCATAGGGTATTGCTCTGTATCCCCCTCACACAAGCAGAGAATTAGGGGATGAGCCACCTTGCATCCCAGAGGGCCGAAATCACTAGGGCTCTGCGGATGCCTTCCATCCAGGTTGCCCGCCCATCCCAGGCCATCAGCGGCTCTGCACAGGCCAGCCAAGGCTCTGTGGACCATTCAGGGTGAGGCCTGGGGCTGGTCTCCACTTCAGCAGGAAGGGGCATTGTGTTCTGGAGCCTAGCAGCATGGCGTTTGGGGGTCAGGCATCCCTGGCAGATACCATAAGTCACTTGGAACAAGAAAGGTCATGGGAGGCCCCTTGTGTGAATGGTAAAAAGTACAGGTTGGTCCTGCATTGAGGATGATGGAATTCCTTCTGCAACACCGCCCATTCTGTCTGCTGCTTTAATTTGTTGATGCCGCTTAACTCCAGGCTTGTTTAGTTTTAAGCAATTTTCTGTACCTTGTGAGGCCTAGTTGTACCTTGCTGACATTGACACTGTGGGCCAGAGCCTCTGCTGGGGTAAATCAGGGAAGCCACCTGTGAAATTTACGCCCGCTGACAATCTGGCCTGGAGTTTCTGAGAAAGTTTGCCTGAAGATGGTAGATTTCCTGCCTTCAAAGCAGCTTCATCTGACTCCTGCCAAGCAATGTGTTTTTAAATTGGGCATTGTTTCCAGCCTGAGCAGTTGGATTCAGTATCTGTACCATGCCTGTGGTGTAAACCTGGTATCTGAAAACCAGTGTCCGTTTAGGATTCGAGTTGCATCTGACTGTGCTAGACAAACACACACCTTACGGCAAAGGTAGTTCTGGGGCCACCTGAGTGTTTCCTGCCATGACATGCTGAGTATTTCTGGCCCATTTACACATGTTTTGTGTGATTGACATCTGGGATGGCTTAGCAGCCCTAAGCCCTGAGGACTGCCATGTATACCCAGAACAGGGTCAATGCAAAGGGTAGCAACGTCAGTTTCTGCCAAGCTTCCCCACCCTTGTGCCTTAACCCTGTGCTTGGAGGGGCTAGTAAATGGGGGAAGGTTCCCAGAGAGTTGGCTCCAGTGTAACATCTACACCTCAGTTACACAGCCCCTTATCCTTAGCCCAAGCCAGCTGGCACAGCCAGTCCTGGGTATCCAGTTGCTGTGTAGATGGATAGGTGTTGGGAAAGCAGGACATACCAGGGAACACAGGAGAGCAATGTAATATTTTTGAACTCGCAGGCCGGTGGGTATCACGGGAGAGAGCAGTTTCAGGAAGGATCTCGTTGTTGGCTGTGTGGGGGGGGAGTGAGAGGCCATGAGTGCTGCATGCATGGGGCATTGCGGCAGAGTGCACAGGGAGGGGGACAGGAGAAGGAAACCAGCTGTCATTTTGGCCTTTCCAAGGAGATTCTCAGTGGTGTGTTTTTTTTTTTTTAATTCTGCTGGAAACTGGGCTGAGACCTGTCCAACTCATTTCACATAGGTCGCAAAGAAGCCATCAGCTGATGACCTTGCGACCAAGAGATGTGAGGCCCCAGGTGTCCTGTTGCCCAGTTTTGGTCTGTGCACTCTCCTCTGATTGCCATCCACTCACCTACGTCACACATCCAGTGTGGTTTTAGCAGCCAGCCTCTGCCATTATTGAGTGATGCTTCATGCAGCTGACAGCTGGGGAGCCAAACTTTCCTGTGCTATGGAGAGATCCTTCTTCACCCTGGCAGGTTGCAACTGTGTCAAAATTGGTTCCCTGGGTAAAAAAGGAAACCAGGTCAAGTGTAAGCAGTGCAAGGAGGAGATGCAGGGATGAAACATCACAAAGAAGACTGCTTATTGGGAGTAAATGATGTGGATGAAGACGAGGATCTGGCTGAGTGGACTGACTGTTACTAACTTAAATAATTCACTTTGCAATGCCTCATTCTTCAAGAGTGCCTTTTTCGTAGCACATGGTGTGACAAATAAATTCCCAAGCTCTTTGCTGGGTTGGCTGTTGCTAAAAAAAAAAAAAAAAAGCGATAGTTTAACTAATCATTGTGGCTTGTTTCATTAGTTAAGTAGGTTTAGAATCTGTCACTCAAGTGTCCAAAACAGAAAGGGGCAGTAAGAGAAACTGAGTTGACTGTTTGCCTCTGAGTGTCATTTTCTGATTGCATATTACATGATACGTGACTCTTCTTCTCGAACATCATGGCCACAGCCCATAATGGCAATGCCCAATGTCTGTTCCCTATTTTACTTCAGCATAACTCAGCTTTTCCAAGGAAACCCCATTCTGTACTTTTTTCCCCCAAAAACAGAAGTGCCAGTGAGTTCAACGGGGCTTGCTCCAAAATTAAGTGCACTCTAAGCACAGTCCGTCTTAGCTTTTTTGGTAACTGGATTCAACTCAGTGATTTTTTTGGTGATTTAAATGGGCCTACCTGAAGTCATTCAGTTCTACCTGGGTGTTTTTTCCACAGCTGATAGCTCACTTACAACACTCAGCTGCAGTTTTACAGACAAGGGTGTGATGAATATTTTGCTGGAAAATGCCCTGCCTGACTAAGCTTGGAAAGGACCAATATTCAAACTGGTGCACACCATCTGCATAAATGTTGCCCTCTGGGCTGTGCCATTGTTCCCCAAAGTTACAGGTGACTCCCCTTCCTCCCCAGCAACGCCAAGCAGGTGTTATTTTTAGAGCTGGCTGTTCAGCAGGCTTCTGGGTTACAAAGGCCTTTGCAAGCTGGCTGTACCCATTAGCAATCATTTTCCAAACCAGGAAAGCAAATTCTTGCTTGTCCCTCTCAGCCAGGTGAGACTTGCTGAGCATTAACAATGGCATCACAGAAACTAATGAACCATCCGGTGCAGCTGAAGAAGCAGCACGCTGTTTTTAAAACCGGGCATTGCTTCTCCTTTGTGGGGGGTGTTAATGTCCTTTAGAGAGAGTCCTTTGGAGTTGTGCAGAGCACTCTGTTCTCTGACTTGCTGTATTTATTTTTAGTCCAAGGAACCTGTTTTAAGCTTGAATGTTAGAGGGCAACTGAGTCCCGTCAGGTACTGATGATACTGTTGTTTGCTTTATTCCAAGCCTGAAACTAGTCAGATCCCCGCTGTGCTAGGTGCTGTATGTATATGTAGTACAAGACAGTCCCTTTGCTGAGGAACCCACAGTGTAAGGCAGAGTAGAAGGGGAAATTGAGGCACAGAGATGGGTGACATGCCCACGGTCCTCTAGCAGGTCATTAGCAGAGCTCAGAATAGAGCCCAGATCTTCCGAGTCCCTGTCTGTTCCACAGTGCTGCCTCAAAACTGATTTTATCCCATGCTGTGCAGGGCTAGGAGAACAGGATGCTGTAGGTCAGGACTGAAGGGCACCAGCACAGCTGCATGTAAGGAGCAGCTGCAGAGAGGCATTGGCAGAGCTTGGGGGCGGGGGTTGCAGGTCAGGGCAGAGGTGTGTTGAGGCTGGAGGTCAGGAGCAAGGGGTGTTATCAGAGCTCTTGTGGGGGAAAAATGTGCACACAGAGCTTCCCTAGCCTAAGCCTGGTGCATGTCAGCTCTCTGGGTCCTTCCCTCCCACCCAGTCCCTCTCCTGCTCACTAATGTTAAAACCGTTTTATCACACGTGGACAATGTGACAGGAGGCGGGGTTCATGGGCGTGAGTCACAGAAGCTGGAAGAGACCATCTAGGCCAGTAGACTGTTGGCATCACTGCCTGGCTCCCAGAGCAGCTGGGGGCACAGGTGGGGTCTCTCCCTCTGAGCTGGGAATAGAGAGGCACATGGGGGAGAATGGGTGGGGGGATGGTACAGTGTGCATCTGTATCATGGGGACACGTTCTGGCTGGCCAACCAGTGGCATTAGGAGGTTCCAGAAGAGATCCCACTTGACCCTTCCTGTCAGATCAATGTAGTGGTGATAGGGGTCTTCTGCAGAGGACGAGGGGTGGAGGTTTAATGGGAGAAGTTGGCCTGATTTATGGTATTGTTAACAGCTTCAAGCCATCTGCTCCTGACCCATGGGACTCTTGGGGTAGCAAGATGCAGTGCTCAAGAGCAGTCCTGTGGCTGCTGGGAAAGCATCACTAACTGGGGCTGCCCAGAACATCGGCAGTTGTGTCAGAGTTGGGCACACGTAACTAACTGTTCTCAGGATGTGCCTGTGCAGGGGCAGCGGGGCGAACTCACCCCAATGGAGCCCACCGGGTGGCTGAGGAGGAGTCTATGTAGGGATGGCTGTAGCCCCCTGAGTCTGTGTGATGCCAGGTGTGAACTGTGCTATCTGCTCTCTGCCTCCCTGCAGCATGGACAAAGACAGCCAGGATGTCCACCAGGTGCTGAATGAACTCAAGACCAAATTCCAGGAGATGAGAAAGATGATCAGCACCATGCCTGGCATCGGAGTGAGCCCCGAGCAGCAACAACAGCAGCTGCACAGCTTGAGGGAGCAAGTCAGGACCAAGAACGAACTGCTGCAGAAATACAAGAGTCTTTGCATGTTTGAAATCCCCAAGGAGTAGGAGAAAAGGAAGGGGCCGGGACTCTGCCGCTTGGGTCTGAGGCTCCAGGGGAAAAAGAGAGACCTCCCCCACACTTCTGTCTTCTCCTGCAACTTTGCTGCTGGGTGGATCTCAGCCGTGTGACATAAACCCAGGAGAACGCTGTGTACCCGACATATGGTGGATGATTGCAGCGGTACATTCACTTTGATCTGCTGGACTGCGTGTATTTCTACATAGCACTGTTCTGGAGCGTCTTTTTTTTTTTATTTCAAGCGAGCTGGAGGGATTTTGTTTCCCCCTTAATATAAGGAGTCATTTATCTGGTGGTTACATTACTGCCTGCAGCCAGAAGAAGGGTGCATTTTCTTTGCTTTTGTGCAAATTGGCACCAGGCAAAGTAGTCAGGGGACTAAAGGGGGCAGAAGGGACCTTTCTGTCCTGCTCCCAGGATGCAGTGGACATGGTTCCCCCTTGCACTAGCTGCAGTATGTGTCTGGAGAGGCTGGATTGATTTCATCTGCTTTGTATTTAAACCCCCATCCCCTGCCTTTTTATTTGGCCTAAGAGATGCTCTCTCTAGAATGATCTGAATAAAGAGTTAAAACCCCAAGTGGCACTTCTTGTGTCTGTATCGAGCCTGCAAAGCTGACCCAGAAATATCATTCTGAAAACACAGGAGACTGTGGAGCTAGTCTGGCTGCTTTATCCTTGATGCTTTTCGAAAAAACAGGTTGGGGTGAATTAGCCTCATAGATGTAGGCTGGGAATTTTAAAGGAATGGTTAGTGCTCAGCTCTGAGTGGATGTCAGAGGGGTTTGGGTGCCTAGATCCCCAACTTACATGGGCAGTGTTGCTCCTGGTTGCCCTGGGTAAGTCTGTTAGCTGTAGGGGTTATTTTGCTTTCCCCAGGAGGGTTTAGAGCAGAACCTGGCTCCTCTCTCAGAGTCCCCCTGCATGCCCCAGAATACTTTAACCTAGGGTGGGGCTGAGTGCCTGCCTACACGGATGGACCTCTTTTTGCCTTTGGGATGCTTGTCATCTGCTGTGTTAAAACACCCTCACTGAGGCTGGAGATGAAGTGCTTGGTGCAGATCCAGGGAAGGATACACCAACCTGGTCAAATATCTAGGAAACAGCCCCCTGGAGATTGGCCCTGGAGCCAAACAGGAGCAGCTGGGCCACCTAAGTCAGTGGAGTTGCACCAGAGAAAAATTTGGGCCACAGATAGATTAAGGCCTCTGACATTTCATTTCTCGAGACCTGGGTGCAGCTTCAGTTTAAAGGCACAGTTCTGCTGTGGGAGAGAGCTAAGCAGGATTCAGGCTTTAGTCACTTGTGTAAAAAAAACCGTGGGTTCGTTTCTCTCATGCCACGGACACTGTGGCCACCACAGTCTACAGCACAACAGCAGGTCTCTGCTCCAGGGGAGCCTGGGACTTGACCGGGGCTGAGAAGTATTGGCTGCGAGGGAAGGGGAAGCTTGTACAAGAAGATGGAGACAACTTGTCATGGGGTACAGGGTTGGTCAATTTCATCCCAGCAGCAGCTTTGCAGAACCTCTGCAAGGGGAAATTGACTAACTCCGAACCAGCTGGGACCCAGGCAGCCTTGCTGATTGAGCCCCCAGCTGGAGCAGGGTCATCTAAGTGTGCTGGGAAATTTCATCAGTTCCCTGGTGCAGCACACTTTGGCATTTCTTGTGGCGTACCGGCACATCAGTCTAGTCCGTCCATGTAGCCACCTGTTGTGAGCTCCTGGTTGGGCCCACTTAAAAACCAGAGTTTGGGGAGTCCTGAATCATTCCTGATTGCACTGAAGCTGATGTGTTTGCAATGATACTTGAAGATGAGAATCTGTCCCAGTGGCTTTCCATGGAAGTAACCTAGTGCAGTCGCAGTTACAGTTCATGCAAATTGCTGAATATTGCTTCATGTTAGAATAGAGCAAGGGTGACTTGCTGAATCTTAGTTAGGAGTTTCCAGCTGTCTGCCTGCCCTTTCTACGGGATATAGAGGTAAACACAGTTACCATGTGAGAGCTCAGTAAGTAGCCTGTATCTCACTGACTAATACATGTACTATATGTAGAGTTACAAGCATGTGTGCCCAGGATTGTCTGGGTCCCAGGCTTTCCTGTGCTTTTATAAATTATGTTGAATTACTGTGCTAGTTATTACAATGCAGGTTATTTGCCTATAAACCAAGGACGCAGAAAAGCCAGTAGAGTTCCCGGAAGGTAGATAAAGCTCATTCATGTAAAGATCTCTGTTGAAATTGCTTTCTTCTTATCAGCCAGGAGGAAAGTGATTCTGCTAAGAGCAGGGATTCTGTGTTGGGGAGAGTGCAAATTCCCAGCAGCTTGCTTCTGAGTCACTCTGTATCCCATTTAAAATAGCACTAAGCTCATTTCTTTGGGAAAACACGAAGGTGACACCTTTCTTGTTTCAATGAGCCAAAACTCTAAATACATAGTAGAAAATGAACTCAGACACAGCATTTCTGCCAGTCATTGTCTAAGATCAGAGCATGTCCAGAATGGTCTACATGGTGTGTAGTTCTGCCATGTGTGCCGGGGACTGGACTCAATGACCTCCCGATGTTCCTTCTAGTATTCTACGACTTGGCATTTATTGCAAATGGAGCAATAATCATTTAGTTTTCAGTATACATTCCAGTGAACACACTGAAGTGATGGAAGAACCAAGTCCAGAGAAATGTGAACATGTAGGTAAAGTGATGCCTTAGATTTAACTTAAAAACATATAATCCAGTCAGGTATGTGTATGTATTAAAAGCCATTTCAGGAGCTCCATCAGTCACCCTGCCAGTTTGTGTGGGTTTATACACATTTTTCTTACCTTTAAATTAAGAATACACTTCTCACCCCTCTGTATGGGACAGAGGGCAAGGGGAATAACTGGAAACTGACGAGTGGAAACAAGAAACTGACTAGACACAAAAGGCTTACCTTTTCAGAGTGTGTGAGAGCTTGAAATCGGGGAACTACTGGTATATTCAAGCAACAAGGGGGGGGAAAAAAATCCAGTCCTAGGGTTTTCAAAGCCACCAAATAAGCAAACTGGGAGAGGGGCAGGGGGAAGAGATGTTATTTCTGGCCTATTTTCTTTGTTCTGGCACTCTTGGGTATTACTTTGGAGCATAAGCTTTCGTGGGCAAAGATCCACTTCGAAAGCTTATGCTCCAAAACCATGCTGGCTAAGGTGCTGCAGGACCTCTTGTTTTTGAAGATCCAGACGAACTTCGCCACCCCTATGATACTTGGCTGTTACCTGTACCAATAGATCTTTCAAATGCAAGTATAGGGGTTTTTTTAAGTGGAATATTTCCTTCAGGTGTGCTGCAGAGGACGGAAGGCCTCTGCATGAAAGCTACTTTTCATAAAAGATTTTATGACTGAATTTCGTGTGTATTTCAAGATTATTATTATCTGGCCCTTGTCATGGATGACCAATTTAATTTGTTATGAATTTGTGTCATGTCTCATATTACCCACATTTCCTATGACAAATGCCCAGCTAGTATTTATGAGCACATGCAGTTAGGATATAATTTCACTTTTCCATCTGCCCTCTTGATGTCACTCTATGGTTCAATGCAATGGTAATTAGAAAAAGTTTTAGCCCAATTAGTGATCTATTTCAGCAGCAGGAGTCAGTTGGCCACTCCCCCATAATTGCTTTGTGTTGAACTAAAGCTTGTCAAGCCCTTTTGGCAACAGAAACCTTTGCACTCCAGATGAAGGGAAGTGTATAGAGGTGTTGATTTGAGGGGGTATCATAAGTAAACACAGTTGATCAGTCAGTCAGTTGAGGCTTTGATAATGCTGAGAAGTACAATGAGGAACTAAAGACAAGCCTCGAAGAGATTAATTTTTAAAAAAGTTTTTATTTTTTGTAGAAAAAATAGTAAACTTAAAACATGGAGCGTAGAAAACACTTGGATAAGTTTTTGTTCATGTCCAGGACACATGCTACACTACGTAAAGTGCCTATTTAAAAAAAAAAACCAAAACAAAACAACAAAACACACACTTTTCCCCCTTCCAAATCAGACAAGACAAATGTAAACAAAAGTCAGTTTTTGACACCCACCCCGCCCACATTTGCTTCTGCAAGAGAGGCCAGCGGAGGGGCTCAGACGTTTGCAATGGCTCAGTAAGTCCTGCAGCTCGCCTGGCTCATTGAAATGTGCACAAACACACACACTCCTTTGCGGAGCTCCTTGTTGGCTGATTTTGAGTCGACACATCTCTTCCCACCCCAAGTCTATTCCGTAAGGTAGTGCACTGGCCCACAGTGGTGCAAAAGTCAACGTCTTTCCAAAATCTGTGCTCGCCAAGTCCTCAGTCTTCCAGCCTTTGAGGAGGACGATGTCACCCCCCCCCCCACACCAGCAGCAGCCCCACTGCACCCCAAAAATGGATGCAGAGGACAGCAGATGCAAGTCACCCTGTTGGGCAGGGGTGGTGGGTAACCTGATTCCCCCCCAAGGCAGATGGGATCCTGGCAGGGGGCACATGTTGCCCCTGGGCAGCCAGAGTTTATTATGAAACAAGCTCCACCCCTCCCCCGTCGCTCCCCCTTGCTGAGGAGGTGGGGGAGGGGGCGGCAGGAAGATCCTAGCTGATCACACAGCGCTCCTTGTCTTTGGCTTGCCTGCCGCCGATGGCCTTCTCCCGGATGTACATGAGGTCGCTGTGCACGCTGGGCCGGCGGGCAAAGGGGGCCACGATGCCATAGGCTTCCCCCACGCTGCCCTCGGCCCCTTCCTTCAGCAGCTTCTTGCTCTTGAGCGCCTTCTTGTGCAGCATGTCGCAGTACTGCACCGAGACCTTGCGATGCAGGTCTGGGCTCATCTCACTGGGCAGCTTGGCCATGGCAAAGAGCGCTTGGAACATCTGGTCCAGGCTGCTGTTCTTCTTGGCTGAGATCTCGAAGTAGGCACATTTCTTAGGGTCTGCCCCCACCAGCTGCTCGATCTCGCGGGGCTCGACCTCCCGGTAGAAGTCTCGATCGCCCTTGTTGCCGCAGATGACCAGCGGCACCTCTATGTTCTCCTTGGTCTTGTTCTTCAGGCACGACTTGGTTTCCAGGATCTGCTGCTTCAGGCGCTGCACCTCCTCGAAGGAGTCCCGGTTATCCAAGCTGAACACCAGGATAAAGACATCTCCTGCAGAACAGAGGGAGCACAGAGCAAGGGCACGTTAGAAACTTGGTCCTACATGAAGGCAGAGCCCCGTCCCCAATTAGACCACCAGCTTCAGCACTGCGCCAAGGACTGTCTGTCAACTACCTACTGCCCTGGAGGGTGGTTTTTAGGTTACAAAGGAGGTGGAAGGTCTTAAAAAAAAATATTTCACCAACATTATACCCAGCCCTGACCAACAGCACTTGGCAATTCCTATTGGCTCCCAAGTTTGCCTAGGGAAGTTAAGGTTGCAAACTGCCTGCAGCTGAGCTTGCCTGCAAATTCCAGCCTGTGCTGAGGAGCTTGGCTTGGCTGGGAAGGTGATGCTGGGGAGAGATGCTGCCAGGCCAGCTTTTAGATTTACATGGCCACTTGTGCGTGTGAGCATCTCCTACACCCCAGCCAAGCCACCCCAGACACATGAGTGCGTTGGTACTGCTGCACCCCTTGGCTTGTACAGCTTCCATCATATACAGGATTTTATAGTCTTCCTAGCCTCAACTGTACACGCTGTTCCAGCATCTCTGCCCGGGTGTTGGGTAAACACACCCACACCCACCTGCCCTCACACTGGTCACTTTCTCATCACCTTGGCACATGCAAAAGAAAAAAGTCACCCAACTCTGGGTGAGGTATTTTATGCACAGCCTCTGATTAACCCTGGCCCTGACCAACAAGACTCTGCAATTCCCTAGCTGCTCTGAAGTCTGAAGAAGTGGGTGTTACCCATGAAAGCACGAGTGAATAAATGCATTGCTTAGGGTGGCTTTTTGGCAAGGGGGAATTTGCAAGCAGCCTTTTGCAAGTACCTCCGCTTGATTTCCCTAGCCAACAGGGCTATGCAGCGCACAGCCGTCCAACGCTGGCAAACTCCCTCTGGATCGCTCAGCCACAGGGCAGAAGGAGCCCAGAGATTCCCCCCGCTGAGTCTTCCCTTAAGTCCAAAGACGTGGGTCTTACCCAGGGATCAGAGTAGCCGAGTTGTGGTTTTTGGAGATACAGCCTAAGAAATCCTGTGGCACCTTCTAGACTAACAGATATTTGGGAGCATAAGGCTTCGGGGGCCCACGAAAGCTGATGCTCCAAAATATCTGTTGGTCCAGAAGATGCCACCAGACTTGTGGTTTTCACCCAGGAACGCTCGCTGCCCACCAAGCAACACTGTTGGTCTTCAGGGTGCTCCAGGAGGGCGGCTTTTGCGTGACGCCCCAGCCTGACCCCGCTACCTCTAGCAAACCAACCCCGCAGTCCCGTCGCACTTTGAAGACTAACCCGCTAGCCCCCTCCCAGACCCTCTCCCCCCCTGGACCCGGCCGGGAAGGGGCCCAGCCACGCCTGCCCCCTGCCCCCTGCCCCGGCCCCGCACCTGTGAGGATGGAGAGGCGCCGCATGGCCGGGAAGGGGTGGTTGCCCGACGTGTCCAGGATGTCGAGGCGGTAGAGCTCGCCGCGGATGCTGTAGAACTTGCGGTGGAAGTCCTCGATGGTGGGCGTGTACTGCTCCTCGAAGCGGCCGCTCAGGAAGCGGGACACGATGGCCGTCTTGCCCACCTTGGAGGAGCCCAGCACCACCATGCGGTAGCAGTTCTTGGCCGGGATGCTCAGCTCGCTCTCGCTCTGGCACAGCTTCTTGATCATGGCGGCGGGTCTCATGGAAGCGGGCGGAGAGAGGAGGCGGTGGGGGTCGGCCGGCGGCGCAGGTGCGATGGCAGCGAGCTGCGGCGCCGCCGGCTTTATAGGGCGCCGGCCGGGCCCGCCCCCCTCGGCCGCGTCACGGCCCAGGGGGGCGCGGCCCGGCGGCTGCAGAGGCGGCGTCGTGCAGCCGTCCCGGGAGGCGGCTTGGGGCTGGCGCTGCGGCGCTCGGCCGCTGCAATTGTGCGGGAGCGGGAGCGGTTGCAGACGGGCGGCGCAGCCGAGGCACCGGCAGCGAGCGGGGCGCAGCCTGCCGCGTGCAGGCCCGGGGTGGGGGGAGCGGCCTGGCTGGGCGTTCGCGCGGGTCTTCAAAGGCGCCCGCGGCGGAGCGGGGCGCGTGGAGTTGTGGCGTGTCAGTTTCAGCGCCTTGTGGGGCTGGGGAGGAACAGGGATTGTTTTTTTGGGGGGGCGCCTATTTTCCTTGCCCACGAAAGTTTGTGCTCCAAAAGGGGTGTGAGTCTCTGAGGTGCCACAGGACTTCTTGTTGGTTTTGACCCCCCCCCGCCCTGCGTCTCTCTCTCTCTCTTTCCCCCCCCGCATCGCATCGCAAAAGCAGCCTCCAAAACACACCAGACCCCCCGTTCCGATCCCTTTCTCCTGCCTTCCCTGTTAATTATTAGCGCTCTTTCCCCTCCCCCAGCTTTTCCCGTCTGAATGTAGCCTAGGCTGGGGCGTACGCAGTACAGTACAGTACATGCACACAACCCCGAGCGGGTAGGTACAGAAACACGCCCTCCGAGGGGGGTGCCCTCTGTTTTGAACATTCAAACACGGGAACCCTGATTTAGCCCCACAAAAACAAGCAGTCCTGTAGCACCTCAGAGACTAACACAGGATTTATTTGTTAGGTCACGAGCTAGGGTAGGAAAGACCCCCCCCCCCCCTTGTTGGCATTGCAGGTTTCCGCGCTGTGGGTGGCTGGGGAATAATTAAGCTCCTTGTTTTTCCCACTGTGGTTCCATTCACGGTGTATTTTCCTCTGTGGAAATAATCGGTTGCAGGTCAGAGGGCTCATCGACAATTTTCTGCTGGATCGTTTCTTACCACCCGAGGGTCCTTTCCATGCCCACTGCTGCATGTTGGAAGCTTTTGTGCGCTGCATGTATTGAAGTCTGGCTCTTGTTATTGCCCGCGGGCTTTTCACAGACTAAACACTGCTCACCGTGGGAGAGCGGTGCAAATAAAATAAATCTTCAACAAGAAGGCAAGATCATCCGTCTCATTTTGCCTTTTTACTGGGCTGCTGCAGCAGAGCTGTTAAGTTTGTACTGCTGCAGCTGAGCTGTTATTCTGACCACTTAAAATTAAAAAGAAAAAGAAATGCAAAGAAAAAAAAAAAGATGCCTCCAAAACCAGGGACAACAACTAAAAGCAGAAAGATTCATCCATCGATCAGGCTGTGGCTAAATCGCAGTGTCTTGTAATGCGGAGAGTGTCCGCTAGAGGGCAGCAGAGGGTGCTTGGCTGGTCCCTTTCCCTGGGAGCTCCGCGAGAGTTTAAAGACCAACACAATAATTTATTCTGTGATGAGCTTTCGTGGGACAGACCCACTTCATCAGGATCTGCTCTTTTGCTCTGTGTTTGTACAGCCCCGAGCACTACAGCCTGTTCATGGCTGGCACGACTGCAAGCAGCATGATTCACTGGAGAGCTTCAAGCACAAGAATAGCTGTATTGAAGCAGCAGCCTTCAGCGGCACCCCTCCTGCTCATACGCTTTCCTGTCGCCTATGCACTTGCATAAGTATCTCAGGAGCTCAAGGGCTGCATGAGCCCAGGGGCATGTATACAGATAGGCCCATACCAACAGGTTGGAGAACTGCCATAAAAGCCCTGACTGCGAACAGCAGATCCTGATGAAGTGGGTCTGTCCCATGAAAGCTCATCTAACTCAGTTTGAATGGTAACAGAGAAGGAGCCGTGCTAGTCTATATACTACCAAAACAAATCAGCAGTCAAGTAGCACTTTAAAGACTAACAAAATAATTTATTAGGTGAGCTTTCATGGGACAGACCCACTTCTTCAGACATTCTTGACTTCCCCTCTACTCTCTGATTTGCTCACCTTGATCATTTTTTTTTCTGATTTGTCCACCTGGATACTGTTTTTGGTTCTCTGTGCCTTAAATATTGAGTCTGTTCTGGTACGACTATGGGCTGAAGAAGCAGGTCTGTCCCACGAAAGCTCATCACCTAATAAATTATTTTGTTAGTCTTTACAGATCACAGAATCACAGGGCTGGAAGGAACCTCAGGAGGTCATCTAGTCCAGCCCCCTGCTTCAAGCAGGATCAACCCCCACTAAGTCATCCCAGCCAGGACCTTGTCCAGCCGGGACTTAAAAACCTCAAGGGATGGAGAATCCACCACATCTCTAGGCAACGCATTCCAATGCTTCACCACCCTCCTGGTGAAGTAGTTTTTCCTAATATCTAACCTGCACCTCTCCCTCTTCAACTTCAGACCATTACTCCTTGTTCTGCCATCTGACACCACTGAGAACAGTTTCTCACCCTCCTTTTTAGAGCTCCCCTTCGTGAAGTTGAAGGCTGCTATTGAATCACCTCTAAGTCTTCTCTTCTGTAAACTAAACAAGCCCAAATCCCTCAGCCTCTCCTCATAGGTCTTGTGCTCCAGACCCTTAATCATGTTTGTTGCCCTTCGCTGAACCTGCTCCAGCAAATCCACATACTTTTTATACTGGGGGGTCCAAAACTGGACACAATATTCCAGATGTGGACTCACCAGTGCCGAATAAAGAGGAATAACTACTTCCCTAGATCTGCTCAAAATGCTCCTCCTAATGCACCCTACTATGCTGTTAGCCTTCTTGGCTACAAGGGCACACTGTTTACTCATATCCAGCCTTTCATCCACCATAACCCCTAGGTCCCTTTCCATCGTACTGCTGCTGAGCCAGTCGGTCCCCAACCTGTAACAATGATTGGGATTCTACCGCCCCAGGTGCAGGACTGTACACTTCTTATTGAACCGCATCAGATTTCTTTTGGTCCAGTCCTCCAATTTGCCCAGGTCCCTCTGGATTCTCTCTCTACCCTCCAATGAATCTACCTCTCCCCTTAGTTTTGTGTCATCCGCAAACTTGCTGAGGGTGCAACCCAGTCCCTCATCCAGGTCATTAATAAAGATGTTGAATAACACCGGCCCCAGAACCGAGCCTTGCGGCACTCCACTTGAAACAGACCGCCATCCAGATATGGAGCCATTGACCACTACCCGTTGGGCCCGACCATCAAGCCAGCCTTCTATCCATCTTATAGTCCAAGGATCCAATCTATATTTCCTTAACTTATGGACAAGAATGTTGTGGAAGACCGTATCAAAAGCCTTGCTGAAGTCAAGGTATATCACATCCACTGACTTCCCCATGTCCACAGAGCTTGTTACCTCTTCATAGAAGGTAATCAGATTACTCAGGCAGGACTTTCCCCTGGTGAATCCATGTTGGCTACTTTTGATCACATTTGCCTCTTCCAAGTGCTCCAAAACGGATTCCTTGAGGATTCCCTCCATTATTTTCCCAAGGATTGAGGTAAGGCTGACAGGTCTATAGTTCCCTGGATTGTCCTCCTTTCCTTTTTTAAAGATGGGCACTACATTTGCCTTCTTCCAGTCATCCGGTATCTCCCCTGATCTCCAAGAGTCTTCAAGGATAATGGCCAAAGGTTCAGCAATGACCTCTGCCAATTCCCTCAGTACCCTGGGATGCATTAAATCCAGACCCATGGACTTGTGCACATCTGGTTTTTCAAGATAACTCAGAACTTGTTCCTTCCCCACAGATGGCTGCCCTCCACCTTCCCATACTGCATCGTCTAGGACCGTCATGGGGAAGTTGACTTTGTCTGTGAAGACTGAGGCAAAAAAAGCGTTGAGTACTTCAGCTTTTCCTGCATCATCTGTCACTTGGTTACCTCCCTCATCCAGTAATGGCCCCACACCTTCTCCGATAACCTGTTTGTTGCTCACAAGGGCTACCGGACTGCTTTTTTGTTTCAAACTCAGTTTGTTAGTCTTTCAAGTGCTCCGTTCCTGCTGCTTTGTTTTGTTGGAGTACAGACTAACAGGGCTACCTCTCTGTTACTGTAAGAGTTGGTTAAGCGTGCACAGATCAAAAAGAACCTGAGTAAGGAGATGTTAGGTGAGCCCATGAAACCCCACAAACTCGGTCCTCCATGCAGAGGACCGTGTAGGATCAGCTGCCGAAAGACGGAGGTGGTAGGGAGGGGAAAAAGGACTTGAAACCATATTGCCCTGGGCCGGGCTAGAATCCCAAGCAGCTCAGAAAGTGAGCTCCATTATTCACAGCTATACGAAAGTGTGGGGGTTCTATTCAGAATATCCATGGTGGGGGACGAGGAAGCAGCACCAGTAAGCTCTTTGCTGATTAGTAGACTGCTGTTTGCAGTCAGGGCTTTTATGGCAGTTCTCCAACCTATTGGTATGGGCCTATCTGTATACATGCCCCTGGGCTCATGCAGCCCTTGAGTTACTGAGATACTTATGCAAGTGCATAGGGACAAGAAAGCATATGAGCAGGAGGGGTGCCGCTGAAGGCTGCTGCTTCAATACAGCTATTCTTGTGCTTGAAGTTCTCCAGTGAATCTTGCTGCTTGCAGTCGTGCCAGCCAAGAGCAGACTGTAGTGCTAGGGGCTGTACAAACACAAAGCAAAAGATAATGCTGCCTAGAAGGGGTGTATTAGCTAAACTGAAAATACAGAGAAGAAAGATATCGAACCTACTTGCTTGCATAAGTACCCCAATAAGTTCAGGACCCCCAGGGAGACATATTAACCTTTTTGAAGTGGAGCGTTATGGGTGTTTTGCTGCTTGGGGACAAGCCAGAATCACCACTGGTGGATCTGTTCTTTGCAGGGGCATGGCGGTGTACAATTCAGGCTTAGGAGGATGCCCCTTTCTTGGTCAAGAGGGATCGTACCAAACCAGAGCTAAAGTCTGGATGCCGGGGGTTTGGGGCATAGAAATCTCATGTGGCTTTCATTGCAGAGCAGACCCTGCATTCCTCTTTTGATACATACTACTGATAACAGGCCATTTCCACCTCGCTGAGCAGACCTTGTCAGCTCTGGCCCGCCCTTTTACTGGGACCCCACTCTTTAAATACCCCTCTGGAAACCACCCCCCATTCACACATCTGATGAAGCAGGTCTTGGCCCATGAGAGTTTATGCTCCAAAATATCTGTTAGTCTATAACGTGCCACAGGACTTCTTGTTGTTCTCAAAGATACAGCCTAACACGGCTACCTCTCTGATACTTGTATTGGATGGGTTTCTTTTCAGATGGGGCTCAAAAGATATCCTTCCCAAACGTATGACCTGGTGAGATTGACTAGATTTAAGATGCTGGACGTTTCACAAGAACAGAATCTGATGCCACTGAACTTCACCCGGACTGGCCGTAAATCTGGATTCTATCTTAATTCTAATCCAGCAACTAATATAAACAATGCTCATCCCTCCAGGTGTAAAATGCTGCGGCCTCTGGGCTGGAGTGCAGCAGCTATTTAAACAGCCCACAGAAAGCCAACTGTTGGGAAACATCACAAACAAGTGAAGCTGCAAGGGGGGTTTTAGGCAAAGAGAATATGATTCCCAATGGATGAATGTTTCCCCTATTTATTGAGCTATAAATGAGAGTGTCAGGAGGTTTATTAGATGATCCTAAGGCACAAGTTGATCAATCCCCGAAATAACAGAAAGCACTTAAAAGAACTGTTTGACTGCAAACAACAAGCCTGTTCCTCTGGGGTAGACAAATTGAGCATCTCAGCCTGACTTTATCACTAACCACACACTTATTAAACACTCCCAGAGGGACTAAAAATAGCTTATTCAAAGCCTCTTCTCTAGTGAGCTCTTCTTGGTAAATGGAAAACCCATTGGCTCCCTTGGTGATCGGAACGGCAGTGTGTTCTGAGAGTCAGCACCACGCCATCGATACGCTGAAGAGCAAAACCAGGTGATGGCCAAAGCTGCGGCTAGGAGCAGGAATTAGCTTGAATTTTCCATGCGGGTGCAAGTTGCAAGCAGGATGTGACCAAACTGGAGGGAGTCCAGAGGAGAGCCATGGAGGCGATAAGTGGCTTAGATGAATTAAGGGAAGAATTGGGCATATTTAGTCTGGAGGAGAGAAGGCTGATGATTACACTCTTCACAGATGTAAAAAGTTGTTTATAAAGAGGACAGTGATAGATTAGAGGGCTGATGGTAGAACTGGGGTTAATCTGCTGCATGCAAGCTG
The DNA here is from genome assembly GCF_033958435.1 of Carettochelys insculpta. Classification (NCBI taxonomy): domain Eukaryota; kingdom Metazoa; phylum Chordata; order Testudines; family Carettochelyidae; genus Carettochelys; species Carettochelys insculpta. Next base: position 32,336,282 of record NC_134152.1, read on the forward strand.
TAGGTTAGGTGTTAGGATAAACTTTCTGACAGTTGGCCATACTAGGCAGATTGTCAATTGCAGATACACAATGCGAGCTACAGCAAGTGTGTAGCTACAATCGACCGAGCTGCGGTCGACTTACCTGGTCGTCCTCAATAAGGGAGGTCGGCGGGAGAGTTTCCTTGTGATATTGAGGAGTACAGGGGTTGGCTGCCAACCCCTGATAATTCAATTTCACGCCTCTCTGCATGAAATCCAACCCCAGAAGATCGACCCTGAAAAGGTCGATATCCCAGTAATTATAGATCACCCTAACTCTAAGGCGAATTAAGCTCTGGAAGAGGTGACCTAGGCGGGCTCTGGTCAGAGACATCCCATCCATAGAATGGTTCAGGACGGCCCTGCATTTTTCGGAGCCCCCGGTGGCTCACCCAATGGTGGATTAACATAAGAGCAAAAGGGGGAGTTGCTCCCAGGCATCAGAGGCTCCCAGGCTCCACAACTTCATTTTGTTTCAACAATTTGCTTGACTGGAACAAAAGAAATGTGTCAAGTCATTCTTATTTAAAACTGACGTGTATTTTGTTATGCACCATCAGTAATAATGAGCACAGATAGATTTCACAGCATAAATAATAGTGTTATATTCATACTTTAATATGCTGGGGTGGATGCTCCTTGTGACTGTGCTGTCCCAGAGTCCCACCTGTTCTTGAGCCACCTCTGCAGCCTCCTCAACCGTCCTATGGACAGGAGGGACCCAGGAGATTACGGGGGGGCCTGGTGCGGAGTGGCAGCAGGGGTTCTGCTGCGCAGTCACTGGGGGAAGTGGAGCACCCTAAGGTTTCACCGCTGCTGCAGGGACGTGGTGCAAAGTGGGCTGGGCGAGTGAAGGGGTGGAGTGGGGCAGGCTTCGGGGTAGGTCCTGATCGGTGGGTTGCTCGGGGGGGGGAGGGGGCAAAGGGGTGGAGCAGATGTGGGGCACAGGTGGAGTAGGAGTGGGAATGGCTTGGAGAAGGGGGAGAGTGAGGTGGAACTAAGGCAGGGCGTGGGGGTTGGCCCAGGGCCCGTACCTCCAAGGGAAAACCCTCGTTGTTCCCCATTAGTGGAAACAGAACAGGTTAGACAAGCACCTGTCATCTCGTGATATTGACTCTGGTCTCAGTGCAGAAGGAAAGACCAGAGGACCCCATGAGGCCTCCCACGAATCGGCAGCTGGTTGAAATGCCCTCTTTCAGCAACCTGTTTGCCAATCTGGGGCTGGCTGCACCCCGAGATGGTGGATCAGTGGCTCTCACAGGACCCAAGTCAGCAGAAAGTGCAGGCTTCGTGATGATTTTATGACCAGTATCAGAGAGGGAGCCGAGTGAGTCCGCATCTTCAAAAACAACAACAAGTCCTGTGGCACCTTGTAGACTGACGGATATTTTGGAGCATTTTTGCCCACGAAAGCTTCTGCTCCAAAAATCTCTGTTAGACTATAAGTTGCCACAGGACTTGTTGTTGATTTTATGACAGGTCTCCCCATGGGGGCAAAAGCTGGTGGTTGTTCACGCCGCATTAAACTGTGAGCAGGGCTGAGCTTCATGCTAGCACTGAGGCCCAGCGAAAGACTTACAGGTCGCTCCAGTCCCATATTTCTCACAGTCTGGGTAGAACCAATTGTAGATTCATTCCTAGCTTGTAATGCCATGTTGAGCCGCTCGCCTGATAATCAATAGAACAGGCCAGAGAATCTCATCCAGTGAGTCCTGCATCTAGCCCATAACTTCTGTTTGAGCGAGAGGGTCTCTCTTAAAAAGCCGCCCACTCTTGATTAAAACCACCTGTGACGGCGATCCACCATCTTACTGGGTAAATGCGTCCAGTGGTTCATTACCCTTTCTCTTTAAAATCTGTGCCACGTTTCTAATCTGCCTTTGTTCCTAGTATCCAGGGCTGTGTTCCTCACAGGCATAATAGCTGCTGAGTTTGTCTCAAAGGCCATGACACTGCCTGTACTGGGAGTCGTCATCCCCTCCTCAGTCAAACCAGGTTGGCAGGATACCTCAGGCCTAGCAGAGGCTTGTAAGAATATCCTTTTATCTGGGATCAGAAGCAACCCTTGACACTTTTCTGATACTGATCAGCTTCAGGGGCTGATTGTCCGCCCAGGGCAAGCAAGGTTTCTTTGTAGCTCGTGCCCAGTTGACAGCAGTCTCAGATTTCTAATCACAGGAAAATAGCCAGTCTCTGTTGTCTGAGAAGTCTATTCAGGCAAGTAAAAACCACAGAAGTCCCACAAACATCCCAGCTGCCGTGGCTGAATTGAGCAAGTACAAATCAGACCCTGGTATTACTCAAGGCAAAATCAGCCACTGCCAAAAGACACCAGAAAACATTAACAGAGGCACGCAACAGTATATAAGCTTGGTGGTCACAGCAGCATCCCAGGGAGCTAGCTGGGAGTTTTCAGAGTCCCTACAAGCCCACAAGTGAGGTGAACATATGCTGAGCCAGCCAGCAAGCCTGTGATACAGCCACTGTGTTTAACAAGGTTAGAGTTAAGGGTATGTCTGGACTACAGGGAAGATTGCCCCGATCAGGGTCAATCATCCGGAGTTCAGTTTCGCCTGCCTGGTAGAAAGGCGCAAAATCGAACTATCTGGGGTCAGCAGTCGACCCCTGTGCTCCTCAACGTACAACGAGTCAGTGAATTCAATCTTCCATCGACCTCCCTCTGTGCAGATGGCCAGGTCAGTCAATTGCCATAGCTAGAACTGTGTTGATTTGCCTGCCGGGCATAGCCCAGGCCTAAGACACACACCCCTTGCTGGCAGTCATTAACAGGATTCCCTGTAAGACGAGCGTTTAGGTGGCTCCCAAGCAGGGATTCAGATGCCATCCAGCTGACTAGCAGAGCCCTCCCAGCTGCCCACAGCCAGCAGCGTGTGTTTCTATTGGTGGAACACATCGGCCTATGCCTCAGTGCCCTTAACAAAATTTATTCCACCCATGGACGGAAGAAATCAGAGGGGACGCTGGCCATTTACACTGTTCAGGGTAATGTGGCTGTTTTACATGGCTGTCCCTCTTGGCTCTGCGTTGGATCATACAGCGCAAGGAGGCTAGTCGGGAGTCTCACTCATGGGCGAACAAATAGGTTTATGACCTTTGCCTAAGATCACCTGCGAGAGGCAATGTCAGGACACAGCTAGAACCCAGACGTTCAGCCTGTCAGGCCTGCCAAGGTCTAACCACTAGATTAAACTTCCCTCCTCAAGCTAGGAGTGGCGTTCACGTTCCCAGTGGGCTTGCTCTAACCACTGCACTGCCTCCCACAGCTGGAACAGACCCAGGAGTGTGGTATCCCAGTCCCCTGCTCCAGTCCCTAGTGACAACCCCAAACAGCAGGGACATCAGAAGGCTGCTCTCCCCACTGGGCCTGTGGTGCTGACTCACCACAGTGGTCTGAAAAGTTCCTTTCGTCAGAGAGGAACTCACTGATTCTATTAATCCCCGTCACTTAGCTTAATAAAGAGCCCAAAATGCAATGTGTGTCATAGGCTTTTTCATCTCCCTCGATTAAGGGCCGTCTGCTATGCTCCGTCCGAAGCGCCGTAATCACATCGCTCCCTGCTGGGACAGAGGACGATTGCAAAGCAGGTGGTAAATACACCCTGGGCTTTGTTTCTCCAATCGTTTGGTGTCAGCAGGGTGCCATTGATGGCCTATGGAGCCTTTTGAGCCAGAGTTTTGTGACTTGCTCCCCTCTGCTTCTCTCCCCAGCACTGCTGCTTGCTGCTTTCCAAAAACGGGCCCAACTTTCCGCCCCTCCGTCCTTTCTCTGGGCTGGTGAGGGAGGTGAAGGCTGGCCATGATCTGTGCTTCCTAGCAGGGGGCTAGGGGATTCCTCAGGACAGGGAGGAAACTGCAGGCTGACGTGGCCATTCATTGTTGGCGAGGGGGTATGGACATGCTGCCTTCTGCCCCGGCTGCTCCTCTGCAGCCCTAGTACTTGGGTCCCTGTCAATGAGCCTTAGCCTGGGATTTATTCAGGCCTGAGCTCCCTGAGCTCGCTCTGCCTTTTCTTCTGCATTTGTGGAGCACCTGGTTTGGTCACCCACCACTGCAACAGGAATGCTAAATAATAACAACAATTAATAACACCACAATGTCCTTTTCCAGGAGTACCAACAGCCAGCAGCAACACGCTGTGGGGCAGGGGGACACATGTGGGCTCATGTGCTCTCCCACCTGATTTGCTGATTGGCTTGTACCATGCATGGTCCCATGGACTGAGCATGCCCATTTGAATCTGATGAAGCCACTACCCACCTCCCCCGCATTGCCAGGCTCTGTAAAAAGCAGAATGCTGGCTGAGTAAATCCATGGCAGGGGGCTGGAGGTTTCTTCCCCTGTCTTCTCCCATGCACCTGCTCTTGCCCCCCAAAAAAAATTGTGGAACCACCAAAAAGCAAATTTGAAGCCGGGACGTCTGTAGTTGGAGCTAAAAGCTCCCTGTAGCCTTTCAGCTAGTAAGGCCATAGGGGTATTGCTCTTTCTCTGGGGTCTACATGGCACTACATGGGACAGTGAACCACACCTCTAGGTGTGTGGGTTACATGTTCTGCCCTAACTCAAGCAGACGCTCCATGAATTTCCATGAGTGCAGCCTATAGGTCAAAACTCTGCCTTCGGGTAGATGCAATTTCTACTGTCTTCCCTTGCATGACGACAGGATTTGACCTGACGTCAGCACTGCAGGACTGATCTGTGGCTAGGCCAATGAGAGAGGTCTCACATGAAGGGGAGGGCTCTGCTGGTGTGCCACAGCTAAATTTGTCTGGCGAAAGTACCTGATTAAATCAAAATGCGACATCCGTTCACTCTATTAATTCTATATCTTATTAGCCTGCCTCATCATCACTACGACTTTTCAACAGCTGTACGCCGTTTGCAGAATATAATTTCTCCCAGCTGGGATGCAACAGAGAACCCTAAGTATGTAATTAATGGATTGTGGGTTGTGTCCCCCTACCCCTGCTTTCTCTGGCAATGAGTTTCAGTGCATCTTGATTTCTTCCCATGCTTTGGATATGGTACAGAACCACTTGGAAAGCCCAAGACTATCTCTGAATTCCCTAATTTCTTGAGTCATCCAAGCAGGGAAATCACCCGTCATCCTGAAAACAGGTCTTGAGCCAATGCCAGTTGCAGAAAATGGGACCCTTCCAATGAGCTTTGAATCAGACTCATGGCATGACGTTGTTGCCAAATATACTGCATTGGCTCCCAAGATATCATCATTTTTGCTGGGACTCTGTGTGTGTGTGTGTGTGTGTGTGTGTGTGTGTGTGTGTGTGTGTGTGTGTGAGTGAGAGAGAGAGAGAAAGAGAGATAAAATAGTAAAGGGTGTAGGTGTGTGTGTGTGCGTGTGTGAGTGAGAGAGAGAGAGAATAGTAAAGGGTGTGTGTGCATGTGTGAGTGTGTGTGAGAGAGAGAGAGAAGAATAAAGGGTGTGTGTGTGAGTGAGTGTGTGTGTGAGAGAGACAGAATAGTAAAGGGTGTGTGTGTGAGTGAGAGAGAGAGAATAGTAAAGGGTGTATGTGCGTGTGTGTGTGTGTGTGTGAGAGAGAGAGAGAAGAATAAAGAGTTTGTGTGTGAGTGTGTGTGTGAGACAGAATAGTAAAGGGTGTGTGTGCGTGTGTGTGAGTGAGAGAGAGAATAGTAAAGGGTGTGTGTGCGTGTGCGTGTGAGTGTGAGAGAGAATAGTAAAGTACGTGTGTGCATGTGTGTGTGTGAGACAGAGAGAGAGAGAGAAGAATAAAGGGTGTGTGCGCGCGTGGGTGTGTGAGTGAGAGAGAATAGTAAAGGGTATGTGTGTGAGAGTGAGTGTGTGTGTGTGTGAGTGAGAGAGAGAGAGAGAGTAAAGGATGTTGGCTCTGCTTTGGTGCATTTCAGACAAGCCATCTCAAACTGGGCACTGGGTCTGACTGTCTGAGGAGCACTGCGCTGATTCACATGAGACTTGGCATGTTTCTTAAAGCTCCAGCTACGCAAGTCATGTGAAAATACAGCAACCCCCCCATTTAACAGATTAATAGGGAGGAAGGGCTGCTCCCATTGAGTGCGAGGGTTTCCTCACCCCCACGGGCTCTCCAAGCCCTAGTCCCACCCCAGCTACCCCCCAAGAAACAAACTCTCCCTCCAAAACCCCCCCACACCCGCCTCCAAAGAAAGAGAAAACCCCTCCCAAAAAAACCTCAAACCCCTGTTGGATTCTGGGCTCTGGGACCATCCACTTCCCCAGGCTTCACAGCCTGAGTGCCAACCGGAGCAGGACCATCCCCACTGCCTTGTCCAAGCCTGAGTCTGTACATCCAGGCTCTGCCTGGGTCTCTTCTGGCAGTGTGGCTGTACCCCAAGTGTTGGCCGACAGTCACCTTGCACCCCCCAGTAGGCAAGAGCATGCCTTTAGCGTTGCCGCTTGGACAGCTGCAGGGCCGTGCAGCTGTTTGTCGGCTCCCTGCTGGGTGGCCCTCCCCAGATCTCCCGCTGTGCAAGTGAGCAGACTGTGCGCAGTGGCAAGGCCGGCTCAGGAGATCACATGCATCTAACACAGATCTGGGCCTCTGGGAGACAACAGATCAGCCAGGGAGCATATGAGTTTCCAGCTGGCAGCTGCGCCCTGCTAGGGACACCTGAGGACTTATGTGGCTTTCTAAGCCGGCAGTTTGAAGAGGCACAAGGCTACAGGCACTGAAGGGTCTCACTGATTTATTCTGACATAGGCTTTGGTGTGAGCGCCACATATTGCAAACCTGGCTGCCTGGGAAACCCAGGTTCAAACCCCTGCAGGGCTGGCTGATCCTTCTGAGGCAGATGTGAGTGTTGTGTCCTTTACAGCGTGTGGATCTTTAATGCAACCCTAAGGGCCCAGCTCCTGTCTGCGAGCATCAGAGCCCTGTATGTGTAAGAATATGGGGTTTGCCCCAGAACAATTTTCCTCTACCCATCTGTTGTGCTCTGCATCTGCTGGCTATCAGCCTCCACCCCAGAGGTGGCTGCATTTCCATGTACTGCTGGTAAAGGGCATTACACAAGGGTGCAGGAATCTCTGTAGGAGTGGGTGGGGGGAGCCAGGCCAAAATACCCCCTCCCTTTTCGTGGCTGGCCGCTCTGGCAGTGAGCCAACTGTCCTGTCTTCTGGCACTAAAGCAGTCCCTGGTGGGTGAAATGTGTAACCGCAGCGCCTCCCAAGCAGAACTGCTTATTCTGCAAGGGAAAAAAAATCTGTAAGGATCCAGGGGACATGAATTGCATGTGTACATTTCTTTTGTTAAAAAGTGGGGAGTTGGCCCCCTCCCCTAGTTCCAGTATTAGGATAAAAGACACTATAGAAGTATAAAATGAAATTTATATTAGGGCAGTGCCTACAGGCAAACTGAGACTGGGGCCCCAGTACACAAGGTGCTGTACATACCTGCAGTAACTAACAGTCCCTGCCGTGAAGAGCGTACACTCTAAACATGTGGAATCTTATTAAATTACATCCCACAGGACACATTCCTGGTGGGGATGGCTTTCAAACAGGTCCTTGGCCTGGAGGCATGCCGAGTCACTCTCTTTCGTTTATTGGCTCTCAGCGAAGGAATGAGGACTGGGGCTCGGTGTGAACAGGGGCAACAGCCTCTGACAATTCAAGGCTCAGAGCATGTGCAGAGTGAAAGTCAGTGTCATTAACAAACACATCAGTGCGACTTAACTACTGTTTTCTCACTGCTGGTATATCAGGAAGTCACACATGCTGTGATCAACACCTCAGTGCTTTTAATTTCCTCAAGCAGGTAAGCATAACTCACGTTTATGAGCAAAGCACACAGCTTTTGTGTAACTCAGTGGCATTGAACTCACTAGCACCCCACAACCAAGAACCATCACTCATGACCTTATTAGAGTATGTCAGCGGCAGAGGTTTGTTGGGGAATGTAGTGAAGACGCATGGCCTAGGGTGACCAGATACCCTGATATTAGGGGCTTTGTCTTATACAAGCAATTGCCCCATCCCTGCCTCTGGGGGAAATAAGTGTATCAATATTGCACACTTTATGGCAGGCCACCCCGCCCTGTGGCCACCTGGGATACTGCTGGGGCTGGGAGTTATGCACAAGCCCAAGAGATGGGGTGAGCTCTACCTCTACTTGCTGTGTAAGTCTTTAAAAAATGGTCTCTATAATTATCAGCGGAGCTTGGTGAATTTTTTTCACTGCATAGTAAATTTGCTCCAAAATAATTGTTCTGGGGCAATATAACTGAACATAAATTTGGCTAAACGGAGCTGATAGTTTTAGCCATAACCCACCTCCCCTGACCAAACAAACACACAAACAAACCAAAAACCTGAATAAAATAAACCTGGAACACTGAAATGTTTCCTTCTAACGCTTTCAACCCCAAACGTCCCACAACGTCACTTAGCAACGGTTGATTCGAATCAACACGTTGTGTTCGGTCCAAATGATTTTGTTTTGTTTTGGCTGGAGAAAAAGTGTGGAAAAAAATTTCAGGTTTGGTTCAAAACAAATGATTTTCTCTTTCCAGTTTGGCCCCCAAACTGTAAACTCGATTATTTGCTCCCTCTAATCATTTCCAGGAAAAGTTGGCAATTAGGGGAGGAGCCTCTTGGCGCTCAGCGCGTGGGGCGTGGAGAAGATGCGATGGCCTCTGTGTAAGGCAGTGGACTTTTTTTTCTTCATCCCAGTCGTCTTTCTGCCTCTGTCAGGAGAGCTGATATCTCATGCCCCTGTGTTGTATCTCCAGTTTATCAATGCTGCTTCGCCACCGTTGGGAGTAATAGGAAACACCTGTCCCAATTGTCCTGTGGGTAGAACCTCTCTGGCCCCAAGAGTTTTTTAGGCAAGCTGATGAGATGGGAACAATTGAGACACAAACTGTGCGCCTCACTGCTACTGGCGGTGGTGGTGGTGGTGCCTGCGTGAGGCTGGGATAGTGCAGATTGAAACTCTCTTGTCTGGTGCCATTGGGACCTGACCGGTGCCAGACAAGAGAATTTGCTGAACCACGGGAGGTCAATACTGTCTAGCACGTTACCAACACTTCCACTGCTGGCTGGGTTCTGAGAAGACGTTCAGGGGCAAATTACAGCTAAATAACAGCACAGAACACTGCGAGCCAGGACTGGTGGCTGGAAACAAACTTTACGGGACCAGGGGAACCTTGGCCACACCCATGATAAGTGGTCGTCTGGATAACGAAAATCATGCCAGGTTATGGAGTTTGCTGGCCAAGAGAGTACCGGATTAGAGAGCTTCAGCCTGTAGTACAGTGGGAGGCAGGAACAGGTGAGGCTAACATATCTTAGCGTCAAACAGCTTCAATGTTCAGTGTAAAAACAAAAGAATGGCCATACTGGGTGACCCAGTGGTCCATCTAGCCCAGTACCTTGTCTCTGACAGTGGCTCTGACCAGGGCTTTTTTTGTGGGCAGAGCCACTCCTGTCTTCCCCTCTCGGCTGCCGGCAGTCAGAGATTCTGGGTCCCCCTGAAGCTGGAACTGCATCTTTTGACCCTCTTGGTGACAGCTATTGAGGGACTTTTGCCGTGAACTCACCTAATTCTCTGACTGCCCAACGTCTTCCAGGAATTGTGACTCCGAAGCCGACCTCTGCTGGGAGCTCTAGTGTAGACAAGGCTCAGATGTGTTTGGTATCTTCTCCATTATGTTACCCCTGTCCTAGGAATCTGCTCAGGAACGGCACTGTCACTCATGGCCCTTTCCCGGGAAGTTGAAGGGACAGAGAACAGCTTCTCATTTGAAGGAGAGCTCCTCAGCGTGGGCCGCAGGCTGGCATTAACGTCCTAGAGGAGCAATAAAACAATTCTTTGCATGGCACATGGGTAACAGATGCACTACACCTTGATATCTTCTCTCTCTCATAGCCAGAGGCTTTCTACGTATTTGGTTATAGGCGATGCACTGAGTGAAACCAATTCACATTAGCCTCCCCGTTAGACGGCAGAGATAGTGGTGATGCAGGACAGTTTGTTTAGAACTAGCGTTCGCTATTGTCCCGCAGTGATTACAAGAACGTCTCGGTGTCTGTCTGCCAGCAGGGTGGGAAGCATTAACATGTACTGGTGCTGTACCCAGAAATGTACCTTCTGTTTGCTTTAAAAGCATGGCAGCCGGCCTGGGATTAAGGAGCAAATGTCACCTGTAACCAGAGACAGCCTGAACAAAGCTCAGCCCTACCTGAAACGTGGGGCATTGCAAGCAGGCAGCCAGCTGCCAAGCTGAGGAAGATTCATACAGGTCCCTGCAGAAATAGCAGCTGCTATCAACACAGAAACAAAGCCCTTCAAAGGACAGCTGGAGTGCCAACCTGATCATGATGAGACAGCACCAATTGCGACGGGGACCAGACACTATATTACAGACTTAGACACGTCCCTCACTTCAGCCCCACCTGCCTAGAGATAGCAGAGAGCTCACATTTGGTGCCAAAACAAAATTTAGGCATTCATAAAGAGGTGCCTGCGGCACATCCTTTGCATCAAGTGGCAAATGTGTGTCACAGATGAGGAGCCCTGGGGCAGAGCAGGACAAGAAGCACTGCCAGAAAGCGGGGCTGGCTAGGCCATACTCTGAGAAAACCGTCATCCCACATAGTCCGTCAAGCTCTCACACGGAACCAGCACGGAAAACGCAACAGAGGAAGACCCCGAATGACATGAACAAGATCTACTGAGAGTGAAGAACAACAGCTGGGGTCTCCTGAACTCGGCTAGAAGTTTGGGCCCAAGACAGAGTGAAGTGGAGTGGAATCTGAGGGGAACATCTGGTTCTTCCTACTCTTGGGCTGCCACCAAACGGAGTCGGCTGTGCCTCCCCCACCCAGACCACCCGGCTGCCAGCAGGGAAGGTGGCTGCATTCCTGTGGCCTGGGCTGGATTGGGCAAACATCTGCCTTTTCTTCACCCATAAGGGATGCATCCTTTTGTAACAACCCACCTGGTGCTAGTGGCTGCTTCGCTCCCATGAAAATCCCATGGAATGCTACCAAAGATCCAATGAAGACCCCCTTTTTGTAGCTCCCTTATGACATTATGATAAATTGGGGTAATGGCACTTTAGACCTCCACAAGCCAAATGCATGTGCTGAATACCGACTAATTGAAGCAAGCCTTTAAAATGCTTGCTGGGGCTGCAGTCTGCGGAGCAGCTGGGTGTCTTACAGACAACTTTGGCTTAAGGGGATTATCTTTCCTTTATCCACATTTCTTTGTGGGTGTTTGTGTAAGAAGGCCACAAGGATTCCCTCCAAAGCAGCTGAAGCTCCCATCTTTTGCTGTTTACTTACAGCCACAAAACAATACCCCGGATGGCATTAGCAGAGCGTTCGTGTTGCTACCGGCCTTCTGAGCCCAGTGAAATTAACCATCCAGAAGCAAGCCTCCCGGCAGCTCTTTCTTGACAGGCTGATACAGTGCCAGTTAATGGCACGCTGAAGATGAGGTTCCTTCCCCTTGCAGATAGGCTGGAAGAACTCAGGGAGATAATGGGAAACGAAATGGCCAGAGCTAAGCCTGTCTCTTTGATCCTTCGCCTGATAGCGTACAGGCTGTGCTCAGCTGAGTGGGAAGGCTCAAGAGTCTCTCAGGCAGAGATCCTTAGTGGCCTCTAATATTCAGCACAGAACAGGGCGCAGAGCTGATGTCTCTACTGCCACAAATGAACACTCTCGTGCTTGGGGTGCTTCGAACAGTGAGCACTTTCTGAAAGGCTCTTGTCGAGCACGGTGGGTCACTTGTGACACTGCCGCTAGGAACCACCTGTGCTGGTGGTCCTGAGATTGGGGATCTGCCTGTAACTCAGCACACCAGCAACACAACTGCTTAGAAATGCAACCCTGGCTGCATGGAGCGTCACACCCCGCTCCAGGGAGGAATTCAGCATCCTCCCTCTCCAGAAGCATGGGGCAAAGCAGAACTTGTGGTCCTGCGAGAGCAAACTAATGTTGATGCTTCGTGATTGAGCAGTGCAGAGTCTAGCTTGTGGGGAAGAGTGAGAAACAGCACACCTTGTCTGTTTCATTGCAGCCTGCCCCAGTGGCTTGCTACCCATGGGCCACTGGCAGCCCCATCAGCCTACAGCTGTGACCCATGTGATCCATGCACTCTCTAACTCTTCTCATGCATGTGTGGAATGAATTTTGTTATGTGCACCAATATGGAGGCGATACGTGGTTCATCACCTCTGTATTGGTGCACATAACAAATTCACGTGGCTGGGGTGAGGCCAAGGGGTTTGGCATGTGGGGTTGAGACGCAGAGCTGAGGCACAGGGATTGGGTGCAGAGGGGTATGGGCTCTGGCTGGGGGTGCAGGCTCTGGGGGGCGGGGGTCAGCGATGAGGAAGATGGAGTGCAGGCTGCCCTGGAGCTACAGCAGGAGAAGGCTCCCCCCCACCAGCAGCTGGGCTGTGGGATAGACGCTTCTCTCCTGGCTGGAGCTGGTGGGGTCGAACCAAGGAAGGGGCACCTCTTCCCCCAGCCACAGCAGGTCCAGGGCTGTGGGAGGAGAAACATCTCTTTCCACTGTCACCCTGAGCTCCTGCATGGTGCTTAATAGGCTACGGTGTGGCTGGAATGTGGCATGTGCCCCACCCGCCCCCCACCTCCCACAGAGTGCCCCTTTATTCTCTGATTTGCTCACCTTGCTATGTTTTTGTTCTGATTTGTCAACCTTGATTACTATTTTTGGTTCTCTGTGCCTTAAATATTGAGTCTGTTCTGGTCTGGCTATGGGCTGCAGAAGTGGGTCTGTCCCACGGAAGCTCACCTCATAAATTATTTTGTTAGTCTTTCAAGTGCTACTTTACCGCTTTTTTGTTTTGGTGATATATAGACTAGCACGACTTTCTCTCTGGTACTAATTAAAAGTGACAGAAGCACACAAGTGGCCAGGCATGTTTACACAAAAGCCTGTTTCCTTTATCCACCTTTCTTTGTCCGTGGTTGTGTAAGACGCTTTCCCTTTAACTGAGATCCGGGGCCCAGGAAAGGGTCAACGTACCAAGCAGCTGAGTGGTTCCCTGCGAAAGCAATCACTAGGCAGCCAATGGGAATTGTTTTGCCAATGGAAGGGTCAGTAAAGGAAACTCCAGATCCAGGATCTGGATTGTCCAGAATGAGCTGCACCAGAATCCCAGATTCTCGCACTCTAGGACCTGCAGATGGACAATCTGGATCCCAATCAGAACCTCCCTGGTTTCCCCATGCAGCAAATTCAGCTCTGAGCTCAGCTCTGAACCCAAGGTGTTGGCTTGGACCTGTCTCTGACAAGGACTTTTATCTTGTGTTTCCTTAGTGGAGTGTATTGTTACTCTCTGCCTGGCTGAGGGACTTGTTAGGGCTAGAATTGTTCAGAACTGATCTCTCCTGGCAAAGAAAACATTTTGATGATTCTCTCCCCACGGGGGGCGGATTTTGCTCTTAAAAAACCTGTTACAGCTGCATCACCCTCCCCTTGGAAGCCGCATGGGCTAGTCAACTACAACAAGGGTCATTGTCAGGGTCTGCTGACTTTCTAACCTGCCACTGACGTGCAGCAAGGCCTGTGACTTTGCCGTGCCTCAGTTTCCCTGAAGTCCTGAACCATGACCTGACTCATCATGGAGCTATAATGATTAATTCGCTAATGCTGGTGCACAGCCTTGGAGCAAAAGTGCATCAGAGCTGGGCGAATGGCAGGAAGCGCTCATTTCCCGCAATCCTCTCAAATACAATTATTGCCAGCACAGCAGTGCCATGGGGCAGCACACAACGCGCAGCAGCGTAAATATTGGTTCTTTCTAAACCGTTTTCCACTCCTGCCAGCTCAGAGGAGATCAGGGATTATTTATCTTGCAACCCACATTAATTCTTCAAAAGCCTGCGCTGGTCAACAATGTTTGTTTAAGGTGGTAAAGGCCTGACAGTTTTCCCTCCCCGATGCCATCTCAGCCGAAGAAATCCAGCTGGTGGGTGAAGGGGGGAAGAAACATTAGCAACCGATCGCAGGAGCCGCAGAGCTGTTAGGAAGTCCGGGAGGTTTGTCTTTGCTTTGCAGAGCAACATGTGGTACCTGCTGGCCCACAGCCACCTGGAGTGAAAGAACTGTAGCTGGTGCCTTAGCAGATGCCAGCTGCTGCCAAATCCCTGAAGAACAGTCACTTTATAACAGAGCTGAGCGCATGCCAACTCCACCCTCTGGGATTCTGGGGCATTTCATCCAGGAATGAAATGTGGCCAGTGTTCCCTGGAAGCTGAGCACTTGGGTGGCTTGCCCAGGAGAGATTCAAGTGCCTCCCAGCTGATTAGCAGAATGCCCACAGCTGGCAGCGTGTGTTTCTACTGGTGGTACACACCCACACATGCCTTGGTGCATATAAGAAAATTTATTCTACCCCTGGATGGAAAAATCAGAAGGAACACTGGTTGTGGCTCACCTTACCCCTCAGGAATGGATGTTTGTTGGTAGAGAGACACAGGAGGCGCGACTGCACGAGCTCAGACAGGCAGGCTTGCATTGAGGCTGCTGGACAAAATGCATCCCTTACTAAACAAACACCTCCTGTGCAGTTTAGGATCAACCACACAGCATCTGGCTAGGACCCATCCTGGCCTTGGAAGCCATGGGAGGGAGCGCTGAGCTCATGACTTTGAGTGGCATGAGCAGCTGTTTGGCTTGCTCAAATCTAAACAAATAAAGAGGAAGTTCCCTCTGCGGGATCAAAGAATTTGGAAGGCTCAGCTTATTGTGCGAGTAAACAGGCTGGGCCTGCCAGCCACCCAAGAGCCCAGGTTTTGCAAGTCAGTACTATTTTGTTCGCTCAGCCATGCTGGGTTACCCCAAGGCACCCTTTTGTTTCCTCCTTGTGCAGATACCAGACCCCCTCTAGCTGAATGGCACGCCGGGGGAGTAACAGAGACTGGGGAGGGCTGAATCCTGAGCAAACAAACCCTGATTTTTATGAACAGCTGATTTGGAATCATTATGCTCTGAACAAATAGAACTGAACTGGCAGCCACATGCTGACCTCCGCCTATTACACTGCTCACCGGGTGCTGAGGGACATCAGCTCTCCACTTATCAACTTATGACACATGCCTAAGCCTCCAAGATTTTTCTGTTCTTGCTGGGTAAAGAAGAGGCCGGGGGTGGGGGGGCGGGCGTTCTTGTGTAATGCCTCAGAAACGTCGGGTCTATTGTAGTCCATTATCTTGGTCTTGCCAAAAATCTCCCCTGAAGGACAATATGCTATGTGCATCCATAAAAGATGTGTCCCATGTGGCAGGACTAGTTAAATGTGACAGCAGCAAAGCAGAACCCATCCATAAAAGCACCTTGCATGAACCCTATGTTCCCTCTAATCTTTCCCAGGCACGTGCAGGTATTTTGTATCCACGGAGGGGGGAGTCTTTGTTTGTTTGTTTGTTTGGCACAGAGGACGTGCAAATACGTACCACCACTAGAAACAAAACCTAGTGGCAAGCACTCCTGCTAACCCGCTGGGCTGCATTTGAATCTCTTCTCAGGGGCTGCACAAGTGCTCGGTTTCCAGGGAACACCGGATGCAACTCCAGCTCCTGCAATCTATTGGAAATGGATTACATCCCCTGGAGTGTATCGTTTTCCTCTAATTGAGTCCAGGCTTTATTCAGATAAGCGAGGACACTGGGATGGGCTCACAGGGGTCCCATTCATGACCATCAGACCCACAGCATCAGCAATGTACCCCTTGGGTGACACAAACCTACCCAGATCCACTGTTCCAAAGACAAGGCTGGACCGAGGATGGGGCACCTCAACTCAGCTCACTTCTTTGTGCCCATGAACCATGCCAGAGCTGCACCCCCATGGGAGCTAGGTCACTCCAGGTGGTCTCTCTAGGGCTCCTATCTAGGCATCATTCATTGGTCGCACCAGCCCACACCACAGTAGAGTCAGACACAGACTCAGCAACGGTGTAAATGATTTCTGGGGACTTCCTCATTCCCTTGGTGTCATAGAGTGATGTCACGCGCTGCTGCTCAGAATGAAACTTCATCACAAAGGACAACAGACGTGCTGTCCAGAAGTTGGCGGATGTGGAGCTGTGCAACAAGAGGGCGATTCATAAGTAACCGGTCTAGCATGTCAATTACCACTTACTAGCCAACGAAGCTGGCCCAGGTTCAGCATTAGAGAGGCTCCTGGAAGTCAGCAATGGAAAAGGCCTATTTCCGACCCAGGGAGAAGACATCTATTACTAAAAGACTCTTTCATCTAGACCAGGGGTGTGCACAGTTGGGGGACAGGTCCCCTCTGGGGGAGCATGAAATTTCATACAGGGAGCACAGCATGGTTGGCTGCTGGCTCTCAAGCTCATCCAGCTCATTAAAACTTTTGAAATCTGTTACTGTTTTTATGTCTGTGTATTCACATTTGCATACCAATGAACCAGGTTTTTACATTCTGCAGACGTATTTTCTTACACAAACCAAACTGGGGGGCCCGGCTAGACAGACAGATTGTGGGGAGACCCTGCTAATTGCAGGGATTAAAAGTGAGGCCTGATGTAAAAATTTTGCTCACCTGATAGTCCATTCCCAAGTTATTGCAAAGTTATTCCCTTCCAGTTTTGTTTTCTAGCACTTGATTCATCCTAGTTCTACATAGGTTTCCCCACTGAGAGTGGGGATGGGCTCCCAGGAGTCCCACTAATGACTATTGGCCCCCTGGACTCACAGCACTGGCAATTTACCCCTTGGTAAACTGGAGGGAAGAGCTATTGGATAGTTTTTGTGGTTAGAACTAGGCTGTCAAGACACAGAGATGTCTAACCAGTACTTTCAAATGCTTAGACATTTAAGCTGCGTCTACACGTGCACGCTACTTCGAAGTAGCGGCAGTAACTTCGAAATAGCGCCCGTCACGTCTACACGTGTTGGGCGCTATTTCGAAGTTGAAATCGACGTTAGGCGGCGAGACGTCGAAGTCGCTAACCCCATGAGGGGATGGGAATAGCGCCCTACTTCGACGTTCAACATCGAAGTAGGGACGTGTAGACGATCCGCGTCCCGCAACATCGAAATAGCGGGGTCCTCCATGGCGGCCATCAGCTGGGGGGTTGAGAGATACTCTCTCTCCAGCCCTTGCGGGGCTCTGTGGTCACCGTGGGCAGCAGCCCTTAGCCCAGGGCTTCTGGCTGCTGCTGCTGCAGCTGGGGGTCCGTGCTGCATATACAGGGTCTGCAACTAGTTGTTGGCTCTGTGTATCTTGCACTGTTTAATGAAAGTGTGTCTGGGAGGGGCCCTTTAAGGGAGCGACTTGCTGTTGAGTCCGCCCCGTGACCCTGTCTGCAGCTGTGCCTGGCTCCCTTATTTCGATGTGTGCTACTTTGGCGTGTAGACGTTCCCTCGCTGTGCCTATTTCGATGTTGGGCTGAGCAACGTCGAAGTTGAACATCGACGTTGCCAGCCCTGGAGGACGTGTAGATGTTATTCATCGAAATAGCCTATTTCGATGTCGCAACATCAAAATAAGCTATTTCGAAGTTGGGTGCACGTGTAGACGTAGCCATACTGTGCTAGGTAATGAAAGGGGCGTTATACCTTTCCTTACAAACAGGAAGGAATAGATGGTCTCATAACGCTCCCTTGAAAGTCAAATATTGGCCACAAATTCTAAATGGAGCCTTTGTTTATGATTTGTTTTTCCATTGTGGCTGCCCAGGAGAGCTTAAGGTGCTGCCCAGCTGATTACCAGAGCACCCACAGCTACCCACAGGGGCAGTGTGTGTTTCAATTTGTGGTGCACATTCCTTGGGGCACATAAAATTTATTCTGTCCATGGATGGAAAATAGTTAGAGGGAACCCTGCACCCAAGCCACTACTGACTTTACTATGTAGGTACCCAGGGAATCTAAACCAGAACCTGCATAAGAAAAGCCAAAACTTGGGTCTCAATCAGAATGTTGTTACAACTTGACCTTTAGTCTCATTTTTTTCAGGCGTAAAGCAGATGGCTATGAATTATCAAGAGACATGTGCAAAACCCAGATGCACAGCTGGTCAAACTAGTTCAAACAAAGAGCAACACATTAGTAGATGCCAGCTGCCATTCACAGACATCTTTAACATAGAACTAGACAAATTGTCTCTCTCTAGTTTTGGGCAAACGGTGCATGATGGATATGTAAAGATGGGAAGCATCAAAGCAGCTGGAATTTGATTTAAAATGGGGTAATTGAATGGCTGGTTTCTGACCGAATTCTCCCCCCCCGACTTTTGGGGCCATCTTTAAATCATAATCGAATCTGTTTGTAAACTATTTTCAGGAAAAACCAATGTGAGGGTGTCTATGGCTCTACCTGTACAAGAGAACCCTTTGCATGAATGTGAGGGAGTGCTCAGAGGCAGGGAGGGCAAGGTAGCATATTTTGCCCGCAAACACATGCTCCTCCCATTAATCTAGAGCAGCAGAATATTTCTACAAAATGATCAGTGAAAAAATATTTTACAAAAGTGACAATTTAATGTGCCATTATTAGGTTTCAGAGTCAACACGCCCTAAAGAGATAAACAGTGCAGCCCATCTCTTTCAGGACTACTGTTTTATACTGGTCCTTGACAGATTCAGGAAGACAGCACCGCAATAGGGGATATTAGCCTGGTACCCTTTGCAAGCAGAAGGACTAGTGAGTAATTTAAGTTGGGAAAAAGGAGAGACACAAGCTTAGATTGTGCTGAAAGTGATGGAAGAATCGGGCCCTTTCTAGCTAGTGTCAGCATACCATCCCTGTCTGACTGCTGCATGGGGGTGGTGACAGCACAAGGGAGTAAAGCAACAAAATAAAAAAAAAAAGAAAAACACAGAAAAGGAATGGTAAGGATTCCAGGCATGAAATTTAAAACCAAACAAACCAGCATATGTACCATAAAGTTACAGGCCAAGAAGGGGAAGTGCAGGGAACTTCCAGTGTAAAAACATCAGGTATAGACAGGGAAACGTGGAAAGATGCAGGTTGTTATATGCAATAACCAAGCTACAGTGGAGAGTGGTGCATTAGACCTTGGGTGGATTTGAGCTGCAGGGGAGGGGACTTAAGTACTTCAGAATAAAATGAGTCAGAATGCAGCTACAGAGGAGTCAGATGCATCATGAATGGTCCAGTGTAGTCCAGACTTGCTGGGTCCCTCAGTAAGCTTGTGGGTGGGGCCTTAGACCAGCCCCATACCCCTTCCTACCAGCAGCCTTCTGCCTCGCCCAGAGCACACTGTATGATGCCCTGCCAGAGATTTAAAAGGCCTGAGCTGTGGCCGCTACTGCAGTAGCTTCAGGACCTTTTAAACCTGCCACGCACGAGGCCTGATTCTGCAGGCACTGACTCTGGTGTAAACTCAGATGAACGCCACTGAAGCCAATGGAGTCACACTGCTGACAGGAGGTCAGGGTCAGCCCTAGAGCTGTCCACCTGGGAGAGAAGTTTCATGGTTTAGTGCAAGGACTCCACGGTTAAGTGGCCCACCAGCAGCACAGCACTCACGCTGTAAGACTTGGCACTGGGTCTCGAAGAGCTGGGTAGTCAGGCATCATTAGCATCCCGGTTACTGTGATATAAATGAGTAACTCAGTGGAAGCTGCTAATTATGCTCTCAGCCCCGGGGGCCTTTTGCTCTCAGACTGTACAACCTTTTCCCACTTGAGACCCAACACCCCTGCTATGTCCCCGAACCAGTCCTACAAGGCTGCAAGGATTACCAGCAAGGCAGGTAAAACCATCGCCCTCTTGGCTGCTCTGGGGAAAGCCCAGGCTCCGCATCCTGCTGGTGGTGCGGAGCCACACCTGTTCCCTGCCTGCCCCGCTCTCCCAGCACAAGCAGCTGATTCTGGGAGGGGTCTGCAATCCACAGGGCTCTGTCTCCCCCATTTGCCATCCTGCACCCAGGCAGGGCACTGCCTGTACTCTACCAAGACTCAGGCAAAGCCTTCTGCAGGGTGCAAGTGGGGGACCAGCCCAGGCACACAGCCCCGGCCCCGTTCCTCATGCTCTCAGCTGCCCTGCGCCTTAGCTCTTTCTTTCCCTCTCACTCACACCCCCACATTTTTCCTAATCATGAAGTTCCCCAGGCTGTTGTAGCTGAGCAGGTCTCATTCACCCATCTGATCCCTGCAGCTCTCTATGCTAAAGGCACGGCTGGGCCAAGCCTCACCTCTTTATAGCCTGCAGATGTGTAGCAGCCAGCCAAGGGACAGAGCAGCTAATTAAGGGAGGGCAGGAAGGAGTGACTCAGCCAGAGAGATGGTCTCTCCTCCAAGCAAGGGGCCTGCGATTGGGTTGTTGCCTGGGGTGGGGGATGGCCAGCAGCACAGGTGGAGGCTTATCAGCTCAGGCCTGCAGCAACAGGTGGAGGGTTAATCAAGGCTGGCCCCTCTGCTGGTTGCCACAGTGCCAGAGTTAGCAAGGCTAAAACGCAGCTTGGTGCAGCAGCCCCACGCACCAGCTTCCTGCAAAACACTAAAGAGCCCAGCAAACTGCTTGTTGGCTTTCCCTGTGGGCCAGTCCCTACCTGGTCCCTTCTGTCTCGGTCTGAATCCAGGGTATGGTGATGTCCTGAATGCTGCCTGCAGATCTGGTCAACCCATCTCAAAACATTATATAGGAAATGGAACAAGTAGAGAAAAGGGCCACAGAAGTGAGCAGGGTTGTGGAACACCTTCTGGATGAAGAGCGATTAATAAGATTAGGACTTCAGTTTGGAAAAGAGATGATTAAAGTGGGGGTTTGTGTGTGTGATACAGGTCTATAAAATCATGACAGCTGCGGAGGAAGTAAATAAGGAAATGTAACTTACTCCTCCTCATCTCTCAAGAAGGAAGGGAAACCCATGACATTAACAGGTGGCAGATTGAAAAGAAACAAACAAAAAGACGTTTTTCTTCACACAATACCCAGTCAACCCGTGGAACTCCTTGCCAGAGGAAGTTGTGTACTCCAAAACCATGACACGGTTCAAAAAAAAGAACTAGGTAAGTTTCTGGAGGATAGGTTATTAGCCAGGATAGGCAACGATTTAAAAAACCAAACCAAACCAAACCTCTGAGATGTCCCCAGCCCAGGGGCTGGTAACCAAAATATCAATAAGAGCCATTTTTTCCAATTTGGTAAAAGACTCAATAATTCAAGGGCCGCAATGCATGTGAATACAAGATGGTCCTTCATAAATAATGTCAAACCAGACTTTAAGAACAGCACACGCACAATGATTCGTAATGGGAAGCAGGTTTGCTGAAGGACATTCACAAACTTTTTTACATATTCTATTTCCTCACCCTTTACGTGCGTGTTTGTACCACTGCCTGCCTGACTTTCACACCCGAACCATCTCTCTCTCTGGAGGATGCTAGGGGGAGTTAGCCAATGTTTTGAGATCACGCATCGTTTGCTATTTAGATAGGAGTTGTTCATTCTGGGGCTTTTAGATGCTCACAGTTTATTGAAAATAATCAGGAGGCTTTTTTTTTTTTTAATCTTTGCAGTTATAGCGCCAGGAGCCACAAAGAAGACCTTAAAGAGCCGCGTGAGTCCAGAGCTGCAGGTTGCAGACCCTTGCTCCAGCCGCTGCTGGTCCCCACCCTTTGTTTTCCTCTCAAGAAAACTCTGGATTATGATTCCTTAAGACTGAGCTCCAAACTCTTTCATTCTCTGCTGACCCCTTTTCTATCTCCCCTGCCAGCTGCAGGGGGCTGTTGGAGGCATTTCTCTCTGTAGAGATCACGCCTCCAAATCAGGCTCAGGGTCCCGTTGCGTGGGGTGCTGCACAAATATCACAGCAAAGGCCATCCCTGCCCCAGTGACTGTGGTGGTGAAGGAGGAGATTTGTTGAACCCTATCTCCCAAGGGTGAGCACTGACACTAAAGACCCCACTCGCAGGAGCAGGACACCCAAGGCGGGCCTCTGCCAGCTGACTTCGCTCGCATGGTTCTGGCTGCAAGGGCGTCTCAATGCTGTGTAATCTGGGCACTTCGTGGAAGTGTTCAAGAGCTTGGACTCTATTTCAAGCCCTGACGTCAATAAAACAGCCCTGCAGCCTGACTCAGCTGGCACGCAAGCCGTGGATGTTCAATGGCTGTGTAGACATAACCTGAGTGGTTACATGAGCTAACCTTTCAAACAGCAAAAGCACCCAACATGATAGGGTCCAAGGCACAAGGGCCTCGTTCCTCCAAGATACTTAGGTACCTACCTCCAGTGGTTTCCACAGGTGGCTAGATCACCTTGGAGGATCTGGGCCTCTGGCAATACAAACAAATAACAGGCCCTGTCTTTATTCTAGTTAGATGTTTACTTCATAGGAAAGAATCTTTTCCTTTGAAAATACTAATGATCCATCCGCAAACGTGCAATTATTTTTATCAGTTACGTTAAGCCGCAACAAGCAGCTCTGACATAAATCGGCTGTATAATCTAACGCATCTTCTCCTCGTTAGTTGCTATGGGTACAGGGCCACTTTAACCTCTGACTGTAAACAGTAGCTGGGAAGGGGATGTGGAAAGTTGTCTAAAAATAAAATAATGTGCAAAAGCCTTTTATAAATCATGGTGTTGACAAAGAAGAAGCCCTCCAACTTCATGGCTTTGAAAGTCTGAAAGACAAATGCAACGTCCGCAAGACAGACTGGATGCGAACAACCTTTAGATTCAAAAACCAATTTAATTCCCTTTTGGCAATATCCAGGCAGTGACTTACAAAGGGAACTGAGCAAAACATGACCATGCAAAGGCTACAGGGCATTCCACTATTCTACAGGGATGGACTCAAAAGGAGGAAAGAGCAGGACCAACCCTTGACACATGGCCTGGCACAGGTGGCGGGGGGCGGTGTGTGGAGTGGGGAGTTCATTTTATCTGCAGAAAAAAAATTAGCATTTGTTCCACAGTAATACTCCCCCTCCTTCCTGGCACCTGCGCAAAGGTTCCCAGGTGCTGGAGCCAGTTCAAAAAGGAAAAGCAGAGACAGAGTTTCCAGAGACTTGAAGTGAAATGCGCAGAGGAAATCAATCAGCTGGAGGTTAGACTGGAAGAGATCAGCGGCAATGACAGAGCAGAGGAATGCCTCTGGAAGGTTCAGCTGTGACTGAGAGAAGAAATCCAGGAGGAACCAAGGCTGGTGGCAGAATCAGAACGCCAGACGAGGAAGGGAGGACGAGGACTATTGGAATTTACTAAGGACGTAATCATGCTCGGTTATAGCCAGTGCTGAAGTTCATAACAAAGCAAAGCTCTTCTGTAGCGCTTTCCCGCCAGCAATCTCAGCACTTTGTACACGTTACTTTACACTCACAGCAGGCCTGGGCCATAGGGCAGATTATTACTTCCAATGCACACAGAGGGGTGTGGCAATAGGGAGAGACTAAGTGGTTTCCCTGAGCTTGTGTAGTGGGGCCAGTGGGTGGGGGGGGGTAGCGAGGAGAGGCGAGAAATAGAACCCAGGAGTCCTAACTCCCCTGCTCTCGTTTTAACCCCAATTCTTCTCGCTAACAACATAAGCTCCCCTTCACGGTGCTGCTGTTTCTCTCGCTGCATTTGAAACCTGACCCTTCACGCGGCTTTCTTCTCAAAGTGCTTCCAACCATCAAGGCAGCCCATAAACCTCCATCACTCAGGCCGGAAGCTTTATCCCTAGCCCTTCCAATTCAGCAGAGAGTTCAAACCCTAGTTTCTTTGGAAAAACTAGACACAAGGGGTAGGATTTCAATCCCCAGTGTGTGGGGGATGGCTGACTGGCCGAGTGCTAATGAAAACAGAGAAGAAAGACAAATAACCTCAAATGCCTCTTCAGCGGGACAGGAAGGAAAATACTTTAGCATCAGCGAGGGTTTGTGTGCAGTGGGAAAGGTGGCCTGCGGTGCAGCCTCTCTGCAAAAAGGACTGGAAAAAAAGGGGAACCTTTTTCTTGGGGGCCCAGTCTTTTGTGTGTATGTGTGAGAGGAGCTTTCCCTCTGGGCAGTCAACCCTACCTGCCCTTTGATTAAGCACCCAGCAAGAAGACTCTCTCCCGGCACAGCCATCAATTAAGATGGAGCAAGTCAGTGAGTGGAATAAAAGGACAGGGAGCATAAAACGGGCCACAGGCAGCTCAACAGAGACGACAACGAGTTCAGCGCTATTATTCACATGGACTTTCCCAGACAGACCCAGCGCCCTGCTATGGCACCTGTCAGCCTGCCCCTCAGCACACGTTAGGCCTGCTAATTTATATTAAGCCTCACGAAAGCCCTGTGAGGGTAGGTCAGCGTTACAGACGGGAGGCACCCAACTGAGCAGTCCACAGCCTGTATCTGCTGCAGTTTTGCTCTCCTAGGGTATGTCCACACAGAAAGATTATTCTGGAATATCTTATTCGAGTTGTTTTTCTAAAATCAACTATTCCAGAATAATGCATCAAACTACAGGGGGGCCCTGGAATAAGCAGAAGCAGCGTATCTACACACAGTAGAGCCTGTTCTGGATTAGCACCCCACTCTGATCCAAAATACCATGTCTGCACAGCAGAATTGTTTTGGAAGAAGATATTCTGGAATAGCTCGTTTCAAAAGCGTGTCTATTCCCAGCCTATACAGCCCCTATTCCAAAATAGCTTGGAATAGGCGCTATTCCACATACCATGAGGTTTACCAAACTTGACTTAAACTATCCGCTATTTCGAAATAACTTCCAAAGAGCAGTTGCGTCGCGTAGACGGTCACAAAGTTATTTTGAAATAAGTTTGCTGTGTAGATCTACCCCTCGGCTGCAGCTGGAGCTCTGGGAATGCCGCAGAGCTAACTGAACCCTACGGCCCAGATTTTTAAAGGTATTTAAGTGTCTCACTTTCACAGAGTGAAAGGCCAAGTTCTGACACTCCAACTGCCAGCCCCTTATGCTAATCCCTGGACAACACCATCTTCCCCTTCCGGAGGTACCGGCCTTTCTTCCCCTGGTGACAGACACTTATTGCATGGTGCTAGGATACGTCTGTCTCTCACGTTACCCCAGATCACAGCACTCTGGCACGTGCCCCCCGTTCTTTCTTCATGGCTGGGTAAGTGGATTCCAACACAGCACAGCACCCCGTACAGAGGATGCCGGCTTCTCCACCAGGGTTCAACTTCTGCCTCAAGTGACTAGCAGAGTCATTATGCGCTTCATGCGCCTTCACAATAGGGGTTATTTGCAAAGTCACCACAGAAGGTAGAGAGGAACTCGGATGCCTGCCAAGGCAGAGGTGTCGGCTTTTCAAGCAAATGGTGCAATTACAGCTCAGGGCTAGATTAAATGCAATGTATTGAAGTGCAGCGTGTTAGCTAAATACCTCGGACATCAACACCGTGCAGGCTTTTGAAAGTCACTCACAGACAGCAATTACCTGACCTATTATAAGGACTCTTTTACATAGTTCCATGTTTTATCTCACTCTTAATTTCCCCACCCCACACCCCTCCGCCATCCCTCTGCTCTTCTGATTTGCCAGCCTTGATAACACTTTATGCACCTCTGTGCTTTATATATTGAGCCTGTTCTGGTAAGGCTATGATCTGAAGAAGTGGGTCTGTCCCACGAAAGCTCATCACCTAATAAATTATTTTGTTAGTCTTCAAAGTGGTCCATGACTGCTTTTTTGTTTTGATAGAACACAGACTAACATGGCTATCTCTCTGTCTCTACTTAACAGTCTAATTGCAATGACATCTGCAACAGGCGATGCCTGGCCTGAGAAACTATTCACAAATATCTCCCCAGGGCCCTATTTGCTATTTCGCTGGGCTTTCGCTAGAAAATACAGCTGGGTTTTGTTTTGCTGTAGATTCTTTGCTTTGCTTGTTTGGTTGCTAAAAACGGGCTATATCTCCTTTCATGATGGGTAGGAGAAAGCTTAACAAGTGCTGAATGAGTCTCCTCTGAGGGCTTGTCTATACTGGAATTTTTTTTTTCTTCAGAAAACCCCCTTTTTTTCCAGCAAAGAACACTTGCGTCCACACTACAAAGCATGTTATTCTGGAATAACAGGGCATTTAATGCAAAAGTCCCAAATCCTCCAAAATGAATGACTTTCACTGATGCCCCGGCTTCCAATTTTGAAATTGACTCAGTGTATACTTAGCAGAGGTAATTATGACTTAAATGGCCTCCCAGGAAGCATCTCATCATCACTCTTGTTTCGAAAGTGGGATTGCCAGTGTGAACACTCAATTTCTAAAGGCTCTTGCAGTGTGAATGCTCTTTTCAGAAATAACTTAGAGCATTGAAATAAGTTATTTCTGAAAAACCCTCCAGTGTAGACTCAGTCAGAGAGAATCTGCATTTCGGTTACTTTCTTTTTGTATCTGCTGCAGCTTTGGTGAGCCAGGGCAAAAGGAGGAGACATAAGGAGCAGACTGAGCTATGCAGAACTCCTGGGTCCCCAGGAACACATTTCTATCTTTTTCTGCCTGTTTCTCAAATTCGACACATTAACACTTGGTAGGAACAAAGGCAGCAATTACCTCACGCATTACAAGGACTGCTTCCCTTCCTTTGATGTTCCTAATTATCTCAGGCAAGACACCCCCCACCTTTAGTTCTAGGTACTTGATTTGTCAGTTTTATTGCAATTTTTTTGGACCGCTGTATTATATAGATGTCAGTCTGTGCTGGAAATGCTATTGATCTGATGAAGTGGGTCTGTGCCACACAAGCTTATCACCTAATAAATCATTTTGTTAGTCTTTAAAGTGCTACATGACTGCTATTTTGTTTTGTTTCTCTGATTGTTATAATTGCTGTGGTATAATTAGTTGGCAAGATGGGGATTGTTTGGCTAACGAGCAAGATACATTTCAAAGGGAAAACAAAAAAGCAGTCAAGTAGCACTTTAAAGACTAACAAAATAGTTTATGAGGTGAGCTTTTGTGGGACAGACCCACTTCTTCAGCCCATAGCCAGACCAGAACAGACTCAATATTTAAGGCACAGAGAACCAAAAACAGAAATCAAGGTGGACAAATCAGAAAAAAAATGATGAAGGTGAGCAAATCAGAGAGTAGAGGGGCAGAAAGGGGATTGGGGGAGAGCCAAGAATTAGATTAAGCCAAGTATGCAAATGAGCCCCTATAGTGACCCAGAAAATTCCAATCTCAGTTCAAACCACTTGTTAATGTGTCGAACTTGAACATAAAAGGGAGTTCAAGCAGCCTCTTTTTGAAGCGTGTTGTGAAAATTCCTCTTCATTAACACGCCAACTCTTGTCATTAGCAGAATGGCCCACGCCATTAAAATGCTGGCTGACCCCCCTTCTGCATCTGATGAAGTGAGTCTGTGCTCACGAAAGCTCATGCTCAAAACTTTTCTGTTAGTCTATAAGGTGCCACAGGACCCTTTGTTGCTGTTTTTGGTTCTCTGTGCCTTAAATATTGAGTCTGTTCTGGTACAGCTATGGTCTGAAGAAATGGGTCTGTCCCACGAAAGCTCACCTAATAAATTATATTGTTAGTCTTTAAAGTGCTACTTGACTGCTTTTTTGTTTTGATTGTATGGAGACTAGCACGGCTTTCTCTCCGTTACTATTCAAAGGGAAAACGGGCAAATCACACATCCAGGGGACCCACAAACCCTGTGTAGAACAGCCTGAGAAACTGTCTCACAAAGGAGAGAGAGAAAAATAAATTAGACTTTTATGCCATCACCATGAATGGAACATCTCTCAGATCCACACCCAGGGGCAGGATCTTGGGATTCTCAAATTCTTGCTGTTTGCAAGTGAAAAGAGAATACGCACTAATGCTAGAGTAGGTTGGAAGCTTATGTGAGCTTTGGCCAAGACTGGCAAAAGTGATTTTGAATGCTCAGCTTGAAGCATTGCATGGGGACCTGACATCTCACTCTGGGCAACTGAAAATTGTGGCCTTCAAAGTCACTAGTCACTTTTGAAAATCTGGACCAACCATTGGCAACTAAGGCAGACAAAAGGCGAAACAGCAGTAAATGTGCAGGCAGACTAACCAGCTACTCGCACAAGCCTTTTTTCCACGGGGCTTTCCACCTGCAAGTTTAAAAATCAGGCCGCCTGGGCCGAATTTTCATGACACAAGCGTGTGCAAATGTGTGGCTGGAAGGACCTGATCTCGCCTTGTAATGAAGTAGTCAGGCAGGGTATCTCCTGGTTTGCACGATCACAATGCAGGCCCACAGAGTGTGTGAGCTTTTGCATAATCGCACCTCTTGAGTTTGATCCTCATGGAGTAGATCAGTTTTGCTTCCAGATTTACAAATGCTAAAACATGTAGCTTCACGGTTCCCTGCTGCTTTTGTCTTCTTTCATGTTCAAGCCTGTCATCAAAACACTTCAGCCTTGGCTGCTTTGGAACCAACTGGGAAATGGGAACATAACTCTTTGTGAAGAAGCCTTCCTGCCTGGGTTTTGTGGGGGCTCGAGAATCACTTGAGAACCAGAGAGAGAGATTAGAAAGAGGCAGCAAAGGCAAAGCTTAGGGAAGGGCATAATTAGAAGTCAGGCTGCATTCTCTTATCCTGTCAAATTATCTCGCGCAAGTGGACGGCCCAGCAGACCGACTCCCTTCATTGAAGTCACCCCGATCTTGTGCTCTCGTGCTCTGCAAACACATTCGCAGCTATTTGCTCTTTGCTGTCTTCTGTTTCTGCTGATAGATTTCTTCCGTGAAGGGTCTGTTAAAAAAAATTAAAGACAACAATCTGGCATTAAACAGCTACCACGACCTCTGTTCCTGTCCCCTCCTAACGCCTAGCAATCAGGGAGACTGCTTTGGAATGAGAAATAGTACGGCAGTCAGGATAATTCCTACACTTATCGGCTGGAATGCAACACAGTAGCCGTGTCTACACGTGCACGCTACTTCGAACTAGCGGCACTAACTTGGAAATAGCGCCCGTCACGGCTACACGCGTCGGGCGCTATTTCGAAGTTAACTTCGACGTTAGGCGGTGAGACGTCGAAGTCGCTAACCCCATGAGGGGATAGGAATAGCGCCCTACTTCGACGTTCAACGTCGAAGTAGGGACCGTGTAGTCGTTGCGCATCCCGCAACTTCGAAATAGCGGGGTCCGCCATGGCGGCCATCAGCTGAGGGGTTGAGAGACGCTCTCTCTCGAGCCCCTGCGGGGCTCTATGGTCACCGTGGGCAGCAGCCCTTAGCCCAGGGCTTCTGGCTGCTGCTGCGGCAGCTGGGGATGCATGCTGCAGGCACAGGGTCTGCAACCAGTTGTCAGCTCTGTGTATTTTGTGTTGTTTAGTGCAACTGTGTCTGGGAGGGGCCCTTTAAGGCAGCAGCTTGCTGTTGAGTCCGCCCTGTGACCCTGTCTGCAGCTGTGCCTGGCACCCTTATTTCGATGTGTGCTACTTTGGCGTGTAGACGTTCCCTCGCAGCGCCTATTTCGATGTGGTGCCGCGCAACGTCGAAGTTGAACATCGATGTTGCCAGCCCTGGAGGACGTGTAGACGTTATTCATCGAAATAGCCTAATTTCGATGTAGGCTTCACGTGTAGACGTAGCCAGTGTGTGGTAATCCCTAAGGCA
Source organism: Carettochelys insculpta (assembly GCF_033958435.1). Lineage (NCBI taxonomy): Eukaryota > Metazoa > Chordata > Testudines > Carettochelyidae > Carettochelys > Carettochelys insculpta. The sequence goes on from NC_134152.1 coordinate 32,365,866, forward strand.
CTGGCTTTATAGGATTGTGTACTACTAACCCGCTGTGGACTAGCTACTAGCATCAGCTAACCAAGTTCTCCTTTAGCCTTTGTTTTAGGATCAAGGTTCCCACCCCTTCTCCCCATGTTTGAGTGTGTGTGCTTCATCTAGTGACTGTGCCTGTTGCTTGCAGCTGGTATTAAAACAAGGACCAAGGTGGGCGTGTCACTTTAACCCCCTTCTGCCTGCAGCAGGTGCTTTGCAAAGGTGCTTCGTACGACAAGATGGATGAAGGCAGGCTCTACTGCTCCTGGCCGATAGCAACAGAATGCAGGTATGGCCTCAGGAGAGGCTGCCAGCTTGCTGCCGCAGGCTCATTCGCTTGATGCAGCTATCACTGATGTGTGCAAAGGGTGAATGGATAATGACAGCTAGAGACAAGACTGGGAGACCTTCAAAATCCATCCAGCTTTAGTGACATCTCCTGGGACCAACTCCTCTGGGAAAACACTCAGAATCCCTGACTCCTCCCCTCCCCATGCCCAAAATCATGACCCGCCTGACACCAGCCTAATCCTTCATGGTCACCTAGAGGGCTGGGGTTGCTGCACTGCTGCCTCAGCTTTTCCCCATGGCCAGGAGTATAGGCAGTTTTAGGAAGGCAATGCCTTCCCTTGCTTACGTTACTTGCCACCCATGGCGTGAAGACCCCTTTGTGTGTGCATGCTCTGGCTTCAGCTGTGGGCAGTATTACCATCATTGAAGATTTGGCTCTTTAAATCTGTTCTCACTCCCCTTTGTGACAAAAATGAAAAATAAGCAAACAATCACCTAGGAAACTAACTTCAGGCCATTAAACTCTTTGCTTTTCAGGCTCTCTTTGATTCCTCAGAAATGAAAGCTCAACCTGCTGTGTTCACCCTTCGCAGATCATCTTTCAAGGCATTTGAAATATCTGCCCCTGTTTAAGTACAATTGATAACTCTTATGGACATTCCAGGCCAGTGTTTCTTAAACTTTTCGAGACCAGAGAACTCCAAACAGTAATATTTTTTATGCAGAACACCTATGAACATCTTTTTCCGAAAAGACTGTCAGATAAAAAATAAAACAACCAGCAGCACATACAGCAAAAACAAAGGATGTAATTTAATCAGGTATCCCAGCAATGAAGAAGTAACATTATAGCTGGTTTTGATAACATATCCAATCAGGGGATGAGGTCGGAAAAGTGTCAGACGCTCCCAGCACACCTGCGAGTTCCACCGGCACACCAGTGTTCCATGGAACATAGTTAAGAAACACTGTTCCATGCAGCCACGTTCAGAACGTGTCTGGCGAGCGCAGTGTAAAAGGTCAGAGGAGTTCAAAAAAGGCATGACCGAATGCAAACTCTTTTCTGCAGGGCATTGGCCACATACCCGCACTAAGCCTGTGGATGTCTTTACTGTTATTGCCATCTAGAATCAAATCAGAAACAGACATCAAAAGTCCCCGATCTTTTCCCAAAGGAGGCGTCTTAAAGATGAAATCTGTCCATTATGATGGTGACTGAAAACAAATAAATATCCTTTCTTCCCCCCACCTCCCTCCATGGTGGCATAACTGGAAAAACCTCACCCCTGGGACACTGGTTTCATCTCTCATTCTTTTATTCTGTGCCCTTGAGAAGCTACTCACCCCTCATACAGCATTGCAATCATATAGGAAACCGCCACGATGGCTGTGAGTAAAAGGCCAGCGGGGCTTGCATGCCTGTTTTCAAAAGAGAGAAGTAAGAGATCAGGTAAATCAATGGGCTTATGGAACATGGGGGAGCAAGTGAAATGGGAGGAGATACTCTATGGGAGTGCACCGGTATTCAGTAAACTAAGGGCAAGAGTTTCTGATTTGTAGTGAATGTGAACTTAAATGTCACTTGGCAAAGATGCCTTGACTGGCTTTCTCTGGAATAACTGGGCTTGTTCGGTTTAGAAAAGAGAAGACTGAGAGGGGACAGGGTAGCAGTTTACAAGTACCTGAAAGAGGGTCACAAGGAGGAGGGAGAAAAAATTTTCTCCTTGGCCTCTGAGGATAGGACAAGGAGCAATGGGCTTCAACTGCAGCAAGGGAGGTTTAGGTTGGACGTTAGGAAAAACTTCCTAGCTGTCTGGGTGGTTAACACTGGAATAAATTACCTAGGGAGGTTGTGGAATCTCCATCACCCGAGATATTTAAGAGCAGGTTAGAGAGACTATTTGTCGGGGATGGTCTAGACAGTTCTTGGTCCTGCTGTGAGGGCAGGAGACTGGACTCGATGACCTCTCGAGGTCCCTTCCAGTCCTAGTGTTCTATGATTCTTTCAGGTAAGTTAACGATGGTTGTGCTAACAGCCCTGCTACTTGGGAGATAAATCCTGAAATTATATGAAATATCATTAGTGTGTCCAGGACACGTGGGAGCCAGACAAACCTAAGGACATTTGCTACCGAAGATGGTGACCTCTGCTGTGATGGAACTCAGCTACCCAACTGGAATTGTTCCTTAGAACACAGGCTGAAGGCACATGTGAGAAGCAGGACATCCAGGGCCTTCCTAATCATACGTGTGGGTCCCTCCTAGGAGTTACAATAAACTGTCAGGAAGATTCGGGGTTTGATTTCGCACATCAAGTGAGTTCAATTAGGCACATCCCATCAGGACTCCACAGTTGACCAGTGCACTCCTTAATCTTGTGAGCAGTAAGAGAGGTTGACAGGAGAATTTCCCCCATCAACCTCCCGGGGAGAGGATGGCCAGATAAGTCTATCATAGGTAAGTTGATTTCAGCTACGCGATTGCTGTCGCTAGAATTGCATCTCTACAATTGTCTTTCAAGTCTAGTGAGGACCTGGCCTTACAGGCAAGTGGCCACCCCCCATATAAATGGCACAAGAATGCTCAGAGGTTGTGGCTCAGCTAGACTGCAAGCCCTTTGCGGCCGGGAGTTTGGCTTCTGACTTGGCCCGGGGAGCTCCTACCACGCTCTGGGTATTACAGCAATAACAACATCCCACTTCAAATGCCATATTCTGCTGTTCCATCAGAGAACCAAAAGCTGTGACTCACCGCTGGGAAGGCAGGGAAAGGATAACAGTGGGCATAGAAAAGGCCAGGTCACCAGGTGGTGTTAGCCAGTACAGCATCACTGATAGTTAACACAGCTATGGTGCTTTATACCAGCCGGAGATCTGCCCCAAAAGTTAACCCGAGTCTTCCACGAGCACGTCCCAAGATACACATCTCAGTCAGGTGATCCTCTAAACTTTTAGTTTACCACTGGGTAGCCTGTTCCCCTAGAAAGCCCAGCTTCTGCCAGCATGCTGTGCATTCTATAGCCAACAAGGCTGTCATTCTGTTTCGTTTTTGTGCAGTGATATAGATTCAGTGAACGGGGAGCAAGAATGGATTGTGCTTCAATGTGCTTAGAAATGTTTTAGAAAAAGTAGAACGTGGTCAATTTCCCCCATCCATCTGGAACGGAGCTTTGTCCTTCAGAAATGGGTCACCCTGCGGCAATAAATGAATGGATGACGTTCCTAGCAGCACCTGGGAGTATCAAGTGATTGTAGTATTAGATTGTAGAGATGAACGTGGGCACTTGCCGTTTAAAGGCACAAAGTAGGGTGCATCGGACACCCAGCCCCTGAAAGAAGGTTGGGGATTTTTTTGCCACAGGGCTCACTGAGGGTGAAGCCAGAAAGTTCACTGAAATATTCCAGTCGCTTCCTGATCCAGGAAAGATTCACTGTATGTCATTAATTGCAACAGTCCATCATTTAAATGCAGCAGTCCAGACTGTGACTGTTCACTTGAGCCCAGGACTTAAGGAGACAATGGATGAAATGCCGAGTCCTTTGAAATCAGTGGGAGTTTGCTGCTGACTTGGGAGCGGAAGGAGATCTCACCAATAGATATGCCTACACTGCAGCACCTACAGATATGTCTAAGCTACCTTGTATCTAGCAAGCTTGAACATGGGCTAGTCACTTGAGTACAAACCCCAGGTCCTGGGAGGGTTTGTAGCATCTGAGCAGCCACGATTTCACTGCTAGCTAGATCAAAACTAGTCTGAGGATTCCCACACATGCTGCAGTCACGCTTCTGATGGCTGAGTGGACGCACCCTCAGTGTGGTAATGCTCAGCAGTCAAGGTTAGGTTTCCCCTAACGTTAGACTCCCAAGTCCATATTTAGGCACCTCAATCGTGGAGAGTTGCAGCCGCTGGGTGCGTAGCCCTGTGATGATCATGCCACCGAGTTAGGTGCTGAAACATGGATTTAGGAAGCTAACTTCAGACCCCTGCTTTTGCAAATCACAGCCTCGGTGTCAGTCAGGCTGGGAAACGAGCACTGTTGCATCCATCAAAAACATTCTTTATGGTTGTCAAGTTGGGCAGTGCTCCCTGTAAGTGTCACGCTTGGGCAGTCACCCAGGAGAGAGGAGCACAGTGCCCAGAGATGCCCACAGCCAGTCGAATGCTTCTGTTGGTGGTGCACATCAGCACTTGCCTTGGTGCACACAACAAAATTTATTCCGCACAGGACGGGGAAAAATGAGCAGGAGCACTGGCGCTGGGTCCCATCTGCACTGCACACGGGCTGCACGTGTGGCACAATTCTGAATCAGAGAACACCATCAAGCTCAGGGAGAAGATGACTCACAAGCAGGGTGGAGAAGAGCTCTGAACACCCCCCCACGGTCCCCCTCACACATTAGAGACCAACCATTGGCCATGCCAACCTTGGCCCATGCCAGCCTGTAAAACCAGTGTTATGAACAGTCAAACAGCCTCTGCACCCCACCTGCCATTCAGGACTGAAAAGCTCAAGGGCTACTCAGCTCCTGGCTTGACTAGACTTTCCCAACTTGTTGCCTGTGCAGACAAGTGGCAATTGCTCTTTTCTTGTTAATTAAAGAAAAATAAAAGTCACAAAAGCAGTCTGCCTGGCACGGCTTCGTACATTGACTCTGCAGAAAGACTGTGCTCAGCAACTGACGGGGTTGGGGTGGGGGTGGGGGGAAGCCAGGATCGCACAGGTATTTTGGTACAAGATGCAGCTGTAGCCAGGCAAAACATCAGCAGGATGGCTGCCCTCTTGGTCAGCAGGCCAGGGATCGAACCACGGACTTCCAGAGCTAAAAGCCCAAACTGCTGCAGCTTGAGAATTTAAGAGCCCGGGTTCTACAGACTTACATCGGCTGCAGATCAGACACAAATGAAGGGGGACAGGAACACACAATGACTGGGCTACGTGCACATGCTTTCCGCCTCATGCCCAGAAACACGTTTGCCTTTCCAGGAAGGTCCGTGTGACGCGGGAGGTCAGATGTAGGCTACGTTGACATGACAGAGTCCAGATGGCTCATGAACAGCCATGATCTCCGACTGACATAGCTGTGGGGGCAGAAGATGGGGGGTGCGCAGGGACAGTATGCACCCTAGGAGCGCTTTGTCAGGCGAATATGATACTACTTGCTGCAACCACCATGTTCTGTAGACAACCTGCTATTCCTCTACTGGTCGACTGCTCTGAGTGTAGATACAACACAATGATCCCTTCTGGCATTAAAATCAATGAAAAGCACCAGGCTACACCCCAGCAAAGGCACAGGTTCATTTATTGAATGTGGAGCGAGACAAATGCTGGACATCACCACAAAGGGTGGTTGTGTGAAGAGGGGAAGAAGACCTTAGGGCATTGAAGGAGGTCGAGGTAGCTCCAGCCTGGGGGTCATCATGTGGGCGCAGAGGTAAAGACAACCATTAGGGAGGGGATTGGGAACACAAAGTATGGTGCTTCCCAAGACCTTGTTACCTGTCTGTCTGGGCATTCACATGATGCCCATCACCATGGCATCTGGCTCCCTGGCTCAGTGCATGGCTGCAGACTCAGCAGCCATAAGGATTCAGGGCTGAATTGACAATGGTGATCCTAAATTCACATGCGGGGGATAGATGGGGAGGGCAGGACTTTACAGATTAACACCCCCTCCCCCCCGCCAAAAATGAGATTTGGGTCAAATGAAAGCTTTGGCAAATTGGTGTCAAATTCGCCAAATGGTTTCAATCAAAATAACTAACCAACCAAATAAGCACAATTTGTCCAAACTCTAAGCGACTTTTCATTCTGTCCTTTTGATGTCAGATGTTTCCCTTCTGATTCTGTCTGGAGATTTGTACCACGTTCACCACAATGGTACTGGAGTGCCATGCCTGTTCTGTTTTCATACCATCTGATCTCATGAAGAGAGCAAGGACAGCTGTGTGGATAGCCTCTGTGCACGTTTCAGTTTTTTTAAAATTCAAAACAACTTTTTGTTTCAAAAATTTGCCTTTGTTTTACAAAAAAGTTAAACGTGAACATGGACCGCTTCGGTTTAGATTGCCAAAATGATTTGTTTGACATGGATTTCCTCCTCCTCCAGTTTGCAGATGAAAAATGATATTTTTTTTTGTTTGGGGTCAGCTCAAAACCATTTTTTCCCCCTTGATTTTTTTTGAGCAGCCCTCAAACCATAAAATCATTTATTTGCACAGCTCTCGCCTGTTGTGCCTGCGATAAGGACTTCAGTCTGCGGGGCTGTTGTGTTATTTCTATTCCATCGGAAGCCAGGTGTATGTACATAGCACAGTTCAGCCAGGCCTCCACAGTCACCCTGAGGTAGTGCACTACACTGCTATTTATACTTGCGTTAGGTTGATGCCAGCTACCTTGAGCACATGTACACGAACAGGGAAATCACACCCCTTCCTCAGAGTGTAACTACAGCCTGACAGAAATCCAACCTGCTATCTATCAAGCAAGACCCTTTAGTGACTGACCGGACGTTCTGAGCATACTCCAAGCAAACAGCATTTAAATAAAATGAGCGAGAGAGCAAAATCAGAGTTTGAAATTCTAACTTTCAGCTGTTTCTTCTGGGCCTGACCTGATTCTGACCTTGCAGATCTAATGAGGGAGATGAGCTCATTAGGGATTTAAGAAAAAAAAAAGCCAATCAGTGAAGACAGACACTTTTGTTTCTAGTTGAAAACCAGCTTCTCTCTGACTGCTTCTAGCTCTTTTTGTGCAATTAATGGCTCATGCAAGCCTGCCACGTGCAGCCACGGGATCATGTTTTCAGGATATCTAGATAACCATGGGCTTTCTCCTTCCAGGGAAACACTGACCAGAAAGCCTCAGGAGAGAGAAACACTAGTAACTGCAGAAAAACCCTTGATTTAATAGGCTAATGGGGAAGGGGTGTCCACTAATCCTAAAAGTTTGTTAAATGCAAGGGTTTACTGTATTTGTGCCATAGCACCCCCTCCCGCTCCAGCCAGGGTCCCAAAATAAATGGGCAACTCACCAGAGCTGCCAGAGCCTGGACTGCCACTGATGGATCCACTACCCTCTCCTCCTGCCTGCCTGATACACACCCCACCTATTTCCAGTTCCAGATCTGAAGACGTCCCCACCTATTTCCAGTTCCAGATCTGAAGACGTCCCCACCTATTTCCAGTTCCAGATCTGAGGACATCCCCACCTATTTCCAGTTCCAGATCTGAAGACGTCCCCATCTATTTCCAGTTCCAGATCTGAAGACGTCCCCACCTATTTCCAGTTCCAGATCTGAGGACATCCCCACCTATTTCCAGTTCCAGATCTGAAGACGTCCCCATCTATTTCTAGTTGCAGATCTGAAGAAGTGGGTCTGCCCCATGAAAGCTCATCACCTAATAAATTATTTTGTTGGTCTTCAAAGTGCTACAGCACTGCTCTTCGGTTGTATCAATAGCTGGGGTTGTGCAATCCTCATTCTATCATTATGGTCCTCACTTTCCCATTGTTTGCCTGTCTGAGCTCTGTCTGGTTTTTAATTCTTTCCATTTGCTGTATAATTAATTTTATGGAAGGAAATAGTGAGAGAGGCACGACACACCAACAGGCACTGAGCCCATCGTTGATGATAACTAATTTTGCTAGGCGTAAATCAATTAAGGTGGTGAGGTAGGACTGGTTAACCAATTGTTACAGTGTGTTAGCATTGGTTTTCACTAACTTGTATACTTGGTGAAGATACAGCTAAGCAGGATGAGTTTTGCTATATACACTGGGGTCCAAGAAGGAGATCAGCAGAGGGGGGAAAAGGCAGGGAAAGAAAGAGCTGGAAGAAGAGTTCACCTCCCAGACACAGCCTAAGACCAGAGGTGCCAAGAATCCTCTGCATGACTGATATTCAGTAACTAGAATCCAGATGAAACTGACCTTGCCTGGCCAATAGTGGAAGTTTATAATACACACTCATCTCCTAGAACTGGAAGGGACCTTGGAGGTCATCTAGTCCAGTCCCCTACCCTCTTGGCAGGACTACGCACCATCCCTGACATCTATTTACCCCAATCCCTAAACAGCCTCCTCAAAGACTGAGCTCACAACCCTGGGTTTAGCAGGCCAATGCTCAAACCACTTCACTAAGTTTGCCAGCTTTGGTCAGGACTGGGGAGCATGGCACTGTATATTTTGCTTGCTTGGTAATGGTTAATAAATAGGAGAGTTAGACTATTACTGTGTAAGGCTTTTTTGCTGGTAAAAGGTCCTGCAAACCCACAGGAAGTTATGCCCTGAGTCCTGTGATTTGGGTAAGGGTATGCATTTAAATTAACAGGGTTAAACCTGGAGCCTTAGAAACTGGGTAAAGGTGTGTGCGCACCTCTAGAGTGTGGGAGTGACAGAGAATTTTATGCTGGTAAGAAGGCTCAGTGGGACTTCCGGGCTCAGCACACTGAGATTAGCTCTCTCAGCATCCACGTTTACTTTGGCTGTTGAGCCACTTGCAGTAAAGTCTGTGATATTTGCAAGAATGTGGAGTTAAAAAAAAGACCTCCCTGCAGTTCCAAAGGATGTTTTTAACATTGGCCTGTATATGTTAGCCATCCACGGCTGATATCCAGACGGCTGTCCTGGTTCTACTCATGAGGTCAGATGGTATGAAAACAAAACAACCCTGGCACTCTGATGGAATGGCAATGAGGGTGGTACAAATCCCCAAACAGAACCATTCTGTGCACCCCAAAGAAAGGCTACAGCGACCCGGAATGCCCTTCTTATGGGGAATCTGGCTGTTGCTACGAATTTACCCTCTCTAATCTGGAACTCTGTCATCCGGCAACACCTGTAATCTAGCACGATTTGAGTTAGCCAGATGATCACTGATCCGGGGTGTGGACAAGTTCCCCAGAGTCCCATCAAGCTTGTTTCCAGCCACCAGTCCTGGCTCTCAGTGTTCTGTGCTTTATTTAGCTGTAATTTACCCCTACTTGTCTTCTGAGAGCCCAGTGAGCAGTGAAAGCGCCGGTAATACGCTAGAAAATATTGACCTCCTGCAGTCTGGCAAATTCTCTTGCTTGGCACCAGTCGGGTCCTGACGGTGCTAGGTTAGAGGGGTTCAACCTGTATTTTCTTTAAATGGGTTTGGAAACAGGGAAGAGCAGCTGCTGCCTGGCCTCCAATTTTATGGAAAATCTCCCTAAATCCCAGTTACTCCTCCAGGTGTTGGAGACAACGGTCACGTGAAAAGAGATTGAGCCGCACCCTAATCTTATGTACTTGACTTGGGGACCTAGGCAGAATCAGCCTGCTTCTTGCCCTGCAGAACTCTGCTACAACAGCACAAGACTGGACTCACCCAGACCAGATAAGATGGTTTTTCTGCCCATACTGCCAGTGTCCATAAACCCCTCTGCCCATCGCAGGGAGAAAACCAGAATGTTTTGCTGTGCTGTCTATGGACTGGCTGGTGAGAGGATGGTCTTAGAAAAATGTGGTCGGTACATACTCTTCTCTCAAACCTCTGCCTAGAGAGTGGGCACAAAATGCCAACAGTCAAAGGAGAGCTGGTGGGAATCTTTCAACAAAGCAGCGGCTGGAAAAGGCTAGTTTGACCAAACAAAACTTTGCCCAGGGCCATATAAACTTCTTGGGTCCAGGATGGAATTTCTGGTCAAAACCCCAGGGCAGTCCAGCATTAGGACACTTCTCTGGTAGGTGGGAAATCTTGTTTGAGAGCAAGGACTTAATCCTCTCCCTCTGTGTCCCATCATCCAGGTGGGTGGCCAAAGCTATGGGCTGTTTTGAGGTGTCTCTCTCTCCAGGGAAAATACCAGGAGGTCCTACTTTTGTCCGAGTGTGGAACAGGAAAAAGTTTAGAAATAGATTCTTTTGCAGGAGGGGAAAACAGCTGCAAGCCAGAGAGCCCCACTCCCAAGGGAAGGTGGGTTTGCATTGTAATTAAAGAGCTGGCTCTGAGAGGCAGTGTTGTGCAATGGGTAGGGCTTTGGGCTGGGAATTAGAAGGCCTGTGGTGACAAGTTCCAGCCTTGCTACAGGATCATGGGGAAGTCACCTGTCTTCCCTTTGCACATTTTCACCTCTTGCTCTTTGTGTGCTGCACTTAGCTTCAAAGTTTTCTGGAGATAAGGCCTCGGTGTGACTCATGTGTCTCTATAGGGAGCCCTGCTTTCAGTTTGGCCTGCTAGGTCCTGCTGTCATGCAAATAACAACACAGGTCTCTTGCACAGCAATCTACTGATGCAGATACCTCCGAAACTCAAATAGCGTCTTAGAAGAAAACAATCCAAACACGCATATGTAACCAGGACAGAGGGTAATGTAGACCCTTCCACAGTGAAGGTGGTTGTATTTTACAAAGTGACTTTGCACCTCTTTGGAGACACCTCACCTCGCCTGACAGGCATGTGCATTTTGCTTATGCAGATGGCTGCAAGAGCCACCCGAGGCTGCCTTTAAAGCTGGACCCCCCACAAATCCTAAACAAGAGCAGAAAAAGACAGGGGGCCTGTCGCACTGCCTCTCTGGAGCTTTAATTGGATTTGGACGTTTCACTCCCAGTCTCTCCCAAACGCTGGGAAGCCTCTGTTGGGTGAACTGGCGGTCCTTGTTTCCAAGTCCCTCGGAAATGGTTTCCATTTCAATCACAGAACTAGAACTGGAAGGGACTTCAAGAGGTCATGGAGTCCAGCAGCCCCAACATGCCCCTAGGCTTAAACCCCACTCCCCGCAGCCAGGCACCCTATACCCTACCCCCCAGTGACTCACCAGAGCCACTGCTGGAGCTGTGCTACCAGAACCCCGAAACCATGCTGAGCCCTGAGAGCCACGCGGCCACCTGTCAAAAATGGTGCTGCTGCCAGCTCTGCAGGTCTGATTAAAAGGCTCTGCCGGTCAGATTCCGGACCATGGGCCATGTGTCGGACACCCCTCTTCGAGACTTTTATCCACTTTAGTTGCTCTTCTCTGGACCCTATCCAATTTCGCCACATCTTTCCTACCCAGAACGGGACAGAAAACTCCAGCTGAGGCCTTAGCATTGCAGAGTAGAGCAGAAGAATGACTTCTTGTGTCTTGCTCATAACCCTCCTGTTAATGCATCTCAGATTCATGTTTGCTTTTTTTGCAACAGCGTCGTAAGAGATTCATTAGGAGACGTCGATGGACTGACCAGGAGACATCATTCAGCATGTGCCCTTGTGTCACACACTGCATGTACAGTATCGGGGGGTAGCTGTGTTAGTCTGGATCTGCAACAGCAACGAAGGGTCCTATGGCACCTTATAGACTAAAAGAAAAGTTTTGAGCATGAGCTTTCGCGAGCACAGACTCACTTCATCAGATGCCGGTCTTGGAAATCTGCAGATTACCTGGCCCTGCAGATTTCCAAGACCAGCATCTGATGAAGTGAGTCTGTGCTCGCGAAAGCTCATGCTCAAAACTTTTCTGCTAGTCTATAAGGTGCCACAAGACCCTTCGTTGCTACTGCATGTACAATTAGTCTTCAGGATCTTGTGGGCCACCTTTTAACGAACGTACGACAGGATAATTAACCACTACAAAATATTTTCAGCCAGGCGGGGTGTTCTCCCGACATCTCTCTAACACTCAGATCTTGAAGGCCTGATATGCAATAAAAGCAGCTTTTTACATTCCTTCCTTCCGAGTAAAGCGCTTACGAGGCAGCCTTTTCATCTCGCTTTCAAGGACTAGGTCTACACAGCTATTTCAAAATAGGATATTCTGGAAGAGATTTTTCAGAATAGTTTATTTCAAAACAGCGTGTCTCCACACAGAATGCAAACCGAAACAGTGCTCAGCTGCTTAGAAAGAGACCGTCCAGGCACAACAGAACCTATTTCATATTACAGCCCTGGGGTACACTATAGCTTATTTCTAAATAGCCCCTATTTCCCGTCTACACAGCCCCTCTTCCACAATATCTACTCTGGAAGAGTAGCAGAGAGAAAGCCGTGCTAGTCTATATACTATCAAAACAAAAAAGCAGTCCAGTAGCACTTTAAAGACTAACAAAATAATTTATGAGGTGAGCTTTCATGGGGCAGACCCACTTCTTCAGACCATAGCCAGACTAGAACAGACTCAATATTTAAGGCACAGAGAACCAAAAACAGTAATCAAGGAGGACAAATCAGAAAAGAATGATCAAGGTGAGCAAATCAGAAAGTAGAGGGGTAGAAGGGGGAGGGGAGGAGGTCAAGAATTAGATTAAGCCCACTATGCAAACGAGCCCCTATAGTGACTCAGAAAATTCTCATCCCGGTTCAAACCACGTGAAAGAAGTGCTAGTCTATACACTATCAAAACAAAAAAGCAGTCAAGTAGCACCTTAAAGACTAACAAAATAAGTTATTAGGTGATGAGCTTTCGTGGGACAGACCCACTTCTTCAGATCATAGCCAGACCAGAACAGACTCAATATTTAAGGCACAGAGAACCAAAAATAGTAATCAAGGTTGACAAATCAGAAAAAAAAAGTTATCAAGGTGAGCAAATCAGAGAGCTGAGGGGCAGAGGTGGGGGGGAGTCAAGAATTAGGTTAAGCCAAGTTTGCAAAAGAGCCAGTATAATGACCCAGAAAATTCACATCCCGGTTCAAACTACATGTAAATGTGTTGAATTTGAATATAAAAGAGAGTTCAGCAGCCTCTCTTTCCAAAGTAGTGTGCAAATTCCTCTTCAGTAAAGAGGACTTAAGAGTTTGCGTGTTACTGAGTCTGTTCTGGTCTGGCTCCGGTCTGAAGAAGTGGGTCTGTCCCACGAAAGCTCATCACCTAATAAATTATTTTGTTAGTCTTGAAAGTGCTACTGGGCTGCTTTTTTGTTTTGCTACTCTGGAATAGACGCTGTTCCTCATACAATGAGGTTTACCAAATTCAAAATTAAGCCGTCAGCTATTTCCAAATTATTTCAAAACCACGGCTGCATTGTGTAGCTGCTGACAAAGTTATTCCGGAATGGCAGCCGTTATTCCGAAATAGCTTTGCTGCGTAGACGCACCCAAGCAAACTACTGCTTTCACACAGCACGGCACTGCTCGCCCTGCCTAAATAAGCCATGTGCATAAATAGAGAATTGGGACCTCTAGGGTGGAGAGCCAAGCTAAGCAACATACAGAAAACAATGAAACTGTTCTCTGCTTCTGACATAGGACCCTGTAGATGGAGCCAGGGCTGCTGTAGCTCCACAAGGTGTGATTCGTTTCCTAAGGGGCCAGGAAATGTTTCAGTGGATTTTAAAAAGCCTCTTTACAACCACGTAGGGCCGAGTTTGCCTCTCAGCCCAGTCACAGGACTCTCCTTTGCATCCTTTGCATGGGCTGTGCCCGCCAGCGCTCAGAAGCCTCTGTTGGGTTAACTGACGGCCCTTGTTTCCAAGTCCCTCCCTGTCCCTCTGATTCGGTTTCCAGGTTGCATCCTGCTGTGGGTGCTCCTGCCTGGCTGGCTCTGTTACCCTTTCTGCACCTGGTCCCCACTGCAGGCTCCTGCCAGCACTATTCCTGTTGCATTCTCTGTATGGATCTCCTACATGGAGCTTTCATAAGCTGCATTCCCTTGGCATCACCTGTCGAGAGAGCCCCCTCTGACCGCCTCACTCTTTAGAGCCCCAAACCACCTCCCATCCATTTCAACAGGAGCAGGATCAGCCCCTCTGGGCGGAGCTCTCCCTGATCTCAATAGGCAAGCTAAGGGCAGAACGTACAGTGAGTAGGGAAGCATAGCAGAGACAGGGGAGAAGACTTATGTCTCAGTTACACCTGTGCAATATACCTTAAAGGCAGAAAAATGAAGAAGCAGGGCTTTTTATAGTCCTAATAGTACTTCGTTAGTTCCTGTTCTGCAGTACTCCTCAATATATGACTTCGTAGTGGTGCATGCAGGCTTTTTTTCTGCCGGAACGCTACAGAATGGGGTTTTCCGACACCGTTTTTACTGGCTGCCATCATTTTGGAAGGTGGCTGGGCTGCGCTCCCATCGGCAGCGAACAGGGCAGTGGTTGGGGCGGGGGTGAAACGCGGCTCATTACAGCCGCACGGGTGACGCGCCCCTCCCTCTGCTCCGTGCATGCGTGGTTCCAGCTGGAAGCCACACGGCTCTTCCACACCCAGCGTGGCTTCTGCGGCTCCACCCAGGAGCCATGTGGCTCCTGCTGCCTGGAATGGTCCTAGAGGCCCAGCCCAGCACTTGCATGGCTCCGGCAGCCTGGAGCACATCTGGTTGGAGTGGCCCCGGCAGCACCAGGTCAGCACCTTGCTGGCATTCACTTAGGGGAAAGGCTGGAGGTACCTGGCTCGGGGGCTGGGGGAAGGCATTCGGTTGGGGATGCCTGTTTCTGGGGGAGGGAGTTGACTTAGAGCTGGGAGGGGGACTGGGAGTGCCTGGCTCTGGGGGAGGGGGACGGCATTCATTTACAGCAGGGAGAGGGGCCTGGGGCTGTGCAGGGGTGAAGCCTGGGGGTAGTTTGGGCCCTGCTGGGGGGCAGTTAAGCCACCAGAGGATGGTTAATCTGCAGGAGACAGTGGGCCTTAGGGCGGGGCAGTTTGGGACTTGAGTTCCACCACCTTTTTCTCTAGGAAAAGAAAGCAGTGGTTGTATGGATCCAAGTTCCTGATGTAACATGGGTGTTTGCTCGTAGGCAATTAAAATTAAACATATCACACGAAAACCACTTCCAACCCACAGCATCCAGCTCATCAGTTGCCAGAATATGTACGATTCCCTTCTCTCCTGATCAGTCTATTAAAACTTTGTTATGTTTTTCCCATAGTCTTCCTTTTTTTGTTTTTTTCTTTTTTTTTTTGAAAAGTAATCTATTGGACCACGCTGATTCCGTGTGTCCATCGCTTGGCTTCTGTGAAGTTATGCCAGGAACAAATCTGGTCCTAGCTGTTGATTTTTCCGTTCTGCAGAGACTGCCAAAGACTCCATTCAGCAGAAGATCAGATGCCAAAGTTCTGTCTTTCTAGGATGTGGAGATTGTTTGTTTTGCTCATATCCATGAGTCAGGAGTAATTTAGGGAGAGCGCCCAGTAAATTAAAAGCCAGAATGCCTGGCACTCTTCCTTCCCTGCCAGATCACCCCCAAGTTCTGAACAATTACATAATTCCCCATTAGGAGCTTTTACCTTTGCCACCTCTGCAAGAACTTGGGAGTAATGCTAATCATCGGCTCTGCAGAGAGCAGTCTCATGCTTCTCTGTGTTGCTTAGCTTGACTCTCCGCCCTACCGGCCCCAATTCTCTGTTTCATATCATCTCTCCACAAAGCTGCATCTGTAAATAGAGTTCTACCGCTTTCAAGTATCAGAGAGGTAGCTGTGTCAGTCGGTATCTTTGAGAACAAGAAGTCCTGGGGCACCTTATAGACTAACAGATATTTTGGAGCAGATGCTTCCGTGGGAAAAGACCCCCTTCATCAGATGCAAGAGAGCGGCATGAGATCTCACTCATCTGACGAAGCGGGTCTTTGCCCACGAAAGCATCTGCTCCAAAATACCTGTTAGTCTATAAGATGCCACAGGACTTCTTCTCACTTTCAACTGTAATACACCTGCCCCACAAGGGCGGACTTGTCTCCCCCTAGTGGCCAGTCACAAGGCCTAGAGATGCCTCCAAGACTCCTGAGACAGTCCCTCCCTGAAGGAGTTTTTCTCCATCTCCAGAGAGTCTGCTGGTGTGTCCTGGTAGAGCCACTGTTGTCAGCGTCTTCCCCACAGCACTGCACTTGACACAAGAGCCATCCAGCCCTGCACAGCAGGAGGACTCTAGGCAGGCCTCCTTGTGTTTCTCATGGTTTTTCAGAGGAGCACGTTGCAGGGTTAGCTGGTGCTTGCTGCTTCCTGCGCTATCTAGGCTCAATGGTTTAAATCTCCAAGGATGTAGTGTATGGGGCATTGTGGTAGTGGACCTCCTAGTCCTCGCTGGAGAGAGCCTTCCCTACTTCCAGCATGGGTGATAGAGGCTCCCTATGTCCTCACGTCCATCTCCACTTGTCCCAAGGTACCAGCAACAGGACAAGGCAGGATTTCATCTATGCACCAAGGAGCATGTAATAACCTAGTGGCAATTATGGGCCGTTTCCTGAAAAGAGCCGATTTCCCACCATGCCCAGCTCACCTAGCCAGCATGTCACGACACCAGCCCTAAATCAGGCGCAGAGAACACTGTCAAATGGTCTCAGATGAGCCCCATCCGGATATTTAGTCATCACACAGTCTGACTACACTTGCTCAGGAGGGTCACCTGAACCGGAATAGCAGTGGAGCTGCAGCTGAGTTTTTAGGTGCATTGGTGAGGATCACGGTCGCGGCAGGACAAGAGAGGGTCCTTATTAGAGTTCTGTATTGCCACTCTAGGGAACAATGAACTAACAGGGTGCAGAGGCTGCGACCGAGGACTGCCCAGAGCTGTACTCACATGATGGACCACCCTAGATAGCAGGCAGTGCTGCCCCAGTACATGGGATTGTCCATTACATTAAATGGGAAGCTCGTCACTTTCTCCTCCTTGAGGATGCCAAAGTAATCACCTGTGAACAATAAAAAGAGTTTCGTTAAGTACTGATCTGGTGCCCTGGGTGGTCACTGCAAGGCAGCAGGGAGCTAAGGGAAACTGAGTCATTACATGAGTTACTCATTTAAGCTATCCGGGATCTCCCAGCACTTGTCACTTCTGGCCTTCTCTGCAGTCTGTACAGCCCTTATCCAGCCCAATTTCTCATTTCCATTCTAAACAGACTCAATCACACCCCTGCTTATGGAGCTTGTGTATTTTTGGTTAGGGAAGAAGGCACTGCAGTTTCCTCTGTGATTGCTTTCCCACCCTCCTCAGACCACAGAGGGTTGGAGGCTGCTATACCAAAACCTTTCGGTTGATATTTTATATTCATAGGATTAAGAATAGCATCTGCTGTGACATTACATGGGAGGAAAATTGCAAAAGCAATTAATCTCCAGGCTTTGAGGGATCACCAGCTGCAGGTCAAGAAGAACTCGACCGCCTCGACATAGTAGTGCGGAATTATGTGTTTTAGGAGATGTTTTAGTTCTGTGCGGGAAGTGGTATTAGTCAGTACCAGAAATATTTCCATACTTAGATACCAAGCCAATAACATACCTGAGACATGCAATGGATAGACAGAACACGTTCAGGTGGACCACTGAACTGTTCTGATATGGCAGTTTCTGTGGTTTTTATACAAACTCAACCCATCTTCAGAACATCTAGAAGCTATTATAAAACACTAACAACCCTCTGCCATGTACTTTAATTTCTGCCCATATAGAGGCCAGAAAATTAACAGACTAACTTGTCTCCCCTGAAAACTTGGTTACAGATGGTCTCAGATGAGTCCATTCTGGATGTTTAGTTTTCACACAATCTTATTACGTTTGCTTAGGAGGGTCACCTGAACAGGAACAGAAGTGGAGCTGCAGCTCACATTTTTTGGTGCACTGGGGAGGATTATGGTTAGGGGCAGGCCAAGAGAGGTTCTGTAGCTCAGGCTCCCTCGAGGGTTCTTTATTGCCACCCACTACTGTAATACCTGGTGTGTATGGATTCTGCACAGGACCTGGCTCTCGTTAGGGCTTAGCTAACTCCCCCTTTCCTAAACCCTTACAACTCCTGAAGTTCCCAAAGAAAACCCAATGCTCTAAGTTCCACATTGTCCCTGTTCTGAGCTGTAATACAGCATTCTCAGGGCTTTCCTTCCTATTTCCTTTTCCAAGCCTCTACCATAGACTCTTCAATGCCATGGAACAATGGGCCAAAGTCATGCTGGCTGCAACACCTCGAAAGCCCCTCACGCCCAAACTGCAGCACCCCCGATGCAAATCTGATCCAGCTCCCGACACAGATCAAGGATGATTCTGGCCCACTAGCAGAGATGCTGGATATGGGGGTTGCTACTCTCTCGGGCTTGACATGGTTTCCATCACGCACAGTGTACAGTTTGGGCCAATGGCTCTCAGTACTGCCCCTGTGTGAATTGCTCAGGCATCACCACCCACTGATTTCAAAGGTGCAGGGTCTGAAACAGCCGAATGGGCAAGGAAATGTACAAAAGCAGAAATGCTTAACTGGGGGAGAATTGTCAGCGGGTATCTCAAGGTACCACAATGATCAGGGCAACCATCATCCAACGCTTCCCCACTGCGTCACACTGATCTCAGAGCTCAGATAATGCCTGACAATTTTAAATGCAGCCTGTTTCCCTACCAAACGCTCACTCAGGCACATTGTTATGGCTGCACATGACCTGTCAGCGGTGGTGAAAAGCTTTCAGAGCTGTCAGATCCAATCAGCAGCAGGTGAGCCCTGTAGCAGTGATCTTATAGCGACTCCTCCATATTGCTTTGAAAACACACTGGCTTGCAAAGCAAAGCTTGAATTGCATCTGTGCTGTATTTCGGGATGCAGGTGGAGATGCAGGGCTAAATGTGAAGGGGGGGGAAATGTTGTATATAGAGAAGCTCTGAAGAACACGATGTCCTGGGAAGAAATCCAGAGTTACTTGCTCCAGAGAAGTGGGACAGAGCGAGACTCCACCAAGAATGAAGTACAGGTTGAGTCTGTCTAATCTGGGACTCTCTTGTCTGGCAAGATCTGTAATCCAGCGTGATTTTAGTTAGCCAGACAACCACTTATCATGGTTGTGGCCAAGTTTTCTGCAGTCCCATCAAGTTTGTTTAAAGCCACCAGTCCTGGCTCTCCGTGTTTTGTACTGTTATTTAGCCTTAAATGTCTTCTAAGAATCCCATAAGCAGTGGTAACGCTGCTTGATGACAGTGACCTCCTGTAATCTGGAAAATTCTCTCATCTGGCACCGGTCAAGTCCCAAGGGTCCTAGATGAGAGAAGTTCAACCTATAGAATCAAAATCTCAACTCGTGGCAAGTGCAGCCTGCAATGTAAGTTACAGCAATATCTCTGCATGGAGAGAATGAAGGACTCAATCAAAGAATGATTTCAGCGGCTTGCTTCCCCCAGGGAAACTGACTGGAACAGCTCTGGCAGAATAGCTTTCCATGTGGATCCTATTCCAGAATAAAAAGTTCTTTATTCTGGAATAACTATTAGACTACCAAACCACCAAATGGGGAACTATTTAGCAACAGCTATTCTGGTCAGTTTCCCAGACAAGGCCTAAGAGGGCTGGACAGTCCATGTCAGCCTGTCTTACCACACACTGACCCTGGGCACACTCCAGAAGGGTTAATGTTGGAATCAGTCTGATTCTGAAACAGGTATCTGAAATGCTTTGCAGGTTCCAACACATTTCTCCTCATTCAGGGCCCTGATATGGGAGAAGATTTCACTTCTATAGGGCTTAATTTGCAAAACAAGGATGCATAATTAGGAACAAATAAGCTTTTGCTGCTGGCCCTGAGGGCAGAGAAGCAACATCATTAATCGGAATAAAACAGGCAGGAGAATGATTTGATCTGGGAGGCAGCGGTTCCTGTATTTTATTCCTAGAACTATTCCTGTATTCTATTCCTGTCACCAAATTGCTCAAAGATCTTTGGCAAGCCACTTCATCTCTCTGGGGTTTAGTAGAGTAAGAGTAATAATAGTAATAATAATAATAATAATACTTCCCTTCCTCCCAAGAGTGCAGTGGGAATAATGTACATGTGGAAAGCGCTTAGAAAGCCTCAGATAAAAAGCATTTTTGGGGGGTGGCAGGTCATTAGCATTTATTAATTATTATTATTATGACTCGGATTGTGCTGCACTTCTCTGGACTTCACACAGTGCAAAAATATTTGCTTTCAGATTAAACGGCTGCTGCCCAGTTAGACCAGGCTTGCTGGCTTTGGCTATAACAATTGCTTGGTACTAATGCTATAGATTTGAGCTGTTCTCTTAGCTGCTTGGAAATCTTCTTCTCAGGAGCTTCTATACACTGAGTTGAAATGCCCTGGGCTTCACCACAAGTACCATGGATGTTGTACGTCCTGCTATGTAAATGTCATGGATTTAGTCTCACAGATAATTGCTGCAAGTTTCTGGGGCGGATTCATCTGCCAAATATTTTTTCCTTCCTATCTTTGGCTCCATTCACTGAACAAGACTAACTCCTCCTAGGCTCGATGTCAAAAAAATGCACCTATCTTGTTGGCACTGGCTTATCGGTGGAGTTATGCCACCTGGGGATTGCAGTGCATCAATCTCCAGGGAGGCATACCGCATAATTTGCCGATCCCAGTTCCAAACGAACACAGGCACCCCTGTGAGTTTGAAGAGCCTGTTATTAACATTCCTCAGGCCTGCACCACTACTCGGCGGAATCTCTGACCCAAATTATCACAATTAAAAAACAAAGGAACAATACCAGGAATACTTTTCTTCAACAGCAAGCCAAGTCCCAGGAAAAACAAACCAGCCTTCCCTTTGATCAGCCTGAATAATGACATCCTGCAGCAAAGAAATACTGCAGGTGCAGCTTTAAAACATGAGAACATAACAGTAGCCACACTGGGTCAGATCAGTGATCCATCTAGCTCAGTATCCTGTCTGCCGACAGCAGCCAGTGCCAGAGGCTTCAGAGGGAGTGAAAAGAACAGGCACTTGCCAAATAATCTATCATCAGCTTTCCAGTCCCAGCATCTGGACATTAGAGGTTTAAGTTTCCCAGAGCAGGGGGCTGTGACCCTGTCTAATAGAAACTTATCTAATTCTTTTCTTAACTCAGGCATACCTTTGGCTTTTGCAACAACCCCTGGCAATGAGTTCCACGCATTGACTGCGTGTTGTGTGAAGAAATCTTTCCTTTTGTTCCTCACTGCCTATTTATTTCATTGGCTGAGTCCAGGTTCTTGCGCTGTGCGAAGAAAGCTCCCCTATTCATTTTCTCCATAGCGTTCATGATTGCACAGGCCTCTAACCTCCCTTCCCCAGTCATCTCTTTTCTAAACCTGCTTCCTTTTGGGGACTGCAAAATTACAGCTGTCTTTTGTCTGGTATGACAAGAAGGGCCATTATATTATGGGTACATCCAGCACCTTGCGTGCTGGGGTGCCGATCGCAGAAAGGACCTTTAGGCACTATGATGATACAGATAAGTAATAATGTGCCTGCAAATACCCATGCATACAAATAAGGGGAACTTGACATCCAAGCTATGGTAATGTGCCTTGAATCAGGTAGTAATATCTCCACTACTATTCTGGCACTCGTATCTATTTGCTCCTGCAATAGATTTGTTTAGCGTTGATTTTAAAGGACATTTGGGCTTCTATTAACACAGGCAATCACATACGCCCACCCTGCTACAAAACTCTGCTAAGCAAAGCATACTCTTTCTCAAGGCCACGGTGAATCAATACCACTGCCTTGCTTTCAAACTAATGCTTACTGCACTAAGGCTGTGTCTACATTACCTCCCTACTTTGAAGGGAGGATGGAAAGGAGGGAGTTGGGAGTTTCTTAATGAAGCGCTGCACTATATATGCAGCACTTCATTAAGCAAATTTCCCCCCGCGGCAACTCTGAAATGTTAAACTTCAAAACGCCAGCTCGCGAGTAGCCACGGCTCACCTGACACTACTTTGAAGTGCCTGGGGTACTTCGAATTCCCTTTACTTCTCAAAGGAGAGAGAGAAAGAGAGAGAGAGATGTCACTGCTATAAAACCCCACCATCTCTGCTTCTCTGTAGAGACAAGCAAGTTTCAATGTAACCCAACTGACAGAGTTTGATCAAGTTAGATTTACTTGAAATCATGGTCAGTGCTTTCCTTGCTGGAAGGAATAATGCATACATGGAAGACAGATGGACTAAAAAATACAGCCCTTCCCTCATGCAAAAAAAAACATTACCTCTTTTAAGGCAACTCTTCACCACTATGCATGTCAGAAAATAGAGCAAACAGCACTGGCAGCAGGCATTAAACTAGAATTCCACAAAGTGTTTACAGCTCTGCAAATTACTCCAATTGTGAAGGCACAATATGGAAAGAAAATGCTGGTGAGCCAGTCCCAGGGACAACTGAAAATTATTTTGTGCACGAGAAAGAAAAAGAAGCCACATGAATTGAAAGGAACAAGCTCCACAGAGGCAAAACAGAGCCTTGAACCTACGCTCCTGGGAAGAAAATTGGGTGGCACAAAACAACTTGTTTAGGAATAGTGACTCATTGTCCTCTGTAGGCTCCAACGGTTTAGCCTACATTTAAAAGGTAAAATGCTTTGCAGTTTCTAAGCAATTTAAACCATATTATTTAAAGAGGCAGCCAGTTCAGAAGGGAACTTTCTAGTCTATCTACTTACATGGTCCTGTCATTGTAATAGAAAACAAAAGGGAATCTGAGGAGGCTGAAGCGTTGAATTCTACTCCAATAAGTTACTGAGGCTGTTGGGTAGCTCAGATTGTACCAGAACGTTCCTCTCCTTCAAATGTAGGGTATGAGCAGACACTGGATAATGCAATGACCTCATTTTTACTAATCAAACACAACCTTCCTGACCCAAAGCAAAATTTATATTCTGCCACTGCTAGAGAACTCACCCTGCTTCTTCCTCACAGAAAGATGCCCATCATTTCAAGGAACAAACAGAATTGTAGAACCATAGGACTGGAAGGGAAAGGAAGAAATAAGAAGCAATTCTTCCACTCTCCTCTTCACTGATTAGGTCTCGGCTGGAATATTGTGTCCCGTTCTGGGTGCCACATTTCAGGAAAGATGGGGACAGATTGGAGAAAGTCCAGAGAAGATGAACAAAAATGATTGAAGAACTTGACAACATGACCTATGAGAGATGACTGAAAAAAGTTGGTTGTGTAGTCTGGAAAAGGGCAGACTGAGCAGGAACATGATAACTGGTTTCAAGGATGTAAAAGGTTGCTACAAGGAGGAGGAAGTAAAATTATTCTCCTTGACCTCTCATGATAGGACAAGGAGCAATGGGTTTAAATTGCAGGAAGGGAGGTTTTGGTTGGACATTAGGAAAACTTCCTAGCTGTCAGGGAGGTTGTAGAATTTCACCTTTGGAGATTTTTATGAGCAGGTTAGACAAACATTTGTCCGGAATGATCTAGATAATACTTCGTTTTACCATGAGTGCAGAGGGCTGAACAAGATGACCTCCTGAGTTACCTTCCAGTCCTATGATTCTTCTCCTTGGATTGTTCAGCGTTGTCCATCTGAGGACACCAGCCAGGTGACATTCCCTCCACTGTCATGACTGGCCAGGAGGATGTTACACCAATCATAGAAAGCTTATTCTGCAGAGTCAGGGAGTGGTCTTCTTTCCCTACTGAACTATGAAAACCTCTAAGTCAGGGAATCTCGGGTATAATATAACTTTATGGCAGAGGGAGCTTCTGCAGGTAGAGGTGACTATGCAATATTTGATCTAGGCTCGCCCCTAATGTTAATAAATTCAAGATCTTCCTTTCTTCCATAGACCACTTCTACTGTGTGAAAATGGGTAAGAGGAACACTAGAGCCATGCAGAGAAAGCACTCTGCAATGAACCAAGTGCATCAGAATTACCCTTTGCATTTCCACTGAATCTGACTCCTTTTTGTTTGTTTTTCAGTGAAAATTCCAGTCCAAAGAATCTTCCTAGTCAGAGGTGAGTCAGATTTCATGGAACAAATCTGAGAGCCGGCTAAATGTCGGAAGCATTAAAGCCATTTTCGTTCTGGTGTGATGTGCTGGCTCAGTATTACGGGTTTTGGAGAGACAAGATGGTGAGGTAATAGTATCTCTTTTTTAGAGTCCTGTTTATTTAGGGACCTGGAGAACGCTGGGAAGGTTGAAAAGCTTGGCTCATTCACCCGCAGAAACTGCTCTAATAAAAGATATTACCACTCCCCCCACGTCTCTCTAATACCCTGAGATACATGGCTATAAAAACCATGAAAACTATTAATGGGCTCAGATTTCCTGATCAGATAACCATATTTACACATTGCCTGGACACAGGGAGGAGGGGAACGCAGGCTTCTAGGACTCTGGCTCTCTGATTTCAAGGCTTTAAATGCCAGGAGTCAATCAGGTTCTGGCCAATCGGAAGAGGAAATTGAGGTGGAGAAGCTATTCGCAAGGTGGCTCTCAGGCGGATGCTGGTGGAAAGCCAATGCACCGTGGATAAACCACAGACATGGAGGATAATCCATTAAGGTCTCAGGTAGCACAGCTTAGTGCTCAGCCTGTGCAGTGTGAACCCTAAGTTCTATTCCCAGTAGCAAGACGTTGGGCAAATCAATACATCTCTCTAGCCTCTGGCTTCCCTATTTTGCCAGGTGTGAATGATCGTTACCTCCCTCCCTTCTCAAGGGGGTTAATGCTTTCCAAAATAACTAAGTCACTTACAGAACCTCCATGACATTTTTGCTCCCAGAAGTGCCTAAGGCACTTGAAAGTCCATGGGATTTAGGTGCTTTCTGCACTTTTGAACTTTTTACCCAAGATCTTAAAAACTGATCTATCTGAGCTCCCTGGGTCAGGTGGCCAAAACAGGTAGCAGCTCTGGGTGGCTCACTTCTCCATCGTCTAACTTGAGACACTTGAAAGGGGTCTGAATTTCAGAATCGCTGGAGCACCTGTCCTATCATGGCATCTCGAGACGGACAGCCAAAAAAATGAGCCGCCTAAACTATCTACTCGCCTTTGAAAAATATAGGTGAGCTCGGGGCAAGCAAGATATGGTCCTCTGGCCAGATGTGGCCCACCAAGCCTTTGGCTCTGGCCTGCCCTGCCAGGACCCTAAGGCAGGCCCCTTGCTTGCTGCAGCCCAAGGCTGCTCAAAGCATCCTTCTGGTGGAGCCATGTGCCTAGGTACCACATACCTCTTGCAGGGTGGTCGGGAAGACTTCACAGGCTGTCGCTGTTCTCAGCCCAATCACTGCCGCTCCCATTGCCTGGAAACCGGCCAATGGGAGCTGTGATGACTGTGCTGGGGGCAGGTGCAGGGCATGAAGCTTCCCCCCAGGGCACGGTACAGAGAGATGCACTGGGAACGCCATCTTTAGTCCATAGCATAAACGTGGTTTGTGTTGCAGCCCATGAAATCAGCCTCACGAGTGCCCAGTAGCAGCCTTACCCAAAAACGTCCCGATGAATCCCAGGGCTAAAAAACTGGAGGTGACGAACAAGAACCCTATTCCCAGAACAGCCAGGCCTGCGTAGTAGACAGAAAGGCAGTCCAGTCCTTCCACCTTTGGCTGGCTCCTCATGGCTTCCGTGAAGCTGCAGAGGGGAAAAAAGGCAGGGGGAGGTCTTTAGTTGAAGCATCTCTTTAAGAGCTGTCCTGGCATCTGCAGGGAACAGACTGGGGAAAAGAAATTTGGTAGAAAGATGCTTTTTTGCCCTCTTGAGCTCATTATGCAGCTCGTCAGACATTTGGCATATTCCCCGAGAAAAGCCAAGTGCCAGAGGCTTACAGGCAGTGACAGCAGAAATCGACACAGTCACTTTTGCTTGGAACATAACCTAAAAATATTAGCATGCTTAAATGCACTTTACCCTCCACAACTGAGCTCGTGGGAACAATCACCTGCCTTCTCCACAAATCTTGCTTCAGGGCGTAAAGCCTGACAGGAAGGCAGGATTTACACAAGAATCAAGAGTCAGGAAAGATATGCAAGGTTATCTTGCGCAGCCTCCCCTGTACTGCAACCAAATATTTTGCAGAGTTAGACAGGGGCTCGAGAATGATTCACAGCTGGAATGTGAGATCAGAAATTCAAGGGAAGGCTGGATCTGGATCAGTGAAAAGACAGAGGGGAAATTCTCCGCAGAATATATTTGATACTTGTAGTTTAAAGTGACTTCAAGCAAGCACAAGTTTACAATTACATGTGTGCTTTGACATTTAGGGTCCAGTCCTCTGAAGACTTATGAGTGAGTGTACAGTAAGCCCTCGAATTAACTGACTAGTAGTGGGGAAGGGGTGTCCGTTAATGCCTGAGGCCCGTTACATCAAAATGACTATACTGTAGGATGATGCACTGATCTTCCCAGCGCATCACTCACTCCTGTCCTCGCCCCCCCCTTCCCCTCCCCTCTCCTGCCCCCTTCTTCCCCTCACACCTCCATCCCCCACTCCCAATCACCAGGAGAGGAGCTGAATGCTGGCCTGGCTCCTTCCACCTCCTGCAGCTCCTCCAGCCCTCAGCTCCATACAGCGTGGCCGCCCCCAGCCTGCCTGCGACACCTGAGCTATGTCTACACGTGAAGCCTACATCGAAGTAGCTTATTTCGATGAATAACGTCTACACGTCCTCCCGGGCTGGCAATGTCGACGTTCAACATCGACATTGCGCAGCACCACATCGAAATAGACACTGCGAGGAAACGTCTACATGCCAAAGTAGCACACATCGAAATAAGGGTGCCAGGCACAGCTGCAGACAGGGTCACAGAGTGGACTCAACAGCAAGCCGCTCCCTTAAAGGGCCCCTCCCAGACACAGATGCACTAAA
This sequence comes from Carettochelys insculpta, assembly GCF_033958435.1. Classification (NCBI taxonomy): domain Eukaryota; kingdom Metazoa; phylum Chordata; order Testudines; family Carettochelyidae; genus Carettochelys; species Carettochelys insculpta. Next base: position 32,392,641 of record NC_134152.1, read on the forward strand.
CAACACAAGATCCACAGAGCCGACAACTGGTTGCAGACCCTGTGCATGCAGCATGGATCCCCAGCTGCAGCAGCAGCAGCAGCAGCCAGAAGCCCTGGGCTAAGGGCTGCTGCACACAGTGACTATAGAGCCCCGCAGGGGCTGGAGAGAGAGCGTCTCTCAACCCCTCAGCTGATGGCCACCATGGCGGACCCCGCTATTTCGAGGTTGCGGGACGCGGATTGTCTACACGTGCCCTACTTCGACGTTCAACTTCGAAGTAGGGCGCTATTCCCATCCCCTCATGGGGTTAGCGGCTTCGACGTCTCGCCGCCTAATGTTGATGTTAACATCGAAATAGCGCCCAACACGTGTAGCCGTGATGGGCGCTATTTCGAAGTTAGTGCTGCTACTTCGAAGTAGCGTGCACGTGTAGACACGGCTCTGGGCTGCTGCTCAGCGCCATTGCAGGCAGCAGCAGCAGCAGCAGCCGCCGCTGGGCGCCAACATGCTCCATGCACACAGGGCTGGGGAGAAGAGCTCCTGTGCCCTGCCGCAGCCCCTCCAGCCCTGGTGGCCCCAGCCACTGCAGCATCTCTGCCAGCCCCGGCGGTGGCTTTGGTGAGTCTCCGGCATTTATTTGGGGGGTGTGGGGGAGGCCCTGACAGACAGTGTCTGTTACTTCCAAAGTCCGTTATATTCGGGTTTGTTAAATCAAGGGTTTACTGTAATATTTCCGGCCCTACTGATGTAAAACCTACACCCAGAAGCATGGGTTGGCAGGATCAGCCTCCTGGACAGTACAGGTTGAACCTCTCTAGTCCAGCTCCCTCGGAACCTGACTGGTGCCGAACCAGAGAATTTGCCAGACCACGGGAGGTCAGTATGGTCCAGCAGCATTACCGACACTTCCCCGGCTTACTGAGCTCGTCGAAGATATTCAGGGTAAATTACAGCTCGAGAACAACACGGAACTGTGAGAGCCAGGACTGGTGGCTGTAAACAAACTTCCTGGGACCAGGGGAAACTTGGCCACACCCATTATAAATCGTTGCCGAGCTAAAATTATGCCAGATTATGGATGTGGCTGGACAAGAGAGTGCCGAATTAGCGAGGTTCAACCTGTACTGATGGAATAATTTTGCATTTCAGTGTGAGAGGCACTATCAGTAAGAAATGGAGGAAAAGGAAGAGAGCTTGCAAGTTTATGCCCGTTATTTCTACGAAAACTGTTACCATATGACAACATTTGAGTTTTCTTAAGTAGTGCCCCTGGATGCTAAAATTATGGTTGAGGCCCAAGTAATTATTTTTACAAAGGGGTCTCTGAGCTAAATAAGTAACTCCCTCCACTACCATACTACAGTTATATTTCCTCATAGCTCCAGTTTCTTTAGGCAGACTGAGTACAACTTTAATCTACAGTGTTGTTGTCAATTCTCACAATTTTATTGTGAATCTTGTGAGGTGTATTTCTTAAAGCCCCAGCAACTGGAGTCATGTGAGTACATATGATTTGTTTATTTACTATTTAAATGAAAGCTGAAAAGTCCTAGTCTCCATGCTGGAAAAGGTGAATACCTGAGAAATCAGAATGCAAATAAAAAGAACACAACATTTTGGGGGATTTTTTAAACGATCTTATGACTTTTGAGGACTGGAATGACTGTTTTTGAATGCTTGAGTTTGGCAGTATCACTGAATTTAACTATGGCTGTTTTCCTCCGGACAAAGAGCAAACTGTGCATTCTTCTGTCTTCACAGATTTTTTTTAAACTTCACATGAAGGAAAATAACCAACAAAGAATACATTCTGTTATGCAACTTGGTAGCTGACACTACAGGAAGCCTTGGGGGCTGCTCTGTATTAATTTAAAGCTCTGGAACCCCTGAAAAAGAATGACATCTGTCAGTTACATACCTACACACACTCCTCGGTCTCAACCTGCCAACTGAAATGTCCCCTTTCTTGCCACAAATAAATCAGCCTGCACAAGGGCCGTGAGTGCAATCCTACAAGCAGGAGGCATTCACTTCATCATTTTGAAAGGTCAATAGTTACCACTTATGAGCTGCGTCTACACGTGCATGCTACTTCGAAGTAGCGGCACCAACTTCGAAATAGCGTCCGTCGCGTCTACACGCGTCGGGCGCTATTTCGAAGTTAACTTCGACGTTAGGCGGCGAGACGTCGAAATCGCTAACCTCATGAGGAGATAGGAATAGCGCCCTACTTCGACGTTCAACGTCGAAGTAGGGACCGTGTAGACGATCCGCGTCCCGCAACGTCGAAATTGCTGGGTCCTCCATGGCGGCCATCAGCTGGGGGGTTGAGAGGTGCTCTCTCTCCAGCCCCTGCGGGGCTCTATGGTCACCGTGGGCAGCAGCCCTTAGCCCAGGGCTTCTGGCTGCTTCTGCGGCAGCTGGGGATCTATGCTGCAGGCACAGGGTCTGCAACCAGTTGTCAGCTCTGTGTATCTTGTGTTGTTTAGTGCAACTGTGTCTGGGAGGGGCCCTTTAAGGGAGCGGCTGGCTGTTGAGTCCGCCCTGTGACCCTGTCTGCAGCTGTGCCTGGCATCCCTATTTCGATGTGTGCTACTTTGACGTGTAGACGTTCCCTTGCTGCGCCTATTTCGATGTTGGGCTGAGCAATGTCGAAGTTGAACATCGACGTTGCTGGCCCTGGAGGACGTGTAGACGTTATTAATCGAAATAGACTATTTCGATGTTGGCTGCACGTGTAGACGTAGCCATGGTGTGCACAGATGCATTCAGCCCACTTCATCTGTCTATAGACAGAATCGCCATGGTGAGGCTGCTCAGCCCATGCATTGCCTGCAAAGGCACCTGGGGTTTGCAATAAGCCCTAATTTAGCCTGCACAACATGCTTAAGTTACAAACATGCCTACGAGGTGGGTAAGACAAGCCTCAAAGGCTGTCACCTCCCGGCCCCTTCATGCCTGCTCCAAGCTATTTTTGTTCCTCTTTTCCCCCCAGTTGGCAAAGGAGCAAGAGGCTGTGTGTGCGTGCACAGAAGCTGCACCAGTTTAACTGATTTAAATTAGCCTGTGCAAAAGCCTGGGGGGAGAGGGACTCACATTTTTGCTTCAGCCAAGCTTGCAGCAGTTTAGGGAATTGACTCATAATTGCTGGTTCAAACTAAGATGAAATAAGAGGGGCTTAAACCTAAACAATAGCGTCCACACAGCTTTTTGCACCCTTGCAAATAGCTACACCTGAAGTTAGTCTGATGCAACTTTCTCATTTAGCCAGGCCCCTTGGCAAGCTCTGTTACACTCCTGCTAGTGGTGTACCTTGTGCCAGTTAGATGGGGGTAGCTCCTTCTACAGGGACCATTTGTAACCACCCCCAGGCAGACTCAAACCTGGGACTCCTGGAGCTTCATGCGTGAGCCTCTACAGTTTGAGCTTACAGCCTTAGCCGAGAGGCAGCTGGCTTTTGAGGAGACTCAGTCTAAGTGCCACTCCATGGAACAGTGAACCACACCTTAGGTGTATAGGTTACACAATCACGCTGGACCTCCCAGCCCTGCAGGGAAGGGGCTGTTTCAGACGTGAGGAGCTGAGCTCAGAACCAAATGAAACTCCCCATTTTGCAGTAGTTGCCCCCAACTATACATTTGTCTTAGGGTGAAAGAGGGCGGCAGGGTGCCAGGTTTGCGACCACGTGTGATTAAACAGCCCTGAATTAGCATTCAGATGCACTCGCCAGTGCTAAAGAATCGGCTGCACTGCTCCAGATGGAACACGCAAAATGCTCACGTGGGCACCTGCTAACACGAGACGCTAATCTTTGTACGTTCCTATACGGGATGTCATCGTCTCTTCCGTCTTCTGCTGCTTTCATCTACTTCCTGCTGTTCTGCACAGCTCAGGGTCACTCCAAGCTCTCTGCAATGGTTGTGATTATCTGAAAAGCTGGTTACTCACCCCTCCGCTTGGAAAGAGCAGGAGTACGTCAGCAAGTCACATCAAACGTGACATCTGAACCAGGTTTGTCATCCGCCAGATCAAACGCTCAGCCCGTGGCAGACAAAAGGAAACTGGTGGAATATTTGTGTACATGGGACCTGAGTCCTCTTGCTTCTACCAAAGTCAATGGCAAAAACTGCCATGGACTTCAGCAGCCTCAGGATGTGGCTGAACTGGCTGGGCAGCTGGCTCACAGGAGGCTGGGGTAAGGTGGATGTGGTCAGCTTTTTTTCCCCCCAGTGATTTGCACAAACCTCAGAGCGAGACAAGGAGGGCGCCAGCAAGAGAGAGAGACACTGCCCATGGCAAAGAGCCCCCTCGCCAGCTTCAGCAAAGCAAGATGCAGCCTATGAAAGCAACCCCCCAGGGATAATGCCAAACAATTCACTCTTGCAGATTAAGTTGCTAATGTCTTTGCGCAGTATTACAGGCCTGCCCCTGGACTCTGCTCGGGACCTGGCTACACGGCCCTGTCAGACAAAGGGGTCTCAAAGTGGGCAGGAAAGACCCATTCAAGGCTACTGTTTGTGCACGGGGCCTCTGGCCAGCGCAGAGCTAGCATCAAGGCTCTGCCTGTTTTACTACTAGTCACAAGCAAAAACAGTGCATTGGGGGCATAGCAGAAGCATGGCTAACGTGCGCAGCACTAAAGCTATTTTCTGCTTCCTATCGTTTACTTTACAGCAACCCCAAGGCTGCTCTAACTTACGCTGAAGACCTGCATGGCCTCAGAGTACAAGCAGCACACAGGTGGCTTAAAGCACAGGGATGATGACACTGAGAATCAGACCTCAAGTCACTGCAGCTGCACGTGATGTAGTTTGTTTTGGCAGGATCTGCTCCTCCTTTAATGTTGCCTCCAAGTAATCTCAACCTCTTTTTTCATGCTTGGATACTCATGCAAACATTTGTTCCTGTAATCAGCATGTCTGCTTGGTTCCCTGGTGTTTAGCTTATGGCTCAGAGAGACATGTTTGCACTGAGATAATGGACTGGCTTCCCTGTAGTAAAGTTGTATATCTTCCCGCACAGAATCTCTATTTGTATTATACATGATGACTGCAGGATTTTCCAAATTGGTAAATAAACCTTTTAAGCATTTATTAACTTGCGCCAGGACAATTAACACACAGTCTTCAGCAACTCTAATTGTTTTTGAATCCATAATATGACGTTGACAGCTGCACGAGAATCTTATCGCACTGGACAGTGTCCTTCTAGTGTGATAGAGGCATCATCCCCCGCCCTTTCTTTGGGCGAAAGAAAAGTAGGCGATGTATTATTCAAATGACACTTTTAATTTATGTCTCTGTGTCATGCTTCTTGCACCATTTGTTTTGGACACGTCATCTTTTACTCTGCCACCTCCATGTCTTACTAAAGCACCGTGTAATCTGTTACGAGGAGGAGACAATTCCTGGCTGTGTCCAAATAGGTTTGAAAGCCATTGCAATGAGGAGCCCTCTAACCCTTCTTGCTGTAAATCCCATGACCTGAAAACTTCCTTCTGTTTCATGCAGTGAAGGAGGGGAGGGGAGGCGAGGGGAGCAAGCCCCACCAAAGTTGGCCGTAAGGATGACCCCCTTAACCAGTGGGCACAAGATACCATCCATGTAGCTCAGATTCATTGACCATACTGCTATCTACTGTTTGCATTTTTAAAGCACAGATCAACATGTAATTCGTACAGGGCCATCCTTACCTATGTGTAGAATATGCAGAGGCACAGGACATCTGACAATTTTGGGCACCACCGAGTCTTAATGTCCACACAGCTGCCTCTTCTTATCCCTGTTCTGTGGCTCTGATTCCTCCAGAGAGGATCTAGTTAACTTAGAAGGGAAAAAGCCTCCCAGACCTACAGCAGAACACTGAACTGGTGAAAGAGCCATTCAAGTGGTGACGAAGTCATTTCACAAGCATTTGCCAGTCCCAGGTATATATTGGCAGTTTCTGAATTCACTGTGTTAGTCTACAGGACCACAGATTAAAATTGGTTTTTAAAACACTTCGTTAGTGTGTTGCTGAAGATTATAAAATTATAACTCTAAAAAATCATTGCGTCCCCCACCCCCAGGATACCACCAGGCACCAGTTTAATAGTACTACATAGGGCCCTATCAAACCTAAGGATAGCCCTGGATCCATGCACCCATCAGAAGGATTAGGAAGTCACCATTGCTTTTTGACAGAACAGGAAGTTTCAGCCAGGGGCCCCTGTCCAGCAGCTCTTATCAAGGCAAGGCCTTTGTACAGAGGGGAGTTTAGCATTGCCCACTAGAGGTGGTGAGATCTGGCAGAAAAGTATCACACAGCTAAGGGTCCTCCACAGAGAATGCCCTGTCTCTGCCCCCAAGACCACCCAGCCGGGGTTCTGCCAGCTGCAACCTACTCGTACATCACAACACACGGCGCCGCTAAATGCCAGAGGCTGTCTGGACTGTCCCACTGGACTGCAAGCTGTAGGCAGTAGAGCAGCGACTGGGAGTGCACGAGGAGCTGGAAGGTCTCCTGGTTCTGGCTTCTTGTTTCCACTTGCCAGGCTGCATTTTCGAAAGCCAATGCCGACACACTCGATACTTCCGATATTATCTTCTCCATGCATGGAATTACTGCAGGTGGAGCGAGGAGGTGGACAGCCTCAGGGGTTGGGCCTGCTGCATCCTGCTGCTGGCTTGCTTCCCTGTTAATTCAGCTGCTAGGCAACTAAAAGGTGCAGCCACAGGGATCTGGAACGGCCTGATTAATCACAGCACCCGACCGGCTGCAGGGCCAGGAGCCTGGTTTGCAAGTCTAGCAGCACCAGCAGAGCACTAGCTGCTCAACATGCTCCTAGCCTGCGCCGGCCCCCCGTCCCAGCCCCCCCAACCCTCTGTCCTGGCTTTGAACTCCCCACTATGACCATCATCAGTTACACCTCCTGACTGCAGCTCCATTTAACCCTTTGGCTTCTGACTCTTGGCTGCACTTCAGGGAAGTTGTACCTCATAGGCCCAATGTTTGCTCCAGCCATTAAGCCGGCCTGCCCATAACTCGGTCACCAACAGGTTATGCGATCACACGCGGGAGGCGAGGCCTCCAGGAGTCAGTCTCTGAAAATGTGGTCGCCCTGACGGGAAAGGTTTCGAAAACTCCTGTCCTAGGCCACAGATGTCCCTCCGCTGAACCCAGCAATAACAAAGAACCATGCGACCACGGATGAACACGTGTTACAGGCCCCAGCCCCGTGGCCTGATCAACCCAGCATGAGAGTCGGGGATGGCCACAGCGAGCAAGCGCTGGCTCTTCAGCGCTTCCTGCGTCACCTTCTCCTCTTAGTTCCAGTTCGAGCCCTGAGGCGTCAGCCAAGAGGGTGGCTGTCACATAGGCCTATACGCCCGAGAAGGAGGAGCCCACTATTTTAATACGTAGAAAAAAGAATTAGGGGTTGAGTAGGAATTCCCCCTTGTGCAGACTAGCAGAGACTGGGAGTTGCATTCTTCTGCAACATAGGGCAGGGGGCGAGCGGGGTGACAGTCACCATGGGCCCCACGGCAAGGTGGGAGGGGGACCCGGCTCCATGCCCTCAAACCACAGCACTGCCTCCCGGCCCGAAGTCACAAGGCGCGGTGGAGCAGTGCTCCCAGGACACTTCAAAGGGGCTGAAGCAGCAGCGGTCACAGCCAAAAGTAACAGCAGTCGGAGCGCCAGGCCCCTTTGAAAAGCTGGGCCCCTGCGCACCTGTCCCTTCTCCCCATTGGCTGGCCTGCAGCAGGCACTGGCAGCTGGTTTAAATTCGTGCAAAGGATGGATTCCCTGCAACCTGACATCATCAAATCCTGATTTGAGAATGTCAGTAATCAGCCAGAGGTTAGAGATCTCTTTCAGGAGCGAGACGGGGAAAGGTTCTGTGGCTGCAATCTGCAGGTCAGACTAGATCATCATAACGGTCCTTTTGGGCTTTAACTCCGAGGAACCTATAAAGCTTGAGAACAACAAGAAGTCTTGTGGCACCTTATAGACTAACAGATATTTTGGAGCATCAGCTCTCATGGGCAAAGACCGGCTTCATCAGATGCATGTGATGAAGCCGGTCTTTGCCCACGAAAGCTGATGCTCCAAAATATCTGTTAGTCTACAAGGTGCCACAAGACTTCTTGTTGTTCTCGAAGCTGCAGACCAACACGGCTACCTCTCTGATACCTGTCGTTGTATAAAGCTTGAGGCATTCTGCAAACAGCTTTGGTGTGGTCAGGTTACACAGAGTACTAAGCAACAGTGTGGCACAAGGCACTTCTGTAGCTCAGAGGTGGGCAAAGTGGGGGGGCAGAGGATTTGAAATTTCCTAAGGGCGGCGGGGGGGGGCAGGAGCAGCACAATTGGCTGCTGGGTCTCAGGCTCATCCATCTCATTGAAAATGTTGAGCTACGTTACTGGTTTTACGTCCACGTGTTCACGCCGATTGCAAGTTTTTCTGTGCTACCCACTTATTTTCTTATGCAGGTCAAAAGGGGTTTTATTCCCCTATGAACATCCCCAAAATTTGCATTGGTTTGGATTATATTAGACAGGTTGGGGGTGGGAGGCGCAGTTAACTGCACGGACGAAAAGTGGGGCCCAACGTGAAAAAAAGTTTCCTCACCTCTGCCGTAGATAGTTATGGATTTTGTTTTAAATTTACAGCCCCAGGGAACAGGCCCTGTTCTCCCCACCTGCCCTCATAACAAACACAAGCTTGATGACATGATCCAGTAGTTTCTAAGAATGTGGTGGTAACTGCACGAGCCAAAGAAATGGACTTAGAAAGAAACTAGCAAACAAGCCGTGAAGCTGCAGAGAACTGCACCCACCAAGTTGGGAATGATTTTCAAACTTGGTCCACATAGTAGCAGAGAGAAAGCCGTGCTAGTCTATCGTCTATCAGAACAAAAAAGCAGTCCCATAGCACTTTAAAGACTAACAAAATAATTTATTAAGTGAGCTTTCGTGGGACAGACCCGCTTCTTCAGACCATAGGCTATAGAGACCATATTGATTAGACAGTTCCAAGTGGACGGTGGCGCATCCACATGTGTTTTCCTTCGATAGAGTGGATCGAAAGGAGGCCCTGTTCCCAACACAGGAGTGAAGGCATGCTTTTGAAAGCTGTGCCACATTCCTCTGATTTTCTTTTGAAAGAGTGGACACTTCATGCGCTCTTTTGAAAGAGGGGTAGATATTTCGAAATCATTGGCTAGTGTAGACACAGCTCTCGAGTGTCTTGGAGTCTGTTCTGGTCTGGCTATGGTCTGAAGAAGTGGGTCTGTCCCACAAGGGCTCACCTCATAAATTATTTGGTTAGTCTTTAAAGTGCTCCTGGACTGCTTTTTTGTTTTGGTCCACGTTGGGGTAGGAACACACAGAAAGCAGGAATAAAGCGTGGCACGGCAGGTGTCTCCTACAGGCTGCAGCAGGGAACCCAGCCACCCACGGAGGGAATGAATACGAAGACTATCAAGGGTAAAAGCCTGAAAGTAGGCTCTTAAATCCATATTTAGCCTACTGAAATCAGTGAGCTGATTTTCAGAAGCACTCAGCACTGATCACAACAGCACCTTGAACTGCTCTCAGGAACAATTTGGAAGCCAGTGCAGCCTCAAGGGCAGAATGGCAACCATGATATCCCAGGCATGTGACCCTCTTGCAGTGGTGTCCCATCAAAATTTAAGGATCGCCACCGTCCCCTCATCCCCCAGAGCCAGGCACCACCCACAACTCCACCTGCAGAAACTGCCGGTGACTCCCCAGAGCCACTGACGTGGTTGGAAACGTGGTTGGATCTGTGGTGGGCGCAGCCACCAGGGACACAGGACCATGTGGCTCCAGGCCGGGGCTGCAGGAGAAGCCACTGTTACAGCTGCTGCCACATGGTGGGGCACATGCGTGGAGCGGGTGGAGGGCGCTCGACTTTGCCGAACACCACATGCAGCGAATGGAAAGCCTATTGGACGCTGTGCGTCTACAGCCCTGCAAATCTGCAGGTGTCCTCTTTATAGCTACAGCTGTGGATGCGAATATAAATTTGGTATCTACAACCCTGCAAATTCGCAGACATCAGCTTTATATCCGCAGCTCTCTGCAGCTGCGGGTGTGAATATCTGTGGATCATTTTTGCAGACATGGGTGTGGATGCCAACGTTGTGTTCGTGCAGGTCTCCGTGAATCTCCACCAGCTAAACTTGGCGCTGAAATCTGCACTTGTTGAATCTTCCAAATTGGCTACAGGTCAGACCCCCCCCGGAGCAGGCTGGGGTGCTGCTGAGAGAATGAAAACTGACTCCCACCACTTTCCAAACAGTGAACTAAAAAGAGTGGAGAAAGAGCTGGAAATCGGAAGGCAGAGCACGTAGCCAGGGAATGTCTTGGCAGGACCATGCAAGATATTTAAACGACTGTAAAATCCAGGCAGTGGTGGGAGGTTATTTAGGGAGATCGCAGGGAGAATTATGCAAGCGTCTCAGGTGCAGCAAATATGGATGCTGCTGTAATGATGTTGGCACCAAGGCTGCTGTTCAATGAACAGTCCTAGTACACAGTAATAACTAGACTGGCAACAAGTGCTCCTCTTAGTCAAGTCCTGATTGTGGAAGAAGGCCCAGTCAGTCAGTAGCAGGGAAGGCCGTAACCTGCAGCATCACAACAGGTGGTTCCTTCCTGCTATTGCCATCCACAACTTCCTTGCCCATCATTTTCCTCACAGCTTCTTGCATGGACCCACCGGCGTACACTGCAGGTCAGGATGTAACTGTTACCTCAGCATCTTCCCTGACCTGCTCTGCATCCTTGTCACACTTTCCATTGGACAATGAAAGGCAGGTGCTGGAGGGAGAGCAGGAAGTGCCTGCTTCAGACAATATGCAGCAATTTGTTCTTAACAGACAGTGGGGCTGACAGCCACACCAGGCCCCTGGACACAGCAGAGAGGGTCCGCTCCATGCCCTCCCCCCGAATTTCCTGTGGGGCTTGGGCAAAATGGGGCAGGGCTAGGGGCAACCAGCACTAAGCATTGTCCGGATGACAGCACTCCCACCCACGGCACGTCAGGAGCAATTTGTCCCCTTCCCACCCTTTGGTGGGCCTAGTAGATAACTGAGAGCAAAACTCAGGGAAGGGAAAGGTTTCCCTCCACAGATCACATGAGAATCCTAATGATTGTGCCAACAAATATTTCCCTCTTCTCAGGTTCTGAAACAGTCACACCTCTGGCTTTTCAGTGCTTATTTCTCAACCCTTTTTAGTATCGGGCTTGCCAGAGAAGGTCTGGAAAAAGGCCTTCTGGGTCAGATCTTCTACTGCACATATGGGTACCAGGTATCAACCATCCTGCATCCTTTCCCTGGCCGGTGGTGACAAGCTCAACACACAATTCTATTCATATCTACGATTTCAACAAGGACCTCTAAAAAATGTTTGTTTCCCTTGTTTGCTTGACAGCACAGTGCATCTGGGGAGTGTCTCTGTTTTCCTGATGGTTAAGGCTGCACATCTGTCATGATGGTCATGGATTCAGGGACTTTCTGGAACCTCCATGACTTCTGCTGTCCTTCCTCCATCCTGAGGCCTAATGGTGCCCAGGGCAGCCCCCTTCCCTGGAGCATCCATGGTGCTCTTAGAGCAGTGGTAGGCAGCTTGTGGCCTACACGTGGCCCATTGGGGTTCTACCGTTGCCCGTGCGCAGGGTTGCCAGCTTCCGCTGTTTTCAGTCCACGCCGTTTTTGTCCCTACCAGCACTACTAAAATGATACGCACATGAAGCAAGAGCATGTGATGTGAGGTGCCTGCTGACTGCATGAGCCATGCACATCCCATCAAAGCACTGCTATGGTTCAACCCACACCCCTTGGAAATTCCAGGTATGCAAGGGCAGATAACAAAGCTACTCCATCCTGGGAGACTGTCCAGGTTACAACAGTCTTGCATCCCAGTAAGATAAAGGAGGGCCACTCATGGGGCCCACTCACTAACCTAGATTGCCCATCCCTGTTCTAGATTGTCCCCTCCAGAACAGCCAAGACTTTGGCATGACTGTCCCTCGGGGGGGTGGGGGGTGAGGCTGGGACAACCTCCCCTTCCCACAAAGGCTGCCTCTGCTCCACCCCCACCCTGCCCCTTCCCTTCACCCCTGCCTCTTCCTGCCCCCGTTCCGCCACGAGCCCCCCGTGCGACCCAGGTTGTGCAGGCCATGAAGCATGGAGCCTGGGAAAACTGCCAGAACCCTTCAGTGGATGGGCCGATTTTGAGCGAAGGGATATACGTACATATCACAGACAGGATTTTTTGGTTTACTGCTCATGGCCTGTCCCATGACTTTTACTAAAAACACTCGTGACCGCATCTGAGGAAGTACAACCGGCTATCAGTAAGGCTCTCTCACAACAACACTGGGACAGATATTGCAACCAGCTTACAGTACCTTTGGGGAAATATATTGTATGAAGGTCATAAATGGTTTATGTATCACGGCTGGCCATGGACTGTAACAGTGCGAAGGACAGGTAGAGCTGCTTTTAGCTTCCCCAGGAAAGCAATGGTGGGTGATTAAGGTGAATCCTGCAGGTTGTACATGCCTCCAAAGAGGTATCTGCCCCGGGGAAACTTGCACAGACTGGTCCAAACTGGGTTTTCCAGAGATCAGCCAAAGAGAGGGCTTGTAACATAAAAGGGCTGCACTTACACCCACCCAAGGCCTTTTTCCTGATCCGGCAAAACAGACAGCACCTCTGGTTAAAGGCACACGCCAAACCATCCCAAACCGTCAGGAAGATCCAAGCAGACTCGAGTTCCGTAGGAGCCCTCTGGTAAGCACATTGCAGGCACCTAGGCACTGATTGTTTTACTGTGTGTTCTCTGTGATGCTTTTACCTGAAGAACACAGTAAGAGCCGTGTCAGCAGCAAAAAGTTACCACAATGCACTGTTCCTAGCGCCCGGAGAGAAAGCGAAGCAGACCCAGGTTGTTGGGTAGTCTGGCTTGCAGGGCCAACCCTATGTGGGGGGCAACTGCCCAGGGCACAGGGGTTGGGGGAGCACCAGGATCCAGAGGCCACAGAAGGGCTGTGTTCAGCCGGCAGGCAGAGGGAGGGGACTCAGGGGCTGCAAGGTGGGAGTGAGATGCTCGTACGTCCCTGCTCCTCTTGCCGAGCAGCATGACGCCTGCAGCACCCAGTTCCACTCCCCCTGCTGCTGCTGCTGCTGCTGCTGCTCTCTGAGGGGCTCCCACGGCTCAGAGAGCCAAAGAACGTTTGCCCGGAGTGCCATTTTGCCTAAGGCCATCCCCAGTGGGGTGCTGGGGATCCTGCAGTGCAATCCAGGGGGCTGTGCAGCCTTAAACCCTCCTGGTTTGGAAGGAGAGCCATGAGTCTCCACCCAAGGAAAGTGACGCCAGGGAGCTAGAAACCTCAAGTGGGAGCCTCTGAGGGACCACAGGGAGGGAATACGGGCGCCCCAAGCTTTGGCAGACTTCACTCGCTCATGCACTGTTCTAGGAAGCATACACTGTGCTCACAGATACCTTTCCCCTAAGCCCTGCAAGCCTGTATTGTACCAGCAACAGGAGCAGTGGAGAAGAGGAAGCCCTTATAAAATGGTTTTGTGAGAGTTCTAAATCCCACCTCCCAATGCTCTTTAAAGGGATTTGCATTTCCCAAAAGGAGCCCGTTTTTCAAAACTCCAAGCTGACAGTGTTCCTCTAACAGATACCAAACCTCGGGGCCCTGAAATCATCAGATTCCACCCCAGGTTATTCATACATTCCTGGTGTGGCTCATGAGTCATCAGTACTGCCAGCGGTGACAAATTCTCTACCTCCTTTGCGGAGAAAGCTCACCTGCATCAGAGATGGCTTCTCGGGAAAGCAGGAATCACGTATGAGCCACCGGCCCAATAATGTAAACATCTCTCTTTGAATTCAGCCCCCTCACAACAGGAAGTCCTAAAAGCAGCACAGGGAAAAAGAGGCCACCCCTCTATGTCCTTCTTGAGCCAGAAGACAGTAGCTAGAGGCCTGCTCTACTGAGATTGGCAGTGCCCCTTAGAGGAGGAAAATAACCTCCCCCCCAGCCAACCCATGCCAGTACACCCCTCCTCGCCCAGTGTCTAGCCCCACATTCCTGAACAAGCTAACGGAGCAACTCACCAAGGCTCCCCCCCCCAGCTCCATCTGATCACAGCCAGTGTTCAGCATTTCTCCCAATCAGTGCAAGGCATGGAGCTGAGCTGGCATCAATGACATGGGGTTTTCTCCTCCGCCCATGGGTATATCCGTACTCTTATTGCTAGGCCTCTCTCTGCTATGCAATCCCCACAGTCCAGCCTGAAGGACGTGGACAGGGTTGGCAAGATCAGACTAGGATGGCTTCATTCTCCTGGAATGGTCAATTTTAGGTGAGCCGCTCCAGCATGCGGGAGAAAGAGGTGAACGCTTAGGTGACAGATCTGGAATTCCTTCCCAGAACTCATCCCAATAGCTGGGCGCCTTCGTACCAGCAGAGAAAAATGTACACCCCCCGCCCACTTACTTAGCCCTGCCTCAGCACCGTAACACTCCACCCAAAAATACATCACAACAAAAACTACTAAATTCCACCCCATGACAGCCAGCAGAGTCTCTCCTTTGGTGTGCACGTTCAGTTCATTGCTTCGGGAAGTGTTCAGCCTGGTATTGGAGAGGCATTATGTGCAAAACAAGAGAGAGAAGGAAACAACTGACTTTAACTCAGTGTTTCTCAACCTTTTTTTAATAAAGCGCCCCTTTCTTAAAAAGAAAATTATAAGCACCCCCCAGATTTCTCTCTCACTGCCCCTCAGGGTAGACATACCACTGGGTGTGAAACATCGTTCTGAAGTAGTCTTGAAACAAGGGCCATTCAACCTCATCTAGACATGTTGCAGGAGTCAGATTTGTTTTGTTTACCACCAGGTTACACCTCACTTAAACTACTTACTTACAAAAACCATGAATAAATATTACAGAAAACTACTACTGAAAACTTGCTGACGTTCTACCATCTTATTGTCAAATAAATGAATTGGAATAGAAATACTGTATTTACATTTCAGCGTAAGGCATAGGAAGCAATAGAAACAAGTCATTGTCTAAATGAACTTGTAGAGTGAACTAACTTTACTAATGCCTTTTATGTAGCCTGTTGTAAAACTAGGCAAATATCTAGATGAGCTGATGTACCCTCTGAAAGACCTCGGTGTACCCCCAAAGGGACATGTACCCCTGGTTGAGAAACATTGCTTTAACTTACAAAGTCAGAAAGCACTGCAAAAAGAAAAGCTAGAGGGATGAGGTGGCAGCACTGGAGAAAGATTATACTGACTCCACACAGGAGAAACATACCAACAATTAGCCTAATACATTGGGGGCGTCATTTTGGACTTAAGGGGAGAATAAAGGTTTCTCTAGTCAGGCACTCTTTGGATAAATGTAGCAAACATCTGAGCTGCTGAACAACAGAAGATCAGAAAACGCTTAAAGTGATAAGCGAGGCCCTGAAAGAACAAAGAACTTTGATCGTGGAGAGTTTTAATCTAATGGCAATAACAACTGCACAAAAGCAATTAACGATGGTTCTCTTGCGTACTTAGCTAAACAGTTCCTTTGGTCAAAGGCCACCCTGGAGCCCTTTCCAGGAACGGGAAGAGTATGATAAAGACGGTTGCAGATAGAAATCGCATGCTGCAGCGAGGCGCAACCTAAGCTAGTGAGTGGGCTGCATGAGCGTCCCTCCTTCCTCTCAGTGGGCTGCAAGACTGTCGTAACCAAGACAGGCTCCCGGGATAGGGTAGTTTTGCTAACAACGCTTGTGTACCTAGAATTTGCAGGGTGTGCCGATGGAACTATTGCAGTGCTGATTGGATGCAGAGGGAGCCCATACCTCTCAGTCAATATTGTGTGCAACCAGCACGTGTCTTCTTACCTATGTCTGTGCTTTACATCAGTATCGCTTTTTGTACTGCTGGCAGGAAAAACCCATGCAGAAGAAAACCAGCAGAATTTGGCACCCCTGTGAACGGGCAAGCCCTTGGGTCACAGGTAGCCCAATGCTGACCTACTGTCTAATCTGCACAATGTATTTAAACCCAAGATATTCAGTTCCAACTATCTGGGAGACACACAAGGTTTTGGTTGTTTCTCATTGTCCCCTCTGTCCGGTGCAGCAAGATTACTGTCAGAAAAGCGAACACGCTGCACGGCTTTATTTTAATCGCTTGTGCTTTTTCCAGGGATGCGCTGTTCCCTCTCCTCTTGCTTTGAGAGAGGGACTTTTAAAACTGCAGCTAAAACAAACGACGCCCCTTGCCCACCAAGGAAAGTGGAAGGATTCGTTTTTAAGATGGCCAGCATTTACGTCCTTAACCTGGAGCAACAAGCCCCACATGATGTTCTCTTTGCTCCACTAACCACTGTGCATCCCCAAAGATTCTGGGCTAGAAAGCTGCCTCATAATTTATTTAATACATGAAGCACAGCTTGCTCTTTGGTAGTTAGAGTGGCTCAGCTGTGCTGTAGCTGCTGTGACTCAGAATATGAAAAGAAACGAACAGTGAATGAAACAGCAAGGCTGTGTTCTGCAGTCACTTTTCTGACATAATCAGCTGTTGAGATTACAGCATGTCCATTAGGCAACAGGGCACTGCTTATGTTTTCATATTACATGGTCCTTGCTCTTTTGCCATCTGGGCTCTGTAATTTTTGGAGCCTGCTGATGTGTAGGGGACAGGAATGAGGCTCAAAGGATCTCATAATTTCTAAATATTAAGCAATCAGACAAAGGTCGGCATTTTCAGGAAGGGTCCCGTAGTACCGAAAGCACGAAATTCCAGCTGCAACTACGTCAGACCTGGAACGCAAGCCACACATCCCCTTCACCAGCTCTTTTTAGAGAAGCGATAACTTAACAAAACCCATCTGTACACATCACCACCACTCTGACTCCATAGGGTTTCCCACGCACGAGTACTTGGCAGAGACATATGTTTAGACTACAGCACCTCCTGAAACTACTTTGGTGCCAGCTAAATGGAGAGGTTGAAAGCACCAAGCACATGCATGCTCAGAAACATGATCATCTTGTGAAGAAAAGCAAATTAAAAAAATATACGACACGTGTAGGTCATTTAAGATGGACTTGATCCAGGGGATAGGTCCATGTGTCATGAATCTGGATGGCTGCCAGTATGCTGACACACCGCCAAGGAACTACATCTTTTTGTGCCTCAGTTTACCTCCTCTACAAGGTAGTGATGACACTCGCCTTTGTTCAAGTGCTTCAAAATCTTCAGCTGAAGAGCACCAATTATTATTTCATAACCAGACAGCTACATCCATTAGTGCAGTGTGACATTCGTGATGCCCAGTAACGTGGCTGTCCCATCCCACAGCTAGTCTTTATTCAGGGATTTAAAAGCAGGTACTTCCTTCTAACCTCCACTGCGAGCTGCCTGGCGATTTAGGGAGCGTGTCTAAGTGCAGCTTATGAATTCTAGGTACTAGTGTGACCTCCTGATGTGTCTGTGTCAGATGGCAAACTCTGTTTTGATTATAAGGATGGTCTTTGCCTCCATTATTGAGCTAAAATCCATAGAATCACAGAATCCTAGGGCTGGAAGGGACCTCAGGAGGTCATCTAGTCCAGCCCCCTGCTTCAAGCAGGATCAACCCCCACTAAGTCATCCCAGCCAGGACCTTGTCAAGCTGGGACTTAAAAACCCCAAGGGATGAAGAATCCACCACCTCTCCAGGCAATGCATTCCAGTGCTTCACCATCCTCCTGGGCTACCTCAACACTAGCCCAAATCTTCGAAATGGCCATGCAAATGGCCATTTCGGAGATTACTAATGAGGCGCTGAAATACATATTCAGCTCCTCATTAGCATGCCGGCAGCTGCTGCACTTCGAAATTGCCACTTTTCGCTGCCACGTGGCTCGTCCAGACGCAGGTCCTTTTTGAAAGGACCCCGCCAACTTCAAAATCCCCTCATTCCTATCTGCTCACAGGAGTAAGGGGATTTCGAAGTTCCCTGGGTCCTTTCAAAAAGGACCCCTGTCTAGATGAGCCATGTGGCAGCGAAAAGCAGCAATTTCGAAGTGCAGCGGCTGCTGGCATGCTAATGAGGCACTGAATATGTGTTTCAGCGCCTCATTAGTAATCTTCGAAATGGCCATTTGTGTGGCCACTTCAAAGATTTGAGCTAGTGTAGACACGGCCCTGGTGAAGTAGTTTTTCCTAATATCCAACCTACACATCTCCCTTTTCAACTTCAGACCATTGCTCCTTGTTCTGCCATCTGACACCACTGAGAACAGTTTCTCACCCTCCTTTTTAGAGATCCCCTTCAGGAAGTTGAAGGCTGCTATTAAATCACCCCTAAGTCTTCTCTTCTGTAAACTAAACAAGCCCAAATCCCTCAGCCTCTCCTCACACGTCTTGTGCTCCAGCCCCTTAATCATTTTGTTGCCCTTCGCTGAACCTGCTCCAGCAAATCCACATCCTTTTTAACACTGGGGGGCCCAAAACTGGACACAATATTCCAGATGTGGCCTCATCAGTGCCAAACAAAGGCAGTTACTAGAGTGAAAAATGCAGAAATTCTTGCACCCAGCACAGGGTCAGCAATATGAGAGCATTAAACTTTGACAGTTTTCCATTCAGTGCTGTGGGACAAAGAGGTGGCTAGATCCAGGGAGAGTACCCTGCTCAGAAAGTTTGGCATGCACAGCGCTGGCCAATGCTCAAGCCATGCTGACAAATTTAGTAGTAACTGGCAGAGCCTCTGAAAACTCCGCCTCTCAGATGGCTGCTGTGTGTGTCAAGAAAGAGAGGCAAGGATTTGTGTTGCATCCCAGAAAGCCAGCAAGCGGATCAGCTGTGAAAGTGGTTGGTGAGACGCTCCCCTGTGAAATCCAAACAGAGTGATCCCCGCAATACATGAGCTGAATGCACGCAAGCCATTTTGTCCTGCCTTAAATTCAATTACAGTCTAAGATAATTACTAGCTTCCCTCCATGGGCTTGAGCAACGTGTGCTGGTCATGAGGAATGGAGGGGGCCATTTTTGAAAAAGCAAAATCTGTGGATTCCTTGCACGAATTCCACTCTGAGATTTTTATGCCATGCGAATGACCTGAAGTTCTAACAGCCCATTAAGTCTGAGCCTGGTCTAACTGGCTCTGGGAATTAGTTCAGCCCCATCGTTAAGTACAGCACTGCAGCTGGAGTGACCCCAGCCTCTTAAATCCTAGACAAAACGCTGGCTGGGGGAAGTCTGTAAGAATCTGTTGGCGTTACCCTCAGTGAACTAATATTTAAGGACATATTACCGTAATGCACAGGACCTCGTCCACTCTATAGTATTAGCTAACATAGGCATGATCAGATAACACTTTAAACAGCCTACTTGCTAAATGCACAGGTAATCCCTGCTCTTCCACATAGGAAATACTGTAACTTTTAAATTGTATGCATAAATTTGTTTCCTCTGTTCCTGAAGGTTAAAACATGTCTCCAGCTGCAGCTGTACATGTACTGTACTGTGCAAACAGATTACGAAGTCCCTCCTATCATTTCCGTATGAAATCAGTGAGGGTAACAACCTTACGAGAGAGCAGAACAAGAAAACGTGACACTTAAGGCTGCTAACAGAGATAATCTGATTCTAGGAACTACATGCAAAGGGGTTCGGCTTTTCCCTGTTTGTTCCAATACAGAATTCAAAACTAACCCTCCAGCAACCCCATCCAAGCCACTGGTGAAAAGTGCTAGACAGGCAAGAGGGGCAAGACATTGTGCGAGCTTCTCTAATCATCCTGCCTTTCGAGGGCACCTCTGTCCTAGCCTAGAGGGACTGTCCGACTTTACACGTGACACGACCAGAGAGCAAGGATGGCCCAATGAGTAGGCAGCTAGCCACAAACTTAGGAGACTTGGGTTTACTCCTTGCTGGGCTCTTGGGCACTTTGACCTCAGTGGATCTTGGCCTCTGGGACTTGATGAGCAGAGAGGGTCCCGGAGCCTCGGCTGCAGCCCAATACCGAATGTCTACATTGCACGTAAACAGCCCCATAGCCCGAGCCCTGTACCTCTGAGTCAGCTGACATGGGCCAGCTGTAGTGTTTAATTGCAGTGTAGACGTAAGCCCAGACAAGGCCTGGGCAGCAATTTAATCTGGGCTGAAGGAGCTCTGTTTTCCCCAACGATTAACGGAGGTGCCCCTGCTCTGCCCTTATCTGACACCTGCCCCCAGAGGGCCACAGGCTGCTGTTGCTATGGCCCCTTTACAAGCTACAGGAAGCACCGCCCAGTCTCCCCAGTGTTCCTGGGATGTGGCTCTCCACGACCTCGCAGCGGCAACCAAGGAACGTCAGCTGACTCAGGCGCCACATGTCTGAGTTCTACTGCATCAGGTCCTTGCAAGGGGAATCATAAACACCCCACTGAGGTACCACAGGGCTGTGAAGTGTTCGGATGCTCAGGTCACAGAGAGAAGTCCGGGGAGATTTACAAAGGTTGATGTAGCACCGGCACTGATCTATCATCGGCTCCTTCAAATGTACCAGCCTTCATGTCCATTTTATCAGGGGTCTTTGCGACGTGGACGCTTGTCCACAGAGACAGAGGCCAGCACCTCACTTAATAATGCTCTGCAGCCAGATGGAAGGAGTCCTGGAAAGGTAGGCAACTCCAGGGTTACTCGTTACAGCACTGAAACACACAAAGTGTACTGTGCATTTTCCAAACACCAAGGAGCCTGCAGCCTTGGAGCGTTGGTGCTTCATTTCTTCTTTCTTTTTCAAAGATCTGGATAAACTAAGAAGTTCAACAACTTGTCAAGGATCAAACAGCATGTCAGTGGTAGGGAAGAGAACACAGTTCTCTTCCCATCCAATTTGCTGCGCCGTCTCAACATCACACAATTACATGGGTTAGTAAGTTGCACTTGATTCCAACTGGTGACTAAAAGGCAAAGAGCTCTGTAGTGCTAAATGCCTGTGCCAGTGACACTTTTCCCAAAGTACCAGCATCTAATGTGGTATGAAATGATTCCTTGCAGCCTTGCACAGGTGGGTTGTTTCCTATTAGGCATCTAACCTCACCCAAAGTCATCAGGTGTCTCCAGTTAAGCATTTCAATACCAGGCAGAATGTGTTAAAATTCTTCAGCCTTAAGACTCCATGTGATAGGAGATTATCAAGTCTTTTCATTGGAGGCAGCTGAGAGATAAAAGGGAGCTAAACATGCCTCGACAGTCCCACTAGGACAGGAAGCGTTACACTGGCACATCCCCTGCATATCATGGTTTATTCAGACAGCTGCAGTAACAGATGCACAGTGAGAAGTTACTTCAGATTGAAATACACACAGAGCCATGACGATCTGGCTGTAAAGTGGGTGGGCCCCACATTCCATTCCACTGCCTTTTGATGCTGCTCCAGTGGCAGGGGATCAAATCAAATTGGGCTCAGCCCAAGCCACCTCTCCCGACGAGGCCACTTTGGAGCCAGCACTATGCAGTGGATAAACTTCGCCTCCCCCCCCCACACACAGGGACATATCCCCAATTCTGCCATTTCAAATCTAGCTCAGGCTGCTGGTCCCTAAGAGTGGATACACCCTAAGGGCCATGTGAAGCATGTTGGTGATTTCAACCAGCAGCATCTGGCTGTCTGGCATCTAAATCACAGAGCCAGAGGCACCTTTGTGGATTGGGGAGTCTCTGCAGAAAGATCCAGCTGGTTTGTTCGGAGCAGGGCTAACAAAGGTCTTGCCAGGTCAGGATTGGGGCAGCACGGGAAAATTTCTTCCATCTGTGCCAAAGCCACTCCTGCTCTGCACCTGGAAGACTTTACTCTCCAAACACCAGCAATCCCGCGCCTTTGGCCAGCATCCAGCCTGTGAAACGCAGCAATACAGAAAATGAAGCTTACAAGGAACCGATGCATAAAGGTCTTTTTCTTTCAAATCTGCAAGTCCCCAAGCATGATCAGCTCGGTGGAAAGACATAAGAACTCTATTTATCTTACAGGGTATAGGGTTAGGGCCCCTTTCACAAACATCTGAACACCATCAGTAATGTATTTACCCTCATGAGCCCCCAGGAAAGGCTGGGTGGGACCTGTAGCCCAATTGTACAAACAGGGAAGTGAGACCCAAAAGCCCAGTTCCTAGGCTAGCAGCCACACAGCTGGGCCATCCTTTTCCTGTGTAGATCAGGGATACAAAGCAGCAAAATGTGAACGTCCACCATGGGGAGTTAAAAAAGGCCCCCTTGAAATATATCTGGTTTTCCTCTCTATTCCCCACCCTTCCCGCCTTGGAAGTAGAAACGCTTGCGCCCTCCTTTGATTTTATTTTTGCCTGAGGGTTTGTCTACACCTAGCAGGTCAAAGGGTCGATTTCGCGTGTCCAGTAAAGACACACAAAATCGATCTCGCTGGGGTGTGCAAATCGACCCCCTGTACTCTGGCTCTCATGAGGAGTAAAGGAGAAATGCTCCCGTCAACATCCCTCAGTGAGGACGGCTCTTACAGGCACCTGCAGATGGATACATCGAGTCTAACTACGCAATTGCCGTAGCTAGAATTGTGTATCTACAGTCAACTGTAAGATCTAGCGTAAACCAAGTCTGAGTTGCAGCTCCAAAGGAGCTAGATGAGGCTCCTGAACGGGGCTGGTTTGGCACAGTAGGCAAATGGCTTTTCAAAGGGAGGTGGGGCATGACAGAGCCAGCTCCTCTTCCATGGTTTCCAGAGTCACCAAGCCCAGATCCCTGCTTTAACCTGTAGTGACAGAAGAGGCTCCTTACCAAAGGCTCCGTATAAAGTTAAGCAGCAGGATGACAGCGCCCAGGCAGTAACATGCAGTATACGGAGAGCCACAGACTCTGCTCAGAACTCGGGTTTTGTGTTCCCATCTTGCTACCTAAACAGACAAAAAAAAAAGGGTGGTTGAAACCGTGAGATGCAGGCAGCTGCTATTTATTTTAGTGCTGACCGTGCTACCCTGTAACAGACACAGCCTTTTATAGGAACTAAGAAGGGCCAGACTCCCCACGATCACTGATTAGAAAGGAGCAGAAGGTACTGAACTGACTTGGCACAAAGGGAACACATTAGCGAACACCCCTAAGTTCTGCAGCTCTTGCTGGAGCTACCTTAAATGTACATTTTTCAGGTTAGAAGCTCAAGGACTGGTTCACAGAGAAGCTAGGAATGAAGACTCTACATTAGCCAGGACTGTTGCTACTGTGTAGAGAAGGGAGAATGTTAAGGTGGCATTTTTTTTTTCTGCTGCTGAATTTCTTCTCCATGTTTATACCAGTCCTGCCATACTTTCCCAGTTCTTTTGCCCTGGATCAAATAAGACATGGCCCAATTTACTGCAATTTCTTGCCTGCACCCATACTTTATTTTGGCTTTTGAAGTCATTCAAAGATACCAATGTCAAGCCTCAAGCTAAAACACTTGTCACTAGAGGAAAGAAACCATGTTGAGTGACCGAATTAGGTCACATGAAGTAAGCCCTGTGATGTAACTGGATTTGCACAATAAGTATTTCTGCAACCACTGTATTCCCTATGTAGCAAATCTTGTGCCAAGTGGGCAAATTGAGGTGTCTATTCAAAGCTGGTAATTCACTCGATCTGTTTATGCTACTTGTATCTCTGCACCATCTTTGTACATAAAGTTAGAGGTATTGGCTCTACACCTGTATTAGAAATGTTTTAGAAATCATAGAACACTAGAACTGGAAGGGACCTCAAGAGGTCATCAAGTCCAGTTTCCTGCCCTCTTGGCAGGACCAAAACACCATCTAGACCATCCCCGATAGGTGTCTAACCTGCTCTTAAATATCTCCAGCGATGGAGATTCCACAAACTCCCTAAGTAACTTATTCCAGTGTTTAACCACCCTGACAATTAAGAAGTTTTTCCTAATGTCTAATCTAAACCTCCCTTGCTGCAGTTTAAACCTTTTTACTAAATTTGAAAAAAATAGCTCTTCTTGCTCTTTTGGGTTGCTGCCCCTGGCCTCTGGGAAAAGGCTGACATAATTGGAGACATTTAGCCCAGAGAAGGCTGAGGGGAGACATGATAACAGTCTCCAAATAGGACGGTGACCAAGTGTTTCTTGTGTTCAAAGGTGGAACAAGAGTGAGTCATCTTAGCTGGCAGCTAGGGAGCTTGAGGTTGGATATTAGGAAAAACTCTCTCATAAATATCAGACAGGTAGCCAAGTTAGTCTGTATCTTCAAAAACAACAAGAAGTCCTGTGGCACCTTATAAACTAACAGATATTTTGGAGCATCAGCTTTTGTGGCCAAAGACCCGCACCTGATGAAGCGGGTCTTTGCCCATGAAAACTTATGCTCCAAAACATCTGTTAGTCTATAAGGTGGCTCATTGTAAGGATAGCTAAGCATTAGAACAGGTTACGGGGGAAGCTGTGGAATACCCATCATTGGAGGCTTTTCAGAACAGGTTAGACAAACTCGTCAGAGATATTCTAGGTATATTTAGTGTTTGTTGACACTTAAAATCACTCAGCAAGACAGCTGCAACACTGTCGTACTTCAATGTGGACACTCACCATGACATCAGAATGGGTTCTCCCAGCAGAATCCACCCCACAGTAGACAGCACCTAGGGCAACAGAAGAATTCTTCCATTGCCCTGGCACTGTCTACAGCCCACAGGCTGAAAGATGTAGTTGTGCTGATACAAGTTTTCAGTGTAGACCGGCCCTCAGTCTTGACGTTAAACATGGGGATGGACTAAAAATGACCGCTTGCCCCCAGATGACCCTCCCAACCATACAATGTCTAGGATTCTGTCCCTCCAGAACAAAAATGCAGTCCAATAGCACTTTAAAGGCTAACAAAATAACTTATTAGGTGAGCTTTCTTTAAGGCATGTTTCTTTAAGGCATGATTCTGTAGTCATCAGGATGACGAATTACTACCCGGTACAGCGCATTCTGTTTTCAATTCCCAATGACTTCTGAGGCAGCACTGATGCTTTGAGGAGGAACAGACAAACAGAGCAAGAGGCTTGCCCCAAAGATCTTATGCTCTAAAGCACCAGGCCCCGGAACCACCTGGGAATTCATCACTGACGAATTCAGGGCCTGAATCATCAATGGGAATATTTTCCAGTAATTCTAACAGAATTTGGATCAGACCCACACGCAGGATTGGCACCCGCCCACGCGTGCATGGAAAATAGATGTTACTATGTCAGCGGGAGACTTAGGATGAAATTCACCTCCAACAGGTGAATACCACGCCCCTGATTTCAGTGAAGCTTCACCTATTCACATCAGGGCCAAACATGACCTGCCTTGCCTGCGTTTTGCAATTCCATCCATGTATATATTATAGATGCATTTGAGAAATGACCAGTTCCAAGGAGCAGAGAGGAGGGGAAAAGGTGATTTGGAAGGCAATGCTGGCCCAAAAATCACGAAGTGTGACCTCTGGAGTATGAGGCAGGCTTCCCCAGGCAAAGAGATGCAACACTCAGATAAGGTGGGCAGGGGTTTTGCATGCCAAGAGTTGATTAAATTAATTATGCAACGATTGTTCTGAAATTACAGATCCACTAATGACTGAGAAAGCAAATTTATAGTCTCTGGCTTGCCAGTATAAATAGTTTGTATTTTAAATTCAATTTAAAGCACAGTGCGTCACACTGCTGCTAAAAAGAGATCTGCCATTTGAATCTGTCATAGAAAGAAACAAGGTAGGATAAGTTATCACCTTTTGAACTAGAGGAAAAAAAGGAACAATGGGTGATTGAAAATGTACTGAATATAGCCTCATGTTGGTAATAGATGCAAATTTTCTAATACCAATGCTTTCAATGGGAATTATTCTGGCTGCACTCGTTTGGACTGTGACTCTAGGTTTATTCTGGAAGCTTTGCAACACATCTGTGGAGTACTTCACTCGGAGTAGCTCAGTTGCAAATCAGGGCACAAGCTTTTCCTAACGCACCTGGTCTGGCCAAGCTGTTCCTGCTGGATCAGAGCAGAGTGCATCAGTTTAAATCCGCCGTGTCCAATACGCTGCCCGTTTGCCACATGCCACTGGACAGCGTGGTGGGGCGAAGTGGCTTGTTAGAGCTACACGTGTGGAGTGCCCTCCGTCCCTCCAGAACAAAAATGCAGTCCAGTAGCACTTTAAAGACTAACAAAATTACTTAATAGGTGAGCTTTCATGGGACAGACCCACTTCTTCAGACCACAGCCGTACCAGAACAGACTCAATATTTAAGGCACAGACAACGAAAAATAGTAATCAAGGTTGACAAATCAGAAAAATATTAACAAGGTGAGCAGAGCAGAGGGGCAGAAGGGGGGTGGGTCAAGAATTAGATAAGGCCAAGTATGCAAAAGAGCCCCTATAATGAGCTAGAAAATTCCCATCCCGGTTCAAACCATGTGTTAATGTGTCGAATTTGAATAGAAAAGAGAGCTCAGCAGACTCTTTCCAAACTATTGTAAAAATTCCTCTTCAGTAAAATGCAGACTTTCAGGTCATTAACAGAATGGCCCACTCCATCAAAGTGCTGGCTGACAGGTTTGTGAATCAGGAGTGTTTTTTATGTCTGTTTTATGTTCATTAATTCTTTGTCTAAGAGAGTTTGAAGTCTGTCCAATACACCAAGCATCTGGGCGTTGTTGGCACATGATGGCATAGAGGATGTTCGTTAAGGAACATCAGAATGTGCCCGTGATTCTGTGAATAACCTGGTTAGGTCCAGTGATGGTATCTCCAGAATAGATATGTGGACAAAGTTGGCAATGGGCCTTGTTGCAAGGAAAAATTCCAGGACTGGTGTTCCTGTGGTATAGACTGTGGTTGTTGGTGAGAATCCTCACAAGGTTGGGAGGTTGTCTGTAGGAGAGAACAGGCCTGTCACCTAGGGCCTTCTGGAATGTGGCATCCTGATTAAGGATAGGTTGTAGGTCTTTAATAATGCGTTGCAGTGGTTTGAGTTGGAGGCTGTAGGAAATGACCAGTGGTGTTCTGTTCTTGGCTTTCTTGGGCCTATTTTGCAGTAGCTGGTCTCTGGGTATTCGCCTGGCCCTGTTGATTTGGTTTTTTATTTCTCCTCGTGGGTAATTCAGGTTTATGAATATTTGGTAGAGATCTTCTAGTTTTCAGTCTCTGTCAGTAGGATCAAAGCAAATGCAATTGTACCTAAGGGCTTGACTGTAAACAATGGATCTAGTTGTGTGTGAAGGATGGAAGCTAGAAGCACGTAGGTTAAGTATAGTGATCAGTGGGTTTCCGGCAGAGTGTGGTACTGATCAGGCCATCCTTGATTTGCACTGCAGTGTCCAGGAAATGTCTCTCTCGCATGGAGTAGTCGAGGCATAAGTTGATGGTGGAGTGCATGACCACAGTGGTCCCTTCTGGCCATCACAAACAAGCAAGCAAACAAAACCCTAGCATCTTTGATCAATGAATTTCCAAGAATGAACACTCTGCACGTAGAGTTCCAACTCTTCAAGGTAAAGATTATCTCACTCTCTCTGTCTGCTCAGCACAATGGGGCCCCACCCAGTTCTGCTTGGGGGCTTCTAGATACCGCCCCGCTCCAATGATAAATGAAACACCACAACAATTAATGGTGTTTTGGGGTAATTAATGGCTATTTGGGGTACACTGTTTCTTTAGGTGAGTATTACTCCTATTGCACCTCCTTGTGTAGCTCAAATCACAGAACCACAGACCACTAGGACTGCAAGGGACCACTGGAGGTCAACAAGTTCCATCCCCTGCCCTCACAGCAGGACAAAGCTCCATGAAGATCTGTGATAGATGTTTATCTATCCTGCTCTTAAATATCTCCAGCGATGGAGATTCCACAGCCTCTGTTAGCAATTCATTCCAGCGCTTACCCACCCTGACAGGCAGTTTATTCTAATGTTCAACTTAAGCCACCCTTGCTGCAGTTTAAGCCCACTGCTTCTTGTCCTACCCTCAGAGGTTAAGTAGAATGATTTTGCTGCCTCCTCCTTGTAACAACTTTTTATGTGCTTGAAAGGTGTAATGTTCCTTCTCAGTCTTCTCTTTTCTGAGCTATACAAACCTAATTCTCTCAGTCATCCCTTATAGGTCATGTTTTCTCAATCTTTAATCATTTTTGTTGCTCTTCTGTGGACCCTCCCCAGTTTCTCCACCTCTTTCCTGAAATATGGTGCCCAAAACTGGACACAACATTCCAGGAGAAGCCTAATCGCACAGAGTAGAGTGGAAAAATTACTTCTCGTGTCTGGCTTACGATACTTCCGTAAATGCACCCCAGAATCATGTGTGCTTTTTTGCAACAGTGTTACACTGTTGAAGCATATTTACCTTGTGGTCCACTACAACCCCTAAATCCCTTTCTGCAGTACTCCTTCCCAGACAGTCACTTCCCATTTTACACGTATGAAACTGATTCTTCTTTCCTAAGTGGAGCACTTTTCATTTGTCCATATTGAACTTCATCCTATTTACCTCCGACCATTTCCCCAGTTTGCCCAGATCATTTTGAATTCTAACCCTATCCTCCAAAGCACTTGCAACCTGTCCCAGCTTCAGACCATCTGCCAACTTTATAAGTGTAATCTCTCCACCATTATCCATATCACTGATGCAGATATTGAACAGAATCAGTCCCAAAACTGATCCCTGGGAAACTCCACTTGTTATGAACCATTGATAACTACTCTCTGAGAACAGTTATACAACCAATTACGCACCCACCTTACAGTCATCTGATCTGTCTTGTATTTCCCTTGTTTACTGATAAGGGGATAATATGGGATGGAATCACATGCTCTACTAAAGTCTAGGTATACCCTGTTTACCACTTCCACTTTACCCAAATACCCCAATAATACGTGTGGCTAGAAGGATCTCAAAGTGCATTCACTTCACAAATTCTCTGCTGCCATACCTTCTTTTATTAAGCTGCAGTTACAACAGCAGAGAACCTGGATCCTACATCTATAGTACCCCAGCACACACCTCCAAAATTCACACAACAGAAGTCTGGGCATCAACAGGAGCAAAAGCAAGGTCTCCTCAAACGTAGGTAGACCCAGCTATGTCACTGTGGGGTGAGAAAAATTAACACCTCTCAGAGACATAGTTAAATCAACTTAAATCCCACATTTGCCAGGACTGGGTCGATGGAAGACTGTAATTGCTGCCTTTGAGAGAGGTGGATTTAATCCAGTGACTGAAGAACCTTTTCTGTCACCGTACTAAGTGTGTAGAGCAGGGGTGTTGGAACGGGAGAGACGGGAACTAAGGCCGTCTCACTTTTATCCAACTGTAAGGGTGAATGACGGGCGACGAGGAATGAGTAAGGAGCGGTGTTCCCTGTCAGCTGTGTGCTTGTGCAGTCACTCAGGAGAAGTCCAAATGCCACCCAGCTGACTACCACAGCTAGGTTTTTCCTGTTTCTCCTGGTGGTGCACATTTGCCATGCCTCAGTGCACATACATTTATTTCTCACATGGATGGAAAAGCTTAGAGTGAACATTGCTGGGTAGTGGAGTGGTAAGGCTACAGCCAATCCTCTTCGAAATATAGCTATGATATGACTATGGCAAGATGGGTCATGGGAGATATAATTAGAAAGGTAATGAGCGACTAAATGTGATTCTCTCTTTTGGATGTGTATCATTTCTGTATCCAAAATTAGAAATACTGACTACGCAACACTCACAAAAGCAGTTTACTTTTTGGGAAGCCCAGGGACAGGAGGTAATCAGCTTGGATGGGACATTAGAAAGGATAATAAGATCATAAAGATGCTAATCTTCCTCCTCCCTACGACACTTCCTGGGATGTTGCTTAACCCTGCAGAGTCACATGATCATGTCACCTTGTACAGGATATCATCTTGAACTGGTACTTTTCCATGGGAAGAAGATGGAAAACAAAGGATTCTCGCCATATGCAAATCCTAGTTAAGGCTGGGAATGAGTTGATCTGGGATCTTCTCCCCTGCTTCCCAGCGCAAGAAGGAAAACCGCAGTGCTTCTAGTGGAGACATAGCTCAAGGGTCTTGATCCTGTGCTTGTCACTATGAGAAAATGCTCCCCCTCTTCACCAATCCAACGATGATCATGTTATTTTTGTCATAACTTCCAACACTCAGTATAAAAATAATTCAGTAATAGTCTCTTGGAAGCATGCTCTTGGATGCAATGTACTCTGTATCATTTCTTGTTACACTTTTTTACATTGACTAGAACAGCATGCCGATATTACAAGTGATCCAATGTTTTCCACAAACCATGATTCATGCTCAATTTAACCATTTCTCGGTATTGGTACTAATGCTCAAAACACACGTAAAGGAAACGAACATGCCAAATGGCTTCCAGTGAAATGAACATAAAATTGATTTGGATTGTCTGGGCTTTGATAGGTACAAAAAATTATACCGTTCCTGATGTCTGATTTAGGCCCATTTGTTCTTTCACATGGAGACTGTTCAGTCCGGCCAGTGTAAACTGGAGTGGGGCACATCGTGTGCCATCAACGCCCCATTGTCCAGTTTGGCCAATGTAAACGGCAGTCTCTACGTAACAGAACAAATGGGCCTAAATCAGACATCAGGAACGGTAACACAGAAAAACCTGTAGGAGAGCACTTCAATCTCCTTGGACACTCTGTCACAGATTCAAAAGTAACAGTCCTACAACCAAAAAATATTCAAAAATAAACTGCAGAGAGAAATTTCAGAGCTGCAATTCATCTGCAATTTTGACTCCATCAACCAAGGACTGAACAGAGACTGGGAGTGTCTGGACCGTTACAAAAGCAGTTTCTCTGCTCTTGATGTTCACACCTCCACATTAACTACTGATAATGGGCCACTTCCCTCCCGGACAGAACTGACTTGATTTCTCCTCTCTCGATAGCTGCGTCTACACGTGCACGCTACTTCGAAGTAGCGGCACTAACTTCGAAATAGCGCCCGTCACATCTACACGCGTCGGGCGCTATTTCGAAGTTAACTTCGACGTTAGGCGGCGAGACGTCGAAGTCGCTAACCCCATGAGCGGATAGGAATAGCGCCCTACTTCGACGTTGAACGTCGAAGTAGGGACCGTGTAGACGAGCCGCGTCCCGCAACGTCGAAATTGCGGGGTCCTCCATGGTGGCCATCAGCTGGGGGGTTGAGAGACGCTGTCTCTCCAGCCCGTGTGGGGCTCTATGGTCACCGTGTGCAGCAGCCCTTAGCCCAGGGCTTCTGGCTGCTGCTGCTGCTGCTGCTGCTGCAGCGGGGGATTCATGCTGCATGCACAGGGTCTGCAACTGGTTGTCGGCTCTGTGTATCTTGTGCTGTTTAGTGCAAGTGTGTCTGGGAGGGGCCCTTTAAGGGAGCGGCTTGCTGTTGAGTCCGCCCTGTGATCCTGTCTGCAGCTGTGCCTGGCACCCTTATTTCGATGTGTGCTACTGTGGCGTGTAGACGTTCCCTCGCTGTGCCTATTTCGATGTCGGGCTGCGCAACGTCGAAGTTGAACATCGACGTTGCCGGCCCTGGAGGACGTGTAGACGTTATTCATCGAAATAGTAGCTTATTTCGATGTTGCGACATCAAAATAAGCTACTTCGATGTAGGGTGCACGTGTAGACGTAGCCGATGTGCACAACTCCACATTAACAGCAGTTAATGGGCCACACCCTGCATGACTGAACAGACCCTGTCAACTCTGCCCCCTGCCCCCCTTGAGTGAGACTCCCTCTTCAAATCCTCCTCCAAACCACCCCCCAACCCATGCATCTGACGAAGCAGGTTTTTGCCCACAAAAGCTTATGATCCAAAATATCTGTTAGTCTATAAGGTGCCACAGGAGTTCTTGTCGTTATTCACGTCAAAAGGCGTTTCACAGCTGCAAACTTGCTTAAACATTTAATGAAGTGGAAATGCTATTTATTGCTTTGTATGCACCACTGGCAATATTATTTCATTAATATTTAGTGTTTGTTCCAGGGAAATGGATTTTATTCCATCCTCCAAGCGAGCCGACTTTTAAATGTGTTACATTTTAATATGCTCATCAACGGCTCTGAGACAGAGGTTTGGTTCTATTTTATGCGATTCCATTTTTATATTTGCTTTACCATAGATAAACAGCATGAAACCAGACACCTCTGAGCCAGAAAGATCTTTGGCTTCTCTACACTAATCCATCTGTCTAGGTCCTCATCTGACCTCCATTTGCATAGCATCTGCACGCCTCATAGTCATTAGTGAATTCAGCCTTACAACGCCCCTATGAGGTAACGAAGGATTGGTGTTCCCATTGTTCCGAAACATGACTTCTTCAGTGCAAACGAGGTATCTTTTAGTTTGCACCAGGAAGTTCTCCACAGGCTGACCAGAACAAAACACAATACAGCGCGCCATGGTTCACAATGCCATAATGTGGATTGTTGTACCCTGGAGACAGGCCCATCTGACTTGTCCAAAGCCACACAGGGGACACGTGCCAGAACTAGGACTTAAACACAGACCTCCTGAGACTGAAGTTCAGTGCATTCAGTATAAGGCCATCCTGACCGCCCCCCACAGGGACAGACGGAGCACCCTCTGTGTTTTAACATGTTCTGCCATGGTGTAAAGGAAGCACTTGCTCCTGCTTGCACAGGCGTACTGCAGTGTGTGGCATGTGTAAGAAAAGGAGTGCTAGGAACTGAGGGTGCTTGGTCACAGATTCACGCCTCCCCTTTAGTTGGGTGTAGGGGAGAAAGACCATCATTGCATCACTCACCAGCATAGGGAATTCTACCTGCATCACGTTTAGGAAATGAGACACCATGAACTCTTCACACCAGCAGAGGGCCCATCCAGTTGACCCGCAGGTAAAACAAGCCTACTTAGTGTGATGAGTCGTTAGCATAATCCTGGGGATAACCAAAAGGTTGGGAGGGGTTAATTAGACTTCACGCCTCAGGACATTCTCTAACTAGCAAACATCAGCATGAGACCCCGAGTGCACCTGCTGCAGGGTTCTAACACCCTCCTTCACAGCCTCTCGTGCCACCATAGCTGGAGACAGGACATTGGACTAGGTGGACCTTGGTACTGATGGAGTCTGGCAATTGCCAGGTTCCGAAGTGCTAGTCAGTGAGACCGAGTTAAAAATGCAAGGAGATCTGCTGAGGGCTAGTGTCTCCCCTAGGTGGGTTAGTCCCAAAGGGAGACACAGACATTACAGGAATTTTGGTCAGTTTCCTCTAATTTTTATCACCCACGGGTGGAGTAATTTTTGTTGTGTGCACCGAAGCATGTGCAGATGTGCCCCACCATAGAAACATATGCTACCAGCTGCGGGTGCTCTGCTAATCAGCTGGGCTGCCCCTGAATCTCTCTGGGTGGCCGCTCAAGCACTTAACTGACAGGGAACACTGATGCAGGCTGGTGGAGTTTACTCCTCACTGTCCAATAGGGGCATAAGAAAGAGGAGTAAGACAGAGCAGAGTGTCCTGCTGAACTCACGGAGACTCCAGGATCTGCCAGAGCTCAGAGCCACCCCTGCCTCCAAGCCCCCTACCTGCAGGGAAGCACAATCCCGGAAGTCATGCTGCCTGCTGACAAATG
Organism: Carettochelys insculpta; assembly: GCF_033958435.1. Lineage (NCBI taxonomy): Eukaryota > Metazoa > Chordata > Testudines > Carettochelyidae > Carettochelys > Carettochelys insculpta. The sequence goes on from NC_134152.1 coordinate 32,426,255, forward strand.
CCATTCATGTATGGATTAAGGCCTTGTCTACACTATGTGATGGACTGATCATGAAACAAATCAATCAATCCGCTCGCCATTGATCTATCACATCTGCTGTAGATGCGATCCACTGATCTTTGAATTTGATCCCGTTGATGTCGGTTCTCCACCAAAACAAGAAGAGTAGCTGATGTCGCTGGGAGAGCAATCGCCACCAGACTTACTGCATATAAGATGCCACAGTGAATATGCTGGCTTCAGCTCTGTTAATTGTATAGCTGAAGTAGGTGGATAAGCCATGAGCACCTAACAGTGGTAAGTCAATATCCACGGTGCATTGGATTATATTCAGCCCTGGCTATTACTGGGGACTGCAGTAATAAATCACCCACAAATTGTATCACTTAAGTGTTCTGACATCAATTCTCTCCCCTCTGGCTTCTCAATTCAGCTACTGACAAGGTCCAGCAGGCATACTTCATGCTACTGAATGAGGACTTGAGAAAGAAATGAATACTCAGCTGGAATTGGACAGGACTTCTCCCTGGGGGCTGTCAAAGTGCAAGCTGTTTGCCATAAGGGATTAGAAGCATTAGCAATGCTTTAACTAGATGTCATGGGCACCTTGGTGGTACTGGGGCTCCTCACACTAACAGTCACGCTTAAGAGAAAGGAGAAAGAAAAACGGTGTGAAATCTAAATGGGCTCGGATGGTGAGGAATCACCTCTGACCAGGAGAGTGGTCAGCAGGTGCTAACGGCAAAGGAAAAAAGAGGGGAGAGCGATTTTTACTAGAGGAATGGGGGATATTATGCCACTTGTTCAGTGGTCTGCCATTTGCATGGTAGAGATGAAAAAAGGGATTTTTTTTTTTTTTTTAAAGCCAACAACAGAGACCAAAATTCTCAAATTCAGCTCAGATTCAGCAAATGCCATCAGCTGAGATGATGCGTCTGGAAAGCTAGCAAACGAACACAACAGTTTTGCATGGTGTTTTGGGGAGGGAAGTTCTTTGTGACTGTGAAATGCTTAAGAACAAGAGAGCGATAAATATGCTAGAAGGAAAAACATGCACTCTTATGGCCAGAGCTGGCTCTGCAGAGCATATTTCAGCACAGCTTGTAGAAAAACAGCCACTGGGCTTGTGTGTGGCATGCACAATCAATAATGTTGCAAGATACACCCTCTGGACCTACTCCTAGCATTAGTTTCAATAACCAAGACTTGCAGCTGGAAAAATTGTGATCGGAGTAGCTTGAGCACACACAAATCAGAATCAAGAAAGCAACTTGCTTTCCGAAGACACAAACTGACCTAATGCAAAAATATACTCTGCTTGTTATGGTCAGCACTGTGTTTACGTGACTGGCAATAGCCAGATGGCTGGCAGAAGAACAGATAAGTAATGGAAGTAGCCCCTGCATGCATCAGTGACTTCCACATGAACAGCTTGGGCTATTGGGTGTCACTGTGATACTGATAACCAGAAAAATAGGTGAGAAGTTATTCTTGGCTATCTGCCCCTGAATATTATGCAAATAAGGTCTGAATGAAGTCCCCGGACAGCAGAGGCTTTAGAAGCAAATTGTATTTACATGGACATATCTCCTCTGCTGAGATATGTGGCGGATAGAGCATTGTTGCTCAAAGTGAATAACTTTGGCTGGTGTGACTACAAATCACTTTAGCGCTGAATGCAGGGGTAATGAAATGCTGTTTCAGTATCAGAGGAATACAGGGAAGCAGGACGGTGCTTAACCTGTCCCAAATGAGCAGGTTACCTGCCACTGACAGAACATTAAGCCAGGAACTTGAATGCCAGAGCCCTGTGAAAGCAGAAGGGTGACATTTTAAAACAACCACAGGACGGCTCAGTCTGCACTCCAGAGTCCACACTGACAGACCCTTAACTTCTGCTATGGCATTTCTTACCCCCAACACCCCACTGCTCCCTCAAACAGAAAGGGAGCCGTTAAGTGGCTCCTCACACAAGCTGCTGTGTTTGAGAATTGCCAGTTATTGGTGTAATTGGGGGGTGGGGTGATCTGAGATCTGTCCTCTATTTGGGGTCTTTATACAGAAAGCGTGAGCTACCTACGTTTTGCATTCCCATCTGTGGTGCTGTTGAGAAGCCCCTCGGTACAGCCCTAGAAACTGAAGCCCTTTGTTCACCCAAAGGAATGGCATGGACAGCAGTAGGGTATGTGTCCCTTGAGCCATCCTGTTGATCTACTTCCATCCTGAGCTGGAGGAATCAGGCTCTGTGGCCCATTTAATCCTTGACTCTTCTACTGAGGCTGCCAACAATGGGTCTGTTAATGCCACCTTCACAAGTGTCTTTTGAGATCGGGTCACTGTGCAGAAAGGGGGCCGAGCCCACTCATTCATTTTGCATAGGAGGGTCATGACTGAGTTGGATCCAAAGCCCATACAAGTCAGTGACAGGACTCACAGACTTCAGTATACTTTGGATGAGACCCCTGTGATTACTGACTCAGATGAGATTTGTACCAATGCCCTGGAGATGAGAGACTCAGAGGTCTCTTTTCTCTAATGGGACATCTGGCTCAGTTTCATCACCCGAGCCTTTTCTAGCCCTGATCTAATACCAACAGACCAAGAGCATTATAATTTCTATTCTAATGAAAGTCATGTCTCAATTATACCAATGAACGTCTTGTTGCCCTGCCTGGGCAAATATCCCACATCTTCAGATTCCCAGTAAGAGTTTCTCCAAACAATTCTGGATGAGCAACAAGGTGAAGGCAAATAGCACTAACCAGGGACCCAGAGTTAATTCGGGTCAACACACATCTCATGGCAACCTGACGTAAGAAAACAGAACCTTGTTTTCCTTTCCATCTAGTAGTTCCTAGAAAAATTCACAAATCACTCTAATTTGTTTGTTCTGCCCAAACCTAAGCATACTCCACCTCAAGCAAAAATCTTTAGCAGACAGGAGTCAGGAATATAAAGAAAATTGAGATGATAAAGCGGATAAACAGGGACTGAGAAGAATATACAATGCCTTGCAGGAGGAAAATTTTGTCACTGTTAACAACAGGCGAGAGAAAAAGTTTGCAATATATCCTTAGTGTAGGCAAGGCTTACGATTGTCGCAGGTAACCCACACAGGTAATCCTCATTTTGGACAGGTAAAGAACATAGAAATACATCAATATATACTGCACCATAGTCCTGATCCACTGGAATTCAGCTTCCGTAACATCATTCTCTGGATCACAGGACTGATTAGACACTTAGGCTGCGATTTGGGCCTCATTGGCCGTGTCTACATGTGCCCCAAACTTCGAAATGGCCATGCAAACGGCCATTTCGAAGTTTACTAATGAAGCGCTGAAATGCATATTCAGCGCTTCATTAGCACGCGGGCGGCCGCCGCGCTTCGAAATTGACGCTCCTTGCCACCGCGCGGCGCGTCCAGACGGGGCTCCTTTTCGAAGGGATGCCGCCTACTTCGAAGTCCCCTTATTCCCATGAGTTTATGGGAATAAGGGGACTTCGAAGTAGGCGGCGTCCTTTCGAAAAGGAGCCCCGTCTGGATGCGCCGCGCGGCGGCAAGGAGCGTCAATTTCGAAGCGCGGCGGCCGCCCGCGTGCTAATGAAGCGCTGAATATGCATTTCAGCGCTTCATTAGTAAACTTCGAAATGGCCATTTGCATGGCCATTTTGAAGTTTGGGGCACGTGTAGACGTAGCCATTGTGCCAGGCACTGTGCAAACACAGAGGGCATGTCAACACTGCAGTTGTGAGGTGTGATTGCAGTATGTGCAGACACACAAGCTACACTCGTCCCTCCCTATACAGGCACAACTGGTTCCCAACTTTCTGCTCGTAGGCGAAAACTCGTAAGAGGGACAATAAATTCCCATTCAAATACATATAAAAGTCTCTGATTTGTTCCAAGTGCTCCTAAGTCCGCAAAGCGGAGGCAACATGTGGCGCTGCTTTTGAAAGGTAAGTGAACTTTGGGTTGGGGTGAGGTTGGAGAGGGTTAAAGGCTGGGGGCAGTTTGGGGCCAGGAGGAGGAGGAGGAGGGAGGGTTAACACCTGGTGGTGGGTTGGGTCGGGTCCGTGGGGCAGGCAGAGGAAGTTAAGACTGCAGAAGTTTGGGTCCATAGGGTGGGCAGGCAGGGGGGAAGGCATTCAAGTTGTTGCAGATTGGATCCGTGGGGAAGGTGGGAGGGGTTAAGGCCCGGCAGGTTGGGTGTGCGAGGCCAGCAGGGTTTCAGGCTGCGATAGGTTGGGTCTGCACGGCGGGTGGGAGCGTTAAGGCTGCAGCAGGGTGGGGCCACGGGGCCGGCAGGGGGGTTCAGGCTGAGGCAGGTTGGGTCTGCAGGGTGTGGGGATAAGACTGGTATGAGCCGAGGAAGTTCACTCATCTTGTGAGCTAAGGTAGGTATGTGTGTCCCTGGTTTTAGCGAGTACTCGTAAGTAAAGCACTCGTTTAACGAGGGATGAGTGTCATTTCAGGCAGACGTCACTAAAGTCTGTGCCCAAGTTGTGTAGGGGTGGGGCCATCATTTGTTACTTCCCCTTATATAGAGCATGACCAGCAACAGCCCTTACAGAGTTCTAAGAAACTCTAGAGCACATTTTCTTTTAAAATTTGGCCCACTTCCATTTCTCCCTCTTCCCAGCTTGGGGAAAGGCAAAAATCAGACAGCACGGAGTCATCATTTAATGGATGGGCTGGAAGCTTTAATCCCAGGCAGCTGGAGAAAGTTTCGAAACAAAAAAAAAAAACAAACAAAGCAGCTTCTAGTGAACAGTATCGGTCATTTGATTCTGACCGCGTGTTCCTCGGAAAGGCGTCTTATTTAAACATGCCAGATTCACAAGACCAAATACAGCTAAAATTTATTAATGTTAACAAGCCTTTCAATTAAGCATTATAGGCCACGTATAGCCCTGGTGCAAATGGAGCAACGCCACTGAACTCCATGTAGCTACAGCATGACTGACTTTGGCCTTGCAAATGTGACACATTCAGGGAGCTAACAGGAAGCCTCCGGAGATACAAGCTCAGAACTGCTTGTGTTCTCAGCTATAAGTCAGTCTTTCCAACACAATGATTTTGGCTTCTTTGTGGGACTGCACTGACTCAGCCTCATAGAATTTTTCAAGGCTAGAAGACACCGTTCTCTTCTTCTCACCTGACCTTCTCCACAACACCCGGCCCAGAATTCCACTGAGGGAATCGGCCCCGCAAAGAAAAACCAGCTGACTCAGGCTTGTGGGGTTTGAGCTCGGGAGCTGTTTCGTTGCTGTGTAAATGCCTGGGCTTGGGCTGCAGACCAAGAGCTGGGATCCTCCCACTTCACAGGCCTACATAGACAAGAAACAGCCTGAACCTTGCAAGCCTGAGGCAGCTGGCATGAGGGGCAGAGACATCCAGGGTGGCTTCTGCATGAAACTCGTAACTTCTGAACTACAGCATCTCTTTTAGCAAAACGCCTAGTCTTGATTTGATTACTTAAGGTGACGGAGAATCTATCATGTCCCTTGATCAGTTCATCGTCCTCCCATAAAAGAATTCTGCCTTAACTCTTAGCTGAGTATGTCTAACTTCAATCTTCTGCCACCAGCCCTTGCCAGGCATTCATTTAAAGGGAGGATTATGGCATGTTCTTGCAGCTAATTTTACGCCAACTGTGGACTACACAGAGCAGATTTCTCTCCGTGGTGGAATCTGTCTTTGGGGAGCTGGAGACTCACACAGCAGCAGCTTTTATGAGGGAGTCAGATCTGCCACATTTTGTAGCCAAAAACTGCCTTTTGGTAACAAAACAGAGCGTACGTACTGCAGTGCGACTTTTGTCATGAAAAACACAGTTTCAGCAACAACCGACTCGCTTCCCCTGAGACTTTGTCAATAAAGGGAGGCGAAAAGAAAAAAGAGAATCTACTGTTTGTTTCATTGACAGAACCTGCTTCCGCCAGTATCCCACAATGCCTGTCCTGATGGATCTGCTCCGTGTTTTATTCTCTGCTGCCCTGCAGGCACTTGCCCAACCCTTTCAAAGCTCTGGGCAGTATCGGACAGCTGAGAGCTCCTGTTGTGTCCTGCACTAGGAACACAGCAACAGGGGGAGTTAGACAGACCGCTGGGCTGCTTTGACATCCCTCAGCAGGGAGAGCTCAGAAAGCCACTCATGATGCTGCTCCCAGCAACTGAGGAGGCTGTGGGAGAATTCAAAGGGAAGCCCAAGATGTGCAGGGATCAGCTCTCCCGTCCCACACACTGGACTGTGGGATGCATACCCACAATGCATCTCTCTCCACATGGTGCCCCCTGTGTGAGCATGACCCATCGACAGAGGCAGCCACGTGAACGTTTTGTTGTGTCAACTTTTAGGTGACGACACAACTTTTGTCAACAAAACTTGATGGTGTAGACATAGGCTAAGTCTCTGTCTATATTCATCATAGTTTACACCTACGACATCACCTACACTCCTCACAGCAGAGGGTGTTCCTCACCCAGGAGGCAAGCGGTCTGATGGCATTTTATGACACTGCTACCAGGACCCACGTTCCATTGTCAGAGAGAACGTGACCAGGAAGCAGCTCTGGGCAGCAGCAAGAGTGAAAGAACAGAACAGACCGCAAATTAATTTGTGCAAGCTGGTAATCGTAGCTGCTATCAGTAGGAAATCTCTAATGAGTTTATTTAAATATGTTCTCCGAGCAGCCCAATCGTACAGGAATCATCAAGGTGTTTCCGCAGATGAGATGATGCCGTGCAGTCTTCAAACAGACCAAGTGCTGATTAGGAGATATTAATTACCTGCTTAAACAGTACTTGACTTGCTGTTACAATTAGTCATGATCTCACCTCAGTAAAATTCCATAGTACAGTAGGAACATAGATCTCAAGAGCCCATCTGAGGGCCTGGTTTTCTGAATTAATCTTTCAGATTAAGATCCTTCCCCTATAGGTGTACGTCTGTCTCCTGGGTAGCACTAAAAACAGACGAGAGTTAGAGCCAGGTCGCCTGGAATGAAAGGATGCCTTCGTGTCCCTCTGACTTTCTAAAGGGACATCAGCATGAACTCCAGAAAGCTCCCCCTTTTCCAGCACATCAGGTATCAATGACTTGTCGTCTCCTCCTCTCCCGCCCCCATGAACCCTTGTGCACTGACAAGCCTCAACTCCCAGCCCTGCCATGCCAAAAATGCCAGTCTTTATCATCCAGCAGCCCTATGCTCCCTCCATGGCCTGCATCAGAGGCGCTTCCCCGAGCATCTGCAAAGCCACCAAACGATCACCCTCTGAGTTCAGTGTTAAGAGCTCACCTCTGCTGCAATGCCTACATTACACGGACCGACAGACAGCTGCTAGGCTACCGCCGCTGGTTCTTAAACTGATCCAAGTCATCTCATGGTTACTTTATGGGCCCCATATGTTCACCCGTTGTCTCTTCTCTTAGCCTTATAATAGGTCTACATTATGCAGAAAAATCGACTCGGTCAGGGTCGATTGTCCCAGGTTTGATTTTTGGTCACCTGGTAGAGACACTCAAAAACTGAATTGTTTGGGGTCGTCAGTTGACCCCTGTACTCCTCAATATTGAAAAGTCTCCCGTCGAGCTCCCTCTGTGAAGACGGCCAGGTAAGTCAACTGCAGATAAGTCGATTCTAGCTACACAGCTGACATAGCTAGAATTGTGTATCTGCAACTGACTTACCAGCCTAGTGTAAACCAAGCCTCTGATTCTAACGTCTTAGGGACAAGGACCATCATTTCTCTGTGTGTGTACTATGCCTGGCTCAAGGAGGCACTCCATGACTAGAGCTGCTAATGCAATGCAAGTATCAGCTAACAAAGCCACTGGAAAATTCAGAACTACAACCATTTCCAGATGATGCAACTTGCCCTCAGCTCTCACCACCCTCCACAACTGTTGTGCCTTTGCAACCACCCTGTCTTTGTTATCACCTGGTTTTCCCTTTGCCGGTGAAAGAGCCACACACAGCACAGGGGAAATGGACTAACTATGACTCCAGCCTTGTAATGGCCCTTGCTAGCACAGCTCCTGCTGCAAAAGGGCAACACTACAGCAGGAAACCTTCAGTTTTATTGGCTGCCAAATAAGTCCACCCCATGAACTGCAGGAGCAGAGGTCTGTGTTGAGTACAATCTTGACTCCCTTGCGATCAGTGAGCCTTCAGAATCTGGGTCTCAGAATCCGGCCCCTTGCACACAGGAGAATTTGTTAAGGGAAAACGCACACATGGCAAATGAAGCGAACCCCAGGAGTTGTCATCCCAATCAAGACATGGCAACGTTCACGTGACTGGGAAGTGGCTGGGCCAGGGAAGCAGAACAAAAAAAGAGCCAAACCGATTTAGAAATATGCCTTCCATAAATGGGGGGGGTGGGAGTCTCGCCAGAAAGCTGTGGAAAGGGGTAGGCATTTTATTTCCATTGGCCATCCCAAATATTCAGGGCATCAGCCTTTGGCAAACTAACTGGTGTTTTATTCCTGCACCGGCTTGGAATGCTTCCATACCAGGGCCACGCCTAGAAATACCAATTCACAAAGGCCAGGAAGACAAAGTCCTCTTCTGCTCCCAGTATCGATCAGTGAGTTTCTGATACACACAGGATGACCCATCCTGTTTTCCAACACCCTTGAGGAAGCTGCCACCAGCTGATCTCAAACTAACAGGTTCTGCTCATGTCTTTAGATGCTAAAGGCGATTTAACTGCTCCCTGTTGCACAGAGGAAAACAACAGCTCTGACTGCAAGTCATTTATGTTGGGGCAAGATGGTCAATTATAGGCAGAAATGGAGCTCAAAATGGATTTCTAAAAGTGCTCTAAATAATAATAATCCTTTGCAGTAAGTTTAGTTAGGAATCTTCTATTCTCAGCCAGTGGACCACCAGCTTCCAATTTATGCAACTTTAAATAAAAAAAAGGGAACAAATTAAAACACTTCCCAAGGTGTTAAAAGGGCCAGAGACTAAATGAATGGTCTGTTTTAGAGTGTAAAGATCTCTGGGCTGGAGAGCTCGTCTTTCAACACAAGCTGTAAAGAGGCAAGTCCATTTATAGTGCTATGCTAATAATAGTAATAATTAGCATTACATGTACCACAGCAAAATCCACATGGTCACGTTTCACACTGAAAAGTTTAATTCCCAGCAGCTTGATATGACATATGACCTTCTCTTTTTATCTTCCATTCATGACAATATCCAGCAGCCAAGCCAAGTAATCAACTTACATGACAGAATCAGTATACTGTTTTCATTTGTTTTTCCTTCTAGGCCCCAACAATAATGCAAAACTGAGGCCATTCTGTTCAGGAAGCAGGTTGGCCTTGTGATTGTACCATCAGACTGGGTCCTGGAAGATCTGGGCTTGGTTCCTAATTCCAGCATGTCCAAGGTTACACAAGGCTAATGAAGTCCTCTGCATTCCAGATTACTCTTATATGAATGATGAGCTTAACTCATTAATATTTATAAACACTTATGGACTCCTGAGATGGGAAGTGCTGGCCCCATTGCCACTGAAGTCAAGGGAGTCCACTCCATTGGCTGTATTGGTTTCCAGACGACGACCTACGTTTTTGAGGCTTTTTTTTCCCCCCCAGACAAAAGAAACAGCCGTGGAGAGTTCACAGGCGAGGCAGCATTTCCTAGCCTGGTTGCACAAAGGTAACGTGACACGTGAATGATCAAGGTTATTAACTCAGGTCTCTGCTAGAATGACAAATCCAGACCCGCAGAGGAAGAAACAGTTCCACAGAAAAAAAGAACATCAGGACCTGAGGAATTCCTGTGGAAACAGAAGGTGAGAAAAACAAGGGAGGACATGAGAGACCCAGCTTTTGAGAAAACCGATGAAGAGAAATGTTAGTAAACGGTAAACTTCAAGGGTTTCTTATGACAACTCCAGTTTTCCACTTTAAGCTGTGAATTTGGGCCGCCCACCTGATTACTGAGCGCCCACAGCTAGGCTTTGCATCTCTTTTGGTGGTGGACATTCAGACTTGCCTTGGTGCCCATAGAAATATTATTCTGCCCATGAATGGAAAAGATGAGATGGAATATTGGTTGTGTCTCATTTTCCCACCTGACGATACTAGGACATCTCTCCATGTTGAAAGGGTTTAGTAGGACTATGTAAGCACCAGCTGCTAATACAATATTCTGCACTGAAAATGGCAAGTTGAGCAGCAGAATTTAAATGATTTTCTCTGGTGTATCTTCCATAAAGAGGATTGTGCCTATTAGACACTAAAAAGGTCTCTTGGGGTCTGTCTCAGATCTTCAGTGGCAGGGATAGAGTAAGCTTATTCTGGTTATTTAAAAGGGTAAAAATAAATAAATAAAAAAAATCAATACTAAAGAATGTTGGGTTAAATTAAACAATGCACAAGTTTAGCCTAAAGAAAATCTCCAGCGACTGTAATTGGACTGAAATGACATAGGTCAGCTCGGCTTCACGGCCTTGAGTTGAGGAAACAAAACAGCTCGTTGGGTAAACAGAGAAGGGTTTCATAAGGCCTAGAGCATGGTTTGCCTCAGAATACTCTCTTGAGATTACTGTCAACATGCACCTTTTACCTTAAATCTACCCGTGATAAATAGCCTGATGACAATTTAATTTCGCTAATAGTGTTTACATGATTGCTGGTGATGGAAGTCCCAACTCATTAGCCTGTTCCAATAAAAACAATCCCTTCTCAGTGTGCTCCACCACGGCATAAGCTTGTAAATGTTCCATGAGCCGAATCCTCTTCTGCTTTTGCAAAAACAAGTATAATCCCACATTTGCTAGCATTTTCCATCACTGAAATCTGAACAGTTGCTCTTTGGAGCAGAGTGCTCATTATTTACAGGATCCAATGGATAGAAATTGGAGAGAGAGACAAATTCAAATAGTAAATAAAGCATAATTTTTTTTTTTTTATAAAGAGCAACTAATTAACCACTGGAAGAGCTTCCCATGGACGAGGTAGAGTCTTTAAATCCAGACTGGGTGTCTTTGCTACGAGATATGAACTAGCTAAATATTGTTGGACTCAATACAAGAAGAATTATTGGGTGAGGATCTCTGGCCTGTGTTATGCAGAAAGTCAGATTAGATTGGGATCAGCAACCCCGGCAGGCATGTCAAGAGTGGCATGTGAGTAGATTTTCATCGACAGGCAAGGCGGGAGCTCAGTCCCGCTCTTCTTCCCCCATGCAGCCTGGAGCTGGCTCAAAGCCAGGCCACCTGTGGATTAACAAAAGACCAACTAATGCTACAACCACCATTGAACCGGTAAAGCTCTGCATCTGAATGTATGTATTAATGAATCTGTTGTAAGTAGGACTATTAGTGAGTTTAAAAAGTGTCACTGTATATAGAGGTCAAAAGGCCAAATTTCAGCACTCTACCTCAGAAGGGTTGCTACCCCTGGACTAGGTGATTGGAATCACCCTAACTTAAGATGTTACTGGAAAAAAAAAAAAAAAGTGATTGCAAAATTCTAAGGCTGTGGCCACACTTGGCCAAAGCTTCGAAATGGCCATGCTGATGGCCAAATCGAAGAATACTAATGAGGCGCTGAATTGAATATTCAGCACCTCATTAGCATTTGCACGCTGCCGGGCGCATTCGAAAGCGGCCCTTTCAAAGCGCGGCGGCCAGAAGCATGCAAATACTAATGAAGCACTGAATATTCAATTCAGCACCTCATTAGTATTCTTCGATTTGGCCATCAGCATAGCCATTTCGAAGTTTTGGCCAAGTGTGGCCAAAGTCAAACTGACCCTCCATCATCGGAGGTGGAAAGCTATCCTGAACCCCACTTTAAGGTATGGCACAGACTAGCAAAGTTCCTTGCCCAAGACAATACAGGTTGAACCTCTCGCATTCGGCACCCTCTGGACTTGACCACTGCTGGAAGAGAGAATTTGCCGGACAACAGGAGGTCAATGTTTTCTAGCACATTACCAATACTTCCACTGCTGGGCTCTTAGAAGACATTTCGGGGTAAATTACAACTAAACAACAGCACAGAACACTGAGAGCCAGGGCTGCTGCCTGTAAACAGACTTTATGGGACCAGGGGAAACTTGGTCACACCCACAATAAAATGGTCATCCACCTAACTAAAATCCTGCTGGATTATGAAGATTGCCAGACAAGAGGTCTGGATTAGAGCAGTTCAACCTGTACTATGAGACAGGGGCAGAGTACAGGATATACTGGAGGAGTTCCAATCTCCCCTTACTGTGACTATATGCTTGGCTAAAATACACTCAGTATCTGCTTCACTTCCTTTATAACCACAAGCAAAGTCTTTTGATGTGAAAACAAAGCCAGCTGCAAAAACTGTTATCTTTCACAATAAAAGTGAAAGGACAAAGGTGGGGGTCTAAACAGAGCAGGGGAAGGATTCAGGGAATGTATCAATATTTGGGGTTTGTACCAGAGGCAAGATGGATGTTACTTGTTTCAGTTTTTTTCTAGGGCAGAAAATTACAGGATGTGCGATTAATGGAATTTTGCTTAACTTTTTGAAAACGGTCAGTTTCAGCAACCTCAAGAACAAATCAACTTCACTTTATTTACAACTCTGACACGATTATTTCTATGTACTAACTCCCCCAACCTTGTATTTTTCCCATTTGTCTTGCAAAACCATTTTTTACCTCCCAAACACACACACACACACACACTTACTTTTCCTTTCAAAATTCACAAGCCAGGCCTATTTACCAGTTCATAACAAAAAGGTCAAAGTGGGGAGGAAGAGATTTTCAAGTAGTTGAGGACACTGTGCTCAGCTCTCAACCTGAATTTGCTCTCAAGCAAGCCAGTTTACATTCCAAAGAATGGGAACAACTTACCAGGAGCTGGCATGGATTCTCCATCACTGGCAAATTTTAAATCATGATTGCGTTGTTTCCTAAACGATGCTCTAATTCAAAGAGGAATTCTTTCTGGGAAGCCCTATGGCCTATATTTTACTAGATCAGTGGCAGGTGTCGGAAAGCTCAGCTCTGTCCCTCCTCCTCCTCCCAGGCAGCAGAGATTGGGACAGCTGAGCCCTGCCCAAGAGCCAGCCAGTGGAGGGGGGCACGCACCTGGGCTGTGCACCTGAGCTGCCTCCAAATCCTGTCCCGCTCGCTCCCCAGGGAGCCCCCTGGCTGTCCAGGTCTGTGTAGCCACCGCCAACGCTCTGCCCGGTCCGGGGAGGTGACCTGCAGCAGAGTAAGTCTATGTGCAGAGCAGGGGATGCTGGGCACAGAGGGACCCTGGAGGCTGGGCACCCAGCTGCACCTGTGCTCTGGGGCTGCACCCCACCCCCCCACTAGATGATTGTCATGGTCCCTTCCAGCCTTAGAATAGAAGAATACATTTTTGGGAGAAAAATACTATCAAAATCCCCGTTACCATTTTAGTGCAGCTATTTAACTTCAACATCAAGGAAATCAGGGCAGAACATCTTTCTCCAAACCTCCCAAAGCATTGACTTTGAGTGAGATGATCAAAGACAGCAGATGCCCTTCCCCATGTTGATGAACGCTATCTAGCCCATGGAGTTTACACTGCTGAACAGCCTGCAGAATCACTCTCATGCCAATTATCTGAGATCTTAATGTGTCACATTGCCCTCCCACCTCATCCCCTTTAGCACTGAGATCAGCCTCGGCAGCTTATCTGACCACCTTTTCTTAAGTTTCAGTGTTTGCTTCCATCTGTACCATCTTCTCTGCACAGAGCATCCTTCCTGAGCCAGTGCAGAAAGTCACATCCCGCTCCTGGTTTAGGCCAGGATTCATCAAAGTAAGTGCATAAGTCTCACTGAAGTCAATAGGATTTAAAGCGGTGCCTATGCGGTTTGCTGAAACAGGACTTACCTACATTCTGAAGATCCACCTTTACAAAGACAGCTAAAAAAAGTTACCCAACAGCGATATTTACGGATCCTATGTGGAAACTAAACCAAAGTTTCTTTGCTATGCCTTGCTCTGTACAGGTTGAACCTCTCTAGTCTGGCACTCTCTGATCTGGCAACACCCATGGTCCACCGTGATTTTAATTAGCCAGATATCCAGTTATCATGGGTGTGGCCAATTTTCCTGTGGTCCCATAAAGTTTGTTTACAGCCACCAGTCCTGGCTCTCAGTGTTCTGTGATGTTATTTGGCTGTAATTTATCTCTAAATGTTTTCTAAAAGCCCAGTAAGCAGTGGAAGTGTTGATAATGCTGCTAGACAATGTTGACCTCCTGTGGTCCAGCAAATTCTCCTGTTTGACACTGGTCAGGTTCTGAGGAGACCAGACTAGAGAGGTTTATCCTGGATCAGCACTCATTAAGAAACCACATTAACTTAATTGTGGCAGACACTTCTCTAGAGACCTTCCCTCCTACTCTGACATCTCTGAAATCAGACCCTGATCCTGATACCTGGACCACATGGGCAGAATCTACCACCTAGATGGCGTCTCTCTGTATTCAATTGCGTATCCTAGGTGGGATTCACCTGCAGGAACAGGACCCACAATTTTTAGCAGCTTGACCATGTCTTTTTGTATCGTGAGGCCCATATTACACGTTTGCATGCTGCTAATAATAAATGCAAACCTGTGGCCAAACCAATGGCCTCAGCTGCAATTAATATTGGTCAAACATTATTAGGGCTTTTGGCTATACTAAAAACGGTCAACAGTGCTTGGCAAACACAACTGCTTAACGAATGTATCCAACTGGGCAAATCTCTAAGAGAGGTATCTGCAAAATCATTAAGTGTTTTAACAACCTGCCAATCTTTTAAAGCAATGCATTATTTGTGTGTGTCACAGGCTTTTAGTGACTTAGCTCTGAAATCATTCCTAGACAGCTTTGAAAGGTCAAGTGGTTCCAAGCATAACAGGAATGCAGCGATCCAAGGAACGTGACATTTATTAAATCCTCCGATCATTGCTCTAGTAACGCATGAGAGTTAAAAACTTGAGCAGCTCCTTATTCTCCCATAGGGACACTGCAACATACCACAGTGCCTCTTCTGATGCAGTAAGGGTCCAAATTTGCCACCTTAGCTCATGCTGAGTTGTACCTCACTGCAAGTAATTTGGAATCCGGAGAATTACTTCCTTCTTCACTCACCTGAAAACTTCGGATGGCGAGATGGACGAAGATGTCAAGTAGGATGGTCATAAAAAAAGATTCAGAAAATGACCAAAGTGCTGTGCTAAGTGGGGCACAGGGAGGAGGGAATGGACAATCTGGGGGTACTGGAGACCCTATAAACTTTGCAAACTGCAAACACATCAGCATACAATCATCCCATTATGACCACACAAGGAAAAACCAAACCAAACCACACACCAGATCTTCAGCTGGACATGCTGGCTTCCAAACTTTGCAATTTGTCTTCCTTAATTGCTCTACTTGGATTCCAGCTCTGCCCACCTTGTTAGCCACACGTTTGAATTCAACACTAAATCGGGATCATTCCTATTGCTACCTACGGGTAGATTAAAAAAATAACCCAAACACCCAACAACCTACACGTCCACGCAGGCAGGGGTTGTTTTCTTCTTCTCTGGTGCCCAAGTGTAGCCCTGGCAGTGTCTGATGTGAGCTTTAATGAAGTCCATCATCTCCTCAGCAAGTAAAAATTACAATCATTAGCCAGTGGCTGACTAGGGATAGCAACACAGTTCCTAATGAAAACAGCCCGGATGGCATGATTAGTATGCCAAGTACACATCTAAACAAGCCTGAGCTTTGCTCACCCTTAATATGGTACCTAATGTTCTCCATTAGCATCCTGCTTTTCAATGCAGAAACCGTCCTGCAGCAGTTTGTAATTAGACACAACAGTTACTTTGATAGGAAACAATTAAAAGGTGTTATATACATTGAGCAGTAATAATGCTAGTGGCACAAAAGTTAAAACGTAAAAATAAAAAAACCAAACCACAGTAGAAACCAACTACACAAAAACAACCCTGAGGTGAAAAGAAATGATTGTAACGAATTCTTGTGGTCTCCTTATTTGCTTATTTCAGTTGCACATTCTCAAAATGACATACCACTGCATATTCAGTGCTATACACATCATAGATCTTCATTAAATGTAATGGACACACCTGGTTCCATCTTTTGTTCGGGCGGAACCTGGGATCACTGGATCAAAACAAGTTAATTTCTACTGCTTGTGCTAACGAAAAAGGCCGATTAATTTAGAGGCAAAAGCACCACTCCTTGATCTCCATACACGGCCCAACCACTAGAGGGGGGACAAACAGTTGCACTAAGTTAATGCAGTTCATACACAGCTCTAGAAACAAGACCGCAAAGAGAGAAATGGTCTTTTCGAGGAGCATACAGCAGACACGAATTTCAGACTGGTCCTGCAGCTAAGCAAAGGTGGAGTAAATCAGACATGGGGGAGACAAAGTGCTGGAAAGCTCAGCGAATAACTCAGGGGATAAATGGGGTCTTCAGGAGGAGTCAGAATGACGTGCGCCCTGGAATACCAGGGTAGGGAAAGGAATTCAACACAGCGGGGAGAAGCTGAAGGGGGCAACTGGGGGAGAAGCAGACAAATGGGGCATCCTGACTGACATCACGGGTGGAGTGGAGGGGCCCACAGTGACACAGGAAGGCTGTGTCGACTCTTGCATTCCTCTTTCGAAAGACATATACAAATGAGGTGAATCAAAAATGCAAATGAGATACAAATTTGCACATCTGACACCTCTTCTGCATATTCTTATTTCAAAATTGCTTCTTTTGAAAGAAGAAAACCAGTGTAGACACTGCTCTTTCGAAAATAAACCCCAGCTTCGAAAGAACATTTTCCCCCCACCCAAAAAAAAAAAAAAAAGGAAGAAGGATTCTTTCGAAGCTGGGGTTTACTTTCGAAAGAGCAGTGTCTACACTGGTCGTCTTCTTTCGAAAGAAGCTATTTCAAAATAAGGATATGCAAATGAGATGTCATATACAAATGTGTACCTCGTTTGCATTTTCAATTTCTCTCATTTGCATACCTCTTTCGAAAGAGGAATGCAAGTGTAGACACAGCCTAAGAGAAAGCACAGGGGGTGTGAAAGGCTTGGTGGAAACACAGCACTAACCCTCTGCCCCAGCATGCATTGGGCTCAGTATAACAAAAAGGGATGGAATCTCAGAGTGCAACCTTTTCTTTGGTTGTTCTGAAGTCCTGGCCAGGAGGCAGGGCCGCCGATGGGAAGGGCAGAGAGGCCCTTGCCATGGGGACCAGTGTTTCAAAAGGCCCCAGAGCTCCAGCAGCCACCACTGCTATTTTGGCAGCAGCAGCAGCTGGAGCTCTGGGCCCTTTGGAAGCGCCACTGCCATGCTGCTCTGTGTGGCTCGGGGGAGACAGGGAGCAGCACCATGATCTCAGGTGTACTAAGGGCTGACTGCCTTTGGCTCCACCCCTTCCACCCTTGGCTCTGCCCCTTCTGGGGGTGCAGAGCCAGGCCCACCCCCCGCACCTTGCCCTGGGACCCGCGGTGGCTGTCGGTCCCACATCAGGGGGATAAAAGAGACATACCCAGAAAGGAGTTGAGTACTTTACAGCCTGTGAAAAGCGTACAGCAAGTAACACAGTTCTGCTGTAGTGAGGGAGGAGACACCAGTCTCCTTGAGGCAGGGAGCTAAATCAGCATTTATCACCATAGGCGTTATCTGCAGTAGCCTCTGCTGTCACCAGCTTGGGAAGTGTATCCTTTGCTGCCTAGAGCCTTAACCTCCAGAATATTTTGAACAGGCAGAACCAGGGAGGGAATCACGTATGTCCAGGATTCTAAACGTTTCAGTAGGACAAAAGAATCAGATTAAAAACAAAAGTCAAAGAGACACAATCTCCTTTTATGCAATCAGCCACTTCAGTCTGCGGACTATTGCTCTGCATTGCAAATGAGAGCTCCTAACAAGCCCCCCCACGGACAGTTTGTACTTGGCGTGAGCTCTCCCAAAGGGTGCTAAAGAGAAAGGAGGGGAACCTCACGGAGTACAAAACCAGAGAGAAATCTAATACCCCTTCACAAAGCAGTGCGAGTTCATTTGAAAAGAGTACTTAAGCGCATTGGCTCCACTCAACTGAGCACAAAATTGGGCTAGAGGGCTTCTGATTCTCTCTGTGTACAGCCACAGTTCAAAATATCATGTTCCATGTTAACTTACACGCCGGAACATTTCCCATGGATCTTTGAGGACAAGAATGTTTATCATTTTGCTGTCATCTGAAAGGCCAACAATAGATAAGGACAATTTGATCTTTATCTAATACAGGGATGGTAGCACTCTGTTCTTCTGTCCTTGGGGATGAGATGTTCGAACTCCACAACATGACAAGAGAGAGACAAGCTCAGAAAAGGTTCTTGGGGGCGGGGGGGGTGGGAATAAAAAAAGAAAGACTTTCTTTTTGAAATAGACACTAGAAATAATTGGACTTGCTTTATTTTTTTCATAATGGTTCATCGTAACGGAAGCACTATTGATTCTGGAAGGTTAGAGTTGCTTCTTAAATGACTGCAAAAAAAGAATCCAGAGCACTAACTACAAAAGAAGACAGGCCAAAGCAGTGATGGGTATTAAGAAGTACGTATACGTTGATCACCGTGGCTATGTTTACACTGCTGAGCTATTTTGGGATAAGGAGGTATCCCGAAATAGGAACTCCACACCTAGGAAATGTGACTGGTATTTTGAAACATTTTTTTAAAATACCAGGAGCACTATTTCAGCATCCCTCTACCCCTCATTGTGGGAGGAGTAAGGGACGCCTCAAAATAGCACAGTATTTCAAAATTCGGCACTGTGTAAACAACGCCAAACCCCAAGATATCTGTTAGTCTATAAGGTGCCACAGGACTTCTTCTTGTTCTCGAAACCCCAAAATAGCCTATTTTGAAACTGACTTGAAATAGGATATGCAATTTGCACAAAGGAAATTGCGTACGTTATTTCAAGTTAGGGGCACCGTAAACATAGCCTGTAATATTTATAGCAGGCACCAGTTTTAACCTGCATGCACTTACATGTGTGCGCTCAAACCAAAAACTACAAGAAGCCCTGTGGCACCTTACAGACTAGCATGCATCTGACAGAGTGGGTTTTTTCCCCACAAAAGCTGATGCTCCAAAAAATCTGTTAGTCTATAAGGTGGTCCAGGACTTCTTGTTGTTTTTGCAGATACAGACCAACTTGACTACCCTCTGATACTTGTCACCAAAGCAAAAACTAGAATTCAAAGTCTAGAAGAGTCTTTAATAGAAAATAATCATCTTCTTGCATATGAATTTATTCTTATTTTAGAGCATGGGCAGAAGTGTGCATACACCCCTTGTTCGAAGTTTAAGTGTATTATATGGGATATGGTCTTTTGCTTTGCATTTTTAATCTGAGAAGGATATCTGGCAAACAGGTAGGACAGCTTTACCAATAGAATGATTTTCACACCATAATTTAATATGATGCACAAAAATCAACAGCAAAGAACACTCAACCCACAAATCCAGAGTGGGCACATTATGAAGAGATGCTGAACTGGCAAACACATGCTGTCAGAAAACTGGAGTGACACCACTGATTTCTCAGATCCTCCAGTGAGGTCCATAGATTTACGTTAGTGTAAACAAGAGACAAATCTGACAACCTCACGCCATACTCATTTCACTGTCCAAGTACCTCTTATTGCAGAGTGTGGAGGTATCTAACACACCGTTAGCGGTACCCAAGATTTCAAGAGAAGAGGCACTATATTTCTCTAACAAGCCAGGCAAAGAGAAGTCATTCAGCAGAACCTGGAGTTTTTAGGAGCATTACTGCATTTCTACAGCTGCACCAGAAATAAACAGGGTGGCAGGAGTCCACACAAAAGCGCAGCCTATATCGTTAGACCTTGAGACACAAGGCCACAACAATTCCAAAAGACAAGTTGTTTACCCGGAAATGAATGCACTAAGAAGCCAAGTTTTGGGGAAACAAAGTGTTCCAACCAGCTCCTGGCATGAAGGCCCCAAGTGGCTACTCTGAGTTGTACTGACGCAGCCCTCCAGCAAAATATTAAAGTGCTGTCAAGTACATAATTTTTCTGGTGCGCATAATATTTACCAAAGCTGTGATTCATTGATAACAATTAGGAATTTCTGGATCCTTTAACAAGATCGCAGCATCATGCGCCAGTGTCCACGCTTCCTATCTCTCCTGCTGCAGCATGTGCTATTTGCTCATTTTAACTTCCCAGCTATTTCATCGCTGGAGAACACTTGAGAGAGAAACTTTTGGAACAGCACTAGTTCAATTTTGTTTGCCAACCTTGAGAGCTAAATGACTGAATATAGCCATTCAAAAAAAAAAAAAAAAAAATACACCAGCAAGGTCATTCTCTCAGATCAGCTCATGGTTAAAAGCGTAAAATCTAATTTGGAGAAGGTGCAGTAATTCCATTTTGAACACAAGTGGCTGTGCCAGCTCCAAAGCAAGCTGAACTAGCACTAACCTACACCTAAAGTGAAAAATTACTTTTCGTAACGAGCGAGCTATTCCCAGTCCCTGTTCAGACCCATTTGGATGGTATCAAATTTGCATATGAATTCCAGCTCAGCAGTTTCATCTTGCAATCTGTTTTTTGAAGTTTTTTTTTTTTTTTTTTTCTTGCTTGAAGATGGGAACTTTCAAGTCTGTAACTGTGTGTCCAGGGAGGTTAAAATGTTCTCCCACTAGTTTTTGTATATTACCATTTCGCTTTCCCAGTGGGGCATCTCTTCCCCAGAATGGGGGACCCAGCTCCCAGATGTGGGTGTGTAGGTGGGCTTTTGGACTAGAGGGGAAAAGCCCACCTACACACCCACATCTGGGAGCTGGGTCCCCCATTCTGGGGAAGAGACGCCCCATTGGGAAAGTGAAAAATCTTAGTATACACGCTAAAACTGGGTCTTTAGTGTTTTTACTGAATTCTGCTATTTAACATACCACAAGTCTGGCAATGCATTGTGAGTGAAATTCACGACCCCCTGCCACCAGGCTGTGGCAGGCCGTGCTAGAGAGGTTTCACAGAGAATGGAATGAGCATTTAAGCCAGCCTCTCCATAGTGATTTCTGGTCCTGCTTGTCAGCCCCCTCCTCTCAGTCAGCTTCTAGGCAAGCCCATCTCCACAAAATACCGGTTGGCTCGGAAGATCTTCCTTGGGAACAAAGCATATGATGTAACTGACCTTACAAACATCTTCTGGAAAGGAAGTCTAAAGAAAACCAGGAGGTATCAACGTAAAAAAAAAAAAAAAAGCCTTCTCCCAGCCCTCCCCCCGTCTCTAGACTTATATGGCCCTGATCTCTGTACCATCTGATTCCCTGGCACCTATGGTCCAGCTAATTTTGCCATCAGGATGCAGAATAAATTTTGTGATGTACAGATGTGCACCACCCATAGAAACACATTCTTCCCACTGTGGCAGCTGAGGGCACTCTGCTATTCAGCGGGCAGCAACTGAATCTCTCCTGGGCAGGCAGCCGCCCAAGCGCACCACTTTCAGGGAACGCTGCCTGGCGTGCTCAGAAGGTGACTTGTAACGAACCATGAAACAAAAGGCAGATGTAGAGGAGGTCACGTACTAGGGCGATGGAAGCCATGTAAGTACCAGAGAGAGAGAGAAATGGGACTGCACTAGAGAGAGGAAGTGTACCCATTTTAACTGGCATGAGGTTCCTAAACATGCCAGGATCCTGTGCCCATCAGATGCAGATGTCAATGAAGCTCTAAACAGCTATCTAGTTTCATCCCGATATAACACGGACATACTCTAGACTTTTGTTGAGAGTCATCTTCAGCTACTATTTCATCAACAAACACAGCGGTAAACGACAGAGACAAGTATATCGTATTAGCTCTTTTCCAACAGGTTCAAGAACTTGGTAACAGAAATACCTGCCAGGGTTCATCAATATGGACAAATTTCAGGACATATGAAATCTTTTCTACCTGTACCCTCCAGATGGGTTCAAAATGGAAGGGGGGTGGGGGAGATATCTTGTTGCCTCAGCACCCCCTTTTGACCAATTTCAGAAGTGACACAGTGCTGTCTTGGGAAAAAAAACCATAAGCTTTGGCAGGCAAAGACCTGCTTCATCAGATGCATAAGTGGGGCGGGGGTTCAGAGGAGGATTGAAGGAGGGAGTCTCAGTCAAGGGGGGGGCCAGAGCTGACGAGGTCTATTCAGTCAGGGTGGATGTGGCCCATTACCAGCAGTTAATGTGGAGTTGTGAACATGGAGAGGAGAAATCAAGGCAGTTCATTCAGAGGGGAAGGTGGCCCATTATCAGTTGCTAGAGCAGCGTTTCTTAAACTCTGTTCCACGGAACACTGGTGCACCATGAACAACTCCCAGGTGTGCCACGAGCGCTTGGAAAAATACACGAAGATTCTGTTATTAAAGCCAGGTACGATGTTAGCGCTTCATTGCCATGACACCTGATTGAAATTACTCCATTTGGTTTTGCTTTATATATTACTGTTTGGGGAGGAGGGGGTTGTCTGAAGCATTTTTTTTTTTTTGGGAAGAAAATTTTCATAGGTGTTCCACGCTAAAAAATATTATTGCTCAATGTTCCATGGTCTCAAAAAACTTAAGAAACGCTAATCTGCAAGACCAGAATTCAATGCTCTGCTAGACACCCTATGCTCCGGCAGACAACTTAATTATGACCTATCAGCATTGAGCTTAGAACATGCTTTCCCCGAGCTGGGGCATCAGACAGGCACCAGCGTCCTAAAATGGCAGGAGGGCTGAGGAGACTAGTTGCCTAAATATAGTCCCATGTGCTGCCTGCTTAGGACCACAGGTAGCCACCGTGAGCCGGTGTTCGGGCCACACGTGCCACGGCCACACTGCTATTTTTAGCATACAAGTGGGACTACCTCTCTGTGCTACATGTTCCCAGGTGCAGTGTAGATAGACTATGACTTGACCAAGGTCCTCAGAGACACAAAGCAGATGAGGTAAAGCCTGCAATTGAACTAAGTGCTGCTGGCGAGAGACAAGTTTGCGAACAGCACAGAGCTCCCCTTGGGACCTAAAGGAAGTATTACCTCACCCACTTGGCTCTTCTAATCTCCTGACTCTAACATCACTGCAACCATGGGTGCTCACGGTCACACAGGTAGTCTAGAACCTGGTCTACACCTAAAATACAGGTCAACCTAGCTACATTGCTAGGGGCGTGTGAAAGAGCTAAGGCCAAATATAGACACTAATGCTTGAGGCGGGGCATCTTTACCTCAGAGATAGAAAAACCCCACGAGTTTCACCTCTACAACGGCACAGTTGCAGCCTTGGCAGTGTAGATGCAACCTAAGGCAGGACAGAAAACTGAACCCTGGTCACCTAAATTCCAGCTAGTTCCTGGACCACTCCAGCATCCTTCCTCTGATGCACAACTGTAAAAAAAAAACAAAACTGGGTCATGCCAAGTATTTAACAAAGGACACTGCATGTTTCCTAAAGATTTAAAAAACAAACAAACAACCCACACCTACCTTAAGATAATTACATACAGAGGAAAGGAGATAATGACAGGAAAGAAAAATTCTCCCCTTCCTCCAATTACATTTATATGATGGGCACTGTTTTGTCTGAAGGTGACAGGTCTCCCAACTGTGTGACTGAATACAGTAGGATGAGTTATCTGACCCAGTTTTTGGTTCCTGTTGTACACAACGCAGCCAGCACTTGTCTGCTGAAACTCTAAATTTAGCTGCTAAACAAGTGCGCCAGCACAGACAAAGATGTTACGCTCCTGACAATAGAGATCCTGGGGAAGTTATGAGTTATGGGTCACAGGCTTCCAACCAGCATTACGCAGCATTGTCTGAACCTTCACTGGTTGTCTAAACAGAAAGTACCATAACTCCACAATGAAAATTCACCAGTAACTTACCTGAACATCTGTGTTCTTGCCATAAATTGTATGAGATGAAAACAGCTGTCACTGCCTGCTTTGAAAAGCTGGTTGTGATAGTTATGCAGTTCTCTTCCAGCACCAAGACTGACCTCTGTACTGGACCTTATAATGGGACACATTATAAAAACAGAGAGGCCAGCAGCTTTTCATAAAAAGAGCTAAAAAGCCCTTTCAACAGAAGCAGTAGGGCTGAGATTTTCAAAGGAGCTCAAGGGATTTAGGAGCTCGCGTTCCAGTGAATTTGGGAATCTAATTTCCTTTGGCTCCTTTGAAAATCCCAGCAAAAAAACCAGTCATGTAGCACTTTAAAGTTTAACAAAATAATTTATTAGGTGATGAGCTTTCATGGGTCTGCCCCACAAAAGCTCATCGCCTTATAAATTATTTTGTTAAACTTTAAAGTGCCACAGAACTGCTTTTCTGTTTTGTTGGGATACAGACGAACATGACTGCCTCTACATTACTACTTGAAAATCACACTCTGACTTTCAAATGACTGTCGTAGACTGACCTATAACCCGTGGTCACAGTTTTCCGCAGAGACTATTGGTTCTGGATTGAGCAACAAAATGGCAAATTAATTTTAAATGTTGATCAATGTAAAGTAATGCACACTAGAAAAAATAATCCCAACTACACATACAAAATGATGGGGGCTAAATTTAGCTATAACCACTCAAGAGAGAGATCTTGGAGTCATTGTGCATCATTCGCTGAAAACATCTACTCAATGTGCGGCGGCAGTCAAAAAGGCCAACAGAATGCTAGGAAGCATTAAAAAAGGGCATAGAGAATGAGACGGAGAATATCTTATTGGCTCTATATAAATCCACGGTACACCCACATCTTGAATACTGTGTGCGGATGTGGTTGCCGCATCTCAAAAAAGATATCTCAGCATTGGAAAAGGTTCAGAAACGGGCAACAGAAATGATTTGTAGTTTGGAACAGGATTTGCCAAATGAAGAAAGATTAAACAAACTAGGACAGTTCATCTTCAAAAAAAGAGAGACTCGGGGGTGGGGGGGGGGGGAATATGAGAGAGGTCTATAAAATCATGACCAGTGTGGAAAAAGTGAATAAGGAAAAGTCATTTACTTGTTCCCATAACAAAAGAATCAGGGGTCACCAAATATAGCAGGTTTAAAACTAACAAAAGGAAGTTTTTATTCAAACAATGCATCATAGGCCTGTGGAACTCCTGGTCAGAGGATGTTGTGAAGACCAAGACTAACAGGGTTCAAAAAAAGAGCTAGATAAACTCATGGAGGTTAGCTCCATCAATGGATATTAGCCAGGATAGGTAGGAATTGTGTCCCTAGCTTCTGTTTGTCAGAGATTGGAAATGGATGTTAGGAAAGGGATTGCCTGTTCTGTTTACTTCCTCTGGGACATCAGTCACTGGCCTCCGTGAAAGACGGGGTGATGGGCTAGATGAACCTTTGGTCTGACCCAGCATGGCCATTCTTATGGGTACCTAACTAAGGGCACATTAAAGAGGCCTGATAGGGAGGTTGTGGAATCTCCATCACTTTAAGAACAGGTTAGACATCTATAGGAATGGTCTAGATGTTGCTTGTTCCTGCTACGAGGGCAAGGGACTGAACTCGGTGACCTCTCCAGGTCTGTTCTAGTGTTCTATGATTTTCACAGACCAATGTGAAACCCCTCCTCCAAGGTTTGTGAAACCCCTCCTCCTCCTCCTTCTGGCTAAGCACCCAAAATGACTAGTCGCACCAGAAAACTTCAGTGGTATCTCCAAACACCTAGTCTAACATGAATACTGCTGGATACCACCCCAGTAAAAAAATGCACAAGGAAGTCAGTTATATGAACCAGAAGCTCCAGCGTGCCCCACATTTCCTTCCCATGCCTCTATGTGATTTGGGTCCAGAGAATCCCAACACAGAACAGCTCATTTCATACGGGTCAGCAGCAGGCGGTAAAATGGAGGTGATGGATGAAAAAAAAATAAAATCCCTGAAAGAACATGTCCAAGATTCGTCCAGGAGAAAACAACTCTGTGGCCACTTGTTGGTCACAGCTGGCTTTTACCTGAGGTAGCTTTTTCTTCTTTCCATCCATGTCTCTAACAGAGCAGGGAGAAGCAGCTGCAGATGCTGAAAGTATAGGCAATATGGGCCAAATGCATCCCTGGCATATCTCCTGTGACATCCAGTGGAGATACACCCAGAGCAGATTTGTCCTTAGGTATTTTATGGGATTCTTGTTTGGCCTCTATATAAATCCATGATACACCCACACCTCTAATTAGGGATATTGGAGCTGGAAAAGGTTCAGAAAAGGGTGACAATGTTTAGGGGTATGGACCACCTGACATATGAGGAGCAATTAATAACATTGGGACTTTTCTGTTTGGAACAGAGAAGACTAAAGGGGGAAATAATAGAGGTCTATAATATTATGACTGGTATAGAGAAAGTCAATAAGGAAAAGTTATTTACTCCTTCCCATAACACAAGAACTAGGGATCACCAAATGAAATTAACAACTAGCAGGTTTAAAAACAAACACAAACGGAAGTAGTTCATCTCACAACGCACAATCAGCCTGTGGAACTCCTGGCCAGAGGACGCTATGAAGGCCAAGACCATAACAGGGTTTAAAAATGAACTAGATAAATACATGGAAGATAGTCATGGAGGAGCCTATTAGCCAGAATGGGCAGGGATGGTGTCTCCAGCCTGTGTGTGTCAAGGCTGGGAATGAGCGACGGGGAGGGATCACTTGATTACCTTTTCTGTTCATTTCTTCCGGAGCACCTGGTATTGGCCACTATCAGAAGACAGAATACTGAGCGAGGTGGACTTTGGTCCAACCCAGTACGGCTATTCCTGTGATGTGTTCCTAGAGGTTTCATTACATGACATAACTTTAATTAATCTTTAATGCCTGGAAACTCCTGGAGGTTTGGCATCGCTTATGTTACAGACTTGACGGAGCGTTTTCCCCCCACCCTCACCCCACACACACAATATATTTGTTACTTCATCTGCACATCACTCTCAGTCTAAAGAAACAACCCTTGTATTTACACAGGCTTGCCTGCCCAAGAGCAAATACCCATGAAACGCAACCGGTTTCATAAACAGAAAGAAGGCGGCCAGCTGCTGCCTGGTTGCTGTCATGAAAGCACAGGCAGGCCATCTACTGAAGGACTGAGGATCAAGACCAAGGGTGAAATCCTATGCCTATTGCAGTCAGGGGAGGGGACTGGTATGGAGCCAGGGTGGCACCCTAAGTCTTTAGTCTAAAACTCTGCAAAGCAAAGAAGAAAACCCATTGCACAGGAAGCAGCTCAGTGAGACAAGCAACATGAGTCACCCAAAATTGGTGCACCAGATTACTAAATCAGCTTCTCACCACACAGTCGGTATTTTAACACTCGAACAGCTCTGTTGTTTATGGAGCGCAGACCGCGTGCTTGGCACCGTCCGGAGAAATAGGCCTTGCACCAAGGATCTTG
The DNA here is from genome assembly GCF_033958435.1 of Carettochelys insculpta. Classification (NCBI taxonomy): domain Eukaryota; kingdom Metazoa; phylum Chordata; order Testudines; family Carettochelyidae; genus Carettochelys; species Carettochelys insculpta. The sequence goes on from NC_134152.1 coordinate 32,453,695, forward strand.
CAATCTAGTCCAGACACAGACAAAACAATTCAGATACATAACAGTACATCGGGTGCTGGTACAGAAATCAAAGGCCTCATTATTGACGGGCAGCCTTCGGGGAGGAGCAAGGAAGAAAGACAGGTGCTTTGGGGCACCAAGGGGAGACTGGCAGCATGGAAGAAAACCAAGACAAGTCTGGCAGGCGAGGATAAGGAGGAAAGGGGCTAGGAAGGGCCAAGGCAGAGTAAGTATCCAGCTCTTGTCCCTTGTCAAACACTTGGACTGGATGCTTTTTGGGGCAGGGCGCCTCTTCTGATTCCATATTTCTACAGCACCGAGCCCAGCAGGGACCCATTGCATCGCCAGGGCTACAGACAGGCCCAACAGTAGGTGCCATTGCTAAGCCTGTTTCCCATTTATCTTACTAACCTAAATGCAAGCCCAGCAGGGGTGCCGGTCACTGCAACACCACTGAAGTCAGTAGCTGCTACACCCATGCAGTGCAGGCCTGAATTGAGTTCAAACGGCTCCTGCGCATGCCAGGCAAGTCTTAAGCATGATCATCCAAGGCTGGGATTTCAACAGGAGCCTAATGGAGTTACTGGCCCAAAGTCAGTGGGAGTTGGGTGCCATAGGCTCCCATTGAAAATCTCACCCAAAGTGTTGAGTTATTATGACAACAGCTGCTGTAGAAAAGTCTCAGAAGGGTCATGTCCCCAGACAACATGCTCTGATAACACACACATCTGACAAAGTGGGTCTTTGCCCACAAAAGCTGATGCTCCAAAATGTGTTAGTCTATAAGGCACCCAGGACTTCTTGTTGTTACAGGAGCTTTAGTTACTGGGTATTACTGCCCAGAAATAAGCATACCATTACAACCCCATTAAAGCCCCTGGGTAAATGTAAAGACTGGGATGCAGGCAGCCAGGCCTGGTGGACAGAGTTGGGTTGAACGCCAGGAACCAGAATCAGAACCCAAACTAGGGTCAGGCTCATGCTGAGAGCGAGGGCTGAGGCCATGGCCAGGAGTCACGCTGTGGGTCAGGCCTGGACACAGACAGCCATGCCAAGAGACAGGAACCAGAGGACGGTGCCAGATCAAGCCAAAGGCAGGGTCAGGCAGCAGGGTCTAGCTCAAATGGAAGTCAGAGAGAAGTGCCAGGATCAAACCAAAGCCAAGTACAGCAGCAGATCCAGAGTCCTCAGCTGCTCAGACAAATTCCTGTGCTGCTGTTTGGATGAAGTAGCGCTTCTCGGCCAATCAGTGAGGGTAGATGTCTGCCCCAGTGAGGGTGGAGTTTCCTGGGTAGTCCCTCTGATGGGCAGAGTTTTGTTAGCTGCAGTCCCTGCTGGTACCAGGGAACTGTCTGTTAGTGGTGATGGTCTGGGCATCACTTAAAGGCCGACCAGGGCTGTATTCAAAACCCAAAATCCCTCACGATACATTCTAGAGCACCACGAGCTGAGCAGAGTGGTAAGTAGCAACCATCCTTCAGATCACTGGCACCCGAAGAAATATCTAATTCCACTTTAGAAACAATAAACGCCTGCATCTGACTCTTTCTTCAGCCTGTCTCCTACTACCAGCAAGAGACCCGCCATCTTTTGCCTGCAGTGCCACCTTCTGGTAAAGACAAAGTGGTTCAGCTGTTATAATGGACCTAGAAAAAGTTTCTGCTGGTGCATCTCCTTTCTTTCTTTGAGAGCAGACGAGCTGGTGATACATAATTATGTCAGTTCTTTAGCCATCCTCCAAGGCATTAACAAGTTTTCCAAGAACCAGAAATCAGAGCTCTCAGGAAGCCTCACCAGCAAACCCAAACCAAGAAGCACGGAGATTTTTTCCCTCCTTTTCTAATGAAGTTTTTCCTTAGAGCTCGTTTCCTGAACAGACCCAAGTCTGATTTTTTTGTGTGTGTTTGTTTGTTCATGCAAGAAAGACTTTCTAATGAGTGACATGAAAAATTGGGGAACTATAAGCGAAAAGAACGCCAGTCAGTTTTCAGAAATGGCTAACGTTTTGGACTGCCTTCATTTTTTTTTGGAAGCACAACTAAGACACTTTAAAGAACCCAGATAGTCAGAAAATCCAGCACCTCCATGGTGGAAAAAAGAGGCTGCTTTAAGGCATCTCGGGTTGGACATCCATAAATCAGGGCACCTTAAATCACTAGTCACTTTTGAAAACTTTGGCTGAAATTCCACTTTGAGTCTCGAGGTCCCTTCCACTTCTAGTATGCTACGATTCTATCACATTGGGGGGACCACCAGGCATAAATAAAAGCTACCAACGTTCTGCAGTGAGCCAAGTCCAGGATCCATGAGCGCCAACTTGTGGCGTAGGCAAAAACCGTCTGCTCTTTGCTGGACATCAGGAGACAAAAGCAAGCGTGTTTACTTGCTTTAGCCTTTCATTGATTGGTTTTGGTTTCCTTAATGTCCAAGGATTTCATAGTCAATGTATTTTGACAGCAGCAGCAGGCGACTTGTCTAACAAAACTCACCCTGGGTGGCTCATGCAGTTTATGTTTTAATATTTGTCGCTATTAGTGCCAGGTTGCCATGGCAACAGGTGCTAAACAAACAATGGAATAATATTTATCATTTCTTCTTGCTCACCGCCTGCTAAGTACCTCCCAAGCTCCACAACTACCTCCCTTCTCCATCCTTCTCAGACTAATTTTCACACCTACCGCCTCCCCCCCACCCCAACATGGAGAAGCCTGTATGCTCTTTATTCAGTTCCCCTTGAAAAAGGCGCTTCTTACAAAAGCCTTCATCTTCACCACCTCTAGACTGATCCTCAGCTGATGTCTGATCCTTCTACTATAAGGTCAGTACCCAACCCAGAGTCCAAATCTGCGGATCGTGCACAGTAACTACAAAGGGCACGCCAGACACTTCCGAGTTGCACACCGGCATTTCAAGGTATTCCAACTGCTGTTAATCTGCTTCTCAAGAGCGATCATGCCAATGCAACCCTTTTCACAGTAATTCAGCAGGAAACGCAGGATAGTTTGACGCAATTACCAAAAGCACCTGAGTAGCTGCAAACAGAACAAGGTCCCTCGGCTTTCAAGTTCCATGAGACTCAAAGACAAAGGGGGCCTAATATTGTTAACTGGAGTTATTCTTCAGTTTCACACCAGTGTAACAGTGACATAATGCAGCTCTGGCAGGCTTAGGAGAAGAAGTATTTGCGAAGTACAAAGAACAAAAAGGACAATAAATTGTTACTGCATTTCACAGAATACTAGAACTAGAAGGGGTCTCAAGAGGTCATTGGGTCCAGCCTCCTGTAATCACAGCAGAACCAAGCACCATCTAGATCATCCCTGACAGATGTTTGTCGAACTTCCTCTTAAGAGTCTCCAATTATGGTGATTCCTCAACCTCCCTAGGCAATTTATTCCAGCAGTTAACCACCCTGACAGTTAGGAAGTGTTTTCTAAAGTTCAACCCATTTAAACCCATTGTTTCTTGTCCTATCCTCAGAAGTTAAGGAGAATAATTTTTCTACGTCCTCTTTGCAACACACTTTTTGGTGCTCAAAAGTTGTTATCTTGTTCCCTTTCAGTCTTCTGACTTCCAAATGAAACAAACCCACTTCTTTCAATCGTCCCTTGAGGGTCATGTTTTCTCGACCTTTAATCGCTTTTGTGGTTCTTCTTTGGGTCCTCTCCTCTTTCTCCACATCTTTCCTGAAATGTGGTGTCCAGCACTGGACACAACACTCCAGCTGAGGGCTAATCAGCATAGAGTAGAGGAGAAGAATGACTTCCCATGTCTCGCTTATGACACTTCTGTTGTATCCGAGAATGACGTTTGCTTTTTGTGCAACAGTTGACACTGTTGACTTTCATTTAACTTGTCGTTCACTACGACCCCCAACCCCCTTCTGCAGTACTCCTGCCTAGACAGTCACTCCCCATTTTGTATGCGTGAAATTAATCGTTCTGTCCTAAATGGAATATCTTACATTTGTCCTCTTTGAACTTCATCCTGTTTACCTCAGACCCTTTCTCCAGTTTGTCCAAATAATTTGGAATTATAATCCTATCCTTCCAAGCACTTGCAACCCTTCCCAGCTTCAGACCATCTGCAAACTTTATAAGCGTAGTCTCTTTGCCATTATCTAAACCATTCATGAAGATATTGAACAGAACTGGTCCCAAAACTGATCCCTGCGGAACCCCATTTGTTACTGTCTTCCAGCAAGACTCTGAACCATTGATAACGGCTCTCTGGGAATGCTTTCTTGGGTTTTTTTGGCCTGCTAAGGGGAGGAAATGCCACAGGGTGGCTGGTAGGAGAAGTGATAGGGGCCCAGCAGGGCAGCTGGCAGGAGCAAGCAGCCCACAGAACCAGCACAAAGGTGGTACTGCTTCAGGCTCAGCAAAGGAAGTCATCAGGGTCTGGACAGAACTGAGTGGGGCATTTGAAGCGGGGGTACAGAGAAAGTTTGGTTATGTAAATGGGACCCTTACAGTGTTGGGCTGGTGAGCCTGAGAGGCAAAGGACACTGCTCAATTCATTTGAGCTGGGACAGTTACTTGGGGGTTGGTTATGAACTCTGGGTGTGGCATTTTGCCCATGAGACTTCTCTGCCTCTTTCCTTAGAAGTTTCTTTTATAAACTCAGACTCTGTGCTTGGAAGCGGGGAAGGACTGCCTCACAGAGGTGCCCAGCAGTGTGTGAATTTTCCAAGCTGCTCGATGGGGGCTTGAGCTGGTTCTGTGTGAGGCAGATGAAAAGGAACCCCTAGATATTGGGCCCAGCCCTGGCTGCTGCTGACTGCTACTGGCAGAAGGGTTACGTTAATTTAAAGAAGGGCAGGGGTAGGGAGGGAGACACCAACAATCAGGTGGAGTAAACAGAGCCCAAATGACCAGTCAAGAAACCAGCCCAAATGCAGTCACTGCCCCCACATGGCCATCCAAACGAACAGCCGAGTTAATACCGATCAGCCTGGCAACGGCTGTCACACTTACCACGTTCCAGAAAAGCGGGTTGAAAACAATGCAAAGGACAGCCGCCATGAAGGTGGAATCGGTCAGTTTCACATAGTCCTGCAGTAGCGTCATGGCGGACAAGTCAACCTGCAGGAGAGGAAGAAAGTTAGCAGGGGCATCCACCTCGCGTGGCCAGGAGCTAGCTTCTAGATTGCCTCTTTGGGACAGCTGCGTACAGCGCGTTTGATTTACTCTTCCCCTTAGGGCAGGGGGGAGCAAATGTTTTACACCAGGCCACACTTTTTACCCCTGCACTTAGCAGCCTCCTGCCACCCCCCACAACCTGTAATCGGCGTAATCCAAGCCAACAGACACTTTGATTTTGTTCATATGAAAAAAAAAAAAACAAAAAACACCTTTTGGCACCTGTAAGTCTGTAGAATGTAAAAACCCTTATTAATTAGTATAACAATGTGAATACATAGACACAAAACCAGTAAGATAGTTCCACATTCTTAATGAGATGGATGAGCCTGAGACCCAGCAGCTAATCGTGCTGCACCGCCCCCGCTCGTGAAATTTTATACCCCCGCCCAACTTGTGCACCTCTGCCTTAGCACTCCCTGCTTGGAGGCGCCCTTGTAAGTCTGCATGTCTGCCGGAGGGCTCCAGTCCAAGTATCGACTCGCTCCAGGCCTGCTTGGCTTGTGGGCGCTCCTGGGATCATAATGAATCATAGTAGAACTACAGACTTTTGTGCTGCACTAATATACTTCCTATATTTTATTGAAAACCTTTCAATGTGTGGATTACTAGAAGCCAAAAATCTCTGCAAACCACTTTGGAAAAAATAGCTCAGACTAAAAACCCACAAAATGGCTCCATGTCAAACCATTCTGAAGCTAAAACCATTTCAAGCCATCACAAGTTTTCACTTCTTAGAATCAGAGAATACCAGGACTGGAAGGGACCTCGAGAGGCCATCAAGTCCAGCCCCAACAGGAGGGACACTGGTAGAGAAGGAGCTACCTAACGAACACAATGCAAGCTTCAGTTGGGGTCTGATTCTCAGACCTAACCTCTCAGATCCCAACGTGCAAACACTTTCCATATTTAAATGAGAGCAATGACCGAGAGCAGGGCCCTTCCCTGAAGGGTACAAAGCACAGCAAGCATCAAATAACTTCATTTTGCACACACAGCGAAAGGAGGTGTCGCACTCTAGACCTCCTCAGGGGTCTTCTGAAGTACAGTAAACGTTTGATTTAAGGGACCCCAACAAAACAGACTTCGGAAATGACGGACACTGTCTGCCAACTCCCTACCACAAATAAATGCTGCAGACTCACTATAGCCTCAGCCAGGGCTGGAGGAGCTGCCGGGGCTGTTGGGGCCACTGTAGTGGCTGGGGCCACCGGGGCCAGAGGTGCTGGGGGGGAGCTGAGCCAGGGCGCAGGAGGTCTTCTCCAGCCCCATGTGCATGGAGCATGTCCGTGCCCAGCTGCCGCTGCCTGCAATGGCGCTGAGCAGCAGCCATGGTGACGGAGGCTGCTGCCCGCTGGCAGGCTGGGGGTGGCCATGCTCTACCTTCGCACAGGCGGCTCGCAGCCAGGGGCTGGAGGAGGTGGAAGGAACCAGGTCGGCATTCAGCACTTCTCCTGGTAATTGGGAAAGGGAGATGGAGGTGTGAGGGGAAGAATAGAGCAGGAGGGTCAAGGGCAATTCATGAAGAGCTGGGCCTTTCGCTCTGCTCAATTTATTTACAGCTCAATCCCAGTTTTGCAAGACAAAAGCACTGCAAAGAATTGAATTCTCTCAAGCCTGCGGAATCCACTCCCGCATTAAGCTCTTTTCACCACCGGTCCCTGCGTTTCCACTTGAAAGCTGCATTTACCCAGCTGTTAAACAGGGTGTCTTTCCGTGAGGGGCTCACAAAATAATTTACAACCACAGACACATGGGGAATAACTAATCCAGGGGGAGGTCACAAGGGTTCAATCCCATACAGTGTCTCTGAAAATTAACCTGCTTGGAAGGGTGACTAGATAGCAAGTGTGAAAAATCAGCACTGGAATGGGAGGTGGGCCAAAACAGGCGTGTATAGAAGAAAAAGCCTTGAGTAACAGAACTACCCCTACAAAATCAGGGCATGTGGTTCCCCTAAAACAGGGATGCACAAAGTGGGGGGGCATGACATTTTATAAGGGGGATGCAGCACAATCAGCTGCTGGGTCTCAGGCTCATCCATCTCATTAAAAATGTTGCAATACGTTATGTTTTTGTGTCTGTGTATTCACATTTATAGACCAATTAATACAAAGTTTGCTCACCCCTGCCCTAAGCTATGGGAATAGCTCACATGAGCTCATACAACACTAGAACTGGAAGGGACCTCAAGAGGTCATCGAATCCAGTCCCCTGCCCTCATGGCAGGACCAGGCACCATCCAGATCATGGGTGATCAGCATGACCCAGATGGGAAGAGACCTGATCCTGCTCTCCCTTGCCCAAACAGACCTCCCAGTGGAAGCCTCAGGCCTATATTGGACACAGACTTCAGCCTAATATCCACTCCTATTCTTCATGCCTACCGCAACTCTCCTACCATCCCTCTTCTATGCACAGGGCCCTACCACATTCATAGGCCCCTTTTAGTCAACATCATGAACTTAGGATTTGAAAAACTGTAGATTTCATTATCTCAACTATTTAAATCTGAAATTTCACCATGTTGTAATTGCCAGGGTCCTGCCCCAAAAAGTGGTGGGGTTTGAGGTCAAAGGTTATTGTAGAGGGGGTTGCGGTACTGTAACTCTTACTTCTGTGCAGATGCTGAGAGCCATGCTGCTTTCAGAGCTGGGTGGCGGGAAAGCAGCGGCTGCTGGCCCGGAACCCAGCTCTGGAAGCAGAATACCTCCAACTAGAGACAACTGGCAAAGTGTGACATGGGATGCCATCAGCTTTGTGACTCCCGCTTCCACACCCTGCCTGGGAAGGGCCAGCACAACCACCTTCTGCCCCAAGCCCTGTCTCTCCCCTGCGCTTGCTCCACCCTTGCCCGCCTCCTCCCCAGCCCCTCCCCCAAGTGATGCGGCCCATGGGACTAGCACTGGCAGCAGGGATCCACCCTCCTCACCTGCTCACCGGCAGCAGAGCAACACAACCCCAGCTGGCTCTGTTCCCCTGGCTGTGTCACTCCACCTCCTGCCAGTGAGTTTGGGGGGTATTCTCACCCCCTCCCTCAAGCAACATGGCCAGGAGAGAGCCGACATCACAGTGCTCCACTTCCCCCACTGCTGCCAGGGAATGAGAGAGGGTGTGGGGAGCAGATCACTGTTGCAGGTACTAGGCTCTCAGCTAATGCCCCTGAATGCCAACAGACTCTGGCTCCCCTGGGTGCTGTCCAGCCCCCTTCCCCTCCTGTCCACACGTCACCCATGCTGCCAGCAGCAGCATAAAAGCAAAGATGGCATGGTATAGTATCAGCATCCTTACTTCTGCTCCGCTGCTGGCAGAGCTGAGTGGCCGGAGAGGAGTGGCTGCTGACTGAGAGCCCAGCTCTGCAGGCAGCAGCACAGAATTAAGGGTTGAAATACCCTCCACTGCACACCACTTTTAGTCCTGTGCTGCTGGTGGGGGCAGCTCTGCCTTTGAAACTGAGCTCTCCGGCTGCCCAGTCCTGAATGCACTGCAAAAGTAAGGGTTGCAAACAATCCTATGACTTTCCTGTAACCCCCTTTTGGGTCAGGGCCTCCAGTTTGCTGCTCTGCCTCATGAAATCTGTATAGTCTAGCGTAAAAGCACTCAAGGCCCAGATTTCACAGTCCATGACGTATTTTTCACGACAGGACCCTATACATGCACCCAATCTCTCCCCTCACATCTCCAGGCAATACAAAATGCTGTGGGTAAATCCATCTTCCTTCCCCTCATCACACTGCCATATTCTGGTCCCCTCTACCAACTACGCCTCACCTTTCAGGCCAAGTTCAAGCATCTTATTGCCATGTTCCAGGCATAAGGCCCGCTCCATTCCTGCCGACACCTCTTCCTTCCTCCAAACTCCCACCAGCAAGCTGCATGCTGTGCAAATAGCCATTTCCTAACCCTCTCCAACCCTCCCTGGATGTACTACCTGGGCCTGGGACAGCTGGTGCTCCCACTGGAGGCCATGCACCAGAATGCACCCCAGGCCTAAACAGCGTTCTGGATTGTTTGCACTCCACAGCTCTGTCTGTAACCCCAGCCTGACTCAGACCCTGACCCACACCTATCAATGCTGGCTTTAGCGATTACTGTGATCCCTGCTTGCTGAGTACTGTCTCGTGGTAGTCCTTGACTAAGGCAGAGCAGCTACACCCCAGCCCTTTATGGCCCCTGGGTTACAGCTCATTTCAGCAAAGAATTCTCAGCATTAACCAGCGACCAGTCTCCTAACAAGCCAATGCATGACACATCCAGGCTGCATAGCTTGTACCTCTTAATATTTAAGTGCTATGTAGCAGGGACAGAGACTTTCCCTGTTTTATACAGCACTGAGCGTCCTGTCAGTATCTGACAAGCAGCATCCTGGCTTGTTGACCTCCTAACTCGTTGTCAGTAACATCAATACTGTACCAAGAGGCTGAATTTCTTTCCTCCCCCTGAACCAATCGAATTCACTGCAGCCAGCATGAAACAGATTGAGCTGTGCTTCTGCAGGCAAAGGGGGAACTCATGAGGATGGTGTCTATCCTCAGCTTTGTTTTGTTATGAAATTAAAATGGAACGCAGCCCTCTCTCAACTCAGCCCCATGTCAGTCAGTCACCAACTGTGCCGTAAGGCAAGAAAGACTCATCCCAGGAGGGGAAAAAAAAGTACTTTCCTCCCAAAAAGAGTACAAGAAATCAGTCCCTGGTGGCCTGGCAAAGGGATACTATGAAAAAGAGGAGTAAAGAAATTGAAACGTGGCCTAGATTAAGTTATGGCACTGCCCAAAGGCCTACATCAGGGCCCCATCATGCTAGGTGCTCCACACACACACCCCCTGATCCTCGCATCAGGCCATTCACTGCACAAAGGACTCAGCCCTGCAAAGTGTCAACTGCATTGACATCAGTGGAGCTATCCCTAAATTCAGCAGTCCATCCATTGTAGGATCACGGCCACGGAGGTAGACATGGTCCCTGCCTTGACGAGTTGAAAAGTTACAAAAGCAAACCCTCCACAAAGGACAGAAGGAAAGGAGCACATTTTTGCCCATGTTATTCTTTTTCATTTAGTACAGACCCAGGCAAGTAACAGCTTCCCCCCAGTTGCTCCTCAGCCATGCCACGAGATCATTGTTTGCAAACATTATGCTGGGAATCACAGCAGTTACTGGCATTTCAGAAAAACCGGGTAAGCTACATGGAGTGGACGCTCCGTTCCCATCTGATGCAACCTTGCTGGTACTCTGATTCTACCACCATTGGGCTTTAACTGTCTCAGACAAATGGTATCTAAAATACCCACAGTGAACGACACTCAGCCTCAGAACACATGGATGTGCTTCCACTGAAATTAAGGGAGTTCCACCGACTTTACACCAGGGCTTCATCTGATCTAATATGTCCAGGTAAATATACTGTACATCGGACCACAGTCACTCTAACTCAGGGAACCATCCATGCAACAAACCTCGTTGCCAGCTCTGCCCACATATCTACACCAGCAACACCATTACAGGACCTAACCAGATCAGCCACACCATTGGTACCAATCTACCAATGTAATTTATGCCATCATGTGCCAGCAATGCCCCTCTGCTATATACATCGGACAAACTGGACTGTCTCTACATAAAAGAATAAACGCACACAAATCAGATATCAGAAATGGCAATATACAAAAACCCGTAGGAGAGCACTTCAATCTCCCAGGCCACACAGTAGCAGGCTTAAAAGTAGCTATCCTACAGCAAAGAAATTTCAGGACCAGACTCCAAAGAGAAATTTCTGAGTTACAATTCATCTGCAAATTCGACGCCCTCAGCTCTGGCTTAAACAAAGACTGCGAATGACTGGCTAAATACAGAAGCAGCTTCCCCTCCCTTGGTGTTCACACCTCCAGATCAACTGCTGGTAGTAAGCCTCACCCTTGCTGACTGAGCTAACCTTGTTATCCCCACCCTTGCTCTGGCTTCTGGCCCTGCAGATTTCCAAGACCAGCATCTGATGAAGTGAGTCTGTGCTCACGAAAGCTCATGCTCAAAACTTTTCTGTTAGTCTATAAGGTGCCACAGGACCCTTCGTTGCTGTTACAGATCCAGACTACCCCTCCAATACTTGACAGGTAAATATAGGAACTGGTACCCTACAAAGTCTCAGAAATAAAGGATGAAATATGTCACTACATGTTGACCCTCTCTAATCTGGAACTCCCTCATCTGGCAACATCTGTAATGATTTCAGTAAGCCACACGACCACTTCTCATGGGTGTGGCCAAGTTTCCCATGGTTCCATAAAGTTTGTTTCCAGCCATCAGTTCCAGCTCTCAGTGTTCTCTGCTGTTATTTAGCTCTATTGCCCTGAAACATCTTCTAAGAGTCAAGTAAGCAGTGGAAGTGTTGATAATGCTGCTAGACAACATTAACTTCCTGTGATCCATTAAATTCTCTCATTTGGCACTGGCCAGGTCACAAGGGTGCTGGAATAGAGACGTTCAACCTGTAGCTACCTACGCAATGAAAATACCACTACTACTCACAGATCTATCAATATAGGGGGAAGAACTAGGTATATCCTGGACATTATTTCTTCCAAGCCAAATGAACACGAAAGCAGACACACATATTATTACAGTATTCTGCCAAATGAGGTCCCATTATTTTAAGAACATCTGCAATCGTTTGTGTGCATGCACGCGCACACACACACACCCGTGCTAAGAGCAGTGCTTCCATACAAATTATTATTAAGCTCTGCAGAAAGACTTCTGAAAGGTATGATAAATAGTGTGGCCATTAATGGCTTAGTTGTACCTGCCAGCACACAGAGCAAAAGCAAATTATGTGAGTTCAAGATAACCCCGAAGAAGCAGCAGCTAATGGCTGATCAAGGCTCTTTCCCTCCCTCCACTAAAGCCCCATACTCATTTCAAAGGGAGAGGGAGGACATATTTATCAGCACAGCTCAGCACAGAACATAAGAATGCTGATGGATGGCAATGTTTTTGTATGTCAGTATCAAGTCATAGCAACAATTTCCTACCGGTCAGATTCTGTTGTGCAAGAGTCTTGTTAACCCAGACACCTCCCATGTGAGGTGTTAGAATGGAGAGGGGACTTGCCCCTGATTTTATCTCTGTAGCCCTAAATCAGGAAGCACAAAGTGCAATCCACAGAGGAGCAAACTGCCTTCCCCCCATGCCTGAGTGACAGGGTGTGCTTGTGTGTGAGTCAGTGGTACAGAGAAGGTTAATGCACAGGGCTAGCCGCTCTCTAAGCCCTAATTTTAAATCCCAGCAAATGAACACACGCCTCGTGCCTCCCCACACACGGGGGGGAGGGGGGGGCGGGGAGGAGGGAACACTGCACAAAGGAAGAGCAAAATTTGCAACCAATACCTTGCTATAATCCAAATTACTCAGTCCTCCACAGCAGTCCAAGTGGGATGGCAAAGCACCACCTGCCAGCATTCAAAGTTCAGCTTATCTCCTAAACTGACCAGCCCCTGCGCATTTTATAACCTGGATGGCCAGGAGCCATGCCCAGGCTGGGGGTGAGGGGCGAGCCATGGAACCTCACCCCCGGATCAGCTGTGGCAGCCCTCCCCCAGCCAACACCCAGCCCCGCTTCCGGGTTACGGCTTTAAACCCTCGCGGGGCATTCTGGGGAGTGTAGTTTCCGCCCTCCAGCCTTGCCCGCTGCGTGGCAGGAGAGAACTACAAAGCCCAGAGGACGCAGGGGAGGCTGAGGGCTTAGCAAAGCCTCCAGGCTCAGAGCAGCTGAGCGGCCTGTTCCAGTGCCCCCCTGGGGCAGAGCCACTGGCCCCAGGGGTCAGGCCAGGCTGGGCTGTGAACTAAGCGGTGAATCACTGACCTTTTGAGTACTGTGCCACCTTCCGCCGGCTGGAGGGGTTTGGCAGGGGGCAATTCAGCGGGACTCCCGCGGGGCACGGCTGTGCTGGACTTTGCTCTGGAGTCAGGCCTTTGTCCAGCTATGTGGCAGTGACAACCAGCGTCAGGGGATTGGGCAGATCGATCCGGCCTTCCCGAAGCCTCCAGCCAGGCTGGGGCTCTCACCCCGCTTTAGTCACAGCTCAGGACAGGGACTGTGCCATCGCACGTGGCACCTAGGACAACGGGGCCAGTCCTGATTGGCGCCCTTCCACGACACAAGAGCGTTGGCGCTGTGAGGTGATTACCCTCTCCACTCTGACAGATTTCGAGAGTCGCTGTGCTTGGCTGTCAGCCTCTTCCAGGGAGGGACTGGGGCCTGATGGGGTGGTTCTCAGTTGAGAGCCAGCCTTACATTTTGCAAGAGCAGCAACATAACTATCTCCCAACGGAGCAGCACAAACCCCCTCAGCCCCTTCCTCCAAGCATCTGCACTACCATTAGAACAGAGGAGAGACCCCTTACAATTGGCACAGCACCAATGTTCTTGCACCAAACAAGACACTGGTGAGCTGCAGTTTGAGTAAAAGGGGTATTGGTGCAGGAGATCCCCACATGGGATGCAGAAAGTCAGCAGAAAAGGAGCCAAGGCTGCAGGAGTGGGAAGCCACCACAAAAGGGCTGGAATGCTCGTACAAGAGAAGCCACAAACCATCCGGAACTGTAGAATAGGGGCACTGTGGGAAGCCCAGCAAAATCCCTAGCTAAGTGGCAGAGCCTAATATCTGGAAGTGGATCCTTGCACTGTGCAGAGTCCAGCTGGAATAGTGGGGGGCTGGACTGGGCTCCGGGAGCTGCCCTCTGTACCAAGAGACTCCATGCTCCACCAGTTTCATAGTCCTGCACCTCCTCCTCTCTGGGCTGTGTAATGTTTCTTCTTGCAGATCAAGACAATTTACTAACAACACTGAAGACAGAAGCAAAGAGACCCACTCCAAACTGACAGACTTTATATAGATCTGCAATATATACCACCATAGACCAATCCCTGTGCTTCCAGCCAGCATCTGGGCATGCATTAAACACGCCAGCCAGGGAGATGCCTTTTCTTTAATTTATGGCAATGCCTACAGCCTATATTTAGCATTCGCTTTGGAATTAGAAGTGTCAGCAAACACATTCAGTGCCCCATCTGGCAAAATGGGAGCTGGTGACAAAAAATTTTGTTAAGGATGAATTCAGCTCTTGTAAGGAAGGTTTCAGAGAAGTAGCCCTGTTAGTTTGTTTCAGCAAAATCAAGGAGTCCAGTGGCACTTTGAAAGACAAACATTTAATGAGGCAGAAGCTTCCATGAGAACAAAAGTTTATACCCTTATAAATCTGTTACTATTTAAAGTGTCACCAGACTCCTTGTTGTCTTCATTTTAAGGAGGATTAATTCGTATTCCCGCTACTAACCCTGGCACTGTGGCTAAAGCAAGCTGGATAGAGATCCCTGAGATACCCAGTTCTGCCTCTGAAGTAATCACATCATCACCAGAGATCAGATGGGGTGGGACTCAGATACACTCTAAAATTCTCTGGTTGCCTCCTCAGTTTCTAAAGAATTGAATCTTTTACTTAAAAAAAATAGCTTAGCCTGCATGGTTAAACAGGAAACCTGAATTTGACTAGAATTGCTGGTATCTGCCCTAGTCTGCAGAGCAACAGCCTGAAACCATGCACATCTATGTGGACATACATCTAAATTGGGTGTTAACTCTGGAGCCTAATGGCGGTAATTGGAATGTCAACATTATTAGCTTTTTCACTGTGAAATATTTTATAGAAACATTGAACTACTTTGAATTGTAAGTGTAATTTGGGGTAGTGGGCTGAGATTGGGTAGACACCCACCAATATTTCCTTCTTCACAGGTCCCCAGATAGGAGCAGGAAAGCATTAGAAAAATATCACAGGAAAAGAAGTTCTCAAAACCACAAGGGACACAGAACATGGACTGGCAACATCAGTGCTCTTAATGCTCAAGGAGAGACTGGATAGCCTTTTCCAGGAGAAAAAACTGGTATTTTATGAATCACTGCCCCGTGCATAGCCAGCCAGAGCAAAGTTATATTTGGCGTTATAAACATACAACATACATACAACAGTGGGCATTACGTAAAAAAGACCCTGGCTGATGAGGGGCCCGACCACATGGACAACTCAGCCTGTGCTGTCACCTCAGACTCTTTAGCTGTTGCTGACGCGAGAGTGAAGACAAAAATTTCATATATGCAATGACACACTGTCATTTACAGCCATCACAAGAGACAGAACGTGGGACCTTCTGCTCTGAGAACAGAGTCCGTAGCCTAGGTCAATACAATCCCCCCACGGCTGTACAAAAACCTTCTGACATTTACCACTTCTGGGCACTGGCAGGCAACTCAGACACAAACACTTGGGCGTGTCTGACTACAGTGGGACGCACTGGCCAACTCAATAGTTCTACGTGATGCTATGGGTGGATGAGGCATTGAGGCATCAGCTTCCTCCCAGGCTACACAGGACATGGGACATGCCACAGTCCTTTCATTACCCTCATTTCCTGGAGAGGCAATGTGGTCTAGTGGGTAGGGCATGGCACTGGAAGTCAGGAGACTGACATTAAATTGTAGCTCTGCCACTGAGGATTTTACAGAGGCCATTATTAATAAATGTCTGGATTTCTTTTTTTTTTTTTTTTTGACAGTCCTCTGTGTTGTTCTCCAAGTTTCTGCTCCATACAGCAGGACTGATTTGACATTGGAGTTGAATAGCCTGATCTTAGGCTGAGTTCTGATTCAACCAAGACCTGCAGCAACACAGTCACCAACTTCCTGGCAAAGAAGAAACCAGGAAGAGAACATGGCGATGGATCGGACGCGCCCTTAGAAAGGCAACCACCAACATTGCACCAAGTCTTCCTGAATTGTCAAAATGGGTCCCCGCCTGGAAAAGGTTGGGAACCGCTGGTCTAGAAATCGTAAAATCGGCAGGTCAGGCCTGTCTCTGGCTACATGTATGCCCACGTACAGCACCTAGCACAGTGGAGGATGCTGATCTTGCTTAGGACCCTTTAGACTAGTGGTTCTTAACCTGGGGTACACACACCCCCTGGGGGTGCGTGATGCCCTTCCTGGGGGTGTGAGACATGCCAGATTTTTTTTTAGAAGGTAAATCACCAAAACCACAAATTAAGCCCAGGCACATTAAGTACAACTACTTTGTTTCATCAAACCTATGTATTTATTGACATCATACATTTTTTAATGATCATTGTAATATACAAACAAAAAAATTATTTTCAAGTTTTTAAGCTAATTGTAGTGAAATTATCTTGCTACAAAACCCAGCGTACCGCCACGTTGCGGGGTATTTCTTGATTCATGTGCAAATGTTGACGTGGCAGCACAGCAGCTTTGTTTGAATTCAGTTAGCCTCTGACTGTTAACGCATCGTTCCAGTTTACTTCCACAGCAAAACTCCGCAACATCTCTGGGTAATACTTGCATATTTTTGCATGCCTACTGCACTATTATTTGTAATGAATATATAACTACAGAAAACTATTTTACATATATTTAATATGCATTTAAAAGTGTATAGGCCCCCGCCATCTCCATTTTTGACTTTTGATAAGGGATGTGAGAACATATTTGGAGAACCAAAGAGGTGCAGGCTGCTGTAAAGGTTAAGGACCACTCCTGAGACACTACTGTCATAAAAATAATTATGGGCTTGATCCACGGTCATTACACTCAAGGGAGGCTCTCATGGATTTCAGCAGAAACAGGCCATGAGCAAGAGGTGAGGGCTGAGATAGATGTATACCAAAACGGATTAGCCCCCACAGGTCAGTCCTTTTGTCCTTCTAGTTGGATAATGCCTCCTAGCAAACCGCAGTGATGCTTGTGCTGAGCGTATAATTATCACCTCTATAATTGCCAAAGCAGGGATATGAGAGTGGACGAGAAGGTGTTTATTTTCAGTCCCAGCACCTGGGTCCTTATAATGAAGAGTGGTGGGGGGAGTGCTGGGAAGATGAAATGAGAGAAAAGAAAGCTCTTGAATGTCAACAGGACTACTGGGGAAGGAGAATTCAAACCCCTTCCCTCCTGTACGGGCATGGAATTAGCAAGGAGGACAAAGGCAGAATGTCCTTAAGTCTTGCTCTGCCCGGCTGGCCAACAAGAAATGGGTGGTGGTTCAAGAGATGTGCGCCTACCCCCTCCTGAGCCAGTGGGCAAGGGGTTGAGCTGACCGGGGTTAGTCTGGGAGAGGGCAGGCACAGGGCAGTGGGGAAAGGAATGTTAACTGGGTAAGGGGAAAGCTGACCCCTTCCTAAAACTCAATGGGAGTTTTTGGCTGGTTGGCTCCCAGTGTCAAAAGGAAGGGGAAGGGTCTTTGAGAAGTTAAGCTCCAGAGACTGACAGCCCCCGAGAACAAAGGGGAGAGGCCTGCCCTCCAGCTCAGCCTGATTGCCCTGGTAGGCAGGCCAATGAGGGACTGAGGAGTCTGGGGAGAGTCCCGTCTTCCATGTCAGCTACATTTCCTGGGTCAGGCTGAGTGGGGCTGAGCTAAGGAGACAACACATGCCTGAGCTGAGCTGGGAGCAGAGCCATGGGAGCCAGAGAGAGCCAGAGAGACAGCCCAGCAGCAGGGCCATGCTGAGGGGAGAGCTGCAGCCAGAGATCCAAGCCAAAGCTCGGAGAACAGAGCTGGAGAGACAGTGCAGAGGGCAGATACGTGCTGGGAGAGGGGCTGCACCCACAGAGCCAGCGGGGCAGCCCGGGAGCTGGAGGCAGCGCAGCTGAGAGCGGACCTGGAGCATGCTGGATCTGGGTGGGGTGGGTAGCAGGCGAGAGCAGGGGGGATGCTGAGTAGAGCCCCATCACAGGGGACTCCACCAGCCAAGAGGCCTTGCAAGCCAGATTGGGGAGGGGCTGACCCTGGGGAGAAGGGTCCTGTCTCCCAGAGCAAGTGTCTGACCTGCAGCACAGCCAGGGCCTGAGAAGGAGGCCTGGGACCTACAAGGAATGGACTGTGACCTGCCCTGACATTCCAGGCACTGTTTGTGAGGTCTGTGCACCGTCCAGGGGCGTATTGTGTTTTCTATTCACTTTTTCATTTTTGCTCATTCTCTTTTTAAAATTGATTGTTGTTTAAAACATTGTATGTGCTTGAACTGTATGTAATCATCTATGGGGCAGGGAAGTGTTCAATGTGAGGAGAGGACCCCGGAAGTGGGGCAGCCCAGCCTCTGCCCTGGGTGATCAGAACAAGGTTGGGGGTTGAGCCCCAAGGAATCCTGGGCCCAGCCTTGTTGGGGGTCACACAGACTCTGCCATACAGGAGGGTGAAAGGGGAGTCTTGGAGTCAAGCAGGCCTCTGGGTAAAGGAAGTGGGAGCAGGGACTCAGATCCTTTCACAGATCCATTTCACCCAGTTAGTGTAGAAGCTAGGGAAGTTCCCCTCAATAGCGGGACCATTCACCCTCTTATACAGTTGGCATCATGAGCAGGCTCCTATCTACAGGGTCTACCCCATTGTTTTGCTGGTTGAGTACTTGTAGCACTGTGCAGGCCTGGTCAGGAACCCTACCATGGCTGGAAATGAAGAATTACAGAGAGTGTTAGCTGAACTTCAGTGCAGATTACCAGACCAAGCTGAGGCATTGCAACAAGCTAGAGCTGAATAGAGAGAAGCCTTACTGGAGGCCAAAGCAGTAACAGATCAACAGGCAGCAGAAGCTAAGAAGCCTCCTGCTATGTATGTCCAACAAAAGTGGAAAGTCACAGAGTCTAGTGAGTTCCCAATTTAATGAGGAGCAATTATGGTGGAGGAGTTGGTGAAGTCTGGGAAGGTAGCTTTGCATATGCTGAGAGTACTCTAAGATAATTGTGACGACTTCGTAGAGGAGCACCTCAAGGTCCAGGTTAAAGCCACAGAAAAGTCCATGGCAAATGGCAAACAAGGAAGACATGGAGAAGGCATCTGGAGTCCTCCTAGAATTATATGGACACAACATGCCTGTTGAAACCTGCCTAAAGGAGTCCTTCGAGTGGAAGCAGCAGCCTGGTGAAACTATCCAGGCCTATGCCTACGACCGCCAAGAGAAAATGAGCAAAGTGTAGCACTGAGACCCACAACGAGTTCCAGACCCAGATACAGTCCTGAAAGAGCAGTGAGTTCTGGAACTCCAGGATGACTCCCTCCACCATGAAGTGAAATGGAGGCTTAAGGAAGAGCCTGGTGAGAAGTTCCATGAATTCATGCAGGCTGCCATTCTGTGGTCAGAAGAAGAAGTTCCTTTGGAAGAAACAGCCAAGCCTCACACCCAGGCACAAAGTGGGAACCTAGTGAATGCAATTGCTGGTGAAAAGGCCCTGCCCTGACCACAGTTAACGCTGGAACACTTAAGTGAAGCTGTCCAAAAACTGGCAGTCCAGGAGCGGGAGAGGCTGAAAGTGAGGACTGAGCTGATAAAAGAAAAACAGCCCATTCGTATGCCAAAGCATCCAGGGACATCAGGCTCCCAAAGGTGAAGAAACTACTCAGCCATTAATGGCAACAATGCTGTAACAGCCTGGCAAAGGGCAAACAGCAAACGCTGCCCTATGTTTTGCTGCTATGAAGAGAAATGAGCTCCTCCCTTCGTTTTTGTTCGTTTACTGCCGCTTGTAGCTAACAGATGCACAAGCTCGTCAAAAGTGCTGGTGGACTCGGCGGGAGATCTGCCTCACAGCCCCTTGTCGTTAGCAGCCCTCCAGAGGTAAATGGCTCGCCTGCCAAAAGTGAGCCCGCGGGCTGGACCGAACCCAGGAGCTAGTGAACAGGCAGAGGGATGCAGTGCAAAGGCAAGAACCTTGACATAAGAACCCAGCCACAAGTAAGGAAGCCCTGGTCTCAGTCATGGCAATGGAGCACAATGGGCTTGTCTACACTGGAAAGATGCCCCTTTGCTGATAAAGGCCAGTGGCAGGGCAAGCCCTGGACAGACAGGCAGGCCTGTGCTGCTTACAGAAGGGAAAGGGCCTGGCCCTGGCCCCGGCCCAGGGGCTTTGTTTCACCTGCTGAAAGAGGCGGTACAAAGCACTCATGGCCTGGACCTCTGCCCCCGCAATCTCTCACCTGACCAGGGCCACTCTTCAAAGTAGAGCTGGTTAGCAATTTGTTTGACAAGAGATGGTTTCATCAGAATTTGCCTGTTTACAAATGCATTTTTCACACAAATGGCTCAATTTCAAGGAAATCCCCCAGAATACAGGCAGGTTCCCAAGCCTGCCTGCTCTCCTACCAGCTCAGCCGCCTGCCTTTGCTGAGCTGACCAGGAGCCAGAAAACCTGCTCCTCGTTCCTGGGAACTCAGCGTCCCAGACCCCAGAGCAACCTAATCAGTGAGTTCCACGGAACAGAGCGAGGTTTGGATTGCAATTCTAAATCAGAACATACCCAAATCTCAAAATCCTCCACCCAACAGAATCCCCATCCCAGACCTGTACTCGAAACATCTGCAAAGCTCAGTCACTTGGTTTACCTAAAGCATTCAGAAGAGTCTGGTGCTCAGTCTACTCTGTATCTGAGAGAGTTTGTCCGAGTGCGTCTGTCTGTTCAAGAACTTCTCCCAAGCCGTAAGAGTTAGGGCCACCGAATTCAGTGTGCGGCTTCTTCTTAACTGACAGCAAGGTCAGGGTTTTGGTTGGGCCAGGAAAATGGGATGAGCCTGGAATGGAATTGCTTCTCAGAAAACCACACAGAAAGAGAGACTGAAGCATCAGGCAGGTGCAAGGGGCTGGCTGGGGAGTGTCCCTCCAATCTGGGACTGCCCAAGCCCAGATGCCCTTTAGGGTCTGCAGCTCTCTGCCCCCTTAGAATTCATACTGGAGCGGTGCTGGCTGTTCCCTTCCTCGGGGAGCAAGGGGAAAACACACGGTTTGCTGCACTCCTCACTCTGTCTGGGGAGCGCAGGGGGCAGGGGAACCTGGACCTGCCCCAGCTAAGGGACGTTCCCCCCTCTCACAGCTCTGCCCATGGGAGCTGCAGCAGTCGTGGAGAGATGCCTCTGACCTGGCCTCCAGCTGCTGTGATGAGAGAAGACAGGGATTGTCCTCTCTTCCCCAGGGCAGCCTGCACACTGCACCCCTCCTCCCTAGCCCCACGCCAGAGCAATGATTTAAATGAAGAAACACAAACGTTAATTAAGGACCCGAGCAACATCAGTTAAATCTTCTTATTGGTAATGAAACAGGCGCTAGGACTGAAACAATGTGTTTATTTTCATACGTGACACAGCAAGACCAGAGGTGCCAGGGTGAAGAAGTGCCAAGGCTAAAGGTGTTGGGGCTCAGCCCTGGTGTAAATTAAACCCCATCAACATAACTTGTGTCTTTTCTGGTCTCTCTCCACCTACAGCAGTTTGGGGTTTATCTATGTAACTCATTTCCCACAATGCTTTGCCCGAGGCTAGGTCTACAATTGGGCCATCAGAAAGGACTCCATTTCCCAGCAACCCCGCTTTCCTGGATCTCAGATGAGCTGTGAAGGACTCTTAGCCAGCTTTGTCCCTCGCTACTGAAGAGAAAGAGCAGTTCTGACCTGCCCCATTCATGGAACTCTGGCTTCAGGCCCCAAATCCAGAGTCAGCACCAGGGCTGTCTTTGCTAGCTTCAGCCTGCTTCTTAGAGTCCATTTCATCCCCCACTGTGACTGCATCCCCTGACCCAGAAAGGCAAATTTGACATGGAGCAAAGCCACACCAAGAGGGTCCCTTGCAAGCTTGCAAGGGCCTGTGCTCCCAGTTATATGGAAACAGCAATGATTGCAGCTGACAAGAAGTCAAACTATACTCAGCCCTGCTGCCGAAACAGAGAGGAAAACCCAGTCCTGGGCTCTGAAATGTCCTGCATTATCCCATCCTCCATTAGCTACAATCATTGTCATTAGG
The DNA here is from genome assembly GCF_033958435.1 of Carettochelys insculpta. Lineage (NCBI taxonomy): Eukaryota > Metazoa > Chordata > Testudines > Carettochelyidae > Carettochelys > Carettochelys insculpta. Next base: position 32,475,677 of record NC_134152.1, read on the forward strand.
ACCTCGGGGACTTGCAGCCAGAGAGAGGGTCTCTGGGGTTTGTGGAAGTTAGCTCTGTTTATACAATGAAAGATTTACCAGGGAAAGCAATAGGCCGCTCTCTTATTACAGATCATTAAGAATTAATTACCAGGTTTTTAATGCTCCCTTATCAATTCTGTGGAGCTGGGGAGTACTTGGCCATTTGGAACATACAAGGGATGGCTGAGATTCTGTTCACACTTACATCTGGAGTCACTGCTTCAGGACAGATTTGGATCTCAGTTATTCTAGTGTAAATCTGGATTAACAGTTCTTCCTTCTCATCCTTTCACTGATACCTGCCCTCTTCTTTATAGGTACAGAACTGCGCCTTATCCATTATCTGGGTATTGTCCGCCACATATTACCACTGACACAGAAATTAGCCTGGAGGACAGCTCTGCCTCTGACTTCTCTAGAATCTGAAGAGGTTCATGCTCTGAAATTGGACCTGGATGAATATATTTTGTCCCCGTCCACAGGCATTATCCTGTGCTGAATTGAAACTCAGCTCCAAACACCCCTTGACTTTAGAGAGTTTGAAGTCCAGCTTTCATGGCTTGAGCCCAACTCTAAACGAAACAGCTACCCTCAAACGCACTCAAACAAAACACAGCTGAGCTTTAAAACTAAAAAGCGGTAAAGTAGCTCTTTCAAGACTGAGGTTTAAAGTGGGGCTTTCCCCAAGGGCTCTGTGCATCACACGCAAATGGCTAGTTTCTTTGAAAGCTGCTTCTCCGTAACTACTGGACACATTTGTATTTGCATCCACGCTTCTTCCCAGCCCTGCCTGTCGGCCTGATAGGTGCCTAGTGAAATACATGAAGTAAGGGCAGTGTTGCAAATGAAACATTTCTGCTCCCTTTTGGGGATGAGTTACTAGGCAGTGGACCTATAAAAAACTTCTGGGAATAGAACCAGGGGTTGTAGACATAATATTTCTGCATTGCCTTTGGAAGTTTAGGCTGGATTTGTGCTGGAGGACACTGATTTGTTGATGCTAGTTCAGGGGGTCAGCAACCCCCAGCACAGGTGCTAAGAGTAGCACGGGAGCCAATTTTTATCGGCAGGTGAGGCAGGACCTCAGCCCTGCCCCTCCTCCCCCAGGCAGATGGGAGCTTGCTCAAAGCCTGTGGATTAACAAAAAAACAGCTAATGCTACCAACCACCACCTGACCAGTAAAGCTCCGCATCTAAATCGATTTATTAATGAAGCTGTTGTCAATAGAACTGTTAGCGACTTTAACACCGGCCCTCGGACCGTACATAGGGGTTAAAGGTCAAATTTCAGCACTCTGCCTGGGAAAGGTTGCTGACCCCTGTGCTAGTATTTAAAGCAGGAAGGGATAGCTCAGTGGTTTGAGCACTGGCCTGATAAACCAGGGTTTGTGCATTCAATCCTGAGGTAGCCATTTAGGGATCTGGGGCAAATAGGTTAATTTAAAAAAAAAAAATGCAATGGTGCTTGGCCCTGCCCAGAGGGCAAGGGATAGGAGTGGATGACCTCTTGAGGTCCCTTCCAGATCTGTGAGATGTGTATCTCCATATATTTATTTTATTTGCTTCCACTCTGGGTCTGCTCTCTTGTGGTCCCAGTTTGTCCGTGACTTTGCTGTTTACTTTCTGTATCTAACCTGGCACCTGCCACTGGCTGCCTGATATCCTCACCTAGCTCAACCCTCCTATTGGCCTGGCACCTGCTCCTTAGTGCCCGAACCTGACCACCTGCCTTTCTGACCTGACTCCCTCCTGATGCTGCTACTCAGCTCCTGACAGTAACTTAGCAGCTGATGGATATGCTTAGGCTGACCTTGATAGGACCCTAACCTCAAACGCAAACCACTTTTCCAGTTAACAGTGGTGGCAAGAAGGCATTCGATATGCATATCACGATTCCATAGCCTGTTTTTAACAATAACGCCATCACCACTGCATCTGTGCTCCCAGCTGCCTTACCAAAGAGATGGCAGATTGTCATCTGAAAGTAGCGTTCTGTTTTGCCAGCTCCAAAACCCACAGCTGACCTTCAGCTCCATACAGCTTCTCGTTACTGTCTGAGGAACCAAATCCGTTGGCTTAAATGGCACTGCCTGCGTGCACACAACTCAGCCTGAGCATAGGTTTCACTGTAACCTTTCTAGCCTCACAGAAGAACCCCAAGTAAGCAGAGAGGCTGGTTCTGGGCTCAAAAACACAGACCGATGTCTGGTAGGGCTCAGTGTCACCCCTCCGGTCAGCAGAGCGCCCACAGCCAGCAGTATGTGCTTCTATTGGAGGTTCTTGCTTCCATAATTGTGCAAGGGTCTTTGTCAGGAAATCCAGCATTCCCAGAGCTCTGAGCTCCTACACAATGCTTGCGCACCTTTCAATCACTTTGTATCTTGCTGTGGGTCTCTCTAGACCAGTCGTTCTCAATCTATTTAACACTGTGAGGCACTCAGTGTGCTGCCAGGGCCGCCAGCAGCTCGGCGGTTGAGAACCACTGCTTTTGACTAACTGCTCTCACTTGGTTTCATGCACCTCGTGCTGGGTAATCACATGAGAGGACTCCAAGCTTGTAAAACTAAACTGCTTCTGCATTATGAGGCCCATTTACCGAGATGCTTCAACTGCAGCTAACATTCCAGCCATGTGCATGCAGACTGACTTCCTGGTGTCTCCTCTAAACTCTTCCCACCTTCTGTCTGTGCTTCTCCTTCTAAAGTCCATGCAGGTCGCTACATTACCTCTTTCCTGGCCCTTTGCATCTTTTTAAGACATGCTCCGTCACAGTCTTGGAGATAGATTGCTTTCATTGAACCATCACCAATGACTCATCTCAGGGGAGATTACGACTCAAGGCTCGAAGAGCCTGAGGTTGTCAGAGCTGGATGGAAATGAGAAGAAAGTCCTTGTCATCAGATGACTCTCTCTCTCTTCCAGTGATCCAGAGAAATTACTCTGAACATAGTCAAAATCGTGGGTTCACAAGTATGCCAGAAGGCAAAGACATTCTAATCTGAAAAAATAAATAAAACATAAAACACTCAAGAAAAAGCCAGATCCATGAATAATTCCCTTCTGGGGGCTGCGTGCTAGTTTAAAGTCCCCCATCCCTGTAGCCTTCCCTTCTGTCTCCTCAGGCGCTTTACATAATGATAGGACCAGCAGACACTGGTTTCACTAGGGGAATGAGACTGAGGCATTCTAGGTTCTCTTCCTCACTTGGCCACATTGCTCGTAACCGTTGTTCCCCGCCCCAACGGTAAAATGGAACAATCCTGTCTCCACGCTAATGCTGGGAGGCTCAATTCATTAATGTCAGTGCAGATCCTGAGCTGCTAGTGTTAATGGTACCATGGAGAGGGGATGATGGGCCCTGGATGGGGATTGTGCTGATCTGGGTCTACCCCAGCTTTTTGTATGGCTGTGGGGATGTCCCTATATCTACTCCTACCCACAACTGGCGATAACTAATTTTATGGCCCCAAGGATCATTGTGATTGTGTGGTCTTACCTCTGGCCTAACACAGGCCTCAGCTTTTCACCTTGTGGTTCCCACTTCAAGCCCATAACATACTGCTCGGCTAGAACGTATGTTTTACGAAGCTACGCCATCTTGATTTAGAAACGTCACGTGATGGTGACTCCACTGCCTTCCCAGGCAGGAGTCGTACTGATGGGGTGGGCCATCAATGGAAGCTATCATCATCCCAAAATTTACCTGGGGTAGTAGCTGTCCCCTCTGGCCGCCCAGCTCTGAAAGCAGAGCAGTGAAAGCCGGGGCAGCTGGCTGGCTGGGCGGTGCCCCATTCTAAAGGCAGTCACACTGCTGTTATCAGTGGCACAGGAGTAAGCTCCTGAGATGGGGGCTGAGAGCTGCCCCTGGCCCATGTTTCTGCCCTTCATGGTGCATTGCCCAGGGCAAGGGGAAAGCGCAAGTTCCCCCAGCTGTCTGCACTGACATGCTCTGGCCTGGGCAATTGGTCCCTGCCCCCAATGGCTGCTGCTGCCTGAGGGCTCTGCCAGCCCCAAAGCCAGGTGCCCCATCCTGGCAGCCGTTATCAGCTGTGAGTAGTCAAGGGGTGGCAGCTCCAGCCCCATCTAGGGGGTGAAGCTTCATGACGCAGGGGGCAGATCTCCCCACTGTTCTGTCTAGCCCAGCGCAGCCTCCATATCAGGAAGAGACTGGTACCGCCCTAGTCCCTCGGTCAACTATTCATCTAGCAGCAGCTTCTAGCTACTGCATCTTGTTCGGCTGCTGGTAAATCAAATAGCCCTCCCCTATTGGATGTCTTCTCCTCACACCGGTCCTGCTAGATTCAATCACATCTCCTCTTCATCTTCACCTGCATTCAAAAGCCGGAGCTCTTGTAGTCTTCCCCGTCAGGTGGGTTTTCCAGACCTCACATTGTTCTGGTTGCCCTTTTCTGAACCCCTTCCAGTGTGTCAACATCTACGCCCCTTCCCTACCGCCCAGGGTCAGTGAACAACTGTGAGGTGTTCAGAGAGTAGGCTGGAGAAGAGCCATTATGGATGTGCCATAGACACTCAGACATAGAAGAACAAAGTATTATGACCCTTGTATTCCTTTTGAAATCCAGCTCTCTTCTCTTTATGCCAGGCTGCCAGCCCCTCAGCCCCCATCTGCCTCAGGGAAGGTCAGGGCACCCCGTTCTGTTAAAGCACAAGGTTCTGCTTTTGCACTGGTTAGGGTCTGGTGACACAATACACACAGGTGGCCATGGAGACCGAATTGTAAACCCTCTTCGACTTAGATGACTAAGGCAGCAGCCTAGTCCCTTCTGGCCTTGCTTTAGCCTAAGGCTAAACAGTCTGGGCTGCTAAAATTAAACAGCCCATTCATAACCCTGTTGACACCAAATATTATGATCTCAGGAAGGAGAGGCGGTGAGGGGGAAGGGCTTTGTTGCAAAGGGATGAAACTAGGACTGGGTTTTAGAGCCCTAGAGACAGACATTCTCTGTTATCCATGGGACAGCTCCTGTGTGGGCAGAGACAATGTGAGATTACCTCACTAGTGCTCCTTAATCCTAGTCTGGAAGGACCATTTCTCGCTGGCAGGTGCTGCTGTCTTTGTGTTTCCTGACATTGATTGGGACCTTTGAGCTTATATCATTGCAAAGCAGAGGACAACCAAAGTGATTTAGGGGCTGGAGGACATGTCCAATGAGGAGAGGCTGAGGGATTTGGGCTTATTTCCTTTGCAGAAGAGAAGGGTGAGGGGCAATTTGATAGCAGCCTTCAACTTTCTGAAGCGGTGCTCTAAAGAGGATGGAGAGAGGCTCTTCTCAGTAGTGATAGATGAAAGAATGAGGAGCAAGGGCTTCAAGTTACAATGGGGGAAGCATAGGTTGGATATTAGGAAAAATTATTTCACTAGGAGGGTGGTGAAGCACTGGAATGCATTATCTAAAGAGGTGGTGGAATCTCATTTTTAAGTGCCGGCTTGACAAAGTCCTGGCTGGGATGAGTTAGTTGGGGTTGGTCCTTCTTTGGGCAGGGGACTCGATTCAATGACCTCCTGAGGTCTCTTCCAGCCCTAACAAATATTTAGCCCCAGGATCACAGACTCAGCAGGATAGCAGAAGGCTTAGACAACAGGTGGGGGTGTAACGAAGTGGGGCAGGAGGGATTCCCAGTGAGACTTCAATGACAGCACTGTTTGGGGGGCGGGGTCTCAGAACTGCTAGAGCCTGGAGAGAGGCAGGTCGGGATTAGAGCTGTGTAAATAACTGAGTTTTTGGATCAAAACTGGAAATGAAATTTACAAAAAAATGTTTCGGGCTGACACAACGAAACATTGAACTTTTTTCATTGAACCCCAAAAGCAGAAAAACAAAACACTTTGGCTGTGTCTACACTTGCATTCCTCTTTCAAAAGAGGCATGCAAATGAGGGAAATAAAAATGCAAATGAGACAGATTTACATACCTGACACCTCATTTGCATATTCTTCTTTCGAAAGAAGAAACGCAGTGTAGATGCGGCTCTTTCGAAAGTAAACCCCATCTTCAAAAGAACCGTTCTTCCCATAAAAAAGGGAAGAAGGGTTCTTTTGAAGATGGGGTTTACTTTTGAAAGAACCACATCTACACCGCTTTGCTTCTCTCAAAAGAATATGGAAATGAGGTACCAGATATGTAAATCTGCACCTCATTTGCATTTTGGATTTCCCTCATTTGCATGCCTCTTTCAAAAGAGGAATGCAAGTGTAGACTCAGCGTTTCGGGTTGGATGAAATATTCAGTTCAAACCGAAAAAGATGTTTGCTTGAGGGATTTTTTTTCCCTCAAGCCTTTTATTGAGTAAAAGTGCAGTAAAATTCAAACTGAAGAGTCGTTTAGAAGTTAGAATGAAACACTTTTTTCCTCCCACAGTTGGGGAGCGGGTGTTCTATTCAATTAAAACTAAGCAGTTTGGCAAATTCAGCATGACTTTGCTCAGTTGGGAGCTGGCTGAATATCTGCACTTTTCAGCAAAAAAGTTTCAGCTGAAAAAAATTCACCCAGCCCTGAGCAGGATGGAGGGGCAGTAAGAGAAGGCGACAGGAATTCAGGAGAGGGACAGCAGGAAGCCACATGGAAAGCCTGTTCTCTGGCTACGCTCCATGGCAAAATGTGGGAAGCTTTCCCCACCAACAGCTAAGGACAGATCCCTGCTGCTCACAGCATGGACTGAAGGTGAGTCTGTCTTGCTACTGCGTCTCAGGACTGTGGGTAAAGATGTGACCACCCAGTGCCCATGCCTGAAGTGGGGAGTTAGGAGAGACACCGGGGCTGGTTCCAGCATGCTGATGAGGAGAGGTGTTGTGCTAAGCAGGTCTTCCCCTCCTAGCTCTCCCCTCCTCAGCCCCAATCCTGTAAGATGATTGTGGGGGGCAGATCCCTCTGCCCCTGGAGCTCAGCAGTGATTTGCAAGTGTGCTAATATAGGACCCAAAGGGAGGGCAGCCCAAGAAGCCACAGCAAAACAGGGACCCTTCTCCCACGCCATGCAGAGCGTAGACCGGGCGCCTTTCTGTCGCGTCCAGTTACAAACAGAGGCCCTGGTTTTCAGTTCTCTTAACGCTGCACTTGGGGCAGTGACAGGAGAGGAGGTAAGATAACACCTGTCTAATGCCCCTTTATTCTGGCTCTGGGAAGGGCCTGGTGCCAGCTAGCGCAGGTTCAAGTGTACTGTAATGCACAACATGCTTTCCCTGGCGCCTGGGACACACAGAAGACCTAGTCCAGTGGTGGGCACGAAGCACATGCAGCCCATGGGGGTTCCATATACAGCCAGACAGGACGTTTGTTGCCAGATTCCGCTGGATTCGGTCCATATTGTGGGGTTTTTTTTTTTCTTACCGGTATTACTACAGTGACACACACAAAGCAAGTGAAGTGCGTGCTGGACATCCAATCAAAGCACTGCTACGGTGCAAGCGTCACGCCCTGCAAATTCCAGGCGCGCAAGAACCAATAACAAAACTACCCTATCCTGGGAAACCAGCTTGGTTACAACAATCTTGCAGCCCATTGAGTTGCAGGAGGGCCACTCTTGAGGACCACTCACGAGCTTAGGTTGCCCATCGCTGTCCTAGTGTGTTGTGGCGTGTCCCCCACTATCCCCCCATGCCAGGATAAGCCTCTTTCCTCAGTTCTGCACTGGCTGGGGATGTCCCCTGCATAGGGGAGGTCTTAGTTGCCCATAGGCATCACATTAACCCCCATGTCCACCCCCAGAGCTGCCCAAAGGGGCCTCAGCATAACAGAGTCATGCCCAGTGAGTGTGGAACTGCAGCATTGAAATCACACTCAGCACCGCCAGATCCCCAGGCTCCCTCGTTCAGAGCGTGGTGGCGATGTCCTCTCCCTTCACACGACTAACGATCGCCCACCGGGAACGCTCCCATGCCAAAAGAGAATCCCGCACAGACCAGCGGGAAAGCACGCACTGGCAGGGCCCATACAAAGCGTGGGAGAGCAACCCCAGAGCCTCGTAAGCAGCAAGACCCTTGACTACCAAGCCCAGCTTTATCTGCAGCCTGGTGCTCAGCCAGATCCCCAAAGGGACAGCACGCGCGTGTTCATATTTCCATCCCTGGAGTGGAAGGGGTTTGGCTGACGTCTCAGACAAACATGCTGCACTCGACGCAGAAGGCAATGAACCGGGGTATGAGCCGGGGCGCCCAGAAGAAACAGTGCCCCAGCCACGCGCCGCCTTGCCTGTGTCTTGTTTCCCCCTTGATGGGAATCTCATTGTGTTTTCAGTGGCGGCAGGCGAGACTGCCACTGAAGGACTTGGAAAGAGCCCTGTTTACAAATGGCTCTGACAAATAATTGCAGGGGCTGCAGCTGTTGCTTTCAACGGGACTTCCGATGCGGGCGTGTGAGTGGCACAAACACAGAGGAGCCGTGATAAGAATATTGGGGGAGGGGAGCAACTCCTCAGCTGGTGTAAGTCACCATAAGCTTGTTACTTTCAAGGGCATCTTACTTTGGTTTATACCAGCTGAGGGTCTATTCCAGCCTTTGCTCGTGTGTTTTTCTTTTGCATTTGTACAGCTACAATCCAGCAAGGCACAGGTCTGCATCCGGCCTTTGAAATATACCTTCACTACAAAGCAATGTCTAAAACCACCATCAAGTGAATTTCTTAGGGCCTCTGGATAAAATCCAATGCTTGCTCCACTCAAGTCGCCCCTAACAGAAAAACCCTGGGAAGGACTGCTTTTTGAACAGCCGAGCTTAATACCTGATTACACTGGGGAGCGTAGGAAGCGATTTTATAGAGCCATATGGGGAGCTTTCAGAGCTTACTGTAAATACCTGCTCTCTCTCTTGTATCCACACACAAACCAGATCTGTAATGCTTTCCCTCTCATTTAATAGCTTGTTGTTATTTTACTTTTCATTCATTTGCCTGCAATACCTTTGCAGACCCCCGATGGAGAACCACTGGCTTAGTGGCTTGGACAGTAGCATGGGACTTGGAGCTCCACATTCTAGTCCTGCCTCTGCTACTGAGCTGCTGTGTGGCCCTAGCCAAGTTACTCAGCACATGTTTTCCCTCCTCTCCTCATTGTCGATTTGGATTGTGTGCTTTTTGGGGCAGAGACTGTCTCTTGATTGGATACGGCACATCACCTAGCGCAGTGGAATCATGGTGTTGCTTGGGACCACTGTAATATTGCCGTGGAAAGAGTTATAGGTGAGCAGCAGTTCTGCTCCAATTAAGGGTGATTAATAGCAATGAAGGTCATGGCCTGACAAACTTAGTCTAAGCAAAAGCTACTGAGATTAAGCATAGGATGCACCAGAGCACAGACGGTGAATCACCAAAATCTGCTGCGTCGTTTGTTCCTTCGGTGGCTATTGGCTCTGGTTTCACATGGGTCTCTGACCAGCTTCACAGAGCGTGTCTGTGGCACTTTGCATTGGCACACGCTGTTCAAAATATTCACGCAAACAATTTCTGTGAATGACTCCCGGCCTGGTACACGTTTATTGTGAAGCTTTGAAATTTGAGCATGTTGGTGAGCTCTGATTGGACACAGGGTCGTGATTCTCTGATTGGAGAAGGGAGATGGAGCAGAACTTGTAGCATCAGGGTGCTTGTGCAAATTTTCACCTACTTCTATGTTGCTGTCCATTCACCTACCTTTACGCTGACTGTGCATTCAGCTTTGTGATTGAATTGTGTGCAGGGGTGCAGCAGCCACACACCACCCCCTCTGCCTGCTAGCCCCAGCAGGGAGCTGCCTGCACCCCAACCCCTCATTCCATGCTGTACCCCAGAGCCTGCATCCCCCCAGCCAGAGCCCCCCCTTCTGCACCCCAAACCTCTTGGAGCCGCCCTGCCACACACAGTCCGAGTGCAGAGTGACGTCTGTTATGCAATACATCACTTCTGTATTGGTGCCCATAACAAAAGTCATCCTAAACACGCAAGTGGAGAATTACAGGTTGCACCTCTCCAATCTGCCAACATCCATGGTCCAGCATGATTTTCATTAGCTGGGTGTCCACTTACCACAGGTGTGGCCAAGTTTCCTGCGGTCCCATAAAGTTTGTTTCCAGCCACCAGTCCCGGCTCTCAGTGTTTTGTGCTGTTATTGAGCTCAAACTTACCCCTAATGTTTTTCTCTGATTTGTCCACCTTGATTACTGTTTTTGGTTCTCTGTGCCTTAAATATTGAGTCTGCTCTGGGCTGAAGAAGTGGGTCTGTCCCACAAAAGCTCATCACCTAATGAATTATTTTGTTAGTCTTTAAAGTGCTACTGGACTGCTTTTTTGGTTTGACAGTATATAGACTAGCACGGCTTTCTCTGTTACTTACCCCTAAATGTCTTCTAAGAGCCCAGTAAGCAGTGGACATGTTGATAATGCTGCTAGACAATATTGATCTCCTGTGGTTCATCAAATTCTCTGGTTTGGCGCCAGTCAGGTTCGGAGGGTTTCAGACGAGAGAGGTTCTACCTGTGTTTCTATGGTGGTGCACTATACAATTTGTCATTTGCCTGAGCATTCCTGCCAGCTTGTTCATTCAAACTTCAGCAGTAAAGAAGAAGGGGGAAACTTGCACAAAGAATTCAATCACAAAGCTGAATAGATGGTCATAGAAAACATTTAGCAGCAATTACCCAGCTCTAATTGCCGTGTGCTTTCCACTCCCTTCAGTGGCAAGGGAGCTGTGTAAAACCCCATCCATCGTCCTCTCCAAGAGAGATATCACTGGCTTCCTTTTCCCTTTGCTGTCAGCTCTCTCCAGCGGGGGGGAAAATGGGTAAGGCTACAGAATGAAACCACTGCAAGTGGCCGCTTGATACCAGTGTACTTCTAAAGCCCACACTGCTATACAACGATTTCATCCAGCTGCATGAAATCCTTGCCCACACCATGAAATTGAAGCGAGCCAGGCTGTGGTTTTTAAAGCCTACCCGGTACAGCAAAAGCAGTGGGACATTTCTCCATCCACGCTCTGGTAAAAGAACAGCTTTCTTATTTGACTGTATTTTAACCCTTCAATGACACATCAAGTCAGCTCCTTGTAGCTCCATTGAAGGCAAATGTCCACTGAGGTCAACAAAGGTGAGGATCTAGAACAAAGTGCCGTTTGCTCTGGAAAGGGGCCGTGTCAGAGCAACCCCTTCTTCAGCAGTGCTCAGAATTGTATCTGCTCGCTTCAGCGCCCCAAGAAGGCTCCGACAGCCGGTAGCGGTCCAATGGCAGCCCTTGAAGGCCAGCGAGCTGGTTTCTGCTCTGGCTCACATAGGGTAAGCACCATTCCAGTGGCCCGGCTGCGTTCAGCCTTCTCTGGTATAACCAGCTAGGGGCAAGTGAGAGCTGAATCTGAAGGTGCTGGGGTCACACGGTGATAAAAAGGAGGCTGCAGATCAGCTGATGATGATGCATGAGCCGCACCTGGGCAGCTTGATGCTCAGCTCCTAGGCTGAGGTTATTGTGGCTTGGGAACTGAATGAACTTTCTACAGAATCTGCAGCATCCAGGAATTTGGAAACCCACTGATCCATTTCTGGCCACTCTAGAGGGTCAAGCCCAAACTCAGAATCGCAGATAGACTCATAGAAGATTAGGGTAGGAAGAGACCTCAGGAGGTCATCAAGTCCACCCCCCAGCTCAAAGCAGGACCAACCCCAATAAATCATCCCAGCCAGGGCTTTGTCAAGCCTGGCTTTAAAAACTTCTAAGAATGGAGATTCCACCACCTTCCTAGGCAACTCATTCCAGCACTTCACCACCCTTCTAGTAACTTAAGAACAGCCACACTAGGTCAGACCAAAGGTCCACCTAGTCTAAAATTCTGTCTTCTGACAGTGGCCAATGCCAGATGCCCCAGAGGGAATGAACAGAGCAGGGAAACATGAAGTGATCCATCCCATCACCCATTTCCAGCTTCTGACAAACAGAGGCTTAGGGACGCCATTCCCGCCCCTCCTGGCTAATAACCCTTGTTGGACCCATCCTCAAGGAATTCATCTAGTGCTTTTTCTGAACGCTGTTAAAGTCCTGGCCTTCACAACATCCTCTGGCCAGGAGTTCCACAGGTTGACTGCACAATGTGAGAAGAAATACTTCCTTTTGTTTTAAACCTCCTACCTATTAATTTCGTATGGTGACCCCTACTTCTTGTGTTGTGGGAACAAGTAAATAACTTTTCCTTATTCTCTTTCTCCACGCCAGTCATGATTTTAGAGACCTCTATCATCTCTCCTCCTTGGTCTCCTCTTTTCTAAATTGAAAAGTCCCAGTCTTGTTAATCTCTCCTCATATGGCAACCGTTGAGTACCTTAATGGTTTTTGTTACCCCTTTCTGAGCTTTTTCCAATGCCAAGATGTCTTTGAGATGAGGTGACCACACCTGCAAGCAGTAATCAAACTCTGGGAATATCCTGGATTTATGTATAAATCTCCTCCATAAATGGCCACTCTTCGTTCCACTGTAAGGTCTTGGGATGCTGGGAAGAGACACTGTGGGCCTCATAGTGCAGCTGAGCAGAGCACAGTGATAGGAAGCCATTGGGCTTGCCTGGAGCTTGTGAAGCCCCCGTTAGAGCTGAAAGTACCTTCTGCTCTTTTCTACCTCAGGGCCAGCATCCAACTCCTCAGCTGGGCTTTGCTGGCAGCTGGGAACAGCCAGAGCGCACCAGACATTCCCTTCCCACTGGGCCGTGTCTACCCCAGCAGGTCTTTTTGGAAAATCAGGCCTTCTTCCGAGAGAGCAAGCAAAGCATCCGCACACAAAATGCTCTTTCAAATTCCTTTCGTAAGAATGCGGTGTTTCTTCTGGAGGCCCTCTGCCTCTCCCAAACGAGGAAGAGAGCCTTTGTCCAAAAGATTCTTTCGGAAAAAAGCATGTGTAGATGCTCTGGGGGCCCTTTGTTCAAAAGAGAGGGCCTCGTGGTGCTGGATGTTTCGATCCTTGGCCTGTTCTTTGGAAAGAGAGGGGGTTGCGTGGGTGCTCTCTCTCTCAGATTGCTCTTTTGATCCACTTTTAAGTGTGTGGACTTGCTCTGCCAAAAGATCACGGTAGTGGAGACATGGCCCTGAAATGCCCCTCCCACGTATTCCTGCACTGGGGATCCTGGAAGCAGATACTATAGCACAGGCGTAGCTATGTTGACTCTACAGTCAATGGTGACTTCCCAGAAAACAGGGGTCTTCCCCTAGAGTGTCTTTACACCCAGCCTACTGTGTCTGCAGTGCAGCAGTGAACTCAGCCCTCGTGTCACTTAAGGGCAGCGGAAGCTTCAGGGCAAGGCGTGAGTTGGCAGGGACAGCTCATAATGCTGTGAACATACTCGTATCTCCCCAAACCGCACTGCTCATAACCACATCTACACTAGGGCAGGGACACAAAGACAGAGCTGTGAGCCCGCAGCTGCCCACCCCTGCTGGTCTCTTAGACTATTTCCACACCTTCCTCTCCGACAAGCAAAGGGTCCCAAATTGTTCCGTTCAGTAGCTCTTACCCACCAGCTGGGCCAACACGCTGATCCCAGGTGTGGTCAGTGGAATGAGGAGAGGCCCTCACAAATTCCAGGCTGATCCTAGGGGGCGTGCAGCAGACAGTGCTTGGAATTCCCACCACCTACTAGTGCTGAGCAAATCTGAGCCACAGCCCTACATAAAGCAGGCTGGGGGGTGTTTGATCAGCTCCCACTGTTTTGTCCTGCACTTGGAAGCCACCCTTCTTTTACCTCATGGGGCCTGTTCTTGCATAACATTCTAAGCACTTTGCATCAGCTTAGGAACATATACAAGGTAAACAGCAGAGGCGCAGCTTTCTGGGATTGGGAGTTCCCTGTGAAAGTCCCTAACTGAACACCAACTTGGAAGTGGACATTCCACCCTGGGTTGCTCCTGGAGTGTGTATCTCCTCCTGCACTGATATTTACTAGAATAATTATTGTTGTTAATCAAACCCTCTGGGACCTTTTGCTTGTTAATGTTGTGTAGCGTTTAGACTCAATAGTGACAGATTTTACAGGATAAATCTAAGTTGGTTAAGGGTGGAGCATTTAAAGAGCATTTTTTGAACCTATATGGGACACTTCCAATTAAAAGATCCAAGAGCATCTGGCAGATATTTAACCTCACATCCCCTGGAAGCAGGGCACTGTTATTACTCCCATTTCACAGATGGGAAGGCTGAGGCACAGCACCATCACTTGCACAGGGACACTGAGAAAGTCGGTAGCTGAGTTGATCTTGGGAATCCTGTCTCCAAATCCTTCACTTTCACCTTTAGCCCATGCTCCAGGTAGCAGACTGTCTTCATGCCCCAGAGTTCCAGCCTTGACTCTCTTACTCTTGGACAGGCACACTCGCTTTCACTGCACTCACAGAGCAATTGCTAAGTCCTTGAAGTCCTGGATAAAGATCCCTCTGGGCAGCATATTTCCAGAGTGGTCAAGGGGAGGGCCAGATGTTAGGTATTTGAGCTCAGTCTTTGTTCTCACATTCTGCATTTTCTTGCAGGGCTGGGGCCAAGAAGGCACTGAGAACCGCTCAGCTTTTGAACTTCCCATCCCACCAGTGCCGGGTGAGCTGCAGAAAGCAAGGAGAGACTTAGCCCTGATCTACACTGCAAAAATATATCACTATAATTCCCTCGTTAAGTGGATCCACATCAGTCTTCCCTATCAGCTGAGCTCTTGGGCAGCCACCCAGGAGAGATTCCAGTGCCAACCAGCTGAATAAAAAAACAAGAAGTCCTGTGGCACCTTATAGACTTACAGAGATTTTGGAGCATCATCAGCTTTGGTGGCCAAAGACCCGCTTAATCAGATGCATGAGTGGGGGTTCCAGAGAAGGATCTAAACGTATAGGCTCATGAAAAGGAGGGAGTCCCAGTCAAAGAGGAGACCAGAGCAGACGAGGTCAGTTCAGTCATGGTGTTGTACTGACAATTACTGCATGGGATCTTTTCCGGGGGCAAAGGCAAAACACCACATTTATTGGTAACACACATATAGTAATCAACACTTATCATATGCATACAATGTATCACACACACACACACACACACACGCACTCCTGTCTTGTTGCTGTTACCAATAGTTGCTCCCACTAACTGCACTGGCCAGGTAAGTTAGATGAGGGAGGGGTGGAGCCGGGCTTCTGCCACTCTGGATCGGTGCTCCAGTGCTGACAAGACAAAGCCTGGGGTCCCTGTGCAAGATGCCTGCCATTTATATAGTGTCCACTTTCCCATGCAGGTTGACACCAGTTAGTCGTCTGATGCACATGCATAATCTGGGAGAGCAATCTTATGATTATGCATTTAGCACCTTCTCCTGGGTGGTGCTTCCAAAAGCAGGCGCTTGCTGGTGACTCCCAAGGTGTCCCTACGTCCAGTCTTCTTTCAGTGGGCCCACTTCAAGGTTCCATGGTTCTTCTCATTGGTCTTGGATCTACCTCCTCCAACCCTTGCACTTACCTGGTGGTGCTTGTCTCCCAGGCCTTTCCATCCACACCTCATTCACTCGACGGGTCAATCAATGAAGCAATCCAAAAATAAAGGGTACAGAGAGGTTTTTCTTTATCTGCTTCTAGGAACTGCTCTGCAAAATAGAGCTAAATTTCCGTACAACGGGCCTTCATACGATGATACGTAAAATGACTTGAGACAATATTTAAAAACTCCAGAGAGAAACTAGTTAAAACAAAGATGTATCTGCGACAGAGGATGTGGCCCATTATCAGCAGCTAACGTGGAATTGCCAGAATCCAGACCTGCAGCTGTTGCGGGAACCATTCTCTGCGTTGGTTTTTTGTAATCTTTCCGGACAGCGGCATGTGACCCAGAGGAGGGGCACTGGCCTGAGAAACTGACAGGTGTGAGCTCTGCATTCCTTTCTCTTACTCTGCACCTCATAAGTGCGCACAGCGCCCCGGGGAGGGATTTGAGCCTGGCGTTTCCCAGCATTCCCACTCTGTGTACGTCAGGGCCACCTACAAGAGAAGGATCCAGAGCCCTGGTCTCAGTTGTACCCTCCTGCTGTTTGGGTGCAGAGCAGATCTCTGGAACACAGAAGCATGCAGGGCAGTTCTGGCCACATCAGCCAGCCTGCTCAGGCCCTGCGCAGACGCCCCAGGGCTCAGCATGCACCAGCTGCTATTTAGGCAACAGCTCCTGTCAATCTCAGCGAGCACTGCTGGGCACAGCGTCGGGAAAGGGGGAAGAAGGAGGAGGTATTAAGCATTTCAGGGGAAAGAAGCAGCTTTTTCAGAGGAGCTCATGTTGAATTCCTGCAGTTTTGAGCCTCTCCGTTATTGGGCGGTGGGGGGGGCAGGGAACGTAGTGCCGTGTTCATATCTCACCACTGCCTCTCCTGGATGGCACGTCAGAGCTGTGCTGTGTGTATGCAATACATCGCCCTCTGTGGGCTGCAGCCAGAACCAGGATAAAAGTCTTACTGCAGAGATTCCTCTTTGAACTACAAACAGCTGAGGCCCTAGGTGCTATCGCCCCGCGTATCCAGCTTAGCTGCTGACCCTGGTGTCTGTCTCTACACAGTCATTGTGTACCCACAGTAGGCAAACCCTCCAGGCACAGGTTCCCGGGTATCCTCTTTCCAGAACAATCCAGTGTCTGGCTGGATTGAATGATCCACCCCCACCATGCACACACATCGGTGCAGCACTCAAGGCAGCCCAGGGATCACATGCGTTCCCCCAGCACCTCGAGGTGCGGTTGTTTGTGTAATTCCCTGGTGACCATCATGGGTTTCGCCTGCAGGCGTGATGGGCACACAAGCACATACATGGGTCTTTGTATTTATTGTACTGCACAGGCTGGTTCCCAGGGCCTGGGCGGAGAAGGGACGCAGACAGGCCCTTTGGTGTGAGCGTGGGAACACAATGAGCTTTTCTGCCTTGGTGAGCAAACTCCTCGCGGTGTTATCAGCCATCAGTGTCTCCAGACCTCCTGGTGCTAGCAGGAGCCTCAGCACCCCATACTGCCACACCCATGGAATTCAGACACAGCTGCAAAACCACTAGGTTCACCCCACTCCGCACCCTCAGTAAGTCCTTAGGTGTTATTCCTGCCACCCATGCCCACTGCAAGCGGGCCAAGGTCTGATGGAAATGCCACAAGCCCACTCAAAGCAGGGGGGGAGGGGAGAAGTTTGAACAGGCGGCACCCAGGGGTCTGACAGCTTAGCGGCTGCATGCTAGCTCCCTCCTGCAGTAGTGTGCATGGGTGTGATGTGAAGAGGAAGCCAGCACCAGTCTAGTAGCTTGGATCATCCAGTGGCCAAAATACACTGTGAAGGGAGAACGCAGGCACAGATGCTGCAGGGGTTTATTTCCTGGACCTGCAGTAACTGGTGCTGCCCAATGCAGAGGGAGGATTTTATTTCCTGGCAACCCTCAGCACGGGGTTCATTCACACCGGTGTATCCCCGGGCCAGGCTTGGAGTCTCTATTTGTGAGCATCTCTGGGGCAACTGTTGTTCTTGTCTTCTCATTTCCAGGGCACCTGTCAAATGCCTTTTTCAGGCTGCGTGTGGAGCTGACGGCTCTTCCAAAGTCCTTTCCCATCACTGTCTGTGAATGAAATGGACCAACGCTGTGTAAAGGGGCAATAAAAACAGCAACTGGGGCTTTGGTTTCCAAGTATTTTCTCTTCCCACTAATGTCCCCATGGAGATGTGGTGCATTAGAGGCCAAGTGGATGGGCTGAATGCAATGGTCTGAAGTTACAGAAGGAGGAGGAGGAGGTTGGATATTAGGAAAAAATCTTTCCCCAGGCGGGTGGCGAAGCACTGGAATCCATTGCCTAGAGAGGTGGTGGAATCTCCATCCCTAGAGGTTTTTAAGTCCTGGCTTGACAAAGCTGGAGTTGGAGTTGACCCTGCTTTGAGCAGGGGGCTGGACTTGGTGACCTCCTGAGGTCCCTTCCAGCCCTAGGATTCTATGGAAGGCCATGCACTGCCACCAGCTCCCGTCAATTGCCTGAGACAACGAAATGTGACCACGCTAACAAACCCTCTGCTTCTCCTGAGCTGTGGCAGGAAGGAGGCGTCAGTCGGGGGCCCACCCACACACCCCTAGCGAGGACAATGACACTGCCAGCAGGCTGCAGCAGCACCTGCCATCCTGGGCTAGAACTCACGCAGCACTGGCAAAAGATTGCACCGGCCTCTCAGTAGGAAGAACATCCTTGCAGATCCTTGGCTTCAGGGGCGCTGGTAAACGCACATAACTGTGCCAGTGTCACAGGGGTGACAGGATATACCCACACGTCCTGCCAAGCCAGATTCTGGGTCATGGGCAGTGTTCCCTGTAAGCTGAGCCCTTGGGCTGCCGTCCAGGAGAGATTCAGCTGCCGCCCATCTGATAAGCAGAGCACCTCCAGCTCCCACAGCCGGCAGCTGGTGCACATCTGCACATACCTGAGCGCACATAAAATTTATTCCACAGCTGGATGGAGAGAATTAGAGGAAATATTGGTTATGGGGCTGGGTTAATATACTGGCTGTGCCATATCATGATCCTGAGATGGGCGGCCGGGCAGGCAGACACCCTGGGAATGCTGCTGGGTGTAGTGAAGTCAGCAGCCCTTTCTCCGTCTGCTAGGCCTGTATCAGGGTCGAGGGCACCTCTCTGTGGTGACCCCAGGCTGAGTGTGAGGCGCTTAGAGAACACGGGGTCTGGCGCAAGAAAGAATCCCCATTGCATGCAATTTAGTGGAGACCTGGGTCAGTTCCAGTATGGCAGGACAGCTGGTCAGAAGCAGCTGGTGATGGCTATGGATTAAGAAAGGTCAATACCATGCCAGGTAGCCATGGGGGCTGCCTGTGTCCTACAGACAGCGCAAGTGTAGCACCGTGGGCCAAGCGTGGTTGGGAAAGGGGCTCTCTGCTGTCATCTACTGGGGAACCAAGGCAGTGAGGCAGCAAGGGGATATTTTGTCCATCGGAAGCTCATCTCGGGGAAACTGAGTCAAAGTACTGCACATGGTGTAGGTGTGCAACGGGTAAGAGGGCGGTGACTGCTGCCTATTCATATAAACATTCTGGCGACTTATCGTTGGCGTTTCTCAAATTCATGCTGTTTTCCTCTGCTCCGCACCCCCACTAGTGACCTTGCCGTGTACATGGCCTCTTTGCTTGCAGGTGGGGAAGTGTTACCTGTTCAGGGAAGCCGGGGAAGGGATTTAATTTTTCCCAGGCAGGGGCTTGAGCCCAGGTGTTGGTTAATTTTTAGTGAAATCCCTCGACATTTTACCCCTCCCCTTCTCACAGCCAGAGACACCAGAAAGGTTACCCAGGTGAGGGCCCAACGGTTTCCAACGCAGTGCTCATGGCTGTTTGACCATCTCACCTCTGGCAGCCTCCCTCCCATCCAGGTATATTTTGGAGCATAGACCGTTTTTAACAACTAGGAGAGCAATGCTGCTCTTCCACTCTGGGACTGGAAGGTGCATTCTGCGGATGGGGAGGAGGCTGGGACAGGGGTCAGCAGTCCCCGGCACAGGTGCCAAGAGTACATTGGCACACGAAGCAGGAGCTCAGCTCAGCCCCCCTCTTCCCCCACGCAGCCGGGAGCTTGCTTGAAGCCTGTGGATTAACGAAAGACCAGCTAATGCTACCAACCACCACCTGACCGGTAAAGCTCCGCATCTTCATTTGTTTATTAAGCTACTGTCAGGAGGACTATTAGTGACTTTAAAAGGTGCCACCTGCACTCGGACTTTATATAGAGGTCAAAAGGTCACATTTCAGCACGCCACCTCGGGAAGATTGCTGACCCCGGCCTGGAGCAATTGCAGGAATGCAAATACGGTGCTATTCGTGAACTAAGAGCTTCTGATACCCGCACACTGTAACCCAGGGATGCTGCACCAGGGTTGAGGATCTGCCGCGCAAAGCCAAACCCTGCACCCCCTTAACCCCGAGTACTCTCCACAATTAACTATCCAATGGCTGCTGAGGCACCCCTGCCAAGGTACCGCAATCCCAGCTACCTCTCTGCAGACGTCTCTAGAACAGACGGAACCTCTGACCTCTGGAGCTTACAGCCTGACCTGCTACTACAATGCTGGGCCACCCACATGCAGCCCATTGGAATTCTATGGGCAGCCTGCACATACCCCCGTCCCCTCCCAGGTGTTTAGTACGCCTCGTGCTTCCTCCCAGCACTTTGGTGAACGCTGCAAATCAGCTGATTCACGTCCTGCCCCTGCTCCCTCCCAGAGCTTGACCATCATGAGCGTGAGACGTGACCCCCATGTTCAAAGCAAGGCTGCATGTGAGGTGCATTCAGTATCACAAGAGTCACTTCCTTACGTTCCTTTGGCAAGACCGGTAATTTGCCCCTCGCAGTGGCTCACTGTGCTGGAGAAAGGAGACACGAGTGCAACGTATTTAGCTTTGTTCCAGAGATCATGGGGAGTGCACATGTCCCATTTCAATCTTGCTGCCCGCTGAGCCGAAGGAGGCCACTCTTGCAACCCACTCACTAACCTTGGATGCCCATCGCTGGTCGGCTGCCTAAGCTAAGGAGCCACCTGCTGTTAGCTGTGACTCTAGCAAGCTCATCAGCCTGTACATCTGCGTCCCCGTCAGCAGTGCAGGGTGACAGTAGTGGGCGTGGGTTCCATAGGGCGGGTGAAATGCACTCGTCCTCAGGGCCTTTCAAATGTAGTTTAAGTGGGATGTAATGTAAGTGGCGCACATGAGCCTCATATGGGCCCACTTCACAGAGGTGTATTTTACCTGTAATCCTGATCTCCCATCAGGCCATCCCAGCTTCCATGTACAGTAATGCTGGGCGAGAGCTCCCTGTAAGCTAAGCACTTGGGCAGCTACCAGAAGAGATTGAAATGCTGCCCAGCTGGTTAGCCAAGCACTCACAGAGCCCACCACCCGCAGCGTGTCTTTCTACTGGTGGTGCGCCTTTGGACATGTCTCAGTGCACACAACAAAATTTATTCTGTCCCAGATGTTAAAAATAGCAGGAACGCTGGCACTGGCCACGCCAAACTGACAGACTCCACGCCCACCATGCGCATGTCCCACAGGACTCTCCGTGTGTGAAATGTGATTGTGCTGGGAAAGGGAAGTGAAATCCCAAGCCCCAGTGCAGGGTTCGTCAATTTCCCCTCCACCCCTGTGGCTCTCTGCAGAGTCACCAGTGAGGGAAAACAGTGATGCTACAGGATCCCTTTTGTGCTGGGCATCTGCCCCCACTCCCTGCTGCAGCAAGGTAGATGGAGGGTGGGCGGGGATGGATGGGTTTAAATGCCACCTCCTGGCTCCAATGGGCTGGTGGGGAGGGGAGCTGCTTTCAGCTGTTACTAGTTTACTCAAATCCCCATCACTGTTGTTGAGCAGATTTTGAAATCATGTCTGTGCTCGCTGTCGAAGACCGTGTATTCTGTGGTGGATTAGAAACATTAATGCATTGGATCCTTGTTTAGCTTGTTCTGTGCAACATGTTGTCAACCTCTCTAGTAAGATGGTAACCCAAGTAAATAAGTAAATGTGAAGTTTAGGAGCAATCAACTCAACTGAAAAACGTGGGGGTGCCATGGAATAGTTTGCCTTATTGAAGTGTGCCGTGTTATTGAAAAGGTTGGGAACCACTTCTCTACGTCACGGACTGAAAGCCAGCTGGCTCACAGCTAAGGTGGTAGAGAAAATTTCACTCTCCCTTGAAGGGGTCTCAGTGCCTCTCAGTCACAACGTGTGTGGCCTTGGGTTTCCGCAGATGGAAGGAATTTAGTTAAAAAGTCTGTTGATGAGGCCCACAAAGTGACTGACTCTGACCCCCAGAGTAAAGACCAACGTGTCGGAAAAGCCAGCGAATCACCACAGGGTACAATGAGTCCCACAGAGCTAGTGACCTTTATCAGTTAAATCCTTTGGTGTCATCAGCTCACCTGCGTTTTGGAAATACCACTCAAATGCCTGTTCAGCAGCCAGCTCCTAGCCTGTGCACCATCCCTTTTCTTAGAAGCTTCCAATTGTTCTTCCCACACTCTGCACACTCTTATCTGGATACGTTCTTGTCTGTGTCGTCTGGCACCGTTCAGGGCAACCAGATCTGATGAAAGGCACTTGCTACATTACTAGAAACTCGATGCACAGAAAAGGCAGCCAGGAGGGCTGCATTGCTTAGGTTGCTTTACTTGTGCACCTGCAAAGCCAGCTGGGGAGAGCCTGCTTGTTTCCTTGGCAACTGCGTGATTGTCTCCAAGTCAAGCCCTTGACAGCAGCTGCTTGTGGAGTAGAATTTGCCCGAACAGAGGCAATCAGCCTGCAATCCATCAGCTCTCCAAGGGACCTGCGGAGAAGAAAATGGGCTTGGGGCAGGAGGCACCGTTTAAACCCTACTCTCTTTTCTTGGCCAGAGTGACACTAATTAAGCCACTGCAGAGCCCAAGAGCCATTCTTGCAGGGCAAACACTTAACCTGGAGGCTTGGCTTTTACAGTCACAAGGGGCAAATTTTTCATCCTGTAATTTCCAGGTGTTATTAACATAATCCTAAAGAGCTCAAAGGAGCCGCAGCATTCTGAGTTAGCAGCCTTTATGAATGCAAGGGAAACAGCAGGCTTAATGCAGCATAGATGTTAGCCTGGCACCTAGGCCTTCCCGAAAATTCATATTTTCATCCGTAGATCTCAATGGAGGGTAAACATCAGCTCCATTTTATAGAGGCAGAAACTCACGTTCAGAGATGTTAAATGCTTTGACTAAGGTCACGTAGTGAGACCGTGGCAGAGTAGAGGACAAGCTCAGACTCTGTGGCCTACTTTACACAAACCCCCTACCCCTACTGTTGACCAAATCTACATCACTTCAGCTACGCAAACAGCATGTCTGAAATCAACATACTTACCCGGGCACCCTGAGTGCGGTAAAGTCAGTGAAGGACCCACGTTGATGGGACAGCACTCGGAGGTCGATTTATTGTGTCTAAGCAGATGCAATAAATCAATGGCCAGTGGACTCATTGACAAACCCTATGTCGCCCACAAGTGCCTGGGCCACAAAGAGGTACATGGTCTGCTACTTATCCCAGTAACAAAGTCATTCCTTTAGCTCAAGAGGACAGAAGCTTGTTTGCAATCTCATGGGTTCTGTACACAGCCACAGACATTTTAGATAATGTGGTGGCTTAATATACCAGCCCTATTGATATCAACTTTACCGACTTCCCCAGCTCAAAGAAATCATTTCTTTAATTCTTGGTATTACTACGGGGATACAAACCTGCTCCACCAAGCCCCCCGAGTTCAGCTAGCCTGAGTTTTTTTCTATCCACTGGGACGTCACAGTTTCAATAGTTTATCAAAGACAGTCCCTTCTGAGAGGCCCAGTGCCAAAATATCTTAACCCCCATGTAACCAAAAGACCACACACCAAGCCAGAGACCCACTTACTGGGTTATTCTGTTCTGATTTGACGTGGAACCTCTACAGGTAGAAAAGCCCTTGTCTGATGGACCCTTAGTTCTCTCGATGCAGAAGGCACCAAATGTACAAAAGTGACCTCAGATTTTGGGTGACTTGAATTTCGAGCACCCTTCCTCCTGGGACACCAAGCACCTGCCTTGCAGAGGTATTGAGACTCTGAAAGCCCCATCTATTTCAGCACTGCTCTGTTTCGAATGGACTCCGGGCAACTGAGTCTGAATGATAAAGTGCAGCTTAAAGGGTAGATTGGTGCCTGTGTAATTATGTGACCTGTGACAACCTCCGATCACCTAATAACTATTGTTACTACTATGTGGCTGTTTAGAGTGCCCATTACCTTGATATGTGGGAACATTTCATTATGGGTTAAATTGGGATCCCTTGACAGTTCCCGGAAAAGGAAAAAAACCATCTCATCCAGTAACTGTCATGAATGGATGCCTGTAAAGGGTTAACATGGGCGGGGGGGGGTGTCTGGGGGGGGGGGAGCACTGCCAGGTTAGCCAATGGGAGAAAAGAGGTTTGAAAGGAGACAATTGCAGTCTGATGGGTCTTTGTGTGGCTGACTCAGAGAGAGACATACAAAAATGATTGATCTTAAACAGCCTGGATAATCCAGTAAATATCCTGGCAACATCATGATAGATATGTAAGTAGAAAGGAAATGTTCAGTTGGACATGATCAGGTTATTTTTATTTTGGGTTTAGTGTGGGACTTCAGACTGGTTGATGATTTTTCCTGTGATCTGTAAATTCTAAGCTGATCCCCAGGGAAATAAAATTCTCTGTGCTCCAACCAGAATGTTTTGAGTTCTTTTATTATATCCAGCAACCAAGTACGCTTATGTACTTCCCTGGTATTTTTCCAATCTTTTGTTTTGTTAAAGAACTACTTTTTTAAGGTAATGATTTGATTCCTATGGCCTAGAGGAGTGTCCGTGTTTTTTCATGCCTAGACCAAAGGGTCATCTACCCAATTACAGCTCTTTGTTTCCAAGCTAGGGACAGGGTGAAACTTCAGGATAACCCCACAGGGAGAGATCCAAGTGTGTCTTCCTGGGCTTTAAGGGCAGCTTTTTTCACTTGGTGGTGCAAGCAATTCACCCCTCACCCACACCCACCACAGCATCAGGGAATCTATGACCTTGGGAAGCTTATTGAAGCAGAACCTATAGAGGCAAGGTATTTTAAGATTTGTGCTGGCCCCCACTTTCTGCACTCAGAGTGTCAGGGTGAGAGGCAACCCTGACATTGACTGGTGAGGGAGGATCCTGGGACGGCACCATATCCACATTCATTTGAGGCTGAGATGCAGTGGTGTTAGTTACGCTGTAGCTGTAGGTAATTACTAGCGACTAGGATCTGTGCAAACCCAGGGGCAGCAGGCAAGACACTTACCAAGAAAGGGAGCTCAGGAGGGTGGAAGAGCTAATTCCTGAGTGACCAGCAGGAGGCACCTTGGCAATGAGTCACACCTGTTTATACTGGCATTGGCGGAGAGGCGGGCTGGGAGGTATTTATCTCTAGCGCCCCTGGTTCAGACACACACACAGCCATGCCTCAGATACGAACACTGATCTGGACCTGGCCAGGACCCCAGAGGAGGAAGAGAGGTCTGGCCAAGTGCTCCAAACACACCTCCCATCTGGGCTATGTTCTCCCTATCTGCACAATGCTCCCTGCATCGTTCTGCTAGAAACCACCTGTCAACTCACCTCCATCTGGCTTTGCCATCCTGGAGCTGAGATACCTCTTTGGGTTCCGTCTGCTACAACACACCAGTCCCGAGCCACCAGCCCTCACCCCATCTGCCTGCCCCCCACCCCCCGCCGCAACCCTGTCTTCTCCCAGGCCTTCTCTGCTTGATCAGTCTCCACCACCACACCTGTGCTAACAGCCGTGCTGGTCATTGCCGTTCGGTACCTCCAAGCACCAGGACTTGCAGGAACAAACTTCGGGGATGCAGCCTTTACTTTGTCCTATCATCTGCACTCCCAGGTTGTGTCTGTCTTCATACTCGCTTTTAAAGACATGGCATGCGGTGGTGTTGTGAAGAAACTGATCAGCCTGCCCAGACAAGGGGGGGGACCAGAGCTCTCTCCTGTGGGCCTCCTTTAGCATCACCCCATTAGAACCCACTGGTTTCTCCCGAGCTCCTTACTCTGAGGTCCTGACCAGAATGCCGGGGCAGAGCCACTCTCAAGCACATGTGAAAGGGCGCTCATAGTTACTACTCACGCATCACTCAGCTGCCCAGGCCACTGGAGGCCTCTCCTCTTCAAAGCAGCCCTCTCCATTCCTGTTCATGCTCAGATATCTCCTGGGGCCAGGATGGGACTCCCAAGATCAAGAAAGAGGCGGGTCTCACAAGGGGATTATCCGCAAATTCTTGATTGGAACAGCTGTCACCGTGCTGAGTTCTGGATTAAATCAAGACACTTTGGGCTTCCCTTCACCCAGCACTGGTCCCTTTGCCCATTTACCCTGTCCCACCCAACCCAGCTGCCTTTGTTCAGCATCATCCTCCCACCGCTGAACCCTAGCAAAACCGTGCCGCTGAATCTGCAGTGTGCTGGGCATCCCAGCTAGCACCACAGACAGACGGACAGACAGACAGACAGACTCGCTCCACTGTTCCCCAGCCTTACAGTGCCTCCCAGAGGAATCCGAGAACCTAGCACTCCAGAAAAAGGACGAGGGACATGTCATCAGGAGACATTAATCCTCTACTGGATTTCATGGAAATGGGCAGGATTGCTCAGCTTTGCACTTCACAGCTTCCCCCCAGGACAATCATCTTGCCTTTGCGTGACTGTCATCCCCTGCTCCTCCTAGGCCAGCTGTGGCTTCTCCCTGCTAACAGCCTAGCTCCAGTGCCAGCTGTTCTGTGGGTTGAGGTGACCCGGGAGCAGGAAATGCACTGGTAACATCTAGTGTCGCTAATCTACGTTCCTGGGCCGTGCACCAGGACAGAGCGTGAAAAGCAAATGAGGCCTTTGATGCTCAGTCTGGTGTAATGGTCTCTGGTGCTGTTTGTGAGGCAGGTCAGAGCTCTTTTCTGGTAACCATATGCTTTCCTCTGACATTGATGATCAGCTGCCGGCGTGGAAAAGCTCATCATGGTTATGCCTTTTGCAAAAGGCAAAGGATCGCTGCTTCCTGGGGCAGCAAAACAGGAGAGGAAGCAGATCCCATGTCAGGGGTGGGCAATGGTTTTTGATGAGGGGCCACTCCAAGCATGTGGGACGTGGTCAAGGGCCGCTCTCGCCCATAATGTCAATGGAGGAGGTGCAGCATCTGGGACGGAGGTGGAGCGCAGAAGGGAGGTGCGGACAAGGGATTAGGGTGCAGGAGGAGGTTGTGACCTGTGGCAGGGTCTGCAAGGGCGTATTGGTGCAGGAGGAGGGGCAGAGGGCTCAGCCGGGGGGAGCGAGGGGCTGGGGTGCCAGAGGCAGGCTCTGGCCAGGAGATCTACCTGGGTGGCTCCTGGCCAGCAGCCCTGCAGGACTCTGAGGCAGGAGTCTCTGCCTGTTGCAGCCTCAGGTAGCTCAAAACTGCTGCCTGCTCCATGGGGCTCTCTGCTCCTTATACCCAGGGGAGAGGGAGGCGTTGCATGCCGCCCCACCCCCTCCAGCAAAAACTCTCAGCTTCTATTGGCTGGCAACCAGCCAATGGGAGCTGAGAGTTTGTCCAAGGGGGCAGGAGAAGCTCCTCCCCCTGGGGTCCAAAGCAGGGAGCTGCAGGAAGCAGGCAGCCCCTTAGAGCAGCGGCTGCCTGCTCTGTGCCTGAGGCAATCTGTGGGCCGGATCCGGTGGCTTGGTGGGCCGGATCTGGCCCGTGGGCTGTATCTTGCCCACCCCTTTAACAAACAAATAATTTACCCCCTGAGAACAGCAATAGTCCTGCTTACAACAGCTGCATTCACAAATTAAGATGCGTAGCTTTGCCGTGTGGATGGTGGTTGGTAGCATCAGCCAGTCTTGTGTTAACCCACTGGCAGCCTGGCTTTGCGCTGGCTCCTGGCTGTATGAAGCAGGAGCGCGGGGCAGAGCTCGTACGGCGCGTGCTGATGAAAATTGGTTTGCGTGCCGCTCTTGGCACCTGTGCCGGAGGTTGCAGGCCGCTGGTGTAGGGAGCTGTCGCTAGCCTGGGTCCCAGGCAACCTGGGTGTCATTCCTGGCTCCGCCACTGACCAGAGGTTATCTACTTCTCCTTTTTGTTTCTCTTCATTTGTCTGTTTCTATTACAACCTCTTTGGGGCAGGGACTGTCTTCCTCTGTATATGTGCTAGGCCTAGCACTGGGGCCTGGATCTCAACAGGGCCTGAAGTGAGAGCAGGAGGAAGGCTGGATTCCATCCAACTGAGTGTGCATTAAAGTCCTTCCAAACTGCTGCCACCTGGGAAGTAGCACCCCCTTTCCACCCAGCCCAGCTATAGCCTCAGACCCCACTCAAGGAACATTCATTCATTCGGTTTGACGCCAGCCGAGCCAGGATTTAGGAATGATTAGCTCCTGTAGTCATGGCCGGTGAGTCACGAAGCTCTGGAAATAGCCGGTGCGGGAGCTCATTACCTGAGGGCTCAAAGAAACACACGGAGGAAGAAAAGAAAAGGGGAGAAAGGCCTTTATTAACTCGTCCTGGAATAAGTGCTCTCTGGGCCCTGCACTGTGCGGGTTAGTTGAGCTCATTAGCAGCAGGGATCAGCTGGGAGCTGAGCGAGTCAAACGCTGCCATTTAACAAGCTGACTGTTATTCATGTGCCAAACAGAGGCTGAGGCTCTGGGGATGGAGCAGCACTCACTGAATTCTAACTTTCGGTGCAGAAAGGTGGCTGCTGGGAGTGGGATGGGGGTGAAAGCAAAACTGCAGAAACTGGGGTCTACCTAGTCCGGGCAGCAGGTGGGCGCTGGGGTGTTGCAGTGCCATATGGCCAGCCTGGGCTCTGAGCAGATGGCTACACCATCTACCTCCCCAGCAGCACAGCACCTTGCGTCTGCAGAGCAAAGATCACCACGCCGGCATTCCCGTTCAGAACGGCCTGGTTCCCAGTTCTGTCTCTGTTGCAGATAGAGGTAGCTGCTCCATAGCCAGCAACAGGGTTAAAAACCAGCCCGTGCTGTTATGACTTCCCTGCTCTTGTTATTGGCATTTGCTAGATCAAAGCTGGCGGGAGGATATCTACGTGTGCTGCAGGCCGGCCTCTGACTGCAGGGGGGTGCACAAGGGTGCGGTCCTCCCCCATCAAAGTCAACAGGAGGTTTTGCCATTGACTTCAAGTATCTGCAGCTCCACTAGGGAGGATTACAAGAAGGACGGTGGGTAGGGCCCAAAGCGGCACTCTGACAGCAGAGCCCAGCTGGTGGGCATGGCCCAAAAGCAGCGTGCCGACGGCAGGGCTTGGTCCATGGGTGGTGAATGCTATTTTCAACTGGAGCACAGGGTCCTGAAGGTGCTGGGCCCAAGGCAGCTGCCTTGCTGGAGAGGGACGTTTTCCTCACCAGGGGATAGCGCTGCCCGAAGGGGGCTTTCACCCAGCATTTTGCAGGGTCGGTCACAAGAACCAAGTGAAGACTTTGGGGTTTGGCCAGTCCTTGGGCGTCCCCAGGAGAGGCCTGGCAGCTCCAGCCAGGTTTGTCATGCTCCTGCCCTTTTTGGGTCAGTAGAACAAATGCATTCACCGCATGGAGCACCCAGGACCTCTGGCTGAGAGCTGGAGATTCATAACTGACAGGACAATGAGCAGGGAATCCCCATCCGCCCATGCGCCTCCTCTCCCCATGCGTTCCTTCCTCGCATGCCATATGCTCCTGCCAGGTCACGCTGCCACAAACCCTTCCACTCCACATTGTTCTCTTCCCTGCCGGCCTTGCCTTTTCAAAGAATTTCCTTACTACCTCCCCTGAACAGACAGTCTGTTCCAGGCTCTCTCAAGGCTGCAGCTCTCAACATAACGCCCCCCCCCCCAGTAACACCAATAGGAGCAGCTGCCTTTGGTCTGTGCTGAGCTGCAGAGATTTACTGTCCCGAATAGTTTTATTGAGGGATGCGTGAAGCGACAGCACTCCTACGCTTATCACAGCCAGGCTTGTCTGCATAGGGATCTCCCATCCGGGCACAGGGCATTTCTTCTCTCCCCAACGGTGGATGTTTTCCTGCACTGCATGATCAATAGCTGAAGTGAACTCTGCCTCCTAGGCAAATTTTATGATGCAGAAATATGAGAACACAAACAAACTGTCAAGGCAAAGTGTGAGAGCGGGGCTGAATGCCCAGCGGGATCTCAGAACAGAGCTGCCCCGGCCAAGGGACAATAGGAAGCAATTAAACTGTCTGCCGAAGTACCAGCTGGGTGTTTTTTTAACAAGGAACCATGTTTTGCAGGGATAGTCTTGACTCAGTTTGTGTGGAAGGCTGAGATCTTAGTCCTGGCTCTCCTGTGCTTAGCTAGTCACGCCGGTGCACACGCTAAGGCTTGCACACCCTGCAACTATCAGCCATTGTACAGGGCTGGCCAACAACACCCCTGGGCTCTAGTTCCAACTTCTTGCCAACCACCGACTTGCTGGGTGAAAAAAAAAAAAAAAAAAACCCAATCGTTCTGTGACTCAGTTTCCCCACCTGTAACGTGTCTACCAATAATACAGATGGAAGCTCTCTAATTCGTCACTCTGGGGACCTGACCGGTGCCAGACGAGAGCATTTGCCAGACCGCGGGAAATCAATATTGTCTAGCAGCATTACCAACACTTCCACTGCTTAATGAGCTCTTAGAAGACATTTAAGGGTAAGTTAGAGCCAGGACTAGTGGCTGGAAACAAACCATATGGGAGCATGGGAAACCTGGCCACACCCATTTTAAGTGGTGATCCTGCATGCCGGAATGCAGATGTTGCTGGGCGAGAGTGTTCTGGATTAGAGAGGTTCAGCCTGTCCAATACTGGCACAAGAGCCGGGAGGCTTGCATAAAGTTCAGTGCCATACACAGCTCTGCTCTGCACACTTAAACCCAGCGGAGGCACCAGAGCCGGCTTTAGAGACAGGAATGAAAATCCATCGTGTGGTGATTCGTGGGAGGTCACGGTGACCCGCAACGGTGCCAGGTTATTCCCACGAGCTGTGTGCCTCCTTCCCGGCTCATCACCGAGCCAGGGGTGCCGTTTTGATCGCTTGCCTGCTGCTGCCTTCTCGTGTGCCCCTTGCAGAGAGGGCAACCCAAGAGCAAAACAGGCTGGAGCAGCAGCCACAGGGAAGGCTGAACCCTGAAGCTCACCCCCCTGCAAAGTCTGTGAAGAACAGGAACCTGGATGTGTGGACTTCACTAGTGCAAAGGTCTTGTGCTGATGCCCCTTCCTCTCCCTTCTTCCCACAACAGAGCCAGGTCAGTCCCCCCTGACTGGTGAGGAAAAGTAAGTGACCTCCATTTCCACAGGCCTGGCATTGAGGGAGGGCTCAGAGGGCCTGATCCTGCAGTCCTCAGCACCACGGGGATGACTCTTGCAAATAAAATGGCTCAGCTAAGCAACAGGTGGAAGAGCTGGTCCCTGGGGAGAAATTGTCCTTGGACCCAGAAGCTGTCAAGGGCCCTCATTAAGGGCTGAATCCCCCAGCAGGGTGGGCAGCAAACCTTGTTCTTGCCTTTCAGATCAGGGTCTGCCCCAGCTGACCCCCGCTGCCCAGCCTGTCTACAGGCAGCTGCAGCACCATCAGACTCAGAGCAGGGGAACAGACAATTTTCCCAGCCTCCAAGCCTGCAAACAAGATCTTTCCCCATCACGGAGACACCTGGCTGGGGAAACAGCCCTGTTCCAGCTGGCAGGCCAGGTGCCATTTCTAATGCATTTGTTAGCTAAACATTGCAGGGCAGAGCCTGGGGAAACAGGGGCTGGGATTGGGAAAAACAGCTTGGGATGAGCTCTGCTGATTTACAATGGAGCTGGGACACCCAACTGCCCCCTGCGGTAACCAAGCTCAGGAAGGAGGTCTTGGACTAGCAGAGCAGTGACCTCACCTAGGCGAACATGCCCGGCTAGGAATGGCTCTCATTCTGGACCTTTTCCAGCCTATCTGGGTACGGGGAGGGGATTTCGAGGAGAAGCGTGTGCATAGAGAAGAGCTGCATGGGGGTGCCCAGAGCCAAGTCGCAGTTCCACCTCGCAAACCAGACCTGCTAGGACAGCCATTGTCTGTCCTACATCTGCCAATGGGTGCCCCCTGTCAGTTTCATCTTCTAATAGCCTGCCCTGGGGCCAGGCATGCCCTAGGGAGGAGGCAGAACCCATTCACTGCCAGCCTCCCCCATAACTTCTCCCTTCCATCTCCTCCTGCTCAATATTCCCCTAGGACCAGTGGTTCTCGGCCAGGGTTACTTGCACCCTTGGGGGTATGCAAAGGTCTTCCAGGGATACATCACCTCATCCAGATCCGTGTTTCTCAACCTGGGGTAGGAGGATGAATGGGGAGGGGCGGTTGCAGGTGCAGGGTTGGTATCAGGGTGTGGCAAACAGGGGTTCCATGTCACAGGGAACCCAGCAGAGCTAAGTTACATGCTTCAGCCTGTGATGGGGTTCAGGGATCCCCATGCACTGCACCCCGTCCGCTGGCAGGAGTGACTTTCATTCAGCAGGTACAACAGGAGGTTTCTTAGGCAACAGATGCCCAGTTTCTCACAGAAGCGTCAGTACAGCAGTCAGAGACAGTCATTCTAACCCATCCTGGGGAGAGGAGCCCGAGGGGTGCCCCTCTGTGGTGTAGCTTCCCCCTCCCCAGGCTGCCTGTCTTCCAGCTCCCTCTTCCCTCCAGCCTCCAACTGCCATCCCCGATTCCAAAACAGCCCGGCTCCTCCCTCCTCTTTGTTTAGGGCAGAGGTGTTGCCTGCCAGCCTGGGTTATAGCCCCAGGGTCATCCTTAGCCGCCGGGAGCTGCTCTGCTTGTCTGTCACATCCAGCCTGACTCCCACATGTACCCCGCCCCCCCACTCCATCACACAGCCCCAGGTGGCAGGCCTCAGGCTTCAGCCCAGGTGCACAAGTGAACTGTAAATACAATACGCATATACCAGTTGAACCAAGTTAGCGTTTTGGAATGCAAACGAGAGAGTCGGCATTTTTCCAGTAACGCACTGTGATGCTTCTGTATTTTTATGTCTGGTTTTGTGAGCAAGTCATTTTTAAGTGAGGTGAAATGGGGGGTACTACGCAAGATAAATCAGATTCCTGAAAGCGGTACAGTGGTCTGAAAAGATTGAGAACTTCTGCTCTACGCTGAAATAAGTGCAATGTTGATATTCCAATGGAGAAAGCCAGCAATTTTTCAGTAAGAATATGCTGTGGCTCTTTTGCATTGTTAAGTCTGATTTTAACTTGTTTTGTAGAGGGATGGAAGTTGAGGGTACTCAAAACATATCAAACTCCTGCAAGGGGGACAGTCATCTGGAACACTTGAGAGCCACTGCTCTAGAACACATGTGGAAGTGGCCATTACTCATGTCACAGCTTTGTACTCAGCTAGGCAGTGTGAGGCTACAAGAGGCCAGAGAGGTCTAGAAGACCAAACATGGGGCTAGGAACCAGGAAGGACCTTTGTTTCTAATCCCAATCTGCCACCCACCTAATTAGTTGAGTCTTCCACACTCTGGGCCTCAGTTTCCACATCTCTGTAATGGGGAGAATTCCTGAGCTTGGGGATTCCTGAGGACTCATTGATTAATGCTGGCTAAAAGCCCCCTGCACCCTAGGCACTGCTGTTCCTTGAGGAAAGACAGGCTGAGAAGCATGAAGAACAGAGACTGCACAAGTGAACGAATCAGGAGGCAACACAGACTGTGAAGAGTGGAGAGGAAGGACCCATCCATGTCTGAATTTGTGCCTCTTGCCCATCGCTCATAGGAACAGCTTCCTCCCAGCTGTCCTGGAAACCAGTGGGTTCTACCAGGATCACACCACCTAAAATTCTAACCCTGCACCCTGAGCCAGCTGGCTGCCTTCCAGGCTGTCCTCGGTTCTGCGAGTGGGACACTGTCACACGCTGATGTTTATGCCTTCGGGGCTATTTCACTCAGACACAACCCCATTTGGTTAGGATTCCCAGTCACATGGCTTGCAAGACCAATGGAAGGAAGGGGAATCTGCCAGTGCCATGTGGCACCCCCAGAAACAAGGGTGACCCCAGTTTGCTGCAGCAGGATGCACCCAGCAGCGGAATCGCTTGCTAAGCAAAGGGGTGGTATCAGCTGGAAGAACAAGCATACCAAGGCACCAAGTGCCCAGCTGACAGTGCTGAGCCCAGGGCCCCTGAGCCAGAGATGCCCATTTGAATCCATCCCTCTTGAATGTGGGTGACCATAATCAGACACAATATTCCAGATGAACACTGACCAGTGCCTTGCACAAGTCAGTTTTTAATATGGAAAAAGCCAGCCCAGTATCAGGTGAGGAAGCATCCCTGTAGCCGGTTCTCCCTGCTCAGCTCCACCATCTGCAGGCTCAGGGCTCTTGCAAGCATCTTTATTATCCTGGGCTGTCAGTGCTGGACAAAGATAAATGAATCCAGTGTTTCTCTGCACTGTCGTCAGGACGAGCCTGCCTGAGGGATCTGTCAGCTACATGCAGCCTATTCACAATCCTTCCCCACAGGCCTTCATCAGGAGGCAGAAGAGCAGAGGGGTTGAGACTGTCATGAGACCCCATCAGAAATGAATGATCCATAGTTAGTGTTGCTGATGTGATCAAAAAGTGTATTTGGCAGCTCTGGTTGCAGCATTTCAGCACTGGGCAAAGTCCGGAGTGTGTTAACATACAGGAACTGACATCCACTGGTACATGCACAGGGGAAAATCCACTCCATAAGTTTCTTGTGTTGCAATATTAACTAGGTCATTAGCTACCTATAAAATATTGCGCTGTTGCTTAAACCTTACCAGATCTGGATGGTGGTAGATCAGGGAGCAAGTTCCACAGATAGGAACCTGTTGCTGAGAAGGTGTAGTCACTGCTAATGTGCACAGGGGGGAAATTCACTTGCACAAGGCTTTGGCACTATATAAGTCCAGTGTAAGCCCTTTCAAGAGCTGAAATCTGACCTCATGGATAGTGCAGGAGACGAAAGGCATGTTTGTTAGTTGGCCGTGAATTTCTCACCAGTGTTGGCCACAAACCACAAGTACAGGAAGAAAGCCATCAAATGGGAGCAGACAAGCAGCAACTAGCTTCCTTTACTAGCCACAGAAAAGGCATAAGTAGCTTTAGGTCGTCTTGCTGACATCAGGGTTTTTGCACCTACAGTCTCAAGTGTATGCACCTGGCAGCCAGAGGCCAGACTTCTAAGTGTGCAGCTTCAGGTGGGGTACGAGGTGGGCAAACAACTGAGAAAAACTAGAGCCACAAAGTTCTGATCTGGATCTAAGCTTCCCCACGGGCCAGGGCAGCCAGGTTTGGATACGGAGATTTGGTAAGACAGCTGGGGAGGAAAGGAAGGGGTAGCAAGTACAGACCTGGGGTGGTTCCTTTGAGCCCAATGGAGACAGTGACACCAAGGAAGAACTTGGCTCAGTGGCAAAATTTGGATCCACGTTTCTCCTTTGGAACACCCACTAATGCAGAGCGTTGCTGGATCTGGGGGGGTGTCCTGCATCCATCTCCTACACACGCACCCCATCTATGCTAGCACCATATACCACCACCTCAGACACCTTTTATGGTATGAAGCAGCATTCAGCAGCAATGGGTCTCATGGGGAAAAAACTACTTCTTTACATCTCCCTCACACACCCCCCAAACTCAGATAACTTCTACACTGCAACAAGCTCAGAGCAGGCCCAGAAAGTCAATCTGTGGCTGAGGATTCTGCCCCAAGGGCCCAACAACATTTTGATCCTTGGTAGCTCGGCATCCACTTTTGGGTGGTAGCTTTAGCAGAGACACTCAGGGCCGTGGAGATGGAGCTCCCTGCTCACACCAGGAAGCAACCAGCTGGCCAACAGGAATGAGGGAAAACTCAGCAGAACAACCAAGGCAATAGCCCTAGAACAGCAGTTCCCAACCTGGGGTCTGCAAGGTTATTGCAGGGGGCCTGTGAAAAAAAATAAACTATAAATAAAAATGACCATAGGAAATAAGTTTAAGAGAAATTACAAAGTTACAATCAATTATCATTTTTAAATTAATTGCCTTCCAAGAGTGTGCTTAATGGCTGTCCAAAAGTTTATGGTGTGGTTTCTTTTTTCATTTAATGAAGTGCATGCAGCAGGTAGATTTGGCTTTGATGGGGGTCCACAACCAGTCTGGGGGGTGATGATGGCAAGGTCTGCATTAGTGAAAAGAGAAACCACTGCTCTAGAGAACAATGAATGAAGCACTGGTGGTGTTTGCCCATTTCCTCACTGCTGGGCAGCAGGAGCACAGCCAGGAGAGAGGAACACAGCCTCTGAGGGTCTTCTTTATTTGCCAAATGTCAGAGGTAAATTGCACCAAGGGGTGCTGCTAGTTCTGGGAGAAAGTAGGACAATATCCGCTGATGGAGTTGGCACTGTAAGTGCCACGCGCAGAGGAAAAAGTCTCCGCACGTCAAAGAGTCGCTGCGTGTGTTCATTGTGTGTCTTCTTCAGTTGCACTGAGCACCAAAACAAAGAGAACATTCAAGAGAGGCCAAGAACTCCAGCCACTCCCTGCCTTGCAGGGCTGCTTGGGAACTCCAGTCCACAACTGACGGCAACACTCCCAAGAACATGTGAGAAACTGCCTGAAAGGCGGCTGCTCCCCAGAGATCTGGGGGCACCTCTAGTGTTTCATGAGGATGAGCTGTTCTTGCGGAGGGAGGATTTTTCCAGCTGGTGGCAAACAAAGCAGCTGTTGAACAAAGTACATGCCTGGGGTCTGGGTGGCTGACACTGATCTGATCTCTAGAATGCAGATGCTCAAGTTTAAGGAGACATTGGCTTTCTACAGAGTGTCCCCTCAGCCTTCTGTGAATTGATGGTGCCTGGCTTCCACATTAGGTATGTGGCGATCAGTTCTCCTCTCACGCAAGCTTCACCCCTGGGATGACTCCTGCAATGTCCAGGGTGTTATTTTGGATTCACCTTTCATCAGTCTCTGACCCGGAGTTTGCTGCTGTTCCACATGGAGAATACTGCCCTTTCCTGCAAAGTGGGAACAGTTGCCATCAGATGCTCCAGGTCAGCAGGGCTGTGGCCGGCTGATGCTCCTAAGTGGCTCTTACTCTAGGCAAGGAGCAGAGGTTTGGGTCGTACCTGCTTTGTTTCCATCCACAATGCTGGCCAATTAAAGCTGTTTGAAAGGCCCCTTAAGACAATCAACATTTTTCTCTGCACACACTGAAAAGAGCTGGTGTGAAGGGTAGGATAGTGTGTGGGGGGGGGGGTGGAGGCTTCAGAGAGGAAGGTAGGGAGGGGGCGAGCGGAGGAAATCCAGTTGAGGTTTATATTTGTCATTACTTATTCTCTGTATGAAGTTTGGATAACCCAGATCTTTTAATGCAGCTGTTAGAGGACTATTCCAGCAGGGCCCATGGCTTGGAGACTCCCGGTAGCTGGAGAGGGGAAATGAGGGGAACAGAGAACAAGTTGATCATGTGTGGTTTTGTTTCAGTCTGAGTTTCCACTCCTGCCCTGTGCTGCAGCTGGAGTGGGCTGTCGGAGACCATTTTCCCATTGCTAAAGTCTCCTCTGCTGCAGTGGTAGGAAAGCTGGAGGTTACAAGCAATGAAGAAGCGGAAAGGAGAGAGGGTGACATGCTTTTTAAGTCACGCCAGAGTTCCGGAGAAGCTGTTCTCTTCAGGCATTGTATTCGCCTGATTGTTCAAAGCAAGGAAAAAGTTTCACAGAACAGGGCAGGAGGGCAGGATGGGAGCTGACAAAAACAGACCGTGGTTCACACAGAACACAGGGTGTCCATCCGACCAGGACTGAATTTCACCATGTACAGGCAGAGAGTGCTC
Source organism: Carettochelys insculpta (assembly GCF_033958435.1). NCBI lineage: Eukaryota > Metazoa > Chordata > Testudines > Carettochelyidae > Carettochelys > Carettochelys insculpta. The sequence continues at coordinate 32,513,092 of NC_134152.1, forward strand.
ACCCAACCCTGAAATGCATCCAGCTCTGGTCTGGAACATGCACCACTCATGTTATACAATAGCCTGTAGCTAGTGCTTCGTTTATGATACTCCCCAGTCCCAGACTTCTGGGGTGGGCATTTCTGGCAGGAGGAGCAAGGAGCGAGTTCTCCACTTGGGGAGACAGAGGGGAATTTTTAGGGAAGTTAGTGACAGATAGAAAGAGGCAATTCTTCCTTTTCCCCATCTGCACTGGCAGGAGGAACAGCACTTCCAGAGACACAGGCACCAGCAGTAGCTAGCTGAGCTGCATCATCTGCATGGAGCACCTTTGTCTGGCTCAGTCAGACAGATAACAAAGGGAATTTATTGATGGCAATAGAGCTCCATGTGATTGATCTGATATGTGCGGATAATAGGCCATGTGTTGGAATTTTTCTCAGTTAACTGGAACTTGTTTACCCACAGCTTTTCTGACGGGAAATCATCATTTTCCTGCCAGCCGGAACTCTGATTTTGCTGGAAGAGTCACGATCCACCAGTGACTGTGAATGGGACACAACTGCCCATGAGGGGATGGAATGAGCCACCAACTGCAGTCTGTGGGATCAGATCGCCCTCTAGTGGTGTCAGCTCACGGCAACTATGTTTGTGGCTCAGAAGCTCATGAGTTCTAGCCCTGCAGGTATCTACCATGGGTTACTGCACAATGCATCTCTTCAGAACCCTAGGGAATACTAGCTGGGTGGCGTAGGATTACTCACTGCTGGAATTTTCCCTTCTAGCAGGTGTCCTGTCCTTTCAGAAATAAGATGACCAATGGCAGAAGTCACCAGGTGGTATTGTTAATTTCTCAGGAAATTCAACATTCTTAGTTTTGTGATATACAATCTTTTGGGGCAGTGGAGCTGTGGCAAATGAGAGGTTGCTCTCCTTGATCTTGTTAAGTACTATCAGTGTTTGAGACAGAGTTGCATCTGAGGAATGGACATTGGTGTTTGGGCAGAGATTTCTAACTGAAAGAATTTCTTCCCTGATGTTTGTGACCACCTCTGTTCCAGGACTGGCATAGGTAATATACATCAGCTAGCTACTCTAAGAAAATATCCAGATTCCAGGTCACTGATTTCTGTTCCATCAGGGAATCAAGGAGCAAGATCACAACTTCATTGGTGCTAAATCTCTAGAATGTGAAACTGACTAGCTTGTCTTATTCCAGTGAAACTGGAAGAAAATAAACACCATCAACAGAGAAACAGGAGTGCAAGTGTTGACCTTCCTGAGGAGACATAAAACCAAGTTCCTCTCCCCTTGTGATTATGAAAGATCACAAAACATGTCCCCCAAATGTTGCCTCTTCTCTCCAAACCAAATGATTTACTGGTTACCTATGCAATTACATATGATTTAAGTTACATATGCAATTCATTTTCACCTCCCATTTTAACGTTATTTGTACGACTTTGCTGTGTGCTGCTAACACTGTTCCACTGCAGAGGTGGCCGTATTTGAAGGTGGATGAAGTGAAACATCTCTCAATCTACAAGCTGCCTTCGGGACCTCTCTCAAGAAAAGCTGTTTGTTCAGCCTGGAAGCTCTTGGAAACAGGGAACATGCATTTATTTTGTATTCTCTACGGTCTGAGGGCTACTGCTGACAGTTAACCAATCAGTGGTGAATCATCTGAATGCGAGATCATTGCTATTCTATGGGCATGCATGAAACCAGGATAAACAAGGAGCAAGATGATAGAGATGACGGCAAAGAAATGAAGGTCTTGGTTTAAGTGGACAAGATAGAATTGGAGCATGACTAAATTACCAAGGAAATCAAACCAAACACGCTCTTCTCTGAAGAGTGGCAGACCAGAGGCCTCAGCCACTTACTTGATGAAAGGTGAATTGGCTCTTACTCTCGAGGGGCTGGAAAATGATGATTCAGCTACTTAAAATCTCACTGTAAACAGCAGTTCAGCAAGTCCTAAGGCCAGAGCCTGGAAGCTGGTGTAAATGAGCAAAACTTTGCAAACTCAGTAAGCTATGCCCATTTCCACCAGTTGCAATGGTAACTGGTGCCCAGTCAGCCTGCCCCTGAACAAAGAATAGAAGCAACAGGAGAGGGATCACTCAATGATTGCCGGTTCTGTTTATTCTCTTTCAGGCACATGTCATTGGCCACTGTCTGAAAACAGGACACAGAGCCAGAGGACCCTTGGTCTGACCCAGTGTGGGTTCTTACATTCTTATCTGCCAAACTGAAGTTTTCACTTCATGCATCTGATTAAGTAATTTCACCCCACAAAAGCTTATGCCCAAATAAATCTGTTAGTCTTTAAGATTCCGCGGGACTCCTTGTTTTAAAATGAAGACTTCCCTCCAACCAGAAAGACTGACAGCCTGCAGTGTGGTTTTTATATAATAACTCCATCTCTGTCGTAAAGTGTTTTATTACAGATTAAACTGTCTTCTCCTGCTGGACCACAGGAGGCCAATATTGTCTAGCACATTACCAACATTTCTACAGATTACTGGGCTCTTAGAAGACATCTAGGGGTAAATAAGAGCTAAATAACCGCACAGAACACAGAGCCAGGACTGGTGCTGAAAACAAACTTTATGGGACCGTGGGAAGCTTGGCCACACCCATGAGAAGAGGTCATCTGGCTAACTAAAATCGTGCTGAACACCGATGTTACTGATGAGAGAGTTTCAAATGAGAGAGGCTCAACATGTACTTGTTTTAGCTCCTTTCTGCTTGTGAATCCTAACCAATAAATCTCCAGGTCTCCGTGTGTTTGCCATGGATCTAAGCAAAGGGACAGCTCTGCACACCAAGCTTATTTACAATGGTTTTATTTTGGACATTTACAAAGTCATGCTAATACCTTTGACTCTTTAGCCTCCTATGTCCCTATCTGAATTAATCCATCACCCATCGACCGGAGGAAGCCACCTTATGAAGCATTTCCCCAAGCCTTACGCATTTGGCCTAGACAGCTTTTATTTTGGATTAAGGTTAGCAGCCTAAAGAGAGGCCCAAAGTAGAGTGGAGGGTGCATGTCTCCTCTGCACTGAGCTGCATGAATTAGGCATCAAACCACAGCTGCCACTCTGGCAGTGAGGCAGATCCCCATGCCATGTAATATAATGGCCTTCCTTGTTACCTGAGCGACAAACCCAGCAACATGCAACGTCTGATGCCTGGGCTTCCTGGCCAGCAAATCCCAGCGTTCTGCCCTTGGGAAGGAATTGAGAGGACATGCCTATTAACCTGCAATCTGCAACATTTCACCCACTGTGGGGCGCTTCCTAGCCCTGGTGAACAGCTCCAAAGCTGCCTTCCCAGCAAACAGGGAGGAGAAATACCCACTGTTTCATTTGGCAGTGTCAGCCCCTGCATGGCTTTCTATTCCCACATTTGCCTCCCTTCCAGTTCTTGGTTTCTAGCTGTGTCATCCTCTGACAACAGGCCTGAAAACTGTATCTACTGCCAGAAACGAAGGACATAAGGTTTCCTGCTTGCTCCCTGCAAAACAGCCCCCACTCCTGCAGAATTATTATATGAGCCTGGTGGGCATGAGTCAAGCAGGTTATACAGTAACTCAGTGCTATCTTGAGGGCAGCACCTGAGTTCCAAAGTCCCTGGGCCCTCCGTGGTTATTTGTGCAACTTGACCGCTGCTCTGGGCCCCTGTAAACAACCCATGGTCCCTGCAGCCAGCCCAAGGAGGCACCTGCCACACAGCTTCCCAGCCGGTTTTCAGGATTTCTCTGAGGGAGAATGGCAGAACCAGGAATTCACTCCCTGGTCACTAGAGTTTCAAGCCACTGGCCTACCCACAGGACAGTCTGAAAAGGGTGGGGAGGCTGGAAATGCAGCCTGGTAACTCATCATGAAGGTAAAGGACCAGCATCGGCTTGTTAGCTATATCTGGCCTGTGTCCTATCCAAGCATGCACTGGTCTTTCTGCAGAGCCATAGGCAGTGTCTGAAGGTTTTCCCAGGGAAGTGTTACCAGTGTATGTGGGGTGAGCTCACACCCGTGAAAAGGCTGTTGCACCCCTGCGGGTTGTGCAGGGCCCACCCAAAAAACATCAGACCTCAGACAGTGCTCACGAATTGGGCTCCGCTCCCAGGGGGACATGCACCCTCTCTACCACGGGAAGCAGGCACAAAAAACAAGGGAGCTCAGACAATGCTGCAGCTTCCTTCACATTTATCCGGGTAGGGGTAGAAGCTCATTCACCGGAGCGTCTCTCTTCTCTGGTCTTGGACACAAATTATGGCCTTGAGCCAAAGTACTGAAAGAACTTGTATGATCATGGCCAGTGGAGTCATCCATCTACCTCAATGCAAATAGGCCTGATGACATAGATCCCATGGGGGGGATTCACAGCAGGCAAGGACTTATGCAGTCGTGTGCTGCTTGTCTATCAGGAAGACACAGATGCTAGGGGAGGGGACTTGCATAACTTTTCACTGGAGACATTGCACATACTAAAAGTTGCAGCAAAAAGAGAAATCCCCCTGGGAAACTGGGGGCTGGACTTCAGAAAACAGCTTTTTCTGGAGTCAGCCGATCAGACAGACTCCAGACTGAGGTACTGTATCTGGGGCACATACACATGAGCCATTTATACAGCCCCTAGGACCTATCGTCCACACACATTTCAGGGGAAGAACCTGGCTCCGTGGGGCAGGAGAGCTTTGCTACACAGCTAGACTTGGGAGTGGGGGATTTTATTTTCCTGCCTACTTTTAGCCAAGCTGCTCTATTTACAAAATGGACCCACCAAATGAGCTGGTAAGGAGAGGAAGTAACTCAGATTGCAGGCACTTGTGACTTGAAAATACAACATTAGCCCTTGAATAAGGCTATCCCCTGCATATCCTGAACCAGGATAGGGGGAAGGGAGTTTAGCTGCATTCTGCTCAGCTGGAGGTATCAGAGAGCAAATCTGATAATTGGACCTTACCCATGAAAGCTCATTATTTATTAAATACAACTGTTAACCTTTAAGATGCTGCAGAACTGCTTGTTTGTTTTTTTTTGTGAAGCTACAGATGAACATGACAAGCCCTCTGAAGCAGTTTCTATCAGGTGCTTTCCTGCTGGTTTTTTTTTGCCCAAATCATGCTCATGTAAGTTTAAAAAAAATAATAATCTCAGGATTAAACCTAAAGTTAGGTCGGGGGAGGGGGGGACAGATTCAGAGCTTTACCCACAGCTCTGTCTGAGCAGCTCCTTGTTTATTCATAGACCTGAAAGGCTCTTTTTATCATCTAACCTACCTGCTCTAAATCACAGCCCAGAAGCCCGCAGCTCTGTCCTTACAGCCAACCTCCCCCTTCAGAGTGATTGCAATGCTAATACCTTCACTTCAGGTGCTGCCTTTTATAAGCTCAATTCCCAGCATGCTCGGCTGAATGCTTGCTCTTTAAATCTTAGAGAGCAAAACCCCTTGCAGCCTTAGAGGGGTCATTTTGTATCTGCATGTTATGGGTTACTGAGTCCTTCGTTCTTTACAGTTGGTGGGTTTGCATTCTTTTAAGGTGGGGTAGGGTTGATGTATTCTGAAATATATTCATTATTATTAGCAGAGGTACCTGGTGTTGCTTGGGCCTTTAACTGAAGTAATGTTTTGGAAATTAATGCAAACAGTGAATGGTTTTTGTCTTGATGATGTTCTTTGAAAATGGGGGCTGGAGCTAGGGTTCCAGGGTAAGGAGAGATGGGGGTTGCGGGGGAGGTGGCTTAAGGCAGAAGATTGGGAGGTGTTGGGTGGGGTCTTGGGGGATGGGGAATGTAGAAGTCAATGCAGGTGGGAGGGCAGGAGCCCTGGAAGTGGGGGCTGGGAGGTGTGTGAAGGGGGGGGAATTCTAGGACTGCCTCCGAGGGGGCTAGGGCTGTGTTTCCTTGCCACATACTTCTCCTGGAAGGCGGGGGCAGCCAGAACTGGATGCTTGCTGGGTGGGGTTGGGGTTCTGTGGGCTGGTCCCAGTTTCCAGCTGGCCCCCTGGCCTACATCCTTTCTGGGAGGGAGTGAGCGGTGCTCTGGGAGTAGCCCCTGCCCCCAGCTGCTTGGGAGTGGGGGGGTGGGGGGGGAGAGAGTTGCTTGGGGCAGTGGGTCTCCAGTTCTGCAGCTGGTCGGGGGAGAGGCGGTGCTATGGGGGCTACTTCTGGCTTCCAGCAGCCCCCTGCCGCCTAGGGGCTACCTTAGCCTCTACTGAGCCCTGTGCCCTACAGGCTGGCTGGGGAGGGGCTGTGCCCTGGGGGAGCTGCCCCTCCCTCCAGCAGCCTGTCCCCCATGGCCTCCAAGCTGTTCAGGTGGGGGCAAGACTCCGGAGGCAGCCCAGGCTTCCAGTGGTCCCCCTTCAGCCTGCAGGCTGTGGTGGACCCAGGCCCTGGGAGCCTCCAGTGCCCCCTTCACCCACCCGTACAACCTGCAGGCTGTCTGGGCCTGGCCAGGCTCCTTGGGGCTGATCCCATCTGGCATTTCCCCCCTCCCTGCCCAGCTCTCTTGGTGCAGCAGCTGCCTCCGCTGCAGTGGCTGCTCTCACTATCTCCTCTGTGCCCCTCCCTTTCCATGTTCTGGAAAACAGCCCCATTCCCAGCACTTCCCATTGTCCAGGCACAGCCAGGAGTCCTCCAGACTGGCCAAGGTGCCCTGCTCAGCCGCATTAGATCCAAGAATTGTGTGTGTGTGAGTGAGAGAGAGAGAGAGAGGCCTTGGGGTGAGGGCGTTGTACAGTGAGCCCACAGCAGCTCCTGTCCTGCAGGGCTGGGATATTGGACCAGCCTTTTGCTCTGGCCTGGCAACCGGCTCCTTTCCTTGCCACCAGGCCCTAGTGTGCTGAGGTCAGGGGCAGGCACATGGTTAACCTGGCCCTGAGCCTCTGAGGGAAGGCAAGGGAGGAGTGGGGTTTTGCTGGAGTTCTTGGTCCCATTGCTGCTGGCTTTAGGATTGCTGAATTCTTTTCAATACATAGGCAGCGGCCCGGGGCACCTTGTGTTCTAAATCACAAGTCATGTATTGGATACAGATGTTCCAAAGCAATCCAGACAAATTCAGGCCGGAAATATGGTTTTAACACTGAGAATAATTAAGCACTGAAACATTTTATTAAGGGTCATGATGGATTCTCCATCCCTGACCATTGCAGAACCCAGACCAGGCCTGCTGCTGAGGGTGGAGGGGCAAGAGGGACAGTTGCATAAGGCTCGAGAGCCCCAGCTGCTCCTGCTGTTCCTTCCATAGCGCTGATGGCCTGAGCTCCAGGCCCTTTTGCACGGTATCAGGGAGGGGGGAGCAGTGCTGTGGTGCAGGAAATGCTAATGGTGGACTGCACTTGGCCCTGGTCCTTCTGGTGCCCACAGTGGCTGTTGCATGTGCTGTTTGGCCAAATGTGGGGACATTCTCTGGCTTGTGTTAGTTGGGAGGTTGGACCAAATGATTGCTGGTGTTCTTTCTGGAATCTGTTAATGCTTCTTGGGCTGTCACTAGCACCTGATCAACACATGCAGTTCCTATAGGAGCTGGGGGAAGTTGCATTGAAGATGGACTGGGCCCTCAGTAAACGTTTTCCTGTCAACAAGGGCGATACCTGATTGCTGTGTAAGGCTGACAGACCCAGGTCCCTGGCACTGAATCTGCAATTGTAGCGACTAAAGCCCTGCACTCTACCACCTGAGCTAAAGCCCAGCTGGCTTTCAGCCACAGCTGTAGAGCTGCAACTTCACTCACCCTAGTATGAGGTCTCAGTGCCTCCTGGCACTATCTGCTTCCCTGGGCTGAGGAAGTGCATCCCGAGCTTCTGAGAACTTCCAGCAGTTCATCCCAGATGAAACCCGAATTGTAACGCCAACAGACCTGGGTCACCGGCACCAGGAATTGAACCTGTGATTGTTGGGGCGAAAGCCCTGTGCTCTAGCACATGAGCTAAAGGCTAGCTGGAGGCCTTGCTGTAGAGCCTACAGCTTTAGCTCCTATGATTGCAGGGTCACTCTCTGGTGCTTGCAACCTGGGTCAGCTGGCATTGCACTTCCAAAGAGGATGCTAATCCATTGCCTCCATTCCATGTATTAGAGCAAGCGCTTACAGGGACTCCTAACTCAGCACTTTTTGAACGGTACTGGTGTAAATCAGCACAGCACCACTGCTTTACACCCGTACCAGACTTGCCAGGGTCTCTCACTGTTAGTGGCACCACCCTCTTTCTCCCTGGTCAAACAGCGATCAAACAGAAAAGGAAGAGAATAAACAGCCCTAGGGAAGAGTCGGCTACAAACCCTTAGACCCCTGTGATGCTCACTGCTCTGCTAGCCTCTGGGTTAATTCAAAATCAATTCAACCCAGGCTGGGAGCAATGATGCTTTGGGCCTCCTGAAGCAGCAATTTTCCAGGAAGTGGTTTTATTTGATGCCTGCAGTAGCTCTCGACTGGTCTGGGAAGGACAGAATGGTAAGAGGTGAGCTCTGTAATTGCCTGGCTTGGACCTAGCGGATGAGATCTGCACGTCCCAAGACAGCCCTTGAGCTAGGAAAGTGGTCGAGCTGCGCCCAGGTTTGGGTTTCTTGGTGAACTATTGGAGGAGATTTGTGTTATTTGTGAACCACTTGGGAAGGGTGGTGATGCCTTAACTTTGTCTTCCCACAAGTTTGACCTTTCCCTGGTGGAAAACAGCCTGTTAGGGCTGCAACACCAGAGTGACTAAGAGACCACATGCTGGCGAGAGTAGAGTCTTTGCTCTACAGCTGGCCTTTAGTTCATGTGGTAGAGCATAGAGCTTTCACCCTGGTGGTTGCAGGTTCAAACTCCTCTGTCAGCATTACAGGAAGATGTGGAAAATGGCTCAGCAGAGACAGAGGCTGCAAGCCACACCTAGGTAAGTGTTCACCAGTTCTTCTGTGGGGGGTGCTGCTGCAGCAGCAGAACGAAGCAAAGGGACCAGTGGCTGGTGAGTTTTAAGCCACTGACTTGTTTGATGCTGGGGGTACAGGGAAGATGAGATGCACAGGCCTGTTCCCAGGCTAGGACACACGAGGTGCCTTCCTGTTTGGGATTGAGCTTGACTTGTGTCTGGAGGCCTGGGAAGGTCTTTGTTCTCTCTGGCTGGCCAGGCGTGATTGTGTGAGGTTATTTTGGTCACTCAGCCGTCAACAGAAACCATTCAAAACCTGACTCCAGTCCCTGCATTTGCTGCAGTAAGGCCTTAGTTTCCTGAGCAAATCCCAAATAGAGAACTACACTGTGCTCATGGCCCCCCTTACCCATACACAGCTGCACAGGGCACCCAAAAATCTGGGGCACCACTGGGTCTCAGTGTCCACCTACCTGCCTCTTCCTGTCTGTGGCTCTGCTTCCTCCAGAGAGGATGGGTTAACTTAAAAACGATAAAGCCAGCCAGAGCGATTACCAGAACCCTGAACCCCGGAAAGAGCCATTCAGGTGGTGAAAGAGCCATTTAACAGGCATTTGCCAACCCCAGGTGTAGATGGTCTGTTTCTGAATTTACTCTGTTAGTCCACAGGATCCGAGTTTAAAATGTGCTTTGAAATATTTTGTCGTGTAGCTGAAAATAATAAAATCACATCTCTAAAAAAATCATCGTTCCTCACCGCCAGGACTGCTGTCGGGCACAGGGGCATCAGTTTAATAGTGCTGCATAGGGCCTCTTCAATCCTAAGGCCAGCCCTGACTGTGCCTCCTTAGTTTTAACTCAGTAAGGGGTCTTCACTTCCTCTCCCCAATCCCCCTGGTGGGTAGTGTCTCTAGGGCCAAGCGCTTGTTGTGTTCCACCCCAGAAGTGACTGCACTTCAGTGGTGAGGGAGTGAGCCTCAGAGACCATCTGAAAGGGCTTTGGGTTTGTTAAGGCTAAAAGACTCCACGGAAAATATGTATTTGCCGTAGCACATAGTAAAACCCAACCGAGATTGCGGGACTCCTTGTGCAGGGTGCTGTACATAAATTGAGTCTCTGTCCCCAAGGAACTTACACTCCAAATAGGCAAGGCAGCCGAAGAAAGCATTATTCTCATTTTACTTGGGGGAAAACTTGAGACAATGAGATTCACTCACCCCAGGTTCGTGGGAACTGAACCCCGTTATTGTGTATCCCGGTGCCATCTTTTCTCTCAAGGCTGACCACCAGCATGGTTTGCAGTGCTACCGACAAGCTGTATCACCTTCCATGCAGATCTGCATTAACCTGGCTTGCTTGAGGGCCCAGCTGGGCCATAGCCATTTGCCCTGTGCTCATAAACAGAGCCATAAATAGCACTGCTGTGGTGTGCGGGGCTCATTAGACATGAATGAAGCCAGCGCTGAGCTCAGAAAAGCGAAAGGTGAATGCTGCTGGGGGAGCAATTAACATCCTTCTCCAGTGCTCAGATGAGGCTGCTGAGCTATTTTTAGAAGGGTTAATGTCAGTAAAGGGCAGAATCAGTCTGAAATGAAATCAAGAAATCTGACGTCCAGCACTTGCCTGTCACTGGGTTATACTATATCTGGAGTCAGCATTGAGCCATCTTTTCCAAAGCATCTGCAGACCCACGTCTGGGTAAAGAACACTTCCCAGTAGACCTCATGGAATGGCTGTAAGATGCATTTTCCAGGCAGGACCTGTGCTAGGCAGGTTAAGGCCCTGGCAGAGCATCCGTGCATGCTGGATTCAAGTCCCTTGTCTGCCACACGCTTCATAGCTCATCTTCTGTCCAGTCACCGAGAATCACAGAAATGCAGAGTGGATGGGGCCTTTAGAGACTGGCTCTGGCTTCAGCTGGGCATGGGGGTGCTGAGAGCCATTGAAGCAAACTGTAAGTCCTGTACGTAACAGACACCCCTTCAAGTCATGGGGTGCTGCAGCTCCTCCTCTCCTGCACCCATAGTTCCAGCACCTATGCCCAGATCCTCAGTTGGTGGCAATCAGCAAAGCTCTGCTGGTTGCCCATGATCACATTGGCATTAGCTGAGTTACACCTGCTGTGCTGTGCTGTATTTCAGCTCATCTGTCCAGGGCAAAACTTCTCGTAAGGAGGTTGAGTCTAGCTTGGTTACAGCACGTGAGATGCCCAGGTGCCCCGGAGATGTGGTGGGCAGGTGTTTTCCAGGCTGATCTGCCATTCGTACTGCTTCCCTTTCCTCTCATCACTGGCTTTTATTTTGCATGACATGAGCTGGGTCAGTTGATGCAGCTTTTACCTACCTGTTGCCTTTAGACAGAGCAGCTCTGCAGTATCCAAGACCACGTGCTCTGAGGCTTCTGCCTTCACGCTTCCCAGCCCTCCTCACTAGGGAGCAGGCTGATTGATGCACATCCCATTCATCCTGTCGTTTCTCCCAGGGCCCTCTCAGTTCCTATAGAGTGTGAGTTTCTTAGCTTGGGAATAGAGCCTTCTAGAGGTGAGCCAGGGCAGCACAGAGGCTGCAGAGAGATGGCCTGAGTCCAAGGAGACACATGCTGTGCCCCAGACATTGCAATGGGGGATGTTGACTCTTGGGCGTAATGATAACACTGTGGGTATCATCGCTGTTCATGCTTTCACTGATGGTCATTTGGGCAGAAATACGCAGCTGTTTGGGCTTGCAGGTGGAGCATGACTCAGGTACCTTCCCCTCCCGGCCCCCTCCCTTTTCAGCCTCCTGCTAATCTCAAAGCTAAGCTGAGAGAAAACATTTGTTTCCCTTTAGCATCACATTCAGAATGCTGCCGTTTGCTTACGCTCCAGGAAACCCCTAGTGTCACGGACTAACTCAGGTAGGCAGCAGAGACGGATTAGGAAGATGAGACAGCATCTGCTGATGCTATGCTATGCAAATGAACATAAGAACGGCCAGACTGGGTCAGACCAAAGGTCCATCTCGCCCAGCATCGTCTTCCAACAGTGGCCAATGCCAGGTGCCCCAGAAGAATGAAGAGAACAGGGAATCACCAAGTGATCCTTCCCCTCTCACCCATCCCCAGCTTCTGACGAACAGGGTGCCATTCCTACCCATCCTGGTTCATAGCCATGGATGGGCCCTACCCTCCATGAGTTTACCCAGCTCTTTTTTGAATCCTTCCTGAAGTCTTGGCCTTTGCGATGTCCTCTGGGCAGTAGTTCCAGAGGTTGACCGTGTTCCATAAGGAGATGCTTCCTTTTGTTTGTTTTAAATCTGCTACCAATTAATTTCTTTTGGCGACGCCTAGTTTTGTGTTAAAACGCCTCACAACCATTGGACCTGCCAGACCACAGCAGCCTGGGCCACCTAATGGAATCCTTAGGTTCCCCCTACAGCCCAGCGTTGTCTGCTCGAAGGGAAGATATAGGTGCAGAATAGAGTTGGATGGATGGCTGAACAAACAAGGCCTCACCTTCAGTTCTCCAAGGGGATGTCTTGTGGGAGAATTTCTTTCCTCGGTGGTCTGAGGCTGGAGGTCAAAACAGTGAAGCAAGAGGGAGATTCAAAAGGAACTTTTATTATTCGTGCAGGCTACCAACTCACAAGGAGTGGAAGCCCCGAGAGACAGTTACAAGAGCTTTTTATACAGTTTCTTCAACATGAAAACAGCTTAGTCATTAACGGTTTCTTTAGCATACGAATGTCCTAGTAGGATTACCTACGGATGTTCCTGGTTGTACAAGATATGCTTGCAGTAAGTTTACAATGCAAAAAGTACAAGATAAGCTAGCAGAAGTACGAGATAAATTGCTCTTTAACGGAACAAAGCAGAGGTTTCACAATGCAGATCGCCCTTTAGCTTCTCTTTTATAAGAAAGCCTGGTTCCTGTGGCCATTGCCTTTTCGTTAAGGCAGTTTTCCCCAACGGTCTCCGTTGCAGAAAAATTCCCATGGGTGGCCTCTGTCAGCTCACCTGAGCTCTGACTAAGGGGCTGTTTAATTACAGTGCAGACCCTGGGCTCAGGCTGACCATGCTCTGGGACCCTCCCACGTTACAGGATCCTAGACCCGGAGGTCCAAACTGAACTGAACATTTAGCCTGTGGTTTGATAGCCCTGCAGTCTGACCCACGCGTGCTGGAGTCAGCTGACCCAGGCCAGCTGTGGGTGTTACTAGAGTGTGTACATACCCCCTCGCTGTCACACAGTAACTTTGGAACACCACAACCCATCGATTCCAGATCCACCGGATTTTGTCCCAGAGACTCACCAGAACTGTGCATGAACCCCAAATTGATGGGACAGCGGGACTGAGCAGAGTGGGGACAGAGGTCCCTACCTTGGGATGGGGGCTCACCCCAGCAGCCATTGAAGTCCAGAAGCGGCTTGGTCAACTACAGAGCTAAGGGAGCTCTGGTGGCCTCCCAGTGAAGCTAAAATCACAACAGCTGTGTGAGAGGGAGGAGGCGCAGGCTGGACAGCACTTCCCCTACGGGCTGCAGATGGGACCCCTGGCCATGTTCTCATGCTGGGACTACACTGACCCCTCCCCACTTCCGACACGAAGCTGTGAGTCTGGTGTATAGCCGAGAGGGAGGTGATGGGTCGAAGGTATGTTTGCTTTTTGGCCATAGTTAAGGAGTGAGAAACTGAATGATGGATACCAGGGGGGTGGAGGTGCTACTTATCCATGTATGTATCTCTTGTTGCTGTGCTTCCCAGGTTGGTACTCTGTTCCCTAATAGTTTTTCTTTGTTTCATACACAGGCTCGGTGCAGGTGAGTGAGGCTGCACTACCTGTTGAAGACAGAATCGTAGAACACCAGAACCGGAAGGGACCTCAAGAGGTCATTGGGTCCAGTCCCCTGCTCTCACGGCAGGACCAGGCACCATCTTGATCATCCCTGACAGATGTCTGTCGAACCAGCTCTTAAATATCTCCAGGGATGGAGATTCCGCAGCCTCCCCAGGCAATTTATTCCAGTGCTTAACCACACTGATGGCAAGGAAGTTTTTCCTACTGTACAATCTCAGCCGCCCTTGCTGCAGTTCAAGCCCATTGCTCCTCGTCCTATCCTCAGAGGTTAAAGAAAACAATTTTTCTCCTCCCTACTTGTGACATCCTTTTAAGTACTTGAAAACTGCCATAAGTCCCCTCTTCATAATCTTCTCTTTTCCAAACTCAACAAACCCAATTCCTTTGATTTTTCGCTCTGTTGTGTTTTCTAGACCTTTAGTCATTTTTGTTGCTTTTCTCCGGACCCTCTCTGATTTCTCTCCATCTTTCTTGAAATGTGATGCTTAGAACTGGACACTGTACTCCAGCTGAGGCCTAGCAAGGTTTTAGTTTTTTCCAGGTTTGGGGAAATGTCTCAAGTCAGTGGTGGGTGTTGACTTCAAGGGAACCCCTAGATATCTGAACCTTGCCCCGGTTGCTGTTGGCAATCCCTGAGAGAATGATAACCCGAGTAAATGCTCTCAGTGGTGCACATGGAACAGTGCTCAATTTGGGGAAAGGATACGCTTTACTGGGGCCTGGAGGTCCAACCCAGGCTGCAAATTGTGGTATGTGTGGGAGGCGCCCCTGAAAAAATTGTGTGGGACCTGATGTTCAAACACTGAGCAAACGTAAGTCTTAGAATCATAGAATGCCAGGACTGGAAGGGACCTTGAGAGGTCATCGAGTTCAGCCCCCTGCCCTCATGGCAGGACTTTGCATGGGTCAGTGCAGGTGGGCATGGGGAGACGTTAAGGAAATCCCTTTAAGTCCTGTTAGCAGGGAAGGAAGACAGCCTAACCCAGGGGTCAGCCACCAAAAGAACAAGAAGGGTTTTGGTTTTTTTTTTTATTTGGTGAAAAATGCAATAATTCAAGTGCCACAATGCACATGAATACGAGACAGTTCTTAATAGGTAACATCAAACCCTACTTTTTGTAACCCCTATTTTAAGAACAGCTCACTCACAATGATTTGTAACGTGACACATGTTCACTGCAAGAGGTTCACATACTTTTTACATATTCTATTTCCTAATACTTCACCTGTTCGTACCACTGTCTTCCTGACTTCCACTCCCAGCCCACTTTAATTCTGACAATTTTACTTCATGTTTTATTTCTCTTTTCTTTCTTAAGATGTGGGTTGGCCTTCCCAGCAGGAACGCCTCAAGCCTCCTTTTTCCTTTCCAAAATCAAGACTTTTAACAACACGGTCAAAACACAGATACAGCATCTTATCCCACTATGCACCGCGCATATTAAATATGAGGGCAGCCAATGTTTCGAGAGCACATATTGTTTTGCTGTTTGGGTATGAGTTGTTTCATTGTTGGGTTTTTAGACCTTCACCACTTACTGAAAATAATTACGTGGGCTTTTTTCACTTTGCAATTATTGTGTCGGGCTCCTGGTTAGTCTTTAAAGTGCTACTTGACTGCTTTTTTTTTTTTGGTTACATGGCTCATTTCTAGAAGGGCCCATGACACCTCCCTCGCTACACTGAAGCACCTTTAGAACTAGGGTTCGGTGAGGCAAGGACAGGCAGCTGCCTCTGAGCATTCTAGGCTGCAGGGTAGAGCCATGACTTTACTTTGAGGAATTCAGCTACGGGCAACTGCAGGTGCAAGGAGTTCAGGGGATGCTAAATACAGTGGGTGCATGAGTTCACTGTGTATGTTGTCCTGTCACAGCAGGTTCTTTCACCCAAGACCTGCCCATCTTGCTTCCAAGCCTCTTGCATCGTTACTGATTTACCCTTCAGCTCCTTGTGTCCTGGACTCCTCAGAACGGCAGCTCCTACCCCCAGCAGTGCCTTGGCTGGATGGGCTCCCCTCCCTGGGCAAGAAGCAATGCTGTGTAATCAGGATCTGTGTTTGCTGTGGGCTGGGCACTTGTGCAGCTGCTCAGCAGAAATTAAAATGCTGCCCTGCTGATTAGCCGACTGCTTACAGCTAGGTATTTTGTTGCTACTGGTGGTTCATATTTGCACGTCTTGGTGCACAAAATTTATTCCATGCATGGATGGAAAAAATCTGCATGTAGCTGGAAAAGATTGGGGGAACACTGGGCAGGGTGTATAAAGTTGTCCGTAAGGGACTGCCCTTTGTCCCACAGCTGAAAGGGACAGAAATGTCTCCAGCTCTGAGGTTTGTCCCTAGCAGAGAAGCACTTTTGTGAATTGATTATGAACATTTTGTCCAGAAACTGAACTGCCATTTGCATGCAAAATTATCATGTGTGTTTTGCAAATGTGCTCTGTGCCTGGTGTACAGCCATATCCTGCAGTGGGACTATTTGAACCAGAGACTGGCTTTTGCGGGTACAGTCATGCAGTGTGCCACCCTGATGTTTCCCATTGCCTTCTGAAAGGGCAAACACCCGCTCCTGGCTGAACAATCACCCAGCAGTCAGGTAGGACAAACTCTGCCCTGTCTAGGGCATGCATACAACTTGTAACTCTCATCAGCCTGCATGGGAAAAGCTGTAATTGGCAGACGAACACCTAATGTTCCCTGAGTCCCTCCCAGCTTATAAATAGTTCATTTTTTACAAACTAAACAGTATAATACAGGAAACAAAGACAAATGCAAGTATCTGTATTAGATGCAATGTATATGGAAATATACACACAGAGCAGCACCCTGGCTGTATAAAGTCCTTTAAGTATCCTAATCCTTAGAAGTATCTTAAGAACATAGCAACTGCCCTATGACTCCATCTAGCCCAGTATCCTGTCTGAGACAGTGGCCAGAAGCAGAGGTTCAGGGGAGTGTGCTGAACAGGGCAGTGGTGGATGTCCAGCCTTGTCTTCCCTTCCCGGCTTCTAGAGTTTCAGGGTCACGCAGAGATTGGAGGTTCATCTTTGACCGTCCTGGCTACTAGCTGTTGATGTACCTGTCCTCCATGGATGTCTCTAGTTCTCAACAGTTCCAGAGGATAAAACCTTGTATCCTGCCAGCTACCTCGCCAGGAGACAAAGATGCTTGTGTTTCATATCAGAGCTCCAGTAAATCATGGGCATTGGGCTTCACTGGTGACTCTTTCTACAACAACAGGTTTAAGTTGGACATTAGGAAAAAGTTCCTAACTGTCAGGGTGGTCAAAGAAGCTGTGTCTACACGTGCACGCTACTTCGAAGTAGCGGCACTAACTTCGAAATAGCGCCCGTCGCAGCTACACGCGTCGGGCGCTATTTCGAAGTTAACTTCGACGTTAGGCGGCGAGACGTCGAAGTCGCTAACCTCATGAGGGGATCGGAATAGCACCCTACTTCGACGTTCAACGTCGAAGTAGGGACCGCGTAGTCGTTGCGCGTCCCGCAACATCAAAATTGCGGGGTCCACCATGGCGGCCATCAGCTGGGGGGTTGAGAGATGCTCTCTCTCCAGCCCCTGCGGGGCTCTATGGTCACCATGTGCAGCAGCCCTTAGCCCAGGGCTTCTGGCTGCTGCTGCGGCAGCTGGGGATCCATGCTGCAGGCACAGGGTCTGCAACTCGTTGTCGGCTCTGTGTATCTTGTGCTGTTTAGTGCAAGTGTGTCTGGGAGGGGCCCTTTAAGGGAGCGGCTGGCTGTTGAGTCTGCCCTGTGACCCTGTCTGCAGCTGTGCCTGGCACCCTTATTTCGATGTGTGCTACTGTGGCGTGTAGACGTTCCCTCGCTGCGCCTATTTCGACGTGGTGCTGCCCAACGTCGATGTTGAACGTCGACGTTGCCAGCCCTGGAGGACGTGTAGACGTTATTCATCGAAATAGCCTATTTCGATGTCGCCACATCGAAATAGGCTACTTCGATGTTGGCTTCACGTGTAGACGTAGCCAGTGTGGAATAAATTGCCTGGGGAGGTTGTGGAATCTCCATCGCTGGAGATATTTAAGAACAGGTTAGATAAGTGTCTGTCAGGGATGGTCTAGACAGTACTTGGTCCTGCCGTGAGGGCAGGGGGCTGGACATGATGACCTCTCCAGGTCCCTTCCAGTCCTCGCGTTCTATGATTCTATAACAACAAAAAGGGGGTTGACTCCTCCCCTGCCCAATCTATACAGCAGAACTGAGCAAACATAGTCTCCAGAGGGTGATTAAACCTTTATATGGTGGAGGTGCTGGTTACAGCTCCATAATTAACATTGGGTTGATCTGTTGCCATAAATATGTATATCTATATTATGGACTCAGGCTTTAATTCTATCGCACATAATTTACTACTGGGAAATTGATACGATATTGTAAATCTCTGTGCATGTGTCTTTAAATCCAAATAATGTTAGAGGGATGAACTTTTCCAGTACTAATACAACAAAATACCTAGTATGAGCAGCACCGAGTGCAAGCAGCTCACTTTCCTCTCTAATAACCTTGATCTAATCACAGTAAAATAATTAATAACTTGGACGATACCACATCAGAGTGGCTGTGCGCAGTGAGACCTGCAGTGCATCTCGTCTGCTATCCTGTCTCCAGCCTGGCTAATAACACGTTTCAGGGGAAAGCGTATGAATCTTTCTCCAGGACAATTATTAAATGCTCTACCATAGCTGGGGGCCTTTTGAAGGGACCTCCTGGACTTTGAAAGCACCTTCATCCCAAAACCAAATGGGAAGAAGGGGCTTTCAAAATCAGGGGTCCTTTCAAAAGGCCTCCAGCTCCATGGGCAGCATGCATTGTGAAAGCAGCACTTTCCAATCGCGTGCGGCTGCCATTATGCTAATGAGGCACTGCATATTCATGGCAGCGCCTCATTAGCATCTGCCGAACTCCCTCATTACCATGCCCCTTCCAAAAGAAGGAGCCAGTGTAGACATGGCGTTAGTGATTGGCTTATCGTTCTGGTAATTCTGTCCCCTCTCAAACACTACTGTGAATAGCCTCATTATCCGGAGACATTTTGAATCCCACTTGACTCTTGGGCTCAATGATCTCATAGCAGTGAGTTCCGGAGGTTAATCATGTGTGGTGTAAATAAACCCTCATCCGTTTTAAATCTGCTGCTGTTTCATTTTATTGGCTGTCCCCTGGTTCAGTGATATCAGAGCTAATAAAGGTGCCTGCTTGACCGTCTCAGTACCATTCATTATTTTACCTCTGTCATGTTCCCACTACACAGGCTGTCTGAAAAGTCCTAACTGTCTCAATCTCCTTTCAGACACAAGTTTTTTCCAGGCCTTTCATCATTTTTGCCTCCCGTTTTTGAGCCCTCCCATTTCTGTGGAATGTTAATGCACAGACCAGAAATGAATGCGCTATTCCACATGACGGTGTATCTGGCATTAACATGGTCTTTGTCGTGGTCTCTGTTGTACCCTTTCTCCATTCCACCTCATGCTAGGATTGCTGTTGTGAATGGTGCTGTGCCATGGGCAGAAGTTTTCTGTTGAGCTGCCTGGAATGATTATCTGGAGGAGCCAGGCAGTTTCGACCCCAGTAACGGGTAGGAAAAAAGTAGCTGAAATGCCACCTCCCAGTATATGTGTTTCTTGCAATGGACAACTCTGGATTTCATCTGCCCATTCACCTCCCTTCACTCGGCCCCTCTGAATTGCATCTTAGCACAGCTACACTGCAAAAACCTCTGCAGCAGTCAGACTCAGGCCAGATCTACGCTAGGAAAACAAGTCAATTTCAGATGCACAATTCTAGCTATGACAATTGCCTAGCTAGAAGCAACTTATCTGCAGTTGACTCACTTGGCCACCCTCGCAGGGGAAGGTTGGTGGAAGTATCTCCCATGGACCTCCCTTACTCCTTGTGATAATGAGGAGTACAGAGGTCCACTGCTGACCCTGATAGGTCAATTTCAGACGGCCCTACCAGACATGTGAAATCAAACGGGGAAGATTGACCCTGAGCAGGTCAATCTTCTGGGTCATGTAAATGTCGCCTTAGAGTTCAGATCTACTGGCACAAGACTGTGGTCTGACTGTAAAAAACGGCAGTGTAGAGACCTCCCTGCTCTGGTGCCCCCTATACCCTGTCAACATTTTAATTGCTAAATGGGGTGCCCCCAAATGCCCCTTTCCTGCCCCTCCCTGCACCCCTTCCCCTCTGCAATCCCCTATTGCCTGCGACCCACCCCCTGCACTGGGTTTCAGAATCTGATCTCCAGGCCAAGATCACCTTTCCTCTGCTCTTTTAGGGCTGTAGCCCGAGTCTGTCACCCCGAAACTTCGTGCTGCAGGTGTTTCTTTGCCGTCCCTCTTCTTGATTCTCCTAAGTAATCTGATGCCATCAGTACAATTTGGCATATTGCTTGACTGCACTGCTTCGCATTCGAGGCCCCCAAAACCTGGCAAACACTGCCACTCAGTGCTGGGAACTAGTACTACAACATGGGGACAAATGCAAAGAGGGTGTTCTGAAAGAGGCACACAGTGATAAGGTCCTGAATCTCATGCATGCTCCATGCTGGGTCTCATCTGCAACCCTGGGAGCTGATGCCCAGCTGTGATGCTGAGGCGTGCTGCCTGCAGTGCTGGCCACACTGGTCACAAAGGAAATGGACTTAAAATTCCCAGGCTGCTTCTTGCACAGCTGGAGAGCAGCGGAGGTGAAAGCAATGGCTAGAGTGGACATATTGGGGCATTGTGGGACACTTCAAGAGGCCAATGAAATCAAATTTAATAATGCTGCATCTACGCAAGCCTGGGGTAGCCCTTGCAAGTTCAATTTTGGTTTACTCCTCGTGAAAAGTAGGAGGACAAAAGTCAACCTTAGGACCCCTTAAAATTGATGTAATGAGCCTTGTAGTGAAGACTAATGCTTTATAAAATCAACCAAAGGCCCTTAAATTTGCATTAATCTCCTAGTGTAGGCCAGGCCCCAGTTTTTGGCCCATGCTGCCAAGGGAGGGAGCCGGAAGCAGATGCTGACCAGCAATGTCTGAATGGTTTTTTTTTCTCTAGCGGCTGCCAGCCATCATGGCCACTGACTTGGACAGAGCTGCTTCTGCTTCTCAGTAGTGCTGCTGGGTCGGGGCCTGCCGAGGAAAGCTCTGATCAGACACTTTCTTTTTGGTGACCGTTCTGTCAGCCCCAGGACTAGCTCTCTTGAGGCACCCCTAGTCCTTTTGCACAGCAGAGGGTTTTCGAGGTTTGGGAGTCTGAGAACTTCCTAGCCAGGGCCTGGTCCTGCCTGGTGGGGGAAGAGGTTGGAGGGAGAGGGACATCTCCTGGACTCAGAAGAAAAGGAACGTGCTGCACCTTTGTCCAGCTTTGGCTATTCCTCTGGGGAAGAGCAGATCTTCAGACCAGCTGTACCCAGCCATGTGCCCCATCTTTGATCTCATCTGGGGCATCCAAGGAGCAGGAGAGTGGTTGCCAACCAGGCTCCTCCAATAACAGAGAACACCTAGGGGTTGTCCATAAACTCCAGCCTGTCCTTAGTGACTGGAAGCCCAGCCCTTCAGCCCAGAGCACAAGAAGTAGGGCTGGCAGCTTGCTGGCCCCTTAAGTCTGGAGCGTCCTTTCCTTCAAGATGTGGTAGCACAAGAGCATTCAAATTGCCTCTCGATCCCACAATTCATTAGTGCAGCACTCACCCTGCTAGACCCGCCTCCCCTTGATCTGGTTACCACCAGTTATCTCCACTCCAATCTTCCCTCACACTTGCCATCACCCCAGCCTCTCTTAGAGCCTATGCGAATACACACGGCGCCAGGCGATCGCGTCGGGCAGTACCTGCCAGCCATGGCAGTGCAGCAGGGGCCAGAGACCATCCTGAGCTGAAAACATCCCAGTCCAAACTCTGCCGGGATTTGTGGGGCTCAGAGCCCAGTTTGGCCTGGATCCATCATGGTGCATTAAATCCCACTCTAGTCTCTGTTCAGCCGTGTTCGGCCGTCAGGCTTTAAGTCCCTTGGGTGAGAGGGGTGTGGAGGCTTTTCCATGGGGGCAGCCAGCATGTGTTTCTCGTTCTTTTAACGGAGCTTCTTGATGGTATCTGGGGGGTTCACAATGCTCCCCTTCCCATGTCTTGGGTCTGACCCCCTCCCACCCAGCCTCCCATGAGGTTCACAGGAGCCCCCTCCCCTGACAGTCACACCATTAACACCTTCCCATCCCCTGACATCACCCAGTTCCCATCCCCTCTCCCAGTCCCGGCTGCATCAGCCTGAATCTCATTTGCCGACATTAATCAGCGCAGCCTGGAGCTGTGACTCGTTAAACCCTCCTGCCTAACGAGCAGCCTCAGCTGCTGCTGGTCAGACCCAGCTGCCCTGTTCCCATCCCCTGGCTTTGGTGTTAGCGGGTGGCTAGACAGAGCATCTGATGGAGAGGGGTGTTGCCCAGGGAAGCTTCTGCCCAAACAATGCGGTTGGGCCTTACAGTACCACAGGACTCCTGTTGGTTTTGTGGATATGGACTAGCACGGCTGCCCCTCTGATACAGACAGCACTGGGAGCCCTGAAAACCAGCCAAAAGGAGGAGAGAGATTTCCCTGGGAGCCGGGCACTGTGCAAAGCCTCTCCCCAAGCCCGGACAGGCACACGGTGGGTGGCTGATGGGGAAGCCTGCCAGAGTGTTGATGGCCCAGAGCTGCTTAGTCCCACTCCTGCATCCCCTCCTACTTCCCTCCCTCAGGCTAGAGTCCTCTCCTGCACTCATACCCTTCCTGGACCCTGCCCCAGGTCACCACCCCATCCTTCAGCCAAGCTCCCTCTCAGACCTCCCCTAGACTTGGTTACCACCAGTAATCCCACCCCCAATGTTCCCTCACACTTGCCATCACCCCAGCCTCTCTTGAAGCCCACGGACCCTGGCAATCGTGCCAGGTGATCGCGCTATCAGACCCCACGCCCAGTCCTGCACCCCAGTCCTTTACCCCAAGCTCCCTTCTCCACCGCACCTCCATTCCAGACCCTGTACCTCCTCCAGAGACAAGTGTGGCCCTTGACCCCTTGCCATGCACCGCCCAGATCAAAAATGTATCACCTGCCCCCTGGCTTAGAGGGAACACTGCTCCAGAGACCTGCCACAAATGGTATCACGTCTGGGATTCGTGTTACTGCCCTGTCAGGTGGCGCATTGGGAGAGAGACAGCCCAGGCTGTCGGCCGCATGGCTGGGAGGCTCTGGAGTTCTCTCGCTCTCTCCCTACCCGTGATGGAACACGGGCATCTTGTCCCGTCCTTTATAAGCCTCTCAACATCCAGTGAGTGCCGTTAAGATTTGCAAAAGGTGGCTCCAAGCCAAGCCCAGCCATCTTGAGCTGCAGCTGTTGCCTGCTGCTTCCAAGCTGATCCACTGACGGCTGCAGAGCTTTGCAGGTGTGGCTGTAGTCCTAACAGCAGCGCTCAAAGTGCCGCTCGCATCCTCCCAGCACTACACGGAAGCCGGCTAGCTAACTCCCTGCACTTGGCCCACCGCTCCAGCCAGCCCAATGCAGCTCTCCCTCCTGTCGCTGTGACACCGCCGGCTTCAGCAGGGCTGAGCTATCCCAGTACCCAGCGCTGAGCACAGAATTTGGAGGGAGGTTTCAGCCAGCCCAGGGTTGCATCCTGCCCCTGTTGTTTTGGGCTATTGAAGGGTTCTGGTGCTGCTTGCCCTGAGTGAAGGGATGCAGAACAGTTAGGGGTGCTGTGGAATAAGGCTCCATAGTTCCAGCGTCCCCCCAGATTTCGGTGATGTGTCTTTTTTTCCTGAAGCTCTAAGAGAAAGCCAGTTTGAAGTGGTCCCACCAGCTTTGTTCCTTCTGGGATCAGGAACCCAGCCAGCTCGGGGCAGCTTCAACAAGATAAGCTGTGCTCGTTATAGCTTTCTCCATCACTGCCACCAGTGGAGCTCGGCTCCCCATGTCCTGGGGGTCCTGCTTTGCCATGTGGCCCCAGCCTTGCACTTATTCACATATGTGAGGCTGGGGCACAGTGATTTACACGCTTATTTGTGTGCATATCACAGTGTGAGCATCTTGTGGCTGGCAAAAGGCTCACGCCCCAGGTGAGAGGAGCTGCTAATTTTGACCCCAGCGACTTGTTCTTCCCCTATCGCACAGCTAATATGCGCACCTCCCTGACACATCCCATCCCCTCGGCAGTACAACAGCAGCTCTTACCACTGGCTCCTCACCGCACATGACCCCTTCCCACTTGTCTTGGGCTACACAACTGTATTGGGCCATCACAGCAGCCACTTGCTCCAGCTTTGCCAGTTCCCATGCGGGCATGTGAACTTGGAGCTTGAATCACCAGGACAGCTTGGTTGCTTTCCTGAGGGTGATTAATTTCTGCATGAAAGAGGGAAACCATCTCACAGGGTGTAGTAAATGGCAAACTGGAAGGATGGGAGAGTCCAGAAATGAAGCACCTGCATGGTTTTCTCTCTGCTATACCCTGGAGACCCTGCCCAGAGCGAGGCTAACAAGCACTGCATTGTTACCAGCCCCAAAAGCCCAGAAAACCGATGGATCTGAACCTTTAATGTGTGCGTAAATGAGGATAGCGCTGAAAAAAAACAATCACTGTGACTCGCTGTTGGTAAGGGAAAGAAGTGGAGGGGGAATATAATGCTTTGGTCAGATGAAAAAACCCTATAAGCTATTTGAGATGCTGCCATTTTTATCTCAGGTTGAGTCTCTCAGCACCCCAGGGGTATAAACATTGACGTGAGAGCTCTTACTTGAACCCATGTGCCCACATCCTACTCATTGGTTGTGCCAATGAGCCAAATGTGGATGCAATTCCTTTTCGGTAGAGCTGCATTTGCATTTAAATCAGATTTGAGTTTGACTTTTTATCTCTGTCATTTTAATGCCCTGAGCACTTGAGGTGAGTTCTGCCTCTCTAAAAATTACCCTGGAAGATTTAGTTAGATGCTGAAAACTTCATTTCCTGTTCTAAACTATTGTGTGGTGTTGGAGTTAAGCAGCTGCCACTTTACACCCCAGAAGTAGTTGCATTTCAGTGATTCGTGCATGTTTAAATTTATAAGTGCATAGGGAAAGCATTGTGACTTTAAATTAGCCACTAGATTCAGTTACTCTTGAATACTCAAGGATCGTTGGGCTCCACCAGAAGTCCCCTCTTTGCATGAGGATGGGAGGTAATGTTCCTTTAAGGAAGTAGCAAACTGCCACAGAGACAAGCAGTTCTAGAAAGGGAACTCTAAAAAGAAGCAGAGAGAAAGGCAGAGTAATGCTGTCCTAATAAAGTCCCTTTGTTAAGTGCTAGAAGAAAGCAGCCTTTTCTGGGATCTGTAACACTTGTCATCTGATGCCAGACTGCGCTGCAGTCAGGGGGAAGGTAGGAAATAGAAAAGGCTGATACAAAGGAAAAGCACAAATGCAAGAGGACGTGAGTGTGTTTTCATAACAACCACAGATTTGCTGACACCAGAAGGTTCTCTGAAGAGTTGTTGATTTCACCAGATTGTGTGATTAAAAAGAGAAACTTTAGAGAAAAAAATACCATTTTTGTTTCAACATTTTCAAAAGCAAAACCTCAAGACTTTTTGGTTTGAAGCAACTTTTCATTTCAAACTTTCACTTCATTTTCTTTTTTAAAGATTCAACCCTTTTGAAAAATACTTGATTAAGTGTTGCTAATTTCTGGAAATGAACCCTTTGGTTTCACCCAGGAAGATTTGTCTCTGTAGGATTTGCCCAGATTTTTAAAAACTTCTCAGTTTCAGTCTTTCCTGAAATCATTTTGTTTACTGTTCAAAATTGTCAGTGAACCCAAAAATCCTTTATTTGCCCCCTTCTCACCAGGACTGCAACCTCAGCATGAGAGGAATGAAGCAGCTCTGATATGCTGGCAGCAGATTTGCTAACTCACAGTGGAGTCATGTTACCAGTTGCAGCACTGACCTGGCAAATATCCTATTTCCCATCATGGATAACAACAAAAATTGCTTGCCGCAAATCAGCTACATGACAAATGGCGCCCTTTTCTTCAGCACATGGACATGACCTGTAGGGATTTATTTGCCCTGCATAACTGGGGGGATCAGGGGAATTTTTATCGATCAAATTTTGCCTTTCTGGTTGAGCATCTCAAAGCCCTGAAGTCGTTTGATCACCTACATGAGACGGCAGCGTTTCTGCTGGATTATGTGTATTGCAGAAGTCCATAGGCACTCCAGTCATGGGCCAGGGCCCTATTGTGCTAGGAGCTGTACAAACAGAACCAAGGACTGTCTCTCCCCAAAGGCTTACTGGATTCGATGACAAACTCTTTAAGCAGGGGGAAGGATCTGGCTGTTGGCACATGAAATCTCTTTCCATTGCCATGGGAATTGTCTGGCACCCAGCACTAGAGTTTGGCAGAGTGCCTAGCAGAATGGGGCCCTGTTCTGCACCTGGGGTGTCTAAGGACTCGTAATGTCTGAGGGCCTCACAATCCGCCCTGTATTTTATACTCACAGCCTGGCACCAGGGTGGCCAATTGGGAACAGAGACCCGGAGATGCTTGCCCATGGTCACACAGGAAGCCAGGTTGAGAGCAGGTTTTCTACAGCCTGGGTTAGCAGATATCACCCCCTCTCCCCAGCCCAGACGGTAATGTGAGCAAATCCCAGTCTCTGCGAATGGTGGTGATTAGCAAACAAGAGCCAGACAGCAGGCCTGGCCCAAGGGGCATTCTCCAGGCTGTGTAACTCCCAGCCTCGGGTGACGGCCCAACAGTCATTGGGCAGCAGGCCTGGCTGATCCTCAGGTGGCTTTGACAGCACAGCAGAGAGGGGCACGGGAGAAGGGAATTGGTTTCCTTGAACAGCCTGGAGGTCCACTTAACCAGGTCAGGGAAAGCCAGGCTGTTTCCCTGACTGTCCAACGCTGGGCCAGCTCCGACCAAACAGCAACCGCCTCCCTCCATCTGTTAAACTTTTAAATGCTTTAGTTTTATTCCACGTGGAGCCCACTTGGGTGCGCAATCATCAGGCGTGATTTATCCCAGTCATATAAACTGACTAAGGACACCCCACCCCTTACATGCCCATGAGGGCCCGGTTAACAGCATTCCAGAAGATTCTCAGAAAGTCTGGAAGGTTCCAGGAGATTCTACAACCGTCCGGAACGTTCTAGGAGGTTGAGGACAAATGCCTCCACCTACGTAGTCCCTGAAACACGTCACTTCAAATCTTCTACATTCCCTTTAGTTGCGAACAACACCGGTGTCCCCCTGACCCCACTCGAGCCCGGCTGCCAAGCAGCTTCTCCATTAACTGGGCAAACCAGTGGGTGGCAGGAGATGAAAAGCATCAAGCTGGGATTGTAGGGGGTGCCTGGGGAGAGCATCTGGTCAGACAATCAGGAGAGCAAAGGGTCAGCGCGAAGGAGCTCCTGTAGCCCCCCAGGGCCTGGGAAAGGGCATGACACACGGTATTGGGGGCTGTGATTTCTGAACCCCATGTGTTCCACAGCTAACACCAAGCTGCAGGGCATAGACTGCTGGGGAAATGCAGCCAGGCATAAGCGTTCTCCCTTCCCTCGCGCCCCCGCAAGGGGAAGGGAGCAACCAGACCCGGGGCATGATGGGTGGCTGGCGGTGGAGCCAGCAAATGAGTTCTCCCCTCTATAACAGCAGGAAGGGGGTGGAGTGTGTATATCAGCTGTCACCCATCCCTGACAGCAGGGCTGGAGCACTGGGAAGGGGAGGCGAGGTGCAGTGTACAGGACCACTGGCAAAGCAGTGCCAGGCACTGCACAGAGAGCTGCCAGCTGCAATGTAAAGTGGCGCAAGGAAACGCCTCCTCTGCAGCTCCGCACCAACACCAGCAATCACAGAGCTTCCAGCCTGCCAGCACCCTTTTAACACAGGCTGGAGAGGATGCTAATCGTTGCCAGGCTCCAGGCTGTTTGGGCAAATGGCCCCCTTGACAGAATGCTGAGCCATCAGTGCCAGCCATCTGAGGCACTCCACATGCTTTACAAATAGCAGCGGACCAACCCACCTTGTGTGAGATGGAGAAATGGCAGCAGGAAAAGTAAGGGATTTGCCCAAGGTCGTGCAGTGAGTCAGTGACAGAGCTGGGACGGGCCCTCCCCCTGACCCTCAGCATCTTGAGCTGTTCCCCCCAATCCTTCCATCACTTCAATGTACTGCCTCCCTTGCCCCCAAATGTGCTGGCTGTTACGTTCTGTTGCTAGAACTTTGTCACCTCTGGCCTCTTCCCCTCCTGATGGCAGAGATTCCCCAGAGACTGCATCAGCAGTGATGTTATATTAGCCTAATAGCTTTTTTTCAGTCCATTTGAGAGGAGAGTTTACAATGATCTCCGATTAAGATCTCCTCGGCAGCGCTGTACGTTTCTGCCTGGTCTTGCAGGCCAGCCGGTCCCACCCCTTCCTGTCTGTGTCGCTGTGAGCCAGAGTGCTGAGGACACAAACAAAACCCGGTTGCATCCCACCATCTGTGAACCGCCTCCCCCTGCAGTCGTCTGAAAGCTCACAGGCTTCTCTGGAGCCTCTTGAGGTCTCCGCTCCATTTATCAGCAGCTAAAGAGCTCTGGAACAGCAACTGCCGTCAGCTTCAGAGCAGCTCTTTCTACTCCGCTGACAGCTCATGAAACCCAGCAGGACCTTGGGCACTGAGGAATTAAAAATATTGGAACCACTTTACTCGCCAATGCCCAAGAGTTCCCCATGCAGGGTTGTGCCACCCAAGGCCATGAAGCAGTGTCAGAGACTTTCTTTCTCCATCGGAAAGCACCCAGCAACAATCTTCAGCTCCCCTTTTGAATTTCAGGGTCATCAGTGTGATGGTGATCGTTTGTTGCCAAGTATGATCATCTTCTGTGGGAGTTGTGGGTCCTTAGGTGTCTGGTGAGGACTGTCTTTGAACCTCAAGTTCTATTACAGTGAGCACAGATGTTTCCAGCTGTGGCAGGAGGCTATTGACCATGACTGGAAGCTGGTGTCTCCTTAGACAGTAGGGAGCAGCCCATCTGGGAGTGCCAACTGTTTGTCAGCCCTGCCTGCGTCCTGCCATTCAGTTTGGACTCCTTAAGCAGAAATAGCAGGCAGCAGAAAGAGCCCCACCTCTTTTTTTTTTCCCATGGCATTCCAGCACAACTGTAACAGTGGCCAGAGAGATCCCACATGGAAGCCAGGTATCAGAGAGGGAGCCATGTTAGTCTGTAGCTTGGAGAACAACAAGAAGTCTTGTGGCACCTTACAGGCTAACAGATATAAGCTATAATTGGAGATTCCCATCTCCTAGAACTGAAAGGGACCTTGGGAGGTCAGCTAGTCTAGTCCCCTGCTCTCTTGGCAGGTTCAAGCACCATCACTGATATCTATCTGCCCCAACCCCTAAATAGCCTCCTCGAGGATTAAACTCACAACGCAGGGCTTAGCAGGCCAATGCTCAAACCACTGAGCCATCCCTCCCCTATATTTTGGAGCATAAGCTTTTGTGGGCAAAGACCCACTTCGTCAGATGCATGCATGAGGAGGTGGTTTCAGAGGGGTATTTAAAGAATGGGGTCCCAGAAAAAGGGAGGGCCCAAGCTGACATGGAAGCCGTGACTAAAGGAATGCCACGGGGGGCAGGGGGAGGAGAACTTATACCAAATTCTGCCAGCAGGTGGCAGTATGCACCATCATGCTGTACCCCGTTGGCACGGCACAGATCACGTTGCAAGTGCCAATATTTCCAGAGGATCTGGACTCGGTGGCCTTAGGCCGCTGGGGAAATGACACGCTGTCATACCCCTTGGCCATCAGCCACAGTTACCGAGGCTTTCTGAGCCGCTTCGGTTTTTACAACAGAACGGAATTTGTTTTTATTTTGCAGCATCTTTGCTGCTTCGCTCGTCCCAGAAGGGTCTGCAAAGCGGCCACTGAACACGGTGCAGTCCAACGACTGAAGGCATTGCAATACATTTCTATGGGCTCAGCAATAATGCACAGGTTTGACATCAGACCCTGACTTCCTGAGAAACGGCCCATGGGCTGGGAGCTGGGGGTTGGCCCCTGCTCTCTGTGAAGGGCGCAGCACGAGCCGTAACTTGCCCTGAACGATGCCCAGCTGCAGACCGTAGCAATCTGAGTGTAACATCTCATTGGAAGGACACCACCACACAGTGCACTGTTTCCCACACCGTGCACTGCAGTGATCGCTCGGCTGATACCACAGGGCTGGCTGGCCGGCCAAGCTCTCTCTATGCACCTTGGCCCTACCAGCCTGACCACTCTCATAGGCAAAGGCCAGTCAGTGCTCTGGGGTCACAGCAGGTGATCACCAGCTGGGGCCTTAGATCAGGATCTGACCCAGCTCTCGCACAGTGGGCCAGGTGCAGCAGAGTCAGGCAGGAAGAGCATTTACAGCAATCGTTTGATCTGCCTGAGTTGTGTTCCTTTGGTTTTTAGCATGTCAGAGCAGCGGCTGAACTAGAAAGCAGGGGTGGAGGCTACCAGCCCCATTCTGCACAGCCTCTTTATGCTACTCTGGTGCACCCAGGGGCCACCAAGTCAGCAGCTCAGCCTACTGAGCAATGCACCACAGCAGGACCTCTCCCAGCTAGTGTAGCCGCTACAATAGCTTCCTTGCGTTCCCACCTAGCCTCCCAGAATCCAGGGTAGGGAGCATAAAACAACCTCTCCCTGCCTTCCACCGTTATTCCTGTGCTGCATTTGGCTCAGCTGGGGTGCAGTAGGAGAGACCTGGTGTCCATGCAGGAAACATGCTGTTTCCCTTCTAGCACTGACCCACCTCCCCTGCACCTGCTGATGAAAGAGTTAAATGAAATTCGTCTCTCCCCTCGCAGCTGTTCCCAGCACTTGATCTTGGCAGGATGCTGAGCTGATTGCTGCACCCCCACCACACCTGGGGTTCATTGGCACTATCTGCCTCATCCGCTCACTCAGAGCCTGCCACTGCTGTTTCCCTGGGCTCTTAATCTTCTCCACTCCTTATGCATAGGGGGCTCTGGGATCACTTACCAATTAGTGTGGCCTGCTCGTTAAGCCTCATTATCCTCCACAGCAAACTTGGACGGGGATGCACTTGCTTGGCTCGGAATCACAATCTTTTTTCCTTAGTAAGATTAGGTGACCCCCCCCCCCGCCCCAGGTTCCAGGGGAAAGCTTGCAGCAGCTTTTTTCCATGCTGTGACCTTGAGCCTCAAGCCCAGGGCCACGGCCCACTAGGGGATGTGCTGAATGGGGACGCACACCAGACTTCTGCCATTTCTACTGTAAAATCATTTGCTAGAGGCTGAGGTAACATCATGGAAAGTTCCAGGAAAGATCCCCTCTTAGGTCACAGATGGTAAGAACTAAGATACCGTGAAGGTGGGTATGTTCCTTCTAATTTTTTGCCATCCGTGTGTGGAATAAATTTTATGTGTGGCAAGACATGTGCAGACGTGCACCACCCGTACAAACACAAGCTGCCCAGTGTGGGCGGCTGTGGGTGCTCTGCTAATCAGCTGGTCAGCCCCTGGATCTCTCCTGGGGAGCCACCCAAGCCCTCATCTTACAGGGAACACTATTGGTGGGCGCTTTAGAAAGATCGACCAGCATCAGCCTAATCTTAAGTGGATATTTGCCAGCACCGCAAAAAGGCTCAGGATTGGAAGAGCAGGGGAATGAGGGGTCAGGCTGCAGTGGCCTTAGCAGAGCTGGGAGGAGAATGCAGGAGTGGAGCAGTAGGAGGACTGTAGGTTGGGGTGTAAGAGGATTGGCACAGCTTTGTGGGAGAGTGGGAGTCACAGTTTGGAACTGAGGTGGGTAGGCAGCGTTGCGGGGAAGCTGGGATCGAGAGGCACTGGATGAGCTGCGTGCAGGAGGCTTGCAGTGTCTGCATCTCGGCCAGTGCCAGATGTAACCCCTGACTTTCCCAGGTCCAAAATCAAAATCGTAAAATAAAATAAGAGTAATGACACCATTAACCCCCCACCCCCCCAGCAGGGAGTACAGAGGCCATGAAGGGCCTTTTGGCTTTCTTGCTTGGACCCGTTTCAGTGGCTCTCTGGAGTTTTTGCTGATGGTTGGGAAAAGATGTAGTTATATAAATGAACTTTTCTAGCAGAGAAAAACTTCCTAGAACTTCAGCCTCCAAGAGGACTCAGCACAAATCAAACATCGGCAGGTGACTTACCAGAAAGCACAAAGCAGAGATGGAGTTGCCATGACAACAGACAGCTTCTGTCATCTCAGGTGATTAACACAGCAGCCCAGAAGGAAGAATTGGAAAAATAAAGGAAAGCAAGAATGAGCCTGATTGAGAATGAGGCACTAAGGACACAAATAAATCAACTCAAAGGATTGGTAATTCAGCACAGATGGGGCAATAGCCAGATATAAATAAACCAGCTGGGACACCACCTGAACCATCTCTCTGCACACTTCCACTTTCCTAAGGCTTGAGGGTGAGGTGGGACTATGGTTTCATCTAAATACAGACACTGCATCCAACTCGGTTCCTCCCAGAGAGCTTTGTCTATCTCTAACATAAACAACCAATGTTCTGCCTGGAAATTCTGCCTACAATTGAAAAATGCTTCTGAACTATGGTGGCACTGGGAGTATAATGAACTTTTGCACTGCCACTGAACTACACTAAGGTTCTAACTCTGCCCCTCAGCCACAGAACTATTCTGAGGTTCTAACTCCGCCCTCCCCACTGAACTCCACCAAAGTTCTGACTCCGCCTTTCCTGCCACTGAACTACACTAAGGTTCTAACTCCTCCCCTCCACCACAGAATTACACTGAGGTTCTAACTCCGCCTCCCGGGGCACTTAACTACACCAAAGTTCTGACTCCGCCTCCCCTGCCACTAAGTTCTGACTCCATCCCTCCACCACAGAACTATCCTGAGGTTCTAACTCCAAGGTTCCAGATCCAAATGACGCACTGACACTCTGATAAGGAAACCAAATTTGTCAGAAAATGGGGAGTCCAAAAATATAACAAAAGCCCCCAAGCCATCTGATAGCATTGAACATTGACTGATCACATGACTACCACCAGTTCCCATGTAGTGACTGTTCATGTGGCAGGAAATCCTATCACAAGGACTATACTGAAATATTTCCAGCCTTAAGAGGCCAAAATCTTGAGATTGTCTTTAAAATCATGCAAACAACAAACAATCATGGGTTCCTATGATTTGCCTTCTGAGAGAGTATGGCTGCCAGTTGCAAAGTCACTTAAGACATATAAACAGCCAGGGTCTTGTGGGGGCTTTGAAAACCTCGTCCTAGATTCCGTGGCATTCTACACTCACTCTGCACGATTGTGAATGACAAAAGGAAGACTGAAATCTACTTTTTACTTGTCAGTAACCAAATGGTAAATTGCATTTGGGACCCTGAGTTTAAAGGCAGGAAGAGCAGTTCATGGCCAGGCTCCACCCACTTTCTAAACTCCACCTACTCGGGACACCAACTTGAGATGCCAGTCCCAGAGGTTTGTGCAGCTGTTTGAAACAGGACCACACATACTTTGCTGGGAATGAAAGATGAAAGCAAGCATGCTTTAAAGCTGTGGATATGGCTAGTTGGAAACCACTAGAGCCCGGTCAAATTCTCTTTATTTTTATACGTTTTGAGGTTGGAGAAAATTTTATTTCATGTTATCACAGGGGAGGAAGTAAGGTCCCACCTTTGAGCGGCGGAAAACCTTGGGGGCAGGGGTCGATATTGCCCCCCAGGATGGGAGCTGTTGCAGTCTGACCATGACAGAGACATGGCAGGGCGGCAACTGAGTGAATGGTGCTGCAACCCTTTGCACCAGGCTCCAGGAACAACCCCTCTGTCTGCAGTCTGTTTGTGCTGGCTACATGTCCTTAAAACAGGTGAAACAGGGGTTAATGCAGCGCTGGCTAGTACCCTCCCCTTCCCTCCACCCTGCACTGCATCACTTCTCTGATCTTGCATTTTGGCAGTTTGGTTCAGCCCTCCAGCGTTGGCTACTTCTCCAGTTTCAGCCTAGTCTATAACCTGATCCCCATTGTATTTGCACCAAAGAAACACCTGGCACAGAAAAACATCAATCAGCCACACAGCGAGCAATTGGACACCTGGCCTTTTAATTATTGATCTAGTAGAGGATCAAAAAGGCCTCTGGTGTAGTGTTACTAAGAGAAGCCTAGACTGACCTATAACTAACATCTTCAAGGAGTGGTGTTTGTTAACACTCAAAGGCCTCAGCTGAGATCATACTGGGGTAAGAGAGTCCTGGCCCCCCAAAGAGTGTACAATCTAAATAGACAAGGCAAACAAATGTGTGAGAAAAGCAGCTTACTCGCTCCCCCACTGTGGGAGAAACTAAGTTTCCCAGCATTGTACAGAGAGGCTGGGGCAGGGCTGGGAATCTGACCTAGATCTCCTGTGTCCCAACTCAGCATCTCACCAAGAAGACCATCCCTATGAGACACACATCGCTGTTAGGACACAGGCAGATCTGCAAACCAAGGTTCCTGAGAACCAGGAAATGAGCAAAACTAACACTGACCAGGGCCTGTGCCCTGTCCACACTGCGTCAAGTGCAGAAAAGGAAATGCTGCTGCTTGGATAATTTAAGAAAAGCCTTTAGTTTGTAATAATCCAAGGAACACTAAAACGGAATCCAGCTGACCTGCCTAATTCCTTATTCAGCTACTTTCCAGCTCCAACCAATGGCTCTTCTAGTTAGGAGGCACCAAATCTGGCTTGCTCCATTCAACCACTGAATTCTGGCGAATAACACACGTTATCTTTCTATAGTTACAGAAATCCAGCCATTGTCACTGGGATTCATGGTTCACATTCAAAAGTGAACTCCACATTAACTGCTCATAATGGGCCACATCCACCCTGACTGAATAGACCTTGTCAGCTCTGGCCCCCCCCTTGACTGAGACTCCCTTGTTAAATCCTTCTCTGAAATCCCCTTACTCATGCATCTGATGAAGCGGCTCTTTACCTGTGAAAGCTTATGCTCCAAAATATCTGTTAGTCTGTAAGGTGCTACAGGATTTCTTGTTGTTTTTGAAGATACAGACTAACTCAGCTGCCTCTCTGATTCAAAAGTAAGTGACTAAGGTAAATGGATCAGTTTAAAGAGACAAGTTCAACCTCCCACTAAGCACCTCTTTGTTAATCTTGGAGACGGAGCCCTTCCAATAACAGACAAGCGTGTTCTGCCAACCAGAGAAAAACACCTGGTATAAGATGAAGCCAAAATGCCTTAGCTTCTGTGAGCCAGGGTTTTAGAATGCACCAGGCCACGAGGTCTGTGCTTGCATCATTAACACTAGCAAGTGGACTATGAGGCATCTGTCCTGCACTCGCTCAAGGGCTACAGATCATGCCTGGGAACACACTCCTTCAATGTCTCCGTTACCACTGCAGCTTTCACTGCAGACCTGACTGGCTGTTGGTTCCACGCCTGCCAATTCCCAACAGCAGAGATGCCAGAGAACATAACAGGGTTAACTCCTTTCCTGCTCTACTGATATCTGCAGCCTTACGTGTATTTCAGGCATCTCACATTGCCGCATGAGCATGTGCTCAGCTGCAGGGGTTAAGGGCATGTTATCTGCAGCCCCACACACATAGCCCACCTCTCTTGGGTCCTCACAAGCAGTGGCTGCCCTGGATGAAGGATGATGATCAGGAATGCAGAAGGTCCAGGCTCCTACAAGCTCTGTACTGCGATGCTAGGGAGCAGTTGACTGCTCTCTGCTCCAGCCTCAGCTGGTCTCTCCTTATCTGTACCCCCATCTGCCCCCCTGCTCTCGCCCAGAGCTCCCACTCCAGCGACATGAATATGAATAGCAAAGCTGAGGCTGTCACCCTTCTGTGCTGACCCTGGGACCTTCAGATCTCAGTGGGAGCTGAGCTGGTACGTGGCTTTGAGCTGCAGACCACACTCCATTCCTGGTGAATGCTCTGCAGGCTCACGCTGTGAAAAGAATGAGCAGATAATAGGATTTGCTGTTTCTTCAAAGGGCACGCAGGCCAGACCCCATTGCTAAGCAGAGAGCTGAAAAACAGCCACTGTGCAGCTAGCGTGCTTCCCAAGCATCAAATATTAGTATTCATCAGACAGCTACAGAGCAGCCCTGCCCAAGTGACAGTGATAGGCATGTTGGATGAGAGAGCAGACGGGTGATCACAGCCAAGAGGAATGGAAAGAGACCAGGGTGGTAGGCCTGGAGACCAGTGTTCCCTGTAAACTGTGCACTTGAGCAGTCCCCCAGGAGAGATTCTGGTGCCGCCCAGCTGATTAGCAGAGCGCCCAGAGCCACCCCCCGCCGGCAGCGTGTGCTTATACTGCTGGTGAATGTCTGCACATGCCTCAGTGCACATAACATTTATTCTGCTCATGGATGGTAAAAATTAGAGGGAACCTGGCTGGAGACCAACATCTTTGATCTATCACCACAAGCCAACAGGGCAACCGCTGCCCCATTGATGTCCTTGACCTGATCAACACGACAGCTAAGGGGCTATGCCCCTGTCAGCTACTCATTCCATCCCTGGCTTCTCTGCTGAGATGCTTGGCCAGGAGGGGGACAGAGGGTGCTAGCTGTGGGGAAGGGTTAGAGGCTACAGCTGGTTCAAACCCCTCCAAACTCCCCCACCACAACCGAGCGCCTGGGAGAGGGTGATACGGAGCAGATCCAGGTCTGAGACCCACACACTTTGCCTGCCATGGGGAGATTTACCAAACCAAAATTCCCTGTTTGTGCTAGCACCAGTTCAGCTGGCCTGCTGCTCACCCTGGGGCGGGGGGACGATATATGGGCGAGGCTCTGTGGCTGGGTTCATCCTTCCCCCCACTTTGAAACGGCGGTAAGTGGAGGTTTGAGTGGGGTGGTGTTGGAAATGGCATCTGGGTGCACCCAGCCATGTTCCCTCTCTCCCCACGCCCTGCCGGAACCTGCCTGATAACCACAGAGGGGGAAGCGGGAGTGAAATTCACCTGCAGCCTCTTTATTAGTCTCACAGGGTAGCCATATTAGCCTGTATCTTCACAAAACAAAGCAAGTAGTCCTGTAGCCCCTTCGTGCAGGGGTGACCAACCTGTGGCTCTTGAGCTGCATGTGGCTCTTTGATCAAGGACATGCAGCTCCTACTTGGAGCTGCGCGCTGGGACTGCTCACCCCCTTCTCTGTGAAAGCACCCCAGTGCCTGGAGGGGGAAGTGCAGGATGTGGGTAGCAGTGGCTCTGGTGAGTCCCAGGCATTGGGTTAGAGTGGGTGCAGGGGGTTTGGAGGGGGCCTGCCTCTGGGCGAAGGGAGGAGGATTGGGTTGTAACTGGGGGCTGGGGGTGCCTGGCTCTGGGGGACGGGGAGGGCATTGGGTTACAGCAGGGAGGCTGGGCAGGAGGAGGGCATTGAACCATGCATTATATCTTTATTTTTATCTCGTAGATAGCTAGATAAAAAAAAACATATAATACGAGGCTCTTCGCACTCTACCCACAGCTATTTGGCTCAGTCTCTAGCAGGTTGGCTACCCCTGCCTTAAAGACTAACAATTTTATTTATTAGCTTTCGTGGGAAAGACCCACTGCATCAGACTCTGGGGAGTCCTAACACTTACAGTTTGGCCACTTTTTCCCGTAGAATGGCTGCTAAATAGAAGAATTGCGTAGGGCTTTGTACTGTGCATTATTTAGGGCACACATACCCTGACACAACCGTCTATACAACATCAGCCCCCACTCTCTCTCACTCTCTCTTTCTCACACACACACACACAGAGCTCCTCTCAAACTCACCCCATGCAAGACAAAAACACTCGCCCAGCCATCTACCCAGGGACCCAGAAACACAGACAGCAAAGTGGCAGAACGAGGTCCTCTTTTGGCTACAAAGGAGCAAGCGATTCCCTCTGACCCCCAGCTGCAAAGCGGGGAAGATTGTGGGAGCATCTGGAGACTCATTTGAAGAGCTCCCGTTTTCCTGTGTCTGCTCCCATTTCGCCTCGGATGGCTTATCAACAGTGACTTTCCCGACAGCGATCGATAGAAAACATTTTATCTCCTTCCCAGGCGGCAGAATCCTTGGAGTGGCTCTGATTTCTGTTACTATGGTGACATCTTCTGGGCTTATTAAAGCTCTTTCCTTTCTTGGTGTGGTGGTGGGGGTTTTTCCCAAGCAAAACAACAAGAAAGTCAAACAAATCTGGTGCCTGCAGCCTCTCTCCATGCATGGAGCTTCCTGCACTGACCTGCCTTTGCAGGGGAGGGGCTCAGAGCAGCTTGCATCTGAAAACATATTGGAGCCTCTGAAATCTATTGAGACTAAGACACAGGCTCAGCTGGGGCTCTCTCTCAGATTCTTGTCTTCCTCCCCTCTGAGTATAACCTCCCAAGCCTGGGAACATCCACTTGGCTCCACAGCAGGGGCCGTCTAAAGCACAAGTGTGGGCTTGGGGCCTTATGTAGCCTGGACTTATTTTATTTCTCTAGCCCTGTCCTTGCGGAAGGAGGACTGAGCTCACAGTCCAATCCCACCCATTCTGGCGGCTTGTGATCCTGCTAGGGCATGGAGCCTGGTAAATTGCTGACCCCAGGGCTTTAACTCAGAGTCTGCTTGATACAATATATGTGACACACACCCCTGTTGTGTGGTAAACCCCAATTCTCTACATGAGACAGTTGCTAGAGGATTGTTTGTCCTAAAGGAGCTACCAGATCCGCTGCTGCAGCTCTCATTTTTCTGTGAGTCTCTCCCCTCCTTCCCCTAGTTCCCAAGTCGATGATGCCCCTTTGGGAGTAACACCCCATCCCTCAGACCCTGAACAAAACCAGCAAGGGATCTCCATTGTCCCACGAGTGGCCCCAGCAATCACAGGAGGGAGAGGTTAGCAATTGTGCGTCTCCTGCCAGAGCCCAACCTTGCCATGAGCATCGCTGGGAGAAACCTCGGTGGAGTAGCTGTGTTTGTCTGTAACAATGACAAGCAGTCTTGTGGCACCTTAGAGGCTAACAAATGTTACCACTTTAAAATGACAGCAACGTCCAAAACGTTGCACTGAGCTCCTCAACCACAGCTCTGCAGAGTGGAGATGTGCCCTTCGGAGTTAGCTCAGCTGACCCATATCAGGATCATAGAATCACAGAATCCTAGGGCTGGAAGGGACCTCAGGAGGTCATCGAGTCCAGCCCCCTGCTTCAAGCAGGATCAATCCCAACTAACTCATCCCAGCCAGGACTTTGTCAAGTGGGACTTAAAAACCCCAAGGGATGGAGAATCCACCACCTCCCTAGGCAACACATTCCAGTGCTTCACCCCCCACTCCTGGTGAAGTAGTTTTTCCTAATAGCCAACTTACTCCTCTCCTCCTCTAACTTCAGACCATTGCTCCTTGTTCTGCCTTCTGACACCATGGGAAGAGTTTCTCACCCTCCTCTTTAGGGATTAGCCTAGTTGTTGGGAGAGCAGCTTCAGGGCACAGTTACTGACTCCTCACCGGGCCTGTGCTCCTCCAGGTGTGCTAGAACTTTGGTGTGTGTGTCCGACGGCTCTCTGCGCTGCAGTACTTTGAGCTGATCTGGGGTTTTATCCCCAGGAATTGTAGGAGAACTGATCTGCCCTGCAAAGCATAGGCAGCGAACTGTGGGGAAGGCACCAAAGGACCCTCAGCACTTCAGCCAGAGTCCACACCTCAAAGCAGGCAATTTAGCAG
The DNA here is from genome assembly GCF_033958435.1 of Carettochelys insculpta. Taxonomy (NCBI): domain Eukaryota; kingdom Metazoa; phylum Chordata; order Testudines; family Carettochelyidae; genus Carettochelys; species Carettochelys insculpta. The sequence continues at coordinate 32,552,506 of NC_134152.1, forward strand.
CAGAAGTGAAAGTGTAACCCTCCCAGCGAGGTGGTGTTCAACTGTCCCGTGTAGTAGCACCTAAACCACTTCACAGAGAAAGAATGAGTCTGCTCTGCTGCCTCAGCTGAGGGCCAGCCTTTTAGCTCATGTGGTAGCGCACACAGCTTTAGCCTCTCAGGTCACAGAGTTATTTATTAAGGACCATCTCGTATTCACAGGCAGTGCAGCTCTTGAATTATTGAGTGTTTTACCAAATTTTTTTAAAAACGGCTCTTAGAACACAAGAATGGCTGTACTGGGTCAGACCCAAGGTCCATCCAGCCCAGTAGCCTGTCACCTTCTTGCTATTTTGGTTGCTGACCCCTGTCCCAGGCCTTGCCCTGCTGTTGGAAATTCACCAGGCTTTGGGCCTCTGAAAGCCTTATTAAATGTTAACGGCAAAACTGCCACAGAGAAGCATCTTCCCAAAGAGCTGGAACAAGCTGCCACCATTCCAACGGCTGCCTCAAGTGAATGCACCATCTCCAAAGATAAGTTCGGCTTTTCTGAGGCCAGGTCTACACTGCTGGGGGATAAAAAATCGATATAAGATACACAACTCCAGCTATGAAAATTACATAGCTGGAGTCAGCGGATCTTAAATCAATTTTTACAGCTGTCCCCTCAGCAGGAGGTTGACGAGAGAAACTCTCCTGTCAATGTCCCTTAATCCTCACGACTAGTACCAGGGTCAACGGTGACTCCCTGATTGTTCGATTTAGCGTGGCCCCCACGAGGTGCACTAAATTGAACCCCAGAAGATTGACGCCTGCATCTTGATCTTTCAAGAGTGTAGAAAAAGCCCTGAGTCCCTCACTCCTTGCCAGGGCTTGTGGCCCATGGGTAACTCCTCACAGGGGGGCTTGAACCTGGGAGTGCTAAAGCTTAGGGCAGGAGCTTTATAGGGGTGCCAGGGAACAAGTCAGCCAGCCTGGGGAGGCGGCTCCCTAGCAGCGGGAGCTGCCGCCCCTAGGCATGGGACACCAGGGAACAAGGCAGCTGCCCCCTGACAAAGGGTACTGGCAGCAGGGGCTGACACCATTGGGGTGCCAGGGAATGGAGCAGCTTCCTCATGGAGGAGCTTCCCTGCAGCAGGGGCTGCTGCCCCCAGGCACAGGGCACCAGATAACAGGGCAGCCTCCCCACAGAGGAGCTCTGTGGCTGTGGGGGTGCTGCTCCCAGCCACAGACTGCCAGGGCACTGGGCAGCTGCCCTGCAGTGGGGCCCCTGGCAGCAAAAGCTGCCACCCTGAGACACTGGGTGCTGGGGAACAGAGTGCCACAAAATATGGGACAATTTGCCCATTTTCTTAAAATGTTGGGACACCTGTGAGAGATTACATAAGGGCCTGTCCCAGGCAAAACAGGACAGATGGTCACTGTGCCATCCCTTGGCTAAAAGTCCATTGGCTCTCAGTTAAGGCTCAGACCATGTGCTCTGTGTCAGTGGGCCAAGTCAACGGTGCACAAAGTAGAGGATGTGAAATCTTGCAAAGGGGGCACAGGTCCATTGGCGACTGGGTCTCAGACTCACTCATCTCATTACAAATGTTGCACTCCCTTACTGTATTTATGTCTGTGCAGTCACACTGAGAAGCCGATGAATAAAGTTTTTACAGTCCACAGACCAAAAGGCTTTTTAACTTGAGCTCTATGAGTATAGAAAAGCCCTAAACCCCCGACTCCCTGCAGGCAGAACTGAACCTGGGCACTTGAAAGATTAGTGCAGGAGCCTAGGGGGTGTCAGGGAAGGAGGCAGCCATCACAGGGAGCAGCACCCAGCAGCAGGAGCTGCCTCCCCAAGGCATGAGACACCAGGGAATGAAGCAGCCGCCCCATGGCAGGGCTTACTGGCAGCAGGGGCTGACACCATGGGGTGCCAGGGAATGGGGCAGCTTGCCCCTGGAGGAGCTCCCCTAGGCATGGGGCACCAAGGCACAATTTTTCTGGGATTGCACTAGACAGGTAGGAGGCGGCTAACTGCAGGGCTGAAAAGTGGGTCCAGTAAAAAGTTTGCTCCCCCCAGCCTAAGCGCCACTGCAGGGTGCAGCGACCCACAGGAGAGCGGCTTACCCCGGCAACGGGGCGCGGCGCGGCGCAGAGTTTGCAACCCCCAGGCCCGTCCCCCGGCTTTGCAACGCAGCCACACCCCAGCGGGCCGGGCCACGTGGGCGCGGCGGGCGGCCGGCAGATGGGGCTGTCGGCCCGGGCAGAACACCTGCGTCTCCCCGGAGGGAAACATGAGCGTGCACTTCCGACAGCATCCAGCCATGCCTCTAACTTTCTTCTCCCCCCCTCCCCGCCCGCTCGCCCTTCCTGTGCGAAGCGGGATCCGGCTGCCATTGACACCCGCGCCCGAGCGCGCTTGGCTGCGGGCGGAGCGGCGGCGGAGCGGGGCCCAGCCCGGCGGGCGCAGCCCCTGACCGGCCCGCTGGACTCGCCGCGGCCCCCGGGCAGGAAATCGGGGCGCTCCCATGGACCGGCACCGGAGGAGCTGCCCCCGGCCCGGCTGCCGCGCTTGGCGCCTGCGGTGAAGCGAGGTAAGCGCGCCGGAGCCGGGGCCCGGGCGGAGCGCACGGGGCTGCGGCAGCTCCCCGGGGCAGCGAGGCCCGAGCCGGGGGAGCGCTGCTGCGGGAGCCGGCGGGGCCCCTGCCTGGCTCCCTCCGCGGCTCGGCCCCGGGGCCCGCGGGGAGGCGAGAGCCCCCGGCTGGGATTGACTCCGCGTCGCGGCGGGCTCGGTGCTCCGGGCCAGCTACGGTGCCCGGCCCTGCTGCCAACTTTCCAGCAGCCCTGGGGCGGCGCTTCTCTCCCCTTCCCCCGCGCCAGCCCCGGCCCGGCCCGTGCCTGGCTCCTGGGGCGAGGAACAGGAGCCTCCTGGCTTGCCACCAAGACAAGCCCTGCAGCTGAGCAGCTCCCCTGCAGTTACCAAGCCCGGACCAGCGCAGGGAGACTCCAGAGCAAACCCTCCAGGCAGGCCCCCCGACAGCGCTTTCCTTTGCACAGTCGGTTTAAGCAGCTCCGGCCTGGCAGTCCAGCCCCCCCCCGCCCGCTACACCGCCCGGCTGCTGCTCGCCTCTGGCTGGAGCAGATTTTTCAAGGCAGACCTGATTTCTGAATGGCTCTGTGGAGAGCCAGGAAATAGTCAGACCTAAAAGGCAGCAGGAGCAGGCAGGCCTGTCCCTGGCGAGCGAGCCAGCCCCTGCACCAGGCGGCCCTAGTGTCAGCCTGAAGGAGACACTGTATATTATTTCCCTTCCGCAAGGAATAGACTTTTCAAGGGCTTCCCATCTGTTTGCAATACATCTCAGCTGACGTCGTGGACCTGTCGGAGCCCTTCATTGACGTCAGAGCAGGAGAGCTGCTGGGGTGTGTGTGTGTTCCTTGCCGCCTGGACAGGAGCACCAAGCGGCCCTGGAGACTCCATCAGGCCCTCCCTTGCAGAAGCCTGCAGCTCCCAGCGGGCCTTAGCTACCCCCGTTGTGGGTGCAACCTGCCCGGAATGGACCCATGGACTTCGTCTGATTCAGAGATAGGGTCTCTATCTATGGGAATGTCCCAGAAGCCTGGGGCAGGATGGGGTGGCTCATACAGCAGTGGTGTATGATCACACTGTAGCCCCTCAGGTGCAGGGCCTCTCCAGCTTACGCTCAGCTCCCGGCAGCTGCTCCATGTCGCACATCTGTGTCCGAAGCGCTGCCTGTTAAGAGTGCTTCCCGAACAGCACGTCGTGGTACGGATCTTCCACCCTCTCTGCGACTCCCCAGCCACTGAGCAGAGCTGTTGTAGTGCTAGAACATGACACCTCCTCCTTGCTGTTGTGACGGAGGGGATCACCCAGCTGCAACGTGGGTACCCAAACCATCAGGTCTGCGAGTCGTGTTCATTGTGTGCTTGTCAGTGCCCAAGTCAATATAGCAGGAAGGACTTTTAGTCTCATTTATTATTCCTGAGACACTTTGTAAATGGGGATAAAAGCATTGTTTTCCCCGTTTTATAGAGGGGGGAGCAGAAGGAGAGGAAGGTTGTGCCCAGGGTCTCATTGGGGTCAGGTGCAGAGACAAGTCTAAAATCCAGATGTTTTGATTTCCCGCTCCTATTCGCTGGGCTTCCTTAGTTTATACCAAAGTTCCCCCAAGCCATTGGCTCATTGGCCTGGTGTGGGTGAGACATGTCAGTTTCACAGCCAAAGGTAATGATGGTGGCCAGCATCGCCTCCGGCCACCTTCGATTGTCTTAACTTGATGGTTTGGGTACCCATGTCGCAGCTGGGTGAGTTGGAGGTGACCTTTCAGTGTGTGACAGAGCGAGACTCAAATTCAGATCTTTCGGGTTGTATTGTAGGTGTGCCTTAACCACTCAGCGGTTGCACCAGTGGCTGATGAAAATGCAGCTGGAGCTCTGTGGAGGAAAGGGTTGGAAAAAGATGCTAAGCAGCCCAGAAAAACGGAGAGAAAGTCTTGCTTTATAGTAGGTCTCTCTGACACCCCATTAACTCTCTCCCACTGACTTAAGGATGATCCAAGTCTCCAAGTACATTAAGATGGTTCTTTAAAAATAGCAGCCTTATGATACGATGACAGTGATGTAGTGTGTCCGTAGTGACTTTTGTCTTTAAAAAAAAAAAAAAAAAAGCCGTCCTGTAGCACCTTAAAGCCTAACCATTTTATTTATTAGGCAATGAGCTTTCATAGGTAAAACCCACGAAAGCTCATTGCCTAATAAATAAAATGGTTAGGCTTTAAGGTGCTACAGGATGGTTTGTTTATTTTGTGAAGCTACAGACTAACACAGCTCCCCCTCTGAAGCTTGGTCTACACTAGACCTCACAGTTAACTGCAGATACTCGAGTCAAGCTACGGCAATTGCATGGGTAGAATTGATGTATCTGCAGTTGACTTGAAGGTCTGTCCTCGCTGAGGGAGGTCGACAGGAGCGTTTCTCCCGTCGACCTCCCTTACTCCTCGCGAGAGCAGGAGTACAGCGGGTCAACCACGGACCCTGGAGAGATCGATTTCACGCATCTTTACCAGATGTGCAGAATCGAACACTGGACCGGTTGATCTTCCGCTAAGTGTAGATGTACCCTGAGACTTTAGTCCCAAAAGTCTGTGAGTTGCTTTGCAGGTTCTGCTGGGGTGACTTCAGCAGCTATTGAAAGGCAGTTTCCTCTGGGGTAGGGCACGGGTTCTTCACAACAGAAAATGAAAAGTACACCACCCACTTGAAGCTAGGTGGGATGATTTAGAGCAGTAGAATAGAGCTAAATGAGAATGTAGTTACAGGACTGCTACGGATGCCATCCTTATCTCAAGAAAAGACCCACCCCCCATGCTGGGGACTCATGTTAAATGTCTCACCCATAAGATGTATCTTCCAATAGAATTGGAAATCCACACAGTGCTTCTCTGCAGAATCCGCAGCTATCACAAATCACAAAGACAGCTGGGTTCACCTAGGCAGGGCAACTGCTCCTACGTGTGTAGTTTGAGGCCCTGCTGTCTCACACAGACCTTGCACTCAGACAAATGATTTATCCGTCCCTAAATTCTCCCCATCCTTTGTCTCTGAGCCACTCTTCTGTAGATTGAGTAAGAAGCTCGGTCTGGATTTCTCACACAGACTGGAGCCAGGACTCCAGTGGAAGAACCCACAGGTCTGGAAGAAGGCAATGTTGAGGCTTACCTTGTAGATAGGACTTCTCCCACACTACCTGCAAAACCAATCTTTTCTCCTGCATTGAAGCACCGGAGCTGAACATGTTAGGTTCAGATCTGGGGTTTAATTCCACTCCATACAGGGCTGTGTCATGAAGTTTGGATCCACACCCAAACATCTCCAAAATACAGGCCTATGTTGAGCTAGGCTTTACAGTGTGGACTCTCTCTAGTGAAATTATATGTTTGTAACCACCCTACCGGTGCTTGGGTGTTACGGACAAAGGAGGGTGAGCTGTAAATCCTTCACATTCGCTGGTCAGTGGAAATACCCAGCCCTTGGGGATGCTGGAGGGTTCGTTTAACTGCTGGAAACAGGCTGCCGCTTCATATTCATGAACTCTTTGAAGCACTGTGACCCTGAGCCCCAGGCAACATGCCAGTAACCAACCTCCAGACCCTGAGAGTTTCAGTTAACCAGGGTTTTGTTCTCATGGGTTTCCTCATTCTTATCATTTTCCCCCATTCCAGCACAAAGCACCTTTCAAACTTTTGTCAGTTGCAGCCACACCTGCAGGAGCAAATCCTCTGTGGGTTTCCTCTCGCCGCGAGTGCTGCATGCCCATTAGATGAACGTGTGCCCTTTGTAGTTACAGAACCAAGTGGAACAGAGACCTGGTCTATTATCAGAGCAGCGGACAGGCTGGTTTGGAAAAGGAGGCGTGGGGGAGGGAGGAGGAAGGAAGGCAGGTTAAATTGAGGGGGAAGAAGACAAAAAACCTGTTTCTTTCAAACTTCATGGGTAGCAGGTTTAAAACTAAGGAAGATTTTCTTCATGCAGCACAGAGTTGGCCTGTGGAACTCCTGGCCAGAGGGTGTTGTGAAGATCAGAACTTTAACAGGGTTCATAACAGAACTAGATACGTTCATAGAAGTTAGGTCCATCAGTGGCTATTAGCCAGGCTGGGTAGGAATGGTGTCTCCAGCCTCTGTTTGTCAGAGGCTGGAAATGTGTGACGGAAGAGGGATCACTGAATGACTGCATGGGTTGCTCCCTCCCTCTGGGGCATCTGGCATTGGCCACTCTCGGAAGACAGGCTACTGGGCTAGATGGACCTTTGGTCTGACACAGTGTGGCCGTTCTTATGTTCTTTTACGTCTATAATGTTCCATAAACTGTGTCATCCTCTGACCTGGGCTTGATCTGCCTCTCCCTTTAGCTTGGTCCACACAGAGAGAAGCCCTGTTTCCAACCAGTACAGCGTGTCTGTGATAAACGTTTGCATTGACCCCAGCTATGCTGATTTGGCTACATTTGTGCAAAACGCCTGCTTATAGACAGGGCCTTTGGCCTGGCTTTGTATGGATGTTGCTCGATTGGAGTTACTCCCGATTTACGCCAGAATAAGTGACAGGAGAACCAGGCCCAGTGTTTACAGGTCGGTCCTGCAGCCTGTAGATGCATGTCCCTGGATCAAACCTACAGTTGCAGCTGGGAGCCACAGATTTTATGACTTGGTTTCAGCTGAAGTCTTCTCATTAATATCAGCTGCGGATACCCAGCTCCCCACTGCCCTGCACGTTGGGTTGATGTGAAAACACAGCCGTGTTGGAATGGTGCAGTCCTACACCCCCTCTCCAGTCATGTAAGCAGCAACGCACAAGGCCACCCGTGTGCTGCAGAGGAGAGACAGGTCATGCTCCCTAGCACAGGTGAGGGCAACTTTAAGGGATGCCCTTAAATTGCACCCTTGCTGTTGTGGTCTCAAGAGGGATTTGCCAGGGATGGAATAGCTACGGGGCAGGACCACCCTGGCCTTCCTGTTTCCTCTCCCTTCTCCAGCCCACTCAGGGACTGTCTCCAGCCCACCCTCAGCTCTCCCCATTCCTGCAGCCAGCCCTGTTCCTGGCAAAAGGGACGCATGCACCAGAGAGCTTCCCCCAGGGAAACAATGGCACCTGCTCAGTGACCCCTTGGGGTCAGCGCAGCACAGCCCAGCGACGGTCAGTAGAGCCCGAAGTGTGAGCTGGAAAGGAATCAGGCATCCAGGGGGAGCAAAGATAACCAGAGTGTGGACAAAGCATTGAGTGCCGCCCAAGCGACCGTCACATATAATGGGAGAGTGTGAGCCAAGGATATTACAGGTCCCAGCAGGCCCTTGGCCATCTTGTTCTTAGCAGGTTTGAAGCAGGGTTGAACGTGACCAGCTGAGATTAATCTCCCTGGCTGCACCACCCTAATAAATAGACAGGGCAGCTCCAGCTGGCTCCATTCTAAGCTAGATAGATATTGACAGGGCAGCTCTTGACCAGTGTTGCCTGTAAGCTGAGGGCTTGGGCGGCCGTCCAGGAGAGATTCGAGTGCTGCCCAGGTGATTAGCAGAGTGCCCACAGCCGGCAGCCTGGGTTTGTGTTGACAGTCCACATCTGCTCATGCCTCGGTGCACATGACAAAATTTATTCTGCACACGGATGGAAAGCATTAGCAGGAACATTGCTCTCAATGTCACCAACCTGGCGTGCTCCAGCCTGAGAGCCTGGGGATGGTGGGTTTTCTGAGTCATTTCGGTCTTTCAGTGACAACTCTTTGCCTTTAAATTTACATGTCTAGGTGGGGGACATGCCAGCCGGATGAGAGAGGGTGTGTGAGACTTCTGGTGAAACGAATGAGTCGGGTTTTATTATCCCTTTGAGACTAGGAGAGAAAATCTATACTGAAGGCATGAAATAGCAATAAAAATGGACTTTTTGCCAAAGCAAAATTAATTGAGTGAATCTCACTCCTCAAGCCCGAGCTCTGAGAGGCTTATGAGCTGGATATGAACTGCGCTGGCCCCTTCCCGGCTGTGATCTCCGGAGGATGGGAGGCAAAGCCCTCCCTCTGCTCCTGAGCACCGGATAATTAAACAAGATGTGACCAGGATGCAGGAACAAAGGGATTCTTACTGTGGGCCGTCACATCGGTGGGTGAGCCCCGTGAGTTCCAGGGCAACTAGGTAGCTTAGATGGAAAGTCTCCAGAACAGGGGCTCTCTTTAGCTTGGTCTGTTCAGAGTCCAGCACCGGGACCCTGGTTCTCCTGTCACTTATGCTGGTGTAAATCAGGAGTGACTCCAATGGAGCAACACTAGGAGCCTTGATCCCTATTGGTTGGATCTTTTGGCTGCTCCCATAACATAATTTATACAGGGGTGGCCAACCCACTGCTCTTGAGCCTCCTGTGGCTCTTTGAGCCGTAAAATGTGGCTCCTCCTTGGAGCCTCGCTCTGGGAGTGCTGTCCATTGCTCTGCCCACGTGCCCCAGCGCTTTGGTGGGGAAGCCCGTGGCGGCAGCAGTGGCTTGGATGAGTCACCAGTATTGAGTTAGAGCAGGGGCCAGGGCTGCTGGTGCCTGGCTGTAGGGGAGGGATGGGGACCTGGGTTAGAGCAGCCGGGGGCTGGGGTTCCTGGCTCTGCAGAAGGAAGGGGGATTGGGTTAGAGCAGGGGGGAGTGCCCGGTTCTGGGGGCGGCGGAGGGCTTTTACAGCAGGGAGGGTAGGGTACCTGGTTCTGGAGGAGGGGAGGGAGATTGGGTTGCAGCAGGGAGCTTGGGGGTACCTGGCTCTGGGGAAGGAGGAGGGTGATGAGCCATGTATAGTTTGTTTGTATCTATCTGTGTATCTAGACAGAGTGCAAAAAGCCATGTATTATATATTTAGTTTTATCTATCCATGGCTCTTTGTCCCTCCCTCACTGGTTGGCCACCCCTGATTTATACGACTAATGCAAGCGTGGCCAGGTCTCGCCCTCAACCTCTCATCACTCCGCGATCCCAGAAACTCGGGGCAATCGGCCCGCAGGTCTTCTGTGTTCGTTCTGGGGGCTGCAGCCAAGCTGGGTGATTGTGGAAGATGCTCCCTCCGGCTGAACTTGATCCGCAACCGGCTATTAGGCTGGTCCTGATCGTTTTGGGATGCAGCCTTGTTCCTATTCACCCGTTTCTTTCCACGCCTCCCTTTACTGATCAAGCCTCTGGAAGGCTTTGACCCTCCTAGGCTATTTCTATGCAAACACTCCACGGTGGCACAACCTCACTGGGGTCTCACCCTTTGGTGCAAGTTTGCAGTGGGCCCAGCTAGGCTCTGCTGTTGTTCAGCAGGTGAATGGAGGGAGGAACCCTGGTGAGAGACCAGTGAGAGGACAGTAGGACTGTCCTCAGCTGCTGGTGCAAAGAGGACAAAGCTACATAAACCTCCTGAGTGCACCAGAGCTGTGGAGATTAAAGAGCAGCAGAGCTGAGAGGCGCAAGCAGCTTCCAGCAGGAGGAGGAGGGGAAGCGGGAGGGATGGAAAAAGGGACAATTTGAACACGAATCTCCTCCCCCTCCGTGTCTACCCTTCAATTCTGAGGTCCCGGATTCAGAACCATCCACACAGAGCCCCTTTCAGTCCCTTATCTCGCGGCAGCAGGAACAATTGGCCTGTGAAGAAGGGGGGAAACGATCTGTTTGACTGACAAACAAAAACACATTTCTGCACAAAAGGAGGAGGAGGAGGAGGCAGCTGTCTGGCTGCCGCTTCTGCTTTTTCATTCCCCTCCCGCCCCTGTCCCCGCGCTGGCTGGCAGTGTTGCTCCTGCCAGCAAGACACCCGATGTTCTGACTGGCTGAGTTCAACGTCAGGCAGTCGGCAGCAAATGTCATTGTCGGCCCTGCTGTTTCCAGCCGCGGCGGAGCTGACGCAAGCTGCTCGGGTCGCAACGGTGAAGGGGGCTGTGGGACATGGGAGAAAATCTGGCAGCCCCTGGTGACTGGCTCTGGGGCTGGGCCAGGGCAGAGGAGGAGCGCAAGGCAATGGCGGAAAGGAAACAGGCCCATCGGTAGCAGGGCGAGAACTCAGTCTAGCGAGGGAGACCAAAGATGAGGTGCTGCGTTGGGTTCCCAGTGGGGAAGGAAGGGGGAATTCGGCCAGATTGCCAGTCATCTGCTGAGATCTCAGAGCATGGGCAGCCTGGCCTACTGGTCACAGCATCAGGACACCCCAGCCCTGCTCTGGTTGTCCTGGTGACTCCCCCTGTGACTTTGGAGGACTCAGTTCTCAGCATTGTGCCTCAGCTTCCCCATCTGGAAACCAAATATGCGGATGACGGTTAGTTGTCATTGCAAGGCTTTGAGAACCTTGGATCAGCATACAATATTATTGTATCATCATGCGAAGGCCATAGACACCGAGTTGTTGCTGAGGTTGAGCCATTCAGCATTCCTGCTCCAAGAGACCCCAGGTGACCCCACTGTGTTTGGGATGCTCTTTGTTCCCCCTGCATGATTTCCCATTTCTGGAGGCTTTTCCATTGCCTCTTTTTTTTTTCTTTTAAAAGAAAAGGAAAAGAAGCTGCTTCCCCCAGCCCCCGTGCTGCATCTTCTCTGAGCCTTGGTTGGGTGCAGTATCACTTTCCTGATACAGCCTTCCCTAGGTAAACTATTCTGCTGTGCCAGAAGAGGTGAAAAGGGAAAATGAAAACACTGAGCTAATCCCCAGAGCCTGCTTTTTTTTTTTTTGGAATTGGAGATACACATCTCCTAGCGCTGGAAGGAACCTGTGGAGGTCATCTAATGCAGTCCCCTGCCCTCTTGGCAGGGCCAAGCACCATCCTTGATATCTATTTGCCCTAATCCTTAAATGGCGTCCTTAAGGATTGAGCTCATAACCCCAGGTTTAGCAGGCCAGTGCCACAACCACTCAACTACCTCTCCGCCCTTGAGTAAGGAGAAGTGTAAGAACAGTGTCTTGAGATGGTTGTGACCAGATAGTATATAATAGCAATAAACACGGCAAAAAGAACCACTGAAGCCACAGTGAGATTCCTGGTTGCCCTTAGTCTGGAGTTGATGGACCTTTAATCAGTGGACTACTCAATTTTTCAAAACTTTGGTCTGTTGCACTAGGCTGCAAGTGGCAAAGCAATCCCGTGTGGTACAAATGGAGATGGTTCTCTGCAGGATTCCTGGGGGGGGTTAAGAACAGACAGGGTCCTCAATTTGTGAATGGGGAATTTCAGCAGTTCTTTTCAATGCATCAGGCCAAGCTCTTACTGTGCATACTCGTAAAAGTGGTGCAAACAGAAATATTTGGACCCGTTGTAATGAAAAGGCATCTCTCGGTGCTTCATTGGGCTCACCAGTTCTGAAACTTAGCCCTAGTCTACACCACCATGGGCCATCAACCTAGGTTACAGAGCTTCAGCTCCATGAAAAGAGTCGCTGAACACAATGTGCTTAGATCTACTTACTGAGGTATTATCACTGTGGCGAGTCAACAGCTGGCACTCTGCTGTCGGCTGCGCCTCTACTTCTTGCTCTGGTGGAGTACAAGAGTCGATGGAAGAGCACTCAGCCATTGATTTATCGTGTCTATATTAGATGCTTTGTTCTGGCAGGTAGTGAAGACGTGCCCTTAGAAGCTGAAATACAAAAACCATAGGGTCTTCATCTTCTGTAGATAGCTTCTTGAATCAAGGAGCACGTATCCTGAAGTAGCTGCAAGCAAGCAGTCTGCTAGGGATTTAAAGGAGAATTATTAGGACAAAACAGTGAAGAGTTACCCCTTTTGCGGGTAGAAAAGAGTGGATGGTCAGCAGCCCAAGCTAACGACTCTGTCCGCATCAGTGCCATGCATCATAACCCATAGGTGCTGCAGGAGCTCATGGGCTTACCAGAGCAGAACATGTCCCTCTTCTCGGTGACTATTACAAACCGTCAGATGCAGAAAAGGTAGGTCCCAGGTGGCAGGCCTGCCTCCTCAGCCAAACAGGTCACAGCCAGAGGAGCTGTTTGGCTGTCGAGAAGCGTCTGCATGATCAGAAGGCTCCTGAGATTCAGCGACGGTGCTAGTTCTGGATGGAGCTCTAACAGCCTCGCTTCCACCCTGGGCGTCTCTGTTTGTGGCCTTGGATAACTGGCTGTGTAAATTTGTGGTGGGCGGTTTTGGTTGACTTTATTTATTTATTTATTTTTTTGATGAGAGAAGGATGGTGCTATGATAGCTAACTCTTGCCATTTGACCCAGGGTACAGCCTTTGTGAAATTTGGGCCAGGAAATAAAACCAGTCCAGCCCTCCCAGCTTCTCATAGTAGATTACATTGGTAACCTGTCTTGTCTACACACAGCATTACCTGTGAGCCTCCATGTACCACCACGTTTTGCCCAGCTGAGGGGAAGTGAATCATTAGCAAAGGGCTTTGCAAGAACCAGAAGCCAGTTGCAGAATTCCCGTCTTTGACACAGCCTTGCCAAGAGCAGGGTTCCCAGCATTCAGTACTCCATCTTGAGCAAGGGGCCTTCACTTGCATTTGGTTGGAGCACTGCATGCTGGAACATGTAGTTGGCAAGAGTGAGACATCCTTGTTAAGTGCAAGAACAGGTCCAGGCCTTGCTGGTCTGCATTGGGTCACTTCTTTCCATCTTGGGCACTCTCTGTTGACTACGCCTGCCAGGGCAAGAGCCAGCCAGCTGTGTTATTGATGGTGGTCAATCCAGCCTTATGCAAAATGGGCCTTCCAGCCTTTGTGAGGCTCAGCGGCGCTCGTTTCCGTCCACTGCGGAGGTCCGTGATGACCTTTCAGAGGCGTTTCGTCCCTTCCGGGATGGACATGCTCTCTCGTCTTAGGCTGCCACGCCGCAGTCCCCCTCTCAAAGTGAGGCTGGTCTAAAGCTGGGAACCCGCTTGGCCACTTTCATCTGTGCAGCTTTGCTGGCAGAAGGGGCTAAAAAGAAAGGGAGACGTGAAGGAATGAAAGGCACATTATCATGGGTCTACCAGGGATGAAAGAAACGGAGAGAGATAGGAGGCAGCTGCACAAATTAACTGATCCACTTGGCTGGTGACAGACAGATGCTGTTTCTCTGATCTGCCTAGCGACGCGCCCGTGCCGGTCAGCTGTTCTATCCAACTTGCTTTGGCAGGGCACTTGGGACTGTGCCCCTTGCTCCTGAAGGCAGCCCCCTGCCTTGAAACATGCCCCTTGTGGCTGCCTTCTCTGTTTGCCCTTCTCTCTATGCACCCTTAGCCTTCCCCGGTCTCCCAGCAGCTCTGCATTTGCCCCATGTTCTCTGCAGCCCTGTGCTTTACCAGCTCTCCCTGACTTGCCCTTGTGCCCTGGGCCTCCCTTCTCTCAGCCAGCCCCCTAATGCACACTCCAGTCCCCGCTTCCTGCCTTCCTTGGCTGTCTCCTTTAAATGTCTGCCTTGTCCTCAGAGCTCTGTGGGCCTTTATCCTGCCCCTCGCTCAGCCTGCTCCCTCTGTCAGACTTCCATCCCCATCAGCGTAAAACCACCCTCCTGGGGGATTAGTCAGTTGAGCCTCGCCTCACCTCGCCTCATCGGGTGAAGACAGTACAAAAACCGCCGTATAATAAAATTAAACTTACCCCCTAGAGTTTGACTCTGAATTAAAAGACCTAGTCAGGCTGAGCTGCCTGCCTCTGACTGCTCAGCCCTTCCCAGCTGTAGACACATTTAAACAGGTCGGAAGGCTGCTCTAGCCCCTTACGTGCTAAGGCCGGGGCTTAGACTCAGCATGGGGCAGAAGGAAATACAGAACTGTGCTGGGATCTGACGAAGGCTCACCTGTATACCAGACTACCAGCCTCCCCTCCCCCCCCATCACCAGAGTATCTGGGCATCTTACCATCTTTAGTGTACATCTCCTCACGTGCCCTGTGAGGTAGGGCAGTGCTGCTTTTCCCATTGGACAGATGGGGAACTGAGGGGCCTTACTCCCACTGAAAGTTACCTACAGAGGTGGTGAAATCTCCATGCTTAGATGTTTTTAAGTCCCACTGTGGGCAGGGGGCTGGACTCAGTGACCTCCTGAGGGCCCTTCCAGCCCTAGGATTCCGATTCTATGAGGTTAGGTGCCAAAATACCTTTGAGGATCTAGACCTAAGTGACTTGCCCAAGGTCACATGCGGAGTCTGTAGCAGAGCAGGAAACTGACCCCAGGTGAGAGTTCCCAAGACTCATGCTATAGCCTAACCCACTTGATTGCTTTGTCATAGGTCAGGGCAAAGGCACCTGCCCTCTCCCTCCATGGTCCAGCACTGGCACCCACTTGAGGCTCCTAGCTCCTAAATTGGCACGTCTTTTGTGTGGAGACTTGTGTCTTCTCCTCTCCCAACAGACTGCAGAGCTCCCTGCCTACACTGAGATCTCTGGTGAGCTGGACAGTCTATGCAGGCCTGCTCTGCTTTTTCCCCAGAGGCTAATGTTAGTACCAGGCATATTAGTTGAAACAATAGTAAAGAATAAAATTGTCAGACATGTAGAAGAACATAATTTGTTGGGCAAAAGGCAATGTGGTTTCTGTAAAGGGAAATCATGCCTTACTAATCTATTAGAATTCTTTGAAGGGGTTAACAAACATGCACTCAAGGGGGATCCAGTAGATACAGTATACTTAGATTTCCAGAAAGCCTTTGACAAAGTCCCTCACCAAAGGCTGTGTAAATTAAGTTGTCATGGGGTAAGGGGGAAGATCCTTTCATGGACTGAGAACTGGTTAAAAGGCAGGAAACAAAGGGTAGGAGTAAATGGTAAATTTTCTGAATTGAGAAGGGTAAAGAGTGGTGTTTCCCAAGGATCAGACATAGGACCAATCCTGTTCAACTTATTCATAAACGATCTCGAGAAAGGGGTAAGTAGTGAGGCAGTAAAGTTTGTGGACGATACTAAACCAGTCTGTTGTTGTCTTGACTATTTTGAAGAACTTCAAAAAGATCTAAGAACATAAGAACGGCCATACTGGGTCAGACCAAAGGTCCATCCAGCCCAGTATCCCATCTGCCGACAGTGGCCAATGCCAGGTGCCCCAGAGAAGGAGAACAGAAGACAATGATCAAGTGATTTATCTCCTGCCATCCATCCCCTACCCTTGTACTGAAGGCTAGGGGCACCATACTTTACCCCTGGCTAATAGCCATTTATGGACCTAACCTGCAAAAATTTATCGAGCTCTTTTTTAAACCCTAATAGAGTCCTGGCCTTCACAGCCTCCTCCGGCAAGGGGTTCCACAGGTTGACTGTGCGCTGTGTGAAGAAAAATTTCCTTTTATTAGTTTTGAACCTACTACCCATCAATTTCATTTGGTGTCCCCTAGTTCTTGTATTATGGGAAAAGGTAAATAATTTTTCTATATTCACTTTCTCCACACCATTCATGATTTTATATACCTCTATCATATCGCCCCTCAATCGCCTCTTTTCCAGACCGAAAAGTCCCAGTCTCTCTAGCCTCTCCCCATATGGGACCCGTTCCAAACCCCTAATCATCTTAGTCTCCCTTTTCTGAACTTTTTCTAATGCCAATATATCTTTTTTGAGGTGAGGAGACCACATCTGCACGCAGTACTCAAGATGTGGGCGTACCATAGTTTTATATAGGGGAAGTATGATATCTTTTGTCTTATCTATCCCTTTTTTAATAATTCCTAACATCCTATTTGCTTTACTAACTGCCGCTGCACACTGCGTGGATGTCTTCAGAGAACTATCCACTATCTCACCAAACTGAGTGATTGGGCAACAAAATAGCAAATGAAACTGAATGTGGATAAGTGTAAAGTAATGCACATTGGAAAAAATAACCCCAAGTTTACAATCAATATGATGGGGGCTAATTTAGCTACAACTAATCAGGAAAGAGATCTTGGGGTTATCCTGGATAGTTCTCTGAAAACATCCACACAGTGTGCAGCAGCAGTCAAAAAAGCAAATAGGATTTTAGGAATTATTAAAAAAGGGATAGAAAATAAGATGCAGAATATTTTACTGATCCTTTATAAAACTTCGGTATGCCCACATCTTGAATGCTGCGTACAGATGTGGTCTCCTCACCTCAGAAAAGATATTTTGACATTAGAAAAAGTTCAGAAAAGGGAAACTAATATATTTGGGGTTTGGAACGGGTCCCATCTGAGGAGAGGTTAAGGGGACTGGGACTTTTCAGTTTAGAAAAGAGGAGATCGAGGTGGGATATGATAGAGGTCTATCAAATCATGAGCAGTGTGGAGAGGGTGGATAAAGAAAAGTTATTTACTTGTTCCCATAATATAAGAACTAGAGGGCACCAAATGAAATTAATGGGTAGCAGCAAGTTTAAAACTAATAAAAAGTTCTTTTTCACACAGCGCACAATCAACCTGTGGAACTCCTTGCCAGAGGAGGTTTGAAGGCTAGGGCTATAAGAGAGCTAGATATATTCATGGAGGTTAGGTCCATAAAAGGCTGTTTAGCCAGGGGGTAGGAATGGTGTCCCTGGCCTCTGTCTGTCAGAGGCTGGAGAGGGATGGTAGGAGATAAGTTGCTTGATCGTTGTCTTTGGTCCCCCCCTCTGGGGCACCTGGCACTGGCCACTGTAGACGGGATGCTGGGCTACATGGACCTTCGGGCTGACCCAGTAATGGCCATTCGTATGTAGGCTATAAAAGGCATAATTGCCCATGGTTCAAAGTGACCACTCTGTATTCTCTAAGCAACCATAGGTATTCTTCTGGTGAAAGCGCTGCAGAGAACACATACTCAAACCGTGACAAGAACCTACAAGGAATGCTAAGAAACTTACCAGAAGTCATCCCAACTCTGCCCTAGGCTCTCACAGGTGCCCTCAAACCTCACCCAGGAGGGTTTTTTTTGTTCCTGACACTTTTTGTTCTTTTGAGCCTGGGAACAGAGGATGAGATAATCGTCAGGACATAGTTTCAACAGGCTGGGTCTGCAGGTGAGAATTTGCATTCCCTGCTCCCATACATTGCTTAAAAGACTCAGAATATGTCCCGGGGTTCACGCTAATCACATCCAATGTTCCCTCTAATTTTTCTGCCTGTGTGGAATAAATTTTGTTGTGTGCACCAAGGCATGTGCAGATGTGCACCCCCAATAGAAACACATGCTGATGGCTGTGACTCTCTGCTAGTCAGCCGGGTAGCACCTGAATCTCTCTTGGGCAGCCACCCAAGTGTTCAGCTTACAGGGAACGCTGGTCATGTCTCCCTCTAGAAGCATTATATATAATCCCACAAAAATACATAAATGCTTATTTAATATAGTGCCCTCTGAAAATGCTTAAATATAATTTGCGAAGGTTTAATTTAGTGAGGTTTGTCCAAGATGTTGCAGGAGATCTCTTTGTCTCTTACACCATCCTTCTGCTTTTTACCTTTCTGTCCTTCTCCTCTCACCTGTCCAACACTGCATCGGAGGCTGCCTTGGGTTCCTGCACATGCAGAAAGGTGGGAGCTGCTCTCTCAAGCAAAGCCAGGGCACTGTCAGATCACCCCCAATCCCATACACTTGCCTTGGTTCCCCTGTTTGTTTCAAGACCCAGTCCCCAAAAGCCCTCCTCGTTTTTAAGCCCTGTAAGCTGAGCGCTTGGGGCAGCCAGCCGGCGGAGACCCAGGTGCCACCCGGCTGATTAGCTGAGTGCCCACAGCCGGCAGCATGTATTTCTACTGGTGGTGCCCATCCACGCATGCCTTGGTGCACATAAAATTTATTCTGCCCATGGATGAAAAAAATTAGAGGGAACATTCCTGTCGGCTCAGCCTGTCACTCTGCCTCTCTACATTTGATTCCTACAGACAGCCATCTTCTTTTGGCACAAGAGCATCTGTCACCTGGAGCAGCTTTCATGTCTCTTGTTGCTTCATTGACTAGCCACTGGTTTGCAAATAATATCCCCCTTGCCTACACTATGCAGTTAATTTTTCTGGTACCGTTAATTCTGGAAGGTGTTTTGGATTAGCGTTTGCTGGAAATATACTATGCAACTTGAAGCTGCTGTGTATTCTTTTGCACAAGTGCTGTAACTGTGGGCACAGTACCCCCTGACTTGAAGTGGTACCTATTGTACGCAGGATTGACAGGATAGTTCATTGGCTCACAGCGCCGTCACTAGAGAAATTGTTCCAGTACCGATGTTCTTCAGTGTTTGTACAGCACCAAGAAAGTTGCAGGGTCAATCTATCGTAGCATCTCAGCACTGATGTTATGTAATAATTAATGCTGGGTGAACAATTCGTACCAAAGAGTTTGTGCTTTCCTCCAGTTGCATTCGTTATTAAAAATGACTTTGCCTCCCTCCCGCCATTGCGTTTGTTGTTCAAAATTTTTCCCCAGATAATTTCTGCGAATCACTTGCTCTTTGAGAGGAGTTCTTTGTGAATGCAGGAGCTCAGAATTTAGAGGTGTTTTAATTGGCTTCTAGGGTCACGTGATGTTTCTGTTTCCCGATTATATGGAGGTCCACGTTTCACAGAGCTGGAAGGGCCCTCCAAAGGTCACCAAGTGCAGTCCCCTCCCCTCTTGGCAAGACCAAGCACCATCCTTTTTTTAAGAAAAAAAAAATTCACCCCAGATCTATAAATGGCCCCCTCAAGAACTGAGCAGCCAACCACGGGTTGAGCAGGCTAATTGTCAAACCACTGAGCTATCTCTTGAACAAGCATGATGTCTAGAGCCATGTTGGTAGCACAGGTGCTTCCAAACAAGAATTTAAAATCCCTTTTCTCCCAATATCTTCCGGTCTCTGTTCAAAACTTAACTCTTTTGGCGAATATTCCTGCCACACGTCCATTGGCAAGGTGATTCAGAAAATGAAAACACGAGTGACACAAGTGCGACTGAATTCATTTACGTAAAAATTCAAGTGAAGGCTTAGGGTGGCGTTTTTGTGGAATTCCCCTTTCTAGAATAATAGTAGTCAGAATAATCTTAATACATAAAAATGTGGCCAAAAGACATTGATAGTAATACTTACAAATTCTTCCGTTTAATCTTATTGTGCTTTGCAAGTGTCAGTTACTCTAGCCAAAGCCCTCTATGAGTTTGGTCTGTGTTATCCCATTCGTGCTGTAGTTTCTGAATCTGACCCTTGGCATTCAGTACAGAACAGGATGAAAGTAAAGCACAGAGCGATAAAGGACCAAATATTTCCCTGAGATGCACCCTACACAAACAAGACTCCGGCTGTCTCGCAGAGTTTTGACTTAGGGCAGTTTATCACCAGTGTGTCCTGCAAGCTGAGCATTTGTGCGGCTGCTCAGGAGAGAGTCAGATGCAGCCCAGCTGATTAGCAGAGCGCCCAGGGCTGGTCACTTGTTTCTATTAGTGGTGTACATCTGAACATGCATTGGTGCACCTGACAAAATTTATTCTGTCCATGGATGGGCAAAGATAGACCATCGTTTATGACCCAAGTGGCTTGCCTGTGGGGCATGCCGAAAAACTGGTCTAGGTGGAAATGGAATCCCGGTCTCTTGCTGCTGGCTGTGGTGCTTTGCCTGCAGGAGAAGCCTTTCTCCCCTTTAGAGAGCAAAACTAAATGGTGCACAGAGTTCAGACATTTTCTCTAACCTGCCGGCTGGCTCCTGCCACCTCTTGTAGAATCTTTTCAGCTCCAGGTTTGGGGTTTCTTCCCGCCTTTTGGTAGCAGTGTGAGCCAATAAGGCCACACCCTCCCCCCCACTTAATAACAGACCTACGTACATCATATTCATGCTTCCAAAGTGAAGCGCTGGGTTAGCCTGGTTGGGACAGCTCACATACACAAAGGCCTTGTGCTTCCTGCAGCTGCTGCTGCTGATTGCCCTTAAAAATAACTCCCTCCCCAAGGTACAGTGGGGATCTTTTAAACGCGGAGCCCTGGCATGCAGTTAATCATATCCTCTTAACAGGTTTATTCGCTCATTAACTATTTAAGACTCTTTTCACTTTATCAATGGCGTAGAGGCGGGCGGGCCCAGTTTATGCGGGCAGTCAGGCTGGCTTGCGTGAGGTTGTTGGAAGGCCTCCGTGGGCCAGCTAGGATTTCAGCCTTTTTACCCCAAGGCTTGTAGATTCTGGTTGCAGTTTGATGACCAGGCTGCATTCTGCCCTGCAGCGTGTGTTGAAATTCGTGGGAGTTGCAGGGCAAAGTCGCCATCTCCCCGCATTGGGTTTGGAAATCTTTGCTGTATTGATTGCGCTGTAGCTAGCCCCTCTTGCAGTGCCTCGTGTTGTGGTGTCATAATTAGAAAACAGAACCTGCGAAACAGAGAGCTGTGCTGGAGGAGAGTTTGTAGAAATGGTCCCAGCTTCCCTCAGTTCTTTGTAGTCAGATCTGTGCTGTTGTGGTTTCCATTTGAATCCCAGCTGTTGTGCTGGAGTTGTCCTGCATCTGCAGCATCTCCTGTTCTTTGGCTGTTCTCTTAACAGCATTAGGTGGGTCTGATCAGGCCTTTCCCTCTCTGTCGTGCTCCAGGCAATGGAAAGGGCCAAATGTGGTCTGTGAAATTACACAGTCTGACCTGTGACCATCCTCTTATAGGATCATAGAACACTAGAATTGGAAGAGCTCTCGAGAAGTCATCAAGTCCAGTTCCCTGTTGTCACAGCAGGACCAAGCACCAGCCAGACCGTCCCCCATAGATGTCTGTCTAACCTGCTTTGAAATATCTCCAGTGATGGAGATTCCACAGCCTCCCTCAGTGATTTGTTCCGGTGTTTATAAGGCATTGCTGGAGCCTGCATGGGCAACAGGTCCCAGCACGTGATGCTTTGGTACAATCCCAGCGGCCTCTGCTGAAAGCAGGGAAGTACATCTCATGCCAGGACCTGTCGTCTCTTTGAGCTGCACCTTAGTATCAGTACCTGCTGCAGAGTACTTTGGTTTTCTGGCTGATCCTAGGGCTCATTGCAAGGTGCCAATGCCCTTGTTTGAGTGAGGCTGGAAACAACATGGATTTTATATATATATATTTGTAGAACTGGAAGGGACCTCAAGCAATCATTGAGTCTGGTCCCCTGCCCTCATGGCAGGATCTGACAGATTTTATTTTTAAATCTAACCTGCCCCAGGGCCTTAAAAGGCCCCCTCGAGTTGAGCTCACAACCCTGGGATTACAAGGCTAATGCGCTAACCACTGAGCCATTTCCTCCCTCTACACGTGGGTGGATGTATCTGGGGTAAGTGGGGTAGAAACCAACCCAGACCCATTCAGAAACCTGACTCTGGCAGAAGGAGCTGGGGAGTGTGGACAGTGGGCAGGTCGGGGCTGGATACGTAGCTGGTGGAAACAGGCTAAATACCTGTCTGGATGAGGGCAGAAGTGCATGTGAGAGAGAGAGAGATTTCCAGTACCCTTCGCTAAGGGCTCTAACAGTGTTAAAACTGTGAGGGTTTTTTTTTAGGTGCTGTGATAGCATGTGCCCCTCCCCCCCATTTCTAATAGCTAATGCATCTGTCACTACTTTCTTAATGAGCATCCCAGCTGCCCCTTCGCGACTGCCACCCTTCCATGTGGTGCTCACAGAGTGGAGGTGGCAGACGGGCTCCCCAGCTCGCCCCCTCCTGCGTGAGGGCAGGCCGTCCAGTGGGAGGGGTGGCAGCTCTGTCTCAGCTCTGGGAGAGCTGGCTCGTCCCCCCTGCCATCCCAGCCAATAAAGACAAAAAGCCAGTGCTGCCGGCGAGGGAGAGGGAGGTGAGTGCCAAGCATTACAGCAATGTCACAGCCTGGGACGGTGGCTGCTGGCTGCTGCCAGAGAGAAATTTTCTCCCACCAGGCAGAGCTATAGGAAGGAGGCATTGATTTAATAACAAAGACCTTCTCCGTTCTTTTCTGCGGGGGAGGACGTGGGTTCTCAAGGCTTTTTCCTCCAGGTGCCATTGAAGTTGCCTTCAAATAAAACCCGGCATCGCCCCAAAGGGCCTTGTATCGCGTTCTCAACAGGGCAGTGAGGCTGGCGCTGCAGGGCTCAGACTTGAGCCAGCCTCCCGCAGACAATAGCTGGGAGAGTGGCTTGCCAATTGTAATCACAAAAGGCAACCCCGGAGGGCCTGGGGAGCAGAGCTAGGCTAGATTCACTGAGGGTCATCACAGCAGGCATCCTTCTCCCAGCCCGCTGTTGGTTAGAAGCCCAGCTCACTGCATGATCAGTCCCCAGAAAGCTGTCTTAACCCAAGCCTGGCGTGATCTGAATGGCTGGCATCAATGGGAGCCTTGCCCTTGGTTGGGCTGGGTTTTGGGTCAGGTTGTCAAGGAGGGGAAGATGGGTTTGCAGCTGGCCGACCTGACTCTGCCACTCACTCCCTGTGGGGTCTCGGGACCCATAGGACCAGAGCCAATGAAGTGCGGACTGCCCTCTGTTCTGGCTGTGTTTGGGAGCGAGGGGGTGTTGAGACACCCTAGGACAGTGATGGGCAACCTGCAGCCAACTGGGCTCCATCTGCAGCCTGCGGACCCTCCTGAGTGCCCATCCCCCCATGTACCTCTCATGCCCTGGAGCCCCGGAAGTCCTACACCTCCCCCTCCCTACCAGGGCTTTCAAAGCCACGAATCAGCTGTTCACGGCATTCCTGTGGTGGGAGGGAGGGGGACAGAGCCAATCAGACAATTCACGTGCTATGAGAATGCTGGGAGGGAAGGGGGTACCTGCAAGTGTGGGGCTCTGGTGCCACAGGGTATGAAAGGCACAGGGGAGGCAGAAGTAGAAATGTTAATGGTTGACTGGTTAGCTGGTAGAGGTTGGAGCAGCCCCCCACTTTAATTGGTTAACTGGTTGAACCATAGGCTATCTGCAATCCTGGTTAGCCAATTGAACAGGTTTTTACATCCCTAGCAACAAGGGGAACCCCAGTGGGCTGCTGCGGCCCAGTGAAGTGGAGAAGGGCCGCTCATGTGGCTCAGTCACCATCTGTGGTTGCCCGTGGCTGACCCAGAACTTTGCATGTCCCCAGTCCACGGCTGAGCGTCTCCCGGCTGTAGCGTGGGGAGGATGAAATACTAACCTACTGCACGAGTGTGTTGTGAGACCAATGCAATTAATGTTGTAAAATGCTCAGAGACCTGGAGATGGGAGGCTGTAAAGAAGGGAAAGCACCTTTATCCGTGTGCATTGCTTGGCCGGCTGACTAAGGGAACCGTCTGATTCTTGGAGAATAAAAATGCCAAGGAGGAAGAGACTGATACAAGGGACCAGACAAGCAGCAATGAAATGAAGAATAGGAAGGGGAAAGTACAGGGGGCCTCTGAAGAGTTATTGCCCAATGTTGAGATCTGGTTACTCTTCCAGGCAAGAGGTGAATGGGTGAACACTTGGACCAGACAAAGAGGCAGCGAAAATGCTGGGGGGAATCAGCCTGCACTGTTCTCCAGTAGGTGACTGCACAGATTTCAGCTCTCGTGTCTATGATTCAGGGCAGTGCAGAGGTTTTAGAACAGAGGAGCTGTAGCTGGACGTTTCCACCTTTGATTTCAATCCTACCGAAGTGTGGGGTCCTGGTTTGGCCCACGATAGAGATTCAGTAGGGGGAAAACCAGGCTGTTTGGCTCGCTAATTTCCATCCTGGCCCACAGAGAGAGAGCGATTGGGAATATTGGACCCCTCCCTTTCTGGAGCAAGGCACAGATTGTGAGGCTTGAATCGTGAGTCTTGATCTGGAAGGGCTCTGGGCCAGGATTTGATTTCGGTTTCCATTTAGGACAGCTGCAGAGAAACCCTCTCCTCCCAAATAGAGTTTCAAGTTCAAGCTCATCCATACTTGTACTGGGAGTCCCAGTGTGTGGCTAGTGAGGGCTGCTGAGGCTAAGTAGCTTTTGGGTGCTGATGCCCAGAGCCCAGTGGTGCCAGGTGCTGCACAAATGCATAGAAAGATGTGGTCACTCCAGTGAGAAGTTACCATCTACATGTGCACAAGATGGTGGTTTATTATTTGTGTGAAAGCAGTGCCTAGAGAACAGAACCCCTTTCTGCTAGACCTTCTGCAAACACATAATAAAGAGGTGATCCCTTCACCAGAGCTTGCTGCTTAAGTAAGCTAAGTAAATCGAAGTCCCCCTTTCACCAGTTGTACCTTACTCTCAGAGGTGTGTAACCCTCACATTGTGATGCTGTTGCTACTGTAAATTTGTAATCACTTTTCCTGTGTCTCAGAGACCACAACCATCGTGCCTTCTAAATTACCTCATCTTGTTACTGCACCTCTGCACACACTGAGCTCTCACCAACAAAAACTTTACTTTGGTTCTTTTTATCCTCTCGTTTAGCATAAAATAAGTCTTCCAGACTGAAAATATGGAGCTGCTCTTTGTTTATGAAAAACATATCACCAAAGACAACCAGGCCTGCCAAGGATTGTATTCCCTGATGGCAACAGTGGTTCTTTGTTAGAGTTGTAGTCCCTGACCCGTGTGCAATGTCTGGGGCACTGTCTCTTTAAAGCCATAATATGTAGCGTCAAAGCCAACAGAGAGTTCAGCTTATTAATGGATTCGCTCCGTTAATATCCCAACAGTTTTTTTCCCCACCAGAATAATTTAGAAAGGGGGAGGGGAGAAGAAAACCCAATTGCTTTTCTGGAGAGTGAGACAGTATGGGTCATTGCTTTGGAGAAACGGACCCAGAAGGGCTGATCCGTGTCACAAGGAAATACTGGGCCAGCCCTTTGCCTTTCTGTCCATGCGTACGTCTCTCTATCTATCGCTTTCTCCTGCGGGGTTCCCTGCATCAAAGCTTCTTCCAGTTCTTATGCTAATGAGGTGCATTAATGCTTAATGACTGTGAACAGGCTTGTTTAATTGCACCTATCTGAGCAGGAGGCACGTTGCTGTATAAGAGGGAACGGCCATGTAAGCAGCTGCATGCCCTCCTGGACAGTCTTAATTACATGTAAAACTGATGTGATCTAAACCACCAGGCTGGTGATTAGTTTAGTGAGGCAGGTGGTACTTTGCAATTCAGTGCCTCGGAAACTCAGCGCAAGGAAGATCAGATTCTTTCGTAGGCTCTGAAGGATAAGGCAAGCCCCGCTCATCCTTGAATTTCCTGTTGGGTGGGGAAAAGCACGGCATAGTAGATTAATTTAATTAATTTATTGCAGTTAGTTTGCAAAGACATTATCCGCCAGCGTCTGTGCAGAATACTGAGCAGGCCCATTAATGCAATGCTATTTTGCCTGTAAATCCTCTGCCCCGGTTACAGGAGGAATGAGCTGCGATGGTCTCAGCTTTCCGCAGTGTTATCTTGCGCCGTTTGAATACGACCAATTGTCTGAACTACAAAGGGGTCCGGCACTCGTGCAAAGCCATCCCTGTTGGCAGAAGACCTAGATTAATGACTCCGCATGCCTTGCCTTGGCGGTAAAGTGGATTTCCCTAAAGCGGCTTGCGGAGCCGCTGCCGTCTTTGCTACGGTCTCTGGGCTTCTCGCGGGCGTGCAGTGGTTCAGCCGGGGAAAGCAGCCGAATCTGGGAGCACCTCCAAAGGCAAGGCAGTTAAGTAGGGGTGCCCAGGTAGGAAGGTATCTGTCACTGCAAGCCATCTGCTGCTAATTAACGAGCCTCGCGTTGTGCAATTGTTTGCTTGGCTTTTATTCGCGGAGAAAAAGCACTTTTGGAAATGGAGCTGAGAGTACCCAGGGCCCAGACCTCGCAGTGCTGTGGGGTCCGGCCGAAAACGGTTCTCCTCCTACACGGTCTCTTCTTCCAGCCCCGCACTCGTCATGCAGTCTTGCCTCCCTCCCCCACAAGGACCCTTGCTCTCAAGAGTGCTCCCCTCCCAGTTCTGCTTCCTCTTGACTTCCTGACCTCTCTATCCCCAGCACCCCAAAAGAACCTGTTCCCAACTTCTCCTCCCCGAATGTCACTTCCTCCTTGTCCCGTAACCTATGGGCTGCTTTCACTTCCTCCCCAAATCCTGCTCCCTGGGCAGACTCTCCTTTCGACTTCTGCTCGATCTTCCTCTTCGCAGCTTCCAGCATTAAGCATCTATTTTTAAAAAGACTTGCCCAAGGCTCTGATGCTTTGTTAAAATCAGGGTAGGTCAGAGCAGGGATTGATTCTTGGTTTCTGCCTGGCTCCCAGTTCCCAAAGATCTGAAGCGCTTGCCTTCATCCCTACATCTGTGGGGTGCGGCTTCTTTTACGTGTTTGTTTCTCAGGCATTAGGGTTAGCCCCAGCATTAGAGGTCCGGATGCGTCATCACCAGCTGTTTTTTCTTGCGGCCGGTAGGAGGATTTCCCCGATAACTGACTGAGCATGTGCCCCCGACAGCTGTTGCTGGCCTTGGCCAACTCCCTAGCCTGAATTCACTTTGAGTGGTTGCATACATTTTGCTGCCTCTGGCTCTCTTGAGTGATTGTCCGCTGCCTTACAGTTGCACAGTGGCTATGTTGTAGAAGAAGGTGGGTGAGTGATGGGCAAACAGCCGCGCTCTCCTTAGCTTCTGGAGGTGAACAAGACCATGGAAGATGCGGCTTTTGCAAGTGCCTTCTTCTGTATTGCTGACCGGCTGCTTCATTTCCTGCCTGGAGCGGGAGTGTTGCAATTATGGGACATAAAACCTCAGTTTAAGGAGAAAAGGCAGGCGGGACAGACTCACTTGTTTTACAGCCTTACCGTGCTGTTGGGGATGCAAAAATCACATCCATAGGGTTAGGTATCGGAGGGGTAGCCGTGTTAGTCTGGATCTGTAACAGCAACGAAGGGTCCTGTGGCACCTTATAGACTAACAGAAAAGTTTTGAGCATGAGCTTTCATGAGCACAGATTCACTTCACCAGATGCTGGTCTTGGAAATCTGCAGGGCCAGGTTTAAATAAGCCAGAGCAAGGGTGGGGATAACAAGGTTAGCTCAGTCAGCAAGGGTGAGGCTTACTGCCAGCAGTTGATCTGGAGGTGTGAACACCAAGGGAGGGGAAGCTGCTTCTGTATTGAGCCAGCCATTCGCAGTCTTTGTTTAAGCCAGAGCTGAGGGCGTCGAATTTGCAGATGAATAGTAACTCAGAAATTTCGCTCTGGAGTCTGGTCCTGAAATTTCTTTGCTGCAGGATAGCTACTTTTAAGTCTGCTACTGTGTGGCCTGGGAGATTGAAGTGCTCTCCTACGGGTTTTTGTATATTGCCATTTCTGATGTCTGATTTGTATGCGTTTATTCTTTTACGTAGAGACAGTCCAGTTTGTCCGATGTATATTGCAGAGAGGCATTGCTGGCACATGATGGCATAAATTATATTGGTAGATGTGCAGCTGAATGAACCCACGATGGTGTGGCTGATCTGGTTAGGTCCTGTAATGGTGTTGCTGGTGTAGATATGTGGGCAGAGCTGGCAACGAGGTTTGTTGCATGGATGGGTCCCTGAGTTAGAGTGACTGTGGTGCGGTGTATAGTTACTGGTTAGGATTTGCTTCAGGCTGGCAGGTTGTCTGTGGGCAAGGACTGGTCTGCCTCCCAAGGCCTGTGAAAGTGGGGGATCATTGTCCAGGATGGGTTGTAAATCCCTGATGATGTGCTGTAGAGGTTTTAGCTGAGGACTATAGGTGATGGCTAGTGGTGTTCTGTTGGTTTCTTTCTTGGGCTTGTCCTGTAGTAAGAGGCTTCGTGGCACACGTCTGGCTCTGTTGATCTGTTTTTTCACTTCCTCAGGTGGGTATTGCAGTTTCAAGAATGCTTGGTAGAGATCCTGTAGGTGTTTGTCTCTGTCAGAGGGGTTGGAGCAAATGCGGTTATATCTTAATGCTTGGCTGTAGACAATGGATCGTGTGGTGTGTCTGGGATGGAAGCTGGAGATATGAAGGTAGGCGTAGCGGTCAGTAGGTTTACGGTACAGGGTGGTATTGATGTGGCCATCGTGTATTAGCACCGTGGCGTCCAGGAAGTGGATTTCCTGTGTGGACTGTTCCAGGCTGAGGTTGATGTTGGGGTGAAAGTTGTTGAAGTCCCGGTGGAATTCCTCCAGAGTCTCCTTCCCATGGGTCTAGATGATGAAGATGTCATCAATGTAGCGTAAGTAGAGACGGGGTGTTAGTGGACGAGAGCTAAGGAAGTGCTGTTCCAGGTCAGCCATGAAAATATTGGCATATTGAGGGGCCATGCGGGTACCCATAGCTGTGCCGCTGATTTGAAGGTATATATCGTCGCCAAATCTGAAATAGTTGTGTGTGAGGATAAAGTTACAGAGCTCAGCCATCAGATGTGCTGTAGCATCATCAGGGACACTGTTCCAGACAGCATTTATTCCATCTTTGTGTGGGATGTTGGTATAGAGAGCCTCTATATCCATGGTGGCTAGGATAGTGTTTTCTGGTAGGTCATCAATGTCTTGCAGTTTTCTCAGGAAGTCAGTGGTGTCTCGGAGATAGCTGGGAGTGCTGGTGGCATAGAGTCTGAGGACAGAGTCCACATAACCAGACAGTCCTTCAGTGAGAGTGCCAATGTCCAAGATGATGGGGCGTCCAGGACTTCCAGGTTTGTGGATCTTGGGTAGTAGGTAGAATAGCCCCTGACGGAGCTCTAGAAGTGTGTTGGTATAAATCTGTTCTTGTGCTTGTGTAGGGAGTGTCCTGAGCAGATGGTGTAGTTTCTTAGTGTATTCCTCGGTGGGATCTGAGGAAAGTAGCCTGTAAAACTTGGTATTGGAGATTTGTCTGGAAGCCTCCTTCTGGTAGTCAGACCTGTTCATGATGACAGTAGCTCCTCCTTTATCTGCCTCTTTGATTATGACGTCAGGGTTGTTTCTGAGGCTGTGGAGGGTTGAGCGCTTTGTTTCTTAAAACAGTAAACGCGTTCATATCCGGCATTCTACTATCCGGAACTCAAATAACCGTCATTTTAACCGTAAGTAAATATTAGTTATATTTTCCATAAGTACAGAATAGAGAAAGTAAATACAAATAAATACAGCAAATAGAGTCTAAGTTTACAGTGTACAGTACTAATGCTGTTGGTAAATAAAGTACTCTGCACAGGGTTTTTTTTTTCTTTCTTAATGGCTAGACTTGTTCTTCTTCAGTGTTATGTGTAGCTAGGTATGGGATGAATTAGGGGTCAGCCGCATAAGAGCGGGGTTGCGTGTGCTGGATTCGTGCTCTCTGACAACTTACTGTATGCCTCTCTATTATGCAAAATATTGGAATATTCAGCAACCTCCCAGCTGCCGGATAGGAAGGTTTACTGTATTAAATGGTTTGCCTTATAAGGTGCTGGGTCTGATTCCTCAGCGTTGCTGATGAATACTGTGGATTAGCTAAAGAGGAGACTTTTCCCCACAAAATCCATCCCAGGTCACACACAAGCCTGGCCCTGCCAGGAAGAGAGACTGCAAAAGCAGGAGTCATGCAGGTACGATATGTATCTATGATCATTACTGATCTCGCTTTCAAGGGTCAGGCCCTTGGTTTAAGTGACTGCTAGAAAGAAAGGACGGGAGTGGTCCCAACTGTGTCTTTGCCTCCAGAGCAATAGACACTGGTGTCCAGTGGGTAGACCTGTCTCTTTTCACATAACTAGTGTCAGGCAAGAAAGACCATTCTTTTCCCAGCTGTGTCACACCTCTAACGCTGCTATGGGTCGGTGCTGGGCCAGGCCTGTAGGGCAGCAGTGCGTTGGCCATATAGGGAAGGATGTTACCTTTCCGACAGAAGAAGGTCTGTTTTGATTCTAGGTTCTGAGACCAGCAGGAGCTTTAAAGATGCTTTCAATGGGGGTTCCACAATTTGACATCTGCTCTCCAAATAACCAACTTTTCAAGTGAGTAGGGACCAGCTCCCAGCTTAGGGAGATGGTACTGGAGCCGAGTCTGTATAGATTGTGATTGAACTGAGTAGCACATTGGCACAACCAACATTATTCTCTCATTTTCCTCTCTTTGGGTGGAATAAATTTTGTTATGTGCACCGAGACATATGCCAGTGTGCACCACCAATAGAAACACAGGCTGCCGGCTGTGGATTCTGTGGGCGGTCTGCTCATCAGCTAGGCAGCACCTAAATCTCTCCTGGGTGGCCACCCACGCACTCAGCTTAGAGGGAACACTGACAACAGCTCGCCTACCCCAAATGAAATGGTTTCTTAGAGCTCCTCCATTTGCTAAGTGCCCTTCCTTCCTTTTGATTCTTGCCACCTACTTACAGCTGGACTTGCAACAACAGAAAAAAAAAAAGAAAACTGGGGCCTTCAGTAAAAGGCTTTCCTGTCTAATGACATTAAATTTATTAACCAAAACTCCGGCTGCACCAGGATGGGGTCTAATAATATTCAGGCTATGGAGATACCAAGTAGAAAGAAGCTTAAAGCCCTTTTTATTTCACAGTTAGACTGTCAGTAAATAACTGGATTGTCTTGAGACGGGGAAATTGGGGATTTATCCTCCTGAACATGAAACGTGTGCTTATTTTTTTATCCGCTCCAGAAAGCCCCTGCCACCTTGATTTGTTTTTCCCCTTCCACGCTCTTGGCCGCTGCTCCACCAAGCCCCAAAACCACACAAATCAAGAAGCAGACGCTAAAGATCATTTTAAATTAAATTATTATATTAATTCCTTTCCTTCCTTCCCTGTTTCTCCCTTGTTTCCCTCCCCCACCCTCCCTCTCACTGTTTTCCTAGCTAATGACTTCGAAGCACTGTGGCATTTGAGCGCTGCCTGTCACTAACACCACACTTCCATGCTGGTATTTAAATCGGGCACTGAGACACACAATTCCCTGCAGAGGATATTCTCAGAGGTAAATCTCCAATAGGCCCCTGTTTTCTTTAATAACACTAATAGGCACAGATTAATTAAACTGTTAGATTACTTCCTTCTTTCTGCCAGTTAGACATCATATTACCTGCTCCTTTCTGCTTGCCTTGTCCCCAAGGTGGTTAATTTTCCAACCAGTTCCCCAGATTTCTCTGACACACAGTGAAATGACAGATGCTGTCTCCAAAGGGCCAGATTCTGCCTTTGGTTGTGCTCTGGCCATCCCCCGGAACTTTCATCCCATCACATGGCACGGCAGAATTTAGCCCCCTCGGTATGAAGAGGTTCTTTCTTGAAAGCAACAGAAGGCCTATTGTTGAGACTGGATGCCCCCTCTAAAGGACTGCCGCCGAAGGCAAGAGGAACTCTATCCATCTATCAACTCCTTCAGGGCCCCAGGATGCAGTCTAGGCTGTAGTGAAGGGCTCTTTTGAGTGACACTCGGGGCCGACCGGAGCACATCTGTAGCTCTGCAGTTCGATTTTCCAGACAGTGGGAATGTGACAGTCCCCTGTGTGTGAGAGGGAGAATGTGACAGTGTGTGGGAAAATTCGGGATGAAGGAGACACAGTGAGGAGGGCTTGGACAGATTTTGGTCTGATATCTTTGCAGGGACTCCCATGTTGACCAAAAGGACCAAGCCACAATGCAGAGGCTTGCTTTCCCATAAAGCTTTGCGATGTTTAAAATCCGCTCAGGAGCTTCCCACGCTAATTGCATTTACAAGCATCGTTAAGCCATTCATCTAGTTCGTGCATTCACAAGGAGACCAAAACTTTTCACAAACTAGGGGCAAAACCCTGAAGTCCTGGCGTGGTTCATGGGAGTTACGACTGCGAGAGGAATGGCAGAATACAGCCCTCAGTGGGGATGCATGTCACTTCACACCTGGTTTAAAAAGCTGCAGCCCATTCACAGCCGGCTGCGCTGTTTGGGCGTGGGTAGGGGGTGCATTTTGACCAGGGGGAACTGGGCAGTCCCTACACTTACAGAATGTGTCATTTGAGATCATTAATATCCATGCAGAGCAGACAGGTTGTCATCTTCATTGTGAAGAGACTCCATTGCACTTACGAAGAACCCGTTACTGACTCTGATTTTTGTCCACCTGTCCTGAGTGACTGTAGGTTTCATCGCAGCCCAGAATCCCCTTAGCATCATGTGTTATGGACCTGTCCCCCCGACCCCCACAACCCCACCTCCAGCATGGCCCTTCACCAGCACATTACAAGAACAGGAGCATTGTGAAGAAGACATGAGAAGTCATTCTTTGGCTCTACTCTGCACTGATTAGGCCTCAGTTGGAGTATTATGTCCAGGTTTGGGTACCATGTTTCAAGAAAGATGTGGAGAAATTGGAGAAGGTGCAGAGAAGAGCAACAAGAATGATTAAAGGTCTAGAGAACATGAGCTCTGAGGGAGGACTGGAAGAACTGGGCTTGTTCAGTTTAGAAAAGAGAAGACTGAGAGGGGAAATGATAGCAGTTTACGAGTACCTAAAAATGGGTTGCAAGGAGGAGGGAGAAAAATTGTTCTCCTTGGCTCTGTGGATAGGACAAGGAGCAATGGGCTTAAACTGCAGCAAGAGAAGTTTAGGTTGAACATTAGGAAAAACTTCCTCACTGTTGGGGTGGTTAAACACTGGAATAAATTGCCTAGGGAGGTTGTGGCATCTCCGTCACTGGAGATATTTCAGAGCAGGTTAGATAGATGTCCATCAGGGATGTTCTAGATGGTGCTTGGTCCTGCCATGAGGGTAGGGAACTGGTCTTGATGACTTGTTGAGGTCCCTTCCAGTTCTAGTGTTCTTTGATTTTAAGAAATGCAGCATACTCATTGTCCTGCACTCAGCTAGTACAGGAGGAATTTTCCTTTGGTGAGTTTTTGATATGGTCCCTAGATGCTGCCGGTGTGGCATATGGAGACCAGAGAAGAGCCTCTTATAGTGTGTCTTCAGTGACAATCTGAAAGGAATTAATGCAAACCATGCGATTCTTGGAAATGTAGAGGTGTAGCACTCAGGAAACAAGGCATAATGGATGCATGATAAAAACGCCTCCCCAGCGTCTGATCCTGTGCAAGGTTAAGGACTCTCAGCTCTCATCCACCTCTTCGGAAGCTAGGACACAGCCCCTTTTTAGGATCAGGCCCAAATCTGGGCAGAAATTAGCCCTTTGGGTTCATATATGTAAGGCTAAAACCTGAAAGGGAAGTTCTCATATGTTAATTTACCTGAGTTATTTACTATCCTGATTACTGAAGATACTCTGATTAGTATATTAAATATTTCTATCCCTTCAGCCTGATTAAACGATAGCTGCAAAATAAATATTTGTCTCATTATGGTTGTGTGATCACGCAATCAAAAAACCCGATCCTAGGGGAAAGAGGAGAGCTGGCTGGTGTGGGAAAGGAAGGGAGGGACCAGTCCCATGAATTGGGAGGAGGGAAGGTAGATAAAAGAATGGACATAGCTGGAGGGAAGGTTTGGTGGTCAAAGGTTTAGGATTGAATATCTAGGACAGAGGGCACAATTCTTCTCTCATTAGGCATAGCTCTACTGGAGGCAGTGGACGACAGCTGACACCTGGATTCCCTGGAATCAGTGGCAACTGGTGTCTAGATCCCAGAGGGGCACCACCCATGTGCCACTGTCTCACCTCTTCCCTGCACATGCCCCTTTCCCCACCGTCTCCCCACCCACCCCTTCCTGCGGAGGCCCCAGGCCACGTCCTCGGAGCGGCATGGCCTGAGACTAGCGCAAGCTAGGAAGCTCACCTTGCCCCGGGGCGAAGCGGGACCATCTCCGCACTCCCCAGGAGTGGCGTGGTGGTGATGGTGAGTATGTGGGGGGAGTGCAACACTGGCAGGAGGGTGCGTGTGACCACCTATTCACCCCTCCCCGATGCATCGCCCCGATTGGAATCCCAGGGTCAGCTGAGCGCTTCCGACTCCAGATCGCGGGAGTTCCAGGAAGGGGATTGTGTGTGCAAGTCTTTTGGGTGACACCTTCAAAACGAATCCCTTGTCTGCCCTGTGAGAGCATAGAGAACCCAGGGCATGCCAGGATTGTGCCAGATGTGTGCGCCTCAACTCTATGGCCCCGATCCTAGCGGCTGGCCAGAGAGGGCAGGGCAGAGGTGGTTTTAAATTCAGGCCCAAAGCTGGGGTCAGCAACCTTTCTGGGGTGCAGTGCCGAAATTTGACCTTTTGACCTTGATGTATGGTCAGAGTGCCACTGATACTTTTAAAGTCACCAATGTCGTACTTACAACAGTTCCATTAATAAATAAATGAAGACGCAGAGCTTTACCAGCTAGAGGGTGGTTGGTAGCATGAGCTGGTCTTTTGTTAACCCACAGGCGGCCTGGCTTTGAGCCAGCTCCTGGCTGGGGGAGGAAGGGTGGGGCTGAGCTCCTGCCCTATGTGCCAATGACAGTCGGCTTGCGTTCCCCTCTTGGCACCTGTGCCGGGGGTTGCTTACCCCTGCCCTAGAGTAAGCACAACCAGCCTTAGGTCTGCTGTAACACACGCTGGTTGTAAGGGCATCCAGTGGCCATTATGCTCCTGGTGATCTCTGGAGCGCAGGGCGTTTTGTGTATGGCCCCTTTCATCCCAAGGGATGAAATGAGTTGTCTGAAGGAGACGTAAGAACGATTGGCATGTGACCCCCCACCCCCGATACACTGTTCTTCACTTACGACCTGTTCGGAGAGCAGGGGAGTGTTATTGTGGCTGGAGGCGCACCTCTGGCCAGAGGTGGTCCTATGAATTCATGGGGCCCAATGGAGATGGGTCACCCCAAAATACAGGACACTGTCCTAGACACTGCACACGGTTACACCTCGCAGCTCCCTGCGCCCTGGCTGCATCAGCACGCCTTGAGTGAATGTAAACACGGTTCTACTGCCAAAGAGCTGAAGTCGTTTTTCTAAGGGCAGGGTGTGGTGGGCAGGAAATACGTTATTTGAGGAAGGCTGCTGTTTGCACGGTACAACACTGACAAGTGGTGATATGCTGGGGAGGCGCACATGCGTCAGCCCTGTGCTCTACTGGGTGCCTGATGGCTATATGAGTAGCTCTGCTCTCTAAAGCTTTCAGGCCCGCCACTACAGCTAACAGAGGTTCTTTTTCAGCTCCACCAGCAGCAGGCTGCTTTGGGAGCTGGCGGGTTTGGAGCTCGCTCCTGGATCCGGCGTGTTTGCAGAGTTGTCAGTCGCAGCCGACGTTTCCCCCGCAAATGCATCACAGGGGGCTAGGAAGCACAATCGGGTCTGTGTTCTTCCTAGGTTGTTTCGTGTCCTGCCATCTATCATCACGTTAAAAATGACTCGGGGCGGTCGGGTGTGGGGGAGTTGAGTCTGAGCGTCAGTCATAAAAGCGCTCGGGAATTTAACCACCTGGTCTTCCGTGTGATGCTCCCCACTGCATCAAAGCCCAGCTGCTCTGCAGGAGGCTTCCAGAGGGAGGGCTTGAGTGGCAGCACTTACATCTTTCTTGCCATGAAGCATAACCTGGGTTTAGTTCCCAGTCTTGCCCCCTTAGGCAGCAGATCTCTGGGGGCTGTGGAAGGGACATGCTTCGCCCGAGGGCTTTGAGGGAGAGCTCGCTTGTCCTAAAGAGAATCCTATTCAGTCCTCCGTCTGGAGGGAGGGAAGTGGGAAGCGTGATTGGCTGGGAGTATTCCTGCTATGGGGTGTTTTCGAAGAGCAGACCACGTTTTACTAGCAGCAGAGCCTGGTTCTTGGACACCTCGCCTGCTGTTTGCCATAGCGTGGACACCGCCTCCCTCCTTTCGAATCCTCTGAACAACCTCCCCTCCCAGTACTTGTGCAACACCCCAGGGGCAACAACAGCAATTGCTTATATGGAAAAATAATGTATGTCAGGAAAGTATTTAGTCATATGCAACTGTTCGTCTGGTGGCTCCGGTCCCTTAAGGTGGTTCCTGTTTGTTCTCCTGCTTGGGTTAAGTCGAGGCGATTGCGAGGCCCCGTCTGCACTAGATGATGGCTGTAAAATTGTGTTGCTGGAGGGTGTGAAGAATCCACGCTGCTGAGCAATGCTGTTAAATTGAGTTGACCCTGGGTGGGAAGCTCTATGGATGGGAGAATTCTGACAGTATAGCTGGGGCGGCTCCGCATTCTCCCAATGGGGCGGGGGGGTCAGGCAGAAGGGGTAGGAGTGGGCAGCCAGCCCTTTGTGCTGCCTGGACTGCTCCCTGCCCTCCCCTTTTCCAGCCTCGAGCCACCCGGAGCACATGGTGTGAGGCTCTGGCGGTGATTTAAAGGGCCCAGCGCTCTGGCCCCTGCTGCAGTAGCAGCGGAGCTAGTCGGGAGCCCTGGGGCTTTTAAAATGACTGGGCCTCAGAGCAGTTGTCCCCTTTGCACCCCATGTCGAGAGGCCTGGCTATAGCTGCTGCCTCTCAGGGAGATGGGCTACCCACGTCTATGGGAGAGCCCCTCTGGTATGCACAGGCAGCGTCTTCCTTGCAGGGGGCTGGACTAGCTGACTTCCTGAGGTCCCTTCCAGCCCTAGGATTCTGTGATTTAACAGATAGTTATTGACAGCTGAAGAACGAGGAGACTCAGGAAAGCTGAGAGCCCAGACTTGGTGGAGGCAGCGAGGCCGGCTGCTCCGCTTGGGTTCCAGCTGCTTCGGCAGCTCTCAAGGCTCTGCTTTGCCAGGGAGGCCCGACGCAGCAGCTGGAAAGCCAAGCCATGAAATCTACTCTCCCCAGTGTCCCAGGTAACTGGTCTGTGGGCCCCTGCCTAGGCCTGACCATCCCGTCATCCCCCCTGAGATGCACCGGCACCTGCGTAAGGCTGGGCCAACGTTTACGAATAAAGACTTGTGCACACCCCACGAGGAGCTGTCAGAAAGTAAAGGGAGCACATGGTCAGATACATCGGCTGAGGGGCCTGCAATGCCTCCAAATGCTTCCCTGCCCTCTCCCCGTTGTGATTTTCTTTGCGTTTACAATAAGCAAGAAAATCTCCATTCTGGCAGTTTAATTGCCACTCTACAAACCTTCCCTGCTCCCTCCCCCCACCCTCCCAGGCCCTCCCCCCCATTTCCCTCTACTATACGCAAGAGGGTTTATTTGCATAATACAATTGTCAGAGACTGGTTTGCATAAAAGACGTAGAGGAAAGACCACCAAGGGGCTGGCTTGGCCAATCGGAGGCCTTTGAGGGGAATCTTCAGAGAGCTCTGAACTGGAAGCTGGTAGGGCCTCATGTGGGGGCAGTACTGGTTACCTCGTCTTCATAAGGACGTGGCAGAATTGGAGGGGGTCCAGAGAAGGATTAGGGACATGGGAAAACTGCCCCTTACCGAGGGACTGAAAAGACTGCAATTGTTTATTGTTGTGAACCATTACTGAGGTTGCAAAGTCAAGCCCTCAGAAGAAAGGAAATGCTGATTCAAGTTGCTTGTGCAACCTTAATTCAGCCCCTTTGTACGTACACATTCTGATACAGTCTTTAATTCTGTGATCATACTTTTTTTTTTTTTTCCACAGCATCCTTGCCTCTTTCAGTGCACAGCACAGACAGCATTCAATAAGCAGCTGGTCAATATTTGGTTTTCTTCTTATTGTTCAATGTCTCGCCCTAGGCCTTATATTCTGCATGCTCTTCAAACCCAGCTCTGAACGCAGGATTGTTCATTTCCTGATGGGCCTTTTTTTTTTTCCCCCCTGTGGTGCTCACCGACCTAGCAGCTGCTGTCTTTGCAGATGTTAATAGATCTTTCTGTGATGTAGAGGTGGGATTGTCCCCATTTTACAGCTGGGGAATTGAGGCACAAGAAAGATGAAGGTAAACAATTGCCACTAATTTTGGGGTACCCCATTTGAGACACTAAAGCCCTGATTTTACAGGGTCCTTAGAGCTGGGTGTTGAAAGCCCAGCTCGCAGTGCCTTCAGCTGCAGCCGTGAACACGCACCACGCCTGCACATCAGGCCCCAGGGTGTCAAGTTGAGCACCCAGAAAACAAACATCCCATCAGTAACCGGCTCTGAAAAGTTTGGTTTAAGGGACTTACCCAGAATCACAAAGAAAACCAGTGGCGGGGTGGGGGTAGAATCCAGTTCTCCAAGGCAGCTTTCAGGGACCTTAGCTGTGAGATCCCCTGCTTCTCTTCCTGCAGTCCCCTGCCCTGGTCACTACAGCCCTTTTCGCTTCTGCAGCAAATAAATCCAGCTCCGACAGACAGCAGCCTCCGTCATTATACAAGTAGAAGTCCTATGGAAAAAATAATACGTGATCATGTAGTTAAAGATTGCATCATACAGAGCTGGCACAAAGGAGCAATGTTACGTTTGCAAAAGTGTCCTTAATTCTGGCATGTCCTAACTTTTGAGTCTTTCCTTGCAACCCTAATAATGTTCATTTAATCTTTGTTGGGTTGTGCGTTATTTCCTGGGTTTTTTTTTTCTTTTCTTTTAAAGCCAACTGGGGAAATAACCCAGGAATTCAATCACGTGGCATCATATTGACAGCCACCTGGTTGTCAGTCGGGGAGGAACCTTTAGCTCCACAAGGCAGTCAGACCTCTTC
This sequence comes from Carettochelys insculpta, assembly GCF_033958435.1. Lineage (NCBI taxonomy): Eukaryota > Metazoa > Chordata > Testudines > Carettochelyidae > Carettochelys > Carettochelys insculpta. Next base: position 32,591,265 of record NC_134152.1, read on the forward strand.
AATTTGTGCTCAAAGAATAACAGCAGCAGTAGGTTGTCTTCTACACACACCTTCACTAGAAGGGGATAAGATGCATTGCCAGGTGTCAGACAGCAGAACAAGGAGCAATGGCCTGAAGCTGAAGAAGGAGAGGTGTAGGTTGGATATTAGGAAAAACTACTTCGCCAGGAGAGGGGTGAAGCTCTGGAATGTGTTGCCTAGAGAGGTGGTAGATTCTCCATCCCTAGAGGTTTATGAGTCCTGGCTTGAAAAGGTCCTGGCTGGGAAGACTTAATTGGGGTTGATCCTGTTTGAAGCAGGGGTCTGGACTTGATGACCTCCTGAGGTCCCTTCCAGCCCTAGGATTCTATGATTGAACAGATATTTACTGACAGCCGAGGAATGAGGAGACTCAGGAGGGTGAGAGCCCAGACTTTCCTGCCTGTTTCCCCCAGTCTTGACTGGTTCTGCTCCAGCCTGTCCTTGTCTTTGTCCTGGATCTGTCCCTTGTCTCTCCTTGGTGTGTGGTCCCAGTTCTGTTCTCCTCACCTGCACAGGCTCAGTCTCCACTCTTCGTTCTTCTCATCCCAGCCAGTCCCCTGGCCCAGCCAGTCCTCAGCATCACACCGAGTCCTAATCTCTCTCTCTGGCCTGCCCAGACTCTCCCCGTCCCCACATCTCACTCAAGCTGCCCCCTCTCATCCCGAGGCAGCGCAGTCCCCTTCTCTGGGCTTCTTCTCAGAGAAGTCTCTTGCCTCCCACCCCTCCTGGGTCCCAGGCCTCAGGTTTCTCCCCAGGCTTCTCCTCCCATCTTAATCCCACCCCACCCCCGGCGTCCTCCCGCCTTGGCTCCTTTTCCTAGCCCTCTGCCCCACCAGTCCCAGTTCTCCCCCTGCACCTTCTTGTGAGATCTACCTCCCCTCCCTTCTCCCTGCCGCGGGTTCCTACTCCTGGCCGTTTTGTCCAGCAAGTGCCGGGCTCCCCTTCGTCCAGTCTCAGCATTTCCCCCATTGCCAGCAGGTCCTCTTGCCCCTTCCCCTCCTTCGTCCATCTCCCCACACAGCAGCTCTCAGGACCAGTTCTCTTCGCTCCCAGTCTCCAGGTCCCACTCACCCCACCATCACTCCCACTCCGTCCCGCCAGTCCCACTCTCACCTTATCACATTCTCTTTTCCCTCCCCTTTGTCTGGGCATCCGGCCACTTGGAAGCTGAATCCTCTTCTACTCAGCTAGAATCAGCCATTGCTGGTAAAGCCCAGTTTAGTTACTGTATCCCCCAACTGGAATACTCTGTCCCTGTACTATGGTGATGGCAGATGTGGGGTTAAATCAGATGGTTCTTGTGGTCCATTCGAACCATATGATTTTGTAGGTCATTCCCATAAGTATTTAATTTCTTTGACACAGAGAAAAGGAATGAAACAGAGGCCAGGAGACATGGATTTTTGTTGGCATGCTCAGTGTCTCTGTGCGTATGTAGCATTCAAGGCAGGGGAACTCGGCCAGTGAGGCCCCGCAATACCCAGGCTAGGTGTAGGGGTCAGGAGACGTATGCAGTAGCTGGTTTTGCTGCCCTATAAAAAGTTTTCATTTCGAACCTTGCCGTCCTCCAGGCCCCACATCCATTCCCCATCGGAGAGCAGAGCCAATCGAAGCTCGGGGGGAAAAGGTTATAAATGTCGGAGTTAATTAAAGACAGCCCTGTGGAGTCAGCGGCTGATGGAGGCAGGACCGAGAGATGCCTGTTGCGGAGGAAGGGCAGGGGGCGGGGGGATGTGATACCCCTATCCTTTTGGATGCCGCTGAATGCTATTCCAGAGCTGCTTACTCGGGAAAGCCTCTGTTTAGACAGCGTGTGGGCTAGAGCTGTGTGTTTTATGGGCCTAGATGGACAGCTGGGAGGAGAGCGCTTTTCACCCATGCAAGCTACAGAGCTTTAAACTGGGATTTTGTCTAAGTTAAAGAGGGAACTAGGTCGAGCTCAGTAAGCTGAAGCTGGGCAAGTTCTTACCTGACTTAGCTGCGCGTATGGGGAGAAGACGCTGGCCTGTAGAACGAAAGCTTTGTAGATATTCGGGGTGAACACTTTATATTCTGAGCCTACTGCGGGTGGCAAGGGTACTCAGACTTCTGCAGGGTGACCAAGCTCTGAAACGTTTGGCAAAGAACAGAGATGCTGACAAAGCCAGGAGACACACGGCAAGTCCATAGAGACCGAGAATTCACTTCTTAGGCTATGGCTACACAACCCCAGGGGATCGTCATGCTGAGGGTCAGTCTTCCGAGGTTCAGTTTTGCACATCTGGTAGGGACGTATGAAATCGACCTCTCAGGTTGGCGTGGACCCCTGTGCTCTTCTCGAGACACAAGCATTAAGAGAGGTCGATGGGGGACACTCCCATCAACCTTCCTCAGTGAAGATGGCCAGGTAAATCCATTTCAGGTAAGCTGATTCTAGCCACGCAATTGTTGTAGGTATAGTTGCATATCTGAAATCAACTTAGTTTCCTAGTGCAGACCTGGCCTTAGAGAAGATCACAGTGGAGAATCCATACTGAAGTGGAGAAGTGTAAATGTTCTGTCGAAACCTTGCATTTTTTCCATCCTAACCTTGCATTTAAAGATAGGGAACAGCCAGGAAGTAGGGAGACCTGGAGAAGAACCAGTAGATTTACTGTCGAAATAACTTATGTATGAAGAAAAAGCAGTCAAGTAGCACTTTAAAGACGAGCAAAATAATTTATTAGGTGAGCTTTTATGGGACAGACCCACTTTTTCAGACCATAGCCAGACCAGAAGTATTTCTAACTATTCCAAGTGCTGGTCACCCTGTTTTTGTGTGTATTAACTGATTGTTGACTAACATGTTGTATGGCCTGTGAAGGAATTCAGCTGGCTGGAGCAGCTACATTCAGGGTGGCGCATAAAGAGCCTTGAGGTTTAGCTGTGGGAGAATGCTTTCTAAAAAGTCCTGAAAAGAGTGTGCTCTGGCCTACAATGCAGCAAAGGGTTAGGATTTGATGCAAGAGAAAAGGCGAACGTACTAGTATTCAGTGTATTCCTTCAGCACCCTCAGGCCAATGGGGACGGCACACACACAGCCATAGGAGCTGAGAAGGCATGGATCATGCATAGTGAGGATGCCTGGGTTCTCTCCTTGGCTGTGGGAGAGGAGTGGGATCGGGGGCTGGAAGCCAGGACTCTTGAGTTCTCTCCCTGGATTTGTCACCAGTTTCCTATATGACCCCAGGCAAGTCTGTACGTTCCTCAATTTCTCTCCAGAATGGTGCTAATGCTGTTGCTCCAAGGAAGTGGAGGAGGGAGGTTCTGAGTCTCTGATGAAGGCTGCTGAGTGGGTGCTATGAAGGAGCCCAACTGCTAGCCACTGACTGCGCTGGGGGACCAGGACTGGAGTCTTCCCTCAGCTCCCCCTTGGGGGTCAATCTAGAGCCACCCCCAGGCTGCCCTGGGGGGCTGGGCCGGATCCCGATCTCTGTTCTGCTCTTTGTGCCAATGGACTGTTGAGCCATTTTAACCTCTGTAGTTGAATTATTCTCTACCTGTGTTGTTGATTTTTTTTTTTTCTTGTCAAGGGCTTGTAACTTGGTCACACTTGGGTGGATTTTCCCAGGGAGGACAAAAGGCACATCCTTGACACAAAGGCCGACCACCTGCCAAATTTCAAGTCCCTTCTCCGAAGAACAAGAGAGCAGAGGTGTTCAAAGAAAAGGCCACCAGAATTTTTTTACATGGGTAAAATGTGTTTTTCCTGTTCGTGTTCTTAGCAGAACTGTTTTGGTTGAAATTTTCCAAGAAAAATTCAGCCTGAGTCAGATACCTAACATGGAAAATTTCAGCCCAGAGGGTTAAAGTTTGCCAAAGATATGTACAACTGAAAACAAGGTTTTAAAATAGAAAGTGGTGGGCAACTTTAATAATAGACAGAACCAGCAGTCTTGCTGGGAATGATGAAGGTCTGGAAAAGCTGGCTTGAGAATTACTGTTCTCCCTGTCTTGGACCGCAAGAACAAGGGGACGTTCAATGAAATAAACAGGTGGCAAATTCCAACCGGCAAAAGGAAATACTTTTCCATGCAATGTGCAATTAGGCGGTGTAACTCTTTGCCACAGGAAGTAGCCGAGGCCAAGAACCTAGCAGGGGTTGAAGGAGGATGAGATATTTACATGGATAACAAGAATATCCAGAGTTATAATAAAAAGTCTCTGGGGAAGCTATAGGTAGCTAATGTTAACAAAGCTTTGGAAGTGTTATAAAATCTCGTGCTTCCCAGATGATCTCTAAATGTTGGGGATTAAGATGTGACATTTGTGGTGGTGGCTTATCCTACGTCTGCCTAGCACCTGGGGGTTTGTGAACCTTCCTCTGAAGAATCAGATGTTGGAAATATTGAAGACAAGATATGGGACTAAAAGGACCTCAGGTCTGATCCCGGGGGCAATTCAGATGTTCCTAGGGCCAGATCAATGTTAAACCTTAAAGTTGATTGTAGGTAAATCAATTCTAGCTATGCTATTGCCAGAGCTGGAATTGTGCATCTAAAATGGACTTACCTGGCCATCCTCACAGAGGGAAGTCAACAGGAGATTGAGGAGTACAGGGGTTGACTGTCAGCCCCAGATAGTTCGATTTCGCCTGTCCTTACTAGATGCATGAAATCGAAGCCCAGAAGATCGACCCTGATCTGGTTGTCTTCCAGGTACTGAAGACATACTGCGGCCGAATTCAAAGGGACCCAATGGCAGGGGCACTGCTTGAGTGTAGTTTTGAGGAAGGGGGTTCCAGGCTGCACCCAGGATAAGGGCACAAGCCCAGCTTTGTATGCGAGAGGGAACCCGCAAGGAGCGGTGGTGGGAAACTGTCTCAGAGTGAGGCCATGGAAGAGGAAGCACAAGGCGGTACAAGAACAGCAGGAGGTGGTTTTGGAAGGAGCCACAGAAGGAGCGGAGCCCTAGCTGGAGGAAAGAGGACATGACTGATGTCTGGGAGTTTTCTCTCTGGGTCTGTGAGGCAGAAGCTCAACCAGGAGATGGGGACAAGGCAAAACGAGGGAACAAAAGTGATGGACACAAAAGCCAAGTCCCCGTTGCACGCCAGGCCAGGCCTTGTTTAGAACTCACTGAGGGCTCCCAGTCCCAGTTGCCTTCGCCCAAGGAAAGAGAGAGACGAGCAGGGCTTTGCGCTGGGAGAAGGTCACCTGGGATGGAATGAAAGCTGCACCTATGGTTCAGAGCCCAAGCGGCAGTTTTAGAGTCTGTTGTCGTGGGCTCCAAAATGTGGTGTAGTCGTGCCCTACAGGACTGTGGGCTTGGCCTGCCTTTGTGCTCTGACTGGCCAAAAAGGAGATCCTGTGATTTAGGTCACAGGGTCTCCTGGGCCACCCAGAAGAACTTTAGAACTAGTTTTTGTGTTTTAAAACCCTCGCCCTTATCTGTCTGCTGGGACAGCTGCTCCTCACTTTGGGACTCAAGCCCCCGATTTGGCAAATGGCTCACAGCTGTGTGTAGCGAGTGGTAGTGAAAACACGTCGTGCGGCACTTTTCCCCAGCAGATCTCAAAGCTCTCTGGAAAAGGAGGCAAACACCATTGTAATTAGTGTTCCCTGAAAGCTGGGTGCTTTTGCAGCTGCTCAGGAGAGATTCTGATGCTGCCCAGGTGATTAGCAGAACACCCACCGCTCAGTTTTTCATTTCTACTGGTGGTGCACATTTACACATGCCTCTGCGCACATAACATTTTTATTCCGCGTATGGATGGAAAAGATTTGAGGGAACCTAGATTGTAAGGATTGACTGTCTCAGGGCTGTCCCTTCCTCAAACTCTCTTTCATCACCTCAACACGATGCTTATCCTAATTGCAGTCTACAGATACATCACGAACCAGAGCAGCCCAGCACTGATATTTACACCCAAGGCATCAAGCTCTGAAGAGAACGCGTCCTCATTCCCAAGGTCCCGACACCAGCCGTCACAGCTGTCTCGCAGAGCTGCTGGTGTGCGTGTGTGTCGAATCGGGCCTCCCAGGTAAAAGCTGCCCCACAGGCAGCTTTTGTACTAGAGTGGGGAGCCTTGAAAACGTGAGAGAGACAGTAAAATGTAGGACACCGCACAAAGCTGACCCACAAGAAGAACCACAAGGAAGGGGGCTTGACATACACAAATTGTGGTGTTACCAAAGCGTCGTCGTTCCATTTTTTTTGAATGAGTTTGCCTGGGACAGTCGCACTCCCTCTGTGGGGACGAATGGAAGGTTCCCTGGCTCTGGGGAGGGGAAGGAGCAAGGCAGCAGATAGCTTTATGGGATGCTACCTGCGAGGTGCAACTTCAGCGAGCTCCTTCATTGGGCCGAGCGGGGCCCTGGTGAGGGCGGCGCTTCCGCTTCCGGAGTCCGGGCGGTTGGAAGACTAGACATCCCTTCTGAAAGGGCCAGCAGGGTTCCGTCTCCATCTCTCTGGGTGGCGACGCAGGATCAAAGGAGACAGTACAGAGTGCTAACCTCACCCAGATATACCACTCGCTCTTGCTGGGGCCTGGAACCAAAATGCTGACCCTGCCTGTGTCCTGTCATGCCAGCTGCAGGGTGCGTTTGCAGGGCTAGTGGTGCCCCGCTGTTTGGGGTGTGGAGGCGCTGTCGGAAACACCGTTCGTAGTGTCCCATCCCCCTCAGAGGATGTACCGTGACCCCCAAATTCTCAACCACATTGAAAGGTCTTGCATCAGGCCGACACTTTTTCCCTCCCCATCATCTCCTCTTTCGCATGGGGCGAGCCCGTTTCTGCCCCTGCTGGCCAGCTGGTGAGGAGCTGTATGAATCCAGCGAAGACGCCCACATCCGTGTGCGCTCTAATTTTTTTCCATCCATGGGTGGAATGAATTTTGTTATGTGCACCCAGACATGCCAGGATGTGCACCACCAGGAGAAGCACACGCTGCTGGCTGTGGGCACTCTGCTGATCAGCTGGGTGACACCTTAATTTCTTCTGGGCAGCTGCCCAAGAGCTCAGCTTACAGGGAACACGGGGCCATGCCTCGGTTGCTGTGGCACTATCGAAGCAGCCACACTAGAGCACTGGCCAGCCCATGGTGTTTGATTTAAGTTAAGTGCACCATTCCATCAAATGGCAGCATTCTCATATGTGGGTCTGTCCCACGAAAGCTCATCGCCTAATGGGCTTAAACTGCAGCAAGGGAGGTTTAGGTTGGACATTAGGAAAAAGTCCCCAACTGTCAGGGTGGTCAGACAGTGGAATAAATTGCCTGGGGAGGTTGTGGAATCTCCATCGCTGCAGATATTTAAGAACAGGTTAGATAAGTGTCTATCGGGATGGTCTAGACAGTACTTGGTCCTGCCATGAGAGCAGGGGGCTGGACACAATGACCTCTCAAGGTCCCTTCCAGTCCTCGCGTTCTACGATTCTAATAAATTATTTTGTTAGTCTTTAAAGTGCGACTGGGCTGCTTTTTTGTTTTGATCGTACATAGACTAGCACGGCTTCCTCTCTGGTACTGTTCCAGTGCGTGTTTGACCAGCTGTTACAAGGCCTGAATAAGGAGACTCAACCAGGGAAATGTGAGGTTTGAAATGGGACAATCTTCATGAAATTGGGATTGTCCTGTTGGCATCCGAGCTAAGAGCAGGGGCATGCCAAGTGTGGGGGGTGTCAGATTTCATGAGGGGGAGCAGCACGATTAGCAGCTGGGTCTCAGGCTTCTCCATCTCGTTAAAAACGTTGAAATCTGTTGCTGTTTTTTTTCTGCGTATTCACATCGATACACCGATCAATGCAGTTTTTACATTCTACGTTCTTGTTTTGTTGCATGTGCTGAAAGGGTTGGGGTTTTTTAGTGTGAACATAAGGGAATTTCCCATTGTTTTGGATGACATCAGACGGGTTTAGGGGGTCTCTGCTAATTGCAGGGATGAAAAGTGGGGCCCGAAATAAAGTGTTTACTTCCCCCCAGCATAGAGCCTGCTACCACTCTGGTGGAAATGAGTTGAATTTTGCAGCTGACTCAGGCCTGAGTGAGGCTTTGCGTGAACTCCTGTGGGTGTTTGGGGTCGGAGTAGCACTAGGTTTTGGTGTAAAGTTGAAAAATATGGCTAAGGCATACAGGGCGGAGAGAGGGACGCTCTAGTGTCCCAGAATACAATGTCTGGGAGCAAGCCTAAGGACTTAACACTTGGCAGTTAGCCTGGCTCCTCCTTGAGGTTGGAAACGAGCGAGGGAAATTCTGTGCTTGAATGCCTTAGCTACAGCACAAGCTGAACATGAGATGGTTTATGCTAGCAGACTGTGCCACCACTGTACCTGTCTGCTCTCACTGCAGGTGTCTCACCAGCAGCTCCTGCTTTCTCCGCTGCCTTCCCTGCCTGACCTGAAAACTAACTCCTGACGGGTCAGCCGCCTTCTATCTTAGAGAGCTCCTGTCCTGGCCACTGTGTCTGAATTTCCAATCACTTGCTAGTTGCTTGACGCACGCTGCTTGTGGTGCAAGAGACAGGCCCTGTGTCGTCCTCTGTGCTTTGCTAGGAGAGCGTGGGATCCTTGTCTGGCCTTGCCGCTAAAGAGATGGAGAAGGATGGCATTGGATGAGGCTGATGCAAAGACTTCAGCTCTGTTTTCTGTCTCCCCATCTGCTGCTATTGGCGAGCCCTTTGCCCGTTGTTTTCAGCAGGACTATTTTCTTTTCAGCCATAGCAGTTGTGAAAGAACACCAAGACCCGGGTCATGCATGGCCCTTGTAAGTGGAGGGTGTCTGTGTAGACAGGGCTCAACACTAGACATAAACCTCAAGCCCTTTGCCAGCCCCCTCTGCTAGCACCAGGGGGAGATAGGACAAGTGTGGGCAGACGGGGTGTGATAGAGAGAGCTGGGGGGGGGTCAGGCTGCATCTTATGAAGCACTGGGGTGCAAAGGCCACCAGCCACAGTGCATGGGAGCAGCGCTCTGGCCTCTAGAACAGCCTAAACTGCAGCTCTTGTACGTGCTTTCCCTGTTCCCCTGGGTGCGGGATGGTGGGGTGGGTGAAGCCAATGGTAGAACCTCCCTTTTCCTCCTTCCCCTGCTAACAAGCCAGCCAGGGAGACCCCTGCCTGGAGGTCCCACCAGTAAGCCACAGGGCAGGAGATCAACAGTGCCATGGTCCACCTTCTGGGGTTCAGTTTAGCATGCCAAGTAGGAATTGGCTAAACCAAACCCTCAGGGCCACTCCCCCAGAGTACTTCTCACTGTGCGGCAGTGGCACAGGCCATCGTCAGGAAGGTTGACAGGACAATTTCTCCCATCCACCTCCTGCTGCAGGGCCATGCCTGAAACTGGACTGCAGGGACACACTTCTCAAAGCTGGCGTTCCTTCTCTGAGGGTGAATTTGTTCTGTAGCATCGTGCTGCCCACAGAGGTGAGATCAGAGAGCGGCCAGTTGGGTAAGAGGAGGAAAGCTTCTGAGCTGGCAGGTGTCTGAGAGAGTAGGACCTGGGTGAAAGATGAGGGCTATAAATATACATAGAGCTACACGGGACCTAGGGAGGTCATCACATCCAGTCCCCTGCTTTCTTGGTAGGGCTAAGCACCCTCTCCCATTATTTTTGCCCTGTCTCCCTAAACAGCCTTCTCTAGGCTTGAACTTACAGCTCTGGGTTTAGCAGGCCAACGTGCAAACCGCTGAGCTACCCTGGACAGGCTAGGAAGAGCAGCCGAGGAAAGATGGCAAATTGGCAGGATGCTGATTCAACTGTGTGAGAATCATGTGCGGCCTGGGGTGCTCCTCGAGGAGGGGTGCCCCCATGGGGATTTCACATTTGCATATGTAAATTGATTCCGGGTTCTGGCCGAGCCGGGGGGGCCTGCTGACCGCGGATCATCTCCAACCGCCGCCGGGGTGGTCAGCCAAAGTCTCCTTCCTCTGCTGTCTCCCCTACGCCGCGGGGTGGGAGCGGAGAGCGGAAGCAGCTGGCTCCTTCACGCTCCAGGATGAAAGGGATCCGCGTCCCTGGGTTTTTAGTGGGGGTGTGCTGGGGTGGGGTGTGTGGCATCCTGAGCACTGGTTGGTGCATGAAGCCCCACGCTGGTCACACAGGACTATCCCTGAAGAGCGGAGGCTGTCTTGGGGACCCGTCTAAAAAGTGTTATGCCCTGGGGTTTAGCTGTGCAGTTCCCTTTATAGCCCCTGCCGGTAATTAGGTAGCAGTAGATAGGTTGCTGCACAAAGCCGAGTCCAATGCCCAGCCCTGCCCCCATGCTCCCTGCTCCACTCAACCCTTTTTGCCTTGTGCTCGGAGGCACATCACTGCGTCCCCTGCAGGGTGCAGGACCGAGCCTGACTAGAGCCCTGCCTAGAGGACAGCACTCGTGCAATTTGCTAGTTGCATGGCTGAGAGAGTAATATCTTGTATTTACCTCGTGCCATTCAGCCCATGGGGTCCTACAGCATTTTTACAGCCTGTGCAAGTGGGTCGTCACAGCCATCTCTGAAATGCAGCCAACTCGAGGGTGAAGCGTGGCCCCAAGGGGAGGAAGCGCAGAAGGATACTCCAGGCAATTGACAATGCGGGGTGAATTTCAGTGTGTGGAACTGACTTACCTGAGGTGGAACGTAGCCAAGACTGGAGGATAACACTCCTCGTCCTGGGAAAACTGTCATTGGCTCTTCCGTGACAAGGGCCACAGGCCTTCCAAAAGGCAGCAGCTTGTACAACTGCTTTGCTGTATGCGCCAAGGGCAGAAATGTGCAAACACCAGGCCCACTTCCTGCACCAGCCTCCCATCCAAGGAGGGAGCTGCCGCGGCAGCAGAAGAAATTGAGAGAGTGGGAGGGAGGGGAGTGTGGGTGAATGCTGCGTTCCCTGTAAGCGGTGCGCTTGGGCGGCCACTCAGGAGAGATTCAGGTGCTGCCCAGCTGGTTAGCAGAGCGCCTGCAGCTGGCAGTGTGTGCGTCTTTTGGTGGTACACATCTGTACTTGACTCGGTGTGCATAACAAAATTTATTCAGCACGTGCTCAGAAAAAATTGGAGAGCGCCCTGGTCTGATGGCGAGAGCCGGAAAGCAGAGACCGCTGGGTTCTAGGCGTAGAGTTGCAACTGACACATGCAGTACGATCATCTTTGAACCTCAGTTTTTCCTTTATAACAATGGGAAGAATGTGACTGAGCTACTCTGCTGGAGGGTTGTGAGATGTAATAAACCTTTCAAGGAAATGACGAGTCCCTGGGTTGAACAGTGTTACGTGAGCACAACCTGGCCTAATCTGCCGCAACTTCACAGACTAGTGCCATGCACGAGCCCCGGTGCGAAAGCCCCTGGAGAAGGCCAGGGCGACTGGGGAAAGGTGGTCACAAGGCACCTGTTAGGGGACTGTACCTCGGCGGGTTGTGTGATTTCCTTTGCTTCCAGGCTGTGTAGGGGAGTTCGTTGTGTCCGACAATGACATCTTGAGCTTGCACAGGCTCATCGGTTGTGGACTCGCCTGTGGCTGAGGAGTCCAAGCTTTGAACGGCCTGGGCGTTCACAGTGGGGGCAAGGGAATTGTCCTGCCTCTGTTGGCACGCCTGCTGCTGTTGCTTTCTTCCAGGCTGTAAGGCTCTGTGAATCGGTGGTTCGGCAGACACCGATATCCCCAGTGGCCAGAGGGTGCCAGAGCGAGGTAAACAGGGCTATAACTAGGGTGACCAGATCTCCCCCAGCCAAATATGGGAAGGATGGTCACCCTACCTGGGAGTCAGGCAGTGGTTGTCTTGGGGGGTTGGCCACCCTGCTGGGGGGCTGCCGGCGGGCAGCTGCGGTTCTCAGCTGCCCCAGGACTTCAGGCATCTGGAACTAGGCTGCCACCCTGCCAGCAAAGCTCCTGGCTCCCGCCAGCTGCGGGTAGCTGGGCGGGAACTGCAGCAATCTGGTTCCCACAGCCGGGGGAAGCCGGCTGGCAGCCACGCCACCACGTGGGTCCGGCTCCTGGCTCCCCCAGCCGCGGGGAGCCACAACCAGGGGCAGCCACCAGTTAAAAAAACGGAACATGGGACAATTAGTTCCTTTTGCAAAATAAATTGGGACACTGCTGGGGTGGCTCCCGAAATACGGGGCTGTGCCACCCAAACCAGGGTGGATGGTTGCCCTAGGTGTAAGATGAGGGCACCTCACTAGCAAACGGTAGTTTGTGAGGGGGGGGAGGGCAGTAGGATGCTCTGAATTTGAAAGCAGTTCCTTCCTCGCAGCTTTTCCTCATTAACAAGGTATGCCCCTCCCGGAGGGCTCCAAGGTAAACAAGCTTTATGTGGAACACCTCCCCGGCCCTCTGCTCCCTTTCCCTCCTGGAGGCTTGTGAGATTGTGACAGTCTGGCACCAAGAGGAGAAATAAAGGCTTTGTGATCAGCTCAGACTCCCAGGCTGAAATGTGAGGGGATCCAGTTACAGGGAGGGGGTTAGAACAAAAGCGATTTCCTTCCAGAATCCATTCCTCTCCATTTTGTCAGGAGACCTGAAGGAAAACAGCCATTGCCTCTCTCTCCCCCCCCCGATGAAAGCGGCTGGGGTTGGTGGAAGCAGCCACCCGAAAGCCAGCTGCAGAGCCTCAGAAGGACTCGAGCCTCTCGCAAAACCATTTATATTCTGAGGCGGGCTGAAAACGGAGGGTGATCATCCCAGAGGGGTCCAGAAATAGAAACTGTAGGACAGGTTTTGTGCTGGTTTGAAATCAGCAACAACAAAATGAGGCAGCCGAGTGCTAGTTTCATCCCCTTACTTGATGAGGCCTCATCTTGTGAGGTGCTGAGGGATCTGGAGGTGGACATTCAGTGCCTTGAAAGATCTATCCCTATACAAACAAGTAGAAGGGTCTGAGGGTTGCAGTGATGGTACCTTCTACCATGCATTAAAAGCAAGCCGGCTAGGAAACACTCACCCCTTAAAAGCACGTTCTGTGAAAGGACAGCCATACCACCCTTACACGAACTGCTTACCCTTGAACCTTAACCTGGAGGCGAATTTGGGGCCCCACACATTTTACACGGGGAACTGGCTTGTGAAACAGTGAGCCCACGTCGTGGTTCTGTGTATTATAAACTCGGGCTCTTGTGACCCACACACGTGTGAGGCCCCAGCAGTACGTGACTGCAGCATAGCAAGGCTTGAGCGTAGTGAATAAAGAAACCTAGCCTCTCCCGTGATCGCTCGCTGGTGGTGGTGGTGACAGAGAGAAGACACAAAGATCGCTGCTAATTTTCTTCAAGTCAGCTTGAATGTACATGATTTTCATTTTCCACCTAGAAATCCAGCCTCTGGAGGTTTAATGTTTAGCTGGAGCTGGAGAACGTTGGTCCTTTCATTGCTTAGTTTTCTGATGACCTTGCATTCCCAACTGAAGACACTCAACCCATACATTCATCAATGCAACCTTCAGCATTAAAGCAGATAATTAATGAATTAGAGTCGTCTTCTGGGGTTTCTGCTATTCTTTCGACCAAATCTTGCTCTGAAAAGCAACGTCCCCGCCCCACCCCCGCCGTGACTAAAGTCTATAGAAGTCCTCAGAGCTTTTCCCAGCGGTATGCGGGAGTTTCCCACACGCTGTGAAATGCTGAAATCCATTATTCTTAGCCACACTGGATATGTGAAGTTGATGTGGAGCTTATCAACTTTGGTGGAAGGAAGTTTGTTGGCGTAGGCAGCGTCATTTCAGAGCCTGCTTTGCTAAAGTCTGGATTCACAAAGACAGAACAGGGAGCAGAGTTTTGAGATATTTTTCCTCAAACGTGAATTGAAAAAAACTAGCATTCTGGCTTATTTCTTTCAAAATTTTAACCAATAGTTCCAGTGCTAGCTGCCAAACTTTTACTTCCAGGAGCCTGCTGCCCATGTAAATGCCAGCCTGATTAGAATGTGTTTTCTTGCCTACGCTTTCATCTCCTCAGACTGCACTTTCTGGAGGTGGCCCGTGTTCGTAGCCTCTCGAGATCCCAGAATCTAGATTCCAGTGTGAGCCCAAAGCTGTTTCTTGTCTTCTTGCAGAAAAAGTCACGACCGTGTCACACCTCCCCTCAAATGTTTATGCCGGGGCTCCGATCGGTTTGCAGTCAGGTTCAGAATTGTCTCCCCAGAAAACTGACCTGGCCCAAGGACCAGGTGGGCAATATTCAGTCCTGCGTCAGTGACAGGTATAGGACTCGACCTCTCTCAATAATGCAGAGCGAGAAGAGAGGGCTGTATGCAACTGGAAAGACCTGAAGCTCTTTTCTCTGTGTCCACCCCAGCTCCAAATCGGGAGCCCTGCTCGTACGCTGTAGCACCACTCTTCACGAGCATCCCCCCTTTAATTTCGGGAGTTAACCAGTTTCTTGCTGTGTGGTAAAGATCGCCCTGGGCAGAAGGTTCCTGGAGGGCGACAGTGTTCCCTGGAAGCTGGGTGCTTGCACAGACGCTCAGGAGAGATTCAAATCCTTGTGGTGTGTGGAGGGGGAGCTGGTGGCGCCCAGTCGCACCTGCCTCAGTGCCCCTAAAAATTTACTTTGCAAATGGATGGGAAAGAAATGCACACATGGAGGACAAAGATGAGAGGGAACGTCAGGGGATAAGATGTTCCCATACTCTCTTGGCATCCTTGTAGGGGCAGAGCCGGTTGTGGGGCAAGTTTTGTGTGTGCTCTGTTCTCCCCTGGGGCGCGCTGGTGAGGGAGGTGGGGCGTGGAGGAGAGGGCCTTGGCTTGACGTCCTGGTTTTCCAGGATTTGAGTGCTGGGTGTTGAACTCGCGTGTTCAGGGGCTCAGTTTGCAGGCCATGTTTTAGCTTGGACCTGTGAGGGGGAGAGACCCTTCCCTGTGCTTTATGGGCGAGGGAGGCTTTGTGGTTTGAGCCCTGGAGCGGGCCTCAGGCCAAGACCCTGTGCCATGCTCGGCGGTGAGAGGAGCAGGATGGTTTCTAGCCACCTTTGAACCTGCCTAGGTCTGCTGGAGAGTCCGCCAGAGTTACAGGCACCTCCTTAGGCTGCCCTGGGCCTCCTCAGCTCTGTGGGCTGCCGCCCAGCGTACCTTTGTACCCAGGCTTGCAAGGGGTTCCTCAGAAGGCAGCCTGATGGCTTGTTGCATGGTGTCTGCTCCAGGGGAAGCCTCCTAGGGCAGGAGCCAGGTCGTTTAGTCAGAGCCAGCCCAGTGGAGCTTGGCGAGTGGACAGGGCCCAAGGTGTCACACTGACAGCAGAGCCCGGCCAGTCTACAGTCAACTGGAGCACAGGGCCCAAGGTAACCTCCTTCCTCACCTTGCTCTAAGGCTGGACCTGGTTTTAGGGCTCCTTTATGCACCTCAGACCCTTTTATGAGGTGTAAAGGCGTTAGAACAGGCTCACCCATGGTTTCAAATCACAGCTGTGCCACTGACTTGCTGTATTATCTTAGGTATAATCTCCATATGCTCCGTCTTCCCCTGTATTTTACAAGGAGCGAATAACCCTTATTCCTTCTCCATCGGCACGTTGCGAGTCGCACTTCACTCCTGTTTGTGAAATGCTTTGAGATCCTCCGGTAGCAGCATAGCTGCGATTATCATCCAGACACTTGACCGAGCCTAAAGCTGCCACGCGGGCTTGGCCGAGGGTAAACGAAGAGAACAGAACTGCCAAGATGGGAGGGAGGTGGTTTTGTAAAACACGAGGAGCCAGTGAAGTTTATTAAAAATAATTTATAGCTGCAAGGACCAAGAATCTAACCCAAAACCTTGGAGAGAGGTGAAATGAAATGGCTTCAGATGGTTATTCAATTGCATACCTTAAAGAAAAAAAATCTGCTAAATGCAAATAAGCATTAATGCAGACTATGGAGAGGGAGGAGATGGAAGGCATGCAGGGAAAAGTGAGTGGGATCTAGGTTTTGCATCGTTCACTGAATTACTGGCAGGTCTTTTGTAACATCTGTTAAAAATAAAACAAACATTCATTTCCATTTCTTGCTGCCTGAGATGGCTTCTGCAAAAATTTCAACCTGTCCAGGAACTTATCTGGAAAGTTCCCCTCCTGCCTCTCCTTCTTCAGGGGAGATTTCCTTCCTGGACTTCCCAGGGGCTCCATTAGCCCCACATTAAAGCCTTTTCCGCCACTCTAAACTCTCCACTGAAGTAAAAAGAATTCTAATAAGCCACTGGGAGAAATCTGCAATTCTACTCCTCCCATGGAAACAAGGTACTGACTCAGAACAGAACTCCGCTCAAGGAAGCCAGGGTCAAGGCAGAAGGAAACCAAGGAGGAATGGAGAGATGGTTTCCATTAGAACAGACCCTGTGAGACAAATAATCACTCCTTTCCCATCAACGCAGCCCTTCTGGGAGACCTGGGTGTTCTGAGTGGACAGGCTCTGGTCGCAAGGGGCTTGTTTCATTAGCTGAGCCTGTGACAATGACCGTAAGGCTCATAACAACAGCTGATTACCATATGTAAGGGTGTCTGCTCTCGTGCGGGGTGCAGGGGACAGATACGCCCTGGTGTGCCGCTCCCTTATTAAGGTGTAAATCAGGAGATACTCTATTTCAGTCAACGGTGAGCAAGCAGTGTCAGTGAGAGGTGAATCAGGCCTGTAGCCTTTTATGTCTCTGTCCTCCACACAATCAAGTTAATGACAGTATTCCTGCTGATGTGTGTAGGGGCAGGCGTTAGCCCTTAGGACTGGGGAGGAACAGTCCTGTACCCCAGCAGGAATGATGTTAGCAATGGCAGGAGGGAAATCCTGGAAGCTAAATTTAGATCACTCTGAGGAGGACTGGCGAAATCCAAAGCCTCTCCGCTGGCTTTCGCTGACACTCTTCTGGTTCGCCATCACGTCTGCAAGATCAGGTCCACAGTAGGGGAATAAGTCAATTTCAGGTACGCAATGCTAGTGCTGGCGGCTGGGTAGCTAGAATCGAGGTATCTGAAATCAACTGGCCTGACTGAGGGAGGTCAATGGGAGCCTTTCTCCCATCGAGCTCCCTTACTCCTCGCAATGGCGAGTAGTACAGAGGTCAACAGTTGACCGCAGATGGATTGATTTCCCATGTCTCTACCTGAGCAGGTCGATCTTCCGCACAGTATAGACAAGCCCCGAGACGGAAGGCGGTGTGAGGGTTAGACATAGGAGAACCTCTTTGAGAAAGGGATAGGCCATGCAGAAAGCCTCTGCTGGGCTCAGCCCAGAGCTTGGCTGCTGACAAATGAAGAATATTAAAGTTATTTCAAGGGGAAGCTGGTGGGGAAGGTTGCAGGTGCTGAGGTGCTGTCGGTTTGGCCAAGAGAATCTGTGATGGAAGAGCAACGAAGGGTCCTGTGGCACCTTATGGACTAACAGAAAAGTTTTGAGCATGAGCTTTCGTGAGCGCAGACTCACTTCTTCAGATGCTGGTCTTGGAAATGTTATGGAAGGTGGAGAATAAAACCATGGCTACGGCTGGAAGAGGGAGTCCAGGAGGAGCCATTCAGACTTGACAAAAAGGGCTTTGGCAAATGGGCAGATTATTACAAATAAAGATTACAAGTGGTGAGGTTGCAGCAGGATAAGCTTAAAAGCCAAGGGAGGTGTTGTACCAGCCTGGCCAGAGCAGGCATTCCTGAAATTTGTGCTGCGAATAAGTGTCAGGGTGATGTAATTCCTAGCTCTCCAGGAGAGAGAGGCTTGGTCACCCAGGTGTGTATATCAGAGCCAGACAAATGAGTCCCTGCAGTCTGTCAGGGGAAAAAACAAAGGTGGAGTCATGAGGGCCAATCCCTGCAGATGTAATTTGTGGTTGAGGGAAATAGTGAGTCGTGCCATCAACCTCTGAGTCAGAACGGGTGTGCTGAGTACCGAGTGCCCAGAGAAGTCAGCGTGAACAAAATCTAGCCAGAGTTGGTGGCTTTTACTGTGTGAATAGCAAGGGAATGTCATGTGGGGACGTGATGAGAAGAAACGATTTCTCGAGATCAGGAGCTATTGGTTCATGGAACAGCTTGTTCCGGAAGAGGAGAGGTGGCTGTTGACCTAATTCTGAGTCATGCCCAGGAGCTGGGCCAAGACACAAGGTGTGACTAGGCCATAGATAACAGTGACCTCTGATAATTCAGTTCCAACATCCTTGCAGCTGCCATCCTACCAACCCTGTGAGAGACTAGCAATTAACAACACTGCAGGGACATAGTTAGGAAATGAAAATCCAGAGGATCAATTTGGAGACCTTGTGCTTTCTGGCAGTCGCAGGTTTGAGTGTTCTCCACCCAGACAGACCCAAAAGGGCAAGAAGTAAATGGTGCAGCCAACTGGCAAGGTGTGGATGTTGATTCAAGCCAAGAAAGTGTCCCTCAGCAAACAGAACCCCCAACTGAGTGATGGAAATAGACTAGGATGGACGGTTGGCAAGATTAGGTGTCAACTGGAGTTGAAGAGGAAATGTGCAGAACAAACATGTCCACAACTTAAAGAGAAATGATAAGAAATGATTTTGGTAGCTGGGAAATAAAGTCTCGTGGGAAACTCAGTGGAGCTTCTCCCAGACCTTCAGGTCCTAATCAGGGCATAGTCTATAAGTTGCCACAAGACTTTTTGTTCTTGAAGCTACAGATGAACCCGGCTACCGCTCTGATATCTTTCTCTGCCACGCACTGGGTTGCCTTTTCATTCCCTGTACTGGTGGCAGCTTGAAGTGGCCTTCATTTGCTTGGTGCTCACCAATGAGCATGCTAAGTCGGAGAATCCTAACCCACAGTGGCAAGGTCCTGAAAATAAAGAAAAGGCTTTGTTTGGTATCTCTGGATACTGCGTGAGCCATATTCCGGAAAAGAAGTGGACCCTGGCCTGCCATTCCTCATAACTGGACGGTATCATTCTCTTGTAGGCCCTGAAAGAGCTGAAGGACAAAGTAAAGCACCTGATGCTGTACTCAGGGGACTGAGTTGCAGTCTTCACTCAGCCAAACTTCCATTGGAAGGGGCTGAAATAGTGGCAACGTGTCGTTAAAACAGCTACAGTACCAGTGTGCGAGCGGATGAGTAGTGTTGAATGATAGCATTGCCAATCTAAGGCATTGAAAAGTCAGAAAGCAAACCCCTGCGAAATACGGAGACTTTACAAATAGTAAATTTTGGGTTGTCCTGATTTGCCTTCTGACCTTTGGGCTTTTAAAGTTCACGTAGCCAAGATTTCTTTATGCAAGTGTGAAGGATAGAAACTTAACCACAGAAGCTGAGGTTCTCATGCAATCACAAGATTCCAGGAGCTAGACATTTAAGATAGCAAGTATCATGAGATTTACTATGAAACTGGTAGAGTTTACAACAATGCATAGTTTAGGAGAGTCAAGTGGTGACGTTAAAAGCTATAGACGAAGGAGCTGGGTATCAGTACTCAAAAAAATAGTTTTTGTAACTAATTAACTCAAGTGAGTCTCCTTCTTGCTTTGTGGAATCAAAAATGTCCAGCTATGTGTCATAGCCTCTCTGCTGCAAAGTACTAAGAGGGATTTTCTTTTGGTTTTGGCTTGAGAGGATCCCAGTTCTAACCCTGACCGCTGCTTTGAGGTTCTGGCTGGTTGCAGTGTACACCATTCTGACACCTACAAAGTCCTAAGTGACCACAGATTTGTTATATGTTGTTAAAGAACAAACCAGCCCCCTTGGGTCTGGAGCTGGGAGTGATCTTGGAGGGAGGGGGAAGAGGAGAAAACAGCTGAGGGAAGAACAACTCCAAAGAGAGGGAATTTGGAAGGAGGAAAGTTATTCTGAATAACTGTCTACTTCATGTAGGGTTGGTAATGAAACCTTGGTCCTCTTATGAGTATTGATTATTGTTTGACCTCTGAATAGATGCAAATATTAGTAGGGGAAAAAAGATGTACTCTTCCCCCTACCATAATTCAACAACAGGGAATACCTTGTGAATTAAAAGCCCCCAGACTGAATGGGTCCAAGTGAATATACTCTTTTTCATAATGTACAATTAACCCATGAAACTTACTGAGGTGAATAACTGAGCAAGGTTAAAAAAGTAAGAGTAGCATTTGCAGAAGGGGATACCGATCCTCACACTTCTGGGCATAGTCTGATCACCAGCTGGAGGCAGGCAGGAGTTCCCACTCTTCCCATCGGAGCGTATTACCCGAAGAATTTTATTAAGAAGATCTTACAACTTCCCCTGGGACAGTTAGGCTTGGTCCTGCTTTGGGCAGGAGGCTGGACTCGAAGACCTCCTCAGGTCTCTTCCAGCCCATGGATTCTATGACCCAGCCTGGGTGACTTGGAACCAGGACACCTGGCTTTGGAAGCATTGGTCTGCCACGTCTTGGTGATTCGTCTGGTTTCAAAACTTTTCACAGGGAGGCTGAGCTTCCTCTAGGCAAGGGGTAGGGCTCTTTGATTGGTTTTTCTCATGCTTTTTCATTTATAAGAGGTGCCCAGGGAAGGATTTCTCTCTTTGTTAATGGTCCCCTTCCCTCGTTCCAAAAGCAAAACCTAAAACTACCACACAAGGAGATTAGCTGCCGTCAGATCTCGTTTGCCAGCCATCGTCCGCCTAAATCCCAACAGATGCACTAAGCTTGGAGTCCAAGCTTCTGTAGTTTTCCTGTCCATCATTGCCTTGGCTGCAGCTGGCTACGCAGAGCAGAGAAAGCTGCAGGTGTGATTTGTTCTCATTCCTCCACCCCCTTCTCTTCCTTGCTCTTTCTTTTCCCAGCTGCCTTACACAGCCACCTATCTGATCTTTGCAGGCAAAGGGGAAGTAGGGCCTCAGACCCCCCAGACTGCTGTGTCTCTCTCCCCTGCAGGTTTAGCCCAGGACTGGGAGTTTTAGGTGGGTGAGGTTTTTTGGGTTCTGTTTTGTGTTGTTAACGTGACCGCTGGAGACAGAGGGAAAATAAAATGAAAGAACTATAAAGGAACCGGCATCCTCCTTCCTCCTTTTCTCTCCTCCCCCTCTAGAGGATTAAGCCAAAAAAAAAAAATGTCTGCAGCTTTCTGTTGACCCTGCATGATGGCATTTTTGTGCTCTGCATGCTGCTTCTGCCGCTGATTGCTATTCCTGGCACAAACACACGCACACACGCACATACACACACACAAACCTAGCATAGATCACACAGGCAAGGCAACCCTGCTACTCACTCAATAATAATAATAAAAAGGCACACACTGCCACTAACCCCTCTCTGTAGCTCTGGCCATCCTCTCCGATGACCTGACATCTCCATCAGAGATCGGGGACAAACCACCCTCCCTTTTTTCCCTTTCCACTCCACCCACCCCCAACCCTCACCTCTTCCCTAGCTCCGCCAAAGCACACTCCTGTCTGGCGTAGCAGCCTGCAGCCAAACCCCCCAACCACTCCTACCACTGGCATTACATTTTCAGTCTGGATGCTATAGGGACGTTTCTAATTACCTTGTATCCCCTAGTGGTCCATGAGTAATGGCTGCTGAAGGAGCTTAGAAGGGTTGCTGAGAAGGAAAGCAAAAAAAAAAAAAAAAAAAATTGTGCTATTTCTCACATTTTTTTCCGAAGGATCTAATCTGGCTACTGAGTTCTGGAAGAGGAGGAAGAGAGAGAGAGACAGCACGAGAGTGTGAAAGAGAGAGAAAGGAGCACAAGAAACATTGCAGGTATCGTTATGAGCTAGAGCTTTGCGCCTTCTAATGCTAGAGGGTCTGTAGAATGTTCTGTGGGAATTTACAGTGCTTTTTCCTGATTTATTTTTCTCCCGTGCGATTCGCACCCCCCCCCCTTCCCGGTTGAGACGATCGCGTGCGTTGCCGGCACTGCAGAGTTTGTCTGTGTCTTGCTTGCAGCGATTGGGGTTTGGTTTGTTTTTTCTAGCCTTTAAAAAAGGGGTTGGGACATGTTGCAAATTTCTAGGGACTCTACTGGCGACGGATGTCTGAACAAAGACACGGCTTAGAGTCCGAATGTTCGTGTGTTTATGTGAGCAAAGCAGATTTGTTCGTTTTTCTCATTCCGACTCCCACTTTTGGGAAGTTGAAATAATAAAAAAGACCTGGGGTTTGTTGATGAATACAGGAACCAGGTCTGTCAGGGAGGTTTCTTGAACATTAGAGTTATTCCCATGCCTGGTTTTCTACTCCACAAAGTTCCAACATCGATGAGACTCAGCATCCCACGATCGTGTTGTTGTTGTCTTTGTGTGCAAACTCTGGTTTGATTTGTTGTCTTCTGTTGATTTGACGTGCACCCGGCTCGCCTGCTAGAAAAAATTGTTCCAGCAGAGATGTGAGTAATCCTGGGATTTGCACATCTGGCGGGATGTTCAGAAACCCCCTCTGTGGGACTTTTGCAAGCTCTTCTGCTCTCTCTTTCCCATGGCAAATTTCTCCAAAACCCAACCATTGTCATTAAACAACAATCCAAACAACCAGCAGCTCACAGCTCCCTTATAGAGATTTCACTTTTCACAATGTCTGTACGTATGTGAGAGAGAGGGGGAGCTTTTGTTTTAAATAAAGAAGTGTCCGTGATTGAAAACATATGAATAGAATGCAGTGCAGAATGTGTGTGCGTTGTAGGCAGTTGTGGTGGTGGTGGTGCGAGGTGGCGGGCGGGGGGGGTTGGAAAAATGCTTATGCTACAGAAGCAGCGCTTGAATGACTGTGTAGTACATGACAGCCAAGGGGGGCTGTCCGTTCTCTATCATTACTGAGCAGCTCACAGGGGCTTGCGTGTGTGTGTGTGCAGAATGGAATTTGATTTTTTTTCGAATGCAGAGCATGATTTCTGCAACTGTCAAAATCGGCAGAGGAAGACCAAAGTGGCCCATTCAAACTTGACTGGCCGGTATTGCAACAAAACCAGCTGGTAGTAATTAAAAAAACATGAGAAAAAATATATGAAAATTACAAAGGCAGGAAGGGGGAGGAAAAGTGTAGCAGGGTTCTCTGGACTTTGAAACCTTATCAGGCACAGAAATGTGGAGGCTGGGATACTGATACTGAGATCTTATCTGAGTGTGGCCACTGTTCTTTTGGATTTCATTTGTGCGTTGCAATAAAAATCAGTTCAATGCCTTGGGAGGAGTGTTATTCCGTCTGGCAAAATAAAAAAAAAAAAATCCTGCAAGGCTGTCCCCCACGCCCCCACCCGCAGCACTTGTTTTGTTTGTTTCCAAGGGGGGGGCAGGGCGGGGAGAAAGCATGGGGGTGGAGAGTCTATTTAAATTGGACTTAATGGATTCCCAGGGTGGCTCTTTTAGATGAAAGTCAAAATAAGAGCCAAAGTGAATCTCAGCAGAGCTGTCTGTTGCATTAAAGATGCTGCGTTCCTCTTTTTTCCCCTCCCCCCCTTTTTTCTTTAAAAGGAAAAAAAAAATGTGTTAGCCGTACGGCAGAGAGTGGAGTTTCCAGGCCTATAATGAGAGCTCTAATTGAAGAACTTACAGTCTCTTGGGGGATTCTTTACTGATCGCTGCTTTCATTATTTCTGTCTGGGTTTGGCTTTTTATTTTATTTTATTGTATTGTATTTTTGGTGCATGATAGAGATGCACGTGTTATCCTCAAACCCTCCTGCCCGGCTTTAGCCCCAGACAGGTGAGGTGCTGCTGTATGCCGGTAGGAGGTTGCTTTGGTGCAAGTGACCTGTTGTGCAGGCTAATTTCCTTGCGGACAGGCTTGGCGCTGGCTCATAGATGCAGGTAAGGGTCACCCTGGTAAAATTTTTCTGGGCTTTCAAGGGTTAAAAATAGGTCGTCTCCATGCATCAGGTTTTGGATATGCTGAAAAGTTGTAAGTGCAGCTACGGCAGTGCTGTAACACAGCAATGTGCCTGGGGCAGGGTTCGGGTAGGTCGCCTCCGCCAGGGGCGTAGCTACCTGCACTGGTAGCCCATTCCCCCCTTCGCTTTCCGCCACTGTAATGTGCCGTGCTCCGGCGGGTGTTTAGTGAGACAGTTGCCAGTTTAGCGGTAGCCTGAGGATATCGTTCGGGCTACGTGAGACGCTCAGGGCCAGGTTCGGATCTCAGTTATAGTGGTATAAAAACAAGGTGTAGTCGTAGAGGTCAGGTGATGAGACTGGAGGGTGAAATTGACGTGTGTCTTTCATTGACGCACACACCCTCCCTGAGGCAGAGCTGTAGAGATGACTGCAAGAGCTGGGACCCAAGGAGCAGCCAAGCTTCTGTTGGCTGCCTAGGATCAGATCTTCAGCTTTTCCCCAGGCGACCGGTACAAAATAGACTTAAAGTTCTCCCAGGCGGCCAGCTGAGGGCTGGCCTTGCATTCAGTAATTCACCAGCTGCACAGAACTGGGAAGGTCAAACTTCAGCAGCTCCCACCAACAGCCTCTCACACCAGAGATGTCAGGAGCATGACAGGGAAACAGGAGTGAAGCTGGAGTTGTGCTGCTATCCTGGGGCTATTACAGCCTCAGGCAAACCGTAGCAGCCCTGAGACTGCTCTAAAGTTGTGTCAACGGCCAAATTAGCCCAGGATCTTTTTTGAGAAGTGAGGAGGCAAAAAGATGATGGACAGCCACCTATGCCTCTGAGCTCAGTCACAGCCGGTTTGGGTGAGGGACTGGAAGCCATAATGTAGGACTCAGTTCACTGTTCCTTTTCTCACTGTGCTCTTTCTCCCACATAATATCTGTCACTTTTTTCAGGAGTTATCCCTAGGGGCTTGAGAGGGGCCCTGGAAGAACCATTGATGCAGGTTGAACCTCTCTTATCCAGCTCCCTGGGGACCTGACCGGGGCCAAACGAGAGAATTTATCAGACCACAAAAGGCCAATATTGTCTAGCAGCATTACCAGCTCTTCTACTGCTTTCTGGGCTCTTAAAAGACATTTGGGGTAAATTACAGCTAAATAACAGCACAGAACACTGAGAGCCAGGGCTGGTGGCTGGAAACAAACTTTAATGGACTGTGGGAAACTTGGTCACATCCATGATACGCGGACATTTGGCTAACTAAAATCATTGTGGGTGACAGATTAGAGTGTGCCGGACTAGAGAAGTTCAACCTCTACCACTCCTGCCCCATGCAGGCTCTCCTTTGCTGAGGGACGTCTGTTTGTTTGGAATGATATAAGGGGATCTTCTGTGAATATCTCTGTCTCCACCAAGACGTTTTGTTCCCCTTTCTCTCTCTCCCTCCGCCCACTCCCCTAGGCTCCCTGCGTCCCTCACTGACTTGTTTTTTGGCAGCCAACGTGGCCAAGAAAGACTATGCAGTGGGATTCCCTAAGATGCCTGGTAGTTCTTCACCAGCCAGACTGATGCTAAGTCTCCATAGCATTTACGTCCCCTTTTGGGTGAAAACGGGGCCAGGCCTGCGAAGCGAACTGGCATCTCCTGAACAGGAAGGCAGAAGGCAATTAATAGGCTGGTCTGGTTTTTCGTGGCAGAGGGGCTTGCTGGATAAGGCTCCAGGTGTGCTGATTCTAAGGCCCTGCTGTGCGTTTGTTCTTCTCTGTCCGCTAGAGATCTTTTGTGGCTCCCATTAAGACGTAGCTGTAAAAATCAGGAGAGCAGCCGGCTCTTGCTCTGTGGTATTTATAATTTGCCAGGCTGCAGACTTATGTAACACAGGGGAAGTGGGAAAGGCTGGTGTTTAAACGCCAGGATGATAGAGGCCTTAGAAATGCCATTGACAGGCAGGTGCAGACTGAAGTTAACCTGGACTTCAGCTCACTGAAAGAAATGCATGTTAACATTGACAATGAAGCATCAGGAACTACAGATTCCCAATCGAGGGGTCCTGTCCTTCCATTGCAAGGTTTCCCAATCAGGGGTCCCTCTAATTTTTTTCCACCCATGGGCAGAATAAATATTGTTCTATGCACCGGGACACATGCCGATGTGCACCACCAATAGAAACACACGCTGCCAGCTGTGGGCACTCTGCTAATCAGCTGGGTGGCACCCGAACCACTCTTGGGCAGCCAGCTTACAGGGAACACGGCTTGTGAGGATCCCCCGAAGCACCTGAGATACAAGAGCCTGTCCGTCGACGGCTCTTCATCTTTTTTTTTAGACTAAGGCCAAACTTGAGTCGATGGCTAAGCTCCTCTTATGAGCGTTTGGCCCCAGCGTCTCTTGTGGCTGGCGCAGGGAGAACGCGTGCCTGCTGTTCCTAGCCTGGCTGCTGACTCTCTGGTGGCCTGGTTTGGTTGTGCTGTATCTCAGTTTCTCTAGCTGTCCAGCAGGCATTGTGGCACGTAGCTTTGTTTGGTCTACAGTAGGCAAGTAAGTCGACTGCAGATACGCAGTTCTAGCTGTGGCAGTTGTGTAGGTAGAATCGACTTATCTGAGAACCTCCCATTGACCTCCCTTACTCCTCGCGATATCGACGCCAACCCCAGATAATTCGATTTCGCATGTCTCTACCAAGCGCATGAACTCGAATGCTGGAAGATTGACCCTGATCTGGCTGATCTTCGGCGTAAGGTAGACATCCCATGAATGAGGCCTGAGACAGGCAAAACATGTTTGTCAAGCCCTCTGAGAGTTTTTGGAGGAAAGCGCCACGGCAGGGCGGCCTTTTTTTGGGTGAGAAGAATCCTTTCTTCACTTTGTCCCCTCTCCGCTCCCTTCGCGGCTTGGGAGCGTCCAAAAGGCACAAGCAGGCTGAGGCCGAGAGGAGGAAGCTTCTCGTGCTTTAAGTGCATCTCCCAGATTGAAACAGCAGGGCTGGAGAGGGGATTTTTTGAGATAGCCAAGCTCTTGTCACTGGACCACGACATGTGCTACTCACCCTGTCCCTCTCAGTAGCGGTCGCTAAAAGCCACAGGCTGTGGAAATCTTGACATTCTGTCAGTCCCAGCAGGAGTCTCTGAAGGCTCGCACTCTGCGGCACAGAAGCAAACAAGTGAGAAGTGTGGGAAGGAAAGAGAGAGCCTTTGCAGCAGGCAGTCGATAATTGCAGTCCACCAGTGCCTGTGAAGTTCCTGCCTCGCTCTTTCACTGAGAGAGAGAGACCTTGTCCTATGCCCCAGACTCGTGGCGCAGGAGGAGGATGCAGGATAAGGAGCAATTGCAAAGGATGTGAGTCTGGACCCTAGCAGTGTGTGCTCCCTGCCTACACTTGAGCTTCCTGCTGCATCACTGAAGGCTTGATGTAGGCGAACTGTTCAGCTCCTTGCTCTTGGGGAACAGCCAGGCTGCAAGGAAGGTGTCAACAGCCTTTGCATCACAGCAAGGGGGGCAAAAACCTTTCTTCTTTCTGCCCCTTGTATCTCCCCACCCAACTCCCTGGAAAGGGTCCTCGCCAGTGTTTAAAAGGACACTCTAACTCCCTCTTATGTGTCTCAGCCTTAGCAAAAGTCAAGGCAAAAGATCAAGGAGTTTTTCCTTTCCTACAGCGTTCAAGACTGGAGATACACTGTTAAAAAGGGGAGAACCTGAGCCGCCGGGCAAACTCAAGAGATCCTTTCATTTTTGTCCCCAAGGAGAGCAACCCATAAAATGATCCACCCGCTAATTAAAATTACTGTCTTGATTGAGACGTTTTTATTTTGCCTCTCACTTGCCTACAAGAAAGTAGACGTCTGTCCGTCTGTTTAATCTAATCACAAGCATAAAAGAAATAAAAAAGGAGAGCGCCGTATTAAAATACTGCTGAAAGATACTATCGTTTAGTTAGCAGCATTTGGTTATAGATAATAAGATTATACGTCGTTATATTTAAAGAATGAGTCAAGTCCCTCTGTTGAGGTGAGTGGAGATACATTGGAGGTTCCTTTGGCCCGGTATGTCATGTTTGGCATGCAGGCAATATGCTGCAGCGCTGCTTTATTTGTAACAAGAGTTATTCCGATCTGTTTGTCGTGGCTGCATTATACCCGAGCGGGAGGGCAAAACGAAAATCCCAAGTGGGTATGTCACTTGGGCTAACGCAATACAAACATGCATAAATCCCTCATGCCCTGAATGATTTACACCACCCTGCCCATGGAGAATATTGGAACGGGGTTGGTATCAGAGAGGGAGCTGTGTTAGTCTGTAGCTTCGAGAACAACAAGAAGTCTTGTGGCACCTTAGAGACTAGCAGATATGTTGGAGCATCAGCTTTCGTGGGCAAAGACCCGCTTTGTCAGGTGCAAGATCACTGGGGACTTGCTCCTTCTCAGGACTGCAGGGGGCTGCCGTATAAATAAGGACCAAATTCTGTCCTGTTTAAATGGCCTAAACTCTGGTTTGTCCCAGGTTGTATGTTCACGGAAAACCACTCTGCTCTGGGTGCTAATGTCTCCCCATTAGACTCTGACAAAGGCTCACATCCCCCGTCTGATCTGACCTGTTTTCTCCTCTTTTGATAAGTGCTGTTGATACTGGGCCATTTCCACCTTGCTGAATAGACCTTGTCAGCTCCGGCCTTCCCTCTTACCGGGACCCCACTCTTTAAATACTCCTCTGAAACCACCCCCCCACTCATGCGTCTGGCGAAGCCGGTCTTTGCCCACGAAAGCTGATGCTCCAAAGTATCTTAGTCTCTCAGGCGCCACAGGACTTCTCGTTGTTCTCGGCACGGGGTTGGTTTATGCAGGACTGGTGAACAGGTGTGCGCGTGTGCGTATGTGAAAAATGCGTTGCCTGGGGCAGTGCTCCATAAACGGTGCGTGGCAGCGCTTAATGTGCCTCAGTGTCTGGTCTAGCGGTTAGGGGGCTTGGAGCCAGGACTCTTGGTTCTAGTCCCCTCCCATCCCAGGTGGATGTCTGTCTGAGCAGCAGTGTCTGCTGGTTAGAGCGGAGGGAGATGCTGGGAGCCAGGACTCTGGAGTTCTATCTCCCCCCCCAGGAAGAAGGGTAAGAGTCTAGCCTAGTGGCTAGAGTGGGGCTGGGAGCTAGGTATTCTAGGTTCTAGGGCTGGGGGCAGTGCAATGCAGGGCTGGGGGCAGTGCAATTCAGCACCTGGATTCTATCCCAGTGGTGGGGAGTCTAGTCTCATGGTAAGGGGGCTGGGAGCCAGGACACCTGGGTTTTATTCCTTCCGCCGCGCACCCCCCCCCCCCGCCAGCAGGGGTATGGGAGTCTACTGGTTAGAGTGGAGGGAGGCTGGGAGTCAAGACTTGTGAGTTCTATCACCCCTGGGGAGGGAGATGGGAGGATGGGAGTCTAGCCTAGTGGTTAGTGTGGGGCGGGGCTGGGAACCAGGAATCCTGGGTTCTATTCCCCACCACCAGGTTTGGATTCGTGCAATGCTCCACAACCGATGTGTGCTTCGCGTGCCTCAGAGCCACGTGCCAGGAGTGCCGATGGCCACTCTGCACGCACGCCCCACCTGATTCTGAGCACTGTCACAAGGGACCTGAGCCTAACTCTGCAGCTCTGGTGCAAAAAGAGCTCCCACTGAGATCACTGGGAGGAGCTCAGGACCCAGGGTGCTGCTGTATAAATGAGGACCAAATTCTGTCCTGTGTAACTGGGCTAAACTCTGGTTCATCCCAGGTTTTATGCTCACATAAAACCCAAGATGAAACAGAGTTGGTTTCAGTTTAATTTGGAATATCCTCTTCCGTAAAACCCCTTGAGGTGTTTTTTTTGGGGGGTGGGGATGGCATTTTTTATAATTTTATTTTCTTACGGTCATCCTTTGCCTCTTTCCCTTTAATTCCATCTCCATTGTTAGTCACAGCTTGATGTCGCACCAGGGGATACCTTTTTCTTTGTTGCATTGATGGTAGTGGCTAAAATTGTGCTCTGTTTCTCTGCATTCGTGTAGAACAGTTGTCCCAGCTCCTGGATATTGGGAGAAAATAAATATTGTGCACTCGATTTTCATTTATTTTAAACAATAGCTGCTTTACATCACTCTGGCAGTGTAAAGAGGCCTTATACTGCATGTAAATTACACTAGCAGGGCGGTGCCCTTTGGCCTGAGCTATACAGGGAAATTGACCAGAATACATATAGTGGAATAAGCTATTCCGCAATAACTCCCCGTGGACTTATGCCAGAATAAAAGTCACTTCTAACCAGAACAGAGCATCTGCATGGGGAGCTGATCGGAAACAGCTATGCCCGTCCACGTCCCTGTGTGACATGTCTTTTGTGCCCATGAAAATTTAAAACTACATGCAGTAGTCAGGAACAATTGATTTAAAAACGGGTCTGACTCATGACGGCTAAAATTAATGCATATTCTAATATTCTAACACTCAGGGGTGGCAGCAGTGTTCGCGCTAATGTTTTTCCATCCACGGGCAGAATAAATGTTATGTGCGCCAACGCATGTCGGATGTGCACCACCCCTAGAAACACAGGCTGCTGGCCATGGGTACTCTGCTCATCAGCTGGGCGGCACCTGAATCTCTCCTGGATGGCCGCCCAACTGCTCAGCTTCCAGGGAACATACATGCCAAAAAGTTGCGGAAAATTTTGCGGTGTCCAGAATGCCCAGAGTCCCCATCCCGCCCCCGCCTAACCTCCCCCCGCTTGGAGGGAGTTTGCATGGGGGAGGGGTGCAGGCTCCTGCCAGGGTGGTAAGTGGGGCTGTGGGAGAGACCCGTCTCTGAACCTCAAAGGAGCAGAGCCCCTGGGCCAGGAATATTCCTGGTGCCTGGCCACCAAGGGCCCATATAAGTAGCCACCTCTACTAACACCTTACTCATTGCTGAGACGGGGGAAGGTCATAATCTAATCCTGTAATACTGCATCCCTCCCTGTGCCTGTTGAGATAGGGACCACAGAACACTATATTCCCCAAAGAGCATGACACCTTCACCGTGGCTGTTTCTCTATGAGCTACGGCACTGCATAGTCCTCTAAAACCATGTCCTTCACCATGACTATTGCTAGATGATCTCTGGAACCATATAGCCCTGTAATACCATGGCCTTTCCCCAGGACTGTTGCTATGTGAGCCAGAGAAAAGTATAGACCTCTAATACCATGTCCTTCACCGTGACTATTGCTGTATGAGACACACAACAGCAGAGTCCTCTAATGCCCTGTAATTCAGTGTAACTATTGTGATACGATCCACCGAACAGCCCTCCCCTGTATGGTTTGTCATATTTCGAGACTGTTTGGTGTCATTCTTCTCTCTCTCTTTCTCTGTCATCTGGCTTCTGAGCCAGGACTAATGCCTCTGGGGGGAAAAATGTGAAACAAAGCAAGGAGATGAAGAGAAAATGGGACAGAGCGAAGAGGCGATGCAGGGAGAGGTAAAGACCTGGAGCAGATGAAAGACAGCAGGGAGAAGGAAAGAGAAGGGAAGGAGAAATGAAGGCCTTGCAGAACTGCAGTTCACGAAGGCTGATCCCGCTCAGACATAAGGATGCTGGACTTCGTAAGTGAGGGTGTAAATTAAAGTTCAGAGGTGAACTCTTTAAGGCTTTATTAGGAGTGCTGCAGTGGATCTACTTGAAAAGCACCTGCTGCAGAGCGGGGGAAGAAATTCCCCTGCAGACATTAATAATATGGTCCAATGGAGTCCTGTCCCTCCTAACGCTGGAGAAAGGCTATAATCACTGCTGTTCAGTATGGGTGGTTCTGTACCTCTCCTCTGTGCTGTTATTGTTCTGTTGTAGCAGTGTTGCGAGATCCCCGAGGGAATAGGGACGGCGTTTGTACCAGGTACTGTACAATCACAGGCCCAGTGCCCTGACCCAGAGAGGAGGCATTCAAAGAAGCAAAGCAGATAAGCAAGGAATCCTACAGTAATCACAATCCGTGCCAAAGGGAAGCATTTCAATGGTTTTATTGATGTTTCGTATGAAAATTAAGCTAGTCCTGTAACATGACCGTGGAAGCATCTTCCCCCCACCTTTCTCTTTGACCCTTGAGTGCACCGTCGGTAGCGCAGCAAAGTGATACCCGACAGGATTTTGTGATCGTGCCTGTTTCCTGTAGCATTTGTACAGCTCCTTTCACACCAAAGGGCCGCTTCAGAAACTTTTGATGAGCAAAAGACAGTTACCCCACTGCTTAAATGCATCCGGTGCTTGAGAGGAAACAGACGCTGGTTGAAAGCTCATAACGCAGCTAAACAAAACAGGAAGCGAAGAGCTGTCTAGCCCATTGAAACTGCAGGGGGGGATTTAGGTCAAGGCAGTAATGGCTTGGGCTCTGAATGTACACTCTGGGCTGAATCCTGAAAGATACTGAACGCAATGGTGCACCCACAACTCCAGTTAATTTCAGGAAGGGTCGAGAGCCCTCAGCACCTGGCAGGTGCAACTTTCAGAGGGCACAGGGAAAGGGATCTGATCCTGTTCTCATTTACGTGAGTGGCAAACCCCCACTGTCTTCAGTGAGGCCAAATCAACCCCCGAATGGGTATCCAGCACCCAGCAGGTTTCAGCTCCATTTGCAGCATTTGAGAGGTGAATGCTAAGAGGAGGTTCACAGATTAACAGGGCTCTGCTGCGTTTGCATACATTGCCTGCATTCTAACTAAAATCTCTACCTCAACACCCAGGCAGAGAAAGAGAGGGAGGGATAAGAAGAAGGTGGGGAAAACATTCCTCTGGCTGGTTTTCCGGCCGTGCCACAAACATATTTTTTTAGAAAAAAGCATGCAAAGAAGCAGGAGCCGTCAGGAGTGCAGTCGTTTCAGGAGCTGATTTACTGTGAGGATGCAAAGGGTTCTGTGATGCTCTTCCATATTAACTGGTTAACCCTCCTCCATCAGAAGGCTGGACAGCAAAGCCACACAGAGGCTCTGCTGTAGAAATTTGCTTGTTGAACGTTGCGAAGTGGTTGCGTTGCACTGCACCTTTTTCCCCTTTAACAAACTGCTTTAGTTAATATGTGGGTAGAATGTAGATGTCCCTGTAACCGTATGATAAAGAGACAACGAGACATAAAAGGGTCCCAGGAGGGAACAGGGTTTGCAGGCACAGTCGTTTGGTCTGTGAGGACGTCGCATACCAATGGTCTTACTCTGAAAGAGATGCTCCTTTTTAGATCTCCCTTTATAGAAGCCATAGCAGAAAGTCATAGCGCCCGGCCCCGTGGGAGGCCTTTAACATGCAGCCCTGGACACCAAGAGCCAACAGCTGAAGGCCAGCTGGCAATAGGATTCTGTTGATGCTGGTTTGTTTTTGTTTCACTGGGTTCTCTTTGCAGGGGACCTGATGCAAAGCCATGGGGAGAGATTTCAATTTGCAGGAGGAGCAGGGCTGCACGAGTCCAGGGTAAGAGGCATTTGTGGGTCTTGGAAGGGAAAGTTCACCACTGTTTGCAAGAGGGACTTGAGAGATTGATTAGGAAGCTCATTTCAGGAGCAAGCGTTTGCAGGCAATCTGCAGCTCAGCAGTTGGCATTTAAGATAAGGTTTGCAGGCGTGTTCAGAACAGCACCTAATAGATCAGGGAGAGGAGCTTATGTGCTCATTTTCATGCAGGAACTGGCTAGTTTCTCCTTTCGGTTACACCCAGGTAAATCAGACACGATTCAATGGATTTCAACAGTGTCACTTGCAGATTATTCTGAGCGTAAATGAGAGGAGGATCTGGCCCCATGGCTTTTGGATCCCTTTCCTTTTTCCCCCTCCTCAGCAGCCTATGCCTTCTGTCCCCAAAGGTCTGTAAGAAATGCGGAGATCATAACGTGGAAGGATCAGATGGGCTTGTTTCTCAGAAGGATTGTCCGATTTCTCTATTGATCAGGTTGATTTAGAAGGGGTAAGCGGGTCAGAAGGTCATAAATTATCATTTGACTGGGGTGGTAAAGACTGCTGCACTTAACTGCAGTACTATGGAAAAGAACGTGTCTGTCTGCAGGGACGTGAATGGCCCATACACTGCTGCCGTTCTTCAGTTTAAGCGTCCTACATGGAAAACTGGTGTTAAGGAGTCATATTTAAACTCAGTTAAACAGCATTTTGGTTAAACTAGTTTCTGCATTTTGGCTGGCCAAGCAGACAGGAGAAAGCTTAATTAGCTTTGCATTTAGATGGGGTTTTAAAAGCCACCGTCTTGTAATTTTGAATGCATAGGCTATACATGTAATGCACACAGAATAGTTTGTAAAAGAACTCCAGTGAGTGCGAGCCATGAAATCACATGCTGGGTTCTAGCAGCACAGGAATTCCTAAGAGACTTGTGATCTCTCCTTGCTCTCTCTTCCTAGGGAATGAATAATGGCATGGTTTAGAGCAGCCAGGAGCCCTAAGTATTATCTCTGACTTTTCTGCAGACTTACTGGGGGGTCTTGAGCCAAATGACTTTCCCATTCTCTGCTTCATTTTTCCTGGCTGTAAAATGGGGAGTATCAGCATCGTAGGCTTACGTTGTTGCCAACTTTCATGTTTTTATTGCTATCTCATGCTGTTGCATAGTGTGTTCTTAAATCCCAAGCTCCTGGAGTCAGGTGATTTACAATAGACTCTCTCAGTTTTCATTTAGAAGAAAATCTAACCCAGAAGACTGCAGGAAAAAAGGTGGAAAGCCACCTCAAGAAACCAGAAGACCAGTAATAAAAAGAGCCCAGTGTTTGTTATAGTTTAATAAAACGTCATGAGTTTTGAGCCAATCTTGTGCTTTGGATTTGGGTCTGACTCATGATTTTTAAAGGCTTGCGTTTGGCAATTCTGGGATTCTCATGCAGCAATATGACTATTTGCAAATCATGTTGAGATTCTCAGCTGTAGAAGCGCAAAGCGTAATTATTCACTCAGGTAACAGCTGCTGTACTATAGGATGTCACTGGCAAATTTCCGTGAGGTTGCCACACACTAACATATCTATATCTGTCTGTCTGTCGTGTGTCTAGAGCAGCCCTCCTCACAGTATGTGGGCCGAGTCAGTTCATGTTAATTGCTTTTTCCGTGCTGGGTCATGTACCATGGAGACTGGTGAGAGTTTTGACTTCAGTGGGATGAGAATCAGGGCCAGCGCGACTCTCTGTGTGATTAAAAATAGCGGTCATCCTACAGGGCTGCTTTTTAGTCTTCTTCTGTAGGCACATTGTACAGCTTCGGGGACAAGGTGTGTGTATAATTTTTCCTTTGGTGCCAGTAGTTCTTGTGGGGTAGGGACGTGTATAGTTTGAAGAAGGAGGTGGGGAAAAAGCATGCATCCTGTGACATACGAAAGCTGTTTTGAGTGTTTCTCCGCCAACCCTGGCAATTATTTTCCATGGGAGAGAGCTCTTTGGGTTTTGTTATGGATTCAGAGATTCCAAAACCAGACAAGACATCCAGTCCGACGTACTGCATAACACAGGCCACAGGACTTCCCCAAAATAATTCTTAGAGCAGATCCAGTCTTGATTTCAGAGTTGCCAGTGATGGAGAAGCTCCCATGAGCCCTTGGTAAGTTGTTCCAATAGTTAATTGCTCCCACTGTGAAACTTTGCATCTTGTTTCCAGGCTGAACTGGCCTAGCTTCACCTTCCAGCTATTGGCTCAGGTGGGCTGGCCTTTTTCTGTTAGACAGAAGAGCCTGTTAGCAAATATTTGTTCCCCAGGTAGATACTTGGCATCTTTGGATTAGAAGGGACCACAAGAGTCATCTGTTCTAACCCCCTGCCAAGAGGCAGGATTTGTTGTGTCTAAAGCATCCAAGACAGATGGCTACCCAGCCGCCTTTTGAAAAGCTCCAGTGAAGGTGCTTCCACAATCTTCCTACACAGTCTGTTGCATTGGCCTGCTGGTCTTACAGTTTGAAGGTTTTCCCTGAGATTGCATGTGAACCCATCACCTCTTGTCCTGCCATCTGTGACAAGAGGAAAACTTCTCTCCATCTTTGCTGTGGCAGCCTTTCAGTTCTCAGAAGTCTGCTGTCACGTTTCCTGCATTAATCTCTTCTTTTCCAGACTAAATATACCCACTTCCTTCCGCCTTTGCTCCTATGGCTGGCATTCCGTCCCTTTAAGCATCTTTGTCACTCACCTCTGGGTCCTTTCCTGTTGCTCTACCTCCTTACTACAGGTTGGTAACCAAGAGTGGACACAATATTGCAACTGAGCTCTTATTGGCACCAAAGAGAGAAGTGCTACCCCCTCCCGCGATGTGCATGCGAGGGCTCTGCTCTGTTCATGCAACCCACCATTTTTTGCAACAACGTCAAATTGCTGACTCATGTTAACGTTGTGATCTACCTCAACTCCCAGATCCTTCTCAGCCATGCTGCTGCCAAGTCAATTATTAGCCCCCAGGCTATTTTTGTGTGTTGGGTTTTTCTTCCTTAAGAGTAGCACCTTAACATTTGTCTTTGCTGAATTTCATTGTGTTGTTTATAGCCCAGTTCTCTCATGTATCAGGGTCCCGCTGAAGCTTAGTTCTGTCCTCCAAAGTGTTGACAACCCACCAGCCCCCAACTTTGTGTCATTTGCAAGTCTGAGATGTCTGTTCTCTATTCAGGTCAGTAATAAAAATGTACCTGTCTTATAGAGCTGAAAGGGACCTTCAGAGGTCATTGAGTCCAGTCTCCTGCCTTCTCAGTAGGACCTATCACCATCCCTGGCAGATGAAAAAAGAAGCCTGTTTGCCCTAGATGGCCCCCTCAAGTATTGACTTCATAACCGTGGGTTTAGCAGGCCAATGCTCCAACCACTGAGCTATCCCTCCTCCTGAGGTCAGGCCCTCAACAGATTTCTGTGGAATTCCGTAGGAGACCTTACTGCAATGTGACATCTTTGTTACTCCTTGTTCAAGTGCTTGCACGTGTCCGTTCCCATATTGGTGTGTGCGCATCCTGAGCATGGTTGCAGGAATTTTTCCTCCTTGTGGTATGCGATGGGTCAGCTCCAGAGTCCTCTGTTGTACATACTCACGGAGCCAGTATAAAGGGCTGTTCCAGTCTTAGAGTATGTCTTCACTATACAGAAGATTGACTCAGTCAGGACTGGTCTTTAGGGTTTGTTTTCACGTGCTTAGTGGGGATGCATGAAATTGAACCATCTGGGGTCGGCAGTTGACCCTCAATATTGTGAGGAGTAAGAGAAGTGGATGGGAAATTTTCTCCCATCGATCTCCTTCTGTGAGGATGGCCAGGTAAGTCAATTGTAGATAAACTGATTCTAGCTATGCAATTTCCGTAGCTAGAATTGCATATCTGCAATCAACTTTAATATCTAGTGTAGATCTGGCCTCCTCCTCCTTCAATTACTACTTACCACTCGTGATATTTGCTGGAATCCCTCATTGCTCTGGCAGTCCTCTTCCTCGTCAATTTTTTTGTCAAAGAATTATCACGGTGTACCCACAAGTTTTCCCCACTGGGACCGAAACCTTGTCCTGGCAAAGCTTATGAGGTCCTGGCTGAGCCACTAACATCATGTCTGCCCTCCTGGAAAATGGCCCTCCTGGTAGCCATCACTTCAGCTCACCCCTGTATAAGGTGTTCTTCAAGGAGAAAGTTTGGTTATCACCCCACCCTTTATTCCACCCAAAGGTGGTCTCACAATTCTATTTTAGCCAAAGGTGGTCTCTGTTGCAGCCACGTGGTCTTCCTGCCATTATTCTACCCTAAATTGCATGCAAATAGAGAAGAGCGCTGCCTCCGTTTGTTGAACGTTAGATGGGCCTTGGCTTTCTGCTGATAAAGACCCAGACTGTTCTTCAGATCCACGCAACTGTTCTTAATGATAGCAGAAAGAATGAAAGGTCTCCCCACCTCTGCACAGAATATCTCATTGTGGCTTGCTTCTTGTATCCGAACACGTTACAAACTCACGGTCGTTTTGCCCCCAGCTAATCTAACAACTCCCTCCATCAGGTCTCAGGTTTCCTCCACTACTTTTCCAGCATAAGTCCCGATTCAGGACATCTGCAGAGCAGCAACCTGGTCGTCGATTTGTACATTCACAACTCGCTATGCCATAATACAACAGAGTAGAGATGATGCCAGCTTCAGCCACACAGCCTTGCCATCATCCTGTCCTTGAGCTGTTGTCCTGGTGTTGGTGAGCTACCTCCGTCGGAGTGGACCTGTGCAAGCACTCAAAGAAGAAAAACGGTTCCTAACCCTACCATAACTGTGGTTCTTTGAGAGATGTTGTATGTGACATGTCCATTCTAGAGCCCAGTTTTCATCTCCTTTTGTTGGAGGCAGTCAACAATAAGAAGTGGCCAAACAGTTAAGGCATCTGACCTTGGATCAGAAGATTGAGGGCTTCAGTGCCTTTGTTATTGTTTTACCTAGAGAGATGGTGGAATCTCCATCCCTAGAGGTTTGAAAGTCCTGGCTGGGATGATTTAGTTGGGGTTGCTCCTGCTTTGGGCAGAGGGCTGGACTTTGATGACCTCCTGAGGTCTCTTCCAGCCCTGGGATTCTATCATTCTATGATTCTAAGAAACTGAAGAGGAGTGGGTTTGGCAGCACCAATTATGCCAGCGGTTTGAGCATGTGGCATCAGAGAGCGCTGGAGCCAACCCAATGAATACCACTAGGGGAAGAACCCCAGTAAGGGGTGCCGGAGGTATGCACACTGGAATGGACATGTGCAACACGTCCCAAAGAGGAACAGTTACAGAAAAGACAGTAAATAGCGAGAGAGCCCCCCAGTATAGAAAGGATGTGGATGCATTGGAGAGGGTCCAGCAGAGGGCAAGTAAACTGATTAGGGGGCTGGAGCACGTGACCTATGAGGAGAGGCTGAGGGATCTGGGCTTATTTAGTTTGCAGAAGAGAAGAGCGAGAGGAGATTTGATTTGATAGCAGCCTTCAACTTGCGCCCATTAGAAAAGATCTGAGGAGCTTGCCTCAGGCCTGTCTTGTCTGGTTCTTGCAGTCCCTCATTTCTGGCTCCTGGAAAGCCTTCTGCAAGGTAACACGTTCCAGGGAACACACCTTTGGAATATATGAACATTGGCTAACAAATACAAAGTTCTTCAGATAAACATATTGGCCTGAGTTTCCCCCTCACATAGGTCTCCCACCATGGCCAGTTCCCCTCAGTCCTGACCTGTGACAGTGCTTATTAATCTTACCCTGCTTCCCCTCCCCTCAAAGCTTTGCCACTCTTCTTCTATCCTGGTCTGACCTGTTCCTCCAAGCCTCAAAGCCACGCTTGCCTCTGCTACTGCACCTTGGTCTTGACCTTCTACAACACCCTGCAGTTCTTGTTTTCATGAGCGGGAGCTGCTGCCGTAGGAAATTGTGTGAAGATTTCCTGATGGGGCGACAGAGGGACTAGGACAAGAACAGCCAACTTGTTATTGCTGGTGACCTAGCCCAGGCACACCACTCAGGGTGTTCAGATGACAAGGGCCACAGTGCCAGCCCATGGCCAATGCACCCGGCCTCCTGGGGACTGTATCTTTGCGTAGGTCTGCCAGAGGGCTACAGGAGTACTCTGTGTACAGAGCCATTCAGATGAGACGAGAGCCTCTCCGACACAGAACAAAGCCTCCACGACCGTGAGAACAGTGGGGTCTGCAGTTAGGAAGATTGTGTCAAGGGGACCAAAGCGATAATTTACGGCTTAGGTGTCAGGAACAGGGAAGAAGGCAAGTTGAAGCGGTGGGAACGGGAGGAAGATGGTGACTCCAGCTCAGATGGTTCCTGCTCTTTCAAAGAGACCAAACGTCCTTTTTTTTCCAAAGTGCCTTCCACTTTGCCCTCCCACCTTGTTTCCTTTGTTTTTCAAAGTGGTCACCACCAGCGAGCAGCCTGTAGACGGGAGATATCGCTGTGAACATCATGTGGAGCAGCCCATTTTTACCTGCCAGGATGCAGTAGGAGAGGCCCTCGTCTGCTGGCATTGGCTACCATTTTAGAGGAAGTGCAGACCGGCGGGTAATTATTTTTCTTCCTTAATTGAAATTTCAGCCCCAGTGGATTTGCTAGAACATGCGCAGGAAGAGGCACAAGCAAGCATGACCTAAATGGAGGGCTGCGTAATGGCCCGAGAGGGAGAGGGAATGTGTTGAATCCACAGGTGGGCCAACGATCTCATAACTCGCGGGAGGGTACAGGCATGACTGGGTTCGCCACCCATTCCCTAACGAGTCTGTGGAAGAGGATTTACTCCCCCCCCCAGAGGCACTGATGGCTTCCCAACATATCAGCTTTTTATTAGTACTATTAGTAGTAGCATTAATAATGTGCTGTCTTTTAATGTTTCAAAACAGAGGGTTGTTTTTGGTGTTGCGGTTTTTTTTTTTTGTTTTTGCCTTGCATAGAGGGCCAATTAAATCAAATTATCATCCGAAGATTGCCACGACACCCCTTGATGACAGCCAGCAATCAGGTGTAGCGCAGCATGGCTGATAAGGGCCAATCAAGACATACAAATGAGGTGTTGACATTCAAACAGCAGGTACCCTACTGTATAGCATGAGCCTTGTTTGCTGTCTGTCGAGATGGTGCGTAGCCAGGCCTGGGGGAGACGGGGCTCTGTAAAGCAGCAGAAAGGAGTATGGCGGGCAGCTGGGGGCTTGTTTTCTACTGGGAACCCTGAAAGCAGGAAAGCAGGTCTGAATTGTGCAAGCTTTTATCGAGTCAGTTGCCCAGTGATGCCAGTGGGTGCGTGGGCTGATGGAAGGCTGCAGAAGCTCACCTTTGTACTTCTCGAGCCCAATCCTTCCACCCGAGCTGAGGACGCTCAGCTCCCTTCAAGAGGCACTGAGGGCCCAAATTACAAAAGAATCGGGAACCCGACTTCCATAGATTTCTGTAGGAGCAAAGCACCTAAATACCCTTGAGGATCTGGGCTGTGTGTCTTGCAGGATCAGGCCCAGCTAGCACCTTGCATCAGAGGATCTCAAAGAGGTAAATTAGTAGTCTCTTCTTGTTACAGGTAGGTAAATGAAGTGATTTGTGTATTGTTTATACTGTGAGCCAGAGTCATTGATAGATGCCTGGTTCTGGTGACTCCCAAGTCCTCTGCTTTTGCCAGGAGATGGGGTTCTCACCCTGGAGGTCTATTCTTCCTGCGTGGTTCACGAGGGCCGGGAATCCAGGCACTTTTTCCTGTTGTAATGTGTAAAGCAAAGAGCCGCTGCTGCCTCCAGGTGAACACCCGTAGCAGACTCGTGCTTGTTTTACTAGGATGGTTTCCTTGACCGACATGGACAGAGAGTTTTGGCTTGAGAACAGTGCTAGAACCATGACAGGTCATTTATGTAAGTGTGGCTTGGCTAGACAACATCTCCGAATAAAAAAAAGGGCTTGCCTGCTGGGGCCGGGGAAATCATATTAGAGCCCCATTAGCAAGCACTGGTTTTAAGCAGGATTGTGGCAGGCAGGGGGCCCATCCCAGTATGGACAAGACCTTAGATGGCATCTTGGAAGTAGGATCTCTCTGCCTTTTGAGTCGAGTACGTGCTCTGAGGCCGTTTGAACTCAGTTGGGTGGTCTCCACATAGCTCTTCGTGTGGTCTTACGCTGAAGTTCCTAGCGCATTTTTTTTGTCCGCCCAACCAAGCAGCTCCCTAACATTGGCTCCATTATTCACCGAGGCCAAACCCAACCTGTTTGCTCAGGGAGGGAAACTGCTGCAGATCAGCCTGACAGATTCTGGCAGCGTGAAACATTACCCAGTACCTCATGGAGCTCACACTTTGCCAGGGCAGGCCACGAGAGTCCCTTCACCTCTGCCAGTGCTATAGTTCACCAACATTTTTGACTGCTAAACAGAAGGGGTGGTGTGTGTGTGTGTGTGTGTGTGTGTGTGTGTGAATGAGGGGCATGAGTGACAGGCCAAGTGACAGTTGCAATAATGAACTGACCGAACCCGTTCAGAGACTGTTTGGAGAGGAGAAATCAGCTACATTCTGAACGACCTCCTCAGCATTTCCTGTCTCACGGTAGAGAAATTGCATGTGGTGAAAGGCTCTAAAAATAGAATCAACAAACTTTTAACCGCATTTGCAGATGTGAAGGTAAAGTCAGACCAACCCCGTAGGCACTGAAACTGAAAAACAATCCCAGAGGCCTTCTGAAGCTTCTCCTGTCTCCCTCCCCAGCACCCACAGCCATAACCTGCTGCAGGACGAAGGGGAAGGTTTTCTGTAGGGACTGGGACTCGGGATTTGCCAGCGGTGAAAGGTGGCCCTATGAACCCGAGGCTCATGCACCCAGCCTTCCATGTCTCGGAGCAGTTCTGCCTTGCTGCAGTACTGATGACAACATGACATGATGGCTCCGGGAAGACACAGCTAATATGGAAAAGGAGCGTGTGGCCCTGAGCTGGAGTGGTTGTGATGGAGGCTGAGTGGAGGGCAGCAACCCCTGGATGAGCAGCTGGAATGAGTCTTTCCCTTGCTGTGCCTGTCTCCCCCCCCATCCCCATTAAGCGTGCTCAGGAAGACATTAAGATCAGAAGCACGTTCGGTGAGACTCTGTCTAACAGCACTGCTGGCTGACCCTGATTTGTAGCAGGGCTGAACGCTGAAGCTTGCTGGAACGCTACAGCTCTTCCTGTAGTAACAGTGAGCGAGAAGCAGTCACATGCACACCCCTGCTTGAGAAGGGGAAAGGGAGGGAACCGGACAGGTCAGCTCCAGGGAAGCAAGGGAAATGAATCCCAGGGGGAAATGAAAACCCGGTCCCTCCTTTGTGGCACGTTTGCTTAGCAAGCCCTGCAGTGCAACCGCACCAAAAATCAAAAGTTGAGTGAGTGTGCATTAATTCTCCAGCCGTGCGGGGAGTGGGGGTGGGGACATCAGCCAGGCGGCACAAAGTAGGGGGGAAGGGTTTGCCCCCCCTACTCTACCCAGGTGCTGTGCCTGGAGCAGCTCCACACAGCGACATGGGTATTGGGTGCTGAAAAGGAAGGCTTTGCAGGGCATGGGGATGCAACCTTTCTAGCTGGGAAACGACTTTCCATCTCCCCAATGCAGGCTGTCACCCCCCCTTTCCCCATTTCCTTCCTCCCGCCCCTGCCGCAGGATCACATCAGCTCCCTAGGTGGGTTCGTTTTAGTTCTGTCTTTTATTTTAGTCCATATGTTGGAGGAGTCCGTGTCAGGCTGGCCCCTCCTCTGTACTCTGCTTCACTGACAGGTGCCAATAGCCAGCTGGCTGGGGGAGGAGGGGCTGATAGAAGAGCCCCGGGGCCAGGGATTTTGTTTATTGCAGTGCTGGGGAGAAGGAGGGTCAGGGAGGAAGTGGATTTGTCATTGTCTCTGCTTGACCCAGAGGCCGTCTTTGGGACGCATGCCACAGCAGCTCATGCTGTTTCTCAGGCGCTGATGGCAGCCAGCCAGCCAGCCAGCTCACCACACAGGCCGACCCACTCACCTTCACTCCAGACAAAGGGACAGAAGGCTCACCCTACAGTTCCCGAGAGCCAGAGTCATCAATCACTACTGCAGCCCGACCCTGTGGGCCCTGGCAGAGACTCCGTCCTCTTTTCTCGGGTCACACAGACTCCTCCCCTCGACCTATTCCCTCCAAATGATCTGCATCTCTGAGCAGATCTGCACAGAGTTTCCAGGTACGAAGACATGGGTCTGTCCCACGAAAGCTCATCACCTAATAAATCATTTTGCGAGTCTTTAAAGTACTGCAGGACTGCTGGTTTGTTTTGAAAAGACACAGACTAACACGGCAACCTCGCTGCGTCTGCTTCTCTTGAAGTTTTTAGTGGGCTAGGCAGTGTAATGGTTAGAGTGAGGGCTCGGGTTCAACTCTCCAGTTCTGTCGCTACCTCATGGTCAGTGTTCCCTATTAGTTGTGCGTTTGTGCAGCCACTCAGGAGCGATTCCAATGCCATTTGGCTGATCTGCAAGGTTTGTGTTTCTTCTGGTGGTGCACATTCTACATGCCTTGAGGCGCATAAGAAAATTTATTCCATGCAAGGATAGAGAGAAAAATCTGCACAAAAATGGCGAAGATCAGAGGGGACATTCCTCACAGTCCTGATCTTGGGAAAATCGCATCAGGAAGCCCTGCCTCACTTTGCCCATCTGTAAAGTTAGGGATTTCATGAGCTGTAGTTTATAACCACTGATTGGCGGGTACAGAGGAGGGCAAAGTAATATTATTTTTAGCCTCCTAGCTGATAGTACAAGATCCTTGCATGGTGTTTTTGTTCACAATGATTGTGTTTAGTGCCAGATCAATTTAAACCTTCTCTTCATCATGGATGGACACGTTTGGTCAGCGTGCGTTATATTACACTCCCTGAGCTGCTCTTGGGAAAAGTAGAAAGCAAAGTTTAGGCAAAACTATGCAAGAGAGGGGGGAAAATCCTGTGGTGATGGTGATGGTGTTTATGTACGGATGGTGAGAAATGTACTGCCCTTGAAAGGAGAGAGACTGGAGTACTTCATGTCCTGTTTACGGTATCTACTTATCAGACACATGTAAAGCACATGGATGTCACTCTCCTTAGCATCAGTTAGTCTGTATCTCCAAAAACAACAAGAAGTCCTGTATCAGAGAGGGAGCCACGTTAGTCTGTAGCTTTGAGAACAACAAGAAGTCTTGTGGCACCTTATAGACTAACAGATATTTTGGAGCATCAGCTTTTGTGGGCAAAGACCTGCTTCTTCAGATGCATCAGATTCTTGTTGTTCAAGAAATCCTGTGTTATTAATGGGTGTGACGTGGACAACCAAAGAAAGAGACAGAAAAGAAGAAATCTTTAAAATTCCAAACCTGGGAGGTTGAATCTGACCACTGGAAAACGGAGAGACCGAAGGAGAGAAACGTGAAAGAAAAGAAAATTAGATTCCACGGGTTACCTTAGTTACCCAGTTTCTAATGACTCCAGCTTCCAAGCGTGCATCACCTTTTGTATATAAAGATTCTCCAGAGAGCTCCGGATCGCCCCATTAACGAGAGAGAGACCCTTGTTCGTGATTTCTGCCAAGGAATAGGAGGGGGATCAAGAAGTTCTCTGTGGGAGACAACTGCCTAGGAGGTTTTTAATAGTTGCTTTTTGT
Source organism: Carettochelys insculpta (assembly GCF_033958435.1). Taxonomy (NCBI): domain Eukaryota; kingdom Metazoa; phylum Chordata; order Testudines; family Carettochelyidae; genus Carettochelys; species Carettochelys insculpta. The sequence goes on from NC_134152.1 coordinate 32,635,962, forward strand.
GAGATGGCTAGGGGGTAATCTATATCTTTCTCTCTGTAATTGCCTCTCTTTACCTGTCTTTCTCTCTGTAATTGCCTGCCTCCTTGTTGCTTGGGTTTGGAGAAGCTGTTGTCAGCCTTCACCTGAAACCTTGGATTATCAAGATGGAGAGGGGAGATTGCCTATGGAATTTTATTTAGCTTAAAAAATCCAACCTGTGTAGTTATCCCAGAGCAGAAATTCGTGTGGCGGGGGGGGGTGGGCGGGGAGAGGGGACAACGTTTATCCTAAAACAGTTAGACAAAAGAATTTCTGCTCAGTCTTGCGAGATCGACCTCATTATGTGGTCCTGGTAGGTTTCCTTTTTAACAAGTGTTGACATGTTAGCTAGCCAAACAAGGAGTCAATATTTTGGCAAAAAGCGTTACCTTTTTTGTTAGCATAATAATCAGAAGAGGGGGGTAAGGAAGGCAGACAAGCAAATCCGTTTGATCAGACACCGCATATTTTATGAAAGCACATTTCAGCTCTTCAGCTTTGGAAAGCTTTTCATACCCTTTAATTTTCTAATAAAAAGGAATTACGTTTGCTGAAAAGCCAGTAACAAGATTCACTGTCATTGTCTTTTGTACAGACCATAATTCCTGTCTTGGGTGCTTGCCTGGATGGGAAGAAACCAGTTTGTGTGGTCCTAGATGAAATCGCTGCCGGAAACCCTGGGGGAAAGGGGTGGGGAGGAGTGGGTGAGAGTGCTGACCCAGGGGTGCTGACCTAGGGGATAAATCAAGGTGACTAGTCAGTCTGAAACCTTGCACCACTCCCCCTCAAAAGACAATTACAAAAGGAGGTTGCTGTTGGCAAAAGCCAGGCATAGGCAGCAGAAAAAGCGGAGTTTCCTTGTACAATGCTTTGAGTGAGCTATACTCAGCTCTCGGTTACACCAGACTGACTCCAAGCAAATCCACTGGGGTTAACGGACACCGAGCGGTCACCGTGTTTAGCCAGTATCTTCACAAAGCAGAAAAGCAGTCCTGTAGCACTTCAAAGACTAACAACGTGATTTATTAGGTGATGAACTTTCATGGGACGGACCCACTGCTCCAGAGCTGAAAATCCTTTTTGTTTTGTGGTGTTAATGGAGTTTCTCTAGAGTTACACCAGCCGCACACTGAGTTGAGTTTGGGTCTTTGTGTTTGCACCCTACCAAGATGCAAGACATCTTAATGCTCTTCTTGCTAGCAAATATGCTCTTTTGGACAGGTTCCCTTCACAGTCCCCACAAAAGTATGTGTCTTTGTTTTCCAAGGTGGAACAGACATCATAGATAGCATAGGGGTGACTTGGTTACCGTCTGTCAGTATCTGAGGCCAAATATTGGATCATGGGTTCTTTAGACTAGCAGAGAGAGCCACAGCGTGAGCCAGGGGCTGGGAGTTGAAACTGGACAAATTTGGATGGGAAATAAGGCGTAAATTAATTACATGGAGAGTAATTAACCATTGGACCAACCTACCGAGGTTCATGGTAGATCACTGCCAATTTTTAAATCAAGACTGGATGTGTATGTAAAAACTCTGCCCTGGGGGTTGTTTTGGAGGAGATTCCCCAGCCTGTGCCATGCAGGAGGTCAGACTAGAGGAGGGGCCAGCAACCAAAATAGTAAGAAGAGCCATTTTTTCAGAATTCAGTGGAGTACTCAGTACTTCAAGAGCTGCAGTGCATGGGAATATGAGATGGTCCTTAATCACATCAAACTCTACTTTTTATAACCCCTGTTTTAAGAACAGTGCAAACCCCATGATTTGTAATGCGATACACATCCACTGCAGGACATTCACAAACTTCTTATATATTCTGTTTCCTCACACTTTACATATGTGTGTTTGTGCCACTATCTTCCTGACTTCACTCCCAAGCCTATTTTCATTCTGTCATTGTTACTTCCCGTCTAATTTCCGTTTTCTTTCTTAAAATGCGTGTTCCCCTTCACAGCAGGAACTTTTCTTTTCCTTTTCAAAATCAAGACTTTATTAGCAACACAATCAAAACACAGCTACAGTGTCCTATCGCGCAATGCACTGCACATATTAAAGGGCGAGTTATCCAACGTTACGAGATTGCATATCGTTTGCTATGGAGATATGAGTTGTTCATTGCTGGGCTTTTCGATGTTCACCTATTATTAAAAATAATTAGGGTCTTTTTTTTTTAAACTTGCAATTATAACGTTGAGAGCTGCAAAGAAGTCCTTAAAGAGCCGCAGGTTGCAAACCTCTGGATTAGGGGATACGTTCTGGCCTTGCAATCAAAGTCCTCCTGGTTCTACACCCCAGCTTCCCTTTACCCAAGAGTCCAAGACACACAAGGCCTCTTCTCCTATCGTTACCAAAACAGCTGGCTTGAAAAGCAGCGACTGGTTCTCAGCACCAGTCTGGCTTTTTAAATGAGTGGATATTTATTTCTCTTGGGGTAGCACCTAGGAGCCCCAATTGTCGACCTGGGTCTCATTGTACAGACCCAAAACAGAAAAACAGCCCTATCCCCAAATAGCTTTAGGGACCTAGGGGTTACGGTGGATGAAAGGCTGAATATGAGTCAACAGGGTGCCCTTGTAGCCAAGAAGGCTAATGGCATTTTAGGGTGCATTAGGAGGAGCATTTCAAGCAGATCTTGAGAGGTTATTGTTCCCATCTATTTGGCACTGGTGAAGCCACATCTGGAATATTGTGTCCAGTTTTGGTCCCTTCAGTATAAAAAGGACATGGATGTGCTGGAGCAGGTTCAGCGAAGAGCAACAAAAATGATCAAGGGCCTGGAGCACAAGACCTATGAGGAGAAGCTGAAGGATTTGGGCTTGTTTAGTTTACAGAAGAGAAGGTGATTTAATAACAGCCTTCAACTTCCTGAAGGGGAGCTCTAAAGAGGATGGTGAGAAACTGTTCTCAGTGGTGACAGACGGCAGAACAAGGAGCAATGGTCTGAAGTTACAGAAGGAGAGGAGTAGGTTGGATATTAAGAAAAACTACTTCACCAGGAGGGGGTGAAGCACTGGAATGCGTTGCCTAGAGAGATGGTAGATTCCCCATTCCTAGAGGTTTTTAAGTCCCGGTTTGACAAGGTCCTGGCTGGGATGACTTAGTTGGGGTTGATCCTGCTTGAAGCAAGGGGCTGAACTAGATGACATCCTGAGGTCCCTTCCAGCCCTAGGATTCTATGATTCTCTTTGCCCCTTTTAACCCCACATCGTAGAGCATTTTGCTGATATCCCTGGGCTTGGACTCTCAGTATCTGATCAGTAAGGATTCAGTGGGTGGGGAACCTGAAGCACAGAGTGAGTCAAAGTGTCTTTCCCCACATTGATCTGTTAGTGAGTCTCAAATGGAACCCAGGTGTCCTGATGCCTAGTTCTCTGTCCTGCCCAGCCAGGCTCCTTTTCCTGCCCTGTTTTAAACATAGGTTGTTTTTGGAACAAGATGATCAATAATTTTGTTGGTTGCCAAAGAGCAAATAAGTGGCTTCGTGAGAATTAGACTTCTCTAGCTACATTGCCCTTCAGGTCCATATAATAACCACTAGACCACGTTAGCACATTATCGATTGTAAAGGGACTGCTTTTTTAATTCCTCTCTGGTGGTGTCTCTTGACACAGGCTAACGTTGATATCCCCTTTGCACATGTGATGTGTGCATATGTTAAATTTTCATGTATGTACAGGCAAATCTCTATCACACATAGGGTATGTAAAAGAAAGAGTAAGGTCAGCGTTTTGATCTTTATTATCTGGATGGAGGCTTCTGGGCACCTCCAGTATTTTCCAGATTCACAGAAACATCTCTTTGTTTATCCTGTCCAAGGTGGCAACCCTGATTGTTTCGGATAAGGCGGGAATTGTTCCATTTTAGTATGACCTGGACCATGTGGTTGAACTACAGGGCCAGGTTGGGACCAGCGTTCCTTGTAAGCCAAGCCCTTTGGTGGCCGCCCAAGAGCAATTCAGGTGCTGCCCAGCTGATTACCAGAGCACCTATAGCTGGCAGTATATATTTCTACTGATGGTGCACGTCTGCACATGCCTTGGTGCACATAATAAAATTGATTCCAGCCATGAATGGAAAAAAATAGAAGGAACCCTGCTCATGACCCATCAGGAAACTGGATGAGCGATGCACCCATCAAATGATTTTTGAGAGAAATGAAGGGAGCAAAGATGGGTGGGGTTTTTAAAATAATGTCTCTGCCTTAGTGACTGAATCAGGAGATGCATCTCTGAGAGAAGTGGCTGGACTCAGACTTGGCGGAGTAGGAAATTCTGACTTTTTGCCCGTAGGGATGAACATACTTGACTAACAATCTGGGTGTATAGGTGCCCAGTTGGTAACAAACACTGGCAACCTTTGTTGTGTTCACATGCTTGACTACAAAAGCATTCCCTGGGGTGCTGGAGCCATGATCCCATGGCACTTTCATCCTCATCATCAACGACCATGGGCTCAGTGTCCATTGGTGTCCAGTGCCTCCCTCACTATTTCCTTCCATCTTTCCCTGTCCAGTGCGGAGTGGCTTGGTGTCTGTAAGCCAGCTCTGCACCAATCTACTCTGTCTGCCCATTCTCTGTGGGGTCTGCCTCTCCTATTCCAGCCATCCATTATGCCGAATACCAAGGTCTTCACTTTTCGCATGTCCTTCATTGTGCAGAGATGCCTGAATATCTGTAGCTTCTGTTGTATAACCTTTCTCCTTAGAAATCTGGAAAAGGTAAGCAATTAGCTTAGGAATGAAGCTGAACATTTTGAAAACGTGTGTATTCAGCAGCATGTTGTATGGATGTGAGACATAGGGGATAAGGAAAGATTCGAAGAGAGAGATATTGGTGATTGAGAGGAGTTGTTATAGAAGATCTTGAAAACAGGATGGATGCATAAGGTCACCAGCGAGGAATTACATAGGAAGATACAGCTGAAAGAGAACCTACTGCAGAAGTTTATACAACAGAAACGACAGCTATTTGGGCATATCTGCAGAATGAATGATGAGTGAAAAGTCAAGGCCCTGGTATTTAGCATCATGGACTGCCCTTTGGCACTCTGCATTGTGTTCATGCCTAAGGACATTGGTCAGTGGCCATTCCTGTTAGGCGACAGCTAAGAGTTTTCTCTGTCAAAGCAAGATGGGAACGTAGGTGAATCAGCCAGTTTATATATGTAGGTAGTCTGTTGTGTCTGACGATGACATCTATATATATATATATATATAAGAACCTGTGCGGGAGAATGTTTAAAGTGGAAAAGCCGTTGCACAGGGGCAGCTCCAACTCTCTCGACCTCAGAAGCCTGGTTCCAGCCATACAAAAAGTCGTCACGGCTGGGACTTCCTAGGCTGCAGTGGATGGCCGTGCCATCTTTGCTGCCTTGTCGTGCCCTTCGCTCTCCACAGAGCGTTGCAGAACCGCCTTTCTGGTCATTGGATCTTGCTGTTGGTCTCATCTGCCCAGTCTGCTGGGGCCGACTTTGCATGCATGAATTCCCTATCTCACCGCAGGTTTCAGACCTGCTGACTACCCTCACCTGGTTTAGCCTGCCTGTCGAAGCGGTTTAGCGGGGTGTGGCTGCGGCATGCTACAGCTTCTTGGAGCCACAGGTGAGAGCTGGGTGCCAGGTGGGGACCAAAGGAGCACAAACTGCCCTGAAGAAACATGACAGGTCCCCACACCAGAGGTGCTACCCCTCCCTGGACACCCCATACACCCCAAATCAGCCAGTTTATAACTTGCTGAACAAAAGTAAAGGTCTGAGGGGCCAGGAGCGTCATGTCACAAGGTATGTCTAGACCAGGAATGGAGGTAGTTGTTTTTGAAAATATATGAACAAATCTGTAGACAGGGCAGGTCATGTGTAAATACACATCAGGTGTCATGAGTGATGTAAACAGCCTTCACGGTTGCTTGGTGGCAGCTAGCACATTCAAACATAAGTTGTTTTGGCTACCCTAGGATTTAAAATAAGTGTGGACACAGCCCTGTCACTCACTGAAAGTCAGTGCATGTGAATGCTGTTTGTTAGCCCTTTTGCCAACAAAATACCTCTCGCCCTCACGAGGGGCCTTCACTTTGCCATCAAGCAGCGTTCACACTTTCACTTGCCACAGCAAAACTTCTTGTTCCAGGGCGAGGGAGGTTAAACACCAGTGAACGACAAATGTTTTGTTGATCGGTTGCAAGTGTAGTTGTGGCCTTAGTTAAAAGGTGTGAGCTCTTTAGAAGCTCTGTTGTATGTTCCTGGTCTAGATATGGCTGCTCTGTGTGCATCTTCTTAACTTTTATCACAGGTACATGGAAACTTGGTATTTCTCATTAGGGCCTGATTCATATTCACAGTAAGGTGCCCTTAGTGTGAAGGAGAATGAGGCCCATTGTTTCTAGTGGATATTTCTTCAGCTCACAAAACCGTCCCAAAGCTTGGCCAGTACCTAGTCCGCTCCAGCACGTCCCAAAGACTAGGCGTGTGTATGTGTTAGTTGGGGTGGGTGCTAAGATCCATGAAGAGGACTGTGTGGGAGAAACTTGATTGCCTCTGCTTGTGCTGACTTCCAAGGGGCTTGTGGTTCCCTGAAGTTGTCAAAGAGAAGCAAGACGATATGAGAAGAATGGGGAGAACGCAGCTGTGGGTCGATTCTCGTAGCGGTGCTGAAACATTGGCCCATCCTCGGAGCTTCTCCCTTTCCGAGGGAGGCTGGGTGATATTGTCCCATCAGGGATCAGCCATGGCAGGACGCATTCAGATCTGTAAGATTTTGTTGAGGTCCAATGGAACCAAAGAAAAGTCGGTCCATTCACCTGAGCGGGCGCTGGATAAGTCAGGAGTGGCAGGGTGTCAAGAGGCTAGTAGAGGGGTAGAGGTGGCAGACAGTCCTGCGGGTGGGAGGGCAGTTGCCCCGGTGACCAGAATGGGGCCTAGTGCTCTGGTTGCCTCCGTCTGCCACTGGTACTTCGGCAGCGACGGTGGCTGGAGCTTTGGGTGCCTTCGAACTGCCCTCGTGGCAGCGCTGCTCCACGCGGCTCTGAGGGGAGGGGCCCAGTGCTAAGTTCTGAGTAGTGCTAAGGGCTGACCTCTGTAGGCACCACCCCTTCTGCCCTTAGTCCCACCCCGTCCTGGGGGGAGGAGGGGTGAATTTTCCCCTGCATAGAGCAAGGCTCTGCATCTGTAGCCCGCGGGCAGCAGGAAATATTAAATGAGAGCAGGCCACACGCTGCCAGATCCTCATTCAAATTCTGAATTAATTATTATAACCATGTTTGTGGCCGGTCAGTCTGGCTGGGTGCTGAGCCCTCTCCATTCAGAAAAGCGTTTCAGCTCACTCTTACCACACGAGTGTGCCCTTTGAGTGCAGTGCCACTGCTGGCGTGTAAAGCTCAGCACACGCACATCAATACTGCCAGCCTCAAGCACTCAGAAATCACTAACTCCGCCAGGCTTCCAAAATCATGAATTCACTTTAGAAATCAAAAAGTGATTTGGGGGGGTGTTATTTGCCCTCTGGTTTTAAAGCCCTTTTTAGGGTTCACCTTTCCAGCTTTAACTCCACAACCGTGAGGGGTAGAAACTTCCCTTGCATTTGGGATTTTTATTTGACTGTTTTAAACAAAAGCTGAGATTCTGCCTTGTCTCCTCCACGCCTGGAGCCGGAGCAATCTGAAAAACATCAGGTATCACAGGACGAAATCACAAGAGGTCGCAGTACTGTAATTGATGTGCTGGTTTGCAGCCGAGAGCTCAGCACCCACATAGGATCGGGGACCTGTTTGTGAGCGCTGAACCAGAGGGGGATTAGTTTGGGGAGTGGCTGTTCTGCCAGGGTGAAATTCATCACAGTAAAGCAGCCCTGCCTATGCTGAAGGCTTCTGAAAGGTTCTGGTCGTGCCTGGTCTCTGTAGAGGCCTTTCTGTACAGGAATGAGTTTCATCTCGTATGAATGCCCCATTCAAATGAGAGAAGAGTAGTCATTACTCACTGCTTGCCATTTGTTATTCTCCTATTCTAGAAGGGTCCATTGTCCTATCGGGGAGCAGAAACCCTGCAACCTGATCAAGGCGGCCAATCCCACGCCACCACCAACAGCTAGCAAACCGTTCTCCTACCACCCCCTAGGCTGAAAATTGTTCATCCAAACCATTTGGCAAATACAAACGATGAATGCATGTGGGGCCATCAGGAGCCCTTCCCAAACGGAAAAACAGGGGTAGTCCATGAGAGAATTTATTCCCCATACCTGACACCCGCGCCCCTGTCTTTAGCATAAGCTTGTTTTTCTGAAAAAGGATATTAGTCTGATCCCTCCCCGTGTTGGGGATGGAGAGAAGAGGTCATAATGATCTGCTCTTGTTTTCCTGCAAAGTTTGGCATTTGAGCCTTCTTGCTTTCTGGGTAGAGACCTAAGAATCCAACCCCTCAAACAGAAAGAAATATATTTTCTCTTTTCCCCCCTTTCTCATTTTCATCCTTACGTCCCAGATGGTTTCCAAGGGTTTAGCATTTTCAAAGCTTTCCGTAAACGCGTATGACAATAGGAAGTGTTGCCTCTTAGCCTGCGGCCGGCACAGTTTTAAATGAGGTCCCAGGTAGTCATGGTTACCTCTCCTCTTCAGTAAGAGATGCCTTTTATTTCCTGCCTTTTGTGTTTGCACATCTCAGATATACATTCTCCCGAACTGTGATTGGTATTCGCAGATATAGGGATGTGGACAGATCAACAAATAAATGGGAATGTCCGAGAGACAGGGTGTCAAGGGGCCAGGTTTCCCCATGTGCAGGAAAGTCTCCTGGATTGAAATCTTTGTCCTCCTCTAAAATTGGAAAAGGGTTCTGTTCCTTCCCTCCAGCCAGAAGTCTGATCCTGATCTCACACCAGAGTAAAGTAGGAGTAACTCCCCTACCTTATTCTGCTGGTAAACCAGCATGAGTAAGATGAGAATCAGGTTTCTTGCCTTCCTCTCTCCTTTTCCTCACCCTCCTTGCCATAATAATGAGTAGCCTGGCAGGAAAGACCCTGGATCCGTTATTAATACGAAGCTTTCCCCTTGGACTAGACCTAGACAGGCACACCCTGAGACAGCAGACGCTCAGATGGCCGCGTGATTAGAGCGGTGTCAGAACCGAAACAGAACAGCATAGAAAGCCAGGGTCTCTGCACAGCCACCCGTGAATAAATGGGAGGTGATGGAACAAGCAAATAGCGGCTGGGGTTGATTGGGTATTTTGTTTGTTTGTTTGTTGTTTTTTCCCTGAGAGGGAAGTTGTGTTTTCTTGCTCCTGTTTCTAGCCTGAGACGAGTGCTTTTTATTGGTTATTAGCGGAAACGGATAGCCCAGGCATTTGAGAGTCGCAGACCTCGCCTCCTCTTGTGTGCTGAGACGCAGACTGCACTGCGAATACAAACACTGCACCCGGACCCTGCTGTCAGCCTGCTAGGTGAGCAAGGATGGTGTTAAGAAACCTACGCAGTGAGGCTCCGCTTCCCACACTGGGGAAATGCTGGGGGTGGGGTCGGGGGGTGGCTTGTCCATGTCTAATTGCCTCCCCCAGCGGCCGTCCTTGATGGCCACGTCGGCTGTGTAAGCACCGAGCCGCAATTGAACTCGGCTTCAACGCTGGAGATCAACCTCCTTTGCAAGGCTTCTCGAGGAGTGAGGAAGTGGCTTGTGACTTAGAGGTGTGGAGGGGAGGCGGGGAGAGAGAGTGGCGGGGAGATGATGTGTCTAATGAGGATCAGCAATGAGAGGAGGTGCTGGAACTTCGGAGCGGATAATCGTATTCATGTGAGCGTTCACTATGATTTAGACGCAGCCTTTGCATCTCCCCGATTTGCACAGCGCAGGCTGCGTGTGATTGGCGATACGGGTAGAGCTCAGACAGAAAATACTGGACAGTGCGATGAGCAGCTTGCAGCCCTCCACCAATCCCAGGTACCCTTTGAGATGAATTTGAGGGTCTGGGTTCATTTGCTTTCCCCACAGCGGTGCATAGACGTGTCTCTAAATATGTTTCTTGCCAGGACCAGGGAAATGACACCAGGTGGCTTTGTCCCTTTGGATAAAAGTGCTGCAAAATTTCTCCTTGCAGCGTGCACACGCCAGTGGGTGAGAGCGTGAGCGCGCATGACTGCTCAGGCAGTGATTGATGAAAGATCATAGCCTCATTCAGCAGGATCATTGCATGGAATATGGGCAAAGCTTCTATTCCCGCGGGGGACGACTTTGCATGTGTGTGCAGGCGGGTGTTTTAGAGCAGAGGGGCTGTACGAGAACAGGATCTTGTGCCCCTCATTTTAAAAAACAAAAGCAGAAAGGTTTGAGGGTCCCCCCCCCCTTCCCGCTTCCTTGGAAAACTTAATTTGCTGCGAAATAATCCAGAGGCGTTTAAAGCAAGCCGAGTGTCTCAGCAGTAGCTGTGCCTTTCTGCCAGTAGGACAGCCAGCTCAGAACAATTATTGCAGTAGAACTGTAGCAGCAGACATATTGGCTTTTCTCAGCCAGCATAAAATAATTTGCAGAACTAAGCAGATGTACTAAAGAAGCTAGCACTTGCCAGCTTAGATGTACTAGCGGTAGCGCCTCCGGTTTGCAGATCATCATATTTGCCCATTGCAGCATATCACTGAATTGCACATCAGTTGCACCTGGTTTTCTCGTTCCAGTCTTTTGCAAGCGCTGGGCACAGCTACATGCTCAGCGGAAAGTGCCTATAATTGCCAGCCTATTAACATCAGAACATAAAAATGGCCATGCTGGGTCAGGTATCCTGTCCCTGGCAATAGCAAAAGCCAGATGCTTCCAAGGGAATGAACAGAACAGGACAATTATCATGCGATCTGTCCTCTGTCGTCCAGTCAGCTTCCGGCAGCCAAACGTGGGTTCCGGGTCTTCAGATGTGCAAGCCTAGGAGCTGATGAGGATGGTTGATTGCTTCTTTTTTTAAAGAGAAAAAATGCAGTTTGGTCATGAAGGATGTACGTACGAGTATCGAGCACTATGGAGAAGTGGAGCAAGTCAGATCCCCCATTAGTGTAAGTCAGTATATCTTCATTTACTCTCACTGACTTACACCAGCCGAGCAGCTGGCCCTGAGGCTCTTGATTGTTATTGAGTAATAAAGAGAAATTAAACTAGAGGCCAGATCCTGAAGCCCTTAGGCAAAACTGCCATAGGATTGAACACTGGTGCAGCGTTCCCTGTAAGCGGTGCACTCGGGCAGCTGCCCAGCAGAGGTCCTGGTGCCGCCCAGCCTATTAGGAGAGCACCACAGCCACCTGCAGTGGGCAGCCTGGGCTTCTATGGGTGGTGCACGTTCACACATGCTGTGGTGCATGTAACAAAATTTATTCTGTGCATGGAGGTTAACAATCAGAGGGACCTCTGCTGTGGAGTGTTTGCTCAGAGCTTACTGGTTTTTATGCAGGGCCTGATCGGCCTCTTGTGACACTTGCACACCCATGAAATTTCATTGCCTGAATGGAGCTACTTCTCATTTACCCCAGAGTAAATAAGAAGAGAATTGATCCTTTGGTCCTTCCTTGGGCAAAGTGCTCTTGGAAGTCAATGGTTCAAACTCTGCAGGGTTGTTCCTGATTTAAAGCAAGGTAACTGAGAGCAGTATTTGGCCCAAGCTTCCTTATATATGGAGATGCACATCCCTTAGGGGCTAGAAGGGACCTCCAGGGGGATATTGAGTCTACTCCCCTGTTCTTTTGGTAAGGCTAAGTACCATGCCAGACAGATTTTTTTTGTTTTTAAATCTATTGGCCCCAGACCCCTAAATGGCCTCTTTGAGAATTGAGCTCATACCTCGGGGTTTAACAGGCTGATGCTCAAACCACTGAGCTATCCCTCTCCCCCACAGCCCTCTAGGACCCACTTCTTAGACCTGTACTCATGCTGCTATTGTGCCTTACAAGATGTCCTGTTGTTACTAATGGAGGCAGTTGTGAGGCAGATGCTGTGGAGCAGGAGTCGGGAGGCTAAAATCAGGCCCTGAGATTTCATCGATATTTGGAATGTTTGTACACATGCATGAAAGAGAAAAGTCGCATGTCAGAACCAAATTCTCGGTGGCCCTTTCGAAAGAACCAGTTGCCCAGGGAGCAGCCGAAGTGAGAGGTTGCATGGGATGCTTGCGGTATGCACTGAGATGAGGACAATTTTGAGTCAGCCTGGGGGGTTGACGCCTCCCGTTGGCGAGAACAGCAGAACAAAATCTAGTTTGGGTAACAGTAACAGAGCTGTGCGGCAGCTGCAAGGGTCACTGATGGAGACTTCGCTATATTAGCAACATTAATTGTTACAAAAATTATGCATGTTATCAGTACCAGACGACCTTTCGTAAACTCCGTTATGAAGGCAATAAAGCGTGACCTGCGGGTCCGAGCCAGTTTAATGGCTGGCTAAAAGTGGGGTTTTTCACATAATACTTTTAGCAGGTCATTATGATGAACTATGGAGCAACATAGAGGACCTAAGTGGTGCCCTGGAGGAGCAGCTGAGAAGAATTCACCCTGTGTTCATTTGGGCGTGTGAGGGAGGATGGGTAATAACCAATGTTCCCGGTAAGCTGAGCGCTTGGGTGGCTGTCCAGGTGAGAGTCAGGGGCCACCCAGCTGATCAGCAGAGCACACCCAGCTGGTAGAATGTGTTTCTATGGGGGTGCACATCCGCCCATGCCTTGGTGCACGTAACAAAATTTATTCCAGCCATGGATGGCGAAAATTAGAGGGAATTTTGGTAATAACCTGCCCTTCAGGAGCTGTTTGTCAGAACCAAGCAGGCCGGAAATGAACTCGGAGTGGTTTGGTCACAGGTTTGGTATTTGGATGCTTTGGGAGATTTCTTCATCCCCAAATTCTTTGGGTTTATTTTTGTCTGAAACACAAGCCCAGGAAAGCAGCAGGTTGGGTAAGCAGTGAATCCACCCCCTTGTTTTATCTGCTGTGCCTGCCCGGCTGGCTCTGGTTTTGGGCCTGTTGCTGTTTTTATCAGCCCTACTGCCAGCCCACGGGCACTGGTGGAGAAGCAGAGGTGAGAGCAATGCAGGCTGACAGACGTTCCCCTCGGGGGCCAAACCACTGCACCGTACCTGGCAGTTAAAAACAAAATGAGTAGGAGCTAATAAAAACCACGTGTCTATTTTGTGCGTGTGTCTATGAGAGAGCGAGGAGCACAAGCAGAGAAGACTTCAGATTGCTGTTTTGCAGCGTGTTAAAGGAAGCGTAGAAAGTACCCTAGAGGGTCGTGGAAGATAAAGTCACAAGTATGAACTTGGGGGCTTAGGAGCCATGCTGTTGTCCTCTGGCAGAAATGAGGTTATCAGTGATTTATATATGAAATCATGGGAGGGGTGGGGCACCTGGCAAAGATCTCAGAGCTGGAGGCTGAGGTCAGTCGGGACTTGGCGCTCAGAACCTGAACCGTCGGTCCTTATTCACTGACTCTCCCATGATCGGGCTTGAATCGGGACCATTCCCACCTGGGCATGCTTGTGGGCTCTGTCCACTACCGAATCCATGACAGCATCAGCCCCGGCAATTACAGGGGCTGATCAGGCTCTCATTGACGTCGGTGGCAGCTGGATCGGTCTCCCAGACAAGCTGAGAGGGGAGAAAATAAATCCCCAGGCAGGGGAGTTATTGGCTGTGCGGAGCCCAGGAACAGATAGTTGAGAGGGAGGTGACAGTGGATTTCCCCTGCAAATAAATCACAGAGGGTTATTAATGTGAGCGCAAGCAGAAAACGAGCGCCAGCCAGGGCTGGGTAAGTGACGGGAGCCTTCCAGATCGGCAGGTAAACAGCAAGAAACCAACGCAGCCAGTTTGTGTGTGCGAGAGAGAGAGAGAGAGGAGTGGGCTGCAGAGTGACAGATTTCCTGGCTCCTTGCTGGGAGCATCATGGATTCTGACACAATCCACCCACAGAGGCAGAAGCTGGGTTTAGCGCATCCTGCTACCTGGTTCCAGGGGCCTCCCGGGTGTCAGCCTGCTGCATAGTTACAACAGCTGACACAGGAGGGGTGGCATGGAGCAGACGGCCGAGGCGTGCTGCCGAACCTCTTGATGAATATGCCAGTCCTTGCTGCTTTGGGCACTGCCGAAGGAGAGCTCTGAGGGGAGGCCGGGGAAGGGCAAAGATGCAGGCCTTGCCTTGTGATCGCAGAATGGGAAGGGGTTGGCCAAAGGGCGAGGGGAAGGAACTGGGACCAGCCTCCCGGACGTGAAACCCTGGGAGCGCGAGGTGGCTTCTAGGCAGTATGCGGGGACCGTCTCTTCCTCTGCGTGGGGCTCATGGTCCAAGCCCTCCCATGAGGCGCTCCAGCACAGACAGAGGAGCTGCCCCAGGGAAGGGTTTGGCCCAGCATGTTCTATCATCTCTGAGATCTTGCTCAGGCCCTCAGCAAGACCTGGCTGGGAGAGCCCTGCAGTTGCCTGAGGGCTGAATGGGAACCAGCCACAGCTGCGAAAGCTCCTGATATCTGTCCCGCCCAGCGCCTCTGCTCCTGACTTCCTGATTCCCTCCCTGTTGCTCTGTGCTGGAGGCTGGGCAGCTGGATCCAGCTGGCTCGGTCCTGGCCCTTGTGGGCTCAGCTCCCCTGCTTCCCATGAGCCTTTTCAGGGGCTAAAACCCAATGCAGCGATGGACAACCACGAATGGTTGGTGGGCTGCCTGAGTGGCCTTCCTTCGCCTCAGTGGGACGCCGCAGCCCTCTGCACGCTGGGGCTCCACCTGGGGTCCCATGGGCCCCTCGTCTGTCCCCCCATGTGCCTCCCCTGCACCAGGGCACCAGAGCCCTGCGCTTACCTGCTCCTCCCACCCGCTGCCCCAAGAGCTAGAATGGGCCATTCATGGCGTTCCAGCTCAGGGAGGGAGGGAGGCGGACTGCAAATCAGATGATTCGCAAGCTCAGGAAATGCTGGGAGGGACAGGGAGGAGCAGGGAAGTGTGGGGCTCCGGCACCCCTGTGTGTGAGAGGTGTGGGGAGGAAAGGGGTCTCTGGGAGGGGGCACAGGCAAAAGGTGGAGCCTCAGTGGGCGTCACGAAGCCCACAGACCGCAGGTTGCCCACCAGTGAATGGCGACTATGGCAACCCATTTCGCAGCTTTGGGGGGGTATGACCCAGCCCTCCCTCCTGGCCGGCGTGGAGGAGGGGGAAGGCCTGGGCTGGGTCCCTGCTCCACAGCTATACGGGAGAGGGATTGGAAGTGGTGCCACAATAATCCCTTGGGAAGACCTGTGGCAGCTGCACGAAGCAGCAGGCAGACACCTGAGCTGTGCTAACTCCCATGGCCGTGCTTTGAGGACAGACTCGGGCACTTACAGTCCAACTCACTTGAATAACGGGACAGTTCTTGAGCAAGCCGCATTCTGCCTTCCTGGTCCTCCCACCCAGACCATGCTCCACCTTCCGGCCTGCCCATGGCCAATCCGGAGTTACCTCCCAGCACTTACTGCGAGAACTTCTGAATGGGCCCGCCATAAAGTGGGTGGTGATGCCATTGGTTTTGTGGGCCCTGTCTTGGGTGGGAGAAGGAGCAATTCACATGCCACTCAGCTGTGTAGCAGGGCACCACAGAACCCACAGCTGGCAGCAGGTGTTTCTACTGGGGGTGCACCTCTGCACATGTCTCGGTACACACAACAAAATTTATTCCGCACATGGATGCTAAAACTCAGGGGGAAAACTGGATCGGAGCACCGAGCTCTATGGATCAGCCGGCAGGAAGCAGCTTCTCTGATAGGGCGGAGAGGTAACAACCGCGCTGCCATTGGTGGAAAATGTGCTGCCATCCCAAGTTTGTTCCCAAGGAAGTTGCTTCCGCTTTGTGTAAAGAGGCAGCCAGTCCTGAGTCGTCCTCCCCTTGGTCGGGGAAAATCTGCTTGAGGGGTCTCCACGGAAAGTGGGCAGGGGGGCGAGAGTCTGTTCTAATCCTGGCTCTGCAGCTGACTCTTCTAACTGGGGTGTGTTGTGGCACAGTCCTGCCTCAGTTTCCCCATTAGTGAACAGGAGAATACCCATCTAGAGAGGGGCAGGGCAAGCTAATTAAATAAAGTCCATACAACTCTTTTGTAAAGGCCCCTCCTTCTGCCTGTGGAGTTCCCCTTCTGTGTCTCATCCCCCTATGACATCCTGCGCTGTCATCTGTAACAATAGACTATGACTGCTGCTTTATACTAATAGAGGGCTTTTCTTCCAAGGTTCTCCACACTTCCCAGCACCCCTGCACGGTAGACAAGTGCTCTTCTCATGCTACGGGGTGGTAAACTGAGGCACAAAGTCATGTACCAGGCCCGCCATCACACAGCAAGTCACTGCTAGAACCCAGGAGTCCCAGCTCCCCCCTTTAACCATTAGACCGTGCTCCTTCCAACCACATTCACTAAACAATCTGCAAGGTTCAGAAAAGGGTGGCAAAAATGATGAGCGTTCAGAACAGCTGCCATAGAAGAGATTAAAGAGACTGGGACTTTTCAACTTAGAAAAGAGGAGGCTAAGGGGGGATCCGAGAGAGGTCTATCAAATCATGAGCGGTGTGGAAAAAGTGAACAAGGAAGAGTTATTTGCTTGTTCCCACAATAAAAGAACGAGGGGTCACCAAATGAAATTGATGGGCAGCAGGCTTCACGCCAACAAAAGGGGGTTTGTCTTCACACAGCATGTGAGAGGCCTGTGGAACTACTGGCCAGAGGGTGTTGTGAAGACCAGACCTTTAACAGGGTTCAAAACAGAACTAGATACTTTCATGGCGGTTCAGTCCATCAGTGGGTGTTAGCCAGGTTGGGCAGGATTGGTGTCCCCAGCCTGTTTGTCAGAGGCTGGAAATGGATGACAGGAGAGGGATCACTCAGTGACGACCTCTGGGGCATCTGGCATTGGCCTCCGGCAGCAGACAGGATATGGGCTAGATGGACCTTTTGGCTGACCCCGTGTGGTTGTTTTTACGTTCTTATCTTCAGCTCCCACGGAGCCAAACTCTGAGGTCTTTCCTCAGTCCCTGGGTCTGGCAAAGCCCATGTTGAAGTGGAGGAGATTTTGACTCTCTGAGTGAGGGCCAGCCAGGGTTGGGCTCGTCTGTCCTCTGTGGATAAATACGTTGCCCTTCCGTCCGGTACCATAACTTGTCTGTTTAGCCTCCAAGCCTAGAGGGGACAGAGAGCAGGGATATGCCACTGTTTAGCCAGGCGCTCTCCTCTCCTAGCCAGTGTCCCCCGCAAGGCAGCCCCTTTCCCCATCCCTATTAGACATTTCCAATCACTGACCCTCTCGATAAACAAAGGAGAGGGGGAGGAAGGGTGGCTGGCATGTTAATGCACTCTCCCTCCTCCCCCTTCCTCCCTTCATCCCTCTGGGAAAGGCCTTTGCAGATATAAGCAAACCTTGATTAAAAGCTGCCTGACAGCCAACGGCAGCAGCAAGCAGCAGGCAAGGAAGCTCTTCAAGTCTAAAGGGAGCTGCTGCTCCTGCCGCTGCTGCCTCCATTCCTCAGATGTCCCTGATCCTTTAATCAATCACAGCCGAGGAAGAGAAGAGCAAACACGCATGCTGAGGCAGAGGTATGTACGTGCATTCATTCTCGCCGCCGTGCAAGCGCCGGGGCTAATGCATGTATTTGGATGGATAGAGAGGTGTTCCCATGGAAGGAGCAATTGTTTTATTTATCGGGGGGTGGGGGGAGATGGAGGCAGGCAGTGTGTCAATTTCCTTCGCAGTTTGGGAGAAGCCTCCCCTCCCCGCAGTTAGAACCCCAGCATTGATGCTTACTGTACACCTGCAGGAAGGCAGATGCAATAACCGATGGATTTTTTTATAACCCAGGAGGGTCATACGTTTTATGTCTACAGTGCCTCCCATCAGTGAGTCACTCTGTGCTTTGGAGATGTGAAAGCAGCACAGTAAGGAAGCGTTTTCCATTTTTACCAGGGTGGAAACTGAGGCATAGAAACAGGGAATGGTGGGAGCGAGGTTGCAGCATTCCTGACATCCATACCCACATCACACCTCCTGGGAAGAAGCTGCCTGACATTGGTTTTCTGGGAGGCCCTAAACGTTCTCTTCCCCTCTCTAATCACCCCTGTACGTTGGGCTGACATATCTCTGTAGCCAGGCGAGAGCGGGTTGGTTCGAGTATGGGGACGCAAGCGTTCCCTGAAAGTTCCCCAGAACTAAATGTGAACTGGAACATCATCTGTACTATTACATGGGCTCTGCGTTTTCAATGTGTGCAGAGCTCTTTAATACCTGCTGATTCTGGTATGGAGAGCCAAGTAGCGCTATCTTCCTGTGACAGGTGGGCAAACTAAGACAGGCCGAGTACGCAACTTGCTCTAGACCTCAGACAAGGTGCACTGCAGAGGCAGGACAGGACCTGATTAGTTCCTGACTTGGTGGCCTCTTGCTTAGACCGTCAGGCCCCGCTGCCACCTAGCTGCCTCTGCGCTGCGGGGCTGGGCAGTTTCCAATCTGGTCACACAAATGCCACTCGGGACAACAGCTTGCTGGACCTTGGCTAAGAAACGATAACTCAGTGGTTTGAGCATTGGCCTGCTAAATCCACAGTTGTGAGCTTGATCCTTGGGAGGACCATTTAGGGGTCTGGGGCAAATAGATCGGGAAAAAAACAAAAAAGGGATGGTGCTTGGTCCTGCCAAGGGGGCAGGGGACTGGGCTTGATGGCCTCCAGAGGTCCCTTCCAGCCTTACAAGATGTGTATCTACCTCCTAGGCTCCTCTCCTGACTCAGGATGTCCCCTGAAGATTCTCACTAGCACTATAGCCTACAGCAGGACAGAAAAGGGTCTGTCTATCTCTTCTTCTTCTAAAGCAACATGCCTAAGCCAGACTCCCATCAACATGGCCGGATTTCACCCTAACTTTATCACTGCACATTGCGAGAAAAGTCCCTGGTGCTGTGAAACTAATTGCTCATGAACATACCGACTGTTCACTGCCAGCCTTTTCCATCTTAAGGTTAGGTGGAGGAGGGATGGAAAAAATTGTGCAAATTCAGTGAAATAAGTCAAAAGTCTTCAGCCATGTCTCCGTCCATGCCTGGGCAAAACCCTCCTTGAAGCCGGTGGGAGTTTAGCTTGAGTAAGGGCAGCAGGAGTAGGTGATAGCCTTTAGTAGCTGTTTGGTTATTGCTTCTTTTTTGTACCTTTCTGCTAATAGATTTTGACAGTGCACTGGGACTCGCTGCACCTATATGTGTATTATAGTTGTCTAGGGTAGAGCCACTGGGCTCTGTAAACTAGGGTCACCAGATTGCCTCAATCAGAAGGGCTAGTGAGACACCTTCTGCAGTCAGAGGTACTCTCAGGGACTAGAGATAGCTATATATAGATACTGAAATGCATACAGTTTGCCAGAGCACCATATGCTTAGCATTCGATGTGTGGTCAAGCATCTGCAACCCCATGAAAAGGGGCATGCATGTGTTTATGCATTTGGTAACCAGCTGAATGATCTTCACCTCTGCAGCAGTTTTACCTGAGTCTGGCATGATGTGATCCGTCACCAGCCCATTGCATTCTTCCTTTCTAATAGCCACTTGACAGCTGTACATGTACGGTGCCTGCAAGAAAGGGCCGGAGGCTAGAAAAGAGGAAAGCTTTCGCTGTTTCTGGCTTGCAGAGCGGAAGGCACCCAGGGGCAACGCTCAGTCCTTTCCATTTGTTCCTAAAGCTCAGGCACCAGCATCGCTGTGTAATAGCGGTGAGCTGGGAAAGACCCGCCAAGTATTGACATGCCAAGGAGCAGAGCTAGCGGTTCTCTTTGCGTCAGCACTCCGAGTGGGCAAACACACGTGTGACATGAATGCACATACCTTTCACATGTTACCTCTGGCAGCGCAAATCCTCTCCTGCCACTCCTAGGGCGGTGTGGTGTTGGGATTATGGACCTGTTCTGCTGGCCTACAGGTACAAGAGAGTCTAGAGAAATGGTTCGCAAAGTGTAGCCCATGACCGTCGTGGGCCACAGGCTCAGGACTTGCTCCCCTCCCCTGCAGCAGAGAGCCCACCCTGCCTGTCAGCCTGTGCCCACTACCTCCTATCTTACAACTGTGTTGCCTCAGGCGCATCCTTGGAATATCATGGAAGGACAGAGTGACCAACACCGCTGTCCTCGAGCAAGCTGGAATCCCAACCATGCACACCCTCCTCAGGCAGTGTCGGCTCCGCTGGCTTGGCCACGTCCACAGGATGAATGATGGAAGGAGTCCAAAAGACATCCTGTATGGTGAGCTAGGCTCTGGCAAAAGACCTCCCGCACGTCCCCAGTTGTGCTACAAAGATGTCTGCAAGAGAGACCTCAGAGAGGTAGACATCGAGCTGGACAACTGGGAAGATCTAGCAGACGACCGCAGCAGATGGAGGCAGGGGTTACACAAGGGCCTTCAGAAGGGCGAGATGAGGATCAGACAGCTAGCAGAGGAGAAGCGAGCGCACAGAAAGCACACTAAGGACTTGCCAGACACCCACCACATCTGCAAGAGATGCAGCAAGGACTGTCACTCTCGTGTGGGTCTTCATAGTCACAGTAGACGCTGTAAATGAAATCCTCAATTGAAACTATAAAGGGTGCGATCCATAGTCTATGCAGACTGAAGGATGCCTACTACTACTACTACTACTACTGTATCCATGTTTTTATGCTCCAGTATCTAATATGAACAATTTAGTATTTAAGGCATTTAGAGATAAGTGAATGCATTTTGTTATTGTGGGTGCCTGGCTAGTGGTCTGTGGAAAGGTTCGCGTTGAGCAGGGTGGGCCATGGGCCTAAAAGTTTGAGAACCACTGGTCTTCAGTATTGAGTTCTCCCTCAGAGAGCTCTGGCTTACAGCAGTGATCCATTGACCCCTTGGGGCTTATGCCTCTAAAGACCTCAGCACCTCCATTTCTAGCTGAAAACCTTCAGGCACTGACGTCCTCCTGGAAGGAAGTACTTACAGAATAGCTCAGACTGGCCGGCCACCCTGGTAACAACCATTCAAGAGGAACTAGTTGGCTGACCCAATGCTCTTTGTGGGCTGGTTTGCTCCCCCTGCACAAGAGACATCAGCTGTAGTTATTTAGTTGGTCTCCCCATCGCAAGACACCTGACTCCTCTTCACATTGGGGGAGAACCAGCCAATGTCAGCCCTTGCCCCCACAGGTAGCATGGTGGGCACTGTTGGGCTTCTGTGAATGCAGAGTGCTCAAAGGCACCAGCTGCCTCATGAGATGGTCTTTTGGAGGCTGAGCGCACGGTGGGCTTTTTGGAGATGATGTCGTGTGTAGGCTGATGTCCTGTTTGGAGCATTGGTGGAACTGTCCCTCTCACGTTTGCTTGTGAGGTTTCTGCTTGGTGGAATTGCATACGCTTACCGACAATGTTTCTCATTCTTTTTTGGACTTGGAAATGCTATTCCTGCAAAGACGGCAATCTGCCCACACCCTGGTGTATTCTTCAAAAGGTTGCCAAATACAGCATCGACTGTGGGGTCTGCTCTCCTCGGAAACAAAACAAGAAGGGAAACAAAATGGGAAGCTGAGACCTTGGGGGGAAACAAGAGAATGGGAGCTTTGGAGAGGGGCTGATGGTAGCCAAGTGCAGGCAGCGAAGGTTAATGCGCAACAACAGAGACAAAGCTGATGGGATCCTGTGCTTGAAAGCTGGATTCTGAGACTGAAAAGAAGGATGATACGTTAGGTGGCTATGAAGAGAAGCTAGAAGATGTACTATTAGTATGCAGTTGGGAAATGGAGGGAAGAGGATAATGTAATACGTGAGCTCTGAATGGCAAGAAACCTTTTAAAAAAAAAGTTGATGGATGACAAATAAAAAAGGGAATCAAGCGGAGGCGAGATGTTTAATTGAATTCGAGAGATTGGAGGGAACCAGACAAATAATAAAGTTGATTTTGGTTGATCATTTGTGATAGGCATTTGCTTCCTTTCCCTACCCATAATGAAGCCTATTAGTAATGGAGCTTTGTAGGACATTGTCCTCATTAAGGCAAAATGCCTTATCTGTCAAAGAAACTTTATTAGGAAACCATCCCTTGTACAGGCTGTGTATATGCAAATCAGGCTGTATGCCGTATACCTTCCTTAATTGAGACATCAATGGGTACCTTTTTCAGCTTGGTGCTCACAAGAATTCCAAATACAGCAATTAGGTAAGAGAAACGGGGCCGTGGACATGCATATCATAGCATAGCTAAAAATGTGGGGCTGCTTTCTGAAAGGGCAAAAGGCGTAAGCCACACCTGTTTTGCTTCCTTAGCAGCCCTGGCAGTTCACACGACCACGAGCACTTGTCTCCAAGTTCACCGGCTGTAAATAAACTCCAGGGCCAAATTTTCAGGCAGCTTCTGATTTTGCATAAGCAATTGGTTGTATCCAGAAACTGGGGGAGCACCTGTTTTGTGCCTGCAAATTCCACATTTCCACCCGTGGGTTTAGTGGCTATGCGCACCACCTTTCTTTATAAATCTCCCAAACTAATCCACAAGTACATTGGGAGGAGTAGCTGATTGTGCATGTAAAATCAGTTGCCGCGAAAACAATTAGGCCAAACCTGGCTTATGTGAATCTTCTGCACATTTGGCATCTTGCTGCAAATGTGAGACCCCATGGCCAAGACTGCAAGTTAGTTTTTACTTGGCTCTAATGTTGGCATCAGTGGTGACTGGCAATGTGGCATTGCTGGTAAGTTGAATGCAAACATGTAAAGCCAACTTTATGCCCCTGGAGGCTCCAGTTGACTTCAGAAGGATACACGTTCCAAAGAGCCATCGGGCATTTTCAGCTGTCTTGCTGCTGGCTGCAGTGCACCATCTAGGTGGAACCATGCGCGTCAGGGCCTCATCACCCCGGTGCTGATCTCCTGCAGATGATGTTGTTGACCAGTTCTCCAGGATAATTTCAAGGGGAGCAAAACAGCTGGTTCATCCAAGGGTGGAACTTGGCCCCTTGAGTAGAAACTTCATCTTATGTAGACAAGGAAGCCTGAAAACTCACCAAGAATTCTGGGACCATCAGGCAATAGGGCATCCCACATTGGTATCCAACCATGGGAGAACGTGTGTTGGCACGAGGTCCTCCGGCACTGCTAAGGCCTCGTGAAAATTACCAGACAGTTCTGGTTTGTAGGACAATCCTACTTTGTATTTCCATATTGTAGCATCTGAAATACAAGGCTCTCAACGTGCTTCCCAAACATTCATGCTACAAGTCTCACCATGTAGGGGAAGTACTATTCTGATCGTACAAAGGCAAAGAGCGAGTTAAGTGACTTGCCAGTGATCGCTCCAGAGGTCTGTAACAGAACCACGAATATAATGTAGCTGTCTTGATTCCCAGCCCAATGCTTAAGTTTAATCACATCATCATTTCCCCTTTGTTCTGTATGTCACAGTTGGCAAACTCTGGTGCCATTGAAGTCCAAGTAGCTTTTCCACTGCTCTCTCTGGGACCAGTCCTTGTTTTATCTTCACTCATTACTGATAGGGCCGGTTGGAAAACAGAAAATATTTTTCATAATTTGTTCCCCAGGTTTTATCAAAAGTTTTTGTAAATTTCCTGCCTCACTCTAATTACCAAGGAGATCTGTGCCAAGACAGCAAGAGTGTGTCATTAGAGTTCCTCCGCTCCTGCTAATTATTCCCTTCCTGAAGCCATCCTGATCCTTCTAGGATTTAATATTTGTGGTCATATAAATGGTTTTGCAGCAGCCAATTGCAATGCACCAGGATTTATAGCTTCAGGTGAGCAAGAAGCTCGGCAGACTCTTAAAAGCAAAGAGCCAAATGTATCCCTGGTGTAAGTTCACCTCAGTCAATCGACTCAGTGACACCAGGAATTAAGTTGCCCCCAAGATTCAGCTTGAATGCTAATCTGCATATCTGTTGGATTTTTTTTGAAAAAAGGGAAGAAAATGAAAATATGTTTGATGCCAAATCCTGGGGTTCTCACTCCAGTTTTATTGAGTCCTCTCTCAGGCCAAACTGTCATAGAAGTCAATGGCAATTAGCATGAATGGGGACCAAGAAAAAAAAAGAGAGAAAGACTGTAGGGTTTAGCCCAAAAGGAGGTTTATTCTGAGTGAGAACTCAGGAAGGATTTCAGGGTTTCTCTCACTGATGTAAATGAGACTTAAGGGAGAGAGTGCAAACCCTGGAGAGATTTCAGCCTTTGACCAATCACGTGATCTTAGAATTGTTTGCTAACCTTGCATCTCAGCTAGGCAGATGCGTATGTGAAGTCGCTTTGCTGGATTTAGTGGAGCTACACCTGGTTTAAGCTGGGGTGACAGAGCTCAGAACCTGCCCACCCACCCTCCCCGGCACAACACTCTTCCACGATTCGGTGCCAGTGGATCTGGTAAGAGACGCAGCAGCACCTCCAAAGGAAAATACGACCTTATCTTCTGTTCTTTGGCACCGTGTTTCTAATCAGCAGAGCAAAACAGCATACACCGCAGGCACACAGACCTGTTCTATTTCAGGAGGCGACTTGAAATACACCTGCAAGAGAGGAGAGAACCTGAAAGCAGGAAATAAATGACAGAAGCAGCCCTCCAGTCGAAAAACACCCCCACAGGTGTCTGCAGAATTAGAAAGGCAATGATAAAAGACGATGCAGGGCAAAGAACGTGTTGCCTTCTGAGTGCCTGAAACACTTAAATGGGCTTGAATATCATCTCTCGCTGGTTTTATGCTGCCTTAGTCACTCCGTTGATTTCACTGTCTCGTGCTGGGGTAAATGAAATCAGAATCAAGCCGGGAAGACCTAGCAGTTATACGAGGGATGAATTAGACCCTTTTGTGCCCAATTCTACTCTAGGGGGTTTTTCTATGGGAGCATGGAAAGGAAGGATGTGGCTCTCTTGTCCGCATCTGTTCTCCCACCACTGAGTGTAGATATTTGTGTGTTTGAGACATGGGTAGCGATGGAGAATGCAATTGTTGTCTTAGGAAACAGTGTGTTTGCCGCATGCTGCGGTTCCACTCTTGCTTCCCCTCCCCTTTTCTGAAACATTATAAATCAAACGGCTTAAAATGTAAAGCATCAAAAATTCTAAAACCTTCATCTATTATTAACTCTGACAGTAAATTCTACCTCAGAATGTTTTACATAGCAACTGTTACCAAGACACTCCGCATCTTAAGCTGATGTTCCAACAACTTGAAATCACAACAGCGCATTCCAGCAGTGAATGACGATGACTAGACAGGCCCAGCAAGAAACACGCTGTCGTTCCTGGTGCATTTTTTCTTGATTGGAAAACAATCATAGAAACTAATCAGAGAGTTCACCAAGGCAGTCCATACAAGCTCCTGCTATAGTAAATTATATCTGTGTATTTATATACATGGGGAGCCTATCAACAGGGTCCTGGAGATACGACATTTTATCTCCGCCCACTACTGTGGATAGCATTGCAATTGTATAATACAATGGTAATATTTTGTAGGTAGGTATTTCCTTTCACCTGAAAGCTTCAAGGGGCTGTAATGAAAGAAGTTGGCCATGTAACCAGGAGGGAAGGATATATTATTATACACCTTTTAGGGAGGGATAAGATTAGGTAAAGAGAGGTTATGTGACATGCTTAAGGCCACACAGCAAGTCAGTGGCAGAGGCTGGGTTAGACGTCTCTTTTCAGATTCCTTGCTTTAACTGTTAGATCACTATTGCTTAGTTGTCTGATAGTGTCAGCTGGTGGGGCCTGTTCTGCCGAGCAGAGTACTCGTAAACTGTATTAAGAGACAATATATATGTCCCAGGAAGTTTGTAATCGGTATATACAGGTCTGACAAAAGGTGGGAAAGAGGCAGGATAATTATCTCCATTTTACAGATGGGAACAGAGACACGCAGATATTAAGGCTTCCATCATCATGGCTGTGTCAGTCAGAGGTCTGGGAAAGCCGCCCCCTGCCTGACATAACTATGGGGACAGAAACCCCTGGGTAGACACAGCAATGCTGACAGAAGAACACCTGCAGAAATACTCTGGTTGGCATCCGCTGTGTCTGCACTAGAGGGCTGTGACGTCCTAGCCCCTGGAGCGTAGACGTAGCCTTAGTGATTTGCCCCAGGTTGCACAGGAACCTGGTAGAACTCAGAAATAAACCCAGAGCTCCTGAGTGTCAGGGCTGTGCCTTGTTCTCAACTGGGCGCCCAAGGTCCCAGTGGGGGGCCGTGAGCAGGTTTCAGGGGGGACTGCCAAGCAAGGCCAGAATTAGACTCACAGGCTTGGCCAGAAGACTGAATTCACCACCGGAGGCCAAAGCCTGAGCCATGTAGCTTGTGGGGTGGTGTGAGGCCCCAGGCAGTGGCCCGGCTTGCTACCCACTAACACTAGCCCTGATTTTTATCTGCAGAAAACTAGTTATGGCACCCAGGCGACGGTGGAGGTTTTCTAGCATGGCGCGGGGGCAGGCAGGGTGGACTCAGAAAGAAGTTGCTTGAGAACCTCTGCGTGCAAGTACAATACCACCCCCCTTCCCTCCCCCTTCCCCTACCCCTATTACATGACTAAAGTTTGGGCAGGACAGATGGTCTAGCACCCCTGGGACGCCAAAGCCTAAGGACCAGTTCCTGCCTCAGCCCCATATGAGCCCAGGCAAATTCCTTCATCTCCCCGTGCCTCAGTTTCCCATCGGTACAATGAGGGGTAGCCTTTTCCTGCCTCCCCAGTGCACCGTGAGGATAAACGCCCGTAATGATGGTGCAGCATTCGGTTGCTATGGCGACAAGGCCAGGCTAAGGAGATCGCTGTGACCTGACTGCCTACTTACACGTCCACCTGGTTCGTGGTTGCAGATTGGATGCGTACGACTTTCGGAGCAAGCCTCTCTTCGGCGGCCTGCAGTCCGAGCTGGGGTGGGGGGGGGAGAGTCTCCGGCTTGTGCGCACACGCTCCCAGCAGCTCAATGGGAGAGCGCGTGAGTATAAATAGTAGTGTAGCCGTGGTAACGGAGGCACCCCCCCGAGCGGCGCCGAGTCCATACCCTGCTGTTGTCAGGTGGGTTTGTAATCTGCACAGTTCAGCTGTGCCGCCGCAGCCACGCTGCTGTTCATCCGTTCACAAGCAGGAGCACTGCGCCTTAGCCCGTCGTGCAGACTTCGCCTCAGCCTGCGTGTGTCTTTCAGCACGCGAATGGATCAGGGCTTGTCAGGACTCGCAGGGTTGGGCCCAGTAATAATTAGCGCTGGAACCCGGACATAGACCTAGGTTGCCGTGGTGCTGTGGCTACTGCTTGTTCCATTAATCATCATCATCTCTCTGTTTGCTTAGGCTGTATCGTGAATATGCCCTGGTCACATTGTGGTATCTACCTGCTATCGCTCATATGATATTAAAAGCCCTTGAGGGACAGGGTCTGTTCTTTGGTTATGCAGTGCCTGGCCTCTCTGGGTGCTACCCCTTACTCCGATAACCGTAGCCTCTAGGTGGCACAAATAAGACCAGCCAGTGAGACTTAAGTCTGCTTGCTGTTGTAAGCGGGAAGATCTTAATAGCAGAAAGAAGGGCAGAGAACTAGACCGGGGAAGACAGATGTTCAGAGAGACTGAGAACATCTCTCTAGCTCTAAGAGCTTTATAACATATGTACCATGCTTTGAGTAGCTTGGCTTATGGACATACAACCAGTAGCGTCAACAGCTCTGATTCTTTGCACGGGCTGTCTGCGTGAGTACCTCTTGTCCTCTGCAAAACTGGTGCACGTGCGCTCTTATTTTTTACCCCAGAATATGTCTCACCACTGCTCAGCAAAGATTTAATGACCAAGCCAGCGCTGTAATGAGGTCTCATAATCCCCAAACTTCATTACTTCTGCTAAATAGACTCCAGCACATTGCTAGTTCACTAAGGAGTTTCATAAATAATGAAAACTCGACTGGAGGAGTGAAAATAAATGAACAAATTGTGTTTTGTGATGGAAAACCTTTGCTTTTTATTGCTTATTTTTCTTACTGCTTATTTGAATTCTGCTTTTTAAATTGTATTTCTCCACTTACTTGCCAACTCGCAAATCCTCGTAATTTGCGGTTGGTCTCCTAGCCAGAAGGGGCAATTAGGGAGCTCCTGCTTCACAGGTTTATATCTGTTGGTAAACTGTGGTTTGGGTTCTTTCTTTGGCGCTGCTGTGAGAAACTGATGTCAGCTGGTGTATTCTCAGTAGAAGTTCCCCGCATGTAAATATCTGGGGCGTCTCAGCATCAGGCCCTTGAGTCCGGCACTCATTTTGCCAGAATTCGTTAACGTCCAGAGCATGGAGGATAGCGCCTCTCTTGGGTCAGGCTTCTTCCTTGTTTGATTTAGTGCCCCGGTGGGTGCTGCACTGCAGGGTGCGTGTGTATGCGGGCATCCCTGACTGGAGACCTTAATTATCCGTGTCCGGAGGTCCGCCTCTGCACGCTGTACCACCTGGTGCGAGGGCACGCAGAGACCACTCCAGCTCAGGTGAGGAGTCTCTTTTGGTTCGTTTGCATTGTTTTAGAAGCACTTGGCTTGGCCTGGGCACTCAATCCCACAGCCATGAGCACAATGGAATAAATCTGTATTAGAACAAGTGCTTTTTTGTTTTGTTTTGTTTTGTTTTTAAAAAGGAGCTGGTTCTCAGCCCCCCCGCCCCACCCTTTCCTAGCCAATCCTGTGGCTGCAGCTGCCGAGGTACTGGTACTCAGTACCAGTGAGTACCAGCACAAACAAAAGCACTGATTAGAAATGAGACCAGTTTCTCGTTTTGACTCTGCAGCCCTCTTCCTTCCTCCGGGGGGAACCGAGCTCTTGCGAGCGGTCACAGAAGAGCCACCAGCCCTATTCAGATCTGAATCCAGGGCTAGCTTGCGAACCCTCCCCCGCCCCCGCCCCCGCTCCCCCCCCCGAGGTTTGTCTCGGTTTTGTCTGCCTGCCTATTGTGCTGCACATGTATAATTATTATTAACGCTGCCTTTCCTACAGCTGAGCGGCAGAGCTGGCGTGCACTTAGAGCTCGCTGTAATAGGCAGGAAATCAAAGCACATAGAAACAGGCCTCGCAGAGTGACTCACTGTTAGGATTCCTTTACTCCTGGGAATCAGCCCCTTCCGTGTCACAGAGGCTTGTCTCTTGAGCAAGTCTGCCTGGCACCAGACATCTCCCGCATCACCTCCCCCTCCTGGAGTGACTACACTTTGACCACAGCGGAGCTAATACCTGTCAAGGTCAAAAGGTCAGCCAGCGCTGCTTGAATTCCATCATTGTTCTCTCCCTTTCACAGCGAACTAAAAGGATGTATGCCCTGAAAAGCCCCAGGTCTCCATTTCCCAGCCTGCCCCGGGCCTCCAGAACGCCGCTCAGCTGTTCAGTCCCACAAGTTGCATTGGAGTAGCCTTGATTTATTCATTCATAAGGCCGCAGCCTAGCTGATGGTGCGTATGTGTGTACAGCAGCAGGCTGAGCCATTCCCCTTTCTCTCTGCCTCCTCCTCCTTTCATCTCCAGGGACGGGCAGCAATTTTCCTTCTCTGAAGAAGCTTGGGAGGGGATGAGTGAATCTAGGAAGCAAATCTAATTGGCAGCCTAGTAATTCCCCGAGGGGACATGTACTTTGGTCATATCTAAGTACATTTCAGCCAGTGTTTAAGACGCACTGAATCCAAACTTGGACAGTAAAATACCAGCAGCTTTAAGCTCCTTATCTATCTCAGGCAGATTAACTCCTTAATCATCCCTTTTGGAAGTTCCCTGCCCCAAATTCCCCCATTCCTCCCTCCTTTTTTTTTTTTCCAGCTGGAACAAAAGGACCAGCCAAGATTTTACAGGGCAGTAGAGGTTCAGGTCCTTGGCTGGAGTGACGGACAGAGTCGCTATCCGGGTAAGAGAAAAGGGCCTTTTGAAAATCTGCTCTTCTAGTTAACCTGCCAGAGTGTTTGTCTTCAGGATTCAGAGCAGGAATGTATAATACCAAAATAATTTACCACACATCAGACGTTGATTTCCTTCCCCGGGATTCCTGCTTGGCGTCCTGTGAAATAGGTTAAGCCTGCGGTAACATTTCCCCTGAGCTCCCCTCGCTGACTCCTCTCCTTGCCCTGCACACGCCTGGTCTTTTCATTACCCTGCCCTGGGGAAAGCAGGGAGCGGAGTGCTTTGGGGGCGCAGTGAGGATCGCGTCCGGCTGCAGAGGGGCTGGGAGAGCACCGTCTAGGCGCAGAGAGAAGGTGACTCCACCACGGAGTCTGTCAGAGAGAGATGAAGGGGAGTATTTCCCTGCAGAGCTGCCGCCTACTCCTTCCAACAGCCCGCCAAGCACTGCTGAGAGCTATCCTCCATCCCCTCCCTCTCTGAGCAAGGGGAGGAAATCAGTTCCTTAGAACCATCTCCTTCCAGGACCACCACTCTTACCACCCACCCTCCTTCTTCCTGCTCCCCTCCTCCTGTCGCTCTCCTGTCTCCTCTGCCGCAGCTTCCCTATCCCCACAGCTAGGAGTCAAGTGCTGGCCTGGCTGGCCACAGGAAGGGCTGTGTGCCACCTTGGAGGGAGGGGGGACTCCGTTAAAGAATTGCCTCTTTTGTTCCACACGCAATAACTGCTCTGAAGGGGGGTTTATGTTAATTTTTTTCCCTAACAGGGAAGAAGAAAAACGAGGCTTTGATAAGCTGCTGAGACTCAGCTGGTGTTGGCCAGTGTCATTCATAGGAGCGTCAGAGCATTACGCTTCATTACAGAGCTGTCTGCTCCTCTCAGGGAGATGACTTAGAGGGCTCTCCTGGCAGCCGTACAGCTGAATACATCTCTGGCGTGCAGACCTGTCTGCCAGCACATGCCAAAGCTCAGCCTCAAACGGGTGAGAGGAGAGGAAAGAAGTGTGTGTGTGGGGGGGAGGTTTTCCTTAGTCAGTGAAGGATCGTCACTGTGATTTCCAAAGCTCAGGAGAAGGCCGTGCTGCAAACGCCCATACATCCCACGGCTTGTTCAGAGGGACTGTGGCCTCTTTGTGTTTCCAGCAATGGTCTCTATTCTGCAGGAGCGGGGAGGCCATTAGGAAGGATGGTGTCGTCAGGGAAAGAATCAATGTCTATGCTTCACTAAGGGCAGGTCCACGCTGCCCCGGAAGATCGACCCACTCACAGTTGATCTTCTGAGGTTCAGTTTCAGACCTCTAGTAGAGACACACAAAATCGACCTCTGAGGGGTCACGGTCGACCCCATGCTCTTTGCAAGACGCAAGGAATAAGGGAGGTTGACGGGAAAAACTCTCCCATCCACCTTCCCCTGTATGGCCAGACAAGTTAGCGGACTGCAGATACGTCGATTTTAGCTGCGCAGTTGCCGTAGCTAGAATTGCATCTCCTCATTTAACTTTCTTAGCCTGGTGGGGGCATAGCCTCGGTTATGCTTTACTCTGATCAGCAGACCTGGCTGGGAGAGGTTGCCAAACCTCCTGCTGTGGTTTGCGGGAGGGGGGCTCGGGTCAAGGCTGAGCCTGATGGAGTTGGCGGGGGACTCCAAACATTCAGTGGAGGCAATATGGGGAACATGAATCAAAAGGAGGCTTCTGCTTCACATGACCTGGCCTCAAATTCGTATTGTGGATGCTGTGCAGGGCAGCTTCCTTATACAGAGTTGTAAGGGGCCTGTAAAAAAGTGTTCACTAAAAGGGACTTGTTCAAAGGTTCACCTGGGTGGGATGCTGGACAGTCAATGGTACAAAAAGCCATCTCCCCTGAAAGGTGCAGGATCGCTCCTCTTTACCCACAACAACCAGCCTGTGAAATTCAGGACATGCATCTGTCTGATCTTACCCACTGAGGCCCTGTTTTGTGCCTGCACATATGGGACGGATGCATTTAAAAAAAAATAAAATGAGGCTAAACAGGAAAATTAGAGGGGAAATACCTGTCTCTTTGATTGTATGTATCCTCGGGATTTGACTGAAGGGTTCTGAGGGCTGATGGGGGAGCAGCCAAGCTGTGGTGATCATGAACTTACTAGCCTTTTAAGAGCAAGAGGGTTGACAGATACAAAGTTCTGGGATTTTGGTTCTGGTCCCTTATAATGCAAAGAAAAAAAGCAGGGGCAGGGAAGGAGTGGGGATTTGGGGTCAACTCCTGGTCTTAATTCCACTGTGGTAAATCAGGAGTCACTCCTCTGATCTCCCTGTGTTACTCTGAATTCACAGCAACAGAGCAGAGGGAGCAGGACTTGAGCCCTTGAATTTCAGCAGAGCCATTTTGAAGAACATTCAGGTGAAATTGATTGAAATAAAGCAAAAAGGACACAGAGGGGAAATGGAGAGTGTTCAGAGGTAAATCCGTTTATGCCCAAAGGGTTATGGTATAACATCAAGCAATAAATACACTCTGGGGTGGTCTGGTCTCACATTGATATGGGGGAGAAGGTGGAGGAGGTTATGTGGGTAATGCTTAATGATACTATTGGGAATTGTGGACATAAATCCTCCTGCACAACATCGGGGAGGAAGGCGAAAGCACAGAATAGGTGGTAGAGGGTGTGTGCGTGTGTGCAAGAGAGAGAGAGAGAGAGATTTTGTTTTGAAAAATCCAGTGTGGATAGAGCAGGAAGAGCAAATAGCAATCATGTCAGATGGAACGAGGGGGCGTGTGTGATGAGAACCATGGGCTACAGGGGAGGTTACTGCCAGAAATTAGGAGAGTAAAATAATAAGAGCAAATGTGCAGACTGAAGGGAGAAATGCACAAACGGTTGAGATAAATGAGTCCTTTCCCAAGTAAACAAGAGGTCAGAGAGAGCAGAGCCCCTACAAGTCAGAGAGGATAATTTGTTGGCAAAAAGAGGCAATCGTCACTTTAAAAAAAATTAAATGAATTCTTTGTGTCCAGGCTCACGAAGGAGAGGAAGAGGGTGGGTTCTGGAAGGGGAGAGACAAATTTCCCAGGGGAAGAGGAAGAAATACTGAAGAAAATCAGGCCGGGGCTTGTAGAGGTGAGCAAAAAATGAGGCTGCGTGAAGAATGACAAAATACCTTGCACAGTCCCAGCATTCCACCTGATTAAAACCTCTTTGGAAACAGACGAATGGAAGAGACTGTGACTGAGGATTGATTGAGAGAAGGAGCAGGAAACTACAGAGCTGAGCCCAGGGGCTGGTTTCATTTACATCAGTATAAAGCAGACCTGGCTGCTCTGGAATTCACAGTGAAACCAACGTGAAACCAGTGTGAGCTGCCCAGTGTTTCCTGTAAGCTGAGCACCTGGGCGGCCACCTGGGAGAAATTCTAATGCCACCCTGCTGATTAGCAGAGCGCCGACAGCGTGTCTTTCTGTTGGTGGTGTACACCTGCACATGCCATGGTGTACACAACAAAATTTATTCCGCACATGACAGAAGAAATTAGAGGGGAAGCTGGAGCAAACTCAGGCCCAGGGTCTTCATGAGGAAAGTGATTAAGGGCATGAATTGGGGCAGATCTGGGGAATGCTCATCACAAAGCTCAAAGGCTACATTCATACATCCTCTGCGGTGGCCTAACTCTGAAGTATGTCTGTTGGTCGTTACTTCAGATCTACACATCTGAAATCGAGAGCAGAATTTGAGCCCTAGAGGTGAAATGGGGAAAGGCCTCTCAGGCAGGACATTTGCCAGCAGTCTGTGTTCAGCCTGGCTCTGAGTGTCTCAAAGAGCAGGAGCAGTTTCTTTCTCTGCCCAGGGAAAATCCCATTCCTGAACCCCCTTGAGCCAAGATTTGGTTACAGGTGGGGAGCAAGTTATGCGTACAGCTGACTGGTGGTAGATCCAAACTGTTTCATGTGAGCCCAGGGGCTTGGTCCTGGCACATCTCTGACCTAACCTCCCAGGGTAGACAGCATGAGGTTGATGGAAGAATTCTTCTCTTGGCCTAGCTACTGCCTCTCGGGGAGATGGATTACGTACACCGATGGGGCAACCTTTCCCAGCAGCCTTGGTAGGGTCTACATTGAAATGCTACAGGTGGGCAACTGTACCGGCATAGCATTCTATGTGCAGAGAAGCCCAGAAAAAAAAGGAAACTCATCCCCTGGTTATTGACATTGGACTGGCCTGATATCTCAGGCCCAGGGGTGAGGTGGGAATAGGAGAAGGCTGTCACCATCAGCCTAAGGCTAAGGGGTAGCTCTCATGACCATTTTTGTCCTCATCACAATAAGGTTGGGACCACTATCGGTGATTAAGCCTTTAACTACGGCTTAAATCCCTTCTCTCTCCAGTCACTAATTAGCATGTTTTTCCCCTCTTGCAATTGTCCTGCAATGTTCTGCATGGGACGTACACCGTAGAAATGCATTATCGCTTCGAGGTGACGTCTACACTATGGCGAAGCGTTGACAGAAGTTACCGTCGGAAGATATCTTCCCACAAAACTTCTGTCGACAACTTGCGGCCGCGCATGAAAGCAGATCGCTCTGTAGAGCTGCTCCCTCAACAGAGAGCAGCCAGACTGTCCGGCCACGCTCTCAACAGAACAGCCAACCGGAAGCACAACAGACAGAGGGCCCCCCGGAGCATCCACACGGCTTTTTTTTGTTGACGCATTCTGTTGCGAAAGGCATTCTGTCAACAAACATGCCGAGTCCACATTTTTAGTGGGGACGCTCCACTAAAACTCTCCAGGTGTAGATGTAGCTATATGGCACACCAGCAGGACCAGAGGCGTGGCACAGAGCAGCCAGGAGGTTAAGAGATCGAGGGGCCCAGTTCTGATCTTGCAGTGGGTAAATGAGGGCGTAGGCACGCTGAGGTCAGGCTAGAGTAGCGCTAGTGGACAGGCTCAGGCCCTAGTCAATCTTTCTTGGAAAAGGAGTGATTCAGAGGTGACCTTGCTGAGGAGTAAACAGTTCTGCAAGGGTGAGAGAGGGGAGATAAGATGTCTGGTTGGGGAAGGTGAAAAACAACTGGGCACAGACTTGACCCAAGGAAGGTGCAGGAATGTACAGAGCCCCCTCTGTCCTTTCAGAGAAATCATCCTTTGAATTCTGGACAAATATTTGTCTAACATTGACAAGGGGAGGGTGGGTTTATTTAGGCTCCTTGCCTCGTTCCGTCTGAAAATACCTCCACGTATTAAGAACTTCTGCAGCTGTCAGCTACATTTCTTGCAGAGCATAGGAGAATCTCCTCTTTGGCTCTGCTTCCTCGCTGGACCCATTTGTAGGCTTGACTCTCTTTGTGCTGCTCTGGTGGTTCAAAACAGCAGCTGGAAATCAGTGTTCCTTGTAAGCTGAACACTGGGGCAGCTGCCTAAAAGAGATCCCGGTGCTGCCCAGCTGATTTGCGGAACGCTGAGCGCTGGCAATATGTGTTTCCATTGGCAGGGCACATCTGCTCGTGCCTTGATGCACATAAAATTTATTCCACACACGGAGGGAAAAAGCTAGAGGGAGACCTGCTGGAGATCCCTTTGTGGTTGGGGAATCTCCCAGGGACACAAATCCAGCTCTAGCTATCCCCTTTGCCAAGTTGGGAGATGCTAGGGCAAAACACTCTGCCTTTTGCTTATCCTGGGCAGGCAGAATAGCCCCCAGGGGTGAGTCTTATGTGCATAAATCGGAGCAGCCCCAGGGCTTTTCTGCTTTGTTGTTTTGGTGAACCCGCAGATTGGAGACAGCAGAGAGATGAAAGTTAAACTCTTGGTGCCTGGTCTAGCTCCCAGTGACTTCAGTGGGAGAATTTCTTTTCTGCTGCCCCATGGAGTGGCATCCTCGTCCCCCCGCATTTACATTTTTCCAAGGTGGGTCTCTTATGGAGACATGGGTGGAGGTGCACGATTCGAGCGGTTCTTTTCAAGTCAGCGTGAACAGTGCCACAGCACTTTCCAGACATTGACGGATCAGAACTGGCTGTGCCCTTGAGCAGTAGGAAAGGGATCCAGCACGTAGGTATCATTTCGCCCACCAGGGTGTTACTCAGCAGCTGTTCTCCAATTCCTGGCCATGCTCCACATCAGGTTAGGAGAGGAAGTATCCTGTCTCCGGTTAACAGGCGTTTCGCAGCAACTGGGGGTGGAGTTTGGTCGGGAGCAGAGAAACCCCTGCTGATGAAAACCCGCTGGGCTCCTCTCTCACTACAAGCGGCCAAGATCTGATCTGATTCGAGGCTGCCTCCAACTGCACAGCCTGGGCAACCGTTCAGTGGAACGAATACCTCGAGTGGAATCACTTTCACCACTTCCTGCCACAGGCCTCCCATGCAGATGATGACCTGGTGCAGCCCTGTTAGTAGTTACTGGCGGGATCACCCAGCGCACTTTTAATCCCGCCCCGGGGAGTTAGGAAAACAGCAGGTCGGCTCAGCAAAGCCTAAGTGCTGGGACCTCAAGGGTTAACCCTCTCCTGCCTGCCGGGGTCTTTACTGGGACTTCTGTTGTCTCCTGTCTTTATTTAGCACAGCATCCAGACAGAGCATGGAGTTTCCAGCCCAGGGTATTGGGAGACAGAGCACAAGAGCGTCCTCAGTCAGGACTTGAAAGCTCTAGTCAGCAAACCACAAGAAACACGCCCATGCGAAGGAAGACAGAACTAAACTCCCCAGTAGAGGCGTAAGCCCAGGAAAGGGGGAAGCTGCTTACGGAGCAGCATGATCCGTAAACAGAGCAAGGGTTGACTTGAGCTTTACTCCTAAAAGGTTAATTTCCTCCCTCGGACAGAGAGAACCAGTATTTCCTGCGTGGTCCCCTTGGAGCCCAGAGTCAGCATGGAGTGAGAGCATTCCCTGGGGAGCATGTGGGCGGTGTGAACAATGGTGCAGCTCACACCGGACGGGGCATAAGTGGGGCAGAAAGAGGATGGAGGTGATAAAGCAGGATAGAACGGAATGCATGTGACTTTCAGCAGCTGTGCAAAAGGAAGGGAATATACACGGAAAGGAGCCAAATTCTGCCCTCAATGACGCATATGTAAATCAAGAGCCTAAACAATCCATGCGGCCCAGGTTTTTATAGAGGTCTACGCCGGGGTCAGCAGCCTTTCCAAGGCGGCGTGCCGAAATTTGACCTTTTGACTTCTACGTGCACTCTGAGGGCTGGTGATACTTTTTAAAGTCACTAAGGCTTTGGCCACCCAGCCCCATTAGTTCGAGATAACAGCTGTTATTTTGAAATAACTTTGCTGATGTCTGAACTACACAACTGCCAAATAAATTGCAAATAGCAGGTGCGTTATTTCGAAATCGGTAAACCTCATTGCAGGAGGAATAGTGCCTATTTCAAAATAACGCTTTCAAAACAGGTGCTGTCAAGACAGGGAACAGTACTTATTTCGAAAGAGCTGTTTTGAAATAAGAGCCGTTCCCTGACTTAACAGCACCTCTTTCAAAAAAGTTATTTCAAAGCAGTGCTTATTTTGAATTGGTGTCCATGTGTGCAGGCTATGTATTTTGAAATCGCTAAGTGCTATTTTGAAATACATTTTTGTGCGTAGCAGCCCTGTTTCAGAAAAGCTATTCCAGAATAGCTTATTTCGAAATAAGGCTGCTGTGTAGACATAGCCTAAGAGTCCTACTAACAACAGCTTCATTCTTGAGGTTTGAGCATTGGCCTGCTAACCCAGAGTTGTGAGTTCAATCCTTGAGGAGGTTATCCAGGGATCTGGGGCAAATAGATTAAAAAAAAAATTATAAAGGATGGTTCTTGGTCCTGCCAAGAGGGCAGAGGACTGGACTTGATGACCTCCCAAGGTCCCTTCCAGCTCTATGAGATGTGTCTCTCCATTAATAAATAAAGATGGGGAGCTTTAGCAGTTAGGTGGCAATTGGTAGCATTAGCTGGCCCTCTGTTAATCCACAGGCGGCCTGGCTTTGACATGCTCCCAGTGGCATGGGGGAGAAGGGATGGGGCTGAGCTCCCGCCTCACATGCTGATGAAAATCCGCTCGTGTGCTCCCTCATTTGCAAGATCTAACTGGCTTAGATGGTTACATCCCATTTTCAGAAGCACAGTGGACAGGTAGGAAACTACATCTCCGTGACCAAGCACACCCACCAGCCACATGGGGCAAAGGAACATTGTGACTTTAAGGGCTCCTCACCTCATCCTGCACGCTCCTCCTGCTTCTCTCGCTTTCCACCCCATCCAGGCCTGCCCCTTCCGTGGCTCGGCCTTCCTGGTTTTGCATGTCCCCTGGAAGCAGAATTAGTCAACGTTCTGACTAACACCGATCGATGCCCATCCCTGCAGTTTCCATCTCTGCAGAATTTGGCCCATAGAGTCCGGTGATTTGTTTCCTCCGACGTGGCCTTGTGATAGTGAGACAGAATTTTGTTTCTGTAGCATCAGCTAAGTGGCTTGTCCGATCGCACCCCGATAAAAGGGCCTTTTGCACCCTCCCAGTTTCTGGGGGAAGAGGCCTCTCCAAAAGCTTGTGTGAGAACAGAGCACTGACTGTGTAGAGCAATCAGGTTGGGTGTTGACCATTCCCAGCTCATGCAGGGAAGACTGTAATCCATACACAGTATATGCTGGAGCAGAGGTGAGCAAGCTACTGATTGCGTCCGGCCCATCAGAGCTTCTGCTCCGACCCTCACACTCCGACTGCTTGTCCTGCTCAGCATGTGTTGCGGCTCCTGGAAACAGAGGCAGCCAGGACGCTCTGCGTGCTCTTCCTGCCCCTAGCACCAGCTCTGCATCTCCCATTGGCCAGGAATCACAGCCAGCAGGAGCTGCAGGGGTGGTGCCTGCGGATGGGACGATGCACAGAGCTGCCCAGCCGCACCTCCGCATAGGAGCCGGAAGGGGGACATGCCACTCTTCCTGGAGCTGCTTGAGGTAAGTACTGCCTGGAACCTGCACCCCTGAGTTCCCTCCCGGGCCCCAACCCCCTTCCCCAGCCGTAAGTCCCCTCTGTCCTTCCAAAACCCTCAATCCTAACCTGGGGCCCCCTCCTGAATCTCAAACCACTCCGCCCCATCCCCATGCCAGAGCTTTTGCTCACATCTGGAGCCTTCACCCCCTCTTCATGCCCCAGCCCCCAATTTGATGAGCATTCATGGCTCTCCATACAGTTTCCTTACTGAAACACGGCCCTCAGCCCAGAAGGTTCTCCCCCACCCCCTGCTAGGGTGAGGGGCAGAACAAAAAAGGTTAATAACAATAATTTGTACAGCAACACTTAGCACCTAGTCAAAGATCTTAAACCTTTCTACCAGTTTCAGTGAATCTGAGTTCACAACGCCCCTCCTAGACAGGCATTAATATCCCCATTTCAGTATTGAGGAAACTGAGACAGAGAGGAAGTGCCTTGCCAAAGGAGGCTCATGACAAAGCAGGGCCAAGAATCTCGACACACACACACGCACATCTGTGTGTGACAAGATTATTCCTCTCTCGTGAACCAACCTTTCTGCTGACAAGTGGAGATCAGATAACTCTTATGTGTTGCCTGCAAACGGGACATTTACTGTGATTGCCTAAGCAAATGAGTTACTTCCATGATTAAATAAGGCATGGAGTCTGCATTCACCTAAAATAGTATAAGCTCTTGCCTGCTAATGGCTTGAAAATGGTGGATGAGAGGGAGGTGAAGGTTAAGTAGAAATGCGTAAATGAACCGGCTGGAATTTATGCCAGAATGATGCCACATGGGAAATGATTTGGTATTTTAAGACACAAGGTTGTTGTGGTGTTTTCCTTTACATTTAAATTACTTCAGAATCTCAGTCCTCTGGAGGGAGGAAAAGTCACAGTCTATGAGACGGGAAGTATATTTAAGAATAAGGAAAAAAAAAGGAAAAGGCAAATGTGCTGGTCTGTCCAGACGACCCATCGCATGGCTCTGGGAGCAGTGGAGCATTGTCCGAAACTCACCATGGTGGGCCATGACCAACAGGCAGCGTATAGTTAAAGTTCTGCCAGCATTGTCACTTGGATTCTCTGTTTTCAGATCTAGAGCAGTGAGGCTGCCTCTTTTACCCACCCGGTGTCTGGTGAGCAGGTGCTCGCTGGCCAGGCCGCCTGGTAGGAGCCCAAGAGCGCAGAGTGCAACACAGAGAAAAGCGCCATGTTTAGCCGGGTGCTGGGAGGGTTCTCTCCTTTGGGGGAGGAACAAAACTGCCCTAGAGCATTGTTAAGGACCCATCTCATCCTCTGAAGCTTGATTGGTGTTGTATTGGACCATGGGGGCAGATTTGAAGGAAGAAGCAGGGTGGTCTTTTGAGGGGATGGAGGGCTCCCACAGGGCCTAATCCGGCGGTGGGCAAACTGGCCTGTGGTCCACATGTGTCGCATCGGGGTTCTCTGTACGGCCTGTGAGAGGCTTTGTTTGCCATTAACTACCCCAGGGTTGCCAGATTCCTCCATCCGCGTTGGTTTGTTCCTACTAGTAGTCCTAAAATGCCACCCCCAGAAAGCAAGGGCAGGTGAAGTGAGGTGAGTTCTGATTGCACACGACACTGGCTCTGAGAGCCGCACGCTCCCTCTGTGTCCAGTCAAAATGATGCTAGGGTTCACCCCGCAACCCCTGCAAATTCTAGGCACACGGGCGCCATTAGCAAAACCACCCTATCCCGGGAGATGGTCTTGGTTAGGACTGCCTTGAGGGCCACTCCTGCAGCCCACTCACTGGCCTTGCTTGCCCTGACTGGCCTCATATGGAACCAGAAGTGTAATTTATGGCTCATGTATCCACTGGTGGTAGATTTAACCTAGCCCGTGCCCCAACACTCACGATCAAGAAGCGGTATCATGGGCTGCCACCCCATCCGCATAAGCGAGTATGTAGAGAGGACACCAGGCCTGGCCAAGCAGATGTGACGGTAAGGACACATGCCGGGCTGTTGTAGCCAGGCTGGCCCCAGGGTTATTAGCGAGACCAGGTGGGTGAGGTGTTACCTATTGTTGGCCCAGCTTCTGTTTGGTGAGTAATGCGCCTTGGCACTTAGGCAGAGATGTCTGCCTCTTCGCTCCGTCCACCTCTGGAACGGTTATTTGATTGGGACCACAGTATAGTCCTCAGTGCGCATGCCGAGCAGGAGGGAGCATTCAGTCACTGCCGCTGCTCTTGTGTGGTGCATTGTGAGACCCCTGTTTCCAAAGGACAATGGACTGCAACACAACATCTCTCTTCCTCCTCTTGGGCCAAGCTGAGAATAGGGAAGTTTTAGGTTAACCAGTTAACTTGTAAGCATCAACCTAAAAGGACATGGCTTAGTGGTTCCATTTAACTGGCAGGGCCTGGAGCAGCTCCCCAGTCAATGTGGGCAGAAGGATGCTCCAGCCCTGTAGGGCTGCTGCCGGTGGGGAATGCTCCGACCAGGCTGGAGCATCCCTGCTCGTGTGGCACCAGGGACTGGGGCTGCTCCGGCTGGGCTGGAGTGACCCCCACCCACAACAGCGCTGCAGGCAGGGAAGCTGCAGCTGGGCCAGCACAAAGCTGGTTCCAGTGTGCCACAGGCGCGGGGGGGGCTGGGAAGGCCACTCCAGCAGCTTCCCAAGCCACACTATCCCCTTTTAATGGTTTAACCGGTTAAATGGTAGTTAACCAATTAACCTGGATTTTACATCCCTAGTTGAGAACAGACGACTCGTAACACTGGGTCTTTAAGTCTTACCGTGCCACCATTTGGAGTCAGGCTTGTTAGCGTGAGCACTTCCAAGCTCGAGACTGTGGTAATTCATGTGAAGTCCATCTCCACAGTTATGGGAAGGCATCAGGTCAGCACTGAGTATGTGAGTCAGCCTTTCATTAGGCATTGCATTGTACCTCCAGTCCTCACTGATCTGAGGTCAGTCCACTGAACCTGCTGCAGTACCTAGGCACAGGGAAAGATGGGAAGGCCAGCGGGTCAGTATATCATTCCGGCTGTCCTTGCTTTTCTCTGCCTGCGTCACAAGCTCCAGGCAGCGCGTGGGAAAGATTTAGGTGCAGAGGCTGAAGTGCCAAGTCCCTTGTTAACCTTAGTCCTGTTTTCTGCCTAACGATTGGGCTTGTTTTCCATTTGCCTGCAAGAATCTCAAGGTCGCTGCCGATCTAGGGGAGGGGAGATTGGTGGGAGAAGTAATAAACAAGAGTTCTTCCTCCTGAGATGCCAAGTCTGGGCTCTGCAGTCTGCCACAATGCGTCCTGCTCTGCCGTAGCGATCGCTCGCCTGGGAATGTTCAGCAGCTGGTTTGCAGGGAGGCTCCTCGCTGTCTTTGAACGGACATTGCCATCTGGCATTTCATGGAAGCACTACGGAGTCGGGAGACATGCTGGGGGTTTTAGAGACCTGCATCTTCCTAGTAGTCTTATGGCTGGCATTCATAACTCCAAGTTTGTGATTCCACTGGTGATTTCGGCTTTGGGTGTAAAGGAGGTGTAAAGGAGGGATCTTTGACCTGTGACATAATTAAGGGCTACCTTTTTTTTTCCTTTCCAAAAAGTTGCCAAGGAAAGTTAGAGAATTGAAAGCCAAAATTTAGGAAGAAAGAATGAAAAAGAGAGGCGGGAGTGGAGTTTCCAAGGAGTGGTACACCCAGGCCCTTTCTCCACCCTGGCCGTGGTGAGACTGAATGCTCTATATATCTGCTTTAGGGGAGGGAGAAAAAAGCCAAGCCTCTGTGCCATTCTCCACAAGGAGAGAGACCCCTCTGTCCCAATAGGACTTGGGACTTCAGTCTGCTGTTAGGTACTCTGGCGTAAGTGAGCTCAGCGTGAACGATGCAGGCCATGGGAGAGCCAGGCCCTGGGGTGGTAGGAAGAAATGTTGAGTCATTATCCCTTGTCCCAGCCAGTGTTTTCTTTTTGGATTCCTAGATCGGGAGGAATGGAGCCTCTGGGAGGGAGGAAGGGAGGGTCGCTCTGTGGTCTCCAAACTGTAAACCGAACAATCTCGGATACGCCGGTGCTGAGGAATGTGGCCTCGACACCGACAGCCACAGCCCCTGAAGCTAGCGAGGCCCGGGAACGGGGCAGAGCTGCAGCCAGCGTCCTTGAGTCATTTATCAGAGAGGGAGCTGTGTTAGTCTGTAGCTTCAAAAACAACAAGAAGTCCTGTGGCACCTTATAGACTAACAGATCATTCGGAGCATAAACTTTCGCGGGCCAAGACCCGCTTCGTCAAGTGCACATGTAGTTTGTTACGCCAGAGGGAGGCAGATCATCCGGTGGGGAATAGTCACAGAGCGGTAGCCGGGTTAGTCTGTAACTTCACAGATCAAAACCACACTCCTCTAGCACCTTAAAGACTAACCAAGTCATTCAGTAGGTGACGAGCTGTTGTGGGACCCACCCTGTTCTGCAGATCGGGATGAAAATTTTCCAGCTCTGAAGAAGTGGGTCTGTCCCACGTAAGCTCATCAGCTACTAAATGATTTTGTTGGTTGCTGATGCGCGACAGGACCTGCTCTTCTTGGAGCATTCCTGGGGCTGCCCCTTGCAAGCAGGTCACCGCTTCCGGCGTTAAAAAAACCCGACGGCAGCAAAGCCCCCAGGGAGAGCGCCGGCCCTGCTGCTAACGAGGGGACTGAGCGCCCCAAGAGCCCTGCGTGCTGCCACCAGATCATTAGCATCTTTCGGCAATCTCCATCCGCTGCCGCCACCCCACCAGTCACAGGCGGCTGGAGGAAAGAGATCCATTATTTACAACTGTTCATGGGTCGGGGCAGCCGCGGGGGGGAGGGGCTCAGCGGGGACCCCGGCATTCGTGCTTTCACGGAGGGGAGGCTGGACCCGGAGCCTGTATAAGGTGGGCTGGGAGGGGGGCTTCAAAGGTGGAGCCGCCATGGAGCTGGAGGGTGGGAACAAAGCCGCCTCTCTGCCTGCCGGCGGCCAGGCACAATGGAGCCCTGTGCGTGGCGCTCTTGGGCAGGGCCATCCGCTTGGCAGCCAGGCTGCTGAGGTAGATGGCCTGCCGGGCTGAGCCAGGACGGCTGTTGTCCCGGCACACCTGCCAGGGCTCCCCTGCCGTCCCCGCTCCTCACAAGCTTTGCCGTGGCCCTGGCTCGGGGCGGTTCCAGGCCCGGGTAAAACCAGCGCCCTGGAGCTGGACTGCACCAGGGCAGCCGCGTGACAACCTCCCCGCTCAGGGGCCGCCCCCGGCTCGGGACCTGAGGCACCGGGTGACACCGCCCCCCTCCTGCACCTGTGATGTCACTACTCAGTGATGTCACAACTTTGTCACCCCACACTGCCCCTGCGGCGCCTTGGCGGCGTGACGCCCGCACCCTCTCCTGGGGGGTGACCTGGTGCCGTGATTTGCTGAGGACACCCCCCGGCCCCTCTTTTGGCCTTTGTCTCCTCTAGGCCCTGTTTCCTGTGCTGAACTCGAAGGAGCCTGCCGAGGGTATCCCCCCAGCCTAG
Source organism: Carettochelys insculpta (assembly GCF_033958435.1). Lineage (NCBI taxonomy): Eukaryota > Metazoa > Chordata > Testudines > Carettochelyidae > Carettochelys > Carettochelys insculpta. The sequence continues at coordinate 32,680,240 of NC_134152.1, forward strand.
AGGGGTAGCCCCAGGGGTGGGAGCGAGTGGGGGGCCATCATGAGCGAGCTGTGGCCCCCCCCCGCCCTCACACGCCCGTTCTTGGTACAGCCCCAGCCTCATTTATCATCATCTGTGGTCAAGTGAAGTGTGCCAGGAACAGCTGCTTCACTCGGCTGATCTCCGAGGCAGCGTGCGGCGGGGGATCGGAAGATGAATGTTGGAGGCGGGGAGGGAGCGGCTTTCTCTTGCCTCCTCCCGCTTTGGTGGGGGTCCCCTTAACCCAGCCGTCCCTCCTTCCCCTGGGTCCCCTTGCGAGCCAAGGGCTTGAGTGGCTGCCTCTTGGTGAGGTTGGCTCAAGAGTCCTTCCCCCTCTGCTCTAAACAAGACTGGCACGGAGGGAGGCAGGAGCCAGGGGCCCCTGTTCCTCTCCAGCCCCGTGTTGCCAGAGCAGGAGGCAAGGGTGAGATTGCCAGGTGACCTTGCACTGGGGCAGGGAGAGGAGCTTGGACACCTGGCCGTCACCCCGGTCAGCCCGCCGGGCGCCGGTGCGCAGGCAAGGCTGGAGGAAGAGCAGACTGGAGAGAGTGGAAGTGAGCCCCGGGGGAGCTTTATCTGGCCCTGGGGGAGTCCTGTGGCTTGCCTGCTGCTTCCCCAACAACTCAGGACCTGCTGCTGCCTGTACAGCATGCAAGCGAACAGCTGTCCCAACCAGCCGCCTGGCTGCCATCTCCCCCACACTGAGATCCCAGCCACAGGGGCCTGAACCCCACGGGTGCTGGGAGGACACAAGCCACCCCCTTGGGGGGGAAGCACCCGTCCGCCCAGATCCCCCCCCCGGGTGCAGGCAGCTGCTGGGTGAGGTCTGTCTGGGGGGTGGGGGGGATCATGCGACTTCCTTGCCAGGAGGCCGCTCTCCGACGTCGCGAGTCGCAGCCTAATTGCTGAGAGCAGGGCCTGGCTGCGTTTCAGCGCCCACGAGCGGAGAACGGCTGCACAATTAGCTCCGTCCTCTGCCAGCTGGAGGGGGTCTCCCGCCCTAGCTCAGCGCAGCGCAGCCCGACGGCCAGCGGGGGCTGAGCAATTTCTGATTCCCACCCCCCCATCTCCCTTCTCTCCTCCTGCCTTAATAATCAAATTACGCGCAGCCGTTTGCGGTGTGGCAGCCTGCCAGAGCCTGGTTCGGGGAGAGCCGCTGGCATCTCCAGCCTGCTGCTCCTGATCTGCCAGGCGCTGTCTGCTGGGGGCGGGGGGGACAGGGATGCCCAGCACCAGCCTTTGCCACCTTTCCCCCACTCCCGGTGCAAGCCCTGACTGCGGTGTGAAACCTGGCCCCACTGCCACTCTCTCCCCCCACTGGTGGGCACAGTGGGGTGGGGGTCAGAGCCAGCTTCCCGCCTAGGGTTGCCATTTCCCCTGGCAGAGGCTGGGCAGACCCAGGATCTAGGCTAGATCCGCCTGCCTTGACAGCTGCCATCCTGGGTTGCTGCTTCTCCAAGGGGGCCCTGTTTCATAGGGGAGAGATCTGAGGGGAGGGGGCCCTGGGAGCAGTCAGGGCGCAGTGATGACAGTGCTTTCCCCAGATGATTACCATGCAAAAGCTCCAGTTATTTTTAGTTTGCAAGACCTTGCTGATGTCACATCGCCAGAGGAGCGAGCGAGCAGAAACTGAGTGAGCAGGCTGCAGTGGCTGTGTGGTAGCGGCGAGGGCCTCGTCCTGCCAGGAGCGGAGCTCTCCCGCCTCCTGGTTGAAGTCGGTGGAAGCTGCAGCTGCTCAGCCTCTCTCAGGACCAGGCCCTAAGAGGACTGGAAGCAGGAGACGGGCTTGGGGTGGCGCAAGGAGAGTCTGGAGCGGCGCCGGACGAGGTGAGTGAAAACATCCGGAGGAGCCGCGGCACTGGGGGGCAATGTGGGCCGTTCCTGGAGCCAGCCCTCCTCGGAGCAGCGTGGGACCGTGAAGTGCCAGAGCTGCCACCCCACACTCAGCGCCTCCCCTGACTTCAAAGGGCTTTGGGCCGGGGCCTTCGTCTGTAGAGCTCCCCCGCGAGCATCACATCAGATGTTAGCCGGGGAGCCCAGCACGGCGGAGTGGCCGGCGATTACTGCACCGCAACACCATCCCATGGCTCCCATCTTGCTTTCGTCCTCTCTGCTCCCACGATAAACCCCTTGCCTGGGACGCCTGCCAGGGCTGGTGCGCACCAGAGCAGGCAGTGTTTCTCTGCTCCGGCGCCAGGAGGGGGCTGGTAAGCCATTCCCAGGTCACCCCCAGCAAGCGAGCGAGAGGCTTGGTGCCCTTTTCCACCTGTGGAGTGCTTGATTCTAGTTCACGTTCTCATCCCCCTCCACAATGGAGAGGTGAAAACTGAAATGAAGTTCCAGGGAGCAGCAGCCTGCGCGATGGGTCTCTCCTGTAGAACGGGGACAGAGCTAACCTCCTCGCTGGGGAAGGGCTGCGAGACATGCGGCACGGGGAGGTGGAAAGCGTTTTGAGGTCGGCCCAGAGGCCTTCCGGCTGAACGAGCTCCTGTGTCGTATCTGACAAACGGGTTACATGTCCCTGATCTCTGGCAGGGTGCTAGACCAGCATCCCCTGGTCAGCAGGGAATGACTCCACGAAGGGCCCCTCCAAAATACGAAGCTATTGTTCGCCAGCATCGGTTTGCTGCCTGCACGCGAAGGTGGTGGCAGGCAGTATCCTGGAGCTCTTCCGCCAAGCCCCTGCTTTCTCCTTCCCTGCCCTGTGCACCGTTCTAGCCAAAGCAGAGTTGCCGTCACCCTTTGGAGCCAGCCAGTGCTGCTGAGTCTGATCGTCTGGGTCTTGCCTGTGTTTCGTGCTCATCCTGCCTTTCTGGCAAACAGAGCCCACCTGCCGGCGATCCTTCTGCACCCTCAAAAGTATCCCCCTTGCACAGGAGTGGGCTGCAGCCTAGAGCCAAGCCTGGCTGTACGCAGCTGGTGGGAGGTGGTGGGCATTGTTCAGAGGGGCGCTCTGGCTGTGTGTACACTGCAAATTAAAACCTGTGGCAACCAGTCACTGAGCCTGGGGCTGTCCACTGGAGCTCACTGGGGCAGAGGCTGCTGGGGTAAAAATAGCCTTGTAGGCGGCGCCGCTTGGCTCCGAGACCCGCCCTGCTCACTGGATTTCAGCAGCAAGACTCCACTGGAGCCCGACTAGCGGTATTTAGCCCAACAGCTCAGGCTGAGCCCAAGTCAGTGGACTGCTGGCTTAAGGAATCTTGCCCCCCCAGTCTCCGCTTCTGCCCAAGGCCCCGTCTTTTCTGTGCATCCCAGATTCCAGCCCCCCCCCATTCTGGCCACTAGCCCCTGCCTTGCACCCCCATTTGTGGCCACTGGCCCCTGTAGGCTAGCGCACACACGTGCATACAGAGCATGGGGGACCAGGCAGGATGGTCTCAGTCCCGCTCTCCTCCCATCTCTGGCCCCTGAGTATGGGGAGGCCAGGCAGTATGGCCCCAGTTTTCCTGGTGGGGTTGCGGGCAGCGTGGCACCAGCCCCCCAGCAGGTGGAGGCCGGGCCGGGGAGGCAGAGCCTGCAAGAAGCAGGAGAGAGACTCGGGAAAAGTGTGGGCAGGCTGCACGTAGCTGTGTGGGGAGGCTTAGAGCCATAGAACAATAGATCTAGAAGAGACCTAAAACAGCCATCAAGTCCAGCCCCCTGCCCTTGGCAGGACCAAACCCACCAGATCAGCCCAGCCGGGGCTTTGTCAAGGCGAGACTCAAACACCTCCAGGGATGGAGACTCCACTACTTCCCTGGGTAGGCCATTCCAATGCTGAGCTGCCTGCCTGAACCTCGGGGTGCTGCTTTGCTTCCTTTGCAGGGCAGCCCTGCGCCAACAGTGCAAACTCTTGCAGGCTGGGCTGCCTGAACTAGGCCGTGGAGGTTAAGCCAACTGAAGCCGGTTCCCGCCTCCCCTCAGAGCTATTGTTTCAGTCTGTCTGGCTGCAGACTCAATGAGACAGCAGTGTATTGATTTCCTTTGTGAAGGCGATCGCGGGCGGGGCTGGAAACTTCTTCGTGGGAAGCTGGGATCCTGGAGACTACGCACAGAGCAGCCTGGCGGCGGGAGCACCCTGGAGCCTGAATGTGGACGCCCCCCAGGACTCAGCTGGGGAGAGAACGTCAAACCTCGCTGCTGTCAGACAGCTTGACTTGAGGCCACTGAAGCATTTGTTGGGAAACAGCCTGCATCAGGCTGGAGCAGCTGTTAAGTTCCACCCCAGCCAGGCCACAGAGAGGCCGAGCGGGAGGGGAAGAGGTGAGGGAGTGGAGACAGACGTAGCCAAGCTCAGTCCAACCTTACAGCAAGAGGATCTCGGAGACCTATGGGAAGGGAAAGCGGAGCTGGCTCCATTGAGGGGTGCTGGGAACTGCACTGCAGAACCAATCCTGCAGGGTGCTGTGCTGCCCCTGGGTGGGGCACTGTGCACTCTCCAGTCCTGCTGCTAGCACCTCTTTTTAGAGTCAGACCTTTCATTCGCCCCCCCAGTGGCCCCGGCCTTGCACTCCCATTTGTGGCCACTGGCCCCAATAGGCTAGCGCACACACATGCAGAGGATGGGGGACCAGGCAAGATGGTTTCAGTCCCATCCTCCCCCCCACCTCTGGCCCCTGAGCGTGGGGAGGCCAGGCAGTGCGGCCCCACAAGTGGGGGTCCAAGGAGGGAGGGAGTAAGGAACGTGATTTCCTGCTCTGTGCTGGTAAGTGGGACTGCTGGCTGGAGAAGAAGTGCTGGGCATTCTCCTTCCAAACAGCTTAGCCGGTGCACAGCCCCACCAGCCGAGGCAGCCAGACACTCCTGCACAGACCTGCCGTGAACTTCAAGCCTGACCTGAGCACTGTTCCATCTAATGTTTTCTGTGTTCCCGTGTGGGGAATAATTTTATGTGCACCAAGTCCTGTGCTGATGTGCACCACCAGCACAGCCACATGCTGCCCACAGACGCTCTGGGTGGCATTGGAGTCTTTCCTGGCTGGCTGCCCAAGTGCTCAGCTTACAGGGAACAGCTATTCCACTCCTGAGCCCATGCAGAGCTGTGACAACTGGTCCTGACAGGTTCTGCAGCTCTGCTCCAGGCGCCGCTTGAGACCAGGGACCATTAGCAAGGCTGAATTTGTGTGCAGAGCAGGGAGGTGAAAGAGAGAGAAGGAGTCAAGCAAACTCATTTCCCTTGTGAGCTCATCCAGACTTGTCTCCAGCTCTCTTTTTTCCAGCGCCGGAAGCAGAAAAGGGTGCGATTTTGCCAGTGGGGACCCCCTAGGGCTCCTCTGTCCTGTGTATCTGCCACGCAGTGTCTGTGGGTAGCTCTTTGCAAAGGGGAGCCAGCCTGCGGAAGGGCGAGACCTTGGCTTATGCTAAAACAAAGAATAAATCCCATCTTACCTGGGGCGCTGAGGGTCACTTGGTCAGCTTCCCGAGGGCACCAGTGCTTTGGACGGACATTGGACTTCCCGTTGTTGCTGCTTAACATGCGAGTCTTGCCTGCTCCTTAATATTCATGAGCAGGAATATTCAGATGCCCTCACACGCAACCCTCTAAAGAGAGAGACTGGGACCAATCCAACAAGCACCGACGCCATCTGACCAGGGCAGAACAGGGAGATGTACAGGAGCTTTGAGGCTTCAGTAACCATTCTCAGCATCTGTAAGACTCACAGTGTGAAAAGAATTTCTGTAGGATCTGCCGCAGTAGTAAAGGGGTTATATTTAGGGGTCTCCTTCTTTCAGAGTGGTTGTCACTAGAACTCCTGTCTCCCTCCCCTCTCCCTTACTCAGGGAGGGATAGCTTGGTGGTTTGAGCATTGGTCTGCTGAACCCAGGCTTATGATTTCAATCCTTGGGGAGGCTATTCAGAGATTGGGACAAATAGATGTTATGGATGGTGCTTTGTCCCAGGGCACTGGACTAGCTGACCTCCCAAGGTGCCCTCCAGTCCTAGGAGAGGTGTATCTCCGATTACTACTCCTTCAAAGAAGAAACAGCCAGGCCTGCCAATGGGGGCAGGCGCCACAGCCTTTCAAAGGGAACCCGGAGCTCTGGCCTCTGCTATTTTGACAGTTCTAGACCACCCTGTGTGTCACCAAGGTGGTTCTGGGGACGATGTTAGAGTCAGGGCAGCGCAAAGGGCTGACTGCCCTGGGCTGCCCGTCCCTGCCAGGGGTGTAGATCCAGGCCCTCCGCCCACCTTGCCCTGGGCCCGTGGTGGCTGTCAGTGTCCCTGGAAACACAGCTTTGTAGGTGCTGTTCTCCAGCCACATCCTGCACTCTGTCTCCACACCATCCTCCCTCACTTACTCCATGAGCATTCAGCTGGCCACACCTTATCAAAGGGGCTTGTCCCTGACTGTTGCAGCCCCTCTGGCCCCTCATATGTGCTTGATTTGCCCTACCTGTAAAATGGGTGGGTGGGTGGGGGTTAACCTCCTGTCTCAGAGAGCAAAGCGATTGTATGTTGTTGGAGCACTTTTGGTCTCGGTCATTCCAAGAAGGCAACATTTATGTACTATTTTTAACAACATGGATTTCTACCGGGGGTTTTGCAGCCTTTTCATCTCCACTGACTTCTCTTCAGCGGAGTCAGGTAGAAATCACTGGCCAATAACGTTCTGCTGCATTGTGATCGCTGTTTTCCCATGGCTGTGAGCCATCATTTCTGGGGGGGGGGGGATCTCCCTCTGGGGGACTCCCCAAATCAGAGCTGGGAGCTGGCGTGGGGGACGCAGCGGCTGAACGGTGTCTCTTGTTTGCACAGTGCGATGGTCCGAACTGCTGATCAGATAAGAGGTTGTCCCCATGGCAACTGCCAGGGCCCTGCTGCTCTGGGGCCAGAGGACAGGAGGTCTGATGTGCTGGAGTCAGCCCAGATGATGGGGATGGATCTGATCCAGTGTGTCCCAGGTCAAGACCCCCCAGGACATGGGAGCAAAGGAAGTGGTGGTCAGTGTTGCATAAATCCGGAGCCCTGACCTCATGCAGACAGCGCTCCTCTGGATTTACACTGGTCTAATGGAGAGCAGAATGGGACGTGGTGGAGGGGCTCTGGTTTGGCACCGGGGACAGCAGAAGGCAGCCTGCTGCGTAACAAGCATTGCTGAGGACCCAAGGGGGGATATCCAGGACTGTCTGGGTGTTTTCCTTGCACTGACAGACTCCCTCGGAGGTGTTCTCAGGAGAAAATCCACCCACCCCATTGGCCCCTGGCTTCTTAGTGTTATTTTCTTGGCTTCCCCTTGGGCTGAATCCAGCTTCTTCCTGCTGAAGTCAGAGGTGGAACTCCATTGACCCCCAACCAGCTCATGGTCCTTGTTTTTAAAACCCTCTGTTGGTTGGCTCTAGCCAGCCGCACTGTCCCCTCTTACCACCCCCTTTCCAGCCCCAGCCCTGCCCATGGCCCCTCATACAGTCAGTGGAACAGCTGCCTTTTACATCTCAGCCTCATTGACTCCTTTTTCAGGGCTCCTCAGAAAGCAGCTTTCTCCCTTGCCCATAACTGAATCCCCCCCCCCCCCCCCCCCGCTACTGCTTATCTCTGCATTCATAGTCTTTAGTCTGGGGGAGAGCAGGAGATGCCGTTTATGGCACCAAGCCCTACGGGATTTGTGTCACCCTGACACAACCCTCTCCCATGCTGTGGGGCATGTTGACCTGGAGAGCAGCTGCACCATCTTGGCGAGCAGGCGGAACAAGCCCATTTCTGGGCATGCGGTTTGCACAGTCGGAGTGGTTCAGCTGCATGGGTCTGTAATGGTGTTCTTCAATGTTTTTTTCATAAAGTACCCTATTTAAAAAAAAAACGTAAGCGCCCCCCCAGCCTTCTCTTGTGTGCCCCTATGGATACGTGAACCACCGGGTGAGAAATATGATCCTAAAAGAATCTGAGGTCTTGAAGCAAGCACCATGCAACCTTTCCAGATTACTGTAGCCTTTGCAGGCATCAGATTTGCTTTGGAAACCAACAAGTTGCTTAAAAACTACTAACTTACAGAAACATGTAAAAATATCACAGAAGACTAGCGCTGCAAACTTGCTTTCTGTCATATTGTACTCACGTTTCAGCACAAGGCATATGAAGCAACAGAAACAAGTCCTTGTCTGAATGAACTTTTAGATTGAACTGACTTTACTAGTGCTTTTTCTGAAGCCTGTTGTGAAACGAGGCGAACAGCTAGATGAGTTGATGTGCCCCCTGGAAGACCTTGCTGTACCCCTGGTTGAGAAACACTGATCTATAACCATATTCTGAAAGGCACATTAGTGTGGGGTTTCCAGCTAAGTTTGGCCTGTCTACACCCCTGAACCAGAGTGGGTTTCACCCCACTGGAGTTACCTAGGTGGGTGATTCATAATGCAAGCAGGGTCTAATGCTAAGTAGCGAAGAAGTTAGGGGTCAGCGTGGGGCAAGCCCATGGATCTCCAAGGAGTTACATCAGCGATAGATTGGGCTCTTAGTGCTCAGCACTGGCCGATGTATGAGGGTTGGGGAGGGGAGCCTGGCAGCTGGGAGGCAGAGAGTCACAGCCATCGATTGTCGGAGGCGCTATTGTCAGGCAGTGGCTGCTGTCGGCAATTGTCACGTTGCCTATTGCTAATCAGTTCCCACTGCTAGGCTGCTGCAGGCCTCTTTCCTCCCCCGTGGGCTCTGGGGGCTTCACAGCCTATTGCTTTGTGAGATCAAATCCAGAGAAGCAGCATCCCTCATGCAAGGATCCAGCCTGGTGCGTTGCCAGCTGGAGATCAGTTCAACAGAAATGTCGCTCTGACCGCCAACCCTCCCAGGTTCTAATTCAAGCTTTCCCTCCCCTTTGCCCCCTGTTCACTTCCCTCTCTCTGTGTGAATGGCACCTTCTTCCTTCCCCCACAGCCAGACGGGGTCATTATCTCGCCCTGGTGTTGCCTTGGCTATTTTGGAAAGTAGTAATAATTAAAAACCAACGTGAAAACAGCCACCCAGTTGGTTTTATTTTTTTTTTCAGAGCTGCTTTCATTTTGGAAACCCACTTTCCTTGTGTTGCTTTTGGGGCCCTTCCCCCCCTTTTCATTCCCCCCCTTCCCCCAACCCTGTGTCCCAAAGGCTTCTCTTTCATTTGTCTTCTTTTGTTCTCAGCTTCCTTCCCCCCACCCCCATTCCCAGTGCTTTTGCTGGGACAAGGAATGTTAAGCCCCAATGTCTGCATCGGGTGACTTTTGAGCGCAAGGTTGGCCGTATTTTAATCGACCCGTCTTTTCTCTGAGATGTGCGCTTTAACCACATCCAGCTGCCTGTGCGTATGGGGAAATCCAGCTGTAAGAAGGGCAGCTCAATTAAGCGGAGCCAGCGTGCCATTAAAGGAGAGGAGGAGTGGAATATAAAGGGAACTGGGGCCGGGGAGGGCGTCGAGGGGAAATTAGCAACGCCACCTTTATTGGTCGCTTTTAATAACGTTTTTTGGTCCTGTGTTTCAGCGGCGGGGGTTTGCTAAATAAATAAATAAAAAGGCACTGAAATGTTAATGATATCCACAGGACACTCAGCAGGAAATGAGAGCAATCTGGGACTAATAAAAGCAGAAATGTAATTTGCACAGATAGACACGATGCACCAGACAAAGGTGCCAGCAGCCTCATTCAGAGCCACACCGAATTTTGCACATTCCGGCTTTGTGAGGTGGCTGCCCCGGTGCAACAGAACCAGGGGAGGTGCAAGTTTCCCTGAGCGGGGCTACCCAGCGCATGGGGATTTTACATTCGGTCTGGAGAAGGGGACAGCTGGGGGCTCGCCTTATTTTGTGGGTTACCTCCTGCCACGCAGGGGCAGTTGTAATGGGGATTTGTAGCTGGGCTTGTGAAATTGTGAGTCTGGATGTATGCACGTGTTTGGGCGTGCTCGCCTGTCCTCCTGCCCATGGGTGGGGGCGGGCACATTTGTATGTGTGGGCGTGAGGTTTGCAGCTTCTGGGGAGGTGCTGTGGAGGTGGTTTGTTGTCACAGACAGCCTGAAATCTTTCAGGAAAGGAGCAGGTGAGGGCTCTGATCTGCCTGGAGAGAGAGAGAGACCCAGGTCAAAAAGCAGAAAATAAATCCTGCCTCCATGCACAGCTCCGTCTTGGCTCTCTCTGCAGGCGTCTGGTATAATGTGTTAGATGCACCAACTAGCACTGGAATCGAAGTGGGGAACTAGGGCGAGAGTCCATTCCCTGTGTTAAAGTCATTTCCTCAAGAAACAGAGCGAGAGGACAGAAGGGAGGGAGAGATACTAACTGGTTCTGGGAGATGAAGAGGAACCAGGGCTTGCCTTAACAGTGGCCCTGGCTCCTTCTGTCGCTACCTCTGGTGGGCAATGCAGGCTGGGGGCTGCCCAAGCATTTGTGGTGGTTGCATTTAGGGCCAGCAAATCAACAAGAATGGGCATGTCGACTTTCCATGAAAGTGGTTGAGTGCTGGGGTGTCAGTTCCCTGCCTCCACCTCCCCAGTTCGTCACTTCTAACTCTCCTGGAGGACTCCTCACTTACGCATCTCCTCCTCCTTTCACCTCTGGGGACAAGCTTGCGGAATGAGCCCTTGCTCACCCCTTGTAGGGGACACCTCCATGGCCGTTAGCTCAGGTAATTAGCCCCGGGGGTAGCCGAGCCTGGGTGGTGTGAGCGTTCCCATGGCCCTGCATCTGCAGCGTGTGCCTGAGGTATATCCCAGAGTTCGTTGCTCTGAGTCCCTTTCCGCTAGTGACGGGAGAGCTGGTCTCCTCCTTTGAGGGGAATTGTGGGAAGGCATTGGAGGACTGTCAGCTCTGGCATGCACCCTTGATGCAGAGGGCATGTGTTAAAGAGAGCCTGCACTCTTCTCACCTTACCCCTAGTCGCGTCAGGCAGCCCAAGTTTAAAACACCTCCAAACCCAGGTCAGGTGGCATGTAGATGGTCGGGGATGGGGGCTAAAACCCCAGGTGAGAACCCGAAAGAGCTGTGCTGTGACTTTACCTGCTTCGAGGGTCGTGTCTGGTCACATCCCACCACGGGTATTAGCTCCCACTGGAAGGTATCAGAAGGCAACTCGCGTGACCAGAATCAATCTCTCACCTGAATCCATCCTGTCATTTCCAGTGTGGGAATTTACTGAGGCCTGGCCCCCGCGACTGCCACTAAGGAGGCCATCAGGCTGGTTTGGGGGGGGCGGGGAGGGGGAGGAGAGGCAGCGGTATCTCTCTCCAAGAGGGCTTCGTGCCCTGCTGTCACTTTTCAGCAAACTCTGGGGTGCAGAGGGGCCCTCCTCGTCAGGGGCCACCAGGAGAGACGCCAGTGAGGTCTGGTCCTTTGATGTGCAACACCCTGTGCCCCTGGGTCCTGAGCACCTCGCAGGATTAGGCCCTTATTGTCCATGCCAATATGCCTATGGCCCTTTGGTTAGCGTGCGTCGTCTCTCCCCGTGCATGGTCTCTAGTTAGCTATATAGATGTGAGGCAGGCGCTGGCCTGTTCCTGACGGAATTATGGGGTAGGGACGCAGGAGGTTTTATCATGGCTGTGCCTCGCTGCTCTCCTCAAAGCCGCCTGCAGATGGCATCACAGCAATTAAGGAGGCTATTGGGTGGAGAAATAACTGGCGGGTGGGGAGGGGCAGAGAAGCAGACCCAGAAAGTTGCAATGACTTTCCATAGCAGAGCCTGTGGGTCTGTCCTCACTGCTGATAGGTCAAATAATAACAACAGTCATGATTAATAATTAAAAAAAAAAAAAAGAGGCATTGGACCTGGATAACAGGATCCTGAAATCCCCAGGGAGGGCGCACAGAGAAGGGGGAGGGTCATTTGGCCAAGTGATTTCCCACCGATGAGGGGCAGAGAGGGATGGAAAACAGGTGCGTGAAACACAGCGCGACCTAACACCATTCAAGCCCCATCCAGGCGCCACCTGCGTCGGTTGCCGTCCTTGGCAGATGTCAGCCCGCAGAGATGCTGAGGCTGGCAGGACTGGTGCAGTGTTGCTGAAACAGAGGGGGCAGCTGGTGAGGGAGAGAGCAGGGGGAAAGGAGATGGCATTGGGGTTTTTGTTTCCTTTTCCTTTAAAGGTTGCAGGGCGGGGGGGGGGGGGGGCGGTGATTCTGACTGTAGCGCACAGTCGGGAAGCCTGCAGGGCAAAACAACAGCTGCAGTACAGTCGCAAATCTCCCAAATCTCGCACCGGCTCGCAAACAAACCAGCCACCGAATGAGCCCCCAACCCGCAGTAAAAGAAAACGGTTCATTTGAATCCTCTCGTCTCTCTCTTCACAGATAACAAGCCGGAGCCATGCAGTCCTTTCGAGAAAGGTGTGGTTTCCATGGCAACCAACAGAACTACCAGCAGACTTCACAAGATACATCACGCCTGGAGAATTACAGGCATCAAAGTCAGGCCGGACCAAACTGTGAGCGTCAGAGGCTCGTGGCGAAGGAGTACTACAGTCAGCAGCAGCTGCCTTACCAAGGGTACGAGAACAGCGCTGTGGAGAAATATCACAGGGGAAATAAGCCGTTGCCCAGCCAGCAGCTGCAAGGCCGGCCAGCCTTTTCAAATTACGCCGTCCAGGAGAACACCCCGTACCCAGCCCGCTACTCCGGAGAGGAGACCCTGCAGCCCTGGGGAGCTCAGCAGCAATCCTTAGGCGGAGGAGCGGCCAAGTATGAGGAAAACTTGATGAAAAAGAGCCCAGCTCCCGCCAGCAGCCGGCCGTACCATGAGCAAACGGCTCAGCTTCCCTTCCGAACTCATTCCCTGCATCTGCCGCAGCAGCCGCCGCAGCCGCCTGCCTTGACGTATCCCAAGCTCCCAAGGCAGAAGATCCAAAATGACGTCTCCTCACCCATGTCCTTTTCCCAGACTGGCCATTTTACCCAGCACTCCCAGTCCCAGTTCCCAGCCTCTTCGACCTACTCCTCCGTCCCGGGAGGGAGCCAGGCAGCTCACTCCTATAAAAGCTGCACCGCACCCTCCAGCCAACAGCACGAGCGGCCTCTGGGAGGCACGGCTAACCTAGCGTCCGGGCAGCGAGTACAGAACCTGCACAGCTACCAGGCAAACCGAATTAGCTATGACCAGCAGCAGCAGCAGCAGCAGCAGCCAACACAGCAGCAGCCAACTCAGCCCTTGCAAGGAAGGCATCATGCCCAGGAAACCCTTCATTATCAAAACCTAGCCAAGTACCAACATTATAACCAGCCAGGCCAGACCTATTGTCAGCCTGATGCTTCGGTTAGGACCCCAGAGCAATATTACCAGACATTTAGCCCTAGCTCCAGCCATTCTCCCGCTCGTTCAGTGGGGCGATCACCCTCCTATAGTTCTACCCCCTCTCCACTGATGCCAAACCTGGAGAACTTCCAATTCAGCCAGCAATCTCTCAGCGCAGGGTCTTTCCCGGCCAGCATCACTGACCACAGCCATTTCATGCCTTTGTTGAATCCTTCTCCTACCGATGGGACGAGTCCAGAGGCTCAGCCTGGGAACTGCAAAAACTTGCAGAAGGAGAAGATCCCTGAAAATCTCCTCTCCGATCTCAGTTTGCAAAGTCTAACGGCGCTCACCTCGCAAGTTGAGAATATGTCCAACACCGTCCAGCAGCTGCTCCTCTCAAAATCAACAGTGTCCCAGAAAAAAGGCATCAAAAACCCTCCTAGGACCCCTGAACAGCTCAAAGGCCAACACTGCAGTCCAGAGAGCAGCACGTACTCTGCTGAGCAGGTGGGGACCCCCCTCTCAGACCCTCTGAGTACCCCTCAGTCGGTACATGCTGAAGCTCAGGATGCCGATTATATGAGCGGGTCTGAAGATCAACTAGAGAGGAATTTCCTTTATTGCAATCAAAACCGTAGTCCAGCAAGAGTCAACAGCAACTCCAAGGCCAAGCCTGAGTCAGTCTCTACCTGCTCAGTGACTTCTCCAGACGACATGTCCACCAAGTCTGATGATTCTTTCCAGAGCATTCATGCTAACCTGCCCTTGGAAACATTCACCAAGTACATGACCAATGAAAGGGAGTGCCCAAGGCTGCTCCTCAGTGCATTGTCTCAGGAGGAACTGGCTTCTGAAATCATCGTACTTCAAGACGCTATCAATGAGAAGTCTGACAAGGCCTGGGCCAACTCCCCGGCTTTAAACAAGGACCCAGCCAAATCCCCCTTCCATTTAGAAAATCACAGAACGTGTCTGGACTCAATGGTCAAGAGTGCATGGTCCAACCAAGGTGACCCAGGCGCCATCACCGACCCCCTGAAATTAGACAAAACCTCCGGGGGAAACAGTAAGGATTTCAGCGAAGAGGTTTATGAGAATCCCCAGGTGGAGTTTACAACTGCTGAAGCAAAGAATGCTCTTAAAGTCACCAGTTCCCTGCCATATAGTTCCAAACCCAACATCCCAGCTGCTACTTCCAGTTCTGAAGCCGCCAGCTACAGCTGCTATTCAAACACCACGGCCAACTCAGTGGGTTCCGAAAACACCATGGAGCATTTTGACTGGCCAGATGAAAGCATCAGTGAATCATGCCTGAGGTGGAAGGAGCTTGGGCCATGTCTACAGTCAGATCTTTCCAAAGGTTTGTTCCACAGCAAATTGGATGGGTCTTGCGAAGAGAAAAAAAATGCCTGCTGCGTAGCTATGTGTGATGGCGAACAGCCAACCAAGAATGAGCAGGCAGAGGACTTCAGCCAGCAGCAGATGGGGGAGGAAGAGGAAGAGACTTTGACGTATGATGAAGCCACCAAAGCAGATAGTGAGAGGTGGCTGGAGGACAACAGGCAGTGCTGCTCAGGGAGGGACTTCAGCGAAATCCCAATGATCTCGTCTCCGGATCTGAAGGAATCTGATTTGGAGCCAGAAGAATATTCATCTCTGTGTGAGTTGGCTAGTTCAGAACAGAAGTCTGTGATGTATGATCCAACCCTACCTAAACCTCCTGAGAATGCTACAGTGCTCTCCTCCAAGGATGTGCCAGTATCAGCAGAAGAAACTGTAAGCACGGTGGAGAAAGAAAATCCAGCTCCTTCCTCTCGTTTGTCCGGACAGTCTGTTATCCTCTTAGGCCCGGCAGTCGGTACTGAAACCAAGGTAAAAAGTTGGTTTGAATCTTCCCTGCCTCATATAAAACCTGAGGAGGACACAGCAGTGGGGGAAGGTGTCCTCCAGGAGAAGATAGAGACCAAAACATCCCTATCGCTTACAGTGAAGCAAACACTGCCGGAAAACTTACTGGCAAAATCAGAGTCAATCTCGAGGGCGAAGAATCTTCGTAGCAAGAGGTGCCATTCCAGGTTGTCAGAAGGAGAGGAGCCCAACCAACCGGTACCAAGTCCGTTCAAAGACATCCCAGCGGCTGGCATGGTGACCAACACATGTGTAGGGGCAGATGGCCAGATGGAAGCAACAAGCAAAAATGCCCATGGTCAGACTCCCAGGTTTCCAGCAGAAGGCTTGCCGGCTCGAATGTGTACACGCTCACTCACTGCCTTGAGTGAGCCCAGGACACCAGCCCCATTGGAAGGGCTCAAGGTGTTGGCCCATCAAGAAAAGTTAGGGAAGAAACCAGTTTGTGGCATGAAACAGAGAGTTGCGTTCAAAGCCGGGAAACGCACCGGAAGACCATCTCCAAAAGTTATCCCAGCTCCCAGTGATCCCACTTCTCTCCTGGTCCCAGACTTGGTGCAGAACGAGGACTTTATTGGCCAGAAAGCCAAAGGCCTAGATCCCCAAGATGCTGAGGTGAAGGATCAGAGGTCCATGATCCTGCGGTCTCGGACTAAGACACAGGAGGTCTCCTACACCAAAAGGAGAAAGGAGAAGAGGGCGGCAGAGGTCAGGCTCAAAAACTGTAAAACACCCAAGAAGCTCCTTTCAAACAACCATCTGCCCCCCACCTTTAAAATCCTGCCCCCAGGTGGCCCACACAAAGACGGGAAAGTTGGCAAAAGAATAAAACTTCCCAAGTCTGGGCCCGGAATGGGCAGCAAAATGTCTGAGCGGCCGCTGCATTCGCTGAAGAGGAAGTCCACCTTCATGCCCCCGATCCCAACCAAAAAAAGAAATTTGGTTTTAAGGAGCAGCAGCAGCACCAGCCCAAAAGAGGAGAAGCCTGAAGCCTCCCCCAGTCTCTTTAAAAGGATGCCATCAACCAAAAAGGCCCGAGCTCAACTGCCCACAAAGAGCTCCGTTGAAGGGGCCTTGAAGCCCCCTCCATCAAAAGACCCCCCCAGCGTCTGTATTAAAATCACCTCCCGGGCCGCGTTTCAGGGGGCCATGAAGACAAAAGTGCTGCCTCCGAGGAAAGGCCGAGGCCTCAAGCTAGAGGCCATTGTGCAGAAGATCACCTCGCCGAATTTAAAGAAGTTTGCCTGCAAAACTGCCACCACTGTCGCTGCTGCGCACAGTAATCCTCTGAGCCCTGCAGGCTTGGAGAAGGAGCGGGCCTTAAAGAATGCAAGTGTAACCCCAGTGGTGGAAGAAGCAGGGCCATTAAACCAGGGCCTGGCACAAAAGGCTCCTGCCGCTTCAGTAGCAGAGCAATTATGCAGAAATTCGAACAACAGATCCTTAAAAGGAAAACTAATGAACAGTAAGAAACTGTCCTCCGACTGTTGCAAGGGTGAGGCCTATTCATCTCCTGAGACAGTGCAGCACAACAGCAGCAGCATGCCAGCAAAGAGCATCAGCCTGCTGCCCAAGAAGAGGAACCGAAAGGGGAAAGCAGCAGCCCTCAGCGTGGCCAAAAACCCATTGGACAGGCGTGGGCATCTGGCCCCTGCTCTGCTCCTGGCTGCCCGAGAGAGGGCCAGCGCGGGGGATGCCCTGGGGAATGGGGATGAGGGACAAAGGGACGGGAAGAATCCAGAGACTGAGGACAAAGACTTGGCCAAGACCGAACCCCCTGAGGGGAGAACCTCCCAGCCCCGGGCGCAGAAGCAGCGAGCGAACCATGCCAGCTACAACGGCCTCTCCAAGAGACAAAGGAAGCGGAAGGCCAAGAACGTGGCCTCCTCTCGGTGCAAAAGCAGGGCCAAGCGGCGGCAGCAGCAGCAGGCCCCTCTGCTTAACCCCACAGAGCCTGAAATCCGGCTCAAATACGTCTCGTGCAAGAGGCTGCGGACGGACAGCCGAGCGCCGCCCTTCTCCCCGTACGTGCGGGTGGAGAAGCGTGACGACTTCACCACAGCTTGCACCGTCATCAACTCGGCCACGGAGGAGGCCAGGCTCCATAAGGAGCATCAGTCTTCCTCCTCAGCCCAGGCCCTGCTTCCCGGCGGGACCTCGCAGCAGCCCAGGGCGGCGCTGCCGTTATCGTCCACAATGCACCTGGGCCCGGTGGTGTCCAAGGCCATCAACGCAGCCTGTCTGGTGTGCTGCCTCTGCTGGAACCCTGCCAATTACAAAGACCTGGGGGACCTCTGCGGGCCGTATTACCCGGAGCACTGCCTGCCGAAGAAGAAATCGAGGCTGAAAGAAAAGCTGAAAGCGGAGGGGCCAAGCGAAGAGGCTCCCGCACCCTCGCTGGCGGAGAGAACGCTCAAAACGACAGATAATAATTGTGCCACCAGTACGATCAGTGGAAAGCCACCAAGGCTGGACAGTGCCGCTGACTCAGCCAAACAGAGCTCTCTCCGGTCGAGCTCCAGGGGGATGTTTAGGAAACTACAAAGCTGTTACTGCTGCGATGAGAGGACAGAGGGAGAGGAGGTGGCCGAGAAGCCCAGACGGCATGAGTGCAGCAAAGCCGAGTCCCCGTCTCAGGAGCCGGTGGGAGAGACGCAGGAGCACTGGGTTCACGAAGCCTGTGCCATATGGACCGCTGGGGTTTACCTGGTTTCAGGGAAGCTGTATGGGCTGCAGGAGGCCATAAAGCTGGCTGCTGAAGCGGTAAGAGCCTCTCCATCGGGCTGAAGGGCCACTTGGAACCCACCCGCCTGCTCACCAGCCCAGCGTGCCCGCCTCCCGGTGGCAAACCTCCAGGATCACGCAGATCCGAGGGGGGCAGGTCCAACCCACAGCTGGGATTGTGGGGATGGGCACAGGGTGTGTGTGTGTGGGTGGTGGGGAGCCTGGTCGTGAGATATGAGGATTGTAGTCTCCAAACAAGTCGGACCACATTCTGTGCAGTCGCTGGCCGGGGATGGAGGTGTAGCCCTGGAGGAGGCTGTCCTAGGGAAGGAATTCCGGCATGTGTGGAGCTGTCTGAGAGGCAGGCTCCGATTTCCAACCCAGGCATCTGGAACCCCCTCAGCTGGAGAAAAAGGTGCATTGCAGGTGATCCCCTCAAGCCCTTGGGATAGCTAGTGCCCGGCCCAGGCAGGGCATCCTTGATATGCCCATGCGCTGGATGCCCCTGTTTGAATGCAGGTGCAAAAAGATAGTGCCAACGGAGCCTAGTGTCAGATTCCCAAAGAGCCTCTCCTACCGTTCCTGCTGAGAGCGCGTCCACTCTGCGGGTGGGCAGCTAGACCGGCAACGCAATGGCCAGGCACAGAGGTGTTGGAATCTCCATGCCTGGAGGTTTTTAAGTCCCAGCTTGACAAAGTCCTGGCTGGGATGATTTAGTTGGGGTTGATCCTGCTTTAGGCAGGGGGCTGGACTTGATGACCTCTTGAGGTCCCTTTCAGCCCTAGGAGTCTATAATTCTCTGACCTGTCCAGGCAGATGTACGCTGCTGCCAGGACCTTTAATAGGTGCCCATTGAGTGTGTGCTCTGATACAGGCGGACAGTCAGCAGGACCTTCTCAGGGGCTCATCAGCCATGAGATCATCTGTACCTCGCAGGTCAGAGCATTTTCACCTGCTTTCCCCAGCGTTGAGGCTCAGGGCTTGTTCCTCATCTGGGCATTTGATGCTCGTCCCAGATACAGCCCGTTCTCTAACGAGCCCAATAGAACCCAGCCGACGTTCAAATAGGGCAATTAGAAAAGTCCCCGGGGCCCTTTTCGCCAGCCAAATGCCAAGGGCCCTCCAGCAGGAAGCTGTTGGAAACGGAAACGCCAATTAATGAGCAGCCGTGTGTCCTTAATATTCATTTGGGGCTACATCCTGCCAACTCCGGTGAGAACCGGGGCTGGGTAAACACTGCCTGGTTTGGCCCAGTATTGAGCTTGGCTCGGTGTTAATAATTGGAAGAGGAGGGTGGAAGAGAAGGGGATTTCAATATTCACCAGCTGAGTCTGACTTCGGGCAGGTAGAGTCAACGCTTATCTCGATTTGAGTCCTGCTCGTGATCTTTTAACACCTGCTGCTGTTGACTGGCACTTCCCCGTGTTCCCCTTTTCAGCCGCCACTGCTCTAGGTCCGTACCTGGTGTGCCCTGGGGTCACAGGGACGGGTGCGCCAGGTTTGTTCCATATCCCAGCTGCATTTTCCCCTACCGTCCAGCCCTGGCCCCATGCGGTTCCTGAGCTGTTGCACGTACTGTAAGCAGCAGCGCCAGGGGCACAGTTAGACAGCAAGGCTTAACAGTGCGTTAATAAAAAGCCTAAGGAGCAAGAATGAAAACCTGCCAATTGTCTTAAGAAATGTTGCTCCCAGGAAATTAAAAATGATGCGCTGGCATAGATGGAGGTTGGCTGGCTGCGGGGACGCTGTCACCATGCATCCGGCCGGAGCAGAACCTGAAAGCAAGGGGCTAGATTCTCAAAGACTCCTAGGTGATAGATCTGCCCAAGTCCCGTTGACATACAGGGAGTTTTCTGTTCCTTTGAAGGTCCACCCAGGATGCCCATTTTGGACTTAAATTAAACTTTCTGTTGGGGGAAGGGAGAGGGTGACCCTCCAGGTTGCCATAAAACCATGGAAAATCCATCACCTGCAGGGGCACCGAGCTCCACCGGAAGCAAGTCGCTGCGTGCGTCAGAGTTGCAATGCTAGCTGTGAACCGGGGTGGAAAGGGTAAAGGAATTCAGAAACAGAACCTGCCTGGTGAGATTCCACAGTACCTGGCCAAGTAAAGGGGCCAGGAGCCCCTTCTTCTTCTCTCCTACCTCTTTCGTTTCCTGTGCTGAAAGGATCTAGTGCAAATGAGCTTCACCAGGAGGGGTAATTAACCACAGGGAGTCTTGACCTAGAGAATGAGAACATTCCCCATTGCTTGCAGTCCTTTCACCGAGACTGGATGGGTGATGTGGTCTGCGCCGGGTTGTTCAGAAGGTTCAGCTCATAGTGGCCCTTGTTCTGCTAAAAATCTACAAAGCCACGGGTTTACCAATGGGGCAGAAGTCCCTGGAAACACCAAGAACTGGGGCTGTCAATGGCCGTGCCCCAACTGGCTGTTCTTGCAGTGGAAGGTGTCCCTCAGCCTCCTCCATTTATGCTCTCTGGCCCACTTACCCCTGTGTCTTAGCCTGTCTCCTCATCTCTACCCACGCTGTTCCTCAGACAGAACAGACGAGCTCGAAAGCCTGGTGATTATTAGCTTCTCCAGGCAGAGCTCGCATCTGCATCTTCCTCTGTGGGTCTGACGCACTGTGCTCAGTGGTAGAGCCCCAGAGCGGGTAATAACTCATCCTCAGAACCTGCCAAGCAAAGGAGAGCAGCCCTGCCGGGCCCCAGCCTCGCACATGGTTCACAAGCAGGGCCATTGTTTCTGCTGCTGCAGCTCAGCACAGCTCCGCTGGCTTCAATGCAGCTCCCCTGTTTGGTGACAGCTGAGGATCCAGCCCTCCGAGAGCAGAGGAGCATCACACACTGCGTGCAGATAACGGCTTGTTATGAAGCAGTTGGCTGTGTTTTTGCAGCAGGGCATTGCTGTGATTGCAGTTGTTTTGTGAAATAATCGGGGTTGGACGATTTGGAACATCCATTCAGCCTCGGCCCTGAGCTCAAACCAGGGTTGCCTCTAATTTTTTTCCATCTGTGGGCTGAATAAATTTTGTTGTGTGCACCAAGGCATGTGCGGATGGGCATCACCAGCATGAAAACACGCCATCCACAGTGGATGGCTGACTCTTATCCTGGACAGCCGCCCAAGTGTTCAATGAACAGGGAACACTGGCCCGAAGCCGCCAAGAGTGCTCAGCAATCCCTCCCCTTGAGCCCCCCTTCACCCGCACCCCTCCCAGTACCACTCTTTTACTACGATGTCCCTCATCTGGCTGAGTCCCAGGACAGGGAAGAGGCCAACGGCCAATCCGGTGCTCGAGCACAGCTGTAAAACGAGTGATTGGCTGGTGGAACCCTGCGCTAGGGCTGGCGTGAGTGACCAGATGTGATCCGAGGAGATGCTAAAGCAAAGAACCCTGTGGTGGGGATAGGAGTTGGGATCCATTAGTGCCAGGAGGGTGCACTGACCAGAGTGAATTCCCCCCCTCCCAGTTCTGGGGGTTTCATCTTCGCCTCGTAGGCTCAGTTCCACTTGCATCCTTCGCTCTGGGCCGCTGCAGGTTGCACAGTGCAAGGGGCCTGCTTTCTTCTGACCTTTCCACCTGCAGATCCCTGGCTGGGGCTTCTCCGGCACTTCAGTTTAATGCCATGCACTGTACACAGACTCTGAGTTGTACCAGGCCTTTGAAGGGACTGTTGGTGTTCCCAGAACGGTGCAGAAAGAGCACACCCCTGGCATCCGTCATGTTTCGCATGCAGCGAAGGACGAGCTGCAGACAGGAACATATGAAGAGCTGGGAATTGAGACCCAACTCTGCCCTGACCCACTGGGTGGCTTTGACTGTCATTGCGTGTGTCAGTGCTCCCTAAAATGGAAAGAACCATACAGATTGACCCTCCCTCCTCTGGCAACATCTGTGGCCCGGCATGATTTTAATTAGCCAGATGTCCACTTATCATGGGTGTGGCCAAGTTTCCCATGGGCCCATAAATTTGTTGACAGCCACCAGTCCTGGCTCTCAGTGTTCTGTGCTGTTATTTAGCTGTAATTTACCCCTAAACATCTTCTAAAAGCTCAGTCAGCAGTGACAGTGTTGGTAATGTGCTAGAGGGAGGGAGAAAACATGTTCTTCTTGGCCTCTGAGGATAGAGCAAGAAGCAATGGGCTTAAACTGCAGCAAGGGAGGTTTAGGCTGGACATTAGGAAAAGGTTCCTAACTGTCAGGGTGGTCAAACTCTGGAATAAATTGCCAAGGGAGGTTGTGGAATCTCCATCTCTGGAGATATTTAAGAACAGGTTAGATAAGTGTCTATCAGGGATGGTCTAGATAGTACTTGGTCCTGCCACAAGGGCAGGGGGCTGGACTCAATGGCCTCTCAAGGTCCCTCCCAGTCCTAGCGTTCTATGACTCTATGACCTCTATGGTCCAGCGACTTCTCTGCTTCAGCACTGGTTGGATCCCGAGGGTGCTGGACTAGAGTTCAGCCTGTACTTATCTAGCCCACAAGGGGGTTGTGAGGGTTAATAAATATTTGGGAACCCCTTTGAGATCCTCAGGGGAAGGCACGGGGAAGGACAGAGTATTTTGACTGTTCACTGGGCGTTCCCCAGCAGTGTTTTGTCCCACAGCAATAAGAGAAGCTGACTCGCATGGCAGTGGAGTTGCATTAGCTCAGGGGTAGGCAATGAGTCGCATGGGCTGGGTGTAGTTGGCCAGGGTTAGCGTCGGGTGGCTCACTAGGGTTATCGGTGGGAACCACGTCCAGCCTGCAGGCTGTTCGGTGCTCTCCCCTGCCTTAGCCCCAGCCCAACCCCATGGGGCCCTTTAGTGCTTCACCGCTTAGGACATAAACAGTTGTCACAGCCCCTGAGTGGTCACCTGGCTGCAGGTGTTCTGTGGCCCACGGTTCCAGTGACAGCAGAAGTGGGGTGGTTAAGAAAACCCAGGCCATGGGGAGGACCGGGTTAAAGCTGCATCCATTTCACAGGCTCCTCAGTTAGTGGTTACGGGGGAAAAGTAACTGGAACCGAATTCGGAGCCTGTGGGGCGCTAGGAAGGAGGCAGGCTTGCGTCCCAGGGGCCAGCCGTGTGCATGCGGAACGCAGGCTCTGTCCCCAGATTCCAGCAGAAGTCAGTGTCACACATCACCATCATGCTGAAGTGAATGAGTTTGGTGAAGCTTTTGGGGCTCAGCCAAGCCTGGCAGGAGAGGTGGGTCGTGCTGAGGAACAAATGAGATAAATCTGAACCTGGTGGGGATGTGATGCTGGCGGCTTTTCCCTGCTCTGCTGAGAGCATGGCCCATGGCTGCCCGGGGGAATAGCTAGCTCCTGTATCCATCAGTTACTTCGCTGGACCTCACCGGCTTCTCTCTCTCTTGTTTTCCCTTCTGGCCGGTTGGTGGATTTAAAGAGATGTGCTAGTTGCCAACACGCAGGTGCGACCGTGGGCTGCTGCCAGAAGGGATGCGTCCAAACCTATCATTATGCATGTGCCATTGACACAGGTAAGGCTCGCTGGGGAGCGGCAGGATGTGGGCCAAGCCAAGAGGGCTTGGAGGACCTCAGCTTCTTGCTCCCCACAGTTTGGCTACACCTGGCGCTGTCCCGGGCCTGAGGAGCATTAACAAAACGGGGTATTAGCCTCCAGCGTGAGCTTCTTTCTGCGCGTTAACCTGCCATGTGATTCGGGGGTGTCAGCGAGAGGTGTGCATGCGTGGCACCCGGCTTTGAAGGTGCTGCCCAGGGCGCGTCACAGCCCCTTGCGCCAGGCTGGAGTCCCCCCACCAGGTGTGCCAATGCGCCAGTCCTGACCCTGCTCCAAGCCTAGGTCCTGCTTCACAGGCACTACAGCTGGCCTAGTGCTGTGTATTAAGTCATATTCTTGATCTTTCACAGGGCGGCATGGTGTGATTAGAAGTCGGGGTCTGGGAGTTGGGTCTCCTGCAGTCTCTTTCTGCCTCTTCTGTCCATTCATTGCATGTCCTTGGGCCTGTCACACAGCCTCACTGAGCCTTGGCTTCCCCCATGCAACAGGGTACAAAGGTTCCTCCCATTCGCTTATGGTGCCCGAGTTCCTGTATCGGAGAGGCTCCAGAGGAGGGAAAAGCCTTTCCAACAGGCCAGGACCAGGGGTGTTATTCTCTGCACACCCCTGCAACTGATATTATGAGCACCGAGTGTCTGTTTGCCATGCACGGGTGCCGGAGAGGTGGGAGGGTCTATGAGGGGCAGGCAAAGTTCTCTGAGCCCGTCTTGAGGGGAATCACAATGTGGCACTGTTAGGGTGTTTGCCACAGCCGGGCCTGGAGCCTCACTCTGTGTTGTGCACATTTCAGGGTGGGTTGTGTCCCTGCAGAGTGACTTAAGCAGAAAAGGCTATTGTGGTGCTGTGGAGTTCGGTGCCGTATCACCGATTCGTTGCAGGCAGCAAGTTGCGTTTGCTGTGAAGAGCTCACCCAGCCCCTCTCCTGGGAGAAGTGGGTTGTATGCAGGCAGGCAGGGTGAGAAAGGCAAGAAGGAGCTGCGGGGTGAGGGTGAAAAGGAAGAGAGCAGAGTGGGGTGCTGGGCTGAGGGGGCTGCATCTGATCCCACCCCTGCCATCTGCTCCCTGGGGGGCCGCACACCGTCCTCAGTTTGCCCTGGGATGGGTGCCCCACTGCACAGTGAGTAGTGACAGTAGATGGGACAGTCAGCCCTATAGATCTCCACTGGATTCACCGGCTTGGGCCTGGCAGTGGGAAGACACTTTGGAATCAAAGCAGCCCCAGGCAGCGTTCCCCATTCCGCGGGGGTTGCACCCCCCATCTCTCCCCGCCTCGGCCGCGTCTCCAGGGAGCTGAAGGAGGCTGTGAGCTGTCCCAGCCTCTGACACAGCTTGTGGTCCTGTGTCAGCCTCACAGGTATCCACTGGCCACTTCCCGTGGAGAGGAGCGTCCTGGAAGAACAGCCAGTGCTCTTCCCGGCTAGCGTGAGCTCCCTCACCGGTCCCTCATGCAGGAGGCTGGCTGGGAACGGGCAGGCGCAGAGAGAGCTCATGCCGACACTGCCCTCAGGATGGCCACCCTCAGGTCCCACCGAAGGCATCTGTGGCAAGGACTGTGGCAAGTCTCAGTCCTTTAGCAGAAGCTTGGCCACACAAACCCCATCCTCTTGGAGTGCAGCGAAGCCTGGCTGGCAGGCAACCCCCGGACTCAGGGCAGTGTCAGGACCGGGGGGAAGCTGAGGAGCCTGGGCAGAGCAGAGCCTGGTCCAGGACGAGGCAGAGCCCTGTGGGCGCTGCAGGGCGTGGACAAGCTGTGGGGGCCTTGCACAGCCCCTGCCTGGGCTGACACAAGCCCAACTCCCCAGCAACTGGGGCAGGCCCCTCTGGCTGATGGAGGAGGAGCCATTATGGAGGCTGAAGTGAGTCCCATTCAGGCCTCCGCTGCAGGACAATGACGGTGACAAAGGGGAAGTCGGCAGGGGGAGGCAGAAGGTTTCTCAGCTCCACCTGCAGGGCTCAGAGCTCTCAGCTGGGTGGGTTAAGGGGGGCTGGAGGTGGCTGACGGCGGGGTCCGGGGGGGGGTACACACGCTGCCTCGCCAGCACACTCTCAAGTCGGGTTCTGCTTTCTGTTGGCAGGTTGCTTATTAACGGAGGAGAACTTCTCTCTGAAATGTCCCAAACATAAGGTGAGTCCAGAGGCCTCTCCCCCACACCCGGCATCTGCCCTTGCCTCCTGCCTCAGCCCAGGCAGTGGTGGTGGTCCCCCTGCTCCTGGCGGACGGGAGCTCGCTGGGGCTGCACCTCAAGAGCCCATCCCCTCTTCCACAGCACCCTCTGCCCCCTCCCAGCCGGGCCGCCTGGGCCCTTGCTGGCCTCGTCGCCGTTCTCTCTTGGCCCCACATCGCAGCTCCCGCAGGCGCCTCTTTATCCCCTGCACTCCATCGGCCTCCACCACGATCTCTCGTCCCAGACCGATGCCTGCTCCCCCCATCGCCTTCCAGCTCCCAGAGCGACAGTCAGCATCTGCCTCTCCACCCCCTGAGCCCTTTGCGCCTGCGGCGTTCTGCCGGGCACAGGCCGGCGGGGAACAAAGTGTGGCTGAAGTGAGAGGGCTGGAGGGGAAGAGGTGGGGAGGGCAGCGTTGTGGCTGCTGCCAGTCGCCACCGCCCCACACGGCAAGGAGGAGGGCTTTGGCTTCCCTCAGGAACTGCCTTCTCAGTGCTGAGCAGGGCCTGATGATTTAATCGGTGCTGAGAGCACTTCCTGCCTCCCTCCTGCGCTGGCTGCAGCCTGCGTACCTTACTGCAGGCAATCGGAGGGGAGCGCCAGGCTGCATGACCCAGAGCCTGAGAGGGAACATGCCCACAGTTTGGGAGTTGCGTGTTTGGCTGGGGAGAGGTGGTGGAGCCGTCTGGTCCATTCGGGACCTATCCAGACAAGTCATCGCCAGCTGGCAGATGAGGGGGAAGCAAAGGCTGATAGCTGTGTGCCCTGCTGGTGCCCAGGGAAGCCAGGTGCTGTGGACCCCAGGCAATGCACAGCAGCCGGTAGACAAGTGGGCTCGCGCCAGCCGGCATATTAAGCTGGAGTAGCAGAGGGCATTGCTGAGGCTGGCGGGTCAGGCAGCACGGGGCTGTTCCTCTGATACAGGGCACATGGCAAAGAGGAGCCCTGCCCCAGTGAGGGACAGCCAGCAGGAGGGGCACGTGTCCCTTTCTCTGGAAGGGGAAGGGAGGTGTGGCAGGCAGGACTGACTCAAGCCAGCAGATGGCTAGCCTGGCACTGAGCCCATAGGGACCAGCCAGAAGAGGGCAGGTTGCGCGGAGGTGAATGTTGCTGCCCCCCGGTGGTGGCTTTTCTCCAGTGCGGGCTGGAGGGAGGGTGCTGCACTTTTGCCCTGTGCCCAGCCCAGGTGGGCAGTGCCAGCCGCAGGGTGAACCCAGGGAGTCCAGCAGCAGCCACCTCTGGCTGCCTCGCGGCACCCTCCTGCTGGCACAGCTGGGACTGGAATTCAGGCAAGCTGGCCAGAAGACACCTCCATTCTCACTCTGCCTTGGAGGGGCTGCCCCCCACCCCCCACCCCCCGCCCCCAGAGCAGCGCGTTAACCCTTTCCCGGCTGGTGCGTTAATCCATTCGGCTTCTTTTGCAGAGGCAGCCGTTGTAATCCATCAGCAAGGAAGTCACCCCTCTGCCGGGCCCCGATCACCAGAGGCGCCTTGGAGCTTGTCTCAAGGGTGGCTGCCAACAACAAGCTCCCACAGGGAACGGCAAGGATGAAAGTGGAGAACGGACCCATCTGCATCCATTCCCCCTGCAAGAGTGCGCACCTGGGACCGGGAGCGCCAGAATACAGCCCGGGCGGGAAGCTAGTTCCAGGTTCCACTTCTTCCCTTCTGCTCCCTCTTCGCTCTACCCACAGCCATTCCGGACGGGCACGGAGCTCCAGTTCCAGAGTTGGCTTGGAACTCTATCCAGAGCCATTCCAGGTGGGCACATAAAAGCAGTTCCACGTTTTTTCTCTTCCCCCCTCTGAACTCTACCCTGGAGCCAGTGGGCAAAGAAATCCAGTTCCAGGTTTTTCCTCCTCTCCCCTTTAGGACCTGTAACTGACACTGATAGTAGCATCTTTCACCTGGAACAAGGCCCCAGGTAAATCCCGGCCTGGAGCACTTTCAGCACCTGTCCTGGAAGTGGATTCTGGATATACCTGCTGCAGTGGGACTCCCTTGACCAGAGAATGAAGGCAGCGTGTGGGCGGTGGCTTCTCTGACCTGGTTCCAGATGATGCAAATAACAAAACCCATGGCAAACACAGACTATGTTTCAGAACTACTTTAGCTGCACAGGGGTGGGGCGGGGCGGGAGGGGGCGGGTACAGTGTAAAAGGGTTCCTGACGATGTTGTCTTACTCTGGAACAGCCGGACTATGAGAGCTTTCCAGTCCTCCATATCTCACTCTGATCTGATCTGAGACGTTGCCTTCAGCTGACCTCATGGTGTCTGTCTGTATATATGTGCTCGACATGAGAAAAAAAAAAATGGCCTGATGTTTGAAACAACGCTTTGCTTTTTTGGTTTGGTTTTTCCTTTGCAGCCTCGGCCCCCTGCTGCAAGCCCGGGGCGCCGGGGGGGTGGGGGGGGGGGAGAGCAGGGCAGGTGGGGGGTGACTGGCTCAGGCCTGCTGGGGAGAGGCTGGGGTGGACAGTGGTGGAAAGGTCCCCTCTGCGGCCACCACCTCGGGCCGTGCGGGGCTGTTTGGGCTGAGGTTCCGGAGGGGAATGCTCTCAACCCGTTGTCTCTGGGCCTTCAGCTTCGCCTGCCTGCCCACGTCTGGGTGAACTGCTGTACTGGTGTGTGCTGCTCTAGGGGACCACTGTAGGCACCCACAGGAGCTCAGGCAGCGCGTGATGAGCAATACTTAGCCATTAGACCCGTCTGGAGCCTGCTTTAGCTGCCGGCTTCAGCCACCCGGCGCACCATTCGTCCCTCAGTATCCAGGGCTGCTGCTACTGCTGCTGCTGTGCGATGCAAAAGTCCTCATCCCACACCACCCCTGCTGTGTGAGTTTTGACGGCTCCTTGTCCCCTAGATACAAGTTCGTGCTGGTCAGCCCAAGGAACCAGCGTGACCTGGCTGGCAGCTGGGCTCTAAGGAGCAGATGTGGATTTTTGATGCTAGCTCTAGTCACCCTGCTGGGCAGGGATTTGTCAGCCCTCACCCTCTCTGCAGGGCTGGTTTAGCTCAATATGCGG
Source organism: Carettochelys insculpta (assembly GCF_033958435.1). NCBI lineage: Eukaryota > Metazoa > Chordata > Testudines > Carettochelyidae > Carettochelys > Carettochelys insculpta. The sequence continues at coordinate 32,708,780 of NC_134152.1, forward strand.
CTGAGGCTCCCTACATGCCCCCCCCACCCCAGCACACTGCCTCTGGGTCACCCCCAGGCCAAACTCCCATCGCTCCTGTGTGCTGGAACCCAGACTTCCAGATCCCAGCATTTTTCACACCAGCCAGGGCTGTAGCGCCCAGCCAGCTACCAGCCCTCTGCACCGCCTCTGTGTTGCTTGATGGCTGCCCCTTGTGCCCAGTGCTGGCAGGAGTCCAGGGCACTCACTCCTGGTACGCTGTAATAAGCTGGCAGCCACCCTGGGGAGCAAACGGTTCTGTCAGTGAGCAGCTATAGCCAGAACCGGCCCAAACAGCCACTTGATGCACTGCCCCCCCTCGAACGCCAGCACTTTGAATCAGTGGCACGTGCCTAGAGAGGAGCCGGCATCTGCAGCGCTCTGTTTGCAGAGCTGGAAGACCCCTGGGGGCTGCACCTGGGATGAGAAGCGATCCTAGCGTTGCTCCCGTCCTTTTGGGGTAACTAATGAGTCCCGCACTCACCTGGGGCCAACCAGGCGACCTGCCAGGAGACTGGCTCGCCATGAGCAGCCAGCAACCATGCAGCGCTGTAAGAATTAACCAGCTCCTAGCCCTAGGCGGACACACTCCCTGCCAACAGCCTGGCAAACAGGTGCACTGTGGCTTTGGGTCCCCAGCATTGCAGAGACACTCGCACAGCCCCGACCTGGCCCGCTTAACGACATCACAGCCCATTTTTTTTGTGCCGTGCCATGCCGTCCTTACGGCAATGCTGGCTCCATGACAGAGGCTGGCGGGATAGCGACCGGATCGGGCTCAACGGGGCGGCCTCAGCCACAAACCCACTAAGGAAAGTTTACAAAAGCAGCTCCACAATAGTCAGCAAGGTAGCGCCACGAACCAGAGCCGCACACACTAGTTACAGAGGCTGGGGCGAATTAGCGGAGGCAGGTTGGGTTGGTATTTGGCCGAACGGCTTGGCTGGTGTCAGTCATGAAGACTTGCCATGGTGACACACGCCAGCAAGACCCAGCCCAGCTGAAAATGAATGGCAGTAGAACCCCAGCATAACGAACGCCAGTTACGAACTGACCCGTCAGCCACGCCCCCTCCTTTGGAACCGGACCTATGCAATCAGGCAACGGCGGAGACAAACAAGCAAGCCAATCCAGTACACTGCTGTGTTAAACCACTTTTAAAATGTGTGTGTTGGGGCGGAGGGGGTGCCTGTCTCTTCTGCATCGTCGTCTCAAAGTTGTATGACGTCAGTGCTCCATTGTAACCATGTTAGCAGCACCAGAACGGTTTGTTTATAGACCGGCGACCAGTTCAGAGTTACGGCCCTCCTCTGTGCCCGAGCTGACTGGAACGCTGAGGTTCTACTATACATAGCAGTAACAGCGATGTTTAAACCTCACACCCAGGCTGGAATCACCCCTAGCTGGCTGTGACCAGTGCTGCCCAGCGACAGCCTAATCCCTGGTTGCCTCAAAGCCCTGCCCTACCCTGGCTGCGCCCACGCAATGCCAAGGCCCTGTTGTAATCTGTCTGTCTGTAGTTGTGTGCGCTCCACCCGCGCCATGCTTTGCTAGCCATCTTACCGCCTCGCCTTCAGTGTTTGCTGCCCACGACTTGGTTCAGAAGCTTGCCTCAGACCATGGGGCAAAACAATAAATAAACCTGTCTGCGTCCCTGGCACCATTGCCTGAAATCCTGGCTGTTTTTTAGTGGCATCTTGTACATATGACTGTAAAATGGTAAATCGTGTGTATTATATATTGCCTCATTATAGAGTGTATATATATGTATACAGATACATATATATAATATATATGAAGACTGTAAATGTTAAGACTAGTGTACTTAGTATATTGCTTCACACTGAAGATTGTGTGTAACAAGCTGTTTCTAAAAGATGTTTATTTTCCTTAAGAGTTAAAAAAAAACACAAAGAAAAAAAAAAAACCAGGTCATTGCATTCAGAACGTCAATAAAGATACAGCCATTGTTTTGGAAGTACGTCCATGTCCATTTGTAGCCTCTGTTTCTCCTGCTGAGTCCTGCCCGGCTGCAAGCCCCTGAGGAATAGCACAATGGTTGCAACAATGATTGTCTGCCAGGCCTTTTGCTTGCAGCACTGGGGCTCCCTGACTGCCCCCCCCCCGCCCCCGTAGCTGGAAGTGTTTCGTTCTAGGACGGGCCCCCTCTGCACACACGGTAACGTGAGCAACTACAGGTCTGCTCTTTCATTTTCCTCTCCTCCGTGGCTGCCCTTCAGGGGCACAGCCCATAGCAGCTCAGCCAACACCCTCAGTGACGCCGATAGCCTTTCTCCAGGCGGGACGCGTGCAGATTTTGCTCAGCACAGCAATTGTCTGGTGCCCTGGTACTGTGCCGCTTGCCATCCGTCCAGTGAGCCAAAGCTCCCTGGCCACCTCCCAGCCTCGACTGCTGGGTTCTCCTCCTGGGGCCTTGTCAACCCCCTCAAAAGCCCAGCCTGGCTACGGCCTCTGCCCATCTCCGCTGGTCACCCTTGGTTTGGTCCACTGCAGTTCAGCGTCAGCTTCGTGCGTCTTCCTGACACTGCGTGGCTCTGGTGGCCCCCAGGGCTCTCTCGTGCCACCGCCGCCAGCCGTCTGCCCCGAGGCAGGCACACACAGCTGCTGCCCTCCACTCACTGCCACAGCCGTGACCCCGGCGCCGCCCTGCCTGCTACATCCAGAGCCTGCTGCTGCCCGCTGCATGGCCTAATGGGGGGTGGGGGGGGCAGGCAGGATCAGGCCTTCACTAGCAGCTCCAGCCTTGTTCACACCTGAGCCCCAGTCTGTCCCCTGCACCCCCCCCCCCCAGCCTGTGGCTGCATCGCTGCCCCCAGCATCTCCCAGCCACTGAGCTTCCCGCTTGGACCCCTGCCCAGCCCCAGCTGCTGGGCTGACAGCACAGCCCCGAGCAGGCCACTAGCCCTGGAGTGGGGGAGGGGGTTCTGAACAACCTCTGGGGACCGTGACAGCCCCACGTGCGGCTCACGTGCTGAGGGCTGCCATGAGCTAGGGGCCCCCCCACACAGGAGGCCATGCTGCAAGCTCCAGTCCCCCCGCCCCGCGCCTGACTCTGCTGCACATCGCCCGGGCGGGCAGGAGGGGGCTAACTGGGAGCAGGGTTGCTCTCCAGGCCCCCATCCTGCGCTCATGCCTGCGCCTCAGGCCATGATGCTGCCAGTGTGTGCCCGGGTGCATGTGCGTATACACACACACACACACACACAAAACCCAACACACTTACCAACACACTTGTACACGTCCACACACACACGTGTACACAAGCTTGTGCACACAATGCACGTGCACACACACAAAACCCAACACACTTGTGTGTGTGCACACAAATGCTCACACGTGCAAAAGCTGGTGCACACACAATGCACGTGCATGCACACACAAAAGCACACACTCGTGCGCGTGTGTACACAAACACGCGCGCGCGGGCATGAAGTGACCCAGAGCAAGGCGCCAAGTGGGGGGCAGTCTGAGCAGAGCTGCCACCTCCCCCCCTCCCCCGGGGCACTAAGTGCCCCAGCAGAGCCCCAGGTGTTCACAGGCATGGGGGGGCGGGTCCCTGCTGTGCTTGGTGGCCCCATTGGCCCAGGTGCAGCACAGACACAGGTCGTGCCTCCAGGGTGGGAGGGACACAAGCCAGCAGCCCACCCCCCGGCCAAGCTGACGCCTGAGCCTGGGCCCAGTGTCATAGCCTTGCTGCCCCCCAGATGGGCGCTGGGGCAGACTCCTGGCTCCGCTGGCCTGTGGGTTATGTGCCCTCTCCCCAGCTTGCCCCCACGGGGGGGGCTGGCCCAGCCAGGCTCCCTGCCCTGCCCATGGCGCTGTGGCCCTTGGGGAGTGGCAGGGAGCCCCTGCCCTGCCCTGCCCTGGCCCTGGCGCCTGCCCATGGGGCGGGGGGGGGGTGGTGGTGTCAGCCCCACGCTGCAGTGGGAGCCAATGCCAAGGCTGCCAGCCCAGCCCTGCCCTGTGCGGCTCCACACTCGGCCAGATGCACCTGCGCCCGCAGTGATGCACACCCCGCCCACCCCTGGGGCGCGGTGGGCAACCTGGCTGGGCCCTTTTACCCCTGCCCGCCCCCTGCCCAACAGAGACCCAGCCCCGAACCTGCCCTTGGCCCCAGCCACCCTAAACAGCTCACACGAGGTGGCTGCCACCGTGTCCTGGGGCAGGACCCCACCAGCTAACCAAGTCCTGCCCAGCTGTGCCCGCTGCCCCCCGAGCAGTGCCGAGGTCCCGGCAGGAACCGGGCCCTTCTGGCTGGCTAGCTGCCCCCGCAGATGCCTGGTGGTGGCAGGGGGCTCAGCCCCTGTGCTCCCCTCTGCCATCAGAGCTGTGCCCCAGCCCAGGCAGGAGCTGTGCCACAGCCAGCCCCAGCCTCGTTACCCCCCACTGTGAATAACCTGGCACCACCCTGACACAGCACACGTCCCTCCTGGCCTTACACAGGGGAACAGGCCCCGGGAGGGGGAGGTTGTGCCCACTGGCCTCCAACCAGCTGGATCAGCCCATGGTGCCTCTACTTACCCTCAGCTCTTTACCCCACCCCTAAAACTAATCAGCTCCTCTAGGCCCTCCCCGCACCCTCTGCCCGCCCAGGCCAGAGGCACGCAGGGCCCAGCGTGATGGATGCCAGGCCAGGCTGTGCTGCAGCGACACAGTGCAGAACCAGCTACGAACCTGCCTGGAATTCTGCCAAGAGGTGGGGGCAGAGATGGGGCCCCCCTATGTCTGCAACCCTAGGGACCATGTCGGCAACCAACAGCAGGGAACCAACCCTTGCTACCCCCCTGCTCCAGTGCCGAGTAACTCAGTCCTGTGCTGGCAAGAGCAGGGCCTGGGCCGCCTCCTGCCGGATCCACACCACCGCCCCTTCCAGGAGAGGCCTGGGCAGGTGCGCCTTGGGCCCAGGTTGCATCACCAGAGGCAGGGAGCAGCACCCAGGCCCCCTGGAGCTCTGCAGCTGGCCCCTCCTCACCCTTGCTTATTGCACGCTCAGCGGATGGCTGGGATGAAACACGCTGGACCCGGCGGGCGAGGCAGAGATACCACCGCCCCCCCCGGCGTGGGCCAGGCCAGGCCAGGCTGCAAACTGCACCATCCCATGTTGCAGTGGTAGGCCCAGCCCCGCTTCCCCCAGGACCCAGCGCCGGCACAGCTATAAATAAGCAGCTTTAATCGTCTGTACAAAACTCTCCAGCTATGAAAATAACCTTTAACAAGCAAAGGCAAAGGGGGCAGGCAGGAGGCACAATACAACGCTGCAAACCCTGGGCCGTGGCCGCCGCCCACCCGCTTGCCGCAGGAGCGCAGGGCTGGCCCTGGCCTGCTCCCGGGGCCTGTCGCTTCCAGCCCAGCCCGCACCAGACCAATCCCCCACCGAATATTGGGAGAACCTTCTGAAAACACAAGCCAAGCCCGCGGTCATCACTCTGCCCCCCGGTTGCCCAGGGCTCCCCCCCTCAGCCCAGGCCCAGCAGCAGTACTGTGCGCAGCTGGGCCAGGCGCCGACGGAGGGAGTCGGAGGCCTTGCATGGGGGACTCTATGGAGCTGGGAGGTGGCGCAGGGGCAGCAGAGCAAACGGGTTGGAGGCCAGGAAGAAGGCTGGAGAAGTGGGTCGATACTGCTGTACCCAGCAGGTGCCACGAGAGGTCCCCGGGGCCCACTCTGCAGGGCAGGGAGGGAGGCTGTGGCACAGCAGGGAGGACAGCAGGGCAGAGAGATGGTGCTGCACGGCAAGCGCAGGAGATTAGCATGCCCAGGCCTGGGCCAACCTGCAGATCTTAAGATCATAACAAGGAAGGGACTCGGCTGTGCCCAGGGTCAGCGCTCAGCTGCGTGCACAGAGCCTGGACCACAGGGCACCTGGCGCCCCACGTGTCCTGGAAGTGTGCTTCTAGCTGGGGCCAGGCTCGACCCTGTGTGCAGGGGAGGGAAGGGCCCCCAGGCAGGGACCCCACGCACCTGCCCCGGCCCCTACGCAGCCCCTGGAACACACTTCTCACCCGCAACGTCCCCAGGGCGACGCTCGGCCTGTAACCCTGCTCTGCAGCCAGCAGCCCCCAGGCTAGGGAAGGGTGTTACGCCCACGGGGAAACTGAGGCACACACGGGTGATTTGTCCAGGATCAGAGAAGAGTCAGGAATTGAACCCAGGAGTCCTGGCCCCCGGCAGTAACAACCAAGGCTCCTGCCAGTAAAACAAGGCGACACATTGGCCATGACACAGCAGCGGGAACGGGGCAGCTGAGGCTGGGCAGTTATTACCGGCTCAGCCCCCTCCCCCTGGTCCCCGGCTGTCCGGCCCCGGCGTTATCCGGTGGTGACTGTGGTGCCGCTGCCCAGTCTGATGATCATCTGCTGGCAGTCGTGAAGCGTCCGTTTGTCGCCCAGCTTCTCCAGGGTGCGGGCGGCCTCGACCAGCATGCCCACGCGCTGGCCCGGCGCCGAGAGGAAGCCCGGCGGCAGGTAGCAGCAGGCCAGCAGGAGGGCCTCGGCGTGTTCCCGCAGCGTGGGGTGGCTCTCTGGCTCTGCGGCTGCGAGAGCAAACAGCCAGCTGGGTCAGCGCTGCCTGCCAGCACAGACAGACAGACAGACAGACAGACAGACAGACGGTGGCAGGGCCTGGGCCGGTTCTTTGCAGGATTGCAGCCCATCCTGCCCACTGGCGGGGAGGGACAACAGCCATGCCAGTTCTAGGCTGGTGGCCGCATGCCGCGGATCTCATTGAGCCTCCCACAGTTGTGTTCCAAGCTGGGGTGAACTGGGCCGCTCTGCTGCCACGGGCAAGGGCTCCCGGAATCAGACGACTCGGGCGTGGAGCCCTCGGCCCCTCTCGCCGGTCTCATCCGTGCACTTCGTGTCACGAGCTGCTGCCGGGGCTCAGCCTCTCTCGTAAGGGGCGGCCATTCTGACCCTTGGCTGGCACTGGTTGGCAGGGCCCCCGAGGAGGCCCGGGACAGACAGGACCATGGGGGCTGTGTCCTCCCCTCAGGGCCCACACCCCAGCCCCTGCTAACTCAGCAGAGCCCCACCGACGGGAGGGTGTGGGGGAATCAGAAGTCAGTCTGGGCTCCCTTCCTTCTGCACCCCCAGGCCGCCCCCTCACCTCCTTTGCTGCTCGGGGCCCCTCTCCGGCGCAGGCTGCGGTCCAGCAGCTGGTGGGTCCTGGTGGGGCTGGCTCTGGCCATCAGTCTAGCCGTAGCTTCATGCAGGAAAACCTGTGGACCAAACCCACGGCCCGTCAGCCCCCAGGCTCTTCATGCGCAGAGCCTCACCTGCCCGCCTCAGAGCATGAGGGGAAGCGAAGAGGCAGACAGGCAAAGAGATGAAATTCCTCAACCACCTCGCCGGCCTCTCGCAACCCCTGCCTCGGACTCCGGGGCTCACCCTGCGCATGGCTGGCCGGAAGGTCTGGGCCAGGCGCCGCAGGCTGCTCAGGTCCTGCTGGAAGCCCCGCAGCTCCAAGGCCGAGGCCTGGTAGACGCAGCTCAGCTGCTGGCTCACGGTCATCTGCTGCTGCCACAGGTTGGTGCGGGTCACCAGGAGGAGGTCACACAGGAGGAGCTGAACCGCCTGGGCCGGGGGAAGACGCAAAAGTGAGAGAGACGGACGGACAGACGCTGGGGGTGGACGAAGCCTGCCGTGGACAGCTGCCACTCCGAGCACGCTGAAGGGAGCCCTCCCCTGCCTTCCCCCTGCCCACCCTGTAGGCTGCACACCCGGGTTCCACCTTCCCAAGTGGTGCCCACGGTGGCTCTGGTGCTAGCGGCAGCGAGGGAATTCAGGCTTCAGGCTGCAGGCGGGTGCTGGGAGTTGGCCCATCCGGGCTGCACTGCAGGGGCATTGCACACCTGTTCTCACACATGCAATGCAACTACAATGCACCCCGGCTGCAGCCACCGCACTGTGACGTCCCTGCCAGCGGCGGCTCCGGCGTGCCAGGCCCCAGGGCCAGTGGGAGGCCCGGCCCCACGCCCGGCTCCCTGGAGCGCTGCGTGCTTCGCCCCAGAGGTAGCTGCATGTCCGTGGATTCGGTGCATGCCGAGGAGAGTCCAGTCACACGGCTGAGACCGGCCAGGGATCACGCACGGCTGCTGGCCCAGGCCCACCCGCTGAGACCACCGGGAACCGCCGGAGACTCACCTTGTCAAGGGTGCCGCTGGCAGAGGAGCTGAGTCCCAGGCTGTCCCGCAGGTAGCCACTGGCTTTCTCACACTGGCTCAGGCTGCTGTCCTGCTTCCCCAGCAGGGCCCGCACAGCCTTGAAGGAATGCAGCGCAGCCCTGGGCAGGGGCCTCCTGGGTGAGCAGAGGGGGAGGGGGTCATCATGTGCCCCCCGCTGGGGTCTCCCCAGGTCCAATAACCACCCCCTGACCCGGCTCCCTGGGATGGAATCCCCCCCCACCCCCATTTTTGGAGATCATCTGACTGCCCAGCTGATCACATGACTGTCATGCCCCGCCCACCGAAATCCCTGGTGCATTGTCCCAAGGGGGTGTCATTCCCACCCCAGCAGTGGGACCCCCCCCCCGCCCGATCCCAGCAGACACTCACTCCGACCCCTGCAGGCCCTTCGGCATGGTCTCCACCAGGGGGTACAGCCGCTCAGCCGCCTCGTCGTCCCCCTGCAGCCAGTGAATCGCCACGGCGATGAAGGAGGCCCACCACCTGGCAACGGGGTCGCTGCCTGCCAACGGGGGATACGGTGGGAGAGGTGGCATCAGCCAACTGAGACTGGCGAGGAACAGAGGCTCATCTGTCCCTCCCCACCACCCCCCAGCGGCCTTGCCTTGCACAGCACCAACCCCAGAACCACCTCAGCATGGACACCCCAACACTCCCTTGCAGACCCCAGTAGCAGCTGAGCCCCACCTCTTGACGCAGGCCCCAAGCTCCTCTCCCCTGCCTCCCCGCCCCATCTGCACCGGTCAGCAATGGCCTCACCTGCACCAGCTGGCATGCCAGAGCTGATGGAGAAAGTGCTCTGAGGGGCGTCGGCGGCGTCTGAGCACCCGTTGAGCAGCTGCAAGTACTCCAGGGCATCGGAGAACTCCCTGGGGCCGAGGAGGAGAGGGGCAGTGAGGGAGGGCTGCCCAGAGAGCGAACCGGCTAGGGTCCCCACCGGGGTTCCCAATAAGCCGAGCGTGTGGGCGACCAGCCAGCAGAGATTCAGGTTCTGGCCAGCTGATTAGCAGAGCAGCCACCCACAGCCGGCAGGCTGGGATGCTGGTCTTGGTGCACATCCCCAGTGCTGGTGGCACACAGTAAAATTTATTCCACTCATGGATGGAAAAAAATTAGAGGGACCACTGGTCTCCACCCACTCCCCAGGAACAGGGGGTGCGGTGGGCACCAGCTGGGCCCCTGTGGGAGGACAGGGAAGCACTGGCTCACCCCAACAGGGCCAAGGGGCTCAGAGACATCGTGAGGAGGGGCCAATCGGTAACTCTCAGGGGGGTGATTGGGCTGCACCCCTGCAGGACAGGGACGGGGCAGTCGCGGCAGGGTGCTGCAGGCTGGCAGGCTGGATGCATCCCTGCCCTGTCCCCCTACTGGTACTTACCCCTCTGAGCGGGCAGCCGGTGGGCTGGGCTCCGGCATGGCCACGCAGCACAGAGCTCTCTCCAGCAGGTGCTCACGGAACAGCTGGGTCACCTGAGCCAGGGGGTCCACTGGGAAACCCCAAGAGAGGGCTGTCAGTTGGGTGGGGGGGATCAGAGAAGTGACCCACACCTCTAACACCCCTTACACCCCCCGGGGGCCTATGACCAGAGCGTCCTCCCTGCGGGGAGGAGCCAGCTCAAGAGCTCTGTACCCACCATGGACAGTGGAGGCCCAACGCTGTGTGTGCAGATGCCAGCACCCTCACCAGGCACAGAGCTGGCACGGGGGGGTCCCGGCACTGTGACAGTCAAGGGCTGGAGCCTGGCAGGGTGCCCAGCAACCCTAAGGCCAAGGGCCAGGCAGGCAAGCACTTGCGTTAGGTGGAGTGATAGCGACAAAGGCCACAGTGTTCCTGCCCCATGGGTGAGGGGCAGCAGGGGGCTGCGGGTGAACCCAGAGCAGGTGAGGCCCGAGGGGCACAGGGGACGTGGGCACAGGCCTGGTCTGCTTCTAACTGAGGCACGGCCCGCCCCAGGCAGAGACAGAGCTGGGCAGTGAGACAGGGGAAGGGGGTTATACCTGGGTTGCCGGCGGAGCTGTAGATGCTGTCCCTCGGGGTGCCCTTCACAGACCAGTCTCCCTGGACGAAGAAGCGGTGACCCACAGGGTGGCACAGCCACTGCATGGCCGGGGGCACGGTGCCGCTGTGTGAGAGGGACACCTGCCGGGCGCTGCACAGGAAGGGACGCTGCGGGGGCAGAGATGGGGATAAAGCCAGGCTGCACGGCCCTGGGCGCAGCCAGGCAGGCTGGGCAGAGAGCCATGGCTAGAGCTGGCATCCAGGGCAATACCAATCTATGTGGTCCTAGCGCGGATCCCAAGCTGTATGGGCTCCTGGCAGAGGGTGCTAGGCTGTGTAGGCCCCAGCAGCCCCAAACAGGAAGGCTCCTGACTGTGGGGAATGCTGTCTGTAGCCTCTCCTCGAGGAGCAGCCCAGGGGTGGACCTGGGTTTGGTGTCTGCAATCTGGGAGGGTGGGGCCTGGAGGAGACCCGCCTCCCCTGATCCAAGCCCCACCCCTGAGCCACACTCACAGCCAGGAAATGGATGCACCGGGGAAGGCTGGTCTTCACGCGCAGTGCTGCGGCCACGTAGATCTTGGCCAGTATCGCCACAGAGACAGTGTCGCCGGCGCACTCGGCCAGGTTGACGGCACTCAGTGCCATATTGATGCCAGAGAGGTGGCCCCCGGCATGCTTCCCTGTGGGCGGGGAGATGGGGGACATCAGCCTGGCACTGAGGGGCGCTCCTGCCTCCCCAGGCCCCCGTGCTCAGTCCTGCTGAGGGCCACGGCCCCTCAGGCTTCCTGGCTCCCCACAGGGCCTGCCCATAGGAAGGGGCAAAGGGGGCAACTGCCCCAGGGCCTGGAGATACAAAAGGGCCTGGAGCCCGGGCTGCCAATCACTGTCGGAGTGCCAGGGCATCACTGAGAGCTGGCTGCCCCCAGCCCCGCCCCTTCAGTCTGAAGCCACGCCCCTTCCAAGTGGCGCAGCGCAGGGTCCTCCCTGCCTTGCCCAGGGCGTGGCAAGGTGACTGGGCCCCCTGCCAAGGGGCCTCCAACCCTATATCCAGCCCGCATGGAGGACCTGACCCCTCGGGCCCAGCCCCCCCCCAGTCACGGCCCCCAGGAGGCCACAGGTGCCCCCACCTGTCATGTGCAGCTGGTGCAGCTTGTGGTAGACCAGGGCGGCGTCACGGGCGCTCTTGCGCACGTCGGCCTTCAGCTCGCGGTCCCGCCGGAAGCCGCCCGCCCGCCCAGCCAGCCAGCGCCCCACCCAGAGGCGCTGCAGCAGGTGGCGGATGAGGTTCCACATGAGGCTGCAGGTCAGGTCGAAGTTGGAGGTGGGGAGCGGGCGGCCCAGGGCCTTCAGGGCTGTCCACAGGTGCTGAGAGGCCTGGGCAAAGTCCCCCTGCCAAGGCAGAGAGGGTGCAGGGCGTCAGCACGCAGGCAGCAGAGTCCTGCACCTGAGCAGCCGGCCTCTGCCACGGCAGGGCTCGGCCAGGGAAGCTGGGAGCCAGCAATGGAAGGGCTGTGCTAAGTAGGTGGGGCTCTGCCTGGCAGGAATTGGGGGCGGGGCTTTGCCAGATGAGCAGGAAGGGGTGGGACTTTTCCTGGTAGGAATTGGGGGCGGAGCTTTGCCAGACAAGCAGGAAGGGCAGGGCTCTGCCTGGCAGAAATTGGGGGCGGGGCTTTGCCAGATGAGCAGGAAGGGGCGGGGCTCTGCCTGGCAGGAATTGGGGGCAGGGCTTTGCCAGATGAGCAGGAAGGGGCGGGGCTTTGCCTGGCTGTAATTGGGGGTGGGGCTTTGCCTGGTGGGCAGGGAGGGGCGGAGCTTTGTCTGGCAAGAAGAAGGGGATGTGCCAGATGGGCAGGGCAGGTGAGGGCAGAGCTTGGCTGCCAGGAGCTGGGTGCCCAGCGAGCAGGAAGGCGAAATCCATCGAGGGTCATCTCCGGGCAGATGCACAAGGCTCCGGACTGGGACCTGCCCGGAGCCAACGGGAGCGTGGGGCCCCTTTCCCAGGGCACAGCCAGCCGGCGCTGCTCCTTACCCGGCCCAGGTCCAGGTCCGCCTGCTTGCGGTGCCTCCAGAAGAGGACAGAGGACTCCGAGTAGGGGCGGGTGACTGGCTCGCCGTAGATGAAGAGCCGAACAAAGGCTCCCAGCACCACCAGCAGGTTGAGCAGCCAGAAGATCAGGGTGGGCCAGCTTGAGGCCTCGTCTGCGCAGGGGGTGCAGAGAGAGGGAGGGCAGGGATGGTGTTAGCCCCGCCCACCGTCCACAAGCTCCAGCCCCACTGGTGCCCCCAAGTGCCCCCCACGCTACAGACCAGCATCACCGAGCAGGAAGCGTCACAGCCCACACACAGGGACCCCCCCCCACCCCACTGGCTGTTCCTCTCAGCACCCTGGCCTAATCCTGTTCACCCCAGTGCCCTGCCACCCTCCGACCCTGATCACCCCACGGTAGCACTGAACCCCCTGACCTCCGCGCTGGTACCAGCACTTACCGATGGACTCGGGCTGGCCCATTATGCTCCTGCCGGGGCTAGAGGAGCCCCTGCTCTCCGGGGCACCCTCGGGGCTGGTGCCCCTCAGCAAGGAGGCCAGGGGGTTGAAGGAGAGGCAGAGGAAGACGAAGGCGCAGAGTGCCATGCGCGAGCGATCCAGCATTCCCAGGCTGCCGCCGGGCAGCCACTGCGGTTCCTCTTTCCCCTGAAAGCCGAGCGCAGAGGCAGGCGTGAGTCCTTGCGGCCGGCGGCGGGTCTGCTCCAGCCGCGCCTGAGGGGCAAGGCTCAGCGGGTGCGCCAGGACGGCCGGGGGCAGGGGCCAGGTGGGCAAGGAGGGGAACAACCCCCGTTACAGGCCAGTCATCGCTATGGGTCTGTAACGCAGGCCGTGGGGTCTGAGATGATGTGGCGCTGCTGGGGCTGCGGGTTCATCTCGGAAGATGCCAGGGAGAGCAGAGGCGTGAGCACGGCACGTGTGGGCTACGTCTACACGAGAAGCGTACATCGAAATAGGCTATTTCGATGAATAACGTCTACACGTCCTCCAGGGCTGGCAACGTCGACGTTCAACATCGACGTTGCGCAGCACCACATCGAAATAGGCGCTGTGAGGGAACGTCTACACGCCAAAGTAGCACACATCGAAATAAGGGTGCCAGGCACAGCTGCAGACAGGGTCACAGGGCGGACTCAACAGCAAGCCGCTCCCTTAAAGGGCCCCTCCCAGACACACTTGCACTAACCACCACAAGATCCGCAGAGCCGACAACTGGTTGCAGACCCTGTGCATGCAGCATGGATCCCCAGCTGCCGCAGCAGCAGCCAGAAGCCCTGGGCTAAGGGCTGCTGCACACAGTGACCATAGAGCCCCGCAGGGGCTGGAGAGAGAGCGTCTCTCAACCCCTCAGCTGATGGCCGCCATGGCGGACCCCGCAATTTCGATGTTGCGGGACGCGCAACGACTACACGGTCCCTACTTCGACGTTCAACTTCGAAGTAGGGCGCTATTCCCATCCCCTCATGGGGTTAGCGGCTTCGACGTCTCACCGCTTAACGTCGATGTTAACATCAAAATAGCGCCCGACGCTTGTAGCTGTGACGGGCGCTATTTCAAAGTTAGTGCCGCTACTTCGAAGTAGCGTGCACGTGTAGACACGGCTGTGGCTAGGCAGGGCTCCTTTCCTAGCTCTGCACCGGACTTGTCACGTCGGCGCTCCGTGCCTCGGTTTCCCCTTTGAGAGCTGCCACGTCCCCACCTTGCTGGGCTGACAGAAGCAGTGCAGGGCTGGGAAGGGGAAAGGCACTCAGGCAGAACTGGGGGAGGTGGGATCTGCCCCAAACACCCTGGCAACGGCCTGGAGCCAGAAGCCTTCACCACATTCGCTCGCTGGGTAATGGGCCAGGCCCAGAGACTGTCCCAAGACAGCCTGGCGAGGTCCTGCCCCGGGTCAGGTGCCTGACCCCACCGCCCCTGGCTCTGCAGGGTCCCCTGCCAGCCCCTGGCTCCAGGCTGTGGTCTCACCAGAGCCATCTCCTGTCCGCCCCACCGCCCCCCGGCACAGACCTTGGTCTCCTCGCCCAGCGGGCTGTCAGGCTCCGAGTCGCTGCTGCCGCTCAGCAAGAGCAGGCTGCTGTGGGAGGGGGAGCCCACGTCCGAGGGCGGCGGAGTCAGCATGTCCATCATCTCCGGCTTTGCCTCCTCCATGGGCACGTCCGGCTTCCCGCCACACGTGGCCACCAGGTCCTTCAGGGACTCTGGAAGCAGAGAAGAGGCTGCTGCTTACAGCTCCCCTGGGCGGCTGGGCCAGCCCCGGGCTTTGGGGGCGGGTGCCACTCTGCACTAGGCCAGGGCTGCTGGGGCGCTCCTCGCCCTGAGCTGGGCACCCCAGCACCCCACGCGCCACTGGGGTGAGTGAGGTCAGCTCCTTGTTCTCCAAGAGCCTGTGTCCCTCCACGGCCTGTCCCACAGCCACTCTGCCCAGCCCGCCCCACAGTGACCCCCGCCCCATAGCGTCCTCCGACAACCGCTCTGCCCAGCCCGCCCCACAGCACCCTCCCACAACCACTCTGCCCAGCCCGCCCCACAGTGACCCCCGCCCCATAGCGTCCTCCCACAACCGCTCTGCCCAGCCCGCCCCACAGCACCCTCCCACAACCACTCTGCCCAGCCCGCCCCACAGTGACCCCCGCCCCATAGCGCCCTCCCACAACCACTCTGCCCAGCCCGCCCCACAGTGACCCCCGCCCCATAGCGTCCTCCCACAACCGCTCTGCCCAGCCCGCCCCATAGCGCCCTCCCACAACCACTCTGCCCAGCCCGCCCCACAGTGACCCCCGCCCCATAGCGTCCTCCCACAACCGCTCTGCCCAGCCCGCCCCATAGCGCCCTCCCACAACCACTCTGCCCAGCCCGCCCCACAGTGACCCCCGCCCCATAGCGTCCTCCCACAACCACTCTGCCCAGCCCGCCCCATAGCGCCCTCCCACAACCACTCTGCCCAGCCCGCCCCACAGTGACCCCCGCCCCATAGCGCCCTCCCACAACCACTCTGCCCAGCCCGCCCCACAGCGCCATCCCACAACCACTCTGCCCAGCCCGCCCCACAGCACCCTCCCACAACCACTCTGCCCAGCCCACCCCACAGTGACCCCTGCCCCATAACCTCCTCCCACAACCACTCTGCCCAGCCCGCCCCACAGCACCCTCCCACAACCACTCTGCCCAGCCCGCCCCACAGCACCATCCCACAACCACTCTGCCCAGCCCGCCCCATAGCGCCATCCCACAACCACTCTGCCCAGCCCACCCCACAGTGACCCCTGCCCCATAACCTCCTCCCACAACCACTCTGCCCAGCCTGCCCCACAGTGCCTCCCGCCCCATAGCATCCTCCCACAGCTCCTGTGACCAGCCTGCCCCACAGTGCCCCCTGCCCCCTAGTGCCCTCCCACAACCACTCTGCCCAGCCCGACCCACAGTGCCCCCATACCATAGCACCCTCCCACAGCTCCTGTGCCCAGCCCGCCCCACAGTGCCCGCCACTGCCCCTCTTTTCTACAGTGCCACCATATGCTCCATATGCCCTGCCCCTTGACACCTCCCACCTGCTGCTGCAGCTCTGAGTCTCTGCCAGGGGCTGAGGCCCAGCAAACTCACTTCACTTGTGGCCTAACTTGGGTTCTACTCCCAAGTCCCTTACGGGGCCATAAGTGTCTCCAAACCCTCCCGCCACACCCCAGCCGGGAGAGCCACCCGCCACTCACTGTTCTTCTGGGCGGCCGTCCTCAGGGCCAGGTTCTCCTGCTTCAGCTTCTGGTTGCTCTGCCGCAGGAAGCGGATGCAGTCGATGGCCTTCCTCAGAATGGCCGACTTGTTCAGCTGCCCAAGACAGAGACGTGCCCTTTCAAGCAGGGCCCCCGCCCCACACCCGCCCTCTGGCTGCAGCCCGCCCCGGGGGAGGTCTGGATTGGCCCCCGGCAGAGCTGCCCCAGCCCTGCCAACCGCTGCCGGGTGCCACGACCCTGAGGCCAAGCCCGTGTCATGGTGGCCCCAGAATGCAATATAGCTGCCAGAGGTGGACCAGGCAGGGGTAGGGCTATGGTCCCTCAGCCCCCTCCCTACCGCCCCCCTCCACCACCTGGAGGGAGGGGAAGCCCCAGCAATTGTGCCCTGGGACAGACGCCCGCACCCAGATGCAGCAGGAGCCATGGGGGTCCCTGGCTGCAGTCCCCACAGCTGCCGGCGTACCTTGGCCTCCGAGCCCACCACCAGGTCCTTGAGCTCCACGATGCGGTCGTTGATGGAGGAGCGGTAGCGTTTCTCGATGGCGTTGTGCGCCGTCCGCTTCTCACCTTTGTTCTGCACCAGGGCCAGCTTCCCGCTGCCCGCCAGACGGTTAATGGGCAGCTTCTCAGCATCCACCACCAGCGGCACCGTGGCCAGGATGGCGCCTCCGCTCACCAGCGCCTGCGGGAGAGCCGGGGGTTGGAACCGGCACAAGCTAAAGTCCACTCAGCCGCCCCATGGCCAGGGACAGGGATGAGGGTCTCTGCCTATGCCAGGCAGCTGCCCCGCCACACTCCGGACCCACAGCAGCTATTCCAGACCTAGGCTCCACTCCCAGCCCAGCTCGGCTGCTGCCCCTGACCCATTCACAGCCCCAGATAACCACCACTGCCCCCTGTTCTGCTGGGCCACAGCTCCCCTCTCCCTGCCCAGTTATTCTCTGCAGCTTTGATGGGCTGAGCCCATGCTGGCCTCCAGGGAAGGTCCCCACCTCCGGCTGCAGCTGAGATGCATTGGCAGGGGATGTGCCCTGGGCCGTGCCCTGCAGCCTTGTCAGCCCCCAAGCCTGGCTCCCGGCACCAAGGGAGGGGACGGCAGGAAGAGAGGTTGGAGGTAAAGGCCCAGCCCTGGAGTTAGGAGCCCCAGGTCTGTCCCCAGCTCGTCCTGACTGGCTGTGAGCCCCGGCCGAAGGCCAAGCGGCGATCCAGCCTGGAGCCCCAGGCTCGTGGGCAGACCCACACAGAGGGATCCCGCAGGGTTTCACCCACCGGGACCTGCAGCGGTGAGGACGAGACGGCCGCCGTGGTGGCCAGCGAGGTGTGGGTGGGGGTCTTCACCCCGGAGAAGTCTGTCTTCACAGCTGTCAGGAACAGGGACTCGGCCTTGATGAAGTGGGGCTGCAGCAGGAGCTGTGGGGCAGGCAGACCATTAGCGCTAGAGCCCCGCAGCCCAGCTCGGGGGCAGCAGCGCCCGGCTCTCCCACTGCCTGGCCACGCTCCTGGCCCCAGCTTACCGGCACTTGCTGGATCGGGGAGGCGACGGCCTGCGGGGGGCAGGTGGTGGGCGCAGCCAGCAGCTGCTGGGGTGAGACGTTCTGCACTGGAGCCGGGAGGGCGGCGGGCAGGATCTGCGGAGCGGAGGGAGGGCAGCTGGGCGGGGACCGGGCAGCCCCTGAGGGCTGCACTATTGAGGGCAGGAAGGAGAGCGAGTTGGACACAGCACAGGGCCCCCCCCCAGAGCGGGGCCTTGCCCCCCACCGCCAGGCAGACCAGGGCTCAGCTCGTCCACACCCGAGAACGTCCGTCACCCCTCAGCCCCTCCTTCTGCTGGGGCACCAGCCCGCTTATCGCACCCCCTCGAAAACAAGCCACACTGCCTTCCCCTCTCCCCATCACACAGACACTCCCCCCCCGGCCGGGACCTCCCCCGGGGCCTCCTTTCTGGTACTTGGCTTGCGCTGCAGGCCGCCCCTGCGGTAGCAGAACTGACAATATTATAGGCCCTACGTAAACACTAGCTCCACCCCACCCTCCCCCGCCAAAACAAACAGAACCACAACCCAGGGCTTAGCGAGCAAGTGGTGGTTTGATTTTTCAATTCAAGTTCTGGAGACCCAAACCCCCCCCCCGCACCCACCCACCCACGGCAGAAAAAAACCTGAGGTGAAAAAAACAAAATGGAAGTCTATATTACTTGACAATGGCCTTTAAATTAACCCCTTAACGGCACTCGCGATCAGCCTGCATGGGGCACAGCGCATCCTCTATAGGAGCTGATCCTACACCAGGGCTGCCAACAGCCAACAGCCCTTCTAGGGCCAGTTCTGCGTCCCACTGGAGCTGGGGGAGGGGGGAAGCTCCCTGGGACCCATCCCACCCCAGGGATGCTCCCTTCCTCCCGAGCCTCACCAGTGAAGCCGTGCGGATTCTGGTAGCCCACGGCCTGGGGCGTGAACTGTCCTTGCGACGCTGGGGTGAAGCTCTGGGCGGGCATTGCCCCCGGCTGAGGCTGGGGCTGGCTGGCGGACAGGCCCAGGGGCTCCTCCTTGATGCTCGACGGAGACGCCTTCTGGCCCGGCCCAGCCATCAGTTGGGGCGGTGGCGAAATGCTCTGCAGCAGCCCAGGCGCCTGGTATGTGCTCACCGGCGTGGACGGGGGCAGCTGGCTGGGCCCCAGGTAGCTGTCGAATGGGCCGGGCGTGGGCGGCAGCCCCCCAGCTGTGCTGGCCTCTGGCAGGGGGGTGGCAGGCGCGCCGAACGGAGAGTCAAACACGCTAGAGAACTCATTGTCCTGGCTGTTGATCAGCTGGAGCATGTCTGGAAAACAGCGCAAGCCGGCCCGGCAGTGAGAGGGGCCCCGAGTGCTGAACCGCACCCCAATACAGGGCTTGCTGGCTGGCAGGGAGGGGGCTCAGCACCCTGCACAGCAAGGACTGGCCCCACTGCAGCCACGCCCCCCCCGGTGTTCCTACGCGCCCAGCGGGAGAGATGCTGGTGCAGCCCTGGGAACCCGGCAAAGCCGGACCCAGAACCAGGCTGGCTCCCCGCCTCTACCCCACCATGTCACGTGGCCAGCTGGGCACACACATGGCTTGGCGATGGGCCGAACAGGGCAGCCAGGGACACGCAGCCCCCATGGGCCACCCCTGGCCTCTGGCATTTTTGCTTTAAAGCTCCCTCCATCCCAGCCTGCCTCCCGGGTCCCAGCCACCAGTGCTCAGTGGGGCCAGCCAAGGAGGCTGTGCACGCGGGGGCCAGCTGCCCGGGTCCCCCGATCACACGCCCCCAGCTGCAAGCATCGGTGCCACACACAGGGCTGCAGGGGCACTTCGGTGGGGGGTAAACTGCCAGCTCAGCACAGCAGGCTGGACCAAAAGCCCTCAGCCCCACTGGGTCCAGCCCAGGCACCAGAGCCCTGTACAAAGCACCCCACAGGGCACGCCCGGCCCCAGGGAGTTGGGTACCACGCTTGGCCGGTGGGTGTGAAAACTGCATCTGCCAGCAGGGGGAGCCCAAAGCCCATCGGCCAAGGGGAGACAGGTCTGAAATTCCACCCCGTCTCTTACCATGCCCAGAGGGCCCGATCCTGCAGCCCTTCCTCCAGTAGGCTCTCCCCCGACTTCCCAGGGGCCTGGGCCCAGACTCTTTCCCCTTGGAGCTGCTGGGGAACTCGCAGGGGGACACTCAGGGGGAAGAGCAAGAACATGAGGGGCAGCCCCCTAGGGTGGGCCAGAGCAGGGGCTGCAGGGCTCTTGCCAGGGCAGGCTGCAGGTGGGGAAGGGCACATACCCCCCGTGAAGTGGGAGGTTGGGCCTGGGGGTACCCATGCCGAGAGACAGAGCCCTGCTGGCCAGCCCTGCGGAGCGTACTGAGCAAATGGTCCACGCCGGGGGAAGAAAAGAAGCAGGATAATGGCCCCGGCCCATGGTACAGAGGGGAAACTGAGGCATGGGGCACTTCATGGCCTTGGCCAAGATGCCAGGGAGTCTACGGCAAGGCAAGGGCTTGACCCTCAGGTCACCTGCATGCCAGGCCGGCAGCCAGCAGCCTCCTGCTCCTGTTGACAGGGAAGGACCCCTCCAGTTTGCAGCCAGCGCTACTCTCTGCTACCTGCAGCTCCAGCTGGGGATCGCTTCAGGCACCCAGGGGCTTTTGTCACCAACACAAAAGCCCAACCCCCACCCAGCTCTTTCCTGCCCTCCACCCTGGGGCTGCTCAGGGCCCTCTCCGTTAATGCCCTGGTTGTAAATTCAGCTGCAATCCAGTGTCCTTACGACACCAGTGCTTGAGCAAATCACTCGGGGCCAGGCCCAACCTGCAAACAGGCCGGGGACCTGCAGGCAGCAGGAGGGGGACCTGGGTTGGAGCCATGTCAGTCCTGGGGAAGGAAACATACACCCAAGACACACAGTGGAAGAGATGTCTCCAGTCAGCTGTGCCCAGCCCGTTATTTATTGTTATCCCCTTCTGGCTGCTCTAGTTTTCTCTGCTCCACTGAGCCTGATGTCCTGGTTGCTGCAGGGGCCGGGATCAGGACCAGTGCTCCCAGCAAGCTGAGCACTTGGACAGCTACCCAGGAGAGATTCAGGTGCTGCCCAGCGGATTAGCAGAGCGCCCGCAGCTGTTCACAGCTGGCAGTGTGTGTTTCTACTGGTGGTGCGCATCTGCTTTTGCCACAATGCACATAACAACATTTATTCCGCAGGTGAACGGAAGCTGTTAGAGGGAAACAGTGGCGGCCACCCAGGAGAGATTCAGATGCTGCCCAGCTGATTAGCAGAGGGCCCACAGGCAGCTGCATACTGCTGTGATGCGCATCCACACATGCCTTGGTGGACATAAAATCTGCTCCACACATGGAGAGAGAGAAAATCGAGGGAACATTGATCAGGACCCACAGAGCGAGCTCTGGCTCCAGAAGCAACCTGCAGCCTGAAAGCAGCTGTAACTGTCTTGTCCATACACCCCCGGGGCTGCTCGGACAAAGCAGGGGACAGGGTAAACCCAGCTCCCGGGGCTCATGCTCATTTGCCTTTGCAGCATTTCCCACCAGCCATCATCTCAGGAAGGGGGCGGGGGGAACATGGCTGCTCCATCAGCAAGCCCAGCTACCGGGTGAGAAAGGCACAGAACCCCAGGAATGCTAATCCAGGTGCAGGAAGAACGGGCTCTGAGCATCCGGCTGACCTGCTTTCAAGCAAGCTGTGTGCTTGCCCCAGATCCTGGGAGCCGCCTCCTCCATCTAGCCAAGGCTGCCAGGATCTGGGGTAAGCCCACAGCTCTCCTACCTATGCCTGGGGCTGGAATCTGCTCTGCTGGTGAGCAGAGCTGGTCCTTGAACCAGCTGTGCAGACATCATCGCAGCCAGTGGGGACAGCAGCAAGCTGCAGCCAGCGAGGCAGGGCAGAGTCTCTGGTGGCATCGGCTCACCTTGGATGGCTGCACTCCCATGCAGCAGGAGCTGCTGGTTTTTTCCACCCAGTTTTACAAGCGTGGCACAGGTGGCCTATCTAGATCAGAGAGAACCCAGGAGCCCTTCGAAGCCCAAGGTTTTGCTGCAATCAGCACCAGCCATTTATAACGCGGTGTACTGCCCTGGTGCCTTCTCTGCCAACTCCAGCCAAAGTGATCCTTCCAGCTCAGCCACCCACTAGGTCGGGATCATTGTTTTCATCCAGTGGGTGGGAAAACTGAGGCACCGAGCGGTTTGAGGAGGCGACTCCAAAGCTGCCAAGGCACGTCGGACTCACAGCCCTGCTCACTGGGTCGGGAGTCTTAATTCTAACTCCCCTGGTCAGCTTTGAAAATCTCAGCCTGCTTTTCGTCGCTGAGCTGGGGAGCTCACTTTGGGGCCTGACTTAGAAAACAGCTGCGCACCTCCAGCCCTTGTTGAGGCTGACGGGTGCTTGGAAACCCAGGACCCCGGGTTCCTAAACGGGGTTCTCAAAAACAGAGACCCACTGAAAACGCTGCCTCAGGTAACCTGCCCAGGTTCATTCACCAGGTCTGCAAAAGGCAGAAGTCCTGGGTCCCAGGCCCCTGCTCTGACCCCTACCATGAGAGCACTGCTCACATCTCCCTGCCGCAAAGAAAAGCCGTGTGTGCAATCAAGCCAGGGTTGTGACCCTGCATCAGAGCCTAGCACTGCTGGGGTGACACCTGCACCTGCAGGGATCACACCTAGGCACGTATTAAATGCTGCCCAGCTGATTAGCAGGCAAAATACCTGGGCAGGTAATAAAGGGCCACTCTCGGTCTGCGTGCTGGTCCAGAGGAGCATTACACAGTCATCACACAACACACCGTGTGCCTGGCCAGGAAACACACAGTAGGGGGCCTGGTCCATCTGAGATCACCTAGTGCACTTATAACACAATACCCCACCACCAGCACACATACACACAATGGAGGTTGCAGTCTATTTCTGATGTGATTTTTACTGCGGGTTCAGGGCACCAAATCTTGCTGTAATTCAGGGGCGTTGTGTGGAGCATTTCCAGGCAGTCAAAGAGCTGATGGGAAGCTGCCCACCCCGACACCCCAAAAAATGTTTCTTTGGCTTTATAGGGAAGCTGTAAATCTCCTTTTGCAAACAGAGCAAGTGGGGCTCAGAAGCAGGTGACGGGGTGCGGGGGGGGGGTGCGGATCGGAGGCTGCTGGACCACAGGGATGGAGAGAGGAAAGGGACAGACCTGGGCAAAATGGATGGAAAAGTCCCAGTGCGAGTGGATCCTGCAGGAGGCAGGCCACAGGCTGTCACCTGTTACTGGCAAGTAGATCAAAACTGCCGCTCTCACTCATTCACTCACCCCCACGCAATCACGCGGCGCTCCTTCCCCCCAAGGCAGCTTTCAAAGGTGCAGGGCCAGGCTGGAGGGGCTCTGGAGTCCTGCCAGACTCTGCACATGGCTTCCGGCCAGCGATGGCTTGCACCCCCAGAAGGGGTCCCCGGCTCTCCAGTGCCACCCGCAGGCTCCCGACCTGCCAGGGCTGCAGTCAATGGAGCCAAGTGGGGGAAGATTTCAGTCTGTCCCAGCCCCAGACAGAGGTGCCCCTCCTGCTGCTGGCTGGGGGGGTGTTCACCCCTGGCCCCCGCCTCAGGGTCCGCACAAGGTGGGTGCACCTTGGAAGGTAATGTGTGCAGGGAAGGGGGGATACCTTCGAAAGTGCACTCCATCCTGCCGTGGCCAGGGACCAGCCTGGCGCCCGCGGGGCCCACGAGCCCAGAGCAGCTGGAGGCAGAAGGGTGGCACAAGACTGGGTGATTATTTGAAACCCGGGTGCCTCCCGCCCGCCCCGTCCCGCCTCCCTGGTGCGGCTGGAATTGTGACTCATGGCTCTCGCATGAGGTGATTCTGCTCCACCAATTGGCGCCCGCCTGCCAGGCCTCGCTATGAGGCCCTGCCAACCACCCCCAGACAGCCCGGGCCTCGGCACAGCCGGCGAGGTGCACGGCCCGGGGTTACTCCAGGCCGTTCGCCCTGCCGCTGCCAGCCGGGGTTACTCTCGGTCGTTCCCCGTTAACCCCTTGGGAGTCAGGCGCTTTGGAAGGCCGCTGCCCTGCAGTGTCTGGCTTCTCGCCTCCCGGCTCACACAGCTGCAGCCCTGCTCCCTTAGCCGGGCAGGGGCCAGGCCCTTGGCTCTGGCATCCCAGCCCGGGGCTCAGGCAGGAAGCTGGCAGTGCGGCGAGCAGGATCTGGCTGCTCAGGCTGCCCCGGCCTCCCTGCCCCACAGCCTTTCCAGTAGCTATTTGCCAATCTGCTGCATCTCAGCACAGGGGAAGGGGACACAGCCCTGCCCCAGGGCCCCAAGCAGAACTCCCTTTGGGCCACCCTGGCTGGGGCCTAGTTGGGGGCGGGGGCAGGGAACCAGCGTGAATGTGAAGCAAAATA
Organism: Carettochelys insculpta; assembly: GCF_033958435.1. Taxonomy (NCBI): domain Eukaryota; kingdom Metazoa; phylum Chordata; order Testudines; family Carettochelyidae; genus Carettochelys; species Carettochelys insculpta. Next base: position 32,732,662 of record NC_134152.1, read on the forward strand.
CTCCTCAGTCGAAAACCCAGCACCAGGCGCCCAGCGCTGGCTGGGCTGAGTCTGCGTCTGGCTACACCGGAGTGGGGACGGGCAGAGCACACATAAACCCCTGGAAAACAAGGCCCATGGAGCCAGCTCCTCCCATCGCCACCCAGCCAAGCTGCCGAATACCCGGCCTGCCTCTCAGCCCCACTCCCCCCGGTGCCAGCACGCACCACCCTCTGGGCTGCTGGCACCACCGGCAAGGCTACAGCTCGCAGCCCTGTGCTCCAAGGCAGCAGGGCCGATTGAGGGTTTTGGGGCACAGCCCTCAGCTACCCGGCAGTCAGCCCAGGTGAGCCACAGGGTCCCATCTGGCCTCAAAGTCAAGCCAACGATCTGTTCTGGAGCCATCCCCCAGCCCTCAGACACCCTAGCAGCCTGCTCTAGGGGCGGCCGCCGTGCATGTATCTGTACAGCACCTAGCGCAGCTGGGTCCTGGGCTCTGCAAAGGCAACGATAATAAAGACTAACAATGCGGCCCTGAAACCGTCCCCGTGTGGCCCTCCCACTTCGACCAGCAGCACCTTAAACACCGGGACTGCGCAGGAGGGACAATCCCAGCCCCCTCGAGACCGAGGGCAGCAGAACCACTCAGCAGAGATGGAGCAGGTTTGCTAGCTCAGCATCCCAGGCCAGGGCCCGTGGAGCTCTTCCTGGCAGCCTGCAGCCTGCTAGCTGGCCCCCTGCCGACCCCTTCTACTCGCTCCCAGCTGCTGAACAGCATTACAATTAGTTCCAGGTGCGTCCCAGGCTCCCCTGATGTTGCCTTTCCAAGTCAGCGAGCCACAGGGATGGCGCAGGGACACAAGTGGGTTGTGGAAGGCGCAGCCAGGAGACCGTGCATCAGACAGGAAGGGCCATGAAACGGTCCCCGTTTAGGTCTGTGCCATGCTACAGACATCGGAGGAACCCTGGATGGGTGCCACATGCTGGGGCCTGTGCAGGATGGTTTAACAGGACAGGATCCTGAGCTGATCGGCGTAACTGGATACACCTCCTTCCTTGGAGCTCCGGTGTCACACCCTGCAAATTCCCTGGTTAGCAGGAGAGCTGCAGCCTCTCAAGGGGCTTCCTGAGGGTCACACCCAGCCCTCCATTCCAGCTGGGAGGAGGGGCTTTCCTTGCTGTCCATGGGCACCCCCCATGCAGCGAGGACAGTGAATAGGACAGGAGAGCTGAAGTCACCCCGGCTGGGGTGCGGAGGGGGAGGACAGTTGGCTGCACAAGAGAGAAGTTCTTTATTGTTGCATTTGTGCAAGGAAAACACGATCCAGAGGGGCCGGGAGAATGTAGCTGGACTCCTCTGAAGGTTCCCACAGCGCCTCATTTCTTCCCACCAACTATCACACTGCTCTGCCTGGGGTCCTGGGAAAATCAGCCCAACATCAATCACGCAGCAGGCAGCACCCCTTAGCGGGGGCACTCTGAGAGGAGGAGGGGTAATGGGCGTGGATGGCAAAAGAGCCTAGTTCTGACACATCAGCTCTCCCCTTCCTCACTCCCCCAGCCCTCCCCACTCCCCACCAAAGCACATCATCCCAGCCAGTCCTGAAACGGCAGCATGGGAAGTGGCATCACACCTGGCATCCACGGAGCTATCTATAAGCGGGCGCAGCATCCTCCCAAGCAGCACCAAAATGCAGCCACCTCTGGGGCAAAACGTGGCAGACTAACTGCACACAGCCACGCTGGAACAACAGTTTAGGACAGGGTGTAAAGTACGCTGCAACCAACTGAAATGGAAGGGGAGAGGAATTTTCCACGCAGAAACAGGGATCCAGTCCCTTGCCAGGGAGTGAAAGAACAATGACTTCCTGGGCAACCGAGGTTTGCATCAGAATTGACACCCTGCTGGGAATGCAGCCACGTTTTGGGCCTGAAGATAACGGCAACAGCCGAGTAGGATTTCCACAACAGGGCCAGCCCTTTGCCCTGGGACAAAGTCCGTGTTTGAAGCACCACTGATCTTCAGTAACCTCCTGCGTTCCCCAGGCAGCAGGAAGGCATGCTTGCTTTTGCAAGCAGTTGTCCCTCTCTTGCCTGAAACAGCTCTGGGCCTGGTGCCCACCTTGGTAAATACCAGGATGTCAGCTTGACACAAGGGGAGAGGGAGCCCTGGTCCACCTGTCACTCCCCCGGGGGAAAGAGCCGCCCCCAAAGCTCACAGGTGCCTGTCTGAGGTTCGCTGTCCCCAGCTCCTAATAATTCCCTGTGCTGGAAGAGGCTGCTCATGACCCCATCCTTCCTCTGGGAGTGAGGTCGCTGCCTGGTCCGTGGCAGAGATTTCCACACATGCTGAGCGTCTGCGTCTCCTACAGCGTCCAGGGGAATGCTGGGGGAGCTCAGCTCCGCTGAAAATCAGGCCCTGGGCACTTTTCCCAGCGCAGGTCTCGGGGGCGTAACCATGAGTGGCAGCGACTAGCCCACAAGGCCAGGCTCCTGAGCCCAGCCTCACTGTGCCGTGCTGCCTGGAAAGAGCAGCCCACTCCTCTTACCGTCCCAGTCCTGAGTCCTGCGGTTGCACAGGTGGCCAGAGCCCTGGCCTGCTGCAACTTGCCCTGTGCAAGCCCCAGGCTCTCCACACCCGCAGCAAGGCTCCCCTAACACCAGTGGGGCCGGTTGGTCGGCACTGTACCCAGCCTGTGCCCACAACAGACGAACTGCCGGGATTACTCACTGCTTGGAGGAACCACACCAGGCCACCTCAGAGCTCCGAAAAGACCTCTGAGTGGCTCTGCTGGAGCATGGGGAGAACCCCTGTGGCAGGCTGGCTGGGGAGGAGACGCAGGAAAACAACAGGCATTGTGACCCAGGATGCTGCAGGATGGGATGTCAGATGTGCTGCCAGCAGCTTGCCCGGGCAGAAACAACCCCAGCAGGCTGTGTGCAGAGCCGAGGGGCTCTCCTAAGGATGAGGGAGCCAATCCTGGGGAGAACAGAGCCTCTTGGGACTCCCCAGGTAGGACATGGCGGGTTTTCTGCTTCCCTGAATGCCACCTAAGTGATGTGCCTTATCCCGAATCAAAGGCTAGCCCCTTGGGCAGGGGCTGCCTTTCAGTGCATGGGAATGCAAGTATTCAGGGAGGTGGCGCTGGTGGTGTGCACACAGGAGGTTATACAAAAGTGCCCCTTGCGTACGTGACAAGGCACTGACAGCCTGGAGCGAGAAGGGATGATCCTCCGAGCAGCCCCTGACATTCCCCAGTTCAGCCAGAGGGGCGAGGGGGGTCTTCAGATGTTTGGAATGTTAGAGGTCACCCGCTAAGCGCCTGGGCTGATGCCACGGAGCAGGAGTTTCGCCAGACGTTTCAATGGGAGCAGGAGCAGGGAGCTGACAGGGACCTATCTGCTGTGTTCAGGGAAAGCACTCGACCAAGCCTTTCCAAAAAGGTCAGCACAAGGCACCATCAGCTTGGCCCCCTTGGACTCAGCACCGGGGTAAGAGGCTGCCCTGGTGAGCAGCTTGCAAACTCAGGGCTACACTGAGCGCAAACCTGCTCTGCCATTAGCAGCAGCCACATGCGAGTCCACAACCAACGAGCCCATGCAAGCTCAAGACGTCATTGTTGGACACGACCGACTACCTACACATGCGCCAAACTTCTGACTACATGGCAGGGGAGGGGAGACCCTGGAGTGCTCATTGAAGGGCAGGTTTTACTGTCTAATAAAATCAGTTAACCGGAGGTGGGCTCGGACAACAAATCGCAGACCCAAAGCTCCCTTTGCTTTCAGCTCCACAGCCTGGGCCTCAGGTATGTGCAATACAGAGACCATATAACAGAATTGCCTTTCACTAATCTTCGCCAGGGTAGTCAGTGTAAAAAAGCGAAAGGATTGCATCACAAAGCCGTCACATTAACGGCCCCTCCCCTCTCCCCAGAAGGCCGGCAGCAGGAGTTAATACAGCCAGAGCAAACTTTAAAATGCCACGTGACAGACAGACAGACAGACAGACACTCAGAAAACCTTCTTTCCTGCTATTCCACCCATGCTAAAGGAAACCCCAATGTATTGCTCATTGTCGCTCCATCAGACCACATAAACTAATAGCCAGGCAATGTCACAGAAGCAGCCCTACCTCTGTTCCATCCTCAACCCGTGTGATGACTGCACGCACTTCAGACTGGATTTGCCCCTTGCTTTTCCATCAGTTTTAGAGCCCAAAGGGTTCCTGACTTCCAGCACAACACAGGCTGGGCAAGCCCACGCACAGCTTCCTGTATCAAGCCCACGCACCTTTATCCAGGGGAGCACATCTTTTGCAAAGGCATCTGGTCTGGATTTAAGGGGTGAAGCTCTGGCCCCAGTGAAACGGACAGCAAACTCTTCAATCTACACTGGAGCAGTCCACTTTCAGCTCCCATTTGTCTCCTCCTGCCTTCAAATGCTGGATGCAAGTGCCCTCTGGGCAAGTTATTTTCCAGGTTGTTTGCTTTTAATTTGGGAAGGCAGAAAAGGAAATCACCTTTCCACTCCTTCCAAACTCGGCTGGAAGCCCAATAGCTGCCTGCCTGCCTCCACAGCTAACTGGTGTAAGCATCTCACAAGCTCCGTGAGCTTCACCACACATGTCCCTCTGAGCCTTAAAATGTACCCTCTAGCTAACTAGGCATTCAGTGCCCGCTGTGACTGTAGCAGGTGCTTCAGGTCCCTCATGAAACCACAGCATGGCAAAGGTTCTGGACTAACAAAAGTCGAAAAGGATGGGTTGAGTCTGCAGAAGTACACAAATGTCACCTCTGTTAAGCCAAACTCACTGAGGGCCTGAGCTAAAGTCACTTGAAAGTCTCCCGTGGACCTGCCTGGGCTTTGGAACTGGCCCTTCCACCTTCCCATGATTACTGTGAGGATTCTCCCCTCATCCCCACTGTCCGTGAAAAAATGGCATGAAATCCAATCCAGGCACAGCCCTGGCCTGCAGAGCCACAGCTCAGGAGGGGAATATGCCTAGCTCAATGGGGCCCATCTCAGCTGGTCCCTGGGCCATGCCATAATATACAAGATCCATATGACCGCAGGCTCTGATGGAGACCTGGGGGGGGGCCTTGAACCACTGCAGGTTTCGCTAGGGCCTGGAGGCTGCACGCTGCCCTTCGCAGGACCCAACTGGGCATGCCAGGAGCTGGGTGCAGGAGAAATTGGTGGTGCTGCATCTCAAACACGCCACACCCAGCTCTGCCAGGAGCCCTTGTCTGCCCCAAAGTACCTCTGGCAAAGCAGCCAGGGAATGAGCAGATCCCCAAGGGCAGGCCGAGGCGGTCTGGCTTTGCACCCGCTGGGCTGCCTCAGTGCCCCGCTGCTCCAGCAGCACGAGCTGGGGCGCTCCCGGGGAGCGGGCAGGCACGCGGCTGTGTGGACGCGCGGCACGCGGGCGTGGGCCGCTCCCCTGCGCGCGCTCGCAGCTGAACTCTCCTCGGAGAGGGGGAAATGACCGCGAGTAACCCTCCCGCTGACGTCAGGGCTCCCGGGGAAGCAGGGGGCGGGGCTCGGGGCAACAACTTAGCGGCGGGCGCCCAGCCCCCACCCGGCCTACGTTTATCCTTAGCGGCCCCGGCTGCAGCGCCCCGAGCGGGCACCCACAGCCCCCCCCGGAGCAATGTGGAGTGTGGCCCCCCCGGGAGAAGCGTGGGGAGAGGCCCCCCGGAGCAATGTGGGGAGAGGTCCCCCCGGGAGTAGCGTAGAGAGAGGCCCCCCCCAGAGCAGTGTGCGGAGAGCCCCCCCACGGAGCAATGTGGGGAGAGCCCCCCCCGGAGCAGCCTGGGGAGAGGCTCCAGCTGGATCGGAAACTCCCCCCGCCTGCACTCACCCAGAAGTGCCGCCCGCCTGCCGATCGCTGCCCCCCAAGCACACACGTGTGCAACGTGAGCGGCTGCAGGGCGAGGAGGGGCCGAGCCCCTGCTCAGAGGCATGACGGGGGGCAGCAGAGAACCCCCCCAGTAAAATATCCTAAACCCCCCTCTTTGCGTTCACACGTGCCTGGGAATCGGGTGCCCCCCCCGAGCTTTGGCTGAGCTGTCACTCAGCAGGAACTTGGGTCAGGACCCAGCTGGCCTCCAGCCATCCCCACCCTGGAGGTGCCCTGTGCCCGGCCGCTACCCACCATCGATGTCGCTCAGCAGGGCCGTGTCGATCTCGCTGGATTCCTGGAGAGTCAAGGAAGGGTCCAGGCTGTCCAGAGACGTGTCCTCGAAGGAGAGGCTGGCCATGGTCCGGCCTGCGGGCCGTGTCCCCCCGGCCGGCGGGGGGCACTTTGGAGGGCGCTGTCAGGCTCGGGGGGGGGGTCCCCCTGTGATTCCCCTGCTAACAGCTCCCGGCCCCGGAGAAGTCCATGGACGCGAGCCACTCAGCAGCGCGCCCGAGCCGCCCAACTTGTGGGCAGCGGCCGCAGCCTGCTGGCGGCCCCCACTTCCATGCCTCGGGGGGAGTCGCTCTTCGGAACCGTGCTCAAACCTGCTGCTACTGGGGAGGGCTGGAAGGGGCGGGGCCCCAACTCCTGGCCACGCCCCTCCGCCTGATTGACAGCCAAGCCGCCTTTTAGGGCAGGCCCCGCCCCCAGCTGAGCCTGGCGGCCGAGAGCGGCGATGGGGGTGCCGGGACGAGGCGGCCCGCTGCAGTGGCGCGTTTGCACGGGGCCGGGGCCGGGCGAGCGCCGCACTGGGCCTCCGCTGTGCAATGCAGTGGCCGGCGGGGACACGCCGGGTCGCCCCTCGGCTCCGGCGGGGGCGTTGCAAGGGGCGCGGAGCCCAACCCCCTCCCGGGGGTTTCGGAGCGGGGGGCGGGGCGCTGCTGCTGCTGTTTCCACGGAGGCTAAAATTATCCCCAGCCCCGTTCTCCTGGCGGTGCTGCGGTGTTGCGAGTACGAGCCCTCGCCGCTCGCAGGCCCCCGCCCGGGCCGATCTCCCAGGGCGGCGGCGAGGCTTCGGGAGGGGGACCGTGTAAGCGGCTATCGCCCCCCATCCTGGCGAGCGGAAGCACAAACCCACGTGGGGCGGGGGAGGCTGCGGGCAGCTCATCTGCCCCTGCCCCTCCCCGGGTGAGGGCAGCGCAGACGCCGGGCGCCCCGGTGTTTTTCTGGAGACGCGCTGCGGTGGGTTCCCGGGGCTCCCAGCTCGCAGCACGCGCCCTGCTGGGCGCAGGGAACGCAGGGGGGCGGCCTGGCTTTGGGGGCGCAGGGCGGATCCCCAGGCTGAGGCTGTAGCACGGGCCTGGCCTCTTGCCACGTGGAAACTTGTATCTGGTTTAAGCAGAGCTGCGGTGGGGGAAAAAAGACCCCCTTCCCTAGGCCGGCCTTTCTGCCATGTGCCGCCGTCGCTCCCCTAGCGGTATTGATTGCAGGGTGGCAACCCAACCCTGGATGTCTGCAGCCCCATTTGCTGGCACGGCTAGCGCCTCGCCGGCTGTTGGCAGCCTTAGCAAGTGGGAGGCTAGAGAGAGGGGCTGCCCCACGCCAATGACCTGGGAGAGGAGCACAGTTAGCCTCTGCGAAGCTCCTGGAGGTTTTGCCCCCTCCAGTGCTCACACACCTTGAGATTGGACCTCCCTAATCCAGCACCCTGGTCTGGCAACAGCCTTATTCCAACATGATTTTATTTAGCCAAGTGCCCACTTATTCTGGGTGTGGCTAAGTCTCCCACAGTCCCATAAAGTTTTAAAGCCACCAGTCCTGGCTCTTCCTGTTCTGTGCTGTTCTTTAGCTGTAATTTACCCCCAAGTGTCTTGTAAGAGCCCAGTGAGCAGTGGACTTGCTGGTAATGCTGCTAGATAATACTGACCTCCCATGGTCTGGCAAATTCTCTCATTGAGCACCAGTCAGGTCCTGAGAGTGCTGGACTAGAGGTTCAGCCTGTACTAACAAGAACCAAGCTTTGGCTGTAGACTTGTTCTGAAGCCAGAGGTGGTGGTGAACAGTGAAAGTTGGACTGCCTGTCCCGTCCCAGTGTGGTGCATTAGAGGTGTGGTTACCAGGTCATCTTACGAGCTGACATTGAGTCGGTGGCATGTGTAGAGCCCTTCAAAACTGCCCATATCTGGTTTATATCCTGGGGTGCCCACACACCATGTTCGCAGATGGATCCAGATCCAAAATCTATGTCTAGTACCCTGCAATCTGTAAATATCCCTGGCTCCCTGTAGACCACATCTGCACCACAGATACACATGTTGTATAGGCACAGGGTTCCAGGCATTCACTCTACACCTGCGGCGCCTGTAATTTCACAGTGGCTACGTCTACACGTGCCCCAAACTTCGAAATGGCCATGCAAATGGCCATTTCGAAGTTTACTAATAAAGCGCTGAAATGCATATTCAGCGCTTCATTAGCATGCGGGCGGCAGCCATTTGCATGGCCATTTCGAAGTTTGGGGCACGTGTAGACGTAGCCAGTATGTCTTGAAGGAAGGATCTAGAGGGGATAGAATTGGGAAGGTTTTTCGTAGGCATATGTCACAAGTCTCTATTTCAAAACAAAAAAGCAGTGAAGTAGCACTTTAAAGACTAACAAAATAATTTATTAGGTGAGCTTTTGTGGGACAGACCCACTTCTTCAGCCCATAGCCAGACCAGAACAGACTCAATATTTAAGGCACGGAGAACCAAAAACAGTAAGCAAGGAGGACAAATCAGAAAAAAATTATCAAGGTGAGCAAATCAGAGAGTAGAGGGGTAGCGGGGGAAGGTCAAGAATTAGATTAGAATTTGGACTATCATTGACTATTCTGTGGCTTCCCTCCATGTTGCCTTTGCACCTGGCTCACATGATCAAACTGACCCTTTTGTGTGTAGCAAATTTTTCCCCCCTAAAGCAAGGCAAAGGAAGCCAGAAGCTTCTTTCAGGCATGTTCATTGTTCCCTAATATGAAACATGCCATCAGTGATTCAGAGAACACTATCAAAGAACAACCACTGCCTCTGAAAGAAGTGACTAGCTACCCTCCATCCATGCACCCTTACTCCTCAACAATAACAATGAGGCTGGTGCTCCCAGCCCTCCAGCACAGTCTAAAACTAGTGGTAAACTCCTGATATTAATACACAGATAATCAAAACCTGCAGGTGCCTGTCTGTCTCCAAGCCAGGCAGCATCTTTCAGTTAGTTCCATGTTTTAAACAGAGGCAATACATCATGTACTCTTGCCACAGAATATGCATGTAAGTCACTGAAGGTGGAGACCTACAGGAATATAGCCTTTTGTTTCTACAGTACCTTTCAGCAGAGGCTGGGGATTGGAGGACAGACATTATGGGATTCACCAAAGGTCAGTGACAAAGATGAGACCAGAACCCACAAGTTCCAATTCACTTCACTGCATTAAAGTCGAGCTCATACTAATGCCTCTCTTTCAGCCCTCGGACAAAAGGCATAGGAGTAAGCAACATGTAATAGCTTTTCTCTGATGAGCAAGGGCATGGAACAGCTTCTCTGGAGAGAAGTGAAGGAAGGCTGTTCAGCTTAGAACAGACCATGTGGGGGTGGTGGAGGGTTGTAAAATCATGAATGGGGGGATAAGGAAAATTAACAAGCAAGAGGTTTAATACAAACAAGAGAGTACTTCTTTCCACACAATTCACAACCTGTGGACTCACTGCCACAGGCTGTTGGGAAGGCCGGAACCAGATGAGTCTATGGCAAATGTCCATCAGTGGGTACTTACCAAGATGGTCAGAAAGGCAACCCCATGCTTGGAGTGACCATACATGTGACTACCAGAAAGCAGAGGGAAAGAGAGTGTTGGGTTACACCAGCTGCCCTATTCCCTATACTCTCTCTGAAGCTCAGGCACTCTCTGCTATCAAAGGACACTGTTCCAGTGGGCTGAGCTAGCATGGCTGTTCTTCTCTTCTCTTCAGAGAATTAAGTTAAATTGCCATTCCGGAAGTAACAAGCAGTCACCCACCAAAGCTCATGACCTTATAAACGTGTTAGTCTCTAAGATACCCCAGAACTTGCTGTTTGTGAAGTTGCAGACTAACAGGGCTACTACCCATCTGAGACTTTGTTCCTGAAATGTATCCCGGGGAATCTAAGTGCTATTAGGGCTGATTTTGGCTTCATGCAGCAGATGGGGAAAGATTTGGCTGAGTCACTGAGATCAGGTGGCATCAGCCTTCCAAGATGGTCAGGAACCTTTTTCCCAGACAGGCACAAAATAATCAGGGACTCCCTCCACACACATCCCCTCCAGGAATGACAAGGAAAGGTCTCTCTGTTCCCTGCCCCTCTGGAAACTCCCTGCTCTGCAGCAGAACGTGGCAGGTCTCAGCCCCACACATGCTTCTACGTGACCTCCTGAGGCCCCTGCCAGCCCTAGAACACTACGACTCTATGAATGGGAGCGACTAGAGCGGCGCACAAGGGGTTAACGGAGGGCCCGTCTCCATAGGCGGGGACGCTCTCCAGGTGACCAATGGGCGACAGTCGGGGTGGGGCTCCCCGGGCTAAGTTCGGTTGAGCAACGGGGGAAACCCCGCCTGTAGAACCAGGGCGCAGCAGCCAATGGGCGAGCCCGGCCCGAGTGGGGTGATGCTGCATCACCCTTGCGATTACGTCATGTGAAGCCTCCCCGGGAGGACGCCGCTGGTGCACGTGGTGCTCAGGCCGCGCCCCCGGCTGGGAGCCGAGCACCGGTACTGGGGGATCGGAAATGGTCAGGTCCGGTCTTGCTCCGCCCGGACTAGAGAAGCCAGTTGGAGGCTCGTCCAAGGCTGACACGCGCCCAAGCCAAGCGCGGGCGGGGCAGGGTGAGAGGCGAACGCGAGAGGCGGATGTCAGGCACCCGGCTTAGTGCACCACCCGGAGGGGCTCAGACGATAATAAATGCGCTGGGAGACGCTAAGCCGAACAGAAAGAGGAGGTAGTTATTTGAGTGGTGCCTACGCCCCTGCTCTGGTGGTGCGCGTCCATTACTCCCTTGCACAGCTGCTTTCCAGCCTGGAGTTCCACAATCTTTTGTGTGAAGTTTTTCCATCTCTGTGAGAATTAAATTTTATCTGCACCAGGGCATGTGAATGTGCACCACCCCTAGAAACAAAAAAAAACCTAGCAGTGAGGGCTGTGCTGATCAGCAAGACAGCAGCAGAATCTCTCCTGAGCAGCCATGCAAGTGCACAGGTTACAGGGAATGCTGCAAACAAGCCTTCAAATGCACCTCAGTCATGACCTTCAACAGCACCCTCAGTGCCAGAGTCCCACAGCTCTGCGCTATGCCTGGCCTGCAGCATACCCTGGTCTTCCAATTCTGGCCCCCTATACAATTTTGCCACTGCATGTCAATATGCAGCATCCCTAAGCTGCAGGTCTGAACTCCTTAGAGGGGCTTGTGCTAATGCACCTGTGTCCTGCTCTATAGTACCCCTTGCTTTAACAGGCTTGGTGCCTTTTTTTCTATAAGGGAACAGACACAAAACATATACAGCAAACAGACTCTGTTGCCAAGGGTACATCGAGCTCCCTTCCATTATGCATCTCACAATAGGCCTCTCATGAGCAGAGACTGTCAAGCATGCATGACTTAGGGATGCCAGTGTTTACTCACGTTTTCCATCCAGGGGCTGAATAATTTTGTTAAAAGCAAGGCAGGTGAGGAAGTATACCACCAACAGAAACATGCTGCCCACTGTAGGCATTCTGCTAATCAGGTGGGTGGCACCTGTGTCACTCCTAGGCAACCATCCAAGTATTCAGGGTACAGAGAACACTAGATGAGATAGCACCACTCATGTCGGTAACATGCAAAGGGCTTCAATCCCAGATATATTACATGCCTGAACTTGTGATGGAGCTGTAATCTCTACCCAGGCATAAGTTTCCTGTTGATGTTTGTTTTGCATTCTGTAACGTACAACTGCAAATACAGCATTTACAACCTAGTGCGTTCATGCAATTTCTGCTCTGTCAGGTCAATGGTAGCGATGCAGCTTTGTCCAGAACAGATCTGGACACTACACCACCTGCCAGAGTGTTTGACACAAAACGAATCAGGCACATGATCTGACTAACAGTAAACAAACCAGTGTGATATTTGGAAAGGCCATAGGAGCAGCAGTGGGTTGAAACACTTTTCTGACAGAATGGATATGCCTGCAACAGCCACTGACATTTCAGAGAGGTCGCCGTGTTAGTCCGTATCTTCAAAAACAAGAAGTCCTGTGGCACCTTATAGATGAACATATTTTGGAGCGTCAGCTTTCATGGGCAAAGAACCGTGACATTTCAGTTCTTTAGGACAAGCTTTGCATCAAAGGCATCACTTATCAGTGTTTATTTTTTATCCATGTGTGAAATCAATTTTTATGTGCACTGAGGCATACGGGGATGTGCACCACACGTGGGAACACACGTTGCTGGCTGTGGCCACTCTGGTAATCAGCTGGGCAGCATTTGAACCTTTCCTGGGTGGCTGCCCAAGCGCTCAGCTTACAGGAAATACCATCTTCCACCTACTCTTGATTTAACTGGCGGGGGGTGGGGGAAGGAGGTAGAGGGGAAAAAAGCCAACCCTCACCTTCTCTATGGCACTATCTGGTATGTGTCAAAGTTAGCCTGCATTCCACTATAATTCAGCTGCTTTAATAGCCAACCCATAGGTATTATGAAGGGAAATGCTAAATTCTCAGAGCATTTCAAGCTAGCACATCCCATATTTTAAAAAATCCCAAACGGCCGTTTTCCAAAGTACTTACTGTTGTTAATTTTGCCTTAGAAACTAGACAGCATTCTTTCTTTCTTTCTTTCCCTGCCTGTTTGCATTTGGAAAATGTGTTTCATGACATACCTACAGGATGGCCCACCCTTGTCTGGCTCCCTCAGGCACTGAGCAGTCCTAACAAGGGAATTTGCCAGACCAGAGGAGGTCCCCTGCTGCTGCCTCGGCAGGGCTGCCCTAGCCCCAGCCCCACTGCTGGGTGGCCCCAACATGGTTTCAGCTCCCCTGGTAGCTGCTGCAAGGCAGGGAGCCAGGGCCACAGTAAGCAGGCCAAGTGCATTGCAGCTGTGGCAGAGGGGCTGGATTTGGGTCTGTAGTACCCATGGCAGCGCAGAGGAGGGGTGCAGGTTTGGGTCTGCGGCAGCCGCAGTAGGGGGAGGTGCAGATTCGGGGGCCAAGGCAGCCCAGCAGCCAGCTGAACTGGGGCCCCAGCTCCTGGCCCTGCTGCAGCATTGAGCTGCCAGCTTCTTGCTGCCTGAGTCCCAGCCACCACCACTCTGGCCCAGAAACATCCATGGTCCAGATCAGAGTGTCCCTGTTTAGAGAAATGGAACCTGCAGTGCTAGATAAGCAAAGTAATTACTCTTCCATTTACTACTTTACCAAGCATGCTGTCAGCCACCATTGAGGGGGACAAGCGGACACAGCTCTAGGAGACACTGTTCTCACCAGTTTCCTGTTGCTGCCCAGCCAGAAGGGGAAGTGTACAGAAGAGATGTCTGGGAGCATTTGTATTGCAATGTAGAAGGTGCATCATAAGAAGGGATATACTAGAATCCACAACAGGCAAAAGGAATCGGGTGGAATCTTGCTCCTAGTTCACCAAATCAGATTGTCAGTGAGTTATCTGAGGATAAATCAGTGTGGTGTTAGTACTAAGTGGCCAGATGTCCCCAGTGCAATCTCTGCAATGAGTGCCATTTCACAGTCACTTGCAGATGCCAAGGATGTGAGGCTTTCAGACTAATTTACTCATGGCTCCTCTAGGTCAGGGCTGGGCAGTGAGGGAAAGCCGGAAGGACTGTTGTCTGTTGCACGAGTTCTATAAACAGACCCCTCTGGTTTCCAAGTTGTCAGTCCAACACCCCTCCACAGGAACCAGATCCACCCAAACACAATGCTGAGAACATCTCTCACCAGAGGACAAATTTAACAAGCAGGTCAAGTCTGAGCCTTCATGCACTTAAACTAAAGATGGTTTTGAACAACAAGCATCACATGAAAGGAACATTGGAAATACGCGGCGTCTTCATGGGAGGGTGAAAAATTTAAGGCTGGATCAGTGGTCTGGTTGGGAAGAGCAGGAGGAAAGGAAAGCAAGACACTGGGTGTATCTAAGACAGAGTCATAGACATCGCTGTATGGTTCACATGAGTAGTGCTTTTATTGGAGTATTGCACATGCAAGAGCCAAACTAGAGATGATTTCTGTACGTTAACTGATGGTAGATAAATACACTTGTACCCTTCTTACATAAACACGCTGGCTTTCTACATAAAGATGGTAACACGTTTTTAGTGCGTTTCTTCTGGTTTTATGTGGTCAGTCTTTTTAAACAGTTAAATCCCCCTTCCCAACCTCCTCCCCCAAACAAAAAAATACCCAATATCTTCGTTAAATAAATATTATCCACTTTTATCTGGGAAGCCTACAGCTTTAATATACAGAGATGTTCATACACAGGTTACATGTGTAGTGTTAATGGTTAGCTCCTAAGGTTACAGGATGAGGAAGAGCTCACACTCAAACACAGAGCAGGGGTGGGGGTCTGGCATATGCTTGCCATTGACCCAGTGGAGACAGCAGGAGGGACCAATGGTTGGGTAAACGGAACCTTGCCTTTAGCCCAGCAGGACAGTGAAATTGCTGCAGCTGTTTGCAGGAGGCGGGGACGGGCACGTCAAAGGGCATGCTGTGAGTTGGACAACCCACTATAGCTTGTGGATGGTTGTTACTAGGGCACACTGGTCCTTGGGGATCAGCTCAAGAGGGTTATTAAGTGAACGGTAGCAGCACCTGAGTGCTCAGAAGTGCATGGGGGAGGGGGCTGCGTGCCACCATTCATTTACTGGGCCTGTTGAACAAAGGCAGTGGGAAGATGCCACCAGGATGCCTACAGCAGCCCAAGGGGTCTGTAAAAGACTAACATGATTTACCCACCAATTGCAACTTCATTATTTCCATAAAAAACTGTCCTGAGTTTTGTTTCATCCCTCCCATCCTCCCCTCCCTGTGCAAGCTTCAGGGTTAGTACTGAGGAAGCAATCAGACCAACCTCGGCCAGCTCAGGGATGGAACCAACACACATAACCCAGGCCCCACTGCAAGGCCCCAACACCAGAAGAGGCCTTAGAATTTACAAGGCCCCAAAAGGACAGAGACTGGTACAGCAGAGCAGATTTACTCTCTTCTTCCATCACCACCTGGGCCATCCTCACTGGTGGCCACAAAAGCATAGACAACGGGAAGCAACAGATAAGGTTATATTGGATGAGGCATTCCGAGGAGTTTAGGAAGTGCCCAACTCCCATTAAAAGCCAACAGGAGTTGGGCAATTAACTCCGTCTGTGCCGTTGGAAGTCACAGTCCAGATCTACTGCTACACCACTGACAGGACCCAAGACTCGTCCCCACATCTGGCTGGCTGAAGTTCTCCATTTAAGGGGGAAGCAGTTAGCTTCATTCGGTAAGAACTCCCTCCATCCCACAGTGTAAAAACAAACCTGACCGGCTGGCACCTGAGCTGATTTGGTCAGTGTAATTTGTGGGGCAGGGTTATTAAAGATGGTAGGAAAAAGGGACATTGGAGGCTACATGATGGTCCAGGCTTGGACCATTGAGCATATATATGCTCTTCCCTTTAAGAGAGACCATGCTAAGTTTTGATGAGCTCTTTTTCTCCTTTGAAACTTGCATACATGTTAAATACCCTACAGGTCTGTACAGCACATTGTCACCTATGACACCTGCCAAAGATGCACCTGGAATCTACACGCAACATTGAAAACAAGACCCCCCCACCAAAGAGGTGCATTTAAATAGAAACAAATTCATTTTGTACATCTCAGCACACAAAGTTAACAGATGAGCTTAAACACCGCATTGGAAAGCACAGCTTGACAAAATAAATACTATAACCTAGAATAAAGTATAATTAGGCCTTCTGAAGGGCCCTGTTACCTTAGTGTCACTGAAGGGATACTACGAGAAAGGATTTCTGCTTAGCCGGGCTGCTCTTTTCTGACGCCGTACCGCCCTGGGAAAGGATAAGAAGAGTGACCCAACCCTTCCCTTTCACCCGTGAATATCAGAGCCATGTCAGTTCTCTCCTCACTTGTGTAGGAGCAGCATTTACAATACGGGGTGGGAGAGTAAGCAAGGTGACCGTCTTCCAAGGACCAAGCCATTCCTTTGCTCACAGGGATTCGACCACTTGCAGTCTGGCACATCACAATGAACAGAACAGAGAAGAGGGCAGATCCTGATGCAGGATATTGGGAAGTTCCAGCAGTGGCGCTGACATTTATGATGGAGGCCATTAGCTTGACTTTCCGATGTTCTGGGCACCCGCGACTCTTATCGATATCCGCAAGTGCTCAGCACGTCTCAGGCTCCAGGTCTGGCCTGCCTGGGTATCAGGGCTCCTTTGGGTGGTACTAGGCAAGGGGTGAATACACAAGAAAGAAGTGGTGGTTCTTATATCACTTCTCTACTTTGAAGGCCTGAGCAGAAGCAAGACCCAACATGAACACAAGTCTACGTTACAGCCCCACCACAAATTCCTCCTCCAGCATGGGCTGCCTAGGTGAGCTGCCTCCCTAGCGCTACTTGCCAAGGTAGAATAGTTCCCTACCTAATGTTGAGCCCACTCCACTCCCTGCTCTTTGCTAACAACGCTGGCCCCCTTTTGAAACCAATGTTACACCTGTCTCCCGGAAACTACCAGATACCAATGAGGACCCCGCGGAGGCCGAGGCTAGGACGGTTAGCAGCACAGCTTGGCGGCCCTTTGACTCTCAGCAGCGTTTAGCACTCAGCCTCACCTGTTTTCTTCCAGTCTGTTTCCCCTAGCAGAGCCCGCAGGCAGTCAGGGAACAGCTCTACAAGATCTAGCCCAACGGACCTTTTGCATTCCAAAGCAGCAGCTCTGGTTTAAGCATGGTTGGGAGAAGAGGCAGCTTAACCCCTTCTTTCCCTGCAGGTGAGGGACAGCAGCTGATAGATCAGATGTCTCTCTCTCGGGGGAGAGAACTCCATCAGAGACCAGGACGTTTTATGTCCACGCTTCACAGTGAGCCATTCCATTGGTCCTTTCCTCCTCAGGTAGGTTGTGCTCTGTACAAGACCAAATTTCTGAGCTGAGAACAGCTCAAAAGCATCTCTCTCTTCTTTAGCTGTGCGCTACCAGGGGATCTGGCACAGTCACCCGATGCAGCCATTGATAGGGACAGGCAGATCTCAGAGTTTAGCGACTCTGCATGTCAAGGAACGTCCTTGGTCTTCCCGTATACACGAACACCAGGAATTCACTCAGCGCAGGTGAGACCTGCCCCCCGAGTCACCTGGTGCTGTTGGAGGTTGACTCTGCAGTGCAGTACAACTCTGAATTCCTGGAGGACTTCTGGCAGGCTGGAGAAAGTAAGAGGCTGGAATCAGCCAGAGGTGCAGTTGCTGGTCCACATGACACTCAGGCAAAGGGACTGACAGCAGCCAGGCTGTCCTGTGACAAGGAACGTAGGCCAAGATGGAGCTCCCACCTCCATTCCGTAACTGATGCTCTAAGTCATGCATGGTCCTGTCTCAAGGTCTGGCCCTAGTGGTGAGCTACATTCGTTTTTTCAGTTAAAACCAACGCCAACAATTCTGCTTCGCAGCCATCTCTCAAAGACTAACACTGCCAGGGCATTTGGGGACTGAATGCTTCATGCAGGCCACTGCCTCAACAAAGCCCGAAAGGACCCTACCCGTGCAGGCAGAACTAATTCAGTACACATTCGGAGAACTGGCATGGGTCGGGGGGCAGCTCTAGCAAGAGCTCTGCGGGAATGGTTCCCAGCGTGGTCTCACACAGGTGAGCGCGCTGCACACTCAACAGTGCTCAGGGACGTGATGAAATGCTGAGTTGCAATGAAGCAGTTCCCAGCCTAACACTTCTTGTGCCCTCAGGAACAAGGACTAGTGAGCTGGGAGACACAGCGTTCTCGGCTCTACCCTGCTTAGCTGCTAAAGCAACTCTGTTCACTCAGTTGTAAAGTGTGGGAACTCTCATCCCTATTGTTCCACCTTGCTCCACTGGCTTTACCCAGGAATCCGTTCCAGATATGCGAGAGGGGGCAGGAGGGGTGGGGCAGAGAGAAGAGTGAGTCTACACTGGAAATGCCAGGGTGTGGGCTGCCTGCGCTCCAGCTGGGTGTCCAGGCTCCACAAGGCAGGCGTACTCCGAAGAATCCTTTGTGGCAGCTCCAAGGAGGAGAGCATTGTTAGTTTATTCCTCGGCTGAGCAAAGAGAACAGAACCCAAGCCCGCAGGACAGAGAGGGGGTGGGCACAGACATCTCTTAGTGTTAGATGGTCTTTTGGAGACAGACATGCCAAAGGGCACCACACAATACACCCACAGCCAGTGTTTGAGACCAAATTCTCGAGCAGGGAAATGAAGAGCTGCATTTCTGACATACACGGCCAAAGGGCCAGTTAAAATCTTTCCCCTGGTATCCATTTATCTAAGAAGTGCCATAGAAACAAATCACAACACTGGCCTCTTTTTCTGATGACCTGCCCCCAGCTCCATTTCTGATGTAACCATTCCAGGGCTACAGGGCATACCTGGGACAGTCAGCAAACAGGCTGCATGGCCAATCCCATCCATTGCATCTTTCAGTCCCTTCAGGGATGTTATTCAAACAGTTGACGTGAAGGCAGAGCCTGCTTAGCCTCAAAGCTAGTCACTGGACAAACAGTCCCAAGGTAGGGAGAAACTGGTTTTAAAAGGCACACATTCTAGACAAAATCCTATAGGGGGAAAAGCTCCCTCAAGTAGTGAAATACTTCATATGACGTTTAGTGTTACAACAGCCATTTGTCCCATTCACGTTATAATTACTGGCTCTGCTGGGCAAACCTAACACATGGCTTTCAAATCAGAGCAAACTTAGATCAACTTAGAGGAAAAAAAAAAAAAACCCAACTATGAGACCACACACTGGAAGCATCACAGAATGGAGAAAAGCAACCGCCCCGGGGTACTAGGAGATTTGGGAAGGAGAAGGTCTAACTTGCAATGTTGAAAGAGAAAAGCTGTTCTTGTTCGCTCTCTAAACCTATTCAAAGCAGATACTTTGACATTTGCGTGTAATATTAAAATACATCTTCAACTACATGTCGATTGACACTCAGACTGGCCTATTCAGGAGCATCTTTCCGCAGAAGGGGCTGGCCCCTCTGTAAGTCAAAGGCAAGGCTGCTCTCTCTACACATGCACATCAACAAGGGAAAGAGATATTCATGCGTTTTAAAGGGGCTCTCGACATTAAGAGCTGCTCTTATGCAGCTAGGATGGGAGAGAGGGTTAAGCTAGTGCTGGGTAACTGTAGTCTGGCAGGACTAAAGCCAACCTTTAATACAAAAGTCAGCTGTGGGGGTGGCGGTGGTGCTGTGTTTTAGAGAGAAGCAATTGATGAAACCAGGAGGGCAAAGAGGTTACTCAAGAACTGTGAGAGGCAATGTGACTGCACAGCGACATTCTTCTGCAGAGCCCAGGGAAGGTAGCCAGGAGTGATCTCTACAGGGCGAAGAGGGCATCCTCTGAGCGCTCCTGCTTCTTCCTGCCTGAAGGGTTCGTAGCAGGAGTGGGGCCCTCGAGTGGAGGAGAAGGTAAATTTGGGACCATCTCAGCAGCTTTGGCTCGTTCTTCTAAAAATTTGTCAAACTCTGCAGGGCACAAAACACATTAAGAATCAGAGTTAGAGATGAACCAGGCATCATCCATCCCCTGCATGAATCTAGCAGACCACTGACTGTTCTCTGCATACACACCGGACAGTAGAGCATAGCAGTACCCCTGAAAGCTTCCTCATGCTAACCCAACGTGGGGATACCTTGGGTCAAGGATGGACTATAAGGGATAGGACTTATCTCCATGGACTATCAAAACCTTATACCCCTTTGCTGTGCTTGCCAAACAGGTGAGGAGCTAGTCCAGCTCCCAGAGGATAGGTATCCATACCGTACCAGAGAACCCACCATCCAGAACTAGCACACACAGCCAAGTGAATTTCACAAAAGGCCTTAAGTTCAGCCATCTGTTGGTAATAATTTATGGTTGTGGCCAGTGTGGGATAGCTTTAAAAACATGAGAACGGTTACACTGGGTCAGACCAATGGTCCACCTAGCCCAGTGTCCTGTCATTAGACAGCGGCCAAGGGCAAATATCCCAGAGGAATGAACAGAACAGTGATCCCTCCTGTTACCATTCCCAAGCTTTTGACAAAGAGGTTAGGGACACCATTCCTACCCCTGCTGGCTAATAGCTATTGATGGGTTTATCCTCCATGAATTTATCTGGCTCTTTTTCAAACCCGGTTAAAGCGCTGGTCTTCACAACGTCCTCTGGCCAGGAGTTCCACAGGCTGACTGTGCATTGCATGAAGAAATACTTCCTTTAGTTTGTACTGAACCTGCTGCCTCTTGATTGCCTTTGGTGAGCCCCTACTGCTTCCGTCTGAACAGCTGACAAGTGAAAGGCTCTGGTACTGGTGTCTCAATCTTTTCCACTTTGGAACCACCTCCTCCATGCTATCTTGGGGTGGGGAGGAAATTCTGGCAATATGGGATCATATTCTCTAGGTTGAGAGCCCATAGTCTCTCCTTGCTGATAATCCACTGGGTCACCCTTATGTAGACTCAAGCCATGTGCACCAATATGGCTTCCTCCCGAGAGTACAGACGGTCATAGAAAGAAGCATCCTAGAAATACAGCTTAGCCAGCAGAGTGGCTCCAAACCCACATGCCACGCCTGGGTGTGATCCCAAACATAGGAAAAAAGACCCTTGGATGCTATTCTTGTCCCTTGTGGGTAAGCCAAGGGGGAGGGAATGAGCATCTCACACTCCAGTGTTTGGTATCTGAAGTACCCAGAGCAAGTCATCTCCATTGATACTTTTCCTAGGCTCCTCCCTTCTCCATTCTTAGAGTGTCTAGAATCACTGAAGTGGATTTCGCTCTCTCACGCACATGCCACTGCTAAGGAAAGCAAACGGGCCAATCGTCTGCTGTGGCTGGTTTCTGAATATCTGGCACAGTGAGCAGGAACAGAGGCTGGGAACACACTGTACAAGTGTGGCATGTCCAGGGAGAGCCAGGAAGGAGGAGTTGGAAGTTAGAGGGCATTTTCCTGGGCTTGTTTTTTTGCTGAGCATTACACAGCGTGTAGCTTGTTACAGCTGTTTAACATGCTGAGGCACATTTCATTAACCCCTGAACCGATCAAGTAACTGTGGGATCTCACTGAAGTGCAGAAATCAGATGAACTGTTTATGGGATACATCAGGATTAACTAGGGAACAGCTGGGAAGCACGGCATCTACCCCCACAGAGCCAAAGGAACATGCCCCAACGCATCTTACTTCTTGGATACAGCTGCTGCATTTTTTTAAAAAAGAGAACACTCATTTGGATATACCCCACTGTCTGCTGGCTTCTCACAGGCAGCACGGCTGCTTTCAGAGAATTATTTTTCCTATTAATGACGCCACAATAGGAGCTTTCTGGGCTCTAGACTTAACCCTTTTTACAGCTTAAGATGATCATTTGGGGTGTTTACACAGCTCAGTGGAATCGGTTTTTCTAAAAGTAACTAAGCGTTACAAGCTGCTTGAAGTGACTGACCGGGCCTGCTAGAGGCAAGGAGGATAGATATACCAGGCTATGCCCATCTGTCAGGGAGGCCCAACGTGGCATCCAAGTCAGCAGAGGGAGCACTGGGAAATAAGGGGGAAGTGGGGAGATGGAAAGGAAGAAAAACCTCCACCCTTTCTACCAGGTGAGTGAGAGAAGAGAGTCCTGGGGAATGGGAACAGAAACAGCCCACCCTGAAATAAACAGGGAACAATCGTTTCCAAGCGCTGGGGAGTTCAGTGTCCTGTATTTTGCTAGAAAGACTACACAGAACACGACTGAGAGAACTGGGGTTTTATGCATTTGTCTTTTAAAGCTACCTCCTGAAATTCCCCTCCACTTCCCATTTCAGTGAAGATGCGTTAAGGAATATGGTAGCCACCAAGAGTTTGGTGGACTGGAAGGGGCTCTCTGCTGGGTGATTGTAGACATTCCGGTCTAAGGCACTGGACGGAGATAGCTCTGAAAGCCAGAGGCTTCTCTGCTTACCTTCACTGGTCACACCTTCTTCCAGTTCTTCTCCTTTCTGCAGTTGGAACAAAGAAGAAGTGTGAACATACATACTGCGCTTCTCCTGCAGTATCCCCCAAAGCATGTTTGCAGGTAACTCAGACCATGCACTGCCTCTGCCCATTTATCTAAACACAGTTATTATTTGAGCAAGACAACCTAGATTGGTCAACATGGTGCTCATGTCAGGAGGCAGAAGAGAAACCCAGCATGTGTCTGTACAGCAGAAAAACAGCCCAAATAATGGCAATTCCCGCTCGACCTAAGTAAGTCGATTAAGTCCATTTTCTCCACTGCACAGAGAGCAGGCCTTTTCCGAGCAAGAGAAGCCACAACCTCATAAAAAACTCAACAGCTACAGGAGAGATACCACCTCGCCTGTTCACAGTTCTTTTTGTACATCAAGGCTGTGACTTTTGTTAACAGTGCATCTCATTTAAAAGCTTAGTCAGATGAGGTAGACAATCTCAATGAATTGTTTAGGGACAAGATTTTTCCTTAATAACATGGGATGGTTAATTTTGGATTTAGAATTCATGACTGGGAAAAAAAGCTGATTATAAAGCAAGTGACACCATGAATGTAGACAAGAGTAAGATGGGAAGGTTGAAATAAAAGGATAGGAAGCTAGTTCGTTGTCCAGTAGAAGGAGCAAAGCTAACATTGCACAAGTTTAGTACGTTTTTGTCTTCCGACATCTAGCATGTGTTTCACTAGGATTTGAGAATTCACAATTATTAAACAAGGAGGTTGTATTAAATCTCAACTAGGTGGCACATTTTTCAAATAATTACCCCAGGGAAAAAAAACCCCTGACCGTGTCAAGAAGTTTGAATCCCCCAAAACCTAGTCTCCTCTCAAAGGGAGGAATAACTTCTCTGGCTTGCTTTCCCCATCTGTGAAATGGCAATACCATCTGCCTTACCAGGATTTTGTGAAGACTAACTTTGAAAATGAAGCATCCTGTAAGGTGTTAGCATCCCTGCCTCATCCACATCCTAGAGCCTCTGCCCCAGCCCTGAGACCCTCCCACACCCAAGCCCCTCATCTGTCTCCTAGTGCTTATACTCCAGCCCTGTACCCCAGTACTGAGCTCCTCCCACACCCCAAATCCCTTATCCCCAGCCCCTCCCCAGAGGCCTCACCGCCCACCACTCTTACAAAGGCAGGCGTGGTGGAAGCCAGGACTTGAACCTGCTCTGGGCACCACCAAAAATTACACAAACATGCAGCCTCTGTTGCAAAGGCCTATTCCTGTAAGCTTGTGCTCCCTTGGACTTGGGGACAAGGGGGTGAACTCAACATTTGTCAAAGAGAGAAAAGCAAAAAATCAGCGGAGAACCACCTGTAAGAAGCCGCAAGTTTGTACCAGGACGCTAGCCACAAGCAGAGGGGTGCAGAGGCAGAGAACAGATATTACAAGTACTTAAAAGGGTGTCACTGCTATCAAACCAATTGAAATGGGGACAGGTGCAGTTTACTGTAGAGCTATAAAGATCCTAGGCCCCAATCCAGCAGTCCAGCTATTTGGCATTGCACATGAAACACAGACAATATTCAAGCACATGCTTATATCCCCACAAATTCAACAGGACTCAAGCATGTGCTTAAAATGCTTTCATTAACTCGTTTTCTCAAATCCAAATTCCTGCTGAGAGGGTGGGAAGAGGGGCAAAGAGGCCACTGCCTGAGGCCTGATTATTCAGGGCTCCCAGCCACCGCTACTGCTGTATGTCTATAGCCCCAGGCCCTTTAAATCATTGCCAGAGCCCTTTGCAGGGCATTTCCAGTTGCTGTCTCTCCACTAGACACTGGGCATGGCACAGACCAGGCAGTGCTGAGAACTGGGTGCTCCACCCCCACCCCTTCTGCCCAAGACCTCACCCCTTCTGGGAACACAGCCCCAGCCCCCTTCCTTCCTGCCCAGAGGTGCCGCAATTCTGTCACCCCCTCCCGCCTCTGGCACAGAGAATGGAGAAGTCAAAACAGCAGCTCAGATTGTGTTTTGGATCAGATGGCTGCAAATGGCAACCAATGTTCACTCCAATGTTTTCCATCTGGGACAGAATAAATTTTATGTGCACCAAAGCATGTGTGGATGTGCACCACCAATAGAAGCACACACTGCTGGCCGCGGGAGCTCTGCCAATCAGCTGAGAGGCCCTTGAATCTCTCCTGGGTGGACGTCCAAGCGCTCAGCTTACAGGGAACATAGATGGCAACTACGAATCCATTTACTTATTTATTTCCATCCCTGGAGTAAACCCAGACATACGCTTTATAAGGTGTCATTCCCTCCCTGGGTAGGTAACCACACAGTAACACCAGTCGCCACATGAAAAAAACGAGAGATAAAAAGTCAAGTCTCACCAAGTCGGTACTGAGCCACTCCTCAATGTCATCCATGACAGAGGACTGTGCAACGGGGATCTATGGAGTGCGGCAAGAGATACAGCAAGGCAGGCAAAACCAAAACACATCCACAATCATGGCCACAGAATGATGGAAAATGCCAGAAATAAGATGGAAAAAAAAAAACAAACCACAAAATAAGATGCAAGATGCACTGAAAAAGCAACAAAATACAAACAGCACTCCAATAAAGCAACACTGAAAGGCAAATTACGGACGACGACGCTAACAAAACCAAGGCTGTGGAGAATGTGATTGGATATGAGCATAAAACGGAGAACTTTTTGATTATATTTTAAAGCCATCAGCGTGGACCGATGGCTCTAATCTGGATGGAGTAACGCTTTTGCGGATAGAATATTGGATATGGATTACAGTTTGAAATACCTAACTTCGAATCTCCCCGTGCACCACTCCACACATAGCCCCTTCTTCCCCAATGGCCATTAGTAAACGTACAAAGGGGCTCAAATCCTGCAGTCTTCCCACAGGCAAATGAAGCCAATTTGATCAGTTCCTCCAGAGAGGAAGGAACCCTGAAGAACTGATGCCTCACAATCAAAAATAATTATCCTGAAATGTTTCTTCCATGAGACAGTCTGTCGACCCTTGCTGAGAGGACTCTCTCTGTTGCCTATGGCTTTCTTCTATTGATTCGAACACGTTATGATGAACGCTGCCATCTACTGCTTTGTAATAAGTATCAGAGGGGTAGCCATGTTAGTCTGCATCTGCAAAAACAATGAGAAGTCCTGTGGCACCTTATAGACTAACAGATATTTGGAAGCATAAACTTTCGTGGGAAAAGACCTGCTCCATCAGATGCAACGTTGCATTTGATGAAGTGGGTCTCTGCCCACAAAAGCTTATGCTCCAAATTATCTGTTAGTCTATAAAGTGCCACAGGACGACTTCTTGGTTTTGCTTTGTAACAGTGACAGATGTGGATCTGATCTATAATAATGTTATGGCTCCTTGGATGGAACCATTGTATTAGCCCTGCGTATGATTGCTCAGCAAGGGGAGGTTCTTCTATGCTGGGCTCTTAGAAGTTCCCTTCGGCCTCCATTGACCTAACTTAGCAGAGGGGCTGTGGAAAGAGCTAACAGGAAGGCAAAGCAATAGACCCAAAGAAGGTCCCACTTGAAGACAATGTCTTGCTTGCAGGTTCTATGCTGAAGTGACTCTGCTGTTTTGCCAGGCAGAGGCTATGCTCAAAAGAACACCAAACAGTCTGAGGAAAGCAGAGGGAGAAGTGGCCAGGGGCTGTCCAGGCAGGGGTCAGTAAGCTCTGAGAGGGAGACAAGCTGCCAGAGCAAAGCTCCGTGGAAGAGGATTAGGGAAGTTACATTTACCAGGATCCATGTGTGGATGGTGGTAAGACATCTGGTAAGCTAGGCCTAGTCCAAGAGGGGGAGAATAACAGGAACTCACCCAGACAGGCAATGGCTAGAGGGCAGGGTACCCTTGACATAACCAGGAGGGGCAGGGATGCCGTTTGCCCAGTAAATGACAGCAATAATATGAAGATCTTCAACTCTACAGGAGCATCTGCAGTTTAGATTGGAACACACCAGATTTCTGGGCAACAGAAGTCTCCTCTTCTAAACTTGCCAGGAGAAATCGGATCGTGCACTTATCTGGCAGAAGTTGCTGGGAACTAGCTAAAATGGCCATTAATGGGAGGATGGAATCTGTACAGAATTTTTGACTTGCTAGCCTGCACAAGGAAGTTCCATCTTGCAGAGCTGGCTAGTTGGCTTAAAAGCTTTGGAGATTACAGACTTCAGACACAAGCCCCAGCCATGAAATTATTCAGAAAGCAGCAATTTACAACTGCTCTCTTTCTCTCGTGTATTTGTGTGGCCCCTATTATGTTTTGTCTGAAAGGGGGTTTATTTTGAAAAAAAATGCAGCAGCTTTATAAAAGCCTGTCCACAAAAAGAAAATGGGAGTTAAAACATTCAAGCACCATTAAAAATAAGCTTCAAAAACTAAGCACTGCTTGTTAAGATTTCTTTGCAATTTTGTAGGATTTTTCCAAACATTAATGAGACCATTTGGACAATCAGGAAAGGTCCAAAAAGAATGGATAAGAGAACAAAGGATGAACCTTCAACCCACAAAATCCAAGGAAATTTGGAATTAAAATTAGACACCTTTATTTGAAGGCATTTATTTGTTTGTGGCTTCGTCAGCAATAAAGTCCCACGAAAAAAGGACTGCCAAAACATTTCCTTAGTGCTGATAACATCCAATATTCTACCCTTAAAAAGGCCCCGTGATATTGTTAATAACATAAAATTATGTTTCTATAGAATAGGATCCCCCTGGAAAAGAAAGCAGGTATGAAATGACACCAAATCTCTAGGTGAACTCATTAATATTCTTAGAATGAGCGGTTAACAAGGCTCATACTACTTATTGCTAGACTACAGCCTTGCACTAGAGCTTAGCTAATTCTATTCCTTTCTGGATAGTTAATACAACTGACATCAACACAATACTTGCCTGGCTGCTATTCCTATCTTCCCCTGCTTGGTGATCCAAAATACTTCATATGATATACTATGGTAGAGCTCTGTTGCTAAGGCATGTGTGATGTCAGTTTATTTCAGAGAAATTTTTCAACCTTGTCTTCTTAGGCATGCAGCTAAAGTAAAATATATCCTAAATTTTAACAATTTAATTGGCTACTTGACTGTCTGCAACGTGTAACTGTGGGTGTTTGTTGCACATACTCGTGGAGGGTTTTAACTCATGTACAATAAGTTCCTTAACAGCCTGTTGTAAATGAGATGTGACATTTCATGGGTCGGGCAAGCCCAGGAATTCAGAGCCATTCCGGATACAGGAAATACACTCGCTTGCTGCATCGTATGAAGCACTTTCCAGAATCCTTGGAAAAGTGCAAGTAGAATGACAGACAATCTTGGCATGGTCTTCAGCAGGAAGTCACTCAGTCAGCTCTGCGAGTACTGAAAGTAGGGGAGAGGAATCCTGCCACTAAGAGAACCAAAGAACTCTGAAAACTTTGTCTGAGAAAGGATTTCCCTTTCCCCATCTATGTGCAGAATAAATGTTATGTGCACCTAGACATATGCAGATGTGCACTGCCAATAGAAACACGTTGCCAGCTGTGGGTGCTCTGCTAATCAGCTGGGTGGCACCTAAATCTCTCCTGGGTGGTCACCCAAGCACTCAGCTTACAGGGAACCTTTGTCTGAAGCTATTTCCACTGCAAGTTTATTTTCCTAAGCTTGTCTGTGGCACAAGGAAGAGCAAACCAGGCTCCAGGGAAAGAGGATCCTCTCTCTGGGATGAGGATGTACCTCTCAATTGTCCCATGTCACATTTGAGACCTACGTCTCCCTTTATACCAAGCAGACCTGCGGGTGTTCCAATTTGTTAGTATCCAATGATAAAGGTAGTTTGCCTTTATCAAAGTATCTTTGTAATTTAGAGACTCTGTCCCTTCCTCCTGCCATGGAGAGCAGTTTGTTTTAGCTTTTGGTGAAGTCTGGCTTGGGTTCTTTTCATCTCCAACAGCTGGGCTATGGACCTGGTGGCAGCACTGGTTTTGAATTCTAAATCAGAGTGGATGGCTTACGCGATGTAAGCTTTTATCTTATGTAACAGGCATGCTGCTAGCATGCTGCTAGGTAATGTAGATAACTTAGACAAACCAACATCTTCATTATCCTATGGTAGCTGTCCAAATCTAGGGGAAAGAACCACCTGCACTGAAGTATTGTTGCCTGGCCTTCAAGTCTTTGTGACTTGACAAAGCGGGCGCTAGGAGTAAGCAGACTAAAGATGGGCTTAGGGCTTCAAGCAGCTCATACCTATTCGCACGTGTATCTTGCAGGCCCCCTTGGGCTAGCATTACATGCAGCAGAAGATAATGCCAAGTTTGCTAAAACTATATGCGCAGCATCTTACAGTGACCTTTTTGTGCATGTGTGGTCCTCGGAAGATGGCACGAAAGTGATGGGAGAGAGGGAGGTAAAGGAACTAAACCTGCACTAAGGCCATCACAGTTCGGAAAGAAGGCAACCCCAAGTTCTGGTTCATAGGACACTTGTCAATGGTGCTCTGGTACCTTTTTAAAAAGGTAACCCACCCCCCCTTTAGCACCCCAATGTTGCACAGACACAGCTGAGAGGTGTGTCAGGATCATCCCTCTTTTCCATATCTCATTCGTACAAAAAGTTACCAACGAATTTGAACACACAGTAGTTCAGGAGTAGGAAGCTCATTATTCCATTCATGCTGTAGATACTACCAAGTGGGATTAATTTATAAGGTTAAGAACTACACCCAGTTGAGAGAAACCAAGTTAATGATTAGTCCCATTTTATTTAGGGATATAATACAAACGCAGGTGAGCGTCTTATGAGGACAGAAACTGGCACCTAGTTAAACATTAGGCTAGCCAGATCCCCTCCAAAATCCATATGCCTCCACGACTGCTGCAGTATCCTTTTTTCCAGGCCAAATAACCACAAGCCCATGAGCAGATACTGTGTTTGGGATTTTAATAAGGCAGTGGCCTGAGTGGTGTGAACAGCAGGAGTGCCAATGTCATGCTTCCCTGAACTTGTAAACAGGGGAAAAGCAAACAAGGGAAACTAACTCAATCATGGGATTATTCATAATGGATGAACCTCTAACAAAATGGCATAGATCATCCTTGGCTGCTACAACCCCACAGACAAGCCAGTGTCAAACCACATCCAACAGCATCAGATGAGAAGCAGGTGCCACTCCTTGTATGGCTCTTTCGGGTTTATATTAGTAATTGTGGGTCTGAAACGCTGGCAGCCAGAATTCCATTTCAAAGTTAGGTGAACACAGCTGAGCACACAATGTGCCGAGAACCCAGCATGCACTCTAGCACCTGACTGGCTATGTACATGCTCAAATACCCAAATGCCGTCTCTCCACTAGACACTGACTTGCACGTTTGAGGTATTTCAAGCACCTAGCTTAAAAACCGGGGTTTGGGTTGTACTTTTCAATTTTGCACACCTGAGTTTCATTTAATTGATGTGTTCTTATGCCCCTTTCTTCCCCAACATGTCCCCTTTAGATTGGGAGCTACAAAGTTCCCTGCAGGAGTTTGATGCCCCATTGAATATGGCAGGAACTGGATGCCAGCCAATTGAAAACTCTTTCAATAGTTCCAGCTCTAAAGTTTAGTAGTAAAAAACACCTCAGCATGCTTCCAGAAAAGTAAAAATCTAAATCAAACACACATGTATCAAGCCGCCATAGGTCTCAGGTCAGGCAGCTCAGGACTTTGACCATTTCACCTGTGGATATGTGTGTGTATATTTTAAGGCATGTCACGACGCAACCTCAGACTTTAAAAAAAATGAATCAGGGTCACCTCATCCCTCAAAAATCAGAACTGGTTAAAATGGGATTTTTTAAACATAATTGTTGGGTTCTCTTTATTTCTATCTGTTTGAGCTTTTAGGTTCACTCAGGTCACACTGTCAAAGTTTTCATCACAAGCACAGAACTGTTATTTCAGTGAATGCTGAGATTCTCATGTACTCAACTGTCTCTAGGACCTGATGCTTAAAGTAAAACACCAGTATTGCCAGTTTCACGATGAAATTGTCAGAGTTGGAAACACTGCATCAGATCTAATAAAATGCAATCCTGAAAGCCTTGATGCAGGAAATATTCCTCAATGGCACATTTGCCAGTGCAAAAGGCACCTATCAATCCAGTTACCAGACTCAGGCTCCCTTGTTTTAGAATAAGCAGAAAAAAAGAAGGACAAAGAAATAACCCTTCTCCCATGCTACTCAACCTAATTAGAATAGGCCCCACAAAATTCATGTGCTGAGGTCACCATGGAGTTAAGTGCTGCAGAAACAGGCTGTTATTGAGTTCAAAAGGAGCCTAAAAATGACCCACCCCTGAATTAATACATAGAGCTTGTGTTTATGCTCGAAAAGTGGATACTGCATATATCCATCAAGACAGTAAAAGGAACTAACAACATCCCCAGCTCTGTTAGAAAGGTGAATATGGAATATAGAAACTTCTACAATTGAGGCCAATAGGAGATGGTGTGGCAGGTCTCTGGGTAACAATTTTGGCAGATGCATCCCCGGGCTATTAATCTTCCCCCATCCCCTAGACAATTATACAGGTGGGGGATAAAAGTCCTTGTACTGTCTGATGATTTGTCGTAGTTCTGCAGGTTGGGTAAGAGGTAAACACAGGATGGTTATTCTACATGAGGAATGGGAGTAGGCAACAGGGTTCATTTTATTGGTGAATTTCTCACCATTCCTTGGGTTATTAGCCACTTGTCTATGGGTTCCATGTCTGAGTTCCCACCTTTACCTCTCCTCTGTGTTGAGAACAGAAATTGCCATAAAGAAAGAAACCACAGCAAAACCCATGATAAGGTCATAATACAACAGCAGTAAAAGAAGCATACACTGCGCATAGGGTAATACCCACTTAAAGGCACCCCTGGGTTCTGTCACCCTTCTCTGCTATCTGTACCTGAGAAACAAGTCCTGGCCTTTTGGCTTCCTTTGAGCAGGTTAAAGAGCTAACAATTTCTAAACGAGGCCGATGTTTCTGTTTTTCTTAGGGGTCAGGATGTGGACTAGATGACTTAAATCTGTCAGACCTCATAGAAATTCCTGAATTTAAGCTATTCTGGGACATCCTTCATTTCTGAAGGTTCATTCACAGCAAACATTATTTCTCCCTCAGTTTCTCATGGTCTCCAAACAGATCGTCCTGGCTTAACCTAGTAATGCCAGCCTTATGAAGGGCATGATGAGGACGGCAGTTTCATCCTAGCTGAAAAAAAAAATGTTTTGGCAGTCTTCCAAACTGCACATCTTTAAGGACTTCACCGTTCAAGGGGACCCAAACCATAGCACCTCATTTCAAGACTTGGGCTGGGGAACGCATCCTGAGGTTGAAACGTTTGAATCTTCTGAATTTCTCCATACTCTGGCCAACAGTAGAGATTATCTCCCGGGCATCACCCTTCCCAGTTGCTCTCCTGCAACATCTCTATGGCAACTACAGCAATTCCCAATGTGAACTGGTAAAAGTAACACATGTTTAGCGATCTTAATATTACTTAGCAGCTGGAAACCAGGATAGTCTCCTGATATATCTCCGCGGGCCACCACCTGAGAATAACTGCTCTGCTTCAGTTTCAGTAGAAGAATTTTAACATCAGAGACTCTCACTAGAATGCAAAGCCTAAGAAGAACATGCTGCAATACTCTTTGGCCCTTCCCAGGATGTGCTATAAATAAAATATTCTTTAGTTGGCCTTCTGTTCTAATTAAACCACACATTAGTCTAGAGAGAGGCAGCAGCAGCTACCAAGAGGGGATGATAACTTTTAGAAGTTATCAGCATTTTTAGTCTTCTTTAAGATGCAGCCGCTGGCACCTCGCATAAATTTGTAAATTGTATTTTGCCTCTTAGTTATTCCAGGTTTATGTTTCTTCCTTAATGAGCAGCGCCCATGTTAACCAGTCACAACACGGGCTAGTTTGACTATGTGGTGCAGTCAGCAGGACCTTTGAAAAAAAGGGTGAAGATCTAAACTGTAATGACATCCCAAGGCCCAAAGTTCATTAGTCCAGAAGAGTGACTGCTTTCAAATACTTTGATCAACACATTAGTTAGACATGGTCCTTTGAACTGATAACACGTCTGGCAGAGTAACAGCTGTGCTGGTGTGAGTGACAGGGGGCGGCAGTGCCTGAAACCAACATAAAGTAAGAAGACCACTAATGAACTGGGTGCAAGCCCCTTAGCTGTGAGTGGAATAAAGCCCCCATGGCCAAGGGCTAACGTGTCGCATCTGCACTCAGCCAGCAACAAAGAAGAGATTAAAGAGTCTGCTCTGGGGGGAACAGCAGCCACAAGCAGCTGGGCACACCTGGCCTAAATCACCCACAAACATTCATTCCCATTTTACATGGGCTCAGGGTAAAACACTGCAGCCTGCCAGCGTACGAGAGACTCCAGAGGGGATCAGCACGGGCTGGGGAGATGCAAGTTAGCTGAGGGAGAAGGATGTGTGCAGTGTTGGCTCTTCCATGCTCCCTAGTGGTCAATACAGAGTCAGGTTAGTCAAGGAAGCTCCGGACTCCTTCAGCCATCGCTACTAGTGCTGACAATAATACAGGAAAATCCGGACTTACTTGTAGGCTGCATTCCCGAGCAACCACGCAGAAGTCAAAGTTTGGGTAAGTTGGGATGGGTCCCCTGTCCTGGCTGCGCCTGGCTCCTCGCTCCCATGAGTGGCAAGGAGCCCAGGGCCAGTTGCAGCAGCACTGGTCAGTCTCCCTCTGGCTGCCCACCACTTGCAGGAGCCAGGCTGCCACCTGGTTCCCACCTCCCCGCCACTGCTGGAGCCAGGAAACTGACCAACGCAGCAGCACCGGTCAGTTTCCTGGCTCCTGCGAGTGGTGCAGCCGGGGGGTGGGTGGACCTGCAGGGCAGCTCCCTGGCTTCTCCCAGCTAGGGGGAACCAGGGGCTGGCACTGGCAGGCAGAGGGCTGCATTGTCTGGCCAACTCCACTTGCTGATTTCGACTTGCATTAATCCAAGTAATGTGTAAGTCGAAATTGCGTAAATTGGCATTTTACTGTAAGAATACAAAGTGACGTAGGAGTTATAAAAAGATGTTGGTAAAAAGCGGGTAAGGGGACTATCTGGGAATTTCACTTGCTCCTAATTCAGCTCACATCCCTTGACGAGGCTGGCAAAGGAGTTAAAGGCACCCCCCTCTCCCCACACACACCTGAGTCAGCTCTTGTGCTGTCATTACTATCTACTTTGCTATAACTTCACAGATTGTGATCCTTCTGAACAACTCTATTAACGTTCATAGACAAGAATTAATCAGCATTCCCAAAAGGTTACCCACCCTCAGTTCTGCTGCAAAAGCTAGACATCCAAGGAGACCAAGAGATTACAGAAGCATTCACTCCCTATGTTTGTGATGCTATTTAAGATGAATTCACCAAGCAGCCAGTCTCTCTAGGAATGGCTACCAAGCAGGAACTTGTTTTTAGAGAAGTATTTCTAAATGCCCCTCACTGGCACCCACATTAAATACAACAGACAATGCTGCCCTCTGAACCATTGGTGGGATACAAACAAGAAGTCTAACTCAGATGTCTAAGTAGCCGCTCTGTAGCTTTTGTGCTCCATGCTCCTGGCTTTGTGCTGGAGTGCTCGTTTTAGAGGGCAGCAATTTAGAGCAATGACCTACCCCTCCTGTGTTCTGTTTTCGAACATCCAGCGCAGACGCCAGTCCTTTGGCAGCCTGCGGATCCTCATATGTCACACTGGAAGAAAGGAACAAAAAGAACCAATGGAAATCCAGCCGTCACTGAACGCCATGACAAACGCATTCGGCATGACTCAACTAGTCTGCCATGTGTTTGATTTGAGACTAGCAGGGAACATAGTTTGATCAGTGGTGTAGGTGCTTCCTGGTACATATAAAATACATTCTCTGACCCAAGGACATTACAAATGGATTTCAGACATAATGCAACACGTGGTGTGTAAGAGACAGTAGAATGAACAAAGGGCAGCAAAACAGGCCTTGGATATGATTATCCAGTTTTTTGTGTGCTTTCCTGAGACAGAATGAGACTTAAATTGGCAAGTTTCCTACAGTTATAGTGGTAGAAGTCAGCCTTCACGTGGACTTTAAAGAAGGGGTAATGGCCTTGGAGGTCAGGTCAGAAAGAACTTTCCAAAACACAGGACAACACAGAAGAATGCACCAAGATGGTGGAAAAGGAGGTGGCACATGGGGCTTGGAAGCTCCCCTCAGTGGTAGAGTGGAGCAGGTACAAAACACTGGGACTAGATAGAGAACAGTTAAGTTTACATGAAGGCTTAAAAGGTGGTGACAAGAAGCTTGAACATGTGGTGGTGCAGGGAAGGGGAGGTATAACCTCATCAGATAATGGGGAGGGAAGAAGGTCCTGCCGGTTAAGGGACATGATGGAGCTGCTGGAGGTGGCCACCATAATCAGTAAGGGGTATAAGGAAACAAAGATACAGGAACATGCACCACTAACTTGGTTGTTGGACCCACAGCTTCTTTGCTGGGTATTTAAAAAGGCATGCAAAATTGCTACTGAAAAAGACCATAACCATAGTCATTAAGCTAAGGGACACAACTATTCCTCCTCCTTTGTGCACAAAGACTAATTAGTAATCAGCTCTCTCAAGCAAACACCAACGCTTACCAATAAATTAGCCACTTGGTGGTGCTACCTGCCTGATTTGGTGAAACACCTTCCCTGGCATGCCTGTTCCTACCAGCCTAAGGGCCTGCAATCCAGTCTCTTGCCTGTCTGCAGCAGAACAAGCTACGTTTTAACAGAATAAGAGCTAATGAAAGTACAATAATCCTCCCTTCCGAAATGATGGATTTGAGTGTGCTCTTTGCTCCATTACCTCCCCGATGATGGAGATGGAGTTGCAGGCTGAGAAGAGCAGTTTCACGTTTCATTTAGTACAAGAGGCATAATGGAAACCCTGTGAGGGATTTGGATTTAGATCCCACCATTATGTATTTACCCCAGGCTTAGCACCCCAGTGTGAATTCAGAAACCCTCAGTGCTAATTTAGCAACTCTTAAATTAAAATACTAAACTGGTAACGTATATTTCTATTCCAGCTGGAGCAGCCCGGACATCTGTACTTCTGGGTACCTAAGGCCTCCTGTTCTCAGGGTCCTCTTGAGTGTAACTTCCTAGCTGAGATTTTCCAGCCCTGGTCTCTGCCTAGTCAGCCTTTATGTTTTGGAGCAAAGGCACAAATTGCATGCAGTGGACAGTTACTTGGTCACAAAGGCAATTCAGGTGCATGTGATGCTCCTGAGCTGCATTTCTAAGGTGCGACTGTCACTACCAGATGTTGGTGCAGTTCCTGTTGTGATATGTGGATTCACTTCCAAATCTCCAACACTGCCTATATCTCCTTGAATTTGAAACCAGGAAGAGACCAGAGAAGGAGT
The DNA here is from genome assembly GCF_033958435.1 of Carettochelys insculpta. NCBI lineage: Eukaryota > Metazoa > Chordata > Testudines > Carettochelyidae > Carettochelys > Carettochelys insculpta. Next base: position 32,768,270 of record NC_134152.1, read on the forward strand.
ATGTTCCTGACATTGTCCTTTTAACAAGGCTCACGTGGGGGAAATCTAAAGCTCTTAGCGAAACAGCATGGGTTCTTCTTCCACTGAAAAAAAAATCATGACTATTTAGTGCCTGGGAAGGTGCCTGATTTGCAGCCCTGGAGGCTGAAGCCTTGTTTTCTACAGACTACGTAGAGTGTGGGAGCTTCATCATGGTGCACAGCTAACACACCTTGATCTGGAGCTGCAAGAACGAGCCGCAAGGGAGATAATTCAGTTATCACCACTAAGGGCTTGGGAACTATTGGTCATTACAGATGTATACAGGCTTTGAACCAATGACCTACAAGTGACAGGATCCCAGAGTATGTCTACATTGCAGTTAGATGCTTGCAGTTAGCCTATGTCACCTGACAGGCTCGCAGGAGTCTGGCTGGAGGACTGTTTAATTACAGTGGAGATGCTGTGGTTCATCAGCCTGAGCTCTGGGACCCTCCAACAATCCAGGATCCAGGTCAGGCGTGAATGTCTATACTGCAGTTAAACAGTACCACAGCCAGAGCCTAAGTCACGTGGCACAGGCCAGTCACAGGGTTTTATTTACAGTATAGACTTAACCTAAGCACTGCTAATCTGCCAAAACTGACTCGTACACACCTTCACAGGTATTTAGGGGGAAGTTAATTCCCATTGCACACCTTGTAGAAGAATTTAAGTGACTTAATTCCTAAGTTTCTAGGTAGCTGGGAAATTCAAAAGTGAAATCAGATGGCACCTGAAATTACTCAACCAATCTATCGTACTAAAAACAAGCTCTACACCCACCCAGATAATCCAATGATATCCAGGAAGAAAAAACCTAGATTAAGTACGACTCAGAGGGGGAGCCGTGCTAGTGTGTAGCTACACAAACACTAAGCAGACCTGTAGCACCTTAAAGACTAACAAACTATTAGGTCAGGGTGACTAACCAGTTAAAGATTGAGCCAAAACAGCTGTGGACAGAGCACAAAGGGCCACATATTATATATTTATTTTTATACAGCTAGATAGATATAGTACACAAAATGTAGTCTGCTGATTGGCTACTACAGCCCCACCTGCTCGGACCCAGTGCCCCTCCCTGACCCCAGAACCAGGCCCCCCCCAGCCCCCACTCCTCTCTAGCCCAGTGCCTGGGACTCCCTGGAGCTGCTGCAGCCACATGCTTCTCCCTCCAGGTGCTGGGGCATGTGCAGAGTGGGTGTGAGCAGTCCAGGCATATGGCTCCAAGCAGGAGCCGCACTGCATTAAGCGAAGAGTCGCATGTGGCTCGGGTGCCGCAGGTTGGCCACCCTGCATTAGATAATGAGCTTTCATGGGGTAAGACCCACTTCCTCAGATTTACTTCTTCTACTGGTCCTATTAGTGAAAGATAACTCCTGCCCCATTTTCCCCCTCCTTCCTTCCTGTCCCCACCCCTGACTATATAAATGCTGGATTCTAACTGGCTACTCCACAGCTGATGAAGTGGGTCTTACCCATGAAAGCTCATTACCTAACAAATGAAGTTGTTAGTCTTTAAGGCGCTACAGGCCTGCATGTTATAGACTAAGTAAGGTCAGAGAACAAAAATCTACATAATTTGAGCTATAACATCTAAAGTCGTGAGCTGAAGAGGCCTCAGATTTGTGTTCCCCAGAAATAATCAACATTTAAAACCAAACATCCACTTACCTCTTCCGTTGATCTGCCAAGGAGCTGCCTCTGGTCTGTGCAAACATGTCAAAGTCATCCCGAGGGTTACAGTGTTGCAGGGAGCTGAGTGTTCCACTGACACTGTTTGTGCCCAAGTCTACAAGAACAACCATCAAAGCACAGAGCATGAGAAACCAACAGAATAGCGAACTGGGATCAAATATCCGCCAGGATTACCAGCAACACACAAGAAATCATCAGCAACACAGGATAGTAATAGTGTAAACCAGATAATAGCCACAATGTTGCACTTAGCAACCATGAAGTGTGAGGGGAGAAGCATGGGCCCAGTCCACAGATGGACTGAAACTCTGCTAATCACAGCCTTGTTTACACTCAGGAGCTGCTAGCAGAGCTTTTACCATTAAGTAGCATGGATAGACCTTTCCCATCTCTGCAGAGCCTGACGTAGATTATTTGTTCTTACCCTGGGGTGAATGCACCCCCTGGGGGTACCTGATGTCCTTTCTGGGGGTGTGGGACATGCCAGATTTTTTTAGAAGGTAAATCATTGAAAACACAACTTAAGCACAAGCACGTAAGTACAACTACTTTGTTTAATCAAATCTATGTATGAATTCAGTTAGCTGCTAACGGTTAGCGCATCGGTTACAGTTTACTTCCATAGCAAAACTCTGCAACATCTCTGGGTAATACTCGATTATTTTTGTATGCCTACTGTACTATTATTTGTGATGAGTAATAAGAAAACTATTTTACATATATTTAATATGCATTTAAAAGTGTATAGGCCCCCCATCTCCATTTTTGATAAGGGGGGTGAGAACATATTTTGAGAACCAAAGGGGTGCAGGCTGCAGTAAAGGTTAAGAACCACTGATATAGATAATACCTCCTAAGCTGTATAAAGCTGCATTCTCCCATCCCACACTTTCATTATGTTTTTGAGATACCAGGAAGGGAGGGAATGAGGAAAGCTCAAGAGAGCGAGTGAAGAGCAGATGAACAAAGTTAATGGAAAGAGAGAAAGCTATTTGCATTTTTCTGTATTACAAATTTACACTGAGATTCAATTGGTTTCACACGGTGCTGTCACAGATAAGGGAGTAATCCCAGCCACACAGCTAATTTTAAACAGTTATCATAAAGTCATAGATTCTAAAGCCAGAATGGACCCCGGTGATCACTTAGTCTGACCTCTTGTGTAACGCAGGGCAAAGGACTTCCCAGAATTAGATCTTGTTTGAACTAGAGCCTCTCTCTTGGGAAATTTCCCAATTTAAAAATCGCCAATGATGGAGAACCTGCCACAACACTTCTGACGTTGTTCCAATGGCCAATTGGCCAGTTAAAATGTGTGCCTTTTTCAGTCTGCATTTACCTACTTCCGTCTTGAATTATGGACAGCAGAACTGGACACAATATTCCAGGAGCGGGTGCACAGTGCCAAATGGAGAGGTAATATAAATATAACCTGCCTACTCCTTCTCAATATTCCCATTCTTAAATCTAAGAATCATAACAGCCCTTCTGGCTACAGCATCACCCTGGAAGCCCACGTTTAGTTGGTGATTCACAGCAACCCCAAGTTTTCTGCAGAGTTGCTGCTGCCCAGAAGGGTCCCCCATGCCGTAAGCGTGGCCTGCATTCTTTGTTCCTCGATGTACGACTTTACATTTGGCCATATTAAAATGCACATTGTCTGCTGGTGCCAAGTTTAAACGATCCAAATTGCTCTGTATCAGTGACCCGTCCTCTGCAATGACCACTCCCCCAGCATGTCACTTGTAAACTTTATTGGTGACAATTTGGAGATTCTGCCCCCGCCCCCCGCCCCCATTTTACAGATTTTATATTTTAACTGGTTTTAAACCTCAATGTCCCTTGAATTAATACGAACACCAAGTTCCAAATACTGGCATTTCTTTGCTGAACATGGTCACGCTAAAAATAGTTACTGTTCAGTAAGGCAGCCTGCCACAAAGCATGAGAAGCATAGCTACAATAGTCCCTTGAGTTATGTGAGGGTTGCATTCCCATGCACCCTTGCACAACTCTAATTTAGCACAAGTCAAGGCACATGGGAGAGGGCGTCTTCTTTCCCCGGCAGAATGCACGTTCTGCGGCTGGGGAAGCAGCAGGAGCATCTGGAGCTCCTTTTGAAAGGTAAGTCCTGCAGTTGCGAGGGTGGAGGGGGGCAGTTGGTGAGGCTTAAGCCTGCCGGTGGGTTGGGGCCATGGGAGAGGTGCAGGTGGGGGATGGAGTTGAGCCAGAGGTGTACAGCCCTGTGGGGGGTTGAGCTGGAGCCACACTGGGGTGGGGTGGCAGGGGTGAACCAGGATCATGTGGGGCCAGGGAGGTGGAGCTGGGGCCAGGGGGAGCAGGATTTTGAGTTGTGCTTAATTCACGTTAATGCGAGTTAAGCGCAACTCAAAATCACTCAATGCAGGGGATTACTGTATTTTGTGTCAGAATTCCAGTCTTCTCAGCTGTAGTTCTTAGTTCTAGGCCTCTCTCCATTGTTAAAGCAGCTGAGAATCCAATGCAGAGGTCAAACTGAGGGCCCAAATCAAATGTTTAAACACAAGATTTTGCGCTTGGACAAGCATTCATCTGAGGATTTCAATCAAGGTTTGTAAAAGCGCTTTTAAGACTCAAGTTCCTGTGAAGCAGGTAAATGAGTGATCTCCTGACTTTACAGGTAGGAAAAGGGAAGGACAGAGGTTAGGTGAATAGCCCAACACTACACAGTGAACCAGTGACCGATGGAAGCCCATATCCATCTCTTTTTCCCCTGTTCTAAATGCTGGACAATGCTTTTTCACCAACAGCTCTTACTTTTGTAACTCCTCCCTCAAACAAAACCCATGCACTTATTAATCCACTCTGGCCCAAAGATACATCCACCCTGCAGAGGCAAGGGACTAGTCTCACACACCTGCTGTTGCAAGCTGACCAGCTTTTAGGCACTTACCAAGTCCTGCAAGTTGCGAGGAAAGCGAAGCTGGGGGTGCTGTGCTCCCCACCATTGGGCTCACGACAGCTGGGGAACCAGGGCCCAGATCTATTAAATTATCCTCCGTCACCTCACTCAGTACCTGTTGGGACAGTCAAAATAGCAGGTTTATACTTCCTTTCAAGCAATTATTAGACAAAATACAAAGAAAATGATGGATGCTCCCTAAAAATGCTCTCGCTGGAAACTGTTGCAAATCGGAGCATTTTATTAAGCTCTGGGAGCTAGGGTCAGCAACCCCGGCACGGGTACCAAGAGCGGCATGTGAGCCAATTTTCATCGGCACACAAAGCAGATCAGCCCTGCCCCTCCCCACCCCCATGCAGCTGGGAGCTTGCTCAAAGCCAGGCTGCCCGTGGGTTAACAAAAGACCAGCTAGTGCTGCCCATCACCACCTAACCAGTGATGTTCCACATCTTAAGTTATTTATGAATGAAGCTGTTCTAAGTCGGACTCTCAGCGACTTTAAGAAGTATCACCTGCGCTCGGCCTATACAGAGGTCAAAAAGTCAAATTTCGGCACTCTGCCTCAACAAGGTTGCTGACCCTTCTTCGAGGATGAATGCAACACACGGACAGAGGAAAGATATTTTTCTGGCTGGGTCACTGTTGAAAAAGCAGTGGCGGCTCAACACATGGCTTGCTCTCATGGTATCCTCCCAACCAACGTGGCCTTGAAAAATCCCTCACAGGCCACCTCAGAAGTAGTTAAGCTGGCTGCTCTTTCCTCGGCCCCTTTAGCTTTGGAGCCAGGTAAGAGCTGAGTCCCAAAAGGCCTCCGTCTTTCACCTCAATTTGCACATTAAATAGGAACCAGTTCTTCACTCAAACTAGTGTTACGCTGCAGACACTTCACATGTGTTTGGCAGACCTTTCCTCTGAGAGCCCCACAGCTGTAGATGATGCACTGGATACTTACTCCATTATTGGTGCTTTGGGCCGAACGGCCTGATCTGTACCTTTCAAACCTGTTATAACACAAAAGAAGAGAGACTATCAAACCTGCACAGGCAAGCTGAGCAAGTCAAGGTCAAGATTAAGACAGACAGGACATGTCTTGGGGGAAGGGGAGTGGGTGGGTAGGAGCTGGGAAATTCCACCAGAAGGTGAGGAAAGCAAATGAAAGACAGAAAACCCTTGCAGAAGTGGTGTTCTTGGCTCCAGCACTGCAGAGGCAGCATGAAGGAAGCTGCACAGCTTCTGTTCATCAACCACCACTTGATGGACACATTCTGAAGAAATGGGGTTGGAGAACTTGGAGCCGGAGAGGTAATGCCCTGGCTGGACCACTGAGTGCTAATGTTAGCCTTGCTCCCTCTAAGAGCTCCCCATCACATGAAGAAGGGCTGTTTGCCCTCCCCACCCCACCATTTCTTGCTTTGCACAGCAGCACCCGAGCACGGCTCTGCCCAACGAGCATGCTACAGTGCACTCCATGTGTCAGCCACTCCCATCTCTCGGCTCCGTCCCCTGGTCTAACCACTCCTTAGCATCCAGCAGCAGCTCCTGGCCAGTGCCTAGAAACACTCTCACCAAGCACAAAAATGGCTTCAGCTTAAGTAGATTGATTAGAAGGTCATTTTCCCCCACTAGCTGTGTGCCTGTGATACAGACTAAGCCTTAACAGTCACTAAAAATGGTCTGCTCTGGTCTGGCTGTGGTCTGAAGAAGTGGGTCTGTCCCACGAAAGCTCACCTAATAAACTATTTTGCTAGTCTTTAAAGTGCTACTTGACTGCTTTTTGTTTTAAAAATGGTCTCTCCTCCTCCCCCAGTTACACTCATGCAGATCACAAGAACAGCCAGAATGGGTCCAGATCAAAGATCCATCTGGCCAAGTAACCTGTCTTCCAGCAGTGCCACATGCTTCAGAGGGGACGAACAGACCAGGCAATCATCAAGTGATCCATTGTCTTCCATCCACTCCCTGTTTCTGGCAGAAGCTAGGGACACTCAGAGCATGAAGTTGAATCCCTGACCACACTGGCTAATAAATTCATGGAGAATGGGTCCATCAGGGTTATCTAAGTCTTTTTCTGAGCCCTCTTACATTTTGGCCTTCATAACAACCCCTAGCAATGCGTTCTCCAGATTGACTGTGCATTGGGATGGGGGGGTGGGGGGGGCACTTCCCTTGTTTTAACCCTGCTGCCTATTAATTTCATTAGATGATGCTTGGTTCTTGTTATGTGAGGGAAATCCCTTCCATTTTGTCCACACCAGTCAAAATTTCATAGACTTCTATCAGGTTGCACTTTAGCTGGGTCTTTCCAAGCTGAAACATCCTGGTCTTTAAGCTAGCCTCATCTGTAAGCTGTTCTGCACACCTTATTTTTGTTGCCTTTGTATCTATTCCAAGGGTAATATATCTTTTTTGAGATAGGATAACCAGATCTGCACATAACATTCAAGCTTGTGCATATGTGAGCATACCATGGATTTATATAGCAGCACTATGGTATTTTTCTGTCTTATCTATCCCTTGCTTAACTTTCCCTAACATTCTGTTAAGCCTGTTTGACTGCTGCTGCACATTTAGCAGATGTTTACAGAGAACTATGAATGATGACTCCAAGATCTTTTTCTTCAGTGGTAACTAATTTAGAGCCCATCATTTTATATGTATAGATTGGATTATATTTTCAACCTGCATTGTTTTGCATTTATCAACACTGAATTTCATCTGATGTTTCGTTGTTCAGTCAGTTTTGTGTGACACCCCCACCTGCCGAATGCTTCACAGTCTGCTTTAGACTATCTTGAATAATTTTGTGTCATCTGCTAATTTTGCCACCTCATTTTTTATCCCTTTTCCCAGCTCATTTACATGTATGTTAACCAGCACTGGACCCAAAATAGAACCCTGGGGGACAACTCTATTTACCTCTCTCCTTTCTGAAAACTGATCATTTACTCCTACCCTTTGTTTCCAATATATTAATCAGCTATTGATCTATGACAGGGCCTTCCCTCTGATCTCATGAGTGCGTGATTTGCTTAAGAGCATTTGGTGATGGACCCTGTCAAAGACTTTCTGAAAGTCTAGGAACACTGAACCCCCACCCTTGTTCACGTTTGCTAGCACACTCAAGGAATTCTAATAGATTGGTAAGCTATGATTTCCCTTTCCAAAAGCCATCTAACATCCTCTTTTCATTTTGAAACCCAATCAAATATTTCAAAGATAGCCTGTTTCTGAATAAAAATTAATTAGACTCCCAAAAACACCTCCACCCAGTGTGAAAGTCAGGACCTCTGCATGGTCATACACTACAATGGGTTTTTGCCAGCAGGATAGCGTCCGAGTTAATGGCAAAAGTTTCTTAAATTAACAGTGGAAGTTAAATTTTTAATTAAGAATGTATGTGTGTGTGTAAATATATACATGAGAGACGTTTAGGCCCAAATTTCTGTAAGCGACTGTGGAAGTTGAGCATGCTCAGCTTCTTTGAAAGATCTTGCCCTGCTCTGCTCCGAGAAAGGAAAGCATCCCTGTGGTAGCATCCACTTTTCACTAGGAAGACTTAGACGCAATTTTCTACTCTTAAACCACAAGCTCCAAATGCAAGACCTCCATTGCTACTTGCATCCACTGATAACATTCTAGTCATCTATCATGCCAGAAACCAGTGCCTGGAATTTTGATCTCTGAGTAAATGAGAGGAGGATAAACTAGTTTGTTTACATGTGCTTGAAATATTCAAATCTACGCAATAATTCTGCAGCTGATTCGCTCTTTTCAAACAGCTTTTTAATCAGTGCAGCTGACCTTTATATATAAAATGCAATAAGCTACTTAACACCATGGTGACCAGTCTCATTCTGAGCCTTTACACTTTGCTACCTGCAAAATTCTGCTCACAGATACCGAATTGTACCTATTCAGAGCAAGAGAAACAAGTCTAATTTGAAAACAAAAAAGCAGTCAAGTAGCACTTTAAAAGACTAACAAAATAATTTATTAGGTGAGCTTTTGTGGGACAGACCCACTTCTTCAGACCATAGCCAGACCAGAACAGACTCAATATTTAGCGCATAGAGAACCAACATTGAGTCTGTTCTGGTATGGCTATGGTCTGCAGCAGTGCGTCTGTCCCACCAAAGCTCACCTAACAAATTATTTCGTTAGTCTTTAAAGTGCTACTTGACTGCTTTTTTGTTTTGATAGTACATAGACTAGCACGGCTCCCTCTCTGTTACCATTCTAATTTGGAAATTGTGAAAAGTGCAAAAGACTAGGTGAAGTGGAATGGAAGATATGGATTTTTTGCATCAATGTGCGTTTTCCTGTGACAGCACAAAAATCACAGAGCTAGAGAGTCTAATTTATCTTTAAAAAGCTTTTTTATAAATGAGGCTGTGCTGTCAGCAGGGGAAACAAAAATCCTTTTTAATAGGTTTGCCTCCTGTATCAATCATTAAGGGAAAGATTAAACTTTCCCAAGAGTGCTAAGTTTATCAGGATATGTAATACAACATCAATCAATTTTAACACACATTTCTGTTTTTGAATTTAAAAAGGTAGGAGTGCAGCCCTTATTTGTAACTTTTACAAACCAGTGCTTTGAGAAGTCAGAGCTACATTCAAATCTGTTCTCTTCTTTGAGATACTAGAAGAAACCAAAATTCAGTAACAATAAAATTTTCAGGTGCTTTTAAAAACGTCCTTAAACCTTCTAGGGAATGGGGAAGAATTTAAGGCCAATCACAGCTGAGAACACAAATTCTTCAGACAAGCTTCTTGATCCAGTTCCGAGTTTGATTTGCATTTCATCTAAAAATGGCTTATTGGCTGCTTTGTAACTTATTTGGCATTTGTGAGAAAATCCAAAAGGAGGGAGTAAAAAGAACTATGGGGAAACATGTCATACCTCTCATATCTAAGGAAGACATTATTTAAATCATCATTCACGTGCAGCAGTTCCTCTGTGACTTCTTCATTGGATACTCGGGAGATGAGTTCCACAATTCTCTGTTGCATAGCTCTGCAGGTTCGGTTCAATTCCTACAGAAATAAATTGCACACACATGTATTACGGTCTCCAGTGAAGAATGGGAATATTTTCTTGAGCGCTGTTTGCAGCCACTTGCATCACTGGCTCAGCATTCTCAATCCACTGAGAAGCACCAACACAACTTGGATTATGGAAGATTAAATGCCGCCCAAGAGAACACACATTTCAGAAGGACTGTGGCTTAAAAACTTTGAGGCTCTATTTATGACTCTATGACCTGGTTCTTGGTTAATCATAAAGGCATGGCAAAGATTTTTAACAAATTAAATACCTCTGGATTAATTTCATAAATAGTTTTGAGAACAAACGTACTACAGCTGAGGCCTCCAAGAATGAAGACATACAGGTTTTTTGCCTAGAACAGCAGCGTCCAATAGGAATTCAAAGATCACCACACTTACGGTCGTCCTCTTTCCATACTCACCACAGCCCCCACCCACCCCCACTCTAACTGAATGCCCTCCCCCAGAGGCAGGCACTCCCAGCCCCCTCCCTAAATAAATGCCCTCCTCCTCCCACTAGACCCAGGCATTCCCAGACACCGCCCCCCCCGTTTTAGTTTAATGCTGGCGACTCAGAACCGCTACTGGCTCTGCTGCCATAGCCACCGCCACTATAGACTTCTCCCACCAAGCGTTGGGGCACAGGTGCAGAGTGGTCAGATGGCACTCCCCACGTGCAGCTCTCAGGAGGAGCCGCACGCATTTAAAGGCTGCATATGGCTCCAGCGCCTTACTGGCCCCAGCACGGTGTCCTGTTTGCCACATGTGGTGAGTAGTGAATGTACTGGACTCTGCGGGCCTAGAAGCACAAAGCATAAAAAGCATTGTTCTGTGGGGCTTGGGAACTGGGGAAGTGATCACTGCTATTTGTCACTGGTTTGGCTAGACACAGGCAAAAGGAAATACCCCAGCAGCTGGGTCCTTCCGCTTTCCCAGCGCAAAGGGTGAACACGTAAATGGAAAACTGAGCACACACATTACTGAATGACACAGACACATTCTCCACAGTAGTATTGCACAGCACCAAATAGGAGTCACATCACAGTCAGTGTCCACTGAGAGATGTAACCCAGGGCACCGAGTGACTAAGGAGAGAACCTTACAGGCAAGGCTGCATAGAGGTGTGCATGAGAGGTTGCAAAAGACCCTCAGCCCCAAAGTTAAGGTCTTAAGTCTGCCTTAGTTAGGTGACCTCAGGCTTACCCTGCCACCAGGGTGCCCTCTAATTTTTGCCATCCATGGGCAGAACCTGTGGGTGGTTGTGGGCACTCTGCTAATCAGCTGGGCAGTACCTCAATCTCCCACCCAAGTGCTCATCTTACAGGGAACGCTGCCTGCCACTACCATACCACAGGCAGACTGACTCACTTCTACTTTGGCAGTCTCAGGGGCATAGGGTTGCAACTGTATGGACCAGGGGTTAAAACTGACATGTCAGCAGAAACTACGAGAAGGCCTGTGGCATCTTATAGACTAACAGATTTACGGGAGCATACACAAGCTTTTGTGGGCAAAGACCCACTTTGTCAGATGCACGTCAGCAGAGCTGCCGGGCACCGCTGGTGAGGTCCTAATTTTACTCCAATGAGCATAAGCTTTTCAACCCAGTCATGGCCCACCTCTTCTCCCCTTCCTTCCCTGGGGGAGGAAATTCAGCACTAAACAAGGCTGGCTTGTTGGTACATAACCTTTGGGATGAAAGCAAAACGTGTTTGTTTTGCTCTCTGGCTTTGACATTCTAAGCTGTGGATAAATTTCACGTCATGCAGTACAGCTGCCGTAACAGCTTGAGGAACATGTTCGCCAATGTCAGTTTTGATCCCATCACTTTCGAAGCAGATTGTGACATTTCAGAGGTTTGCTTGCTGTCATAGCGGACAAGGCTGACAGTCCCTATCTATTTTGCTCAGACTTGGTTCTTGAGCAGGCTGTTTACATTTAATTGTGGAGGAAAATGTCAGGAATTATTCAAGCAGCACGATGAGAGGAAACCTCAAAGCCAGACGTCCCTTCGCATGTAAGCACCCAACTCACACCTTTCCTCCTTTAAAAGTCAAAAACAGGCTCACTCCTCGGTCATCCAGATTTAGGCTGCATCAGCTGGAGAGAACCAGTCTGATCATATCTCTATCCTTGGGGGGTGGGCGGTGGGGAGAGATTACTCTGGGTCAGGATTTTCATGGTTGCAGACAAATGTAAAGAAATGGTTCTGTGCTGTTTTGGTCTGCCACCGTCTCCTGGAAGCAGCTTTGTTTTGATCAATCCAATCCAAATGGCTTAGCAGCTGAAATGCTCTTTGTCTATTGTAAAGTCTCTCATCAGTGGCTGGGATGGCTTTGAGACAGCCCACGGGGCTGCTGCACAGGGGAGAGCCATTGTTGGGCCAGTTTCAAACTCTGGAACACCACAGAAAGCAGTTCCCTGCCTGGCTCCCAGCTGTGCCATGCTGGGGGCCCATCTGGCCATTGGCCAAGTCCTCAGGGCCAAGTTCTTATCTGCTCTGTTTGTACAGTGTTACCTGTGTGCTCCCCAACTGAGTGCACTGTACCCGCAGCACTCTCAGCCACTGCTGGCTTGAGGAAGAAGATGCAAAGCCTGGGAGATTAACTTAGTCCTACTAAGGCTGGTTCCTTTAGAACACAGTTGATTTAACAGATTCATAGATTTTTAGGGCAGAAAGGGTCATTCCAATCGTCTAGTCTGACCTGCACAGCACAGGCTAGAGAATGTCAGTTTCCTGTATCCAGCCCTCAAGTTCTGGCTGAAGTAAAGTCCATTTTAGAAAGCCATCTAGTATGGATTTATATATTTCAAGTGATGGAGAATCCCATGGCAAAAGTGAATCAACCCTAAGCAGGAATTGGGGTCTTTTGCCATTACAGAGAGGATCTCAAGCATCTGCTGAAGTACAGATTGAAATTGAAGGAAGCCCAATGCACTGTTCTTTGTGTTCCAGCTCACAGCATTAGCAAAGGCTTCAGGAGCAAGCAAAGGTCACAGAATAGGACCGAAGTTGTCTCGAGTTCTTCAGCACACAAGATTGGCCATACTGGGTCAGAAAAAGGGTCTATCTAGCCTGCTGTCCTGTCTTCTGACCGTGACCAGTGCCAGCCGCCCCAAAGGGAATGAACAGAACAGGTAATTATCACATGGTCCATTCTCTGTTGCTCATTCCCAGCTTCTGGGAAACAAATGCAAGGGACACCATTCCTGTCCATCCTGGCTAATGGCTAAGAGCCATGGATGGATCTATCCTCCAAGAAATTATCCAGGCCTTTTTAAAACCCTGTTATAGTCTTGGCCTTCACAAAATCCTCTAGCAAAGAGTTCCACAGTTTGACTGAAATAGCTCCATTTGTTTTAAACCTGGTGTCTATTAATGTCATTTGTTGACCTAGTTCTTGTGTTTGAGGAGTGAGTGGCCTTTTTTTAATCTACTTTCTCTATAACAGTTATGATTTTATAAACCATCATCATATCCCCTTAGTCCTCTCTCTTCCTAGCTGAAAAGTCCCACTCTTCTTAAGCTCTCCTCACACAGAAGCTGTTCTATTCCCCTAATAATTTTGTTACTATTTTCTGAACATTTGGCAATTCCAACACATTTTAGAGATGGGACAACCACATCTGCACACAGTCTACAAGATTTGGGTGTTATCATGGATTTATGTAGAGGCACTATGATATTTTCTGTCTTATTATTTATTCCTTTCTTAATGATTCCCAACAGTTTGCTCTTTTTGTTGTTACAGCATGTTGAAGGGATGTTTCCAGAGAATTATCCACAGTGACTCCACAATCTCTCTCTAGAGCGATAACAGCGAATTCAGACCTAATCGTTTTGTGTGTGTAATTGGGATGATGTTCTCCAATATGCATTGTTTTGCATTCACCAACATGAAATTCCACCTGCCATTTTGTTGCCCGGTCATGCACTTTTGAGACCCTTTTGTAGCTCTTCAGAGTCTGCAAAAAATTACATACCTCAACTGTACAACGACATCAAAAAGCATGACTATTGCCTGATTAAGAAATCCAGACACAAGCACACATCCAGTACACAACCAGGCAACCCAGGAACTGAAATGGACTATAGGAAAAGCACACCCCATTGGGTTAAGCTGCAGGCACAGATTTGCAGGAAAACACACGCACCTGTAGTAACTCAAGGTCTGATGAATCCTCCTGGCCAGGAACCATTTCTGTTAACATTTCAGACATGACGTTCGCGTTCCCACGAACAATATCCAGTTCACTGCGCAGCCGGGCGATCTATTTTGGTAGAGGAGGAAACGCACAGACTCCATTACCTTTCGGTGTTAAAACAGGACATTTTTAAGACGTGGCTCTGCAACTCCCCTGCTGCTGCAATTAGATTTGGTAACAGTACAGCTGATGTTTGCCACTGGAGATCGCAGAGAGGCTACAGGCTATAACATCTCATCACAAAGAGAACAGATTACTCTAGATCAGTAGAAGTTTAGACTGGTGATGAGGAGAGTGATGGCCTATTCACAGGTTTGGCAGAAGTCAATCATTGTTTTCTCTAATTTCAACAATTAACATTCCGTTTTACTTAAGACTTTTAAAAAAGGTTTCACAATTTTTATTTTTACAGCTGCTGGAAGTTAGAGCAGCGGTAGGATTGGGTTTATGGCAGCATGGCGAGCAGGGCTGCAGAGGGTTCCCGGTGTTGCTAGCAGCTTGGTAACATCAAGCATCTGCAGACATAAGGCATGGGGAAAGCTTGAGGACCTGGGCGGGGCAAAACAGAGATCCTTAGCCAGCGCCACAAAAACAAGGAGTTCTGCCAGGAAGTAGAGGAGCATTGGCCAAGGACGACAACTCCCCACAGTCTTATCCAAGGGGTCTCTATTCCACCAGGCCAGCACAAAAGACTTCCCAGCATCTTGCACCTGCACAGTCGAGGTTCATTGATCCAGTGGCAGTCCTGTGCTGCTACAGTCTCTCCCCCATGACAGCAAGACTGCAGAGGGGCTCCCTGCACGGCTGCAGGGCTAGTGTACTCCCTGTGGCACACAGCTATTACCAATTGATTTTTCTTTTGGTTGTTAATTTCAGTGTCAGCTGAAATCGACGTTTACTGACCTTTGTCAATTGAAATCAAACTCTGCCAAGCTTAGTCATTCATCACCATGACAAAGCCAGATGTGCTAACACTCAGATGGAAGCAAACAAGAAGTGTGGCTTAATTAAACAGAATTATGCTACAAAACATTACACCCTTCTCTTGGAATGCATACGGATGAGAGAAAAGCAGGCAGGACCCCTTGATCAGGGCTTTTCTACTGCAGAGTCCCATCAATTACAGCTCAGAGGACGGATGGGCCACTGGGGAGGGTGCTGATTTGGGAGCTCCCACCTCTGGCATTGGCTCCTTTTGTGACCTTGTCCAAGTCACAGTCTCTCTGTGCCTCAGCTCCCCACCCATGAGGGAGAAATAGTAAGACTTATCTGCCGCACAGGAGCTCGGAGGATGAATATACTGAAGACTGAGATGCTCAGATGCTACAACAACAGGGCTCACCTATGTGCCTCTAAGACAGGACTGGGGAATCCTCTTTGGGTTGTGGGCTGACAGACAGAAAAGTCAGTCGGAGGCCACACACAAGTAAGGAAAGAAAAAAACCTCTCTTCACTGACCTGGCTGCCAAGTGAGAAGGAGGGGAAAAAAATAAAAACAACCCTCACAGTGTGGCCCCCAGCTAAAAAGCAAGAAAAAAAAATGACATTCCCCTCAAGCACCAGCCCTACAGAGGGGTTGGGGGGTGCCAAGGCTCAGGGCTTACCTCCAGAGCCAGATTAAACTATCTGGGGGCCCAGAGCTAGTGGATTTGTGGGCCCGCCCCCCAGGCTCTGGGGTAGGGCCAAAAATAAGAGGGTCAGTGTCTGGGAAGGGGATGCCAGGGAGGGCGTGAGTGCAGGCTGGCGGTGAGGATGTGGGGTGGGTGGGTGGGGGGCCTCTCTAGTGCAGCTCCTGGTGTGAGTGGGGGAGGCACTGTTTTTGCATGGTTCTGCAAGTTGCTGGAAAGTGCTCCTTGCAGGCACCCGCAGCCCCTGTTGGCTGGGATTCCTGAATAATGGAAGCAGCAGCAGTGGGGGTGGGGGGCAGTAATGACACGTGTGCCTGCAGGCAGTGCTTCCCCACAGCAAACAGAGCTGCTTCCCTGCTCCCACCAGGCAGAACCCACAAGCTGCATCCAGCCCTCAACTTGCCTTAATGGGACCCCATCAGGCTCAGCGCATCCCCCTCCTGCAAAGGGGATTTAGTGCTGGTGTACATCCCCTCCCCTCCACGTGGCTGGAGTGCCAGGGCCAGCTTATGCTGTCATAGGCGAGGCGGGGAGCAGAGAGATGAGCCTTAAGACTTGGGGGACAGATCAAGACTAGCTGTGGGCTAAATCCTAGGCCCTGCCATAAGACAACTGCACCCCCATCATTTTATTGGGGAAACCACAACTTTTAACAGCTTCTGCAATCTGAGCCATACTATGACCCCTGCCCGCAGGCTGCTATGCCACCCATCCCTTTAGGCCTGCCCTGTTTCCCTATGGCAGGGGGTGGCTGGGCATAATTTGAGCAAATGGCAATGCAATGTGGTAGACAGAGTCATACCACTCAAATCTGGCCCACGCCACCCACTGCCATGCTTGCTCTTGAGAGAGACACTGCCTCTTCTGTGCTGCAGCCCTGCTTTGGAGGCTGGCTGCATGCCTGGCACTGCAATTTCAATGCACCCTGGCCACAACTGCGGAAGGACGACAAAAATCACAACTTTCTGACAGATTAGTTTGACAGTCTGCAACAGGAGCAACTGAAACTTACCTCTAGGGACATTAAAAGAGAGGACCGTGATGACAGGTCAGCAGGCTGATCTACTCAGCTAAGAGCCTTACTCACCGATTCACCTGAAGTAGCAAGAATTACATCCCAATACCTGTTCCAAATTGGCAGTGATGGGACCAGTCACGTTCAGAGGCGGGGCTTGAGGAGCCGAATATGCTGTGGGAGATGGGGACGAATAGGAATTCGTGCTTGTCCTTTGCTGGGACTGGGACACGTGCATGTTTGCTGCTGGATCTACTTCCGGAACACTCTGTCACATCAAGAAAGGCAACGATTGAAATGCTGAACGCTGGCCGTGCTTGGTTTGCATTAACCCCAGCAATGGGCCCCAAACATAGGTGGCAGGCAACTGCTACACCTTCCGGAAAAGGTCAGCGTTTACTGTGTAGCACAAGCTGACACATCACAGCACAGATGTGAAAGTGCAATGACAAACTACGTTCATGTCTGTCTCAACCCACAAGACAGACAAGAAGGAGTCCTGTGGCACCTAAAGATGAACAGACTTATTTGGACACAAGCTTTCGTGGGTAAAACCCACTCGACTTTACCCACTAAAGCTTCTGCCCAAATAAATGTATTCATCTTTAAGGTGCCACAGGACTCCCTGTTTTTGCAGGCACAGAATAACACGGCTGCCCCTTTGAGACTTGCCCACAAGAAAGGTGAGCAGCGAAATAAAAACAAGAGTGAAGCTATGTCTGCACTTGACAAGTAAGTCGACCACAGATACGCAATTCTAGCTATGGCAGCTGTGTAGCTAGAATCGACATATCTACACTCAGCTAACTCGGCTGTCTCTACTGGAGAAAGCCAATGGGAGAGTTTCTCCTGTCGATCTCCCTTACTCCCCCATATCTCACAAGGAGCACAGGGGCCAACTGCAACCCTGACAGGTCAATTTCATGTGTCTATACTAGACACGCAAAATTGAACCCTGGAAGATCAACAATGAGCCTAAGAGAGTTAAAGAAATTTAGCCTAGAAATTAAATTACATTTTTACAAAATCACTTGCTATATGCATATGCATTGCAGGTAATTTATTTTGCTGTCACAAGCAGAAGTGCATTTCCTGGTGTTTTGGGTATTTAAAGTTCAACCCACATGATTCCATTGCAATATATTTTCCACAGTGAATGGCTAGTGACCATTACATTTACTTTTCAACAGAAATAGTTGAATCGAGTTTGTAAGCCCTCATTTTCAAAGGTGCTGCGTACCTGCAGCTCACATAAAACCAACGGGAGCAGTGGTTGTTTAGCACCTTTGAAAGTGGGGGGCATCTACTTGTTTCCTGTGGTGTCTGCCGTGAGCCATGTAAAGCAAGGAGAACACTGGCTTGCATACTAAGCAACCTTTGAAAGTCAGGCCTCCTTTGTTCACCTGCACAAGCTTCACTGAAGGCAGTTCTGCCATTCTGATTTTGGGCAGATGTTTGTCTCAAGGGAGAGGATTCTAACAGTTCAGCCACCTGTCAACTCTGTTTCCTTTTATTTTTCTCCCATTCCCCTCTACTATTGAAAAGACCATCCAGGTTTCAGAAAGTTTGGGTCAAGTTTAACTAAGCCAACAGCTGAGGAAAGACCAGAAGTTAGAGTAGCATCCAATTATTCATACAACCCCAGAAAATGCAGTACTGCAGCTTACCCTCTGTGGCGTGTGTATTGGAGACAGGGCATCAAGATCTGCCATAGGAAACTCTATCCCTTTCCTCTTGAGTTCTTCATAAATATGTACTACTCCAGTTAGATCGGGGCTACTTCGAAATGCATCGGCCCAAGCCTGGAAAACACCACACAGGCTCATTCGTAAGTGTTCCACATGACCAGCAAGTTCCCTTCCACTTCACCATCACACAGCTCAGATCCAAACCAGAAATGCATTCAAGCATTTTGGTCTCACAGGAGACTGTCAATATTAGATGTGGTCTGAATGATTCTGGGTTTCTACCCAGAACAGTCAAGCACCAAGCAGGAAATAAATGGGGATTCACCGCATAT
The DNA here is from genome assembly GCF_033958435.1 of Carettochelys insculpta. NCBI lineage: Eukaryota > Metazoa > Chordata > Testudines > Carettochelyidae > Carettochelys > Carettochelys insculpta. The sequence continues at coordinate 32,786,848 of NC_134152.1, forward strand.
AGTGGTTCCACACAGGCAGAAGTTGTTAATGATACCAAGTCCCCAAAATGCGGACTTTTTATTATATTTGATGGCACATTGGTATTTACCCTCATCCTTAACTCTAGCCCTACAATGAACTTCAACACAGGAAGTAATTTAAGTAAAATTCTCAAGAAATGTCATAAAAGACGTTTCACAAAATAAAAGACAACGGAAATTTAAGTGCACACACTAAGGTCTCAGAGGTCATATTCCAAAAGACCATATTTTCATTAAAAATTTGGTCCACGTGGCTTTCCGCAGGGCAGAAGCCACATGGAGGGTAATATGCTACTGCTTAAGCAGAGCTATTCAAAGAAACGTTGAGTAAGAGTGGAAGTTCTCCATGAATGTCCACCATATAGTCATCTTCTGAAAATACTCTATTTTTACCCCCAGAAAGCTTTTAGCCATCATTTCAGTCAAGGATTAGGCAGATTAAAAAAAGATTTTCACTATTCTACTTACAAACTCTGCTCACTTCTAGCAAATTGTATTTAGAATCTCATATACCTAGAGAAGAACCCATCATTTCTTACAGGCTAACATTTCTGCCTCCCAACACAATTACAGTAAACTAACTGCATAGATCAAGAGTGAGCAAAATGTTAATGTTGGGCCCTACTTTTTGTCACTGCATTTAGCAGCCTCTCCTCTCCCCCGCCTGTTTAATGTAATCCAAACTGATGGAAATTTCGATTACGCTCATATGGAAAAAATCCTTTTGGCATGTGTAAGAAAAAGTATGTAGAATGTAAAATCGTGATTAATAGCTACACAAATGTAACTTCACATACATAACACTAGTAAGAGATCCCAACATATATAATGAGCTGGAGGAACCTAACACCCAGAAGCCAATCACCTTGTGCTCCCCTTAAGCAACTGCACTTTCCCCTAAGGGGGCCCACCCCTAGGACAGATTATTCAGAAGCAGTGGGAGTTCCATCAATCCCTTTTCAGGGGAAGCTATTTCCAATGGCAAGAGCCATTCAGGTTTGAAAGGTTAGTTTCAAAAAAAGCTTCTTTAATTACAACAGAAACATCCTTGTTGTAGAAGTAGCTATTCTCGTCTTCTCTTGCTGTTGGTAATTTACATGAGAGGCAGTTTAAACCCATTTCTGAAGAAGAGCATTTTCCACCCTGCCTTTCTATTGGCCATGAGCTGACTGAGTGAAACTGAAGTGGCCCCAGGTGAGCTGTGCTCAGCCGTTGCACAGAATGACACTGGCTCTGAGCACCACCGCTGCACAGAGCTACTACTATGGTTTGGTTCCCCAGGGAGGAAGTGTGTTGCACTCAGGTTCCATTGGCTTTCTCTAGCTATTTCTGGATCCAATTAAAAAATCAGTGATCTCTCATCACCCTAGCTTCTGTAGGTCCTACTTGTCTACCCACTCATCTGGCTTCTCCTCTGCTGCTCTCCACCACTCCAGAAACGAGTCCCACTCGTGTGTGCCTGTGTGGAACTCCCTCCCACACCGAGTCACCTCCAGGCTTTAAACCTCGCCTTTTGATAAGAATCACAGGGCTGGAAGGGACCTCAGGAGGTCATCTAGTCCAGCCCCCTGCTTCAAGCAGGATCAACCCCCACTAAGTCATCCCAGCCAGGACTTAAAAACCTCAAGGGATGGAGAATCCACCACCTCTCTAGGGAATGCATTCCAATGCTTCACCCCCCACCTGGTGAAGTAGTTTTTCTTAATATCCAACCTACACCTCTCCCTCTTCAACTTCAGACCACTACTCCTTGTTCTGCCATCTGACACCACTGAGAACAGTTTCTCACCCTCCTTTTTAGAGATCCCCTTCAGAAGTTGAAGGATGCTATTAAATCACCTCTAAGTCTTCTCTTCCGTAAACTAAACAAGCCCAAATCCCTCAGCCTCTCCTCATAGGTCTTGTGCTCCAGACCCTTAATCATTTTTGTTGCCTTTTGCTGAACCTGCTCCAGCAAATCCCCATCCTTTTTATACTGGGGGGCCCAAAACTGGACACAATATTCCAGATGTGGGCTCACCAGTGCCGAATAAAGAGGAATAACTACTTCTCTAGATCTGCTCGAAATGCTCCTCCTAATGCACCCTAGTATGCCGTTAGCCCTCTCGGCTACAAGGGCACACTGTTTACTCATATCCAGCCTTTAATCCACCATAATACCTAGGTCCCTTTCCATCGTACTGCTGCTGAGCCAGTCGGTCCCCAGCCTGTAACAATGCTTGGGACTCTACCGCCCCAGGTGCAGGACTCTACACTTCTCCTTATTGAACCGCATCAGATTTCTTTTGGCCCAGTCCTCCAATTTATCCAGGTCCCTCTGGATTCTCTCTCTACCCTCCAACGAATCTACCTCTCCCCCTAGTTTCGTGTCATCCGCAAACTTGCTGAGGGTGCAACCCAGTCCCTCATCCAGGTCATTAAAAAAAGATGTTGAATAACACTGGCCCCAGAACTGAGCCTTGCGGCACTCCACTTGAAACAGACCGCCATCCAGATATTGAGCCATTGACCACTACCCGTTGGGCCCGACCATCAAGCCAGCCTTCTATCCATCTTATAGTCCAAGGATCCAATGCATATTTCCTTAACTTATGGACAAGAATGTTGTGGGAGACTGTAACAAAAGCCTTGCTGAAGTCAAGGTATATCACATCCACTGACTTCCCCATGTCCACAGAGCTTGTTACCTCGTCATAGAAGCTAATCAGAGTGGTCAGGCAGGACTTGTCCCTGGTGAATCCATGTTGGCTACTTTTGATCACTTTCCCCTCTTCCAAGTGCTCCAAAACGGATTCCTTGAGGATTCCCTCCATTATTTTCCCAGGATTGAGGTAAGACTGATGGGTCTATAGTTCCCTGGATTGTCCTTCTTTCCCTTTTTAAAGATGGGCACTACATTTGCCTTCTTCCAGTCATCCGGTATCTCCCCTGATCTCCCAGAGTCTTCAAGGATAATGGCCAAAGGTTCAGCAATGACCTCTGCCAATTCCCTCAGGAACCTGGGGTGCATTAAATCTAGACCCATGGACTTGTGCACATCTCGTTTTTCGAGATAGCTCGGAACTTGTTCCTCCCCCACAGATGGCTGCCCTCCACCTTCCCATACTGCATTGTCTAGGACCATCATGTGGAAGTTGACTTTGTCCATGAAAACTGAGGCAAAAAAGCATTGAGTACTTCAGCTTTTCCTGCATCATCCATCACTAGGTTACCTCCCTCATCCAGTAATGGCCCCACACCTTCTCTGATAACCTATTTATTGTTCACATGCCTGCAGAAACCCTTCTTGTTACTCTTCACATCCCTTGCCAGCTGCAGTTCCAGTTGTGCTTTCGCTTTCCTGATTACTGCCCGGCATTCTCCAGCCGTATGTTTATACTCCACCTTAGTCAACCGTCCACGTTTCCATTTCTTGTATGCATCATTTTTGAATTTAAGCTGACTAAGGATTTCCCTCTTGAGCCAAGCTGGTTGCCTACCACGTTCGCATTTCTTAGTATGCGGCGGGATTGTTTGTTCCTGTGCTTTCAGTAAGACTTTTTAAGCGACTGCCAGTTCTCTTCAACTCTTTTCCCCTTCATCTTCGTTTCCCAAGGGATCCTGCTCATCCGTTCTCTCAAGAGGGTGGGTTCTTTTTTTTTTGGAGGGTTCCAGCCTTCGCCTGGACAGTGCCACGGCTGGGCAGAAGGAACTTTGGTTCGCCCCACAAAGAAACAGCTAAGCCTGTGGTGCCCAGTACGCTTGCCATTCACCATATGTGGCGGAGTGGACGCCTCGGTGTGGTAGAATACATGTGGAGCGCCCTCCACCCGCTCTGTGCATGCACCCCACCACTGGGTGGGGCAAGCGGCTCTTGTCCCAGAGTTGTGCGGCTCGTGCAGTCCCAGCACCTCTGGTGAGACACCTGCAGTTTGGGGGGCGGGTCTAGCTCTGAGGGAGGGAAAGGGCATTGTTAGAGTGTGTGCGCGGATGGGGACTGGGGGGGGGAGGCTGTGGCAAAGACAACCACCATGAGTGTCACGATCCTTCAATTACTATTGGACACCACTGAGCTAAACCATTAACTCCCACAGGTTGAACCTCTCTGGTCGAGCACTCTCAGGACCTGACCAGTTCTGAATGAGGGGCTCTGCCAGACTGGGGGGTCCTCTGCCAGCAGCCCCCCAACCTCAATTCTGAGCCCACAGTTGGGGCCATCCTGTCAGATGCCGAGGTATGCTCTTGCACCAAGGCTTTCTCTCTGGGGGACGCACTCCAGTAACTAGGAAGAGGCAGGCAGCAGTTATGAAGGATCTGATCATTAGAAAAGTAGATAGCTGGGTTGATGATGACCTGGAGAGCCACAAAGCCAGGCCCACCAACAAGGGCAAAGAGGACCACGGCCCTGGGACCCAGTGAGTCAAAGAGGCCTGGGGCTCATGGAAGTGGACAGAGCCCTGGATGGTGCATTGTGGGCAGTGCAGAGGGCTGACTGCCACAGCCCCATTCCTTCCAAGAGCAGAGTTCCCTCCACCCACTAGTTCCAGCTTGTCTTGATCAGGCCCTTGAGACCCTGGGATTCCCCCAACCCCGGCCCAGCAAGGAGCCAGCACTGTTTATCTTTCCATGGCCCTCCCCCCAGTGCCAACATCAGATCGCATGGTTTGTTTAGTCTTGCAAAAGGAAGGGTGACAAATGCACCAGGGAGGGAGAAGAACTACTTCAGCTTAAGAAAAATGTTGGCACAAGAACAAACGTGCATAAACTGGTCATGAATAAATTTAGGCTAGAAATTAGCAGAAGGTTTGCAATCCTCAGAGGAGGGAAGCTCTGGAACAGCCGCAGCAGGGGGTAAACAATGGCAAGACAAAGCCACCATCCAATTCACAGCACTCCCCGCTCAGGAGAGACACAGGAACACAACAGCTCAGGTTGCTTCAGAGATGTTTGCACAGCACGTTCCCACACTTCTAAGCCCAGGGGTCAGCAACCTTTCTGAGGCGAGTGCTAAAATTTGTCCTTATGACCTCTGTGTATGGTTCGAGTGCCAGTGATAATTTTTAAAGTCACTAATGTCCTACTTCCAACAGCTTCATTAATCAATAAACTAAGATGCAGAGCTTTACCATTTAGGTGGTGGTTGGCTGGTCTTTTGTTAAACCACAGGAGGCCTGGCTTTGAGCAAGCTGCTGGCTGCATGGGGGAAGAGGGGTGTGGCTGAGCGCCCACCTCATGTGCCGATGAAAATCGTTTCAGTGGCACACGTGCTGGGGGTTGCTGACCCCTGTTCTAGCCTATGCTATTAGCCCTAACTTGTATAGGCATTAGAAGTCCTTATTATTAAATCACAAGTCCGCAGAAGAGGGGATGCATGGGCCGTTAAAACACTATTGGAGCGTAGCTGGGAAGAGACAGCAGCCTGTTGCATCAGAGAACAAGAAGAGTGAAATCTGAGGAAGGCTGGCCGTGACTGCAGGATATCCCATGCTTGTGCATCCCCGCCAGGCAGCTGAGTAGTTTCTTTCTTGGATTGATCAGACAGACGATCTAGAAAACAAAGTCACTCAACGCCTCTGGCAAAACAAAGATGCTGTGACAGGAATCAACCACAGGCAACTGCACGATTTCCATTCTGTTTATGCCAACAGGCATTTTGGATTCTAAACCAATGGAGGCTTTTAACTCCTCCTCACTAGATCTATTCAGATATAAATGTACATAATTATATAGACCATTTACTCTGGCTTCTTAGTAACATGTCGATGACTGTTCCATTTCAGTTCTATTCATGATTAGAAAGAACTTGAAGCTGGATGTCAAAAAAGATAACCACCATATCCTTAAAACCCTCCGTGGAAGCCTTAGTAAGGGAATAAATACACTTTGGTGTTAAGAAGTTTCTTTCAACACCACACAATACAGATTATGGTACAGTGACCTCACCCATAAGCCTTCCCAACCAAGAGAAGGGATGTATGAATTTTCACTTGGACTGAGCCTCTTTTAAACAGCTGCATTAAAGTTGCATGATTCATGCAAGCAGCAGCGGCTAGGAAGGAAGGGAGGAGGAGTTCCTGAAGCTCCTATGCAACCCATTCCTGAGTCTTCCACCCAGTTCATTTCCTTTTTTTAAAAAATTAACTTATTAAATTTTAGTGGCTTAATTTATGTCCTGTGTGATGTAGTAGGGGATGTGTGTGGGGCTCCTGCTGAGGGTAACCTAGGCAACCAGGTGACACCTCTAGACTACAGACAAAAGAAGGAGGTGGAGCCTGAGGGGTTTGAATTGGAACTGGGAGTTGGAAAGCAGTTGGGCTGGGCTGGACTGGGGGAGAGACACAAAGGAGGGGGCAAGGCACCGGCTCCAGGGGCCTCCTCTCCCCAGCATGGATTGGACTGGCCGTCTCTGCCTCTTGTACTGACTCTTCTGTACAATGCTCTGCCCTGTTGGCTAATAAACCCACTGCTCTCCTGCTGAGTAAGAGTCACTCCTGCCTGCAGATGGGGTGCAGCGCCTGGGGACCCCTAAACCCCATCACATCCGGTATATGCTTTAAACATGTACCAACCGTGTACTAGACAAAACAACTGGAAGAGTCAGTAGCAGCATTCCCCCTCATTTCTTCTACCTAGGGGCAGAATAATTTTATTTATGTGCACCCAGGCACATACAGATATGTACCACCAAAAGAAACAGGCTGCCCACTGTGGGCAGCTATAGGCCCTCTGCTCATCAGCTGGGTGGCACCTGATTCTCTCCTGGGCAGCCGCCCATGTGTTCAGCTTCCAGGGAACACTGGTCAGTAGCCTATTTCCCCATTGAAAATAAAAGTGTGTTTTGAAAACTGCATTATGTACCTGTAAACATATTCCCATCAAGAACAGCCACCGCACCTTTATATAGTTTTTAATCTGCAGTGTTTTTAATTGTCCCGTTGTTGCAATAGGCTAGGAAAAGCTGACAAATACAGCTTCCTGTTACTGGCATATTTCCTCCACCACCAGTGGTTTTTCGTGCAATTCTAAAGGGACATGAAATTGGCATGGCTTTGTTTGTCCATTGTGGAGCACAGACGTAAGCGGCAGATGAACACGTGTGACCTTTCCCACTCTGGGCAAGTAACTGACAGTTCAGGAAACAGTATGAGAGTAAACTGCTGCTGCAGAGCAAGCAGAGGAAATGCACAAGACACCATTTTAGGTCTTCTATAATACCTTGAGATCTGTTGGTGAATGTTACTTACAGAAGTACAAAAGGCTTAGTGAAGGTGGAAAAACAGTCCCATTTTCAGATAGGGAAATGGAACAAAGATTAACAAACTGATCTTGCACCATGTTAAAAAAAAATCATCTGGAGTTTTTCCATTTACTTCAGCAAAAGCCGAATGTGCTGCTAAAATTACTTGTCTAACCTCATATACTGACTTAATTAGGGTTGGAAATGGAATACAAATCACCAAATTCTAGGTCTAACCACTAGATGTGCTACTTTCCATTTTAAAAAAACATATTACCACCAGAGTGGTGACTTTAAAAATCCTGGAGCCTAAGCTTTCATGGGCAAAGACCTGCTTCATCAGAACGCATAAGTGGGAGCGGAGGGGGGTGGTTTCAGAGCTGTCAGCTCTGGCCCTCCCCCTTTACTGGGACCCCACTCTTTCAATACCCCTCTGAAACCACCACCCCCCCACGCATCTGATGAAGCGAGTCTTTGCCCATGAAAGCTTATGCTCCAAAATATCTGTTAGTCTATAAGGTGCCACAAGATTTTTTGTTGTTCGAGGCTACAGACTAACACTGCTACCTCTCTGATACTTAAAAATCCTGTGCATTCAGAATTAAGAAAATAATTTCTCTTAGGTAACTTCTGCCCCTAAAAATTCATATGCTAGGCCACGTCTACACTACAGCGATCCTTCAAAAGAAGTTCTTCAGGAGAGATCTTCCCAAAAAAAACTTTTCAGTACAGAGTGTCCACACAGCCCCTGGTGTTTTGAAAGAACAGGCCAGAGATCAAAAAATCTAGTGCCATGAGGGCTGCTCTTTCAAAAGAAGGGCCTGTGCAGTGTCTACACATGCTTTTTCTTAAAAGAATCTTTTAGACAAAGGCGCTCTCTCTCATTTGGGAGGGGAAGGAGGCCGCCGAAAAAGGGCCATGGTCTTTCAATTTCGGATCAAAAGAGGGCATTCTGAGTACAGACGCTCTGTGGGCTTTTTCAAGAGAGGCCCGGCTTTTCTGAAAAAACTCGCTAGCCTCTCCAATTTCACTGTGGGTTTGTCATGTGTTTGGAGCAAAACACTGTTTAAAACCAACATCTTGCTCAGCGCAGTAGAGATCTCAGAGAGAGATGGCTCCTGCCTCAGAGATGGGGGACAGAACCAAAGAGCTGACTTGCCTACCTGAATCAGGGCTAGTACTTTATCCTGTACAATGGTGGGAGGGTTGTTCTTGGGCGAGATGATTTTCACCAGAACGCCATCTATGAAGTCCCGGTTCGCCACAAGGACATGGAAGCGATGGCCACAGTTTTTCACGCAGGTCTCCAACACCTATACAAGAAACACAAAGAACCTCTGATGGAACAAAGCTTGATCACGTTCACCACAGGAACAGTCCTCCTGGTACGAACTGGCTGCAATGGGGAGTGGAGTGGGAGAGGAGGCTTAGTATCCTGCTCTTGCTTCTCTTCCCTGCAAACCCCCACAGAACCCCTACTGATTTTCCTCCTCCACCTACAACCCCAGGAATTCATTTATATGTTCAGTCATCTTTGCCAGGATCCATGCAAACCAGATGATTTGTTAATAGCCAAAGTGTAGCAATTTTGCTGTAGATGAACCCAGACATTGAATTAGATCAAACACACAGCCCTTCCTCATTATAATTTTCACTAGTAGTTTTGGACGTCTGCTTTCAGACATTAGCCAGTGAGCAGATGGTCCAGCTAATATCACTAGAAATAATGCCTTGGGCACTAAAAATGCTGACAAAAGACAAGTCATTTTCAAGTATTCTCCTTTCTTAAGACCTTTTGTCTTGTGATAAAATATTAACACCGCTGAGGCTTCTGTGATCCAACCTTTCTTGCTGTCAAGATAAAGAAATAAAGGGCTTGTCTACACTTACCGCCAGGTTGACGTGTCGGAGGTTGATCTTCCGGATTTGATTTAGCGGGTCTAGTATGGACCCACTAAACTGAACACTGAGGTTACCCCTGTCACCCCTGGAGTAAGGGAAGCCAATGGGGGAGTTTCTCCCCTTGACCTCCTGCTGCAAGGATGGCAGAGAAATTTGACCTAAGGTACGCTGACTCAAGCTACACTATTCTTGTAGCTGGAGTTGCGTCTTAGGACGACAATTCTCCCCTAGTGCCGACCTGGGCAAAACTTCTGCCACTTTCATTGAAGTTTGCTCACTTTTGCTGTTTGCACGCTAAGCTTTAGCAAGAACATGGCAAACCGATATCCTGTCACAGGGTCAGGCTGAAGGACACCCATTTTCCAGGCTTCTGAAATGTGACTGAACCAGGACACCGCAGTTTATTACAACCATTACAGAGTTTTACACAGGGATTATGTCAAATTATCTTCAAAACACTCTGTTTCTGCTTTCTTTGACAGATTACACCTCAAAACACTTTTTCTCCACACATTCGCAGTAGTCACTTGGACATTCAATTGCCCTGGAACAACAGCTGTTGACTGTTTTCTATGAAGATCATGAGGCACATATTGAGAAATACAATATACAGCATTTACATTAAGCCACAGCCAATAACTGTCCTGACCCCTCAGCTGAGGAACTTCTGCTCCAACGCACGTTCTCACACCTGAGGACATGGGGAGATGCTTGCAAGTCCACTGAGGTTTCAGCCTCTCCAAGACAACGTATAGTTCTACGGACACATTAGGATGGACACAAGTGTCTCATTTTACTCCTTGGAGCACTAGCACCTTATTTTAATTTCTCTTCAACAAAACCCTTCACTGGAAACTATCGGAAGGACCAGCCGGGCAGGATGTGACCATGAAGATACAAAGGTAACAATGGATTAGTGCAAGAATGCTTCACCTTCAGAGACTGAGTCAAAGCCAGGTAGTTCAAGAATGAGAAAGAATTTAGAATGGTCACCTTCAAACAAGTGACAACCACCATGCAGTTCAGTACAACTGGCCACCACCAAAGCTAAGGAGGGAGCTGCACAGGAGGACAAAGTTGTGCCAGCATAGTGTGGGGGAAATGCATGCAGATCACTTGCCCATAACATTATGCAGTTTGCATTTCTTTTTGTTTGTTTTCTGTTATATATTCGTTGTGCCAGTTCAATTTCAGCACTATTACCAGATCTGAAGAAGTGGGTCTCCCCCACAAAAGCTCATCACCTAATAAACTACTTTGTTAGTCTTTGAAGTGCTACATGACTACTTTTTTGCTCTGTTACATTTAGGAAGCCCATGTTTCACCCACCAAAACATTCCGCCACAGCCCCCAGTAGGCTTTTACAACCAGCAGCCTTGTGGATGCGATTGGCAGGAAAGATTGCTGGCAGATTACCTCACACTCTAGTAGGGCTGTGGAAATGCACAATGCTTCTGTTTCTGATGTACTTATCCAAAAAAATTACTACACCTGAACCTCTTTAATCCAGCAACCTTGGGAAATAGACGCTGATGAATTATGGAATTTTCTGAACCATGGTGTTTGCCATAATGAAGGGTAAACGACATCTATTACTAAAGTTTTTGTACGTACAAACCATTAGAGTATTGTGCATGTATAACATGTCATAATCCTTAAACACACTGTAGTCAAGGTAAACAAGCAGTCCTGTAGCACCTTAAAGACTAAGGATTTTATTTATTAGGTAATGAGCTTTCGTGAGTAACACCTGATGAATGAAACGCGGGTCTTACCCATGAAAGGTCAGTAACCTAATATAACCAAAACTGTTGGTCTCCCAGGTGCTACAGCACACCTCTTGGATTTTTTTTTTTTTGTGAAGCTAGTGACTACACTCACAGGGGTAGGTGTGTTATTCCAGATGTTACTCTGTTTTTATCATCACATGTAGATAGCTAAGCAGAAAACCACAAAGTACACAGTAGAGTGCTCTGTCATTTCCCACATTTACAAGTTAAATTTGTGCTAGACAGTACAGTATGCATACCTTTTGTTTTGTTGTACTATATTTAAACTTATTTTGTTATTATGTAGATACAGTAAACAGAAAACCAATTCTGCAAAATTGTACATTACAGTGCTGCCGTATCTCTTGTTTACATGTTATATTTGTGACAGACAGCATGTATACTTTTTGTTCTGAAGTTTAAAATAAAAACGTTTTGCAAAGTAGTGAACGTTTATTTAACATGTAACAGACAGCAATACATACGATAAACATTTCTGTAGAAACAAACAGTTAAACACAGTACAAACGAACAAATGAAAAATACAATAAGTACTGTACTTACACAAGGAACAGCTGACTTCAAAAACAGTAATATTTTGTGAAGAGAGTTATTTCATACATAAATTGTGCTTGGATACAGTACAAATTAAATTGCTAAATATACTTCAGTACAGTAATACTGTATGCACTACACAGTAAATAAAAATAGAGTAATATTGGAAAGTAAAGTTTTATACAGAACTTGTGCTAGGCATTTCGTCATCCACAGCTGAGGATGAAGCACCTGCAACGTTCATCACTTCATGTGTTTCATTTGTACTCTTGAGCATGTCCCTCAACTGTAACTGTTGCATATATTTTTGTTTTTCATGTATCAGTTGGCCTTGAATTATGTAAATATTCATAATCTGCTGTTCACTTATGAAGTTACGTTGCTCAAGGCCTGCTATTAGGCGAGTTGTGAGCTTGATGCATTCATCAAGCGAAATTCTTTCTTCTGACATTATGTGGTGGTCTTCATCTTCACTGTCGTTTTCAGCCTTATCCTTGTTCTTCACCATTTCCAAAATTTCCTCGTCAGTAAAAAGATGCACAACAGGAGCATCTTCATCCACGTCAAGCCACTCCTCAATATTTTCCGCATGTACTTCTTTTAAGTCAGGGTTAGTAATGCTTCTCGCATATTCCACCAACTCATTCACCAGCTGTTTCTCATGTGAGATATGAAACGCTGCCAAGTCTGCCATTTCACTGTTACCTTCGTCTTCAAACACTAATCCTGGCCAAAGCTTATACCATGCCTTCTTCAAAACTGATCTTGGAATACCATCCCAAGAACGCGCAAGTCCCCAAACTACATCCTTCAAATTATATTCCTTTTGAATTTCAACCACTGATTTATTACCATTTATGTCACTCAAGAATTTACGCAAAAACTCTGATCGATATCGGCACTTCAGGGAGTGTAATATACCTTGATCCTGGGGCTGAAGTATCGAAGTACAGTTAGGAGGTAGGAAAAGCACAAAGACGTTATCTTTCACTGAAGCATCTGCTTTGGGGTGGGCCGAACAATTGTCCAAAATTAGCAAAATCTTGCAATTTGGGTCCATCCCTATATTATTGCAATGTTGGCGAGCTTGTGGCACAAAAGTTTTTTCAAACCAATCTGCTAATATAGGTCCAGTGATCGAGCCATTTGTGCTTGCTTGGTAATCCACAGGAAGCACTTTAATGCCATTGAACGCTCTTGGACACAAGCTTTTTCCAATCACCAGCAACTTTATCTTATGCGTTCCAGCTGCGTTTGAGCAAGCTAACACAGTCACTTGTTCCTTCAATTCCTTCATCCTACTATGAGGATAGTCTTCAGTAGCCAACACTTTCTTGGGTATGCATCTCCAACATAATGGTGTTTCAGCCGCATTATACACCTGTTCGGGACTTATTTTTTCATCTATTACTAATTTAGAAAATTTTTCAATAAATTTTTCAGCTGCTTCTTGATCGGCAGAAAGCCTTTCACTGGCTGCACTGTACAGTGTGATACCATGCCTTTTTTTGAATTTGTGAAGCCATCCTTTGGAATACTCACATTCAAAGGGAAGTTGAAGTTGCCTATGGAAGATTTTTGCTTGTTCCATAAGCATGGGACCAGAGATGCTAAGTCCTTCGCTTCGCCGTAGCTGAAACCACTGAATTAGAGCTGTATCAAGATCAACACTTTTCCCTTCTTTCATTGTTCTGCGATTTTCCATGCCTTTTCCTGACTCGCTTCCTGCATAAAATTTGCACAGTTGCTTTTTTTGCTTTTTGATATCGTAAACGGTAGATGATCCGATACCATAAAACTTGCACAAGCTCGTCACTGATGCCCCAGAGTCCAACTTCTTGAGTAAATCCACCTTCTCCTGTATTGTAAGCGTTTTGTGACGTCGCTTCGCTGCTCCGCCATCACTTTGGGTTTTAAGTTGATGTTTACTGGCCATGATGAAGGTATATTACAGGACGCTGAAATGCTGTGGAAGTAATAATGCTGTATGTCAGGGCTGGGGAACCTTTTTCAGGTCGGGGGTCACTGATCCACAGAAAAAAACTCAGTCGGGGGCCACACACACAAGAAGCAGGAAAAAAGCCCTGCAACTCAATGACTTGACCCCCATGTGAGGGGGGGGAAAAAAGACCTACTGATGTGGCCCCCGGCTGAGGCAAACGGAAAAAAAAGAGAGACACTCACCTCCTTCCCTCGTGCTCCAACAGGAGTGCACTGGGGGTGGGGGTGAGGTGTCTGGCAGGGAGGGAGCAGGAGTGCGCTGGGGAAGGGGGCACAGGATCTGGGAGAGAGGGAGGGCACAGGAACATGCTGGGGAGGTGGGGGTACAGGGTCTGGGAAAGAGGGGGTACATAAGGGGGATGGGTTGTGGGATCTGGGCATGAGAGGAATGGGGATGGGGCACTTATTTGGCACCCCACTCCCAGGGGCACACATGGCTCCGCGCCCCCTACCACTCCCAGGCACCAGCCCCCCCACCACTCCCACTGGCCATAGTTTAGGCCAATGGGCGCAGCAGGGGAAAAGCCGCCAGACAAGCGCTTCACTGTGTTGCCAGCTGGGATGCGGGCGGGAGAAGAGAGCATGCGCAGAGGAGGAAGTGGCACTGTGTGCTCTCCCACCTGCTAGGCAGAGCCCATATGTCACATACAGCCTGCAGCTTGCCTGAATGCAGCCTGCTAGGCTCAGGGCTTCCCCCCCCTGCAGCAGAGAGCCAGCACTGGCACTCTAATCAGGCAGGGTCTGAACCACAGGTGTTCCTGAATCACAGACACCCAGATTAAGGAGATTCAAATGTATCAGTTTTTGTGCCCTTAGCTAGTTGCTCTCCAAATTCTTTCTTCACTCTCCTTATACTTTTATACTTGACTTGCCAGAGTTTATCCTGATTCCTGGTTTTCCTCCCCATTTTTAAAGGGAGGCCTTTTGCCTCTGCCCCTTTTGCTTTATTTAGTGACAGTGGCGTTTATATTTTTTTAGATCTGCCTCCTTTTTTAGTTTTAATTTAGGGAACAGGTTTAGTTTGAGCTTCTATTATATGTTTTTAAAGAAACCTCCATGCAGTTTTCAGGCATTGCACTCTCATGACTACTCCTTTTCGTTTCCATTTAAGTAGCATCCTCATTTTTGCATACATCCCCCTTTCTTAAGTTAAACACTACTGTGGTGGGTTTCTTTGGTACTGTTCCAGCCCACCCCACTCCACTCACCGTTAGAGCCAGCATCACCTCCCTGTAATTTCTGTTTCCATTCAGCCTCTTCTTCAATGCTCGGATAGCATCCTTTGGACTACAGGAGAAACAAACACATTTTCAGTCCTGATAGAGTGGGAACATGGGTGTTCCCTAATGCTTTCTGACAGGGAAGCAGCACTTGTGGTAACTTTCAACAACCCAACTACGATCCTTGAAAACTGAGGATGTCAATGCTGACACAAGGGCTGAGTGTAAATGAGACAAGACTGACAGCCACTCAGAAAGAGGCCAAACGCATAATACCATTTAGAACAGGCCTGCTGTGTGGCACAAGCAACACAGCCTGAGTGCTGAAGGAGCTGATGACAGTGGGGAGCTCCCCCTCTTCTAGTGTTAGGGTCTGGCAACAATGCAGCATTTGGAGGCTTGGAAGTCACAAATAAGTCTCCTAAAAACACTGGCTCAGTAATCTCTATTGCAGCACATTAGTATGTGCTTTTTGGATACACCCAGGAACTGGATATTGCACCATGAAAATCTAGGGCTGTTTTGGTCCTTAGCCAACAGAGAGCTCTGCTACTTAGTCCTAATCCTGACATGTAACAGCTCATGTTATTTTAACCCTCCAACTCTCCCAAACAGAGCTGTACACACTAGCAAGTGCCATGAGGCATGCTGGCTGTCTGAAGTGGATCAGTGTCAGCCAGGGATTAGAAGACGAAACAACTTGCTGCTACCTAAAAATGGGATTTCACCTGAGAACAGCTGTACATTAGCCCACTGCACTACTCAGCACGCTGAAAGACCGAGGTCAGTGTCAGCAGAACAGCAAAAGGCATGAACACCCAAGTTATCTGTAATCGCACATACCCTTCTTCTGTCTCATTGATAATGTCGCAGATCTCCATGTTAAGTGTCCAATCCTCACTCTGCAAGGAGCCATCAGTCGCCTTTTCTGTGAAAACAACATAAAAATCTGTCACCTCTCCTTGATTAAGTTACTATAACTCAGCTTATCTTCAATCTATTACTGTGACTTGTGCACAAGTTAAGGTCTCCCAAGATCAGGAAAAGCCACATTTCACAAGCTCCCTCACTGCTGGCTGTGGATTATGTCTCACCATTTTTTTTCATAGGCTAGAGATCAGGCTAAAAGCTTCTGGAAAAAGTCAATTCTGTGGGCTGCATTACTCAACTCGCTCAATAGCCACAGACCACAGCCGCCTTCTCATCTATGACCCTATTTTAACACAGACGCTTGGATCGGAAAAGGGGTTAATCATTCAAAGTTCTATTTTACTATATTTTAACAAATCTATGCCAGCTATGCTTGTGGGATGTGGCTCCTTTTTGTACACTAAGGCTTTTTTTTTTTTTTTTTTTCCTTTGCTTGTTCTTCTCCTTTAGATGTAAAATTCCTGCCTTCCCTATTTCGCAGAAACCATCTGCCACAGAAGCCAGAGATATGGTTCGGGAGTGCATTCAGACCTTCACGGAAGGGGTAGTAGTGTTGACTCTTTAACAAGAGGAGTTTTCTTCCGCCTGTGTGTTGGAGTTAAACATGTTTATAAACAAAAAGGGTTTCAGCTGCCTGAATAAACATTACTTCCCCCACCCCCAATCTGTTTTTAGTTCAGATCCCTTATCACATGAAATTACAGAGCTGTTACTAGCATCCCAATCTTCCAGGAAAGTAGGGTAAACAATACCAGATTTTTTTATATTAAAAACCAAAAACAAATTAAATAAACCCAACCAATCAAGAAGTACAATGCACAAGCAAAAAAACGCTCTGGAACAAAGCTTTTGGGCATCATTTATATATTATAAAGCAGCAAAAATAGCAGCAAGTGCAGTTTCCTTTGCTCCCAGTCTGAACTCTTTATATCTAGGACCCTACCAAACTCACAACCATGAAAAACGCGTCACTGATCATGAAATCTAATATCTGGTTGTCTGTGGGTCTTTATATTATACAGATTTCATGGGGGAGACACGTGTTTCTCAAACTGGGGGCCCTGGTCCAAAAGGAAGTTACAGGGATTGTAAGTTTATCTTAAGGGGAATTGCATTTTAGCCACCCTTACTTCTGTGCTACCTTCAGAGCTAGGCAGTCTGACGGCAGTCGTCGTTCGCTGAGCGCCCAGTTCTGAAGTCAGTGGCTCATCAACAACAGCACAGAGGTAACGGTGGCAATATCACACCATACCCTCCTTATTTCAGCACTGCTGGTAGCCATGGCTCCGCCTTCAGAGCTGGGCTCCCAGCCAGCAGCCACCGCTCTCGAGACACCTAACTCTGAGAGCACTGCTGCACCCAGCAGCAGTGCAAAGGGTAGCAGCACTGCAACCTCCCCGCAACCTTGTGACTGACACACACACACACACACACACACACACACACACACACACACACACACACACACACACACACACACACACACTACCTACCTCCTTTTGGGATAGGACCCCTACAATTACAACAAGGACACATTTCAGCTTTAAATAGCTGAAATCATAAAATTTATCATTTTTAAAGTCCCATGACAGGGACTGATGACCAAAATGGACTGTGAGTTTGGAAGGGCTCTATATCAAATTCCACAAAACAAGCTTTTGCAAAATTGCCTGAACAGGATGGATTCACTTTTAGAAGGCTAAACCAGTTCTATAAGTCTGCTTTCTACTTCCTGGATCAGAAAGCGGCATCTATGGTCACCTTGTTCCTAAAAAAATTCCTGCCATTGAGAACAAGTATGCTGCTCCCCTAGCAGTAGGAACTCTGGCAGCATTAGCACAACCCAAGTGCCAGCTCAAAGCAAGGGCCATATGACCCAGTGATTAAAATGCCAGCAACCACAATTCCCACCACAGCAGTTCCACCAGCGGTAGCAACTTGAGAAAAAAAATGCTGTACAGACGTGGCTAAAGTTAGAAGCACTGAATCCCAGAGTGGGAGGAACACAGGGAAAATGAGATCATTCCATTTCTCAATAGTGACACGTTCAGCTCCATAAGGAGTACTGAAAGGCAACCAAGGGATCACTGGCCATGTCCCATAGACCCAAAGAGGGAATAGAGATAAAATAAACCAGCCCTAGCTTCTTTATACAGGACACAAAAATCAGAAAAAAAAAAAAAAAAGTCAAGCACATCTTATGGTACAGTTCAAGGTAGCACAAAAGCCATTCACATGAAGGCAATCCCATTCCCTGGAACCGCAATGAGGGAGTTCAGAGACTAGGACATTGTGTTGACCATCATTTGATTTCTTTTGAGATTTTAAGCTGCTTTCTATTCACTGCAGTGTAACACTATTCTTCAAATATACCAGATGCACACAAGTGAGCCTTCTTTCCAGCATCTTAACCCCTTCGCTGAATTTCCCAAAGCAACAGAGCAGCAAATCTGGATTAGATCAGTGAAACGGACAAAGGATTACAGACCACAAAAATACCTTGCATTCTGTTTCTCTTTAAGAGAAAAACAAATTAGCTTCTGATTGTTTCTAGAATGTGTACCCCTCACTATGAGCTTTTGAAAGTAATTACTACGCTCTGTGTGAACGCGCCTCGCCTGTCCGTTCCTGACCTACAAATTATGCCAAATAAATTACCAAACTGCACTAGAAAAGTACAGTAAGGATCAGTAATGAAACATTTAAAGCGTCACAGAAATACCTATTTTTCTCCAACTTATCCACAAAAAAACCCCCCAAAACAATACATGAATCAAACTGTTGGTGGCCCTAACTGAAAAGCCAACTTCTGCTAGCTCCAAGATCACCACACAGGCATAAGCAGCACTGCACTAAATGGAGAAAAAGTTTCAAAAGATTTCACAATTCTCAGTCACAGAGCAACATCACACAGACATTCTGCCAAAATACTCCACAGCCAAATATTTACTACCAGATAAGTGAATGAATTGGCTGCTGGCCCTGCCATGTGTGGGGTTAGTATTTTCTAAGGAGAAGTCAGGCATTGGACAGCAGAGTCACATGATAAGACAGATCAGGACAGGAACTGAGCAAGAGTGATGAGTACAATTTTTTTTTTTTTAATACAAAGACTGTCAAGCGCCTCTGCTTAGACATATCCTGTATTTAAGGCACAGAGTTTTCACTCTTCATGGCAACAGACTAATATATTCCTGCTGTTTCATTGATCAATCTACCCCTCAGACCACAGAGAAGAGCCAGTGACTTTCCAACTGCGAGTGTTGAGATTCACATTTTTAATACAGGTTGAACCTCTCTCATCCAGTATCTTCAGACGTGACCAGTGCCGGATGAGAGAATTTGCCGGACCATAGGAAGTCAAAATTGTCTAGCAGCATTAACACCACTTCCTTTGCTTACTTCTCTCTTAGAAGACATTTGGGGTAAAACAGAGCTAAACAACAGCACACAATACTGAGAGCCAAGACTGATGGCTGGAAAGAACCTTTACGGGACTATGGAAACCTGGCTGCACCCATGATAAGTGGTCATCCAACTAACTAAAGTCATGATGGATTATGCCTGTTGTTGAACAAGAGAGTTCCGGATTAGAGAGGTTCAACCTCTACACGTCACTTCAAAAGCAGGGGCGGGACTCAATGACCTCTCAAGGTCCCTTCCAGTCCTTGCATTCTATGATTCTATAGCAAACTAGCCACATTATTCTGAAAATATATTTATTGTTCAAGTCAACTCACTAAACTTGACTGGTCAAACAACCAAAGGTGGAAAGTGGGTAGCATGTTGGACATCATGAGTCTAAACATTCTTAAAAACCACCAATGATGGCAGTGCAGCAGCCCCACTGGGTAATTTGTTTCAATGCTTATCTACTCTGACAGTTAAGAAGCTTTTCCTAACTTCTGATCTAACTCTCTCTCGTTGCAATTTAGACCCATTGCTTCTTGCTCTGTCCTCCACGGTTAAGGAGAACAATTTATCATATCCTCTTTATGACCACCTTTAACCTGCTTGGAGACTTATGTTCTCCCAGTCTTCTTTTTTTATTTACCCAACTTTTTCAATCTTTCCTTATAGATCATGTTAAATAGGTCTTTAATCATTTTTATTGTTTCCTTCTGGACTTTCTCAATTTGTCCACATCCTTCCTGAAGTGTGATGTTCAGAACTAGACACAACTTTCCAGTTGAGGCCTTTTTATGCACCCTGAAGAGCAGAAGAGTTACTTCCCATGTCTTGCTCACAAGATTCCTGCTAATACATCCCAGAATTATGTTCACCACTTGTTTCTTCTTTTTCACAACAGTATTGCATTGTTGATTCATTTTTAGATCCCTTTCTTCAGTACTCTTTCCAAGGCAGTCATTTCTCATTTCTTATGTTGGTGCAACTGGTTACTCCTCCCTCAGGAGCAGTGTCCAGACTCTACGTACCAACAGGCTATTCAAGATAGGTAACGCTGTGCTATTTTATTTTATTTAAATGCAAGGACAGAACAGCTGCTTGCCCTCAGGGGGAATGCTCATTTAAAGCTCTGCTCAGCAGCCTCCTAACAACAACTGAAAGCTGACAGGGACTGCATAAAAGGTCAGCTATTGCACAATCCTCTCACACTCTGCCCTTCACCCTTTTGTTTTAAAGCTACTTTTCCGTGCAGATTAAAGGTACCGGCCTGCTAGCCCTGGAGACAGGACAGATACAGCACAACAGCAGGGCAAGGTTCCCTCTCCTTGCCCTGAAAATGCACCTTAACCCTGACCAGAGAGCCCTCCATTGATGAATACAAGGAAGTTCAACATCCATACTCCATCAGAACTCTCTTTTGCGTCTGCTAGCAATGATGCCAGCTGTCACAGTATGGTTTTTGATGAATACTTTTAATAGGATCTGAACCGAGAGGACTACTTTCAGGTAGGAACAATAAGGCATACACCATGCACAAGTTTCTGGACTGGAGAACAAAGCACCAATTTTAGATGACTGTAGACACTTAGATAAAGGGTGACAGCATGGAGTAAATGAGGCAGCAGGCTGAGCTAGGGGGAATGTGTACACTGAAAAATAAAAAAGTGTAATCATAATGTAGGTTAAAACAGCGGTGGAAGACAAATTCATATACTTTAAGGTCAGTAGCAATGTGGCCTTTAACTTGGATTAGTCATTACAGTTCAGTCCCAGGTTCCCCTAAAGGTTTTACCTTGAGCTGCTAACCCAAGTTAAAACTGACTTGCTGTGTCTTCACTGCTGTTTTTATCCATCTTAGCCAACTCCCATTAAAAAAACATTTTCATCTGTCATGAAGCCATACCCTATGACAGAGCCCTGAACCCTGAAAACAGCTGGATAAGCCCTTGGCATGATAAATCCAAGGATTTCTTTGTACATGGAAAAAATCTCACAATCCCCAACTAACCAATGAGCCAAGAGGTTTGTTTCAAAGAGCAACGCATGTGGGCAAACAAGAGAAATGCACACACATACACCCTTGTCCCAGAACTTTGAAATCAGGAAGTTCTTATTTCAAATGAAGCTCAGGTCCATAGTCAGTCAAAATGTCCTACCTCCTTTTGGCTTTCAAATGGTACACGGCATTGACTTCTACCCTTGGTAATTCACAAGGAAACAGGTCTCAAAACTCTCTGCTCTACAGAAAGGAGATCTGAAGAAGTGGGTCTGTCCCACGAAAGCTCATCACCTAATAAATGATGATGTTAGTCTTTGAAGTGCTATGACTGCTGTTTTGTTACTATACAGACTAACATGACTACCTCTCTGTTACTGCTCTACAGTGGTTGTAGATACAGCCATGACCCATTAGAACTCAGGGCAGTCCAGTCACAGGACAGAGCCAGAAAGGCTGGAGTTCTCATTCTGGCCTCCCTCTGACATCACAGGGAAATGGAAGTAAAGGAGTTAAGCACAGCTGTAAAATGACAACTAACACAATCCCACCTCAGTGGCTTGTTGGGTGACAGACCTCTGTAAAAGAGCTACCTACTACCCATTTTACAGCACTTTTCTCAGCTAAGGGAGCAGCGAGCACCTTGTGAAGTGATCCAAGACTGATTTTAGTAAATTAGACCTTTAAGCAGTTTGATTTTCACTCTGTCATTACAGCAGCCATAATGGTTTAAACCAGCTACAATATTGGCAGGATCCTCTCCATACCTTCTCCTAACTCACCTCTACCGTGACTGGTCACACCCCACTCAGGGGAGTGCTTTTAAACAAAGGCTGTCAAGTCGGAGACATTTGTGATGGTTTTATAGCGTACACAAAGTTCCATCAAGGACTACAAGTCTCCTGAACAGAGTGTAGAATTATGCAAGTAACCCCCAGATATGCTACTGAATCAGAGGACTGGACATCATGAGGCTCAGGTGAGCTTAGGACATGGTCCTATTCAAAACACCTAGACCGTAGAATCACAGGGCTGGAAGCGATCTCAGGAGGTCATCTAGTCCAGCCCCCTGCTTCAAGCAGGTAGATGGGAAAGCCGAGAGCTAGAACTAAGGGACAAAGTGTTCTACTGCTTCTTGTGTCTTCCACATCACATCATTAGATATCACTGCAGCTGAGGTGAATTTCTGATCAAAGTACAGCTATTAAAATTGAATACGCACCATTCAGAATTTAGAGATCAATACTGAGGGCACCTTTAAGGAAGTCACTCCTACATAAGGTCAGTTTCTTTGCTAGACAGAGAAAGGCCAACATTTTCCTCTCTGCCACTTTGCTTACTGCAATCTCTCTCTGCCCAGCCTACTTTGTGCTGCTGGGAAACTGCTGAGCTTGGCCGCTCCACAGCAAATGGATTAGCATAGAAAAATATGATGTGAATTAGACTGCATAAGCCTGGTCCCTCCATCCTGCTCGCTGCCAAGCCTGCATCATGTTTTAGCTACTTGGGGCAGGCCAGCCGTCTTGTCTATAGAGCACCACATACTTTTTGTGGCTCTGAATGAATAAGCAGTTTTGCACTGAACCCACCAACTTACTAAAATCCAAAACGGCAACAGAATGGGCAATGGGCACGTGCAGCAGTGCACATGTGCTCAAGACTAACACGTAAAAATATTTAACCCACGTCAATTTTGAAGGAACCCTTTTAAGATTATTTAGGAACACTCATTTCCCCAATTAACCGTCCAATTCTCGTTTTCAGTCACCCCACTGCCAAACTTGCAGACTGTTCATCACAGGGCATTACACCAGATGTGGGCAAAATCACGCCTGGGGGCCAGATCCGGCCCACCCAGCTGGTTAGCAGAGTGTACGTATTTACAGCCAGCAGCATGTGTTCAGCTGCCCCTCCCCTAACCTTGTTCCATCTGCAGTCAACTGCTCCTAGGCTTCGCCTGCTAGCTGTGCAGAGGTGGGAGGGAGAGAATAGTGCTGAAGTCAGGGTGTCCCTCTGCCCCTGTAACCCATCTCTTCAGAGCAGGAATTAGGGAGAGGGAGACACACAGCAAAGCTGCTGCTGTCTGAAGCATGGATGGTAAGTGAGGGTTGGTCTAGACTAGGAAAATAAGTTGATTTCAGATATTCAATCCTAGCTACACCGTGTAGCTCCAATCGACTTATCTGAAAGCAACTTACTTGGCCTTCCTCACTGAGGAAGGTTGATGGGGGAGTTTCTCCCAACAACCTCCCTTACACCTCATGACAGCGAGCAGGACATGGGTCAACTGCCAACCCAATAGGTCAATTTTGCATGTCCCTACCTGGCGCACGAAATCAAACCCTGGAAGATAGACCCTGAATGGGTCAATCTTGTGAGTAATGTAGACGTGATCTGACTCAGGAGTGAGAAGAGGGAAGACAACAGAGCAGCACAAATTTCCTGTAAAGAGACAGAGGGTGACTTCTCTCAGAAACTTACCCAGCAGCAGCCAGCACACATTCTGTGTCACTGTCACACATACCAAGTCTGTACCATACACACACTGCAGCACACACTCAGCGTCACAAAGGCCATCTCCCACACTCAAAGGCTGCGTCTACACTACATCCTCCTTTGGAGAAGGAATACAACTGAGGGAGATTGAAAATCTTGTCCTTCATTTGCATAACCTCATGCAATCATGTTTCCAGAAGAAACTTTTCCCAAAAGCAAAAACAGACATGTAGACGGGGTTCCCTCGAGGGGGGGGAGGGGAATGTTTTCAAAAGAACCCTTCTTACTGAAACAAATTGGTGGAACTTGGCCAAGCATGGCAGAGGAGTTCATTAAGACACAGTCTTAACGCAGAGAATAACAAGAAGTCTTGTGGCATTTTATAGACTAACAGATAAATTTATCTGTTAGTCTATAAAATGCCACAAGACTTCTTGTTGTTCTCGAAGCTACAGACTAACACGGCTACCTCTCTGATACTTGTCTTAACACAAAGAGACAAAATATCGAAAAGGATGGAAGCACACTAGAAAAACTTAACTCAGCTTTTCCAATGGAATCACATTCTAGATTTGTTTTAAGAAAAAAAAAAAGTACCAGTGACTTAAATGGGGCTTACTCCAAAATTAAGTGCACAGTCTTAGCCTTTTTTTTTTTTTTTTTGGTAACTTGACTTAAATCAATTCTTTGTTGGTGATTTAAATTGCTTTCATTTAAATCAATCCACCGTGTAACAAACAGGTATATGGTATGTTTCAACATCCCAGTCATACTGGTATGGTTTTTAAGAGTATTGTTTAACCCACCATGTCTGGAGTAGAACACAGTACCTGTTTGACAGCAGACTGGACAAGATACAAAGCTCACCATATCCATAGCAAAGAAGGTTAGTATACAAATTAAAGAATTAACGTGAACACGTATATAGAACTAAGAATGCCCAGTGCCCACATCAGGATCAAAATTTCAACAGACAAGGGGAAGAATAAAATGGACACCCTTATATGTGAGAATAAGGCCTCTAATCAGCCTGAGCCAGCTTAGTTTATGAAATCCCATAAGGATCACAGCATGTCTGAGTTTATAAAACCTCAACTAACCTTAACGTGAAAACTAACACAGGCTGCGCGCCAACAAGACAATCTTAGACTGTGATGAAAAGATGGGGCTTCACCAGGCAGATCAAACTCAAACTGTAAAGATTTGTGTTTTAAGAAAGCCACGTTCATGTAAATCCCTCCTGTGTGCATAGATGCCTCATCAACACAGAGTCAACAGGATAGGTGAACAGCTGCCTTCCAAAAGGGCCCATGAGATCTGCATGTGATGAGCAGATAAGCATCCCAGCCAATTAACACATCCTCACTAAGAGGCAGAAAAGGCAGGGAGAAGACACAGACCAGACCATATCAAACCAAGCACTTGCAACTGCCTGTCTCAAAATGAAACCACATGCTTGGAAATGCCCACATGGTATAAACTCTGAAACTGCTGTTTCATGCTCAACCCTGGCTCCCCAAACAAAGCAGAATCCACTCCAGTTCAAGGTCTCAGGACCAGTCTCACAGAGGGCTCTGATTACCATTTGCCACTGCTCTCCTTTCATGGCCATGCTCTCCCATGAGAGCAACTTTCCATGGCAAAATTAAAAACTATCCAGAAATAAGGTGAGCCTCATGAGGGTGGGAGACAGACCTGTCACAAGAGCTGCACATAAACACAGCAACTCTGTCACATGAAATAAAAATGCCAAGAGTCCTTGCCCCTTTCAGTATTGAATGCAAAACTCATTTCCCCACATGGCAAACAAAACCCCTATCAATCAAGCTCTCTAACAGACAGAGGAAGACAGATATTGGTGGTAGCTACTTTTAAACATTTGAGAGTCATGCAGCTTCCCCATAGTTAGGTACAAGAGACCTTAAGGAGTGATGAACCTGGATCTAAGTGTGGGTTTCAAGATTAATACAGCACACACTTCAAAGCACCAGCAATTCAGCTTTATGAAATAAATTAAAGATAATGTTCTTAAGGAATGTTGAAATTGGAGGCTAGGCATACCAAATTGTAATTAATAACAAGTTTTTCTGGCATGGCATGATGGTTTATAGGGGCTGCCCCAAGGGGGGGAGTGGAGTCTATGCCTCAAGCAGAGCAATAAGCTTCAAAGCCAAGAAGAGCATTTTTACTCAATCTCCTGACAGCAGTTTCCCATTAGCTTGAAATTACTGCTCGCAATGCCAGGCTTTGCTGAAGGTGGCTACAGAGAGTGTACAGGCACCTCTCTCTGTCTTTCATGCTAGCAACATGCAGGAGACCGTAGCTTTAAAATAGTTTGAAATCTGGTGGACTTTCGCTCATTCCAGAAAATAAAAAGCTTCCTGTGCTTCCATGCTGTAGCCTCATTAAAGCTAATGCACTGACCCAAGTACTGTAAATAGCTGTCCTTCAGAACTAGGTCAAGTGAAAATGTTTCCTTTTAAAAAATCCAGAGACATTTATCTGAACTAGGAATTTTAAAAGCAGCATATACTGCACCAATATACTGCACTGGCTCTTTCAGTGATGACCTCTGCAAAATTCCTACCTCACCATGAAGGTGAAGTATGGCAAAGTTTGTGCAATTTTTTTCAATGGGTCTGTTACTTTGTAATTGGCTAGAGACTACCAGCTCAGGCTAGAAATCAATGCAGATTAAACCTTTCACCCGAATTCTTGGACAGGGTGTGTAAACACAAACACATGCACTTACCGTTTTCCTGCTATGGATTTACTTGAATAAAGATAGGTGTTTACCTAGGTATTGCATACAGAAAGTAATGCTTGCCCAGTTCACTGTATGAGGGCAATGAACTAAAGCACTCCCATGACAGGTTACACCCGCCTCTAAAAATCAAGTTCTTTTACAACTTTACATCTTTGTATATTATTAGAGGGGCAAAAACTTGTGATTTATTAAGCAACGCTTCCTGTGCTCTACTATCAACGCATCCTGAATGTCCATCTTTTATTTGCAGATGGAAGCAACAAGGAAGCATTAATTGAAACCTTCTGGGTGGCATAAACATACCAAAATGTTCTCCCTCAAACTCGCCTTTTCTATACTAAGCTGTGACTTATTCAAAGTACAGCTGTGACTGAGTGATATGGTTGACAGATATAGAATTGTCTTAGCAAACTGCTGACTTTGGATTAGTCATACAAATCCATTCTGATACAATCCATCAATTTACACAGTTGCCTTGTGGTGGTTGGGGAAGGGGTGATTACGTAGAGAAGTCACAAAGTACATTTATGCGTCTAGGTTGGCTAGTGTACACATTCCACCAATCGTTGGCCAAAAGATTTTCCATATAGTTTTCAGTTCTCGGTCTGTTTTAGATAACTGAGCAGAGCAGATTTCTCATGTTTTACAAGGGGGAACTACATATTTTAACTGAACACAGCCAGCATTAAAACAAGACTTATTTCGGGGAACAAATGGTTGCTCAATTCAAAGACCAACTATACATAAATTATTTATGACTAGAGGAAGGCAGAGATCTGAATATCTATCACAAAGTGTTTAAAGAAAAAAAATCCTGAAAAGCACTTCCAGTATGTACTTTAACAGCCAGAAATTGTCCTCACCACTACAGCCAGTAAAACCCAAATTAAAGCTCCAGGGAAAACCTCAACAGGCTTCTTACTCCCATTCATGAAACTGAATTTCCAGTATTTGTTTGCTCAAATTCCAAGAGGCTGAAGCTGAGGATTTATCTTCCAATCTGGCCTTTTCCCACTCAATAGGCATATCAAAATATACTATAAAATGGATATATTGGCCTTAAACTTACAAAGGAGGGCAAAGGGGAAATTGCATAAACAAGCCAGTTTAAAATACATGTGGAATGACACCATGCATGCACAGTAAAAGAATTACTACATTTGGAGATCAAAGAGATGAAACCATGAGGTATGGAAGATGGGAGAGTCTACCACACACATCAAGTTTTATTACACCTAAAGTTCTGGAGCTCGACAGCCTAGTTACATCACATGATAAACTTAAAAGCACAGACAAGAGTGAGGATGGGTGCCAGTGTTCAGTTCTGCCACCCCCACACTCAGACTGTGTATCGTTTAAAACAATTACAGGTAAAAAAGCAGCCTTTATGAAAATGATGATCATTGTGTCTGCAAGCTACATTTGAAATCCACTGCTGCTTGATGGCTAATTCTGTACTACATGAATAAAGCAAATTCTAATAACTCATTTGGGACTTCATCCAGTATTTACAAGCGATGTCTTTCATATTCATAGAACAAAACTAATTACCTTTCATGGATGCACAACTAGGAATTTCCAAACCACTGGAGCCCCAAAGGCTAAAATCCCTTCTTGTACTTAAAACTCCCCCACCCCGCCTGCCCACCCACTGGTCACAAGTTTTGTTTGCCCTAAACAACCAACTGCTGGGGGTTTTTTATCCACCTTTCTGACCCCCTGAGCAGTATGCTATTTTTGCAGGTCACTGTTAATGTTGTATGCCTGCATTCTCACTTGCTCAAAATAAATTTAAACACTAATTACACTTCGTAAGAAAGAAAAGCAAATCTGTCATTCCCACTCAGAAACTAGTTACAAAAGCAGACTTACTTCACAACTGTAGTACTCCTGCAGATTGACAAGCAAACATTTTACTCAGTGCTTTTTTTTTTTTTTCCTCCTTCCTGTAAAAGAGAAGCTGGTACTCGGCTGGGGCTGCGGAGGTGCCAGTACTCAGTACCAGAAAGTACCGGCACACCGAAAAACGCAGATTTTACTTAATTATAGGTGGAACCACTAAAATATATACATATGACGTTGGTTGAACCAAACAAATCTTGCACGACTGTGACTACACAGTAACATTAATCCTCTTTCCTCTTCACCACTAAAAGAACACAGTAGACGTCTTTAAAAGGTAACAATGTCTGCCTCACTCAAGTACCTGCAGCTTAACTAGTACAGCATGGCCACTAGTTTTAAAGGTTTCAGTTATATGGAAGAGAAAGGTGGGGAGCAGAGCTCAATGAAACGCTATCAAGTGAAAGAAGTAATTTTGCACTGAAGCCATTTCCATGCGGACAGTCCTTTGTCAGCCGTCCCTTTCAAAAGGCCAATCTCATTAGCTGTACAAATGCTTTGGAATTTCATATTCAAAGCACTTATTAGAAGTCTTGGTCATGGAACCTAAAGTGTCCTCAGTCTCTACTGACCCAGGGGTTAACAATTTCAGCTGTGTTTCCAAACCCTGGGCTTTTATATGGAGGTGCAATGTTTAGCTACAAAGCCAAAAAAGCTTAACTGCTACATGGGTATCTGGGAACTTTCTTTGCAATTTTCTGGAGAACTAGGCAGGAAACTGTTTGCCATTCCTGGAGGAATTCAAAGTTTAAAAAGTGTCTCCCATTCCAAATCAGGAGAAAAAGACAAAAAATAGTGTAGGATTTATGAACCAACCAACCAACCAAACAAATAAATAAATAAATCCTCAACAAATTTCAGATTAGGGTCAATTATATTAAAAATACATTAGAAAAAGAGGTCTTCTTGCAGGTGCGTGAAGTCATCACTGTTTGTAGCGATGAAGCTATAAGTGTCAAGGATCTTTAAGAACATTCCAGAGTCTGCTCCTCTAATAAGGCTCTGCATTGCAGGGCTGGGTTCTGACACCATCACCAGAAGAGGTATATAGCAAAAACTCCCCAAAACATCCAGCTGCATCTAAAAAAATGTAATGCCTCTAGGGAACTTTCTCCGAAACCAGATTTTCACTACTGAGAGTGTTAAACCACTGCATTACACAGATTTTGAAGGCTACTTTATGCACTGTGTGTAGCAGCTGAGAGACACCCAGACTAATGAGCAGCAATGTCAAGAAAACAACCACAACTGAAGGCTGACCCCTTTTGCTTTCTGTTGAACTGTAATCATTTTCCCAGTCTGACAGCTGCTCAAACTTAATTGCTCATTATGCCTGTAAATAAAAACTGATCATACTCTGATTAGCCAACCATTTTATGACTGCCACTATCATTTCTTGGTTAATAAATGATTTGATGTTTATCAATATTTTCCAAACCTTCCTAGTTGGTTGTACACTGTTTTTTCCCCTAAAATATCCTTTTACTTAGAACTTAAAGTGTTATTACAGCAGGCAGTTCACATATAAACAAATTATTTTTATAGCCTAATCCACATTAGGCCCCAGTGGCAAGACAATGGCACCCATAAATTAAATTTATCCTATTCCTTGCTCAGACCTTTTTCATTTTGCACTTATCTCCTTGTTATTGTGGCATTGCTTTCCATGTACTTGATTTCTTGGGAAATACTCCAGAGCACTCTGATTATAACTGCTTACAATGATACAAGACAGATTTCTAGATTATAAACAGGACGTGCTAACAGAGCCTGGAAGTCTAAATAGCGAGATGAAAATCAAGTAGCTAAATTATGTAGTGGTCAACATCTGCTTAATATACATATAAGCAGTTTAGCATTCAACTAGGGTGCTCTTTCATAGACAGTATGCAATTGAGACTCCAGATGGTTTAGCTGACAAAGGGCTGAGTGCAAACTCTTTTGCCCTAACATTCTTAACACCATTGCATTTTAATCTTCAGCAGCCACTCTCTCATCATTATATCTTCTACAGTGCCAAAAATAAACCCACTGGGCTGAAATCAAGAAGGCAAAATTATAGTTCACAAGGAACCATTTAAATAGTTGGAGTTACACGAATACAAGGGGAAAAGACAAACCATTCATTCTTTAGCTTGTCTGGCTTGAAAATAGAGACTTCAGACAAACCCTCTTGGGTTTGAGGGCCAACTTCAAAACCTAAAGACTTAGAGGCAAAGTGCCAACTTCAGAATCATCGTGCTCGGTCTTTTTGAAATTACAAAGGCTAAAAACAAGTAATTTCACACTTCCTCATTAAAAGTAGTGTTTGGTTTTCACAATGCAAGTCAGGTGCTTCTGTTAAGCACAGTTTTACCAATGGATGCATTTGTTATCTTGGGGAGCCAAAGTGGACCAGAGCTGCTCAGCACAGCAGGACTGAAACCCCTTGAGGTTTAAAGAAATCTTCAAGCTCTTTCGCAACAGCTCACAGAGCTTGCAATTTTTGTAAATCTAATGATAAGCTGCATGGGTTTTTTGTTTGGTTGCTTGGTTTGTTTTTTTTTGGGTGGGGGGAGGTGGAAAGCAGGGGAATATCTTTTTCTCTTTTTTAAAATAAATCCCATGGGGGAAAATAAATGCAGAAAGCTGTAATGAATGAGAACTGTAACGAATGCCAGGGAGATGGAGCCACGGCCACAGCCTGAAAGCCAGAGGCTGGGGGGCTAGCAGCCAATGACCCAGCCTGGACCCAGCAGACCACAGACCTCTCCCATCCTGCAAGACCCCTGGTCTGGGACCACTCAGGTCCTGAGGGTGCCAGACCAGGGAGGTACAACCTGTACCTTTCAAGGAAGTGCGTTATCCATAACAAGAGAGATCAATGTCTAGATTTAAATAGTACAGTGCCATAACTGTGTCACTGTAGCATTTTAAGTGTAGTCCTAGCCTAGAAATGCGGCAAAACATTTTAATCAAGTTTGTAAGTGTTCTCATTTTGCATGGTGTTTTCTAACCTGAACTTGAATAGACTAGTTCTTCCCATGCAGTCACTTGCTAGCCCAGAATGTCTGACGCTAAATGGGAGAGTAGTCTGCAGCATGTTTGCCATACAACAACTAAATTTACAAGCTCTTACCCAAAGCGTGTAACAGGTTTATCTAGAACGTCTCCTTGTCCTCTCGGTCTACCGACACTCCCTGTGACTGGTCAAACTACTCTTTGCTTCTTGTGGCATAGTTTGGCACCAGACACACAGTGGGCCCTTGGATTACTCTGAAGCCAAAATTAGAGAAGCAATGGCAAAAATGGTCCAATACGCTCCATCCGTTTGTGCATTTATAAAACCCTTGATTTTTGAAGTATTTTGCTACGCTATAGCATTTGATTCCCACACTGCTCATCATACTGCTCCTGATTGTATTGGACAGTCATAGCCTAGTGTGGGAGTTAGCAACCTTTCCAAGGTGGAGTGCTGAAATTTGACCTTCTGACCTTGATGTAAAGTCTGAGTGCCAGTGATACTTTTTAAAGTCACTAGTAGTCCTACTTAAAAATGCTTCATTAAATTAAGATGCAGAGATTTACTCTTTAGGGAGTGGCTGGGTAGCATTAGCTGGTCTTTTGTTAATCCACAGGCTGCCAGGCTTTGAGCCCGCTCCCAGCTGCATGGGGAAGTAGGGGCAGGGCTGAGCTTCCACCTCACATGCCACTGAAAAACAGCTTGTGTGCCACTCTTGGCTAGTGAGGCAGGGGTTGACAATCCCTGACCTAGTATTTTGGGTTTTTTAAAGCAGCTGTTGTCAGTGATAGACTGTTTGACTCATCTTCATTTATCCTTCTGGGAGAGCATTAGGAGTACTTACAAACAAGAGAATGAAAATTTGGAACCCCAAAGAAGAAACACGCTAAACTAAAGTAAGTTCTCTCTTCCTAAGGGAAACAGGTTTCAGACATAGCAAGGCATTCGGGTTAACACTTGCTTTGGTACAAGAATCAGCCACTTTCAAAAGAATCATATGAGAGAACAATGAAGATGAATAAAAGAGAATAATCAGAAATTAAGTAGGTCTTTTGGCAGCATAGTACGTGACTAACAGACAGTAGACATGGCTGTTTGGAGAGGACCGGGTTTTTGCCCTCCCACATTAAACCAGCTTTTAAAATGCAGAGAAATAACACTTCCCAACATATTCACATGGATGCAAGCAGAAAGCTGTATTTGAATGCTAGTGTGGCAAGACCCATGCAGGGCATCAGTAGTCACAACACTCCCTTTGATATTACACCAAACACGAACCACCACAAACAGGTTCACCTTTGAGTAAATTTCACAATACTTGCAGCTTCTGTAACAGTCTTTCTTCCAATCAGTTCAAAGCACCTTACAAATATTTCAGCCTCTCATCAACTACAGGTTATAAAGATTATGAAACCAAAGCACACAGAGTTAAGTGACTTGCCCAAGGTCACCTACTAAGACTCTGGCAGAGCCAAGAATAGAAGGCAGAAGCACTGTCCAGTTCATCACCACACAACTAAACACAATACTGTATTGCCTAATACTAAAAGTTTCTTTCCTTCCCACCCCAGAAAGAGACCATTTTACAGACCTATCACCAAGCATATCAAATGCCTTATTCACCTTCACTGAAAGTTTAATTAAAGGCTAATTCCATTGTAAGAATTCAAATTACTCTAACACACCTTTCACGAAAATTCTCAGTTCAGCATTCCACAAACATACATAAAGCAAGAACTAGTATGAGCAAATTGTTTAGAAGGCAGACAACTGGTGTTTTAAAAACAAAACCCAAACCCAAACAATGGGTACCCATTACATTTTTAGCATGCTTTTAAAGATCTATGACTTAAAGCAATACCAAACTATGAGCAATCCATCCTCATACTGTAACCTGCTACATATAGCTATATACTTAGAAACAAATGGAATATGTTTAAGCATTCCTCAAACATAACGGCCTAATGCTTTCACAAGGGGCAATCTGCTTTTGTGACTATAAAAATCAATCCTGCCTTTGGAATCTGGTATTAATGGCAGTATACTAATTATTCAGCTTCTCACAAACATGTAGTTCCCCTAAGCTACCAGATTCATGACTCAGGATGTATTTGCTCCTTTTAAAAGCAAGGATATCCATTTTGCTAAGAGATTTCCTCTGCCACATAATACATGACCATGAAGTGAAAGCAGATCCAAATAATCTTATAAAATGAAAAGAACCATAAGACTGTTTCGCATGACTAGCATAATTTGGTATAAACACCGGGACACTGAGTTTTGACCACAGCCCCTGTTACGTTAGACACCTGTACAGAAATTAGTATCTCCATCACGTTCACAGTGGGCTGGCCAGTCACAGCTCTTTTTGACATATTTGAGTACTGTATATGGGGTCCAGAAATCTGGCACTAAATAAGTATTCCAATTTTGTAATGGAGGACAATTCACCTTCAAAACTATGCACAATACATACATGCCTTTGAATAAAGTCCCAAGAGGTACGCTGACTTTTGAGTGCCCAAGGAACAGGAGGGCGTTACAACAGAAGTCATGAGTATGGAACGCTTCACTAGCAAAGTAGGCAAAACATCCTCTATAAAGCTTTGATTTTGTCCTTGGGAAAAGGCATTTCCCTGAAGAGTGTAATCTTATCAGGTTTACACCACAAAACAAACATTTATTCTAAAAGCAAAGGAGAAACTTTGGAGACCTAGACAATGAAACATGGGTTAATTTTCTCTAGATTTTTAGGTTTTTTGTCCATAATAGATAGTTCTGTTCCTGGATTTGCTGTTAAAAATAAAAAAAGCCCTTGAACAAATGCATTTGTGTGTGTCATAAAGCATGTCAGAGGATATTTCAAAGGAACCACTTCCTATGGAAAAATAGGAAAATAAAAGATGTTAAGAGCCAAGAAGCCTGCACCGATATTTCATTTTTAGAAAAAGCTCTACAAACCGATTCTCTGCGGCATACTTATCATTTTAACTGCTGAGGAATGGAAACTGTGAGGGTTCTGATAAAAATCAATGGAAAGGTTGTCTGGTTTCACTGTTGCTTCAATAAAGTGTCTCTGTATCCGCTGCTGAAACCCTGCTTTTGTAACTTCCTTACACAATCCCATTTAGTAAGTCACAACAGTCAGCAGTGTGCCTCCTGTTGAACAAGGCCTCCTGGGCAAGGGTCCAATCCTGGACTCCTTCCTCGGGCAAAGGTCTTCTTATCAGTCTGCATTTGACGAATAAATTGCAGCGTGACAGCCATAAAGGTACAACACTGTGTAACATTTGGAGTCCTGGGTATATATTAAAAAAAAACAACAACTTCCATAATTACTCTGGGGATAATATGAGGCTTTTCTGTTTCTAATATATTGTTGCCACACTGAAAGTTTTAGGCAGCTGTCACTATGCATTCAAACATTATCCTGGACCTGGACTGGCAAGGCCTTTCGGCCATAACCAGTCAGGCCTCCTAGGGCTCTGTTGAAGAGGACCAGTTGAAGTAGTGCAAATAATGGGCCTCAGAGTTGCCAAAGGGGGATATACACATTCACTAGTCTAGCTGTGAGGAGCCCATGTCAGAGATCACTGCAAGGTGTCAGCCCTTTGCACTTGAGGAAGCTAATAATTCAATACAGCACAATTTGGTTTGGATATAAACATTCCCCTGTAGTGCTTACAAAAATCTCATCAGTTCAGGAAAATGAGAAAGGGGAACAGATTTCCTTGTGCAAGAAGAAAGGAATGCAAAAAAATATACAAAGAGCATGAACAAACTGGTCAGCTGCACTTCAATCAGTTTTAATAAACTAAGATGATCTTAGTGACACACAGAAAGGACAGTTGTTTTAATAACCCCTCATTAAGCAGCAATCCTTTAAAGACGATTCTCTTAAACAAGCGAAATTAAACACACAATTTAAAGAGATTATGCCCAACCCAGCTGCATGAAGTCTTGCTATTGGAAAATACAGTCTTATTTGGGAGGGTAATATATCCAGTCACCAAGCGCTTGCATTCACTGCTTTACTACACACTTTTCTATAGTCTTCCTAGTCTCAGGTCAGCGGTATTTTAAATAATGTTTTTCACTCTCACAATATAGATTTACTTGGAACTCATCCTTCTACATAAAACTATTCCCCCCAATTTACTTTGAGTCTACCATAAAAAAAATCTAGATTTGCATTCACAATCTAAAATTAACCTGAACTGATGTTATAGCATTAAGCCATTCCACAACCCTGGACACCCCCGCTCACTTATTGTAGCCCCTTTCAGAAAAGCCTGGGTAAATACACAAGCTTTGCATTGTTCCATTAAGGTCAATGCTCTTTTAGTCCACCAAAAGATGTAAATTTCACAGTTGAGGGACCTTCATGAAATACACTCTGCACCCGTCCCGGATTTAAAAATCTAGACATTATCAGCTCCTTTGACTCAGCTGATCTCTACTCCAATAGTAGAATTTGGGGGTGAACAGCAGGGAGATACAAAGCTGAAATTATGAAAGATTATTATAGTTTTGATTCCAACTTCTTGGAAGTTACTGAGAAGCCTGTGCAATCATGGAACACAACTGTAATGTTACGCTCCTTACCAGAAACAGTTAAATATGTGAGGGGTCACATTCTGCACAAGCAAACTCGTCCAAGTCATCGTCAAGAGCGGCCCTATGGGAAGTGCTGTTATAATCCAACCAGAATGATACTAAAGGTACAGAAAACTTCTGAGGACCACATCTAGAAGGGATGGTGACAACCTCCTAGTCATTTGACAGCCTGGTGGGGACAACACCAATCTTCTATTTACCCCTAAAACATTAAGCGAGAGGCAGTATGTTGTCTATATTAACTTATCTGTACCTCAATCCTCCAACCTATGAAATGGGGCTAATGATACTTACCCACCTTTGAGACAGAGAGATGAAAATTCTTACAAAATGAACCAAGCACTATTCGTCTGAATAAATTTACACACACCGTCTAGGTGTATTGCAATAGCAGAGTGAGCTTGCCCACAATGGTCTACCAACATCTCCGCCCTGCTCTGCGGAGATCATTTTTAGAGATGAGAAGGTAGCTTAGTCTTCATATTCCATTTTCTTTGTAGCCCATTCAATCCATTATCTTTCTCCTTATGCTTCCACTGAGGTTTTCCATTAGTAGTAGCTGCAGTGGTTTTTATACTACAGACAACTGGGCACTGGAAACTGAACAGAGCCATTTGTCAGCTATCAGATGGTAACAACTTTTAGACACCATGAAGTTGGCTGGAATTTGATCTGGCAACTCAGACATAAAAGGTGTTCTAACACCTCATTATTGTATCAGAGTCCATGTCCCATTCTAGAAATCCAAATAAATTAACAATATTTTCCTAATCATAACCAAAGTTCAAACAACAGTTTATTGGAAAGGTCCCACCTCCAGAGGAAAGATCAACTGCCTTGTATTAGGCTCTTCCCAACTCTTCAAAAATGCCTCAAATGTGCTTTCTCAAACTTGGCATTTACCTGAAGACATTCTGTACACTCCTAATTAAATTTTCATGTGAACCACCGCTGCTTCTTGGCAAAGAAAACACACATTCTTCATGGGGTTATGGCCCTCTGTAATTGTCTACAGTTTTCTAATATGGTAGGCATCAGGCCTGGATTACAAACACCAACACAAGATAGTGAAATGGAACTAAGCAATTACTTAGGGAATTGCTTTAAATCACCACAGAAATACAAATAACACAACAAGTGAATAGTTTTATCACACAAGCTCTTCCAAGCAGAACAGTAGAACACTGGACGATGGCAGCGCTCTGCAGAAAGTCTTGCTCTTGTTTTGTTACCTTGGAAAGACATGCCTAGCAATTATGCAGCAAGCAGCAAAACTTTTCTTGCAGAACAAAATCTGTTGACATCTTCCACCAAAAGAGGAAAAAAATTCTTAAAATACAACAATCTTGCTGAATGTACATGCCACTAAAGAAGCATAAGTGACTGAAAAATAGCTCCCTCAGAGCTTTACTGTCTCAAGAGACCTGAGCAAGCAGTGACTATTAATTCCAAGAGAACAAGGGGCGGGAAGGGGATGAAAGAACTAATGTGAAGCTTTAGTGTCTTGAGTATAATTACAAGGCAGAGATGGAGAAGCAGAAGAAAAAGACAGCTAGAACACAGATTTTATGCTGTAAGACTCCTAAGACTTATGAAGACACTCTTACATCACTTATTGATGCTAAAAGAATCAGGCAATAAATAATCAGAAATTATTCCTTTCTCTAACATTGGTTCCTGTAGCTTCCTTTTCCAAACAGCTAAGCCCTGGCAGATGCTTATCAAGTGGATAAATGCAACAAAGCAAATCCACTTCAGCATCAAGTTTAACTTTCACCACCCTTATTATAGACAGAAACACTCAGCACTTCTTAGCATAATCCAGAAGAAATAAACATCGTTGACATTGTTAATGACAGGTGGCTTGACAGATATACATATGCCGTATGCGTTCTGCCAAAGTCAGAGCTCAGACGTCTTCAAAGCAGTACAGGACTTATCTGTTTGATCACATCTTTTAGTTTTAGGAGGTGCTGGAGGGAGAAGATAAAGTAGAGGAACTTTCCAGTGTTGTGGCCAATGCTGCCACTTTGCGTGAGTACAAAAATGAAAATAAACAATCTCCACAACCCCCGGCAAGACAGAAAAGTATTATCTCCACTTTACAACTGGAGAAATTGAGGCACCAAGCAGTTAAGGATAAGGTTTTCCCTGAAGAGCTGCACCTGGGTCTGAGCATCAGGGTTAATCTAGTTCAGATGTGAGCAGCCACACAGAAAAGCCCTGCCCAAGTTACCATGCCATCATTGGCACTGCACTCCCTGATGTGCGGAACTAGAACTTCCGGGGGCATACCCCATGACTCTTTCTGCTGCACTAAGCTAAATTACTCTATAATTCTTTCACAAAGAAATGTGGAAGAACTTGTCTGTCCTACAGGGCACACAGGGGAATTGCAGAAAGGCACTGGACTATCAGCGCTATGCCCTCATTGCAAGGTGAGCGATTTACCAGCCCCAGTGAAAGCAGAACCTAGGCTTTCATCAAAACCTGTAGCTAGCCAGGGTTGACACCACCAGTAAAATCTGTGTACACATGAGAGAAGGGTTGGGGCAACAACTTTGGCAATCTCTCCAATGAACACATACGTAGTGGGGCAGGATTAAAACTTGGAACTTGTTGACTTCTAAAGCTACGCGTATACCTCTGAACAATGCAGCCTTCCCCACATATAAATATCTACAGGTTCCCTTAGCTCTCCAATACTAAAGGTACAAGGTGGTTGAGATTCAGAAGTGATTCTATGGTTATTCAGCAACATACACTTCTAAAGTAGCCAGGTGAGATGGGAGAAAAGCAATAGCTTCCTTCTGTGCAAGCTCTGGTCCTCTCAAAGCTCAAACTACTACTTGTCACTATAGACAGAAAGGCCCTTGGTGTCAAAGGCATTGGAGTACCCTTCTGAACACACAAACCTCAAAGCAGACTCCCAGAGGAAAGAGACAGTAGCCTAAATACTGGTTATTTGGATGCAGGAAGGAATTGACTTCCTGGGACCCCATGCCAGCAGCTACCTAGAAATGTAGATTGAAATGAGGCAAGATCCTTCAGGAGAAGCATGTTCCCCTTTGCAGAACCACTGCAACATCATGGGTTTGGAAGCATGGGGTGCCAACTACCCTGTTATACTCCTGCTGTGACACAACAGGTGCTAGTACCTAGGCTACCACTGGACACCCCACAGAAGAAAGTACAGCACCCTAACCTGCAGGCTAGGTCCTGGGAGCAACCCTGGGAAACATGGGCCATTACAATCAACAGGCCACAAGCACTACTTATCCCCCCCAGGCTCTACTTCCATTACGCTCACCTCCACAAGGGTTCTGCAGCCCCATCAGGCCAGACCCCACCTCCCACCGCACCCTTCCTTCATCTCTCACCCTCGGATTTCAGGCCCTCAAGATCATGCTGAGGTTCCCCATCACACACCCTTTTCTGGGGTGGGACTCCCATCTTCACCAAACCTAACCCCTACTGGGGCGGGGGAAGAGTCCCACTTGCGCAGGCCTGCCCCTTCCCTAGCTTTGCTTCCCCGGTTCTAGGGCAACACTACTGCTGCTAGACTCTATCCCATTACCTTCCCCCACAGCTCTGCCCCTTCCTCCACCACCCAGTCTGGCTCTGCCCCATCACCTTCCCCATGCTCCACATCCCCATTCATTTCCCCCCAACTTAGCTCTGACCCCCTTGCCGCCCCACAGGCTCTACCCCATCCAGGCTGACTCTGCCCTATTACCTCCTCCCCAGCGGCAGCTCTGCCCCCTCCTCTCCCACCCAGCCTAGTTCTGCCGCCTTACCTCCCCCGGGCCCTGCCCCCATTAGCTCACCCCCACCCAGTCTGGTTCTGCCCTTTGCCACCCCCCTCATTCTGGCCTCTCCTCCCCCACCCCTTTGCCCCCAAGCCCGCCCCCCTCACCCAGGCTCTGCCCCACCGGGGTGCTGAACGGATTCCCCAGCAGAAACTCCATCTTGGGATGACAACAAACAGCCGGGCCGGCCACCGATCCAGCCCCGCAGCCTCCTCCCCGCCTCGACGGGCAACCTCACTGACCAACCAGGGACCCTGTCGCGTCAGCAGCCCGCCCACTGAAACCCCACGGGACTCCCATCTCCCTCGATTCCATTGAGGGCAGGGCATGCCAATCACTGTCGGCCCTGCCTCCCTTCTCCCTCCACCAATCCCCGCTCCCGATTTACACCCTCATGGTGACGGACACAAGGAGACAGGAATCCTCTCTTCCGACACCTACCATTGGACGAACCCCATCAAACCACCAATTCTATTGGGCAACAGCCACACCCATCAGCTGAAGTTCCACCCCTGCTCGATACCTAGCCAATTCTGACTGGTCCACACTGCTGCTTCGCATACTAATTGGTGAAAAGCTTCAGACCCGTTTTTCTAACTCACCACTAAACTGAGCTGTGATTGGCGGAAGCCGATTGGCTGTCACGTGATGGAGAGAGCCCCTCAGGTGTCCCCGGGCCTGAGATCACATGATTCTGCTTAGCAACAGTGCCGGCTTCCTTAGCGGCGGATATTAGTGCGGGGCGAGCGGGCGGCCCTGTAGGTATCCGAGCGTTGCTGCGGCTGTGGGTGCCCGGCTGCCACGGGGAGCACGTGGAGGGCCTTCGCCAGCCTCGGCGCCCTCCGCTGGCTGGATGCCGGGAGATGGGGCGGACTGAGCTTCTGGGAGGGGCAGCGGCTGGAGGGTTGCCTGGCGGGCTGGAGGGCACATGGCCATGGGACAGGCTGGTGGGCAATGGACAGGAGTAGTGGGGCAGGTTGCGCAGAGAGATAATCAGGTGGCTGCGGGGCAGGCCAGTCGAGTGGCATCCTGAATGCATAGGTAGAAAAGGGGCAGGCTGAGATGCAGGGCCGCAAGTGGATGGATGGTTGCACTGTAGAACTGGGCAGGCAGATGGGTGGGTGGCTGTGTGACAGGCAGGGCAGCTAGCGTATGGTTGCATGACAGAATGGGGGGCAAGTGGGCAGGTGGCCATCTCGCTAAAGTGTGTCAATTTTCCCCGCACCCACAGTCTGAGAGATGCCAGCATTTGCCACATCGAGTTGGTGTTGAAAGTTTAAAACCCTGTTCCTCATAATTCTCACGTGCACATGTACCATGACTGGTACATTTACTATCATCAGGAGGTGAAATTCACTGCAGAGTGGAGGCTCAACGTAGAGCAGCATTGTGCATACCTTCTCCACTAGGGTAAATTTCACCCTTAGAAACTTGCAGTGGGATGGGCCCTGTTCTGCTAGTGCAGAAGTCTGGCAACTGTTCAGTGATGTTTATGGGCAGAGAACAGGCCCTTTAGCTCACTTCCATTCATCATGCTCTAAGTGGCAGTTCTTTTGCATGGAAATTTCTCCTTGAATTTGGGAGCAGATTTTCTACATGGTATGAAGACCATTAGTTCAATAATCTTTTCACTGTGCTCTGTAGCTGTTTAGGAAAGTCAAATGACTCTAAATTCCGTTGTGCAGGATTGTACTCTCTGAATATCCCACTATGCTATTGCTTCCCTATATACTGTGTGCAGTTCAGTGAATACATTGAAAAAGATAACTGTGGGATACTGTTTGTTCTGCTCTTGAAGGCCTATTTTATATGAAAATGAGTCAGTTATATGATACCATAGAGCCAAATGTGATTGATGAAAAGATGCTTCAAAAAGCTGTGGAAGAGCAAGGCCCCCAGGAGGAATTAGGACAGCTTGCCAAAAAGGAAGGCATCGATTACAAAGATGTCCTAGAGCTACAGCTTGATTTTAGAAGTAAGTATCATTTTTTTTGTTTGTTTGTTTTTTAGTGAAAGGATAACAGTGTATTTAAAGTGACTGACTATTAAATAATCATGACTGTCATAGTTGTCATAAAAAGCAGGCAGTCCTGTAGCACCTTAAAGACTCACAAATGTATTTGTTAGGTAATGATTAGCTTTCATAGGTAATACTCACTTTGTCAGATTTTCAGATACTTTGTGATATAAACAGTAAATGATTAAACTTATATTTTTAGCTGTAACCCACCAAATAGTTACAATACTGGAAGCTGGATGGTTTGGCTGAATGGTAATAGATTATAAATCTTCTTCACTTTTAATTATTCCTATAATGATTTAATACATCTTTCAATGGCACTCAATGACCACAACCAAGCTTTGCCCTGGTTTAGGCAAAATCCAATCCAAGCTTCTGGTGACCACAAATCATCCTAATCTGATAGCACTTTGGTAGTTTATGGTGAGTACAGTCCAGATAAGAGTGGACAAGCATATATATTAAAATAATACCCCGACACCACAATTAGTACTGATTAATAGCTTTGTTGAAGGGCTCAGCAAAGTGGTCGGGGATTTAAGTAGTGAAGGAGACTGAACTACAAGTTTGCCCCTCCCATTGCAGAGTTAGGTACATTCCAGGGGTGGCGTGGGAGGGTGATTTTGTTTTATTTTTGAATGCAGTTTTTTTTTGTGCATAATTCCACATTAGTAAATTCAACATTCATGATACAGATTG
Source organism: Carettochelys insculpta (assembly GCF_033958435.1). Classification (NCBI taxonomy): domain Eukaryota; kingdom Metazoa; phylum Chordata; order Testudines; family Carettochelyidae; genus Carettochelys; species Carettochelys insculpta. The sequence goes on from NC_134152.1 coordinate 32,829,177, forward strand.
TACTACAGTACTTGTAATGGGAGCAGTGGAAAATATTATTTCTTTTGCTTCTTGCGGTGCAAACGTTTGTATTAAATATCAAGTGTGTTATATTATATTCTGTGTTGTAATTTAAATCAATATATTTGAAAATGTAGAAAATATAAACGGTATTGTATTATTGTTCAATGAGATTAAGCCTGTGATTATGATTCAATTTTAATCACGTGATTAAAATTTTTAATCATGTTATATATGTGGGGCCTGTTTTTTAAGTTGAGCATTCACTTTTGTTGGTAAAAGGTACACTTAATCTGTTCATGCACTTACTGTCATCATCCCAGTGAGGAAACTGGTAATTTGTACACCCTGTTTCCTGATTTGTGCATGCCTTTGCTTGCAGGTGAAGTGTGCTGTTGTCAGTTTCTGAGGTTAAAGCATGTTTATGTGGTTTTCCTCTTCTGTGTTTCCACTCCTGCTTTTTATCTCAACTTTCACTCATAAGAGAAGGGAAACAAGAATTTCCTGTGCATTCATCACCATGACCCCAATGTTTTGCTGTAATCCATAACAGCTTGCCCTCCTGTATCTTTCTCCAAGAATCAAAATGCAATACCTCTTGTTTTCACCCCAGACAGAAGACAAGAAGATGCATACAAATTGAGTTGTAGTTCTCATAGTACTTCCAGCTTGTTCTCATGTAATGATTCCATAACCTCAGCAGATAAAAAACGTTACAGAATGCAGGTAACTATATGATGTGTGATAGGGTCACTGTTAAGAATTAGCTACTGCCCACAAGTAGCCTGTCACTTCAGAGGAAAGTGCTGTCTCATGCCAAGCATCATTCTTTAAGTTGGAAATCAAAGTGAAGGTCAAGGCCGCCTTACAGTATATCCATAAAGCCACTCTTGACTGCAGTGTTGCAGTCAGCATCGCCTCAATGACACCCTGGCAGTTCTGATTAGCAGAGCACAGTGGTGCAAGACAATGAGGTTATCCCAGCTGTTTCAATCTAAACCCTCTTCTAGTCTGAGGACGTTTATGTAGTCTCAATGGTGCTCTCCATTAACCAGTGCACTGTCATAATCTGCTCAAAGACGTAATATTCAGCATGTGTCACTAGTACAATATAGTGTGTCTGTTGCAATAAAAGTCTGGTGTATGTGAACTGAAGTGTTTTTCTCCTACATGTCAGATATCCTGAAGATTGACAACTTGTGGCGGTTTGTGAATCTGACTAAACTGCAGCTAGACAACAACATCATTGAGAAGATAGAGGCACTGGATAGTCTGGTTCATCTAGTCTGGCTTGGTAAGAATTAGGGGTGGGAAGCTGGCTTCACCTTTCACTGGTGTAAATCAGGAGTAATTCCATTAAAATCAGTAGAGTTACACTTGTGTAAATGAGATCAGATTCAAGTCCATGTCATCACTGGAAAAAGGAACTTAGTGGTACTGGCAATTGTTGGCTCAGCTTTTAGTATATGTTAAATGTATTTTGCGAGATAGTTGACATGAAAATGATGTTTGTTGATTAGATATGCAGCATTTCTAGAATGAAATGGAACTGTACTTTGAAATGCCTATGCAAGATACTAGATTCCACTGTAATGGTGTTAGGAAGAGATACTGGCAATAATCACCCCATGCTAGCACAGGTAGGGGTGATAACAGTGTGAGGGGATGTACCAGATGTTTGTTGCCCCCTGCCATCTTGCTTCATTCAGCCCTATGAAAGTGTCCTTCTGGGAAGGAGGGAACACAGGGTTTAGATCTGCAGGAGCTGATGGAAAGGCCACTTGGGATCAGCTGTGGGTGAAACCAGTGAAAATCAGATCTCAAGCAACTGGAAGGACTAAGAGCAGGCAGAAACCAATCAGGGTCAAGCAGGCAGGATAAAAGGAGTTGGTTGCTTCCATGTGCTAGTTCTGAGTGAAGCTGGGACAGAGGAGGAAGGTGAGCCCCTCTGGCTTAACCCAAAGAGTCTGGTCTGATCAGGCCTGAACTCTAATTGCACCTCTGTTGCTTAGTACTTTGTTGAATGTAAGGCCGAAAAGCAAGTCATCCTAAAGTCAAATATTAACGTGACTGCTGTAAGGCTAGGCGAGTTTGCAGTGTGAGATGCTCCGCTGGGTCAGGCAAGCCCATGATAAAGAGACTGGGGGCCTGATTCACTACTGCTTTGATTTCAGTTGTGATACACCTGTGTAAAGCTGGAGTTTGGCCCCCCAGCGCAGTCCCACAGTGCTTACTCAGGCATTGTTTGGGCTCAGACCCGTTCAAAGTAAGTGAACACTCCAGGCTGTAATTCTGTGAGGAAAGGTTTAGACCATGTTCATTGCTGATACTAGATTCAGTCCTTTGCAAGTGTTCAGGAAGATGTATCTGATAAATCTGCTATCATGGTAGAGGTAATTTTGCAATATATGTGTTATGTTTGTAGCATCCAACTAATTAAGATCTCGACTAAAATCTTTAGATGTAGAGGTCCATCCTCCTCTGGCCATTATTCTGAGTTTGCTAGTAGAGCCCTAGAACTCTAGCTTCCATTTGTGATCTAGCTGCTGTACTAGTATGAGGAATCAGTGTCCGAAGAGAGTGTTATTTTGGGTATGTTGACTCTTTGAAGTAAAAGAAAAAGCATCCTGATGAGGTCATTCTACAGCTCTAGGAAGCTGGAACTTCAACACAATGAAGCTCAGTTCCACTCCAAACAAACGCCTCTCTCACCATCTGTAGCTCCCCAATGAAAACAGAATGTTGTGGCCCCTCTCACATGCTGCTAGGGCAGACATTCCCTGAGAACAGTCAGCTCTCTGAAGTGCCCCTCATTTTGACTGTCAGTTGTTGGAGGATGCAAATATCACAAAATCTCTCTCTCTCTCTCTCTCTCTCTCTCTTTTTGGGTAATTAAAGTATTACAAATAAATATTTTAAGAAAAAAAATTGGGGGAGGAGGGGAAAAGCTAGGACTTATATTTTCAAAGCTGCCAGAAGAATCTCTGTCCACCTACTGGATTGGAAAGTCTTAGCTTAGGGTGTCATTTTCAAAAGTGCCTAACTGACTTGGGAGAGTAAGCACCATTTTCCAAAAGTGATTTAGGCACTTTGGAGCCAAAAATCTAATTGAAAGTCCTAAGTGCCCAGGTCTTGAAAACGGGAAGTAGGCCCCTAAATCACTTACACATGTTTGAAATTTGTACTCTAGATCGTTTATATAAGTTTAGGTGCTTAATGGGGTGTTCTTGAAGAATAAGATGGGGGAAAGTAACCATGAGTAAAATAACCACAGTGGGCAAAAACTTCACATTTGTATCTCCACTGGTTTCGTTGGAATTGCATGAGAAGAAGAGTTGGCCCAGAGTGCATTGCCACTAGGGTGATGGTTTTGTGATGCAGGTAACAGTTCAAGGGAAAGAAAGCTATCAAATTTGTTAAAGAAATTTACTTTTAAATTGCATCTCTTTAAGCATTGCCTAATGCCTTCACCTGTGCTGTGCACTTCCATACAAGAGACTAAGGTGCATCTATTCTCTATGGCTACATTTTCACTAGAGAGTTTTGTAGACAAAACTAGGATTTTTTCAACAAAACTCACAGAGCCTCTACGTGCAAAATATGTTTTGTAAAACTGTCAACGAAAAGGCCATTTATATGCTCTGGGGTGCCTTTTGTCAACAGAGGGAGTCCAAAGATGATCCACTTTTATGTGTAGATGCGATCTGTTGACAGAAATTTTGTCAGAATATCTCTTCCGATAGTAACTTCTGTAGACAGATGCTTCTAGTGTAGACGTCGCCTATGTCTCATGGACATGGCCTCCAGTAACTTCTCTGTCTGATTTAAGAGTTGCATGGACAAATGCTAGGAAAGGTTGCATCTATTATTTCCTGGCTAAAAGACTAGTGATTTTATGCAGAGCCTTGAGAGTGAAAGGGAAAAGCCTTTCTTAGGACTTTATCAGGAATACTGATCAGCATCCAGATAAGCAAGTAATATTTGTAGGCCCCAGGTAATGATTAGCTGAAGATAGTCAAACAATTTGCTTGTAAAACTTCTTGACCTCAAGTATTTTTTTCTAGATTTGTCCTTCAACAATATCGAAGTCATTGAAGGCCTGGAAGCTCTGGTTAAACTGCAGGACTTGAGCCTCTACAACAATAGAATATCTAAAGTTGAGAATCTAGACACTTTACAAGAACTACAGGTCTTCTCTATAGGAAACAATAATCTAACTGCACTGGAAAATGTAAGAATCCCATTGTTTTTGCCAGTGTTTCCTTCCTTCCTTTCTAATCTGTCTATCCCTATAAATACCAATTATCTATCTATTTAGCCATACATTCATCTTCCTTTCTCTCCAACCTCATATATATCCATTGTCCAGCCATCCCTTTCTCCATATACTATTATCTATTCATTCATTCCTCCCCCTATATACCGATCAGCCATCAGTACATCCATTCATGCACTCCCCTGTATACCCATTATCCATCTGTCTATATATCCACGTGACCCATACATATCCTTTACAGTGACAAAGAGATAGCCGCATTAGTCTGTATGCTATTAAAACAAAAAAGCAGTCATGTAGCACTTTAAAGACAAACAAAATAATTTATTACATGATGAGCTTTCGTGGGACAGACCCACTTCTTCAGAAGAATATCCAAAAAAGGGAAAAGTTAGCTGAACTAAGTATTTCCTACTTGAAATCTTACTAGAAACTTACTTTAGACTATATAGAAAGAGGCTTTGAAGGGGAAGTTGCCCTTCTAAAAAGTTGTTCAGATTCAGGGACTGGTGAGAATAGAAGAATGAGAGAGAGAGAGAGAGAGGATATGTCAAAACAAAAAAGCAGTCACATAGCACTTTAAAGACTAACAAAATAGTTTATTAGGTGATGAGCTTTTGTGGGACAGACCCACTTCTGCCAGTCCAGTACGTTGTGCAATTTCTCTCTGAAGGATGGACATGTGAGCAAGGTCTTGAGCTAGGCCTCAAGCAATAAAGATCATGAATTTCAAGGCATTGCTACATGTTCCCATGATATGTGGGAATGCAGCAGCTCCCTTCTTTTGGCGCAGGTGGTCTACCTCAGGAAGTTTAAAAACCTACGCACATTGAATCTCAGTGGGAACCCAGTCTGCGAAAATGAACAGTATTCATTGTTTATTGCCGCTCACCTTCCTGATCTGGTGTACTTGGACTTCAGGCTGGTGGATGAGAAGACAGTAAGTACTTCCACCATCCCTTTATTTAACCATTTGGAGACTGGACACACACTTTCTAAAATATTCATCATGCTGGTGCTCTGGGAATACACCAACATTCACAGGGTTGATGTAACTCTTCGTTCAGTTGCTGTGTTCCTGAAGTACCATCTAGACAAATAAGAGCCATAAGAAATGTCTTTCCTGAGCCTGATTTATACATAGGAGATAGCTTATACCTAACATAAGAAAGAAACAGCAGTCTAAATGTGCATTACACAGTGAGCAGTATCTGACCCAGATTTATTACAAGCCCGGGTAATCTAACCCAAATATTTTCTTTCGGTGTTTCCCAGCGAGAACTTGCAGAAATAAAATATCAGTATGTCATTGATGAGCTAAAGCAAGGTGAAGCTCAGGTGCTGGCTAAGCTGGAGGAAGACCAGGCTAAGCAGGAGGAGTTGGAGCACCACAAGGTACATTCTCTGTGGCTGGTTGTATGTTACCACACTGCAAAAAAAACCATACACCTCTTTCACCCATTAGGAGATTTAATGGGATTGTAATATTGATGGCGATACAGTAAAGTGAGTATTAATCCCTGGGGTTTGTATACCTCACCTTTTGAATGAAAACCGAAGCTGCTATGTCATAAGATGGCATGCAGGAATATAATTCATTGGGCTGAACAACAAAATCTACACAGCAGATTCTGATTTAGGGAAGTTCCAGAGTAAATCATAGGTTTTCTTGGTTTTTTTTTTTTTTGGGTCAGCCTGATGCTAGATTAACACCATATCAGAACTGATTGAGCTGTTAACATTATTCACAGTGCAGTGATTTTTTTCCCATTCACATGGACTGGATAACAGTGCCATATTAATTTAATCTTATGACTGATTTTGAGATCACTATGGGGAAACAGTCAAGGTATGAGAATGGGAAAGAGCAGCATGGTGCCCTGAGCTATTCTCAGACTGAGTCTTGCCTTCCTGTCCCCGTTAATCTGCTGGCAATATGCAAGTGTTGTACGTTTGTTTCCATGCCGTTTGCTTGTTCCACACTCTCTGGCTGGCATCAGCATAGCTCCCCACTTGACTTGGGGCAAGTGGGGAGAGCAAGGAGCAGTCACCAATCTGAAGGGCACTCCCCTCGAGTGACAGTCAGAGGCCTGTGCCACCACCACAATGACATAGATCTCTATGCACCAAGAGTGACATGGGGGAGTGCCAAATACAAGGAGATGGGATCAGGGAGGAAATCATAGGCACTGAGGGGCCTGCAGGGGACCTTTCATTTCTTTCTTTGCATGGGGCCTCACAAAATATCTCTTTCATGCCTGAATAGCTTAAATATCACATTGCAGGATCCCAAACTGGTGTTGAATTGCTCTGTCACATTGTTTGGTGAAAGAGCCACTGTCTGATTCCAGTGAGGAAGGATAAATTTATCAATGGCTGTATAGTGTTTTCCCTGGAAATCCAAAAACCTCCCCCAACTGTATAGTAATAATGACCTGGCTCATTGTTATGAGACTCACTTTCCACAGCAGGAGGCACCTGTCATTCAGAACTGGAGAGTTAATAATGTCAGCCCAGATCCTCAAAGATATTTAGGTGCCATTTATTTCAGGGGACTGTTCAACCTAACTGAACCTCCCTGAACACTTAGCAAGAAGAAGCAAGGTGGTGCTAATGCTCTGCCACAAGTCTGTACTCTTTGTTTGTTATATATTGCACTGACTCTCTCCTAAGGCTGCTTATGTCGAATACCTGAATGGACCCTTCTTATTTGAGAGTATGTACGCAGAAGATACAGAAGCTGCCAAACTGGCTTACCTCCCTGGCATGGCTGACCTGCTGGAAACATATCCTTCTGTTAGAAAATGTAGTGATACAAGTGAGACTTCAATTCACAAGGATGTGCCTCTACAGGGACTTTTCATCTGTTATTTTTATACAGAACCAAAAGCTATATTGATTGGAGACTTACTGTATTCAGTCTTGCACCAGTGCCTTAAAAGTACTGTTAGACCATGAAACCACTGACAGTCTTAAGTTCTGATATTTCATGAAACACAAGGTCTATAAACAAATGCTTTGTCCCATTGACAAACTGGAAACCCCACATTAGAAAATCCCATTTGTATAGAGTGATTGCTCCCGTTAATGACAGGTTGTGATATTTCAACATTTAACAGTCACATAATTCTGATGACCATCTTGCTTTTTCTCTACTTGAATCAGTCCTGCTGTTAAAAGCCAGTGCCTCATGAACCTCTAGAAATCCGGGTGTTTGCAGTCTCTTTAAGCCCCTCATGCAACTGGCCTTTCAAATGGCATAGAGGTTTAATTTGTATGTGCAGCATACTGTGAGATAGCAATTGCTAAAATCATACTACAATTGAAGTGATTATCCAAGTCAAATATCTCAACCTGCCAGTTATATGCAGTGTTTTGGTAGCCATGTTGATCCCAGGAGACAAGATAGGTGGGTAATATCTATTATTGGACCAACTTTTGTTGAGAGAGAGAAGCTTTTGAGCTTGTAAGATCAAAACCTCTCAGTTAGAAATGCTAACCTTGTGGGACCAGTACAAACACATTCTTAGTTCATTTTTCTAAGTGCTGATCCTGGACTAGAATCAAAAAGCAGATAATTGAGGTTTCTTTTTAAGTTCAGGTTAATGGAATGTTATCAAGCCCCCACATTTGACCTTGCTGATGATTGCTATACAGTGGAGTCAGGAAACTTCATCAGAGATTAAATGTAATAGACTTCTGAAACAATTCCAAGCAACCTGCAACCTCTCCCGTCCCCCTATAGCCATTATATTTGGGGTGCTGCCAAATCAGTGTGGTTGAGGCTCTGGCCATTGGCTCTGGAGCAAGATTTTTTTAATTTTACACTGTGCTCGCAGCTATGCAGACCCAAGATCTGATGCTTCATATTCCTTACATGGCACAGAAGAATCAGCACAAATGCATGTTTCCTTTTCTGCCCACCACATTGCCCTCTCCACACAGTAAGGTATCAAAGCCCCAGTGCAAAAAGATGATGTGGCCCAAGCTTTCAAGATACAAAAATGCATGGTTCAGCACCGCAACTGCCAGTGAGCTCTGTGGCATTATCAGTCAAGGTGGTAGTATCTGACGCAGCAGAGCAGTGTTGATTATGATACAGCTATACTTAGTTTGTTGACTCATTTAAACTTTTACAGATTATATACCTTGACTCTGGTTTCACATACAAGAGTAAATTTGTATTAATTTGTGAGAACCTCTTTGCATATGGTCTGAAACAGCATGAAAAGCGACAAGCTGAAGTCTCAACCTTCTACGAGTGTCTTCAAGAAGCAGTAAAGGACAGTCAACAGCAAGGCACAAAAATCATCCTAGATTTTGAAAAAAACAGCCAAGGGGTATATGATTACAGGTGTTATTTCTTGAAATGTTTTCTGTGTATCGGAGGCCAGAGTCTGATCTCAGGGATGTACATGGAGTAACTTACCTAAAACCAGTTTAATGACTCTATACACTAGGGTAAAGTAAACCAGATCTTACTGTATATGTTTATGTGGGCTTGTTTACAGTGAAAGGATTGACACTAGGTTATGTCTACACTAGGCAAAGTAAGTTGACCACAGATATGCACTTTGGCAGTTGCATAGCTAGAATCAACCTATCCACCCAAGTTACTTAGCTGTCCTTATTGAACAAGGTCGACGGGAGAGTTTCTCCCATCAACCTCCCTTACTCCTCACATCTCGCAAGGAGTATAGGGGTTGACTGTGACCCTTGAGTGGTCCACTTTGCGTGTCCAAACTAGAGTACCTACTGAGTGGGTCAGTCTTCTGGGCTAGTGTTGACATAGCCTATGGTAAGTAATGTAATATCAAGCATAACCTCGCACTTCCCCATAGACAAGGACTGGTTTGTATAAAATCACATCTGCTGGAAGCGGTAAAACAGGCCTCTCAAGCTAAGCATAACCAGCGTACGTGGTTTTAAACATGAGTCATTGTCTCTGTGCATTCAACAAAATGATATCCCTGAATCATTTCCTACTACAGACAAGTCTTCATATTAATGGTTTTTCTTAAAGGCTTGGAAGGCCCTCGGTTAAAATTTTTAACTGAATTTTTTTTCCATCCAAAAGTGTGCTTTTTAAAAGAAAATGAAAATGTTCACAAAAAGTTTCTTTTGACATCTTTCATGAAACTAACTGTAATGAAAACTTTTGATTCCGAAGAGTTTGTTTTCATTATTTGGTCCATACCCATGCACTGTTCCTCCACTGGAAACCGAGGAAGAAAGGGAAAACCTGACAAGAGGATCATTATTTATTCAAGAGACAAGCTGCGTGACATATTTTTTTTATTGAACCAACATCAGGTAGTGAGAGAGACAAGCCATAGAGCAACACAAAGCTTTTCTTCATGACTGGGAACCTCAGAAGTTTGCTCACCCCCAGAAACAGGTCCCATAAAAGATATTACCTTACCCTGCCTGTCTCTCTAATATCCTGGGCTTATACAGCTACAGCAACATTGTAAATAATGATTTAGCACAGTCATTTTGGTTTCTATTTATTTTGTAAAAAAAATCCATTTTCTTTGAATATTTTGACAGCAAATACCATTTTTTCAATCGGCTCAGCTTTCTAGGGAGCTGCGGCCCCAACACTGGGGATGGTGAGGTCATGCTTCTAGCTGCATCCCTTTTTAACCATTTAAAAGAGAGGGGCAATTATTTTTGTTCCCAGAAGTCCATGGAAATATCAGCTTGGCTACACCCTGGTGAAGGGCTTTGTCAGCTGTACAGAACAAGCTGCTCCTGATTGGCTACAATGAGAACACAAGTGCTCAGCAACTCTGAAAACAGGCTGCTTTTATTTTAGTGCTTTGTAACAAGGCAATAGGGTGCTGAATCATTCTGGCACCAGGTGTTTGAATCCTGCGTGCAGCCCCGGTGTACATTAATGCTGACTCATAGGAGCAAGTGGACTTAACTCCACCCAGGGTGTAAGTGGCTTGAGACCTCAGAGGTATGAATGGAAATCCTGGGGCCTAGGATGAGGGAAGAGGAAAAACAACCTTGGGGAAGAGCATTCAGATATATATTCATGATCTCACTTATGCTAGGGACTGTGCAAGCAGAACAAAAAGAGGAGCCCAGGCCCAAAGCATTTTTCTTTAAATTACGACACTCAGAATGGGGTAAGTTTGGATTTTAGGCAGTATGTCTATGTACTCCTGAGAGCCGCACAGGAACTCTTTCTGCTTACAAGCTTAGACATGGATTTAGGTGCTGTATGTAGGCACCTTGTTGCATATGAAAAATGGTGACCTAAGTGAGCTGGTCAAGGTGGCAGAGGGAGTCAGAGTCACTCAGATATGATGTTAAATAGATCTTGCAGGCTTAGTAATACAAGTTTAAAAATGGGTGGGAGGAGATTAGAATGTGATAATAAAATATAAACCATTGCTAGGTCCACTCGCCTAATTCTGATTCTATCATGCAGGCTTATATGAACTGCAAGAAGCTAGTTAAGGAGCAAAGAATTATGTCAAAGCCCTAAAGCAGCAGGTATTGCTAACAGGAGCCTGGTTTTAATTGCTTGGTGCCTTCTGGCTTGATTAAATTATATAAAGAGATACCCCCTTTAACATTTCATCATGTGCACAATCTCTGATTTACACATAGCTCTCTGCAATGATTCTTAACTAATTTTAACCTGTTCTGTTGGCTCCAACTGTGAGATGTATTAGCTCCTTCAAAATACATTTTTAATGCTCACGTGCCAGTAGAGGAGATTTATTACAAAGATACTTCCTGCAAATAACCTTTGCTTAGCTTACACATTGCTCAGCAATATTAAGATGATTGACCTGAGAGAGAGAGATTGACAGGTGTGAAGCTGATGTCAGGATTTAACTTTTGAAGAGCAAGATTTATTGTCATTCACTGTAACACAAACTCATTACTTGTGATGTTCTGTTACATCTCTTCTGAGTGCAAAATCCTGAGCCCACTGTACTGGGGCAAAAGTCTCCTTGATTTCCAATGGGTCAGGATTTAGACATGCATTTCATAACAAAGAGTAACTGGAAGTCTCTCCCTCAGGGTCATGATTTCAGAAGCCTTACTGTTTTTCCTTTGACACAAACTTTCTGCAGCTGAGATATGAAGTAGGAGGTCTAGGAAAAGATGCCATTTGCTGACTGGCAAGCAATAAGAGTTTTCATGCAACTTGCTACAGTGGAATCTTGGTTAACACTTTAGCGCTCCTCTGTATTACTGACTTTTGAATACGTTAACAACAGCCAGGTGGCAAGTCATCGCATTTCGTTTCAGCCAAGTGTGAGCCAGAACTTTTCTCCTGAATGTGACAATAACAGTTAATTACATTGCAATGGAATGGTGAACATAAATGATAAGCGTCTCTCTTTCTGTTTAGGTGTTGGACCTGATTCAAAACATAAGTAACATTGAAATTGCGGAGTCTAAACTCGTAAAGTACAATGAGGATATCATTCAGCTGTCAGAAACACTTATGACCCTGGAAATGCAGACGGTTGACCAGCTAGAGGTAAGGCAAGTGACTACCTCTGCAAAGCCTCAGGTAGAGAACACTGGGGCTGATTCTCTATTGCTCATGCCTGGTACAGTTCCAGTTGTGCAGAATGAGTGTAGAACTCTACATTCAGGATAGTGAATCCAGAATGTAGAGTTCTGCACAGGAATGAGCACATGATGTGCAAGGTGGCAGAGATGGACCCAGCATATTTATATTTTGTGTCAGAGCTTATTATCCATGCACTGTTACTGAGGATGAAGGCATAGGCTTTGGCTAAAGGAAAGCTGGGAGGTTATTGGGCCATTTTGTGGACTCGACTGTGGAAGTCGCTTCCTAGTAAAGGACATAATTTCAAGGTTCTAGTGATGTGATTCAAAGAGATCTTTGCTCTGGCTGAAAAAGTATTTCTCATGCTCCACGGCCTAGTTAGTCCACGTTCCTGAGCATCTCCTTCCCTCGCCTCTGGGAGCATGACTGTGGTCACTCCTAGTGGAGTTCAAACCAGATGCTTTGCAGATCATGGGGGAGGAGAGATGAGTTAGTTTATTTTCTAGTGGTTACCAATGGATTTTGCAGAACTATCAGAGACGCTGTTTTCTGCCCTGCTTGCAGCACCAGAGAATTTTAAACCTTTTATTAGAAATATTAGGGGACAGCAGACGCTCTAAGAAACACTCTGTTTCCTGTTTTTGAAAGAGACAGCAAGAACCAGCACCAACCTTCCAGGGTTCAAACAAACACACTCATAATCCCAGAGGTTAGTTATGCTCCTGCTGGCCAAGTCTTCCAGAAAGGAAGAGGCGTGCTGTCTCCTAAACAAAATGAGAAACCTTGACACCTAACTTTAATCAGAGACAAACTGTCGTCTAGTCATAAGGTACATATACGTTCAGAGGTTTGAAGCGATGTGATGGAGTGAACTTCCCAGAGTCTGCTATACACGCATCACTCCATCAGCTTTTCCCAAAAGGATCGAGTCCAGTCTTCCCTAACCTTTGCCTACCAGAGCAGACGAGCACATGCCTGGCAGTGCTTCCACACGGTAATTTGTGTGAGGTACCTTCAGTCCCCAGCAGTGCCGATGACACTGGTGGATCAGATCAAAAGTATACTGCATTTTAGACTCCTCCCTGGTTCTGATCTGTGTTGCATGTGTTGAACTATTTGGTAACTTTTCATTTTCTTTTCCTGTTAAGGAAATAATAAAGGATTTTGAAAGAAACATTGCTGATCTGGTGTCAACGTTTATTGAGAACGTCCAAGGGATATATCCTTTTGGCAGTCTACTGGGTTGGAACTCTGTCCTATAAATGTGACCCAAAGTCTATGTGTTGCTTCAAACTTCATAAGATTACTGCAAGGCCCAGGAGTCAGTATTCACTGTATAGAAGTGAATTGTTGCTTCTTCATATGTTAAAGGCTTTAATGAATTTGTCAGAATATTTCCAGGTATAAGCAATACAAATTCGGCACACATATGTCTGTATTCACATCTGAGCAAGAGAACAGAGTCAGGATCAGCTGCACAACACAATGATGAGGGTATAATGAGACTACAGAGTTAGGTACCTAATTCTCAGTGAAAGGTGGGGAGGGGAATTAGGTTCCAAGCTGCCTTTTGTGCCTTTGAAAGCTCAGCCTTCTATTTCTGAGCAAATTCTTGGTAAATGTGACTGGGTGACGATATGGGTGCTGTGCTGGCATTTTAAGCGGTGAAATGCCTAAAACTGTTCCTGTACTGCCTTTTTGTGCCCTCGAGTGCTGTGTGCTCTAGAACAGCTGCTCTCTTCTGCCTCAGAAGGGGCTGCGTTGCAGTGGCGGGTGACATGATTTTTGTACACACAAAACTCTTGGCCCTGTGCAAGTGCTTGTCACCTTCAAACTGTGCACACGCAAACAGAGGCCCAGCTGAACTTCCTGTGCCGGTGGTGCCCTGTGTCGGTTCTGGACAGTGTAGCACAATAAGGTAGGGAGGGGGAAGGATTGCTTTTGGAGACTCCAGGCGTTCTCCAACAGCTAGTTCAAGTATTTGATGGGGGCTGCAATGGAAACTCAAGGAAGCAGAGTTTTTACAGGTCACCTGCTTCACAGGAAGTGGGCAAATCCCCTTGTAGGGTTAGCAGGGCTTGTTCGTGCAGAACATCATTCTCCAGGCTGATGTACAGCACCAAGTCAAGCTTGCCAGAGGCAGGTCATTTGACACGTCAAATGCCATTGTTCTTTGTTTCTTAACCTTCTTCCATACGATGGCTCAGTGCCGGGAACTAGAAAATCATCACCACGAGAAACTGCTGGAGATTGCCATCAACACTCTGGAGAAAATAGTCAAAAGCGAGTTTGATGAGGAGATGCCAGATGATGTTCGACTGGTGAGGTCCCCACTTATATATGGAACTTAAGCTCTTCTGGGAAGCAGGGATCACTAGTGTGGAAGAAGAAGGGAGCACAGCATGTTCCTTATCAGGACTGGGTTTGAGACTCAGTATTATTTGAATTATTGTGCCCAACCTAGAAGTAGTTTTCTTTTAAACATCTCCTCCCTCCACCCCGAATAAGACTGCAGGAAAGTTGTGGTTTGTCAGTTCAAAGGTTGTGGCTGAAGTTTGTTAAAATTGTGGTTTTTGGCTTGGTCAGACATCACTAGCTAGATACTCCCTTGGCATCTCTCAAGCTTTGTCTCAGGCCAGATCTACACTAGACCTTACAGTCGATTGTACAGTTGCACAGCTGGAGTTGACTTCTCTACAATCTACTTACCTGGCTGTCCTCACTGAGGGATGTTGATAGGAGAAACTCTCCAGTTAACCTCATTTAGGCTACTTCTACACTCGCCCCCTCCCGTTGGAGGGATTATGGTAACAAGGCACTAATGTGCATATTCAGCACCTTATGAGCATAATTGCAGCCGCACAGATTTCCAACTGCAGACTTTGAATTGCAGATTGACAGTGTAGATGGGGGCAGCTTTGAAATAAGCACCTCACTTCGACGTTCCCTTGCGCCCACTTAGTTTTGAGGGAGTAAGGGAGTGTCAAAGTGGGGCACCTATTTCGAAGCTGCTCCCATCTACACTGTCAATCTGCAATTTGAAGTCTGCACTTTGAAATCTGCATGGCTGCCATTATGCTAATGAGGCACTGAATATGGACATTAGTGCCTCTAGCCTTCTTCTAATTACCTCATTACCATGCCCCCTCCAACGGGAGGGGGCGAGTTTAGAAGCAGCCTTACTTCTTGCAAGATTGAGGAGTACAGGGGTCGACTGTTGAGCCCTGATAGTTTGATTTTGTGCATCCACACTAGGTGCACGAAATCAAATCCCAAAAGATCAGCTCTGACTTGGCTGATCTTGGTAGTGAAGACAAACCCGCAGGTTTGTCCGTAACCTGTTTCCTGAGGATTAAACACCACCTCTGGGTATCCCTCCAAAGAGCACTATTCTTACTCCTGCAATTTTTTCTAGGGCACAGCAACCTCCCCTTCAAAGCAGGGCATCAGCACAGAAGGAATGCTGTGTGATGCCCCACCCCAGGCCATTGATTTTCAAAGGGAAGCCTGACAGAGGGGTGCTCAGGCACTGTGAACTGGCACGCGGCATTAAAGTGCCACTGACAGTTGCAGCAATTATAAACAGTGGCCGTGCATGTAAAGCTATAGTGCACATGAAGTTGTGGTCACAATGCAATCACAACTCTGAATTTTCTTACAGCTGTGCCCATAAGACAATAGTGGTAGACAAATTGAACCCCTGGGCCTGCAAGGGCAGATCTGCTGGTAGGGGGAAGGAAGATGGTGACTGCATTGCAGGTTTCCACCAGGGATGAAAGCTTGTGTGTATTCTGGCCAGTGCTCTGGGAGAGTCCTGCAGCTGGAAGCTACGTGGGAGAGCTGCCTGTTCTGCCCACTCATTAGGGATTGGCTCAATGCAGAAGTTTCTGCAAGGGAAAGTCATGCATCCAAACAGCATGTCATTGCCCTGCCTTTCCAGAGCCACAGCTCCTCTGAGCCAGGGTCCTGCTTGCATAAAGCCCAGGGCTCCTCTGAGTCAACACCCTGCCCCAAGAGCCTCAGCATGGCACATTCTCTGAGCTGGTGTGGTAACTGTATCTTCCAACTAGTGAAAGTTGTAAGGAAGCAAAGTCAGAAGGAGACAAAAGACTTTTGAAGATAGACTTCCAGGTCAGGGGCAGCTGCCACCTGCAGCAACTGTGAGCGTGGCCTCAGTTAGGCACCACTGCCACATATTTATTTTTCCACGCTCCTGTCCATCTCTGCAGAGAAGCCATTTTCAGGTGTTTAATAGGCAGGCGTGGCTGCAGGAGAATACTAATCAGGGTTTTACAGCAGCCATGTTGTATTTAAAATCTCAGGAGGAAGCTACTGCTTCTGCTTGAAGTTGTGATGCCAGAACAAAGGCACAATAGCATGTAATGTATCGGAGGGGTAGCCGTGTTAGTCTGGATCTGTAACAGCAACAAAGCGTCCTGTGGCACCTTATAGACTAACAGAAAAGTTTTGAGGATGAGCTTTCGTGAGCACAGACTCACTTCATCAGATGCTGTGATGCTTCATCACTTCATCTGATGAAGTGAGTCTGTGCTCACGAAAGCTCATGCTCAAAACTTTTCTGTTAGTCTATAAGGTGCCACAGGACCCTTTGTTGCAATAGCATGTAATAGAACTGGAAGCAACCTTCAGAGATCATCAAGTCGAGTCCCTGGCACTCACAGCAGGACCTAGCCCCATCCCTGACAGATTTTTTTTTAAATCTAACCTGCCCCAGACTCTCGAAAGGCCCCCTGAAGGACTGGACTCTCAACCTTGGCTTTACAAGGGCAATGCTCTAAGCACTGAGCTATTCCCTCCCCCCATACACAGCACATGCCACCAGTTAAAGCAACCTGAGTGCAGTTTTCCATTTACCACACTCCTGAGAGAGGTGCGTTGGCAAACATGTAGCCTTCCTCACGCTTGACAGCTGCCAAGAAGGGCTTGTCCTAAGTTGCAGGGCAGCACAGTGTGGAGAAATGAGCATGGAGTTAAGAGTTTAACTCCATTCTCTGCAGCCTTTGGCAAGTTACCTCAACATTGCCTCAGTGTCCCCATCTGTAAAATGGTCCTTGCACAAAGCTGAAGTTAGGCTAGGTGTGCACAGTGCTTTGAACAGGTAAAGCATGAGATGTACCAGGGAGAACTTTTATTTTCTTCTCTGATGATGCTACCAAGTGCCGCACTGCTGCACATCTAGCTCTGTGACCTGCTGCATTTATATGTCAAATCCCATCGCTCGGTCAATTTCACTCCCTAGCTGTTTACAGACAAAGACACCATCGTCAACGCAGTGAACGCCTCCCATGATATCCATCTGCTGAAGATTGATAATAGAGAGGATGACATCATCACCAAGGCCAATAGCTGGTCCTCTTTGGTGATTGATGAGGTAAGACGACCCCAGGGACCTGGGGAGCAAAACCATGTTCAGGAGCAGAGACAAGTGGCAATGCAATGAAAGCGTACCAGCCTGCAACTTCTTGCTAGCACAGCAGGCAAAGAGGCACCCAGCCCCAGCCAATGTAGCTGGGCCAGTGCCAGGGAGTCAGAGGGCTGGAGGGACGCGTCTCCTAAATTTCTGATAGACCAAGGGTCTGAAACCTGCAGCTCCAGAGCCACATGCAGCTCTTTAAGGACTTTTCTCGTGGCTCCTGCCACTATCATTGCAAAGTAAAAAAAAAATCCCTCCTGATTACTTTTGATAAACGGTGAACGTCCCACAGTAAACATGCATTGCATTACAAATCATCACGTGCACTGCTTTTAAAATAAGGGTTACAAAAAGCATGGCTTGATGTTATTTACTACAGACTGTCTCATAGTCACGTGTGGTGCAGCTCTTGAATTATCAAGGTTTTTACTGAATTTAAAAAATGGCTCTTCTTGCTATTTTGGTTGCTGATGCCTGCGACAGACCCTTTGGATACAGCAGGTGGCTGAAGGGTTGAAACAAGCCCAGGGACCCCCTGTCTAATCTCACTCCCCTCAGGTTCACAAGAACGAGATCAGCAGAAACCGCAACCGTGTGCAAGAGATCAATCAATACATCGACCATCTCCAGGAGGAGCTGGACAACTTGGAAAGCCTGGAGCAGGTGGAGTAGGCCAACAGTGACTCCCATGGAACGACACAGGTCTGGGTGAGTTAACAGCCTCTTCTGACAGCCCTTCTGTAAATACTCACTGATGGGGATGTTTCATCCCAGGCTGTCACTCCTTGCCCGCAAAATCATATGCAAATAAAAATGCTGTTTGTGTTTGGAAAACTCTGGAAAAGGAGCTGAGCATTTCACGTCGAAGCCCAATGAGCTGTACGCTTCAAATCAAAACCAGTTCACAAGCAGCTGGGGTCTGGATCAGCCATGAGCAGGCTGAGCTGAGATTCACTCTCGCCAGCACAAGGCCATAAGGCACCATTGGGAGCCTGGGACTTAGGCAGCAGCTGGCATGATGCAGAGATGGGGAAGAGCACGCGCTCTGTCAGACTCCGCACCCAATCAGGGGGTTCTGGCCCAGCAAGCCTGAGGATTGAGGCACTGCCTCCTTTCTCCTCTGCCTCACACTGAGCTTAGCTGCTTCCTCTGGCCAGCAGAGAGGGAAATCAGTGTCTCTGCAGAAGCTCACCAGAGGCTGCTCAGTGTGGAGTCATTAATTTCCCTGCGAGCTCAGCAGCAGCTGCTCCATTGGCTTCGCTGGCAGCTTGGACTCATTTTTTGCTAGAGGCAGGCCACTGACAGAGGGGAAGAAAGAAAAACTCAGGCTTGTGGAATGGAGGCGCCAGTGCGCATTTTGGGAAGAGGCCAAATACCCCAGAGATTGCTCTTCCCCTTTTCATGGCATTAGCCCTGCCCACGGGCTGATTGAATTTGCTCTGGTTTGGCTGACCAAGCACTGTCATGCCTTGGGCAGTCCTCCCATCATTGAGACAGTGCTGACTGGCTGCACCAGGGCTCCGACTTTTCAGTAGGGCTGTGCACTCGTAGCACCCATTGAAATCAATGAGAGCTGC
The DNA here is from genome assembly GCF_033958435.1 of Carettochelys insculpta. Lineage (NCBI taxonomy): Eukaryota > Metazoa > Chordata > Testudines > Carettochelyidae > Carettochelys > Carettochelys insculpta. Next base: position 32,848,010 of record NC_134152.1, read on the forward strand.
GGGTGCTCAGCCCCTCCAGAAGGTTATGTTCTAGATGTGTCAAGTTAGCCACCCAGAAATGAAGGGCTCCAAATCTATGGTCACTTGTAAAAATGCTGGTGTTCCTGGTTCCCCCAAGCACTAACTGGAAATGAAGCTGATTCTGAATGAGGAGGACTCCAGGGGTGTTTGTACTCATGGGAGGTTTCCACAGCAACTGCCTAGCTGACCTTTTTCTTATGAGTCCGAAATCTTCAGAGACCAGCCTCAGTGAAAGCCCAAGACTCCTAAACTTGTAGGGAAAGGGGTGGGTTAGATCAGACTTTTGCAGCTCAGTCAGTGGGTTTTCAATGAGTACAGAGTTGAGCACATGCATAAGCCTTTGCAGGATCCAGGCCTCATATAACTGAGGAGTTTGAGTTACTCAAAAACCAAACGCACATCTGGAGTGTCACATCTCTTTCAAAAACAAAACCAGCAGGAGCTCCCTTCCAGACCCCAGCAAGCAGGCCCATGCATTTGCCTGAGCATGGAGATCCTCAGACAGGGACACAGAAGAAGCCCCAGGGGAAGGAAGCAGACCAGCTGTCAGTCAGCGATGGCTCTGCTGTAGGTTTCTGGGGGCTTGTGTGTAGAGAGGCAGCACCCATCCCACAGTGGGGTGGGGAAACACGAAATGACTGACCACAAGCACTGGTTCCCAGTATCAAGCACGAGATGCCTTTAATCAAACTGGGATTGAGCCCAGCTTTGTGCAGGGGCAGCACATAAGTGGGTGAGGAGTAGGCACAGCTGGGTCTGGTCTCCAATTATATGCCTGACTGAAGCCCTTTTGCAGGGGTGCTGGTCCCATGGATGGGAGCCTTGCAGGATAGGAGGTAGACAAGCTACCCTTCTGAGTGATCTGAGCTACAGCCTAGGGTCACAGCCAGTGACAGGGCATTTAACTGGGGACGAAGGGATCTCAGACAGTGCCTCCCTTGTAACAAGGGATGCTGACTCACTGGCACTCTCCAGCACTAGCCGAGCTAGGAAGAGAGGCCTTAGCTAGGACTCATTCTGAAGTCCTGGCCCCCTCAATGCTAGGTCACCATGCTGGGAGGGGCTAGGATGGCACTGGTTGCCGGCCAAGGACTTGAATTCACCAGGCTGCACTGTAATCTATACTGGGCATTCTTCTGCCTCAGTCCTGTAGCAGCTTGTGTTTTACCGTCGAGCTCTCTGAACAGAGGTGAGCAAAGAGGGTCCCAGCAGCCGTGCGGGCCTGCAGCTCGTACAGATCGTAGTCGTGGGCCCATTCCACACTGCCCCACCGCTGGATCTGAGGGAAGAGAGAACAATGAGCTCACTGGGGACTTAGAAGGGAGTTGCACGGCAGGTCTTCTTGGCCTCCATTTTTCTGTCTATAAATGGAAGTAGTAGCTCCCAGGAGTAGCACAAAGTCTCACCAGCGCTAGCTCAGAGCCCAGAGACCCTCAAGAGAAAGGGGCTATAGAAGGCAACGTAGTGGGGCCTGGTCCAAAGCTTACTCAATGAAAGTCTGACCAAGTCACCAGACTTAAGGTCAGGGATGGTGTTGTGCATAACAGTCACATCAGCAGTAGCTTAGTGCTCAGCAAAGTGCTTAGGCCTGGCCAATACATAGAGTAGAGACCATTGTTGGGTTTTGCACTGCAGGTTGGAGGAGGACAGAAAAGCAGCAGTCCAGCTTCTGCAAGAGAAATACCCAGACCTAAGCGCCTTTGGCTGTTCTTCATGCGACCGGGGTGGCTGCACACTCAAAATCACATTGACCACATTGGTGGAGTGACTGCCTCTGGTAACAACAGGCAGTTCTGCTGCCAATCATTTGCGCTGGGAAATGACTTGTCACACTGGGATTATTGCTATTTGAATTATAGGGTAGCTCTAGAACATGGTTTACCTGGTATTCTTCCTCCAGGCGAGACAGCAGCACGGCTTTTTCTACTGTAATGTGTCTGTCAATCAGTCCCATGGACAGAATCAGAGATTTCAACTGTGTGATCACATATTCTATTCCTGCCAGAGTGAGAGGAAATATCAAACACACACCACAATCAGTTATGTAAAATCACATCGGCATCATCACACCTTCTGAAGGTACAGCCAAGGTGTAAGGTTTTCAGTAAGATCTAAGGGATAGAGGATCCCCCACGTGCCATGGATTGATGCACTCTACAGAGTCAAGTCCACAGTTAATGCACATGTGAAATTCCCTTTGCTAATCAGGATCCATTGTTGCTGAGATAAAAATGAGAAAGGCGTATTTGCTCAAGATGCGTTGTATGCCCTGGGTAGAGAGAGAGACCAGCTAAAATCACCCTTATTACCTTGCAGGGCCCACATATTGTAAGATGCCAAATGGTTGGTGAAAGTGTCTTTGGTCCTGGCTGGGATGTTTGGCCCCATGATGCTCGTAGAGGAGCCGATCTCCACGTTGTACCTGGAATGTGTTAGATGGTACCAAACAATTAGCCCTTGACACAGGTGCCCTTGGTATCATGAATCAAGACTGTCTAAATTTAGTCCTGGTGTAAGCAGATGCAACCCACACCGATGTCTGCTGGGGTTATACCTGCTTTTACCCCTCAGCAACTGCATGGGAATATCTTCTACCCCGGTCATGGAGCCGGTCACTGCAATGTTGAATTTGCAGCAATATCTGGTCTCGGTTATAGAATTCACCAGCCCAATTCCCTTTCTCCTCAATGAGCTGAGAAACTCCATGAAGGGATAACCAAACCATCAGGCTAGAGACTGGCCAAAAGCAGCTCCTCACTGTTGGAGACCTGAACGGTCTCTGGCCTCCAAAGCCACCTCGGTGCCCCACAATGCCCCTTTTCCATTGCCCAGCAGGCTGGCACCAGAACAACTCGTAAACTCAACTGTCTTCCGCAGCGGTGGTTCTCAGACGCTGCAGTGCCAAGTGCGCTTTGAATACCCCAGAGAAGGCAGTTAGCAGTGAGATGGGAAAGTCTTTGACGTCTTACCGCTTCTCAGCCCACTCGATCATGGGATCCCATTCATTCTTCTGCAGTTCCACGAGAGCCATTGGCTCTTCTACCCTGTAACTAGGACATTACAACAAGAACACAACCTTTACTGACAAATCATTGGCCTTCACACACTACCTGGAGCAAACCTACTGTTGAGCCTGCTTCAGGGATACCCGGGGAGCCCAGTATTTGAAGAGGTGCCAACCAGCTGTAAGCTTCAAGTGAGTAGATACTGCGGGCTCTGGAAAGGAAGAGCTTCTATTGCTGACAGTCCCTGAGATCCAGAGCCCTCTGCTGGACAGGCTACCAGTCAGCTCTTCAGCCTTCTAAGGGGGGATGCTGCTCCCACAGCCCTGCACACATTTAGGCCCTGATGCTGTGATATTATTTCCAGGTGTGTGTCTGTCCTTCTGAAGTACCTGCAGGGGCTGTTCTCAGCCCACTGCAGCACCAGCCTCGAGCTCTGCTTCACGCCACCAGACTAAAAGCAAGTTGGTTTTACAGATGGAGAAACTGAGGCACAGAGAAGGCCGCTGACTTGTCTGCTGTCCAGCAAGTCAGCAGTCAACCCCAGTGCACACTGGGTCAGGCCAGTGGGATGCAGTGGTATCCAGTGGACCCTAGTCTCTGAAGCACGAACTCATCAGCTACGTGGTTAATGTGTTTTTATAAAATCCAGCAAGAGGGAGGGCCTCATAGCCCAGTCATCTACACAGATACCTGTAGCCCCAGACCACGACCCAAGGCAGTTCACCCAGGCTCGGCGACACAGGTTTGTCTCTGCAAAGCAGACACCCCTGAAAGCTGCTGGAGCTCAGTGGGGCAGGCTGACATGTTCAGTGAAAAAACAAACCGTGTGGCAGTGTCTAGCACGGGAACTGCCACACACCTCATAGCTAAATCCACGGCTCCTGCACCGCACTTTTGAAGAGCAACGTCTCGTGGAGATAAATTCAGACCCGGCTCAACTGGCCCCCTTCCTAGTGGTGAAATCTCCATGAGCTGTGTGAGTTTGAGGGGGTGGTGATGTTGGAGGGCTGGTGCTAAGTTCACACTGTGAGTAAGATGTACTCTCCTCCCACTAGGGAGTGCCTCTCTGTGGTCCCCTTTCAGAAAGGGCCCATGCTCTGACCCACATTGGTTGCCAGGCTCGAGGGAAACACTGGGGTTACTGGGGAGGCTGCATCTCTATGAAAAGAGAAAGGTCGATGTGTTTGTCACAAAGGCTGCCGTTGTGCCAACCAGTCCCCTAACAATGCGCTTCCAAACCTCCAGTCAGCCTTCCTGCCTACGCAGCCAGAAGATACAGGACCCAAAATAATATAATGAGATTGGCCTGCTTCTAAGCCAGAGGTTCCCCCAAGTGAATTTCAAGCCTAGACAGTATCCTACCAGACAGTGTCTGTCTCCAGGAACTTCACAGCGGCTCTGATTAGCTGCTCTTTGTTTCGTTGAGATGGGTTGTCCAAAGCTGTGTTGCACAACATGGTCTACAAGACAAAAGGCAATTGGACTAGCCAGAATCCTGGAGAGGCAGCTGCAGCAGTTCAGACCTTACAAGATCCCTGACAACAGCTGAAGAATTCTTATGGCGCTAGCGCAAGGGTAGACAGTAAGAGGCCTGTGGACTGGGCACTGCTGCTATATTTACCTGTATGTCCAAAGGTGTGGCTGCTGGCAGCTCCCATTCATCACAAATCACCGTTCCCAGCCAATGGGAGCCGCAGGACACGTAGTGGACTGGGACACTGCTTTCCACAGCTTCCATTGGCTGGGAACAGTAATCCATGGCCAACGAGAGCTGTAAGCGGCCACACCTGCCCACATGCAGGTACATACAGCACTGGCTGGTCGAAGAGGTGAATTATATCTCTCCTCCAGGGGCTCTGCACCATGAATATTCAAGTTCCAGCAATGTTAACTAGGATACAACCTGAGTGTGACCGAGCAGCACAGTCTTCAGGGGCAGGGAGTTTGTTTATAAAGAGAGGCAGGGTGATTAAGATAAGAAAAGGCTTGTCATTTAAGCAAAATAAGGCTCAGATAATCCCCAAAGCATTGTCCGCTATTCCAGTCAAAAGATTAAAAAAAAGGTTGGCTAATGGGGGAATTTTCCTAGGGAGCCTAGAGGCAGAGTTTGAAGGGAGGCTAGGTTTCCTACCAACATTCTTTAAACCAAAACCACCCGATTTACCAAAATAAATAAATACCAGGAAAGGATCAGGATCAGCTGTTGGAGTAAAAAGAGAATGCAGGCAGAAGCCCAGCAAGAGTGGGGGCTATCCTGATTATTGCACCCGATACAGCATGTATTACCCACCCTTTGGTCTGACCCAGCATGGCCATTCTGATGTTTCTGCATAGAACCCAGATGTATCTGCCAGCCCAGGCCCCTGCCAGAGCTGAGCTGGAACTAAGGACTTCTGATGGGTCTCTCTGCAGTTAGTAACAAAGTAAGAATATATATATTAAAATTCTAAACCTAACAGTGTCCCCTGAGTGATTTGCCACAAGATGTCACAACATGTTACTATTAGACCGAAGTAGGTCCACTAGGAGTCTCTTTTAAACAGGAATTAGATTCAGGGCTCCTGTCAGCTAATTTCTAAATTACCTGCCAGGAGACTAGATTTTCAAGTGCCTAGACTGTCCCGGGAATCATAGTTAATGTTGCTTCTTCCAATCCCCAGTCAAAATCTGAAATGCAAGGGGCAGCCCCATCCCCCACCTCCCAATGTGAGGCTACTTGATATGCCTCTCCCCCCTGCCCACAGCCACTACTCCTGCTACACTGGGCAGGGGCAGCCCCAGCCCCACACCGTGAGGCTACAGTGAGGGGGCGGCCGCAGGGAAGGAGGTGCACATGTGATGACAGCCCTTCCCCACACACCCCCTGCACAGGAGAGGCAACTTTATGGACATGAGAGTGGCCCAAGGAGCACATGCCGCAACAGTGGTGTGGAGCTGCTCTGGGTTCACCGTGGCACCTCCCCTTCCACAGAAGCCAGCCGTGCTCACCAGATGCATAGTGTAGAACTTGATGGTGTCCTGCTGGGAATCCCATTCTGTAGCAACTGCAATAGCCAGGGCCTTGCTGGGGACAGTGAAGAGCTTGGCCTGGGGCGTTTTCAGCTTCCTGTGGTCCAGGTTTATTTCAAAGCCACCTGGGGGACCAGATTAGAAACTTGGTGGGATTCCAGGGGAAAGCACAGGAGGGAGAGAGAGAGCTGAAAGGGGCAAATTCATCCAGGGCAAGGCCAGCAACACATCTGGCCCTGGAGTCTCCCCACTGATGGTCCTAAGGTTGGCCCTCAAGGTCTGGTTTCCAGGCATGGTCAGCGTCTGCCAGCAGGCAGGGCCTGTGTTCCAGGCAGAGTCTGCGAGGCTAACTGCCCTTGCCTGTGACCAGTGGTCATACAAAGGGCCATGCAGATGACACACAGCCAGAGTCCTGGTGGAAGCACTCACCTTCGCCTTGGGAGATGCTAACGTTCTGGTAAAACCTCTTCCTTTCTGCAGGGGGAGGGGGGAAGTACATCTGTTCAGAGCAGCAAGAACACTCGAGCCCCTCCCCGTTCCCTCCCTCTGACATGCCAGCTCCCCATGGCAGTGCTCCGCACGGCACAGCTGTATCCTCCTTCCCCATCTCGGAGCCTTACTGGTTCAGCATCCCCGTCTGCAAGCCCATGTGCCCAAATCTCTCTGGGCTTTGGTCTGTCCTGGGAGAGGGCTCACTGTGAACCAAGGGCCCCTCTTCAAGCCAGAGCGGTTGCTTTCCTCTAGCAAATTGGCCCTAGCTGCAGTCTTATACCTGCTGCACAGCACCCCTAGGCAAAGCAATAGGCACCACAACAGAAAGTGTGTTATGGCTCATTTGGCTTAGCACCACGCCAGGCTGAGCCCTTTTGTGAACCCACTGAAGCTAAAACATCGCCCCAGGGATGCATGTGGGTCATCCAGTCTGGTTTTAATCCCTGTCCCACCCTCATTCTAATCTTGTCTGCAAGAACCTAAGCACCAGCTGTGCCCAGGTAGAAGGAAGATGCCCAATTTATAGCACCATTCTTACACTCCCTTCCCCCTAAAAGCAACCCTTGTCCCACGTGTATCAACAGAGGATGCTGGCATATTACATGCTCCAGGTCTTTTTTCTATTTACAGCTTTCACATAATGTTTACTTGGGGGGCACTAGGACCAATGGCTGCTTCTCCTCCTCCCAACACCAGGTGACCTTGGGGGACACCTGCAAGGAGGAAGAATCAGAGACTCCAGCCCATCAAGACAGAAGAAGCCAAAGCAGGACACAGTGAGAATTTACAATTTTGACTCAACTGTCTGTGCCCTGCGCTGATCAGCTGTTTGCTCCAGCCTATTCTCTTTGCTTGCGTGCCTCCACATTGGTTCCTCTTAGCCGCTTCCCCCTGCTGTGCTCTTTTCTCTCCTTTTAGATGATGCGTTTCTAACACTCCAGCCCAAAATGGCACGAATGTGTCATTTGCTGCCACCCTCGTGTCCACTCCGCTTCAGATTCTCATCTAATTAGACTGTAAACACTTGGAGACAGGGACCATCTGTTTCGCTATGTATGTCCAGCACCTCACGCTGTGGAAGCCCACTCCTGATTGCCCTGTGGGCACTACTGTAATAAACACGACAGCTGATAATACTAAACAGATGTGAGGCCCCGGAGCACAAGGCAGGCCTGGAATACGCTACTGCACTCCCTCCCTCTGAGCCCCTCTTTGCTGGGCAGAATATTAAACTAGCCCTGCGTCAGTGGACCAGCTCTCAAGAGGCTCCCTTGGGAATAAGTTATGTGACCTGTCCAGCTTTGCTCAGCTATTCACAGCTGTTCCACCTGCTGGAGAGATGCAGCAATTCCAACCATATCCAGCCAACTTTTAAAACAGCTCCCTCTGGCGTGATTTGAGACAGAAGCAGATGAGTGCCTGAAGATAGAATAGCCCCTAAATTACAGTAACAAACTAGCCTGTCATGCTGCCATGAATGTCCTCTGGCTGGATCCAAGATCACTGCCCACAACATATTATAAATGCCATGTCCTGATTGAGTCCCTGCATGTACCAGGTATACAGGAGCACACAGCCTAATATACCGGGGAAGCAGTGATCTCTTTGCTCTTCCCCCAGCCTTAAAACTGAGAGTCTTCCTCTCAGCTGCACCCATTATGTCCAAGAGCATGGCCAATGCAATAGCAAGTCTACCCTTAGGAATTACAGACTCCAGTTTTAGAAGCAGTTTCCATTTAGCATGTGCACCATCACCAGGCTTGACCATTAGACTTCTGAACAGCATCTAATTCCCTGACAGTGCCCACACATAACACAGCTATATCCCTGCACTGACAGGCAGCCCACATGGCAAAAAACCATGGGGAACACTAATGAAGGAATTCAAGGGTGTCTTTGGGCATGTGTTATGCAGGAGGCCAGACTAGATTGCCTCAATAATTCTGTTGGGCTTTACAATGCAGGAGTGAATTAACACGGGAAGACAGGCTCTGTGAGGACATTCAGAGCAACAGCAGAGAAGCTCCAAACTGGAAGCTATGTGCATCTAGTTCCCAAAATCTGAGTTATCTTGGGGACTGGGTCATTTACAGACAGACACCCAGCCCCATTTCCCACACAAAGCAGGGAGAACAGGCTACCTCCCCAAACCCTTCACCATATGATAACAACACAGGTGAATAATGTGCAGTCTCAAGAGTTAAAAACCATTACTGAACCACGGCTCCACTCCAACATCTTACTGTACACGCAGGCCCTAGGTTTCCAAAGTCCCAGTGTGGGCAAAAGCTGTCTGCCCAGACCAAGACATGGATAAAGTATGGTGCCCTAGCCTTCATAACAAGGGCAGGAGATGGATGGCAGGAGATAAATCACTTGTCTTCTGTTCTCCTTCTCTGGGGCACCTGGCATTGGCCACCGTCGGCAGATGGGATGCTGGGCTTGATGGACCTTTGGTCTGACCCAGTATGGCCGTTCTTATGTTCTTATGACAGTTGCAATACCAAGGGACTTACGGAATGGCATGTTGTGAAAATTATTCAAGTGTGCTCTCAAGGCCTTAATCCTGCCACAAGACAGACCTATAGTCTAGTTTTAATGGGGCTACAGGATATACATTTCATTGCAAGTTCAAGGTTTTGGCTTGTGAGAAACAAAGGGTCAAATTTCACCATCCTTGTACAAACAAAACCACACAGGAAAGACATTGAAAGCGTCACTTCTACAACTAAGGAAGGATGAACCAGGGGTGATGTGTTAGCCTGGGATTCAGGAGACCTGGGTTGATTTGCTGCTCTGCCACTGACTTTGTGTGACCTCAATTTCTCCCATTCCCCTTATATAAAGCAGGGAATCACAGCACTCCTCAACCCTACAAGAGGGTTGTGAGAAAGAATAAATTAAAGAACATGAAGGACTCAGTTACCATGGTGACTAAGGTCTTAACAGTACTTAAAATAGAACTGACAGCACATACTAACTGCTGCTTCAGTGAGGCCATATGCACACAAGGCGGCAGGCACGAGGCACTAGATTTAAAACTTGCTGGGCCAGGGATGTTGTTTTCTTTTCTTCCTACACAGAAAAAATGTTCTGGGCTTGAAATGTCTGGGTCTTTCCAACCAACCACTTCAAATATTCAGTTGGGGCCCACCACACAAACCAAAGCCCTCCTCTGGAAACAGCAAGTGTTGCCTCTCTCATAAAATGAGGTCAGGACTGGCTAATTCCACCGACAAAGATCCCTGCAATTTGCAAATGACCATGCTGAAACTTGCCAAGCACGCGGCAGGACTGCTGTCCAGCTTAGGCCTCACCTGTTGGTGGTGTGTACGCCCGTGCTGTGCCCGGTGGCAAAGGGCTGGGGCCCCCGGCAGGAGGAGTCAGGCACAGCTGTGGAGCCTTCGGCAGCCTGGTATAGAACAGCCGCTGACAACTGCGCCACATTGTGGGAACACAGGGAGCAACAGCAAGATGGGAACTGCCTCGTTATACACCCGGGCTCCTAATGACTGGGGACTGCTCAGCAGGATCACTGTCCACCCCCTCCACCCACAAACACACCCCTACCCGGGCCAAAGGCGCCCCTGCCGGGATCAAGGGCGGCCCCAAAGAGACCCCCTCTGGAAACAGCAGCCCCCCCGCCCCGACCAGTCCCCCCGCCGGTAACAAGGTCCCCCTGCAAAGCCCCCCCCGCCGGTAACAAGAGCTCCCCAAAGAGCCCCCCGACAGCCCCGCCCGCCGGGATAAGCAGGCCACGAAGGTAGGAGGGATCCCTGGCTCAACCCTACAGCGTACACAAGAGCTCCTAGCCCCGCTGCCTACAGGGGCTGCACGGACGCGGCTTGAGGGACAAACGCCTTCCCCTTCCTCCCGCAACCCGGCTGCCCGCTCCTGGGCGCCGCCATCTTGCGCGCCCCTTGACCAATCAGCGTCATAAACGCCTTTTGTCCCTCCGCGTGCACCGTCACTCGGGCCACAAGAAAACTACCAGTTCCAGGTCGCCTTGCGGATGGCCACGTGACGCTGGCCAACCAATGGGAAGGGAGCCCCGCCCACCGCGGCGCCCGCCGGGCCAATCAGAATGTGCGGAGGCGTCGCCGGGAGGCCCTGAGCCAGGCGGCGGGGGCAGCCGGCGAGTTCCCGGCTCGGTGAGGCGGCCGGGCCGGTCCCCGCAGCCCGAGTCACGCTGGCGCCCGGGGACCCCCCCGAGATGCCGGTGCGGAGCGAGTGCTGTTGCCCGGGGGCGGCGCGGGGCCGCGGGGCCGTTGCCAGCCTGGTGCCGCCGCCGCCCATCAACACGGCGCAGCCCGGGGTCGCCACCTCCCTGCTCTACAGCGGCGCCAAGTTCCGCGGCCAGCAGCGCAGCAAGGGCAACGCCTACGAGGTGGAGGTGGTGATGCAGGTGAGCCCCCGGGGCCCTCCCCCCCCGGCGCCCCCTCTGGGCACCCCCGACCGCCCCTCCCCCCTTCGGGGTACGCCTGGCGCCCCCCAGCACCCAGCGGGGAACCCCCCTAACTCCCTCCCCCTTCGGGGCACCCCTGTGGCCCGTAGCTCCCTCTCTAGGTGTCCCCCGACCACCTTTCCTCCATTCAAGGCACCCCGCCCCTGCAGCACTGTTTTGAAGAACCCCCCCTTAGTGTCCCCTGCTTTGGAGCATCCCTACGCCCCCCCAGTTCGCCCTCCGGGCACCCCCGACCACCCCTCTCCTCTTTGGGGTGCCTCTGTGCTACCTACCACTTCCTGACCACTCCTCCTCCCCCCTTCAAGGTACCTCAGCACCTCCCAGTACCCTTCAGGGAACCACCCCAAGCGCCCATCACAGTAGCCCCCAACCCACCCTTCACATCTCCCCCTGGGGTCCTTCCACCAGAGACCAGTCAGATCACCCCTTCCCTGCGGAATCCTGGCTATGCCCCACCTCCCATGGGAGTTCCCACCAGCATCTCCTGCCACTGACCTCCTGCTAGCCAGCCCCTAGGATGCTCCCTTGCTCCACCCTCATGCACGCTCCTGAGCGTGCTTCTCCACTGCTCCGTGTCTCCCCTCCGAGGGTCCTTTCACCAGAGATCCCACTTTTCATCCAGAGCACCCCCCAAGAGTCTCCTGTGCACCCCTGCTGCCAAAGCATGGACCCCGAGGCACCCTGTCCCCTAAGCCCAGACACCCACTACACTCCTGAGAACCCTTCTTCAATGATCACCCCCAGAGATCTCTTTCCCCTTATCTTCCCATTTCAGTGAGATCAAGAGCCAACGTCCGTACATGCAGCATCTGCTCTTAAAGCATCTTTCTCTCTTAGATTGAGACCTTTTGCTCCCTCAAAGATCAACAGGGGCCTTTTTCCCTTGCCGATCCATATTGACCTCAGCACATCCCCCATCATGTGATTCCTCCACTCCTAGGGCATGTCTTTCATTTGATCAGGCCCTGGTGCCTCCCAAACCCTATACATTGGTGGGGAGCACAGGCAGGGCCTGCTAGGTGGATGTCGCATGAAGGTTAGGGACCTTGACACCCTAGGAAAGAGTCCATTGCTCCACATGTAACCTGGGCCAGCAGCACTTATGAGGTGGAGGTGATACAGGGGGATCCCCTTCCCCAGAGCAGTCTTTGCCCTTTAATCCAGGCCTGCAAACAAAGGTAACTGTAATACAGGAAAGAACAACCTCTGAGTTGGGTGAGGGCTTTCTAGGGACCCACCAGGTCCTCACTGCAAATTGCTCCTTCATGATCTGGGGCACATCTGCTCCGTAAATTGTCAGCCCCTCATCCTTCCTGGAGCTGTGGGGGTAGAAAGTAGTAAGTGCATGAAACCTGGGGGGCTTCTTACCACAGCTTCAGTAGAGACAGAAGAGCTGCTGAGATTGGCTGAGTGGGTGGGTAATAGCTTGTGTGGGTAGTTGCCTGGCAAGCCAGCCTGCATCAAGAGAACTGCAGAGGAGGCTACTGCATCACATGCTAGTCATTTCACTGTAAGCTGCCTCAGACATCAGGTTCTCCAGTCACCATAGGTGGCTTGGCTCTGAGGGGCTGGCACTGGGATTTCAGCTTTCCAGCCCTGAGATTTGCAATCCATGCATGTCTAGTTCCTGGCTCTGAAGCCTTTGGGCCTCGTGCTGACAACAAACAATGATCATGTCTACTGGTATGTCATCAGCACAGCTCCCGTGTTGCCACTGTGTTCTAGTATAGGCCCTTCATAGCGTGATGGGCTTTTTCTCTTGCAGTAGTTAATCCACTGTTGTGAGCAATGGTAGCTAAGGCCAGATCTGCAGTGACCCAGCTGTGTTGCTCAAAAGGCGAAAGATCCATGTCCTTTACAGATGGAGTTCAGTTGCCCAAACTCCAGTATTTTTCCATGGATCTAACTATTGCCTCTCAGGGAGGTGAACTGAACCCTTCCGTCAGTGGAGTGTGTGTTTACACGGAAGCCATGCAGCTATACCTCTGTGGTGGTTATAACCTAAGTCAAGAGAAGAAGCCTTCTGTCAATCTAACTGCTTCTACTCAGGGGATTAAGTCAGCTTAATGTGATCAGGTGCAAATCTTTCACCTCCCTCAGTGAGAGGGCTAGGCTGAGAAAATTGTCAGGGTAGCCCAGGCCTTAGAGCAGGCGTGTCCAGCCCATGGGCCGCATGCGGCCCTAGACAGCTAGTAATGCGGCCCCACAAGATTGTAAACTTTTAACATTATTATGTGATTTATATACATTAACTATATTATATATTTTATATGCAGCCCAAGACCATTCCTCTTCACTCAATGCAGCCCAGGCAAGCCAAAAGGTTGGACATCCATGCCTTAGAGTAAACCAAAGCAGTCAGTCCTGGAGAGGAATGTAGCAAAGCCCCAGTTGAGACCAGCTGTGCTGCAGCTTTAGCTTTAACTGAGCCCCCACCCCACCCCCAATTCCTATTTAGAGCGATTGTTTTGTTTCTCCATGCTTTATTTTTAGTTGTAGGCAATGGCATGAACACTTTGGCCAGAGCTGGCGAGAGAAGTAGGGTTGTGTGTAAGAGGCAAGCAGATATGTGATATGCTCTTGCTATGTTACGACCCTGTTTCCAGCTGGATTGCAAAAGATCTAGGGTTTTATGTGACAAGAGCTATCATGATGCCTGACGTGTTGGTCAGTGTTGTGGAACAATGTCAAAGTCCTAAGGTCAGCAGACACAAGTAGCATTTAAGTCACACCATCAATCTTCACATACAGCTACATTGTCAACAGCACAAGAGTACCTGGAACAGCTAGTGTCAGTGGGGTGCTCTGATGGACAATCAGCTTCATTGCAGCTCTTCTTCCCCTAACGATTACCCAGTTTTTTAACTTAAAAAGTGTTGTCCAAAGGGTAGAGTTCACTACAATTATTCCATGTATGTGCAGTGAAATATTTCACTTAATTTGTTACAGGTGGGAAAGATGCATCTTTACATGTGATGGTTGTTTTTTCAGATTCTTTGGCTTTGAGAACTGATCTGGTGATTTGTGGGTTTCCAAGCAGAAGTTTCTATAAATGATGTTGGCTTTGGAAAGGCTCTGGATCAAAGTATCCTAGTAACTAGGCAGTGCATGGTGAACACATTCACTATTCACTCAAAAGCCTGATAAAAGGGGTGGTGTCGAAATGAAGTTCAAGGTTGAAGCTCTCAGATCTGGAACTCCCTCATCCGGCAACATCTGTAATCTGGCATGATTTTAGTTAACTGGATGACCACTTGTCATGGGTGTGGCCAAGTTTTCCCGAGGGTATCAAATGAGAAGTTCAACCTGTATTGGGAATGGCAGACAGGTGCATTTTAAGATACAGTTTGAAAAGTGACTTTTCCAGATGGCAGACATTCCAGAGAAAGCTCATGTGCAACAGCAATGGTATTGTGCAGAGGGGGTTGGGTCTTGCTATCAAATAAGTAGAGAGAAGTCATTGATATGTGTCAGGTTATGGAAGCGGTGAGAGATTTACTGACATTTGCCTTCAAAGCCAAGGAAGAAACCAGATTTCCAGGTGGTGAGGGAGAATGATCTGATTGTTCGGAGAATGTTCCCTCTGTTCTTGTCACTTGCCGATGTCTTGATTGCTGGCAGCATGTGTTCAGAGCAGATGACAGATAAATGAGGAGATCAGGCTCTATTGATGTGCTGTGACCTAGGGCAGACCACTTAACTTCCAACTCAGCTTTTCCTTCTGTAAAACAGGGGCCCTTAGCTATCTTTCTCAAGACATGTTGAGGTCCTTTGAAAGGGATTATACAAGTAGAACGTATTAGCACTTCTCTGAAAGCACACAAAACATTCCCCAGTCTGCTTGTGAAAAAAGTGAAATGGCTTCTTCTAAATGATTCTCTCCCGAGTCCAGATACCCACTGTGTGATCACCATGAATGACCTATGAGCAAAGCTGATCAATACAGCTCTGTACCACTCTTAACAGAACTAAAACTTTGAGGCGCAATACACAAAAGTGCATTGGGCCAACTTGGGTGTCTTGTCCCTGGCCATACACGCTAACAGATTTTGTGCTCTCTGTCCTAGCATGTGGATATGGAAAACTCCTATCTTTGTGGATACTTGAAGATTAAAGGCCTTACAGAGGTGAGCACTTGTTACTCAATTCCTTTTCTATGCTCCATGGGAGTGAAGGGCCAGAGTCTCTGCTCTAATTTCTGGCTAGAGGCATGAAGGTCTGTGAGGCTGAATCCATAAGTAAGAGGACTATTGGGTACCTTAATCACCTTCCTTTGGTTGTTCACACAATGTAAACCTATTAAATATAAATGGTTTTGTAGAAAACTTAATTACAAATTGTTTTAACATGATAGCCCTGCGGTAAGGTTTGATTGAAGAGGGCCTGACCTTGCAGAGCCAATTAACTGGTGATGGTATGTATCTTTGTCCAAAACCTCCAGACAAGCCAGATCTTCCTGAAGTACTTCTCTCCACACCCTTCATGTGGGACCTGCCTGTGTTAACAGCTGACCTCTCTGGCATTTGACTGGCTTAGCACACAGACTGTCAGGTTTCTTTCTACTTCTACGTTCCTTTCCTTAGTTACTTTGCTTATAAGCTTCTCCAGAGCTAAGCAACATATTTCAGCTGGTGGCACACTAAGCCTCACTGGCTGGTAGCTGCCACAAAGGGGACTTCTGAAGATCAGCGTTTCAGCATATGTGAGCAAGGCCGGCCCGTCCAGCCTAATTCTTCCATATGGCTTTGCCTGATCTGTCACCTTTTTTCTTTAATTTCACCATAGCCTTTGATCCCTTCTCAAAGAGCAGATTTCAGGTGTGAGAAGTCAGCAGACCACTTGTGGGCAAGGGGACCACTGGCGGAGAGATGAATGGAAGAAATGGACTATGGGAGAGGTATATGGGAAGGGGCATCCTGTTAGAAGTCTACATCAAATAAGATGCAAAACAGAAAGGGGGACATCAGACTGAATTTTCAGACCCCTTTGTGGAGTTTGATGCTGTTGTGTCATCGTTGCAAAGGTACTAGCCAGTATCTGAGTACGTGTCCTCTCCTATACGGGGCCTGGAGTTTTGGATTTTGTTTTGTTGTTGGCCAAATTGCTCATTCTTTAATCTTTTTCACTCTCTTCCTAGGAATATCCGACCCTTACGACTTTCTTTGAAGGGGAAATAATCAGTAAAAAGCACCCCTTCTTAACGCGGAAATGGGATGCAGATGAAGACGTTGATCGTAAACACTGGGTAACTGAACTTATTGGCAGCCGCCTACAGAGCTAAAACTGCCCCAAACACGTCACCTGTTTAAAGGGGACATGCAAAGGATTTAAAAAAAGGCTTTGCTGTGGTAGATTTTTGTTGTTGATCTATAAGCCTGAAAAGTTCTGTTTTTGGCTCTTCTCCTGGTTGCTTTCTCCCATAAGGATTCTTTCTTTTTTTTTCGTTTCTTTTCTTTTCGCCTCCCTCCCCTACTAACACAGCTATGCTTGATGCAAAGCCGTGGTGGACACTACTGGTGAGAAAAGCGACCAGCACCAGCCCGACTCTGCTCGGGAAAGCGCCTCTGGCAC
Organism: Carettochelys insculpta; assembly: GCF_033958435.1. Classification (NCBI taxonomy): domain Eukaryota; kingdom Metazoa; phylum Chordata; order Testudines; family Carettochelyidae; genus Carettochelys; species Carettochelys insculpta. Next base: position 32,864,573 of record NC_134152.1, read on the forward strand.
ATGTTGCCCCATGTGCAGCACTAGTGATTTTTGAGCAGTGCACTGACCTCTGTGCTCTTGTGTCATGCACGACTCACCAGCGTAGGCAAGCCTTTAGATCAGGAAGGTTCGTTCTGAACTTCCCTGCCTTGGCTGGAGGATTTCTTTCTAGATTTTTTTCGGTTGCTGCCAGGCAGAATCTGTGATCTGCTGCTGAGATGAAATGATATGATGCCCTGGCTGATGGTGCCACACCTGGAGTAAGGCCTGAGGGAGGGGAGGAGAGGAGAGGGGAGTGGAAGAGACCAACACGGGCACCTGTTGAGTGGGAGGAGTTTCTGGCTCTCACATCCTAACACAGTACTTGGGCCGAGGGAGAGGCAGGATAGGGGATTTCTGCCAGTCACTTTATTGTACATGAGGGGAAAGAATCCCCACTCGCTGAGGGTGGATTTCACATGTATGCTGGTTTTTGTCTGTGGGCATCTATCTCTGATCTTCTGCACCACAGCAAGTTGTATGTCTCTCGCTAGCATGTATAAGGAGAGGCTGTGTTCTCTGCAGACCCAGAGTCTCATTTGTGGGTTGAATGAATTGATTTCGCCAATGGGTAGGGGTGTGAGTATCACAGCGGCAGGCTGCCTTGCACCCTGGAGCTGCCCCTTTCCTGTAAGGATGGCTGAAGGGTCGTTGGATTTCTCCAGTCGAGTATTTTTTGAGTTTTGTTCTTAATCCTTCCGTTAAAGATGCTCTCCATTGTTGGGGAAAGGTGCTGGCTTGACAGCACTAGAACTGAGAACCTTTAACACAGAGGGCCCCCTGCGTGTATGGCGTGGCCTCCTGCAGGGTGGGAGAATTTTTTTGCCGGGGAGGCCATGGGGAGATGTGGCGGTGACTAGGTCAGCACCTATGGTGAGTGAGGAGGCAGCACCATGCAGCCCTGCTTTTCCCCACACCAGCTGTAACTGTGATTCTGGCCCCAGCGTTGGCTCTGCTCCTGCTGCCACTGTAAGTCTGGCATGGGTTTGGCATGCTCCTTACCTGGCTCCACTCAGCTCCCCAGAAGTGGCTGGTCCTAGGTATAGGGAGAGCCAGGGGGGCTGCATGCACTGCCCCAGCCCTGAGCATCAACTCCACAACTCCCATTGGTTGGGAACCATGGCCAGTGGGACTTGCGGGAATGGTACCAGCAGCTGGAGACAGTGCAGAGAGCTGCCTGCTTAGAACCAAGTGACACATGGCCACTTGTGGGAAGCTGCCTGAGGTGAGCGGTGCCCAGAGCTGTCATCCTGAAACACCTCCCATGCCTCTGCCCCAGCCTGCACCCCCTGCCTCCTCTTGTAACCACCTCTGACATGCCAGGCCCTTTTGCCTCCAGCCCAGAGCTGCCACCTGCACCCCAAACTCCTTATCCCTGTCCCCACCCAGACCCCCATCCCAAGCTGATGCTCTCATCCCCTCCCGAACCCAACCTTCTGCCCCAGTCTGGAGACAATGAGCAAGTGAGTGCGGGTGAGGGGCGAGCAAGTGACAAAGGGAGGGAGATGGAGTGAGCAGGGCGTGGAGCCTTGAAGAAGAAGAAGGGGTGTTTGGTTTTGTGCAATTAGAAAGTCAGCAACCCTAGGCTGTGGGGTGGAGATGGGGGGAGAGGGGATATGACCCTGAAAAGTTTGGGACCACTGTTTTAACAGCACAGTTGCAGGAGGCATGGCTGTACGGGTGCAATCTTCAGCCAGCTCTAGGGGAGAACATTCCCTCCCTAGCACCTCTGCTGTGACTTGCCAGCAGACAGCCCAGCAGGAGGATGGTGTTAGGGATGTCTGTCGTGGATTGTGGCCAGTCAGCTAGTTCGTCTGTCTTATTGTCACAGCTTCAGCTTAGAAATCATAAATTCACAAACTTAGAAATAAAAACAAAAATTCTACGGGATCATCCATTTCCCATTCCTGACAATGCAGGGTGCAGTTCGCAGAGACTCTGACCCAATATGTTCCTCTCTTCGTAAACGCTAACGAAAATCTAACTATGTTCTAGGAACAGATTTTTGTTTCTCCTTTGTTTTCAGGGGAAATTCCAGGCCTTTTACCAGTATGCGAAAACATTTAATTCAGATGATTTTGATTATGAGGATTTGAAGAACGGGGACTATGTCTTCATGAGGTGGAAGGTAAAAAAAAAAAAAAAATTGCCTCTAGATGTGTCCCTCCAGCCAGCGGGTCTGAAACCGCCAGCACTTAAAACACGAAATGTATGGGCACTGCATACAGAATGGCATTCTGGGTAGGGTGTCTCTAGAGCAACGCTAAAGATTTATCCTTATTTGCTTGATCATCTGAAAAATGGCACTTCTGTCGAGTTATGCTGCAGCACCCAACGCAGGTAGGCAGCTGGAAGGAATAAGAGAGTTTTTTGGCTGGGTGTTTTTTGACCTGCTGGATAGCCAATTTCATTGTTTCCACTGGGCAGTTAAACCTGTTCCATCCCATTTATGTGGGTCTTATGCGCTAGCACAGGGGGAGAAAACCACTGTCTTTAAAAATAGAAACATCTGATTGTAAAACCACAAATTGGCAGGTGGAAGAGCTGAAACTATTTCTAATCTGCTCTTTAAAAATGAGTTGGGTTACAAATGGACAGTGTCCTTTTAAGACTGTCAGAGGCGATCTCGCAGAAAGGTACAATGGTCACTACATACCTGTTGAATAGTCCCTTTGGTCCATGCTGGTGTGACTAAAATGAGTTACAGCTATGAAATACTCTCTCTATTCTTTATTCAGTTTCCAGTGCTCGACCCCTCCAACTTGTTACAGGTGCCAATCTGCAGCCTGAGACTTCCTGGAGGCAAAGGTTCAAACCCATTTTAGATACAAATCTTTGTTTCCATTTGTGCAGGAGCAGTTCCTAGTCCCAGATCACACGATCAAAGACATCAGCGGTGCTTCCTTTGCTGGATTTTATTACATTTGCTTCCAGAAGTCTGCAGCATCTATAGAGGGCTATTACTACCACAGGAGTTCAGAATGGTAAAAAGAGTTTCCTTCCCTTCCATCTGCTGAGGAGCGCTAGCAGTGGCTGGGCTTCTCTGTCCCAGCCCTGGGATCGAATGTGGGACCAGTGTTTTCTGCAAGCTGTGTGCTTGGGCGGCCACCCAGGAGAGATTCAGATGCCGCCCAGCTGATTAGTGGAGCATCCACAGCCAGTCAGAGCCAGCAGCGGTTGTTTATACTGGGGAGCATATCCGCACGTGCCTTGGCGCACATAACAAAATTTATTCTTCCAGTGGATGGAAAAATATTGGCGGGACCATTGCATAGGTCCTCACTGTGCTAGTGAAAGAACAGTGTTCCCCCCAGCCTCACTCTCAGCCCCTGGTGTCTGAAACTCAGGCTGGCACAGAGAGAGGGTTTTTATATAGTGTGTGGTTAGGTCAGCTGGAGGTGCCAGTGCCAAAAGTGGAATAAAATGCTACCCAGTCCCATTCCTGTTAGTAGCCACAAAGCACAGGAAAATAGAGACCAAAAGATCTGACGTGGGGGAGTGAGGCAGCTGCTGGTGAATTGCTGCGAAGTGTGATTGCTACATGTCACAGGCTTTTCTTTCCCTCCTTCTGCCTATCTGGCATCTTGCATGTTGTATGATACCAGAGTGACTCGCTCTTCGGCGACACGATGGTGAGAGGAAGCAGCAACTTGCATGACCCGCCTTGGCAGGGCAAAAAGCTCCCAGCGTCTTGCAATGAAAATACCATCTATTCTGTGGTGCTGGTGATTCGCTCGTGACCTCTTCAAGATTGACTTCTGGGGCATTTCCCTTCCCCACTTGCCCTGTGAGCATGGTGTGCTGGAGCCCAGTGTCTGTCAGTTGCAGGGCTCACCAGCAGGTCCAAGTCATGGGCTCCTGTCTGTCTCTCCTGGCCTTGGCTCTTGCTCATTGCAGAGGCTTTGGTGGCACTGTTCAATATTGTGAATAGGTTTTCCTACTTGCTGTAGAGCTGTCCCTGTTTTAATATCCCCATCTTGATAACACTGTCCCAATAACTGATGCAAAGCCTCATGGGGGGAGTAGCTGCTAACTCGGCCCTTCGGTAACTCCGGCATCAGTCACTCCTCTGGCATATGGCAGGTGTGGGTTTCCTGAACAGCCCCTATCCATATACACTGTCCAGATATCTCTGGAGCTCATGAGAAAGGAAGGTCGGAACCGTCATGCAAGGGGCTCTTTCCAGCGCCAAACTGCTGGCTGTGCCACTATGGCTTCAGTCGGCTGCACTTTGAGCAAGGTCCAAAGGAAAGTGCTCTCCTGAGCAGTGCAGTAGAGCCGGCCTGTGGGCATGGTAAGGCTGTGCTATGCCCAGTCCTCCACTCTAAGCACTAGCAAGCCCCAAGCCTCTCGCATACTTGCTCCCTTGCTAGGGTAAAAGAGGCAGGAACAGCATTACAGGTCAGCCAGTGCAGGATTGACCTCCCCTGTCCTCCTTATTCTGCTCGTCGCCTCTGAGTTTCCCTGCACCTGCTCTGGATAGGATCGGCTGCAAAGTAGGCACCTGTGGAGGAAGCCGCACAGGCCTTTTTGAAAAGAGAGCAAAGTGTGTTTTCCCAACTAACTGCTCTGCTGCTACAACATTGTCTGGTTTCATTCAGATTGGTGCTTCCTAGTTGATAGAGCATCTTCCCAGGAGCCATGGTAAGCAGGCAGATCCTAGCCTGCTGGCTCTCCTTAGCTAGATAACTTGAAAAAATCATTAGCCCTGTGTGTTTTGCAGTATCAGGAAAGTAAGCAACAGCCCTGGCTGCCATAGAGCTGTTAGGAGATGGTGATTAGGTGGGATGTCAGCACAGCAATGAATGGAATGGTCCGAGTTCAGTGGGTTCAGCTTTTTCTCCCTAGGTGTGACAGGTGATTCAGAGGTTACTGGATAGGTGTATTGTGAATTGTGGCTGTAGACAAGCTAAAGTGCTGGACCTGAACATCAGGATTCAATCAGAGCCACATTTCAGAGTTGCTTCCATTCTGAAGTCAGTGGTCAGATCCTGAAGTGTAACCAGCTGGACAGATGCAGGGCTCAGGGAAAGGGCTGAAAAGGAAGTAGCCCATTGGGTCTTGTCATTGTCTTCCCTCTTCTTCTTTCCTCTCAGGTATCAGTCTCTGAATCTAACTCATGTCCCTGAGCACAGCGCACCCATTTATGAGTTCCGATGACAGGCGGACAGAAGACCCGGAGGAAATGAACCTGGGCGGGAGAGAGCGTGATCTGCCGGGAGAGATGTGTCCGTGGCGGAGCAGGGGGTTTGGGGATGCGCTTCTCTGCTGCCCAATGGACTTGTGAAAGAAAGCATGAATGTCAGCCCATCTGATCCAAGGAGCATGGCTGCTGGAGCTGGAGTCTCTCTCCAGCCAAGTGGCAATTAGACCTTTAATCTGGTTTTAAAGCTACCTTTAAATGCACTTTCTTTTTGCACAGCTAGTTTCTTTATCACTGAAATTTACCCCTCCCCCCAATCCCCTTCTGGAAATTTAGTCTTAGCTGGAATCAATACCGTGTCCTCTGAGTAATAAGAAAACATAGGTTCAGCACTTATGGTTTCGTGTTACATCCTAGCATGGGTTGAAATACAGAGGAATATGGCCATTCATGTTTGTCGCTCGCTCTGACAGCTCTGCCACTTCCAGAGCCTGGGCGTGACCACGCATTAGCAAGGCTTTGCCTATCAGGGAGAACTGCTGAGCTGCAGAGTCCATTACAGAAGCATTTGGCTGAGACAGACAAGACTTGAAGGCCTAATGAATCTTCAGCTCCTACTGGCTAATGAGGTTAGCCAAAGCTGCAGATCTCTCAGGAACACTAGCGGCTTCTGTGCTGCAAGCTGTTCCTTTGTCGTGCTATGCCATGGGGAATAGGTAAAATATAAAGACTTCCAGGCCCTCAATAGCAGTGGATCTGAGCTCTGCTTACTAAGTGTATATTTGCTCTTTAAGGGTGGAAAAAAAATAAAAAGACTTTTAATTAATAAATATTTTATAGTTCCTTTTCCCAAGGACCCTATGGCAAATGCAGTTATTCAGAATTACATTTTACTGTTTTCACATTGAAAACAGTGGATGTCTGTTAGTTTTTTTTTTTTTTATATATATATGTATGTAACCAGCCAGCAGCTTTGGGGGAAAAAACATCGTGGTACAAGTGTTCAGCAGTGATGCAGAAATGATGCTATTGAACTGTTTAGCATTTGTACCTACTCTTCATGCTATTCCAACATCATTGCTTCATATCTTTATACCAGGCGAAACAAACAAAAGAAAGTGGCAGTCTACAACTTTGAAACATTCACATGAAATAACTTAAGGCTTGTGTGCCAAAGTGTGTGTGTGTGTATGTGTGTGGGGTTTTTAAAAAAAGGCATTTTAAAAGTTGGCGGCAGTTTTATATTTCATGAGACACTCTGTGCGTGCAGGGCTTTTGTGAGACAGCTTCATTTGCCTTTTCTGGCTGTCTTTTTCTTTTTTTTTTCTTTTTTTTAAGCTATTAAGAAAGGGAAGATTGGTACTTCGAGTGGAAATCAGTTGAGTGTTTTCCACTTGCAGTCAAAAAGTAAAGCCCTTCACTTACTGAGTACTAAGTTGCTTTTTAGCTAACTTTTCCTTTTCAGGGTATCCATATTGTATCTTGCAGAGGCTGGGTTGGTAGTGTATGCCTTAATGGGAAAGCATTCAGGTCTCAGTGGGCTCACTTTATATATTTCACATTGCATACTTGGCTTGTTTTGCTCAAAAAAAAGAACCAGTTTAGTCTGCTCAATGACCTAGCATCGAGAGCTTTGTCCTGTAGCCCTGTTTATCCTAGCTGCCCCATCTTTCAAACAGATTTGGGAAAAGTTGCCTGAATAGGCAAGGTGTAGGCTTCCATTTTAGGCTACACCAGACATTAAAGTCAATTTGTAAATATGCAATTCTAGCTGCAGCAGTTGCGTAGCTAGAATCGACGTATCTACAAATTTACCTGGCTGCTCTCAGAGGGAGGTCGATCGGAGAAACTCTCCCATCGACCTCCCTTACTCCTCACCATATTGGGTCGAACAGGGGTCCACTGTTGACCCCAGACAGTTTGATTTTGCACGTCCCTGCCAGGTGCATGAAATTGAACCCTGGAAGATTGACCCAATCGGAGTCAATCTTTCATGTAGTGTAGATATAGCCTTAAAATTTAGATGGGAAACCACCTGATATATTAAAAAAGGTGAAGGATGAGGAAACTTAAGTTCTTGTAGGTCTTGATGGATAGCAATGATGGAGTTAAAGAATGGCTAGAAGATGGATGGTGAAATTATTTCAGATAAGAGCCGGAGGACAGAGTAGGCGAGAACGGTTTCTTGTCTAGGTTTGATATTCTGATGACACACAGACTGGGATAAGACACCTTGACAGTACAAGGGTTGCTGGCTCACTCCTGTATACTGTGAGGGATTTGTCCTATTTCAGAGGGGGCTCTTCTAGCTGCAAGATATGAATGGAACTTTTTTTTTGCCAAACTAAAATTGATCAGGCCCATCTGTGGTAACTCCTCCTTACTCTGTTAACAAACATTAAATTGGCAAATACTTTTAACTGGTTAGTTATTACCATCTCTCTGAAACTGTATGCAGTTGTATCGCTGATGTCTGACCCATCATGAAGACTGTGTGACCATTATGGTTAGCCTTTAACCTTCTAAATGTGGCCATATGCAGAAGCCAGGTGGCAGGAGGTCCAGAGGGTCATCTAATAATCAGGAAGCTCTCCTAATGTGTTCCCTAAACCACTGAGACTTGATGTTTTGTTTTGGTTTGGTTTTTTTGAGAGGGATTTGGGATGAAAGGGGCTCCTTTTTCCCCTCACATAATGCATATTTCAGCTGAAATCCCAAAGTTGCAAAGGAGTGAAAAGATTTTAAGGGATTGTCTTACATGCAGAAAAGGAGAAGTTTTTTTCATTCTTTAAGGCCTTGATTTGCTTGTTTATTTTTTCTTCTGAAATTGTTAAAGCTAAGAAGAAGTGCTCATAAAATATGTTGCATTGTGGTGAAAGCAAATTAACAGGTGCGACATCTTGGGGAGAGTAAGTGGGAGGCTGGATCGTTGAGTCTTGTGAAAGGTTTTGGGTGTTTTTTTTTTTTTTAAACTAACTTGGGTGCAGAGTATGAGCATATTTATGAACAATTGTGGAAAAGAGACTGGGCGAAATATTTTGCAGAGCTATCAACGTCCAAATTAAAAAGAAATGTATTTTAAGGAGTGCGTGTCTGTGTTTGTAAATCAAAGCAATTCTTATTTCAGAAGAACAGCCAATTGCGTCTTCCTGATCAAGCATATGGCTGGAGAATCCAATAAGCCACTGCTTGTCTTAAGTGAATTACACTGCCTTCAACTGGAATCGAACTGCAAGCAAAAAATAAGCTAACAATCAAGTTAGCACAGAGAGAAAGTTCTCTGTAAATTGCTTCCAGATTGGAAGCTTTATGTAGCGCTTCTCAGCAGCTGCGCCTCACCCCCTCCTTTCTTGTCTTCTTTCTCAAAACAACACTGATTGACAGGTGAATGCTGCTCTCCCCTCCCAAACACAGTGGTCCAGGCCTTAAAGGTACAGTAGTGACAGCACAGCTCTTGGAATACGGCCTCTTCAGGCAAATCAGCTCTGCAGTTCATTTACATGTCTTGCTGTTCTGGGTTAATTTATTTGTTTTTTTTCCTTTCCTGGAAAGGCTGGAAAATCTTTTGTGGTTTAGGAACTGAGTCATGTTTGCTGACTTGTATAATGTAAGTATTAATCCATTTGCTGTTTCTCTAGTGGTTGTGGGGAGCTGTGCTAACAAATTATCATCTTGGAGCCTGTGGTTAAGTTCCTATAAATGCTGGCTTTCCTCCATACCAGGGTATCCCCTTTAAAGTTTAGGATCTTTGTGACTAAACTCAAATACTAATGAGAAACCATCTCAATCCTTATTAGTTAACAAACATTTTATTTTAATGCATTTACAACTGGATAGATTGATTTTTAAATCATTAAGAGAAAAATCATTGATTTTTAAAACAAGTTTCCCACAGATACTGCTTCACATATTTCTTAAACAATGGTGCAGATCACACCATCAAAACATGTATCGGAGAGGTAGCCCTGTTAGTCTGTGTCTTCAAAAACAACAAGAAGTCCTGTGGCACCTTATAGACTAACAGATATTTTGGAGCATAAGCATCTAAACTTGTTAATTTAGAACTCAATAGAACATTTTGCAACATCTAAAAGTGTATGTTGTGCAATATGTTATATAAGTTAATTTTTTAAATTTAGGAAATCGTACATTATATTCATTATTTGCATCAATCTGCCTATGAAGCAATATATTAGGAATGGTAACTAAATCAGTCACACATGCAGACACAATAGCATTTATTTTATTAAACTAAAATGTTAACACATTTTCACATTTGCAATTGCAGCCATCTCCTGACTCAGCTGTTGGTTGACAGCTGTCCTTAAACTTTTTTAACTTTCAAATTTTATTAACTCTTAACAGGGACATCTTTAAAACTTCTACAACTTGCTCTCATCTTCCACACTCCTGTCCATTTTTGATATATAGACTGAAACAAAAATATGAATTTCCCTGCTTTTTCAACTCGCAATCAATTTCTTAGCTTTGAGCGAATGATACCAAAAGATGAAAATATTCTCTGTGCCTGCAGAGGAAGCTACTGCTGTGAAAAGTTGGCTTAGCAACTGAAGGAACTCTCTTTCAAGGTCCCTAGCTAATGATTTCCACCAATTCAAGGAAGTGACTTTGTTCAAACCACCATCAGTAAACTTGTTCTGATGAAACAGTATTGCTCCAGCCCTGAAATGTATTATGACTGGCATAACTGAGGAGTGATTTTGAGATGCCTATGCCGTGGCAGCAGCATTTGCCTAAGAAGTTGGGCATCTACCTTTATATCTGGGATAAAGAATGTGTCCAAGAAAATGCCATACAGTTAATGCTTGGCCACTTGCTTCTTTATTGCCTGGAGTTTAACTTTCTGGTGAGGTATTTCTTTTCTCAATAGATCTTGAAGTGTCTTCCAAATGTAGACAGCAGCAGCAATTTCTCTGAAGTTTAAGGCTATGCCTATATAAGATGCAGGTAAATTGAGTGTATCCTCTCCATTCCTCTTTAATCCAATGTTAAATACTTTGGATGGGATACTCACTTCAGCATGGATTGCTTCACAAAGTTTTATGAAAATAAGACAATTTTTATATTGTCCAAAACAATCAATCACAGAATTCCATCCAACATTTTGAAGGAGAATTAGTTTGGATCCTCCTTCTCTTTCCCTGAAGCTGCAGCAAATTGGTTGTTAAGGAAATATTTTGCAACTTCATTTTATTTTATTCCTGGAGAAGATATACTTAAGTCTTTGACTGAAATCTGCATTAAATAGGCACTGCAGCCATGTTATTAAGGAGCATCCTTTTATTTCTTATTGTGTGTCTCATCTTTGCCACATTTGCAGCATTGTCTGTAACAAAACTCTGCAAGGGACAGTTTAATTTTTGTTCACAGCTTTCACAGCTGCTTCTAAAATAGCCTGTGGGCATTTTCCCCACATATCTATTGTTAAAGATACGCAACCTCATCTTCTGTTGTCACACAGGCACATATGGTGGGATTGTTGTGTTTATTGCTCCACCCATCAAGGCTTAAACAGGTAAATTTCCCCTCAGTGTATCTCATACGTACACAGCAAATGTCCACCAATGTCTGCTGTACCACATGGAGCGTAGTCTGGTTGTAAGGAATCTACCATGCCAATGAAGTGTGTTTAACAATGTGAAAAGGAGAATTTCTGGCATAAATGAACCAAAGAATTTTTTCATCTATGGTGTCTTGTTGGTATTTCCTGGTCTCTACTACAAACCCATCCATGGTGGTGGTTTTAAAGCATGATTGAAATCTTTTGCTTGCTACTGCTACTTAATTATCTGCAATAAGTTTAGTTGCAGGACTGCTGCTAAAAATACCAACTGATGACTGTGACCTTGTTGCAAATACAGTCAAAGTCTCTTATGCTTAAATGGGATCCTGAAACAAAATTTTAAAACATTTTGAATAATTGTTCTCAGTTCTTCTTTCTCCTCCATTCAGTTAATCATTTACATTTTTTCCAGTAAGGATATGGAGATATGCATCCTGTAGAACTGGAAGGGACCTTGAGAGGTCATCAACTCCAGTCTTCTGCCATCTCAGCAGAACAAAGCACCATCCCTAACTCTCCCCCCCCCGCCCCAAATCTATTTGCTACAGACCCCTAAATGGGCCCCTCAAGGGCTGAACTCACAACCCTGGGTTTACTAGACCAATGCTCAAACCACTGAGCTTACAGATCCTATTCCAAATTATCCAAAAAAGCAAAGGCTGATTGCACTTAATGTTGGAATAAGCTCTGTTGAACTTACTGGCACTTCTGTTTTTTGAAAAAACAAGTATAAGATGGAATTGCCTTCAAAATGCTTAGTTATGCCAAAGTAAAATAGGGACTAGACTTTCAGCAGCATCGTTATGGTCTGTGACCACGATGTTGCAAAATGAGGGGCATGTATTATTTAATAAGGAAATGACAATGGCACCTCTAGATTTCTTTCACTGCAGCTTTCTGTACTGAATATTTGGGATGATAGGTTCTAAACCTAACAAGATTGCCTCTTAGTATAGGTGAGATTTAAAAGTCAATTTTCTAAACCTAACAAGATTGCCTCTTAGTATAGGTGAGCTTTAAAAGTCAATTCCCAAGCTGGATGTTGTTAGAAAAGAAAGACTGAGAGAGTCTTGAAGAATGATACAGTGCATAGTGAATCCTTTAAGTTACTAACCATTTGGTCCACATTGTTCTTCAAATGTATCCACGTTTTCAGCTGCATGCTTTTCTCTCAGTAAGTAGTTTTCCTTCTGAAGTTTCATTCATGTAACTAGGCCCTGCATCGCATTCTTGCTCTGCTTATATTTGACACATTTTCATTTTTACTTAGGGAAAGAATTTCTTCAAAATATTCCCTCATATGCTCCCTCCTACACCCACAAGCCATGGCTGATTTTCTGTGGCAAAAGTGTAAAGGAAAATAGGAAGTTGGGTGTAGTGTGTGTATAGATGTAAGCCTTGGCACATTGTAAAAGGGGATAGGATTTGTATGTTACCATTTTGTGGCATTCCTCCGATTAGTAATATAGAACTGACATTTTTTTCCTGCTACCAACCATCCCTGTGCAGTCTGTATATAACAGCATGTTTCTCAGTGCTAGACTAGGAAGGGAAGAGTCTTGTAGAGTGGCTTTGCTGCATCTGCTTAGGTGCTGATTATTTAAATACTCCTTCTCTTATCAAATATGCCAATGCAAAACCATCGCTGCTTTATAAAATACAACTAAAGTGGTCCTGGCCCTTGTCTGAAAAATAATCTGGGGCCAGACTTGCCCAGCCCTTGAAACTAATGGCAGAGCCAAGGGCCCAATGCATCCAGTGAAATCAGCTCTCGCATGCAAGAGAAGCACCGTTGCAGAAGATGGAGCTTTCTGATTGATTAAAAGAGGGGGAGGCTTCCGGTTTCGTGGGGGTGTGGGCAGGGGGTGACGCTTTGAAAAGTGGCCCCCAGCCCCCCACCTTGTCCCCTTGGCACTGGTACAGGGCGGCCGTGGATTGCTGAGAGGAGCCCTGCCCTGCCCTGCCCCTGGGGGCTTGGGGGCGTTAGCCACCTCAGTCCCTCCACAGAGCAGCAATCCTGCAAAGACCAGGCCTCCTGCCAGTGAAGGGCAGAGGGGCTGAACCCCGCCTGCCCTGGGGGAGGGCAGCAGCCGGCTGGTTCTGGGCAGGGGAGGCGGCACTGCACGGCTGGGCTGGGCTGGTGCTGGCTGGGTGCAGCAGCAGCAGCGGGTCTAGCCCCAGGACTCTGCCCTAGCGGCGGAACCTTTGTGCTCCCGGAACCCTTGCGGCGGGCCCGGCCGGACCGCAACTCGGGCGCACCGGCCGCCCCCTCTCACGCCGGCGGGGGGATTAGTGCGGGCGGACCAGCCGGCGGCCGCTTCCGGGCGAGGAGGCGGCGGAGGCCTCGGTGCCCGCGTTGGACCCCCGCCCCCCACCAGAACTCCGCGCTGCCCGGCTGCCCCCGCCGGCGCTATGGGGATCCTGGAGAAGATCTCGGAGATCGAGAAGGAGATCTCGCGCACCCAGAAGAACAAAGGTCCGGGGGGACCGGGGCCGCGGCGGCGGGCGGGGCTGGGATGGAGTGAGGGGAAGGGATGGGGGGGGCAATGGGATGAGGTGGGAGAGAAGGTGGGGGACTGGTGGGGGGATGGGATGGGATGGAGTGAGGGGAAGGGGTGGGGGTGGGCAATGGGATGAGGTGGGAGAGAAGGTGGGGGGATGGGATGGGATGGGATGGAGTGAGGGGAAGGGGTGGGGGGGCAATGGGATGAGGTGGGAGAGAAGGTGGGGGGATGGGATGGGATGGGATGGAGTGAGGGGAAGGGGTGGGGGGGCAATGGGATGAGGTGGGAGAGAAGGCGGGGGGATGGGATGGGATGGAGTGAGGGGAAGAGGTGGGGGGGCAATGGGATGAGGTGGGAGAGAAGGCGGGGGGCTGGTGGGGGGATGGGATGGGATGGAGTGAGGGGAAGGGGTGGGGGGGCAATGGGATGAGGTGGGAGAGAAGGCGGGGGGATGGGATGGAGTGAGGGGAAGAGGTGGGGGGGCAATGGGATGAGGTGGGAGAGAAGGCGGGGGGCTGGTGGGGGGATGGGATGGGATGGAGTGAGGGGAAGAGGTGGGGGGGCAATGGGATGAGGTGGGAGAGAAGGCGGGGGGATGGGATGGAGTGAGGGGATGAGGTGGGGGTGGGCAATGGGATGAGGTGGGAGAGAAGGCGGGGGGCTGGCGGTAGGTGAGGGGAAGAGGTGGGGGATGGGATGAAGGGAGGAGGTGAGGTGGGGGGAGGCTGGCAGCGAGGATGAGGGGAGCGGTGGGGGCGAGCAGAGAGAGATGGGAAAGAGGTGGGGTGGGGGCAGGCAGGGCAGAGGGGTCGGGGTTGTGAGAAGATGGGAGCCATTCTCACAGCCCTTTCCTTTTTGCTTTCACTCAGTTTTCCAGCCCTTTTGGGGGTGCTCCATTTGCACCCCAGAGAATTGACTGGCTGTATGTTATGCACACCTACAGGATGCTGTTTTGGTGCAAACTCGTGTAACTTGCACTTACACCTCATGTGTGACTTACACTTCTGTCTTGATGTGCTTTTGGGAATAGATGTAATGATATAATTTACATCACAAGAAGTGAGTTTGTAATAATTAAATAAAGTGGGGGTAGGGGCGAAAATACAAAACCCTGTTATTTTCTCCCCCTTGGAGTCTTCTTCTTTATCAGACTGGAAACTTTTCAGGAGGAGCTACCTTTATTTCAGTGTTTTGTGCAACCTGAAATATAAATAGCTTTAAAACACCTAACGTGAGTTACAAAATTAATCTGTACAAATGTCCTAACTGCTGCAGTTCCCATACTAGAAATAAGTCACTTGAGCTAGGAGGGAGATAAGTGCATATTTCAAGGCTGGTGCAGGCTGTTTGGTTGTGAACTGTTGTTGCTATTTTGTTTAAGCTACCGAGTACCATCTTGGCTTGCTGAAGGCAAAGCTCGCAAAATACAGAGCTCAACTTCTAGAACCCTCCAAATCTGCGGCAGCTAAAGGAGAAGGTTTCGATGTGATGAAATCTGGAGATGCCCGAGTGGCACTGATTGGCTTTCCCTCTGTGGGTAAGGTCAGTGACTATCAGAGTTGACTCTCTAGCATGTGCAGTTCCTAAGTTTGTTCTCATAGCCTTTTGAAAGACACTTTTGTTAGCTGATGGCTAATGTCTCTGACTTTGAGTGTATTTCAGCAACGTAAGTGTTTATGGGCCAAAAATGAATAGAAAGAACGTTGCTCACACACCCAGACCAGCAAGCTAAAATTGGGCAAAGTCTTTTATCACTTTTTCATGCAAAGCATGCTTGGTGCACCCCAAAACCTTTTTATTTGTTCCCATCTGACAGTGGTACCATAGTAAAATGTCTAAGGCTAGTCTGGTAACTGACATTCAAGAGAACATGCCAGGTATGCCACTTCACCTGTAAAACACCCAAGTCAAGCATATCAAGTTTTAATGTGGCCATTAAAACCAGAATGGTTTTCTCCCCATGCCAGTTCAGCAGTCATCGATGTGCATTGTTTCCATCTAACTTTACATGTTTACTAATGATGTCATTTCTTCAAGGGGGCTGACAAAATTGCCAGGCCCTTGGGCAAGGTGAGGCGTGGCCCCACACTCCCAGGAGGGGTGGGGCTTGAGGCCGAAGGGGCAGGGCTGGGGCTAGCCTTCTCCCTTGCCAGCCCTTTTGCAACTGCCTGGAGTGTACCACTTGGGGTTTTGGCAGCAATTTAAAGGTGGCGACAGTGTCTGGGAGTTCTGGGCCCTTTTGAATTGCCAGACCCCGAGGCGTTTGTCCCCTTCCTCCTCACCCCTCACGTCGGCCAGCTGCATTTGTTCATATCTTTCAAGTTATGATACCTTGTCTTTCAGTCCACATTTCTGAGTTTAATGACCTCCACAGCCAGTGAAGCTGCCTCCTATGAATTCACAACGCTGACGTGTATCCCAGGTGTCATAGAAGTAAGTGTGATTTGCCTGTATTCTATGCCGTAAGCTGTTGCTATAACAATATCTAAAATCTGTAGAGATGCACTATATGTGTGTGGGGTGGTGGGGAGCCTCAGAAGCAGCTTTTTTGAAAGGTCCCTTCTTCCCAGCTTGTTTTTGAAGTCTTGAAAGGTCTTAAGCATTTGCATTTAGGTCTATGGAGTCTGGTATTTACGCAGGGAGCATTGCTCCTCTGAGACAGGCAGCATGTGCTGGAGAGTCGAACTCTACATTTTGGCTTTGTCTACACTTACATAAACTGAAATGGCCGTGCTAATGGCCAGATCGAAGAATACTAATGAGGCACTGAAATGCATATTCAGCGCCTCATTGGCACGCTACCGGCCGCGGCACTTTGAAATTGCTGCGTGTCGCTCCTGCGTGGCTCAGCTACACGGAGATCCTTTTTGAAAGGATCCCACCAACATTGAAATTCCCTTATTCCTATGATATAATTTCAGCAGTTCAGCGCCTCATTAGTATTCTTCCATCTGACCATTAGCACGGCCATTTTGAAGTTTTTGGTAAGTGTAGACGTAGCCTTAGAGTGGCCAGGCAATAAGAGAATTCTCAACTGATTTTTTTAAGAACAGCATTGGCACTTTTGACTAGTTGGCTGGAAGCCTTGATAGATTTGTTTTTAATGAAGCTTTAAAAAAGGCAATCTGTGCTGTAATCAGTTTGGAAAGCAGATAGGACAACTCCTGTGCTGGAGGAGTTTTTGCTGCTTGTGCCCTGAGTATCCATTACTCAAGCAAATTATAAATGGCACCAAAGTGAAAAGCATCTGAGTATAATGTGAATGTGGGGGTGAAAATTCAGGCTGAGTTAAAATCATCAAAACAAAGCCATTGATGTCAAAACATATAAGTACTGTAACAAATCTGTGGTCACCTGCAGCTTTGTTATACAGTGTCATAATTCAAAAATTGAGTGCAATGGTGGGAATGTAACTCTCCTCCCACTGTTCCATAAGCAATTGACCGTCATCACTTGAGTTAAAGCTTTTTTGTTAGGCTACTCTGTTAGCTGTACTATTATAGCGACTTACCCACAGCTGTAGTTCTGAATCCAGTCACAAAAGGACAGCAACATTTTCACGTCTCATGTTGAACCAGATAAGAAACTTCTTATTACCTGTATAGACAAGTTTCTTTGATCAGAGGACCAAAATAATATTACAGCCATATGATGCTCTAATCTTGTCATTTTTGTTGTCATGATCTAGAATTTTTACTAGTGTTGGCCATCAACTGCTGCGGTAAAATGGATCTTGAGGTGGAAGAGGGATTTGCAGCAAGTTAGTGAACTAGATTCTCGGGGAAAAATGCTCCCAGTTATTTCCAGCTCACTGGAATCCTAAACTTACTGGGCCAGATTTTGCCCTGCCCTATGCCTCGTTGATTTTAGAATGTGGCATTCAGTTTACAATAGATTGAGTGCTTAGCTGATGTTAGGAAAGCAGTTTAGAAGGGTTTGTGCAACTCCTCATAATCTTCTCTCCTTCCTCTCTTGCAGTACAAAGGAGCAAACATTCAACTCTTGGATCTGCCTGGAATTATTGAAGGAGCAGCACAAGGTCAGTAAGCTCTTACATTAATGTAAGGTGTGCCAGTGCTCTCAGTACTGCGTGTGAAGTGTTTAATGGGACCAGTCTTTCCAGCCTGGTCATAGACTATGTGAACACCTTAGACTTGAAACCTGAGGTCTTGAATGTGAGAGACAATTGGAAAAGGATCCCTGAACTGTAAAAGGCATATTCTGTTAGAGAAGATGCTGGTTCTAGCTGTGGATAGTGAAGTGAGCAAACCTCTGTATTCGGGAGGACTCTTGGCTCTGCTCATCTGTCCTTTTCCTTTACGGGGAAGTTTTTGATGTTGGGCACTAGAGAGAGAAAGGGGAGCTGTACAAGAGGAGAGTTAAGCAAGGCAAGAAATACTGTTTGGTTCTGATCACCTGGGTGGTTCTGAGAGTTCTACTGTGGCTTGTTGATTTGGGAACCACCTTTTTCCTCTCTCTTTGTCTACCAGTCCTTCAAGCCATGGGAATCTTCTGAGCCCAGTATAGTTTGGCTAATAAACATCTCTTTTCACGTCTGATCAGAAAGTGAGTCTTTGCTGATCTGAATTGAGAGTTCAGGGTTTTCCTTTTCCCTGTTTTGGGTATCTTCACTTCAGTGCAGGAAAAATAGATAATTGCACATACTTGGATTCTTGGAAAGAAGGTAGTCTGATGGGATTGCAATGCCTCTCCACTGGCTGCTGGCAGGAGGAGTGCTTGCTCATCCAGAACTGCTTGCCCCTCATGCTACGGCTGAGTGGTTCCCATCCCAGCCCCATGCTACTAGAGGGATGGGTCCTGTGATTGCTTAGAGCCCAGTCCCTTGTGTGTCTGTGTAGCGCTCTCTGTTGATAAGCAGTTGGATTGGTCTTCCAATCTTGGTGCGTTTCTATAGGAAACATGCACATATTGCAACTTGCAAGACCTCTGATGGAGCGTTGGCGCGATTTGCCTGATCGCCTTCCCTGCAGGTTAGTGCAGCCGAAGCAGGAATGAAACATTTCTTTTTTGCTAAGAAGTCCCATGGGACGGCTTCTGGTTCAAGGAAACTTTCAGCTATTCTGCCTTCCTACAGTATGACATCGAATCTTTCCATTGCAGGAAAAGGGAGAGGACGTCAGGTGATAGCTGTGGCTAGGACCGCTGATGTAGTTATTATGATGCTGGATGCTACCAAAGGCGAAGTGCAGAGGTGAGCATGGGGAGCAGTTTATTCGGTTTTGCACTGGTCAGCCGATGAAGGAATCCAGATGATGTGATACTTCCCAGCTGTGAAGGCAAACTAGGCATCTCCTTGTATACAGCACTCTAGATCATAGAATGTTAGGGCTGGAAGGGACCTCAGGAGATTGAGTCCAGCCCCCTGCGCAAAGCATGACCAACCCGAACTAAATCATCCCAGCCAGGACCTTATTAAGCTGGGACTTAGAAACCTCTAGGGATGGAGATCTGCAACCTCTCTAGGTAACGCATTCCAGTGCTTCACCTCCCTCCTGTGGAAATAGGTTTTCCTAATATCCAACCTACACCTTCCACTGTTTAACTTGAGGCCCTTGCTCCTTATTCTCCCATCCATCACTGTGGGTAACAGCATCTCTCTATCCTCTTTAGAGCCCTCTTCAGGAAGTTGAAGGCTGCTGTCAAATCCCCCCTCACTCTTCTCTTCTGCAAACTAATTAAGCCAAAATTCCTCAGTTGCTCCTCATAGGTCATGTGCTCCAGCCGCCAAATCATTTTCGTTGCCCTCCACTGGACCCTCTCCAATGCATCCACATCCTTTCTATACTGGCGGACTCTCTAGATATTTACTAATGTCTTAATATAATCTATATTAGACTAGTAATTTTATTCTAATGCTCTTGGGATCATTGTCTCAGTGTAAGGCCCCTCTCCGCAGGTATTCCACAATGAACTGCCTCTGCAGGCTTTTGCTAAATTGTTCTTCCACTTCCACTGGCACGTCTAAAAATCTGTACATAATGAGGCTACTCATTTACTGTGTTTCAGTTTGTTTAAACTTCTACCAGGGCGTTTTAGCCTTTGTGTTAACAAGACAAGGGTTACTGCAGATTATTGCCTGGGCTTCCAAGCAAGCACCCCAGGCTTGGGCAGGGAACTTGGTTGCACTCAAAGGAAATGCCTACTGTCTAGCCAGCCACAGCATTTACTAAACTTGCGGCGAGTTCTGGCTTCATGTGGGGAAGGACAGCAACATAAGGCCTAGCCAGGAAAGGATAATAAATTATTCGATGGTATCTTTATGTTTGAGGTTTCCACTTCATGGCAGTGTTCTTGGGTCCGGGTGAGAAGCTTTGCTATGTGGGAGGGCCTCAGTCATGGTATAGCAACGCTCAAGAGGGTGGTGATTTAGAGCTGGGAAACCTCAGGGCACGAGCTGCTGGAAAGCCAAGCTTTGGCCCCGTGTTCTTTGGCTTGCACTAAGTCCAGTGTACCAGAGACTAATTTGCATTGTCCTCACAGATCTCTCTTGGAAAAGGAATTGGAATCAGTAGGAATCCGACTGAACAAATGCAAACCAAACATCTACTTCAAGGTGAGAGTGAACAGTGGCCCTGCACACTCATGGGTTTGCAGTTGCTGCTCTGGTAAAGCTCAAATTCCTCAGCGCTTGTCCTTTTTCTAGCAGCACAGATCGCGTGGGCTTAAAGTTTTACAGAATAACAAAAGGGTTTTGTTTTCTTCTTCCAGCCAAAGAAGGGTGGGGGCATCTCCTTCAACTCGACTGTCACGCTGACCCAGTGCTCAGAAAAGCTGGTGCAGCTTATCCTCCATGAATACAGTATCCTTTCCTGAAGGGGAGCCCAGAAAGGAGCCACCTCTGGAAGTCGCTCCTCTTGTGCACCCTCCCACATCTCAGCTCACTAGGTGAAAATGAGTTCCAGAACGGGATTGTATCTGTAATAGTAATTCTGAGGCAAGGTGGCAGTGTTAGTAGTCTGGTGGTGTCATTAAAAGCGGTAGGAACTGGGGGGAGCCACCTGAGCTGCCCGTCCCCTCCATTATACAAGTTTCAACAATATCAGCTCCATTGGGCCTGTGCCAGGTATCTAGTCAAGAGCTGAAGTTTGGCCTTAATGATGTCCATCTCAGAAATCTTCAATGCCGAGGTTCTGTTTAGAGAAGATTGTTCTCCTGATGAGTTTATCGACGTGATTGTTGGTAACAGAGTCTACATGCCCTGCCTTTATGTGAGTATCCCAGGGCCAACTTTTAGTTCTGCGTAATTAACTGGACAGTGTAATATTCGGGCCCTAACTATTGAATGGTCTTGCGGGAGGACCATGATGCCTTGCTTTGAGAGAAGCATGCTAAGAAAACCACCACTTGCCAGAAAACTACTAGCTACCTGTTGCGCAGGTGCTAACAGAGTATATGTGTAATACACCAGCTGGGTGCATGCGTCCAGCACCCTCTTGCGGCTAGCCCCAGTGACTATAGCAGCAAGCTACCTACCGCTGATTGTTCCTCTTCTACTTCAGGTGGTGTAGATACTTTTCTTTTGGAGACTGAAAGTTCCATGGCTGATTTCCTCTGACAACCGCGGTGTCCATACGTGCACAGTGTCGGTACATGACAGATTGACTCACCTTTTGTTTCGAGGGTCCCATATGATAACGTCTTGGGCTTTATAATGAGATCCCAGAGCAAAACACTACAGGTGACCCCAAAAGAAAGAATGTTAAAGTGGGAAAACTTGTCAGTAGTGTTGAGGCACATG
This sequence comes from Carettochelys insculpta, assembly GCF_033958435.1. Taxonomy (NCBI): domain Eukaryota; kingdom Metazoa; phylum Chordata; order Testudines; family Carettochelyidae; genus Carettochelys; species Carettochelys insculpta. Next base: position 32,885,581 of record NC_134152.1, read on the forward strand.
AACTTCCGCAGTTTACCAAAAGTTTTTGATCAGCATTGATACGAGGCATTTTTTAACAAATCCCAATGTCTCAATATCGTATGTCTGCGAGAACGGGAAGCTGCAGAACCTCGTAAACACTTGGGTGTAGCGTATTTGCTTGCAGTTACACTTGAATTGATTTCCTAAGGATGTGTTGTTTTCCCTTTTTGAATTAGGTTTATAATAAGATTGACCAGATATCTATGGAGGAAGTAGATCGTCTGGCTAGGAGACCTAACAGTGTTGTGATCAGGTAAGAGCTTGCAAGCCCACCAGTCCGCTCTTTCTACAAACTCTGCATTCAAAGAAGTTGCTTTACGCTTCGTTATTCCCCACTTCCTTCGCTATCCCAAAGAGGGGCGTGCTCCTTGGCGCGCAGCTGCTGTGTCTGAGAGGGAAACTGAACAAGTATCCTGTCATTAGTAACAAAATAGCCAGTGGCTTCTACCCCCAGAGAGAGGCAAATCTGCTATCAGCTGCCCTGCACCATCTGCAGGTTGAAATGACCAGGTCATCGCAATTGTTCTGTGGTTTTATCTGTTCTGTGCAACTAATGGACTCTGCCATTTTGATTCTGATGTGTCTTTGGAAAGTAGCGTCTGTTTCCCCATTCTGACCTATCGAAAAGCTTAATAGGCTTCTCAGTCACACGTCTTTGCGTTTTGGGACCGAGAAGTGCACTAACCCGAGGTGTTTGTGGTGTTTTGCAGCTGTGGGATGAAGCTAAACCTGGACTACTTACTAGAGAAGCTGTGGGAATACCTGGCGCTTACTTGTATCTACACTAAGAAGAGAGGACGTAAGCAAAACACAGACTGGCAAAACGAAGAGTCCAAGGGGGAGATTTTCAGGAGCATGAGGGGAGGCTGTCTGTGGGTTGTTGAGTCCCTGACTTCCCAGCTGGTCTTGAGTCATAATACACTGTCTCCGCTAGGAGTGCACAGAGGGGTTGGGAAGGAGGGAAGTTAGTACCAACCCCTCCTGAGACTCCCCGGGGGCTGCTTACTCATGTCACATGGGCTGAGGATGAGCAGGAGCAGCTCTTGTCAGCTGGCTTTAACTCCCCAAACATCTGAGGCTCCTTGGACAGCTGTCATTTTCCCTGTAATGGTGGCATGTGGCATGGGAGGACTGCAAGCTTGAATGTTGGGTAAATGTCAGAGAGTTGTTATGGTAGCTGACAAGAGCCAAAAACATAAAGCTCTCCAAGCGAACTGCAGCAGCGATGTCCTTTTATTTAAGCAGCGTGTTTAGACTTTGGCTGTTGTGATAGAGGTCCTGCCTTGGAGATTGAATTAAATTGGGGCTGGATGGGCTTGTGAATTATAAGGAAATGGTTGACTTAGATCAACTTGACTTGTAAATATCAGGCAGTGTAGACCAGATACCTCTAGTACCTGAGAGAGAATAAATCACCCTTAAAGGTACTTGGAAAATGGAATCGATCCTCCCATTGGTCTTTAAAGGTCCAATTTGTACTTCCTGCCACTGCAGCGTGTAGGGAATAGGCAATATACCTCAGGTGAATGGCTGCTTTACATGCCAGCCTGCTCTCAGGTGTAACTGGGCTGGGGGTGGAAATTCAAGGGGGTCTGCATCATATAAAGCATTTTCTGCATTTAAGAAACGTGATCTCTTTTCCCTTCTTGTTTTTGTGTGCCATCTAGAGAGACCAGACTTCACAGATGCCATTATTCTCCGGAAAGGGGCTTCTGTAGAGCATGTGGTAAGTAAATAGCACAAAGAAAGAGCCTTTTCTGCTGATTGAATGGCACTGAGTCCCATGCAGACTTCCTACCCGAGATTGTCGGTAGGATTTTGTGTATTTCAGGCTGTCCTATGAAAAAAACACATTTGTGTTTTGTTGCCTGTTAGTGTTCTTTGGCTTGGTCTAACTGAGGTATAGAAACAAATATTTCTTTCCTGTTTAAGTAACTTACTAGTATTTTTTTGCAAGACGAAAGGCGATGAAGCTAATTTAATAAAGCTCTGCAAACAGGCAGATGGAAAATATGTCACTTTTGTGGTGCTATTTATGGCAATTTTGTACAGAAAAAAACATAGTTCCAATACATTTACTTTATGCTTTGTTTGTTCTTGAACATGGCTCTGACAACATGAACCCAAGGTGTTCTTGTTTGTAGTGGCAAGATGTTAAACTAAGACAGCGCTGGGTATTGGAAGTCTGGGCGAAATCTCAACTTTTTCATAATTAGATGGAGCCAATCATCAACACAGTGCATTCAAGCCTAATGCTTGGGTGCTCAGACACCACAGCGAGGAGCACAGCATGAAAACCTGACTAGAATAGAGGCGGATATGGAGCGAAGCATTATTATTTGACTGTCACACACTCTTGTCTTACTGCAGTGCCATCGAATTCACAGAACGTTAGCCAGCCAGTTCAAATACGCCTTGGTGTGGGTAAGAAACTAATACTGCCTGCATTTGATTTGCCTGTATTTCAAGTGTCCACTCCAAACACATTTCAATTTTCTTTCTCCTGGTTTACAGGGAACCAGCACAAAATACAGTCCCCAGAGAGTAGGATTAACTCATGTCATGGAGCATGAAGATGTCATCCAAATCGTCAAGAAGTAACCGCCTTAGCTGCTGCTCACTGGTGCCTGACCCTGCCCTACTCTCTAGAATCAGAACTGACTTATTCTGACAATACAAAAGCCAAAAAAAAAAAAAGGTGCTCCAAAGCCACACAGGCTTCCATGAAGCTTGCTCCTTTGGAGACAGGAAGAGACTCAGGATACCCTGACAACAAGTGGCAGGGGGGAGACAAGGGCTTTCTTGTCTGATGACATGGTAGGCAAGGTAGCTTGTTTGCATAGCATCTTTAAAAGCTGCAGCATGGAGCCTGTTTGCTGGGGCGAGATGAGAAGTCTTTAGCCGGCAGCATCTTCTACTGCTGCAGAACTCACAAACACGTCCATCCGTTATACCCACCAGCAGCTTTCTCAGCCAATCAGAATGTCTGGATTTGTGCATCCAGATATGACTCTCTTCTTGGTGCTGTTGACACCAGCATAGAGCGATGTTAGCCATGCCTTGCACATCCCTATCATTTCATGTGTTGTTAAAGTGATCCTTTCCCTTTTGCGCTTGCCCAGTACAAGGGCTGCTCAGAGTCACAGCTTTTCTAGCTTCCAAGGGTTTCTTAGTTCTGCATGTCAGTGACTTCAGCCATCAATCTCTCACAGCTGAGACAGCCCTAGGCTGAGCTTTTGAAGATCCCACTCTGTTGAATGTAAAACCAGCACGCCAAGCCCCCTGTTAACCCTCTGACACAGCCTGTAGTGTATCCTGATCCAATCAGTGCTGAAAAAAGTAATTGATATACAACCAGGCCACAGGTGCAGTAGCTACACCTTAGAAGAGCTCTGAGACCTAGGGAGGATTCATTTCTGTCCATGTCACAGGTCAGGGAGGTGGCATTCGGAGTTTCCCTGGGGGAAAATCTGCTTTGCGCTGCCTTTCGCCGTTTCTGATCTAGTACCTGAGGAATAGTTGCCAGGAAACCACTTGTCTCTAAATCATGTACCCCCAGGGTCTCAAGTCCCAGGAATAGCTATTTGGGTTCAAGTGCCATTCTGTACAATGGCCTTTTTTGGCTATACTAAATGAACAGTGATGCTTCTTGGAATGGGGATCTTCCATCACCAAACTTGGATTTTCTAATCATGGTTTATTAAATGTTGTTGCTAATAGTTTATAGCCTCTGATAGATACCGACTCTTTCTTCCCATGAGCAAAAGTCTCCAAGAGCTTTTAGTTACTTTTGTGATAAAATAGTTTCGTCCCAATCAGAATTCTGAACCATGAAGCCTGGTTTGATGAGTAGCTCCTCTGATCACGACCTCTTTTGTGCTCCTTCCGTACTGACTAAGGATGAAATGGCTGGAAGTGTTTTATTTAAGAAAATAAAAGTTGGTTATCTCATGTGAACTGTGCTCTTGTGTCTCAAAAAGGAAAGATTTGCTTTGTCATCCCCTCTCCCCCAGCCCTTTTTAGCCAACTGAGATGACAAGGTCTGTGTGGTAGAGTGGATTTGATTGTAACATGTCACATAATTTAAGACCAGAATGGATCCACTATATTATCTAGTCTGACGTGTATCTCATAGGATGTCAGTACCTCCCAGCACCATGAGACCGTAGTCGCATGATGAAGGGTGAACAAAAGGGCTCTCTAAGAATGGAGAAGAGCTGGACAGATTAGCTGTTCCAGGGTTGATGTGAGCTGGATAAATTGCACAAGTCAAAAAGGTGAGGCTGAGCTTAGTAGGGTAACGATTATGCTCACAGTTGGCATGCAGAGGGAATAAGGGCTCAGGTAGAAGCTACAAGAGAATAATCTCCAAATTAGCTGCGTTATGCCTGGGCTGGCTTTTGAAGGCATGCACTTCTGTCTGCTAATTGAGTGAGATGCTGTTCCAGCACATTGACTTGCCCTTTAAATTTCCCATGAAGGTTGTACAGGCCAAGACAAAGCTTGGCTCATTTTGAAATGCGTTTCAGTGGTACTGGTGTTGAAGCACTAGACAAGGACAATGCAGGAAAGCCATTACGTGACTTGAGAGTCGTAATGGTGAACTCACATCTTCCTCAAAGACAGTGGGGGAAACAAGAATACTCAATGGCCTTTTAAAAGGCCTGTTGTAAATCAAAAAGTGATCTTGCTGGGGTTATCACATGGCTAATCATCTGTTTTAGATGAGATGGTTTTTTCAAATGTCTGTTGGATCAATATTGGAACCACTGTCAAAATAACCGATCAGATCTCTCCCTGATAGTTTGAGAAGCTAACAATTTTTCCCCCCTTATAAAGCAACTGATCCGTGATTAAACTTAGCAGGGAAGGAAACAGATCAAGAGTGAGCAACTAATTCCTTCTGCATTAAGCACAAGCAGCTTCTTATAAGCAAGCATGGATAGGTCTGGAAATGTTTTTGTATATTTTTCCAGATGAGCTCCAGCATTTCTGTGCTGCAAACATTACTGTCAGTAACAGCAGCGGGAGCACAGTGGGCAGATGATCCATATACAGAATCTTTCCTGGTGTCCTTGAAGAGCCTAATTATTTGTGGGGGAAGATTAGATTCTTGCAAACAATTTAACACCAATCCAGCACTTTCCATCGAAGGAAATGGGCAACATCCTGAAGGAAGTTGTCTCACTTCTCTGGTTACTTCATTCCCCGTGGAGATCAAAGGCAAACCCAGTACGTCCCAAGAACAGTTTGGAAGAACTGTGGTGAGGAAGGAGGGGTCTTGTTAAGTGAATATCCCTTTCCATGCTCTAGCTGGAAACATGCTTCCCAAGTTGAGTACGTAGATGCAGGCCAGCTCTGCTCAGCCTAGTACATTAAAAGTAGTAGTGTAGTAGCTGTAACGTGGCTTCCAGCTAGAGTCAGTGGACTGAGTACAAACCCGCTGGGACCCTAGGAAGTGTGCTCAGGTGTCTTTCCAAGCTGGGAAACATGCTCTTAGCTTCTGTGGAGATCTAGCCATAAAAGTGGCTGGCAGGCACTTCAGAGGAGCCCACAGGCAGTTTGCTTAAAATCTCTTGTTAGGTAATTGTAAGCATTTGAATTACATCCCTCAGGTTAGAAGCAGCAGAATGTCTGTGAACACAGTGAAGGGCTGAGTGTTGAGTGTGTATGCCGCCTCTTGTAGGAAGTGTACAACTGTAATCTTACCATTGTGCTTAAAGATCTCACCCTGTTTTCACAAGAGCGTGGTGTTAACGCTGCTATTCTGGCCAAAATGATAGGGCTAGTTATGCTGTCTGGCCCCACAGCCCTCCCTCTTGCCGTATCAGCCTGAACAAACCAGCAGTTATGTGGCACTTTAAAGACTCACACAATAGTTTATTATGTGATGAGCTTTCTTCTGAAGAAGGGGTCTGTCCCACAAAAGCTCATGAATTATTTGGCTGGTTTTTAGGACTGCTGCTTTTTGTTTTGTGAAGATTCAGGCTGACGTGGCTAGCTCTGCACTCAAAGTGCCATTTCCCAAGTTGCTGCTTCATGTGGCTCTTGGTGTACAGTGGGGCATTTCACACCAGGGAGAGATTAGTGGCAGCCCTCTGTACAGAAGATAGCCACGTGGCAGAGTGTTGAATGACTTTCACAAGGCCCAGTTGAGGAGAGAATTCTCCATCTGTTTTTCTTGCTGTGGAAGTAGGTCACCTGACCAGTAAAACTGCTCACTGTCAGATACAACTAAATGCAACTGAAATGTGAAATTAAGCTATTAATTTGAATGCAACCCCCTCACCTCTTCTGATAAGAGAGCCAGCGGCTGAGTGGTCTGTATACCCCGAAGGGCAATTAATTCCAGCTTTCTTCAGGTTTGCTTGGTCCAGTCCCAGCACAGGGAGCAGGACACAATGTGGGCTTGAAGTCCCTTGTGGCCATCCATTTTTGACAAGTCCAATTTCAGTTTTATACAGCCCAACGCTCCCTCCCTTGAGATTTTTGTCCTGGCAATGGCTGGGGCTTGAAGCATGTTCTGCTTAAAACTACAAGGCTGTGCATGTTCTAGGCACCCAAGCAGGCTGGGTGGGCGGAACGCTCCTTTTATAGTTTAATTTAACCAGGAAGGTAATAAAAAGGGGCTTGACTCCCAGTGATGCTTGTTTAATTCAATATGAGACAACTACAGCCATGGGTGTTCCTCGGTTAGCTTTGCTGCTGCCTTCCTGGTGAGATTGAAAGCGCTGCACAGGTCATGGTCTTACAGTGACAACTTAATTGGTTCAGACACAGACCGGCGTCACCCCAAACAAGCTAGGCCTGTGAACCTCCGTTGGAGCAGACTGGCTCAGGAGGCTTCTGAGGGAAGCACTGCCTGCTGGCACGTACTTGTGAATTCTCCTGGTGGTGTGTGGTAAATGCAGAGGTCACCCAGTGGGGAGCGAAGCTATTGGCGGTAATTTGCAGTTCAGGCTTTACTTTCGGAAGACTCAGCACAATGAACACTGCAGCAGACTCCAGACCACAGGTGCCATTACTCTGCAGCAGGGATGGGCTCACCAACAGGAGAGGAGAGCATAAAAGTGCCTTGTTAAACTTGTGTCTGTTACTCTGTAAGAAACTGTGTGGGAGTAACAGCTTCCACCTGGGAAATTATAAATTACATGGGCCATGAGGGGGAGTAGGACGCAAAATCAAAAGCGGGGCGCGGAGCTGAGGATTTCAGAGGGTCGTGCTGAAAGGTGGAGGGTCAGGCTTGAAAGTGGTGGCCTCCAAGATTGGTCTCAAGGCCAGTTCCAATTGTTCTCTCATGACTGTGGCACAAAACGTGGGAGGGTGCTCATACAATTGGCAGGTGACGCAAAGGTGGGAGGTGTTGCCACTCTGGAGGAAAGCTGGAATATCACACAAGGAGATAGGATAGCCTTGAAAATTGGAGTAGATAACATGGGATGACAGTTAATAATGCCAGGTATGAGGTCGGGCACCTAGGAATTCACAAGAGTATTTGCTGTAAGCAAAGGGTACATCAGTTGGAAATGACACAGGAGGGGAAAGACCTGGGTGTAGTAGGTGATTACTATTAGCTGCCAAGGTGATGCAGCTGTGAAAAAAGCTAAGGCAATCCTCAGATGCCTCAGGTGAGGTATTTCCAGCGGAGACAGGAAAGTGTTAGAACTGGTACAAAAGGCTGCTGGAGACTTCTTTGTGTGCAATTCTGATCAACCCCATTTAGAAAGATGAATTCCAGCTGGAACAGGTGCAGAGACTGCTTTGACCTGGGGGAAATGTTGGGTCTCTACCTGGAAGTCTTTACCTTGAGATTTGAAGACTTAGACCCCAAACTTCTGAGTTATCAATTACAGGAGCAGTTGGGTGAGTTTTTGCAGCCTGCAGGAGGTCCAACTAAGAAGATCAGAACGGTCCCTTCTCGCCTTAGAGTCTACGACCTTATGGTCTCAGTTGAACCACCTGCAAAAGTTCTCAGCCCTTTGTGGGGTTTGAATTGGGGCCCTTTGCTGTCCCACAATGCATCATTCTCCAAGCCCATGAACATAAAAGCTACATTCTGTTACTACAAACAGTTCTCACCACTGGCTGACAGATTGCTTAGCCTTTGGGATGATTCACTGCTCCAGTACTAGGAGGGGGGAAATAAGGATACCTCTCTAATGCTGACATCTGCCAATGCTACTTCCAAAATCTAATTCATAAAGGTAGGTGACAGGCCCACTATGCAGCCGGGGAAACCAAGGCGGCGGGACGGGGAGTGAATTTCTAGAGCTCATATAGTAAGTCAGTGCCATTGTAGGGGACCAAAAGTCAGGTCTTCTGTGTGCCAGCAATGTGCTAAATCTATTAACATCTGCCCACAGCGAGTGCTTTAAAGATCACATCTGGTTCCTGGGGAGGGGTTCATTTTATACTGGCAAAATAGAACATCCACCTTCATGCCTTGGTCTGAGCTCCCCTGAAGGATCCTCTCGACCTGCGACAGACAGCAGCTAGTTCAGGGGGACAGCGCTGGCAGGGTACTGAATATCCCCTGGCACTGTTCTTCCAAGCCCTGATTCAAGCCTCACGCTAGGAGGTGCTATGGGGCAAGCTAGTCTGTTTAGCTTCCTTTTCTAGAGGCCCTGGCAAGTAGCTGCTCTCAGGGTGGCACCTTCCCCTGCTACACCCCTGTGAGAGGGTTTTGTCCCATCCTCCATGGTCTCCCTTGCTGCTGCTCCATCCCTCAGCACGGCCAGGGGAGCCGTGCGTGCTGCTTCTTGCCTGTCATTCATCCCTCAGCTCCTCTGCGGGAAAGGGTAGCTCCCCTCGCTCCTCATGAGTGGCGACGAGAATAAAAGCAGTCATCAAATATGCATCGGGTGGTGGCAGCGACAGCCGGCAGCCACTGTGCAGCAAACATGGTTCCCCGGGGTCTGGCCGAGTGAGGCTTCCTGGCAGAGGCTGATCCAGGGCAGTGTCTGCCACACCAGGGAATGCGCAGAGCTGGAAGGTGCAGAGAATCACAGAGCTGCCCGGGCGGCATGCGGGCTGCATAAGCCAGGTGAGTGGCCTGTTGCATTAGCCGAGTCGCGGGCCTGGGGGCTGGCATCATGTCTCCTTCCCTCCATGTCACTGGATGCTCAGTTCCTATTACTCTCCACCTGATGGCGGGTGGCTTCGCCCCGAACCTGGTGAGCAGAGGAGATGGACGGGTGAAACCAGCCCGGGTGAGCCAGCTTGTGGTGCAGCAAGGATCATCCATCCCAGAGGCCTGGGCTGGTATTGGTCAGGTAGTGGGGGCTGCTTCCCACCTAGGCAAGGTGCAGATGCCTTTGGCTCCTGTCACGTGAGTGTTCACCCTGCCCTGTCCCACGCTCATCTGTTCTCACTACCGCTAGTGCAGCCTCAGGCCTGCAGGACCCCGATCTCCTGCCCATTGCCCCCGTCCCGTCTCATGCCCAGTGCTTATGTCACCGTCATGTATCAGGCCCCTCATTCCTCTCTGCTTCTTGCCCTTCCCTCAGCCCCGTCCGTTTCTGTACAGTCCATCTTCACGTGAGTTCTCAGCCTTTCCCGTCTGAGCCCACGGCTGGGGCCTTTCCTTTGCCATCACACATAGGGCGGATTAAGACCAGGCGGGGCCCTGGGACAATACAATCAAACACACCCCCCTTCCCCTGCCAGCATATTAAAATAGCAGTGTATAGTTACACACCCAAATAACCAGCTGCTATCTAGAAACCGCAGTCTTATGCCTAGTAATTAAGCATGGTACAAAGAAATAAGTTTCAATGCAGGGCATAAAATCTGCCACTTCCGAATGACACGACACCTTTCTTGTGTGCCACTCAAGCAAATAGTTTAAACAAAATGGAGCGATGGAGTATGGGGCCGCTCACTCCTGGAATCGGCCACTGCTTGCCTGTAACCCTGGCTCTTTACGCTCAGAGGCTTGTCCCTGCCCGCAGGCCGGCCATCCGCGAAAGGAGACCTTCAGGTCTAGAGAATGCTGGGCCCCCAGAAACCAGCCTGGCCTGAGGCCGAGCATATGGGCCCGGAGGGGGGCAGCACAGCTGTATTGCCGCCTGAGCCCAGGGGCTGAGCCCTTGGCTGGAGTGAGGGCAGGGGTGTGAGGGGGATTCCCTGGCGTGAATGTTTACCACCAGGTGGTTTTGCAGGAGTGCCGCCCCTGGTGCCTCCGGGCAGTCACTCTGCTCCTCACTGTGCCTCTCTCCTCCTGCCCCCGAGCCTCTCCTGTGGCCTGGCTGCCTCTGGGAGGTGGGTGGCAGATGTCTGACCTGCCCTCCTCCCGTCTGTTGGGATTGGAGGGGTCTGCACCCGACAGCAATGGTGGAGGACAGGCCTGCCGATGCGGGGGGCGCAAAAGAGACAGTTCCCCTGGGGCCTGGAGCTACAGCTGCCCATTGCTACTTTAGCAGCGGTGGTGGCGGGAGCTCTGGCTTCCTTTGAAGTGCCCTGGCAGCGCTGCTCTGCCACTCCATGCAGCTGGCAGCAGGCAGCGGTGGGGGAATGTCGCCATCCAGCTGGTGCTAAGGGCTGGCTGCCCTAGACCCTGCCCCTTCCGGGAGCACAGAGCCCGGCCCCCTCCTCCACGTTGTCCCAGGACCCCGGTGGCTGTCCACCCTGCTGGTTAAGGAACACTCAGATCCCTGTCGCGGGGAGGACAATAAGCCCAAGCCGGTGTTCTGCCTTCCTTTGGCTGCACGCTGGGCCTGCTGCGGGGTGGTTTGAAAGAGGCGGCAGCTGTGCAGTGGGGAGTGTCCAAGCTTCCCTGGACCCCAGGTTCTGATGCCGGCTGGGCACAGGCCAGGTGCTGGGCAGAGGGAGAGCTTCCCCTTTGCTCCCCTCCTTCCTGGGGCAGCGAGCGATGGTGTAACTCCCACTCCTACTGCGCATAGTTCACTGTCACACCGAGTGGCACCTAGGCCACTCACCCAGAGAAAAAATGGGTCTCCTGCACAGCCTTAGCTGAGCACCAGCTGGGCTTTCACTCAGACTGTAGACACTCATGAACTAAGCTCTAGCGGTCCCAGGTTCATGCCCCCCTGTGGGAGGTTACACTGGCATTAGGATGGGGAGCTTCTCGATTATTGCCTTCAAAGGAGCTCTGCTGCAGCTGATTGTTGCAGGAGCTCAGCCCGGGAGTGGGGGGGGGCTCTACATTGTGCCCTCCTGTGAGGGTAACTGCATGTGCAAATGCTGAACTGCTCCTGCAGTCACATGGGTGCAGGCGGGCGCTCTGGGTGGGACATGGCTTTGCTGGCAAGGCTGGGGGGTGTTCTGGGCAGGCAGCTGAAACCTTGTCCTGTGCTGGGCGTGTGGATTGTCGCTCTGGAGCGGATTAGCAGTAAATCAGTGCAGAGACGCTTTGGCGACCCAGCACCTGCTAAGGACTGGGAAGTCGCAGCACAAGCCCTGCTCAGGATGTGCTGAGGTGTTGCTTGTTGTCGAGCTAGTCACAGAGGTGGGACCGAGGGGGGAGTGTGCTCTCCTCTGTAACCTGAAACGCTGCAAGCAGATGTTGTACAACTGGTGGGTGTTGCGTGTGCATAACCACGGACCTGACTGCCCACAGCAGAGGCAACGCCCGGCTGCACCTGCAACGAAGGGACCTGTGGAAGCACTTGAGAAATAAATGCAGCTGCCGGGTGTGTGGGTTAGAGGTACTCTCAGGACCAAAGCTTCCACAGCGGGGAACGTGTTTGTTCCTGGCTGGGGCTGGCCCAGGCAAACTCCACTGCATTGCAAGGCTCCTTCCTTTCTCTCTACATCTCAGTACTGCTTGTGCGCCGAGTGTATGCGGTGGCTTTTCCCTCCACAGGCAGCCCATGCTGCTTGCTTCATAGTTCAAGTGACTGGGCCTTGCCTGTATATCAATTGGGAAGCTGTTGGGCCCCTTTCTAAATTAAAAGGGAGCTTTGTGACACTTGCAGAGAGGAGCATCTGAATGGCACCAGCCTTCAGGTACAACCAGCAATCCCTCTAGTTTTTTCCGTCTGCGGTTGGAATAAATTTTGTTACGTGCACCGAGGCGTGTGCAGATGTGGACCGCCCATAGAAACATAGGCTGCCCACTCTGCTAACCAGCTGGGTGGCATTGGAACCTCCCCTGGGCAGCTGCCCAAGTGCTGAGCTTGCAGGGAACACTGGACATAACCCAGTGTGGGGGCTCGGTGATCCACCCTAGGGTGAATCTAGCTTCCAGCCAGTTCTAGTCTGGTGGGAATGGCCAGTCCCAGACAGCTCCAAAGATAGCTGCACCCTGCAGGGGCCCAGGCAGCTCGAGTTTCCTGAACTTGTGAACCCAGCAGCACTGCTGACGTAAGTGCTGGCTCACAGCACGGGGCTTGGCCCAGGCTCCTGGAAGACGCCCCCAGCTGTGGGCTCAGCCCCTGTGGCGAAGGGGACAGCGGCAGACGAGTCTGTGTACGATAACTGCACTGAGCTTTACCCAGGGGTGGCTGATGGGGAGACGCATTTCCAGTACTTGGCCCTCTGCCCTCCCCAGAAGCCTGAGGCTGCAGCTGCCTTCTGGCCTGTTTCACCCTGATCATCCTCTCAGCAATTACAGCCCCTGAGGACCTTGTGTCCCCATATGGTAGCGCCTCACTGGCCCCCTGAAAATGAAGGTCTCAGACTTCTGCATAGATCCCACCTGTGGGTGCCTCACTCCAGCCCTGAGCCAGTTCCCACCATCCAGCTCCCAGTCCTCTGAACGTTCGCTTTTCCTTGCAGGGCCTTTGTGAAGCTCCCTCTCTGTTCTTCGCAGGGCTTGGCTCCACCTTGACAGCAATCGCAGAGGCTGGCAGCTAAGAGTGCCTCTAATTTTCCCCATCCAGCTGCAGAATAAACGACGTGCGGGTGGCGTCAGAATTTCTCCTGGGGGAGGGAGGGGACCACCCCAGCGCTCAGCTTAGCGGGAACGCTGGGCAGCCAGAAATTTCCACTCCTAATTCCATCCTCATGGCGGTTTGCCCTCGACTCCCATGTGGCCAAGGCCTTCATCGTGCCTTGAGAAGGAACGGAAGCTAGTGGCTCTGTCTACGCTAGGGCACGCTCCGGCAATGGGCAACCTAGGCTGGCGAGTCGGCCGCAAGATTGTTGCAACCCGGACGGTCTCCCAGACGAGACTTGCGTACCTGGAGTTTGGTGGTGCGCTGCTGGAACCGTGGCCGCGCGTTGCTAGGATGCAGAAGGGATGCACGGCTCTCCCGTCAGCGGTGGGGGCAAACCGCACGTGCCGCCTGGCACCTGCCGTCCCTTTCGGTGGGCGTCCCTTTAGCGATAGCAGTAGGACAATACCTACCTGGGCAGAAACCCGCAACTCTGGCAACCTAATGGGCAGCAGTTAACCAAATGTCCTGTGGGTTGTGCGCACAACCCTGATAGGCCCATCACTGCCATGCGCCTTGTCACCTCCTAGCATGGCCCGGTGGCTGCTCGGGCCTCTAACCCCACAGTGCCCCTGCCCCGGGTGGTGCTGACAGGACTGCAGAAATGGGGGGAGGGGCTTGCCCACCCAACTGGGCCAAATTGGGGTGGGGTTGTGACCCCCCCGCCCGCCAGGTCGCCGGTATTTGGCCTGACTGGCCCTCAGTCAGATAACAGGAAAGTGGTTCCGGTGTCACGTCGCCCAGCTCCAGTCAGGGGTCCTGGGCCCCCTGGGGTCCCTTCATCGGGCTTCTGCTGAGCTGACATTCTCAAAGGGACCCCTGTTTAAAACTCAGGGGACAAAGGGCTTCGGGGCCTCCGAGCTCTGTCACCCCTTCCTGGAGACACTGCCGTGTCCTGCCTGGACGGGGCTGCCCTGCGGTTAGCAGCTGGGGGGATTTTAGGAGAGGCTGTTGTGTGCTCAAGACGAGCTAAGGGAACTGGACTGGAGACGGCTGCTGGTCTTTACCGCACCCAGAAATACCATCTCTGCTTCAGAGCACGGGGCTGGAGTCAGATCCCCGTTGCGCTGGTGCAAATCCTCAGCCTCTCCGGAGGGGCCAGTGATGTGGCTCTGGGTGGATAGCGGTGAGCTCAGAGTGCGGCTGCTGAGTCACACTCCCCCCGAGGCAACGCGTTGGCTCCCACCCCCAGAGGCATTTTGCTCAGCGTTTTAAAAATCTACGTACGCGCTGGGGGGGGGGGGCAGCTGCATGTTCGAGAGGGGGAAACAGCAGCATCTGAGTCCCTTAGGAGCCTGAGTGGTACCAAGCACGGCGCCTGACGTGGCAACAGCTGGACCGCTGTGGGGGGCTGCCTAGCGACACCAGGGCTGGGCCCTAGAGGGTGTCAAGAAAGCGGGTGAGGCTGGGATGTGCCTCCTGGTGAATTGGTGGGTATGTGCGGTGCCCAGTGCTCAGGGACATCCAGGGGACCTGGTGGGATTGGGCCTTCAGTTTCCTGTGCGAACAAAAGCTACAAAGGCCAAAGAAAGCATCACGCAGCGGAAGGGCAACATTCCTGAGCTGTGTGTGTGCAGGGAAGAGATGGGCTGAATGGGAGACGTGTGTGGAGCTGTCTAACCTGTGGGGCTGGGGAGCTGAGAGAGGTGAGTAATCTCTGTGTGCGTGTGTAAAAGATGCAGCTGTGGGGGAGCAGGTCTGGGAGCTCCAGGCTCTGCCAGCTGCCCACAGCTTGGCCCTATCTCTGAGCAGCTGGGTCCCTCCTGGAGGGCCCTTATCACGGGTGAGCCTAAAGGCTGCTCGGAGGAAAACCATGGCAACTGTTCTGGCAGCCGTGCCAACAGCCATCTCCATCACTTACCGCCCTGGCTTTCTCTGGCCCCTTCTTTTTTCCCTTTCTCCTCCTGCCGGAGCCTTTGGTACCTCGCCCAGATTTCTAAAGGTAAAAGGAGACTGATGGTTTCCTCCATCCCATTATAGGAGTGTTAATTAAACCAGGGTGTGTGTGTGCATGCGGAAAGAGAGACAACTGATGGCGAGGGAACCAGCTCCTGATTCATCAGCTTGTGCAGCGAGGTTCCTCAGCTGACAGTGTCAACAAAGCTGCTCTCTCCTATTGGTTTTGTGATTCAATAACCCTTGAGGCTTTTTATTGGGATTTTTGAGAGAGTCCAAGGAAGTGAGGCACCTAATTCCCTTAGGTTCCTTTGGAAAAAAATCCCACTCTTCAGCACTATGAAAATGCCCTCTCCCCCTGAGGGAAGCCACTTCTTGCCACATCTGGGAAAATCCCCCAACATAAATACTTCAGGAAAAAGTCATTCTGACCAGCAGCCGGCATCCCAGGGAGGCTCACAGTCAGGGCCAAAAGGTTCTCTTGTTGCTGACTCGAGCAGAGCTCTGGGGAGTCTCCTGGCCATTGATTAACGTGATCTGCTTCAGCCCTGAATATCAGGCGTCGGAAGAGGAAGCCAGAGCTCAGGAGTTTCCAGCGTCTGGTTTTTATCAATCTAAATTAATATTACCTGAAAAGACAGTTATTCTGGTTGCAAAGTCACACACTCAAAGGCAAGGAAATGCTGGAATTGCATTGCTTGAGCAGCCTTAATTCAGCCCCTTGGGGAATACACATTACGATACAGTCATTAATTACACTAATGCAATTTTATCCCCAGGACCAGTGTTCCCTGTAAGTTGAGTGCTTGAGCAGCCGACCAGCAGAGATTCAGGTGCTGCCCAGCTGATTAGCAGAGCGCCCACAGCCGGCAGCCTGTGTTTTTATGGGTGGTGCACATCCACACATGAATCGGTGCATGCAACAAAATTTATTCTGCCTGGGATGGAAACAATTTGAGGGATCCCTGCCCAGGACCCCTGCTTCATTCAGTGCACAAAATCTCTTATCATGCAAAGTGTTGGACGACCTAAGTACAGGGTCTCCCCTCTAGTCAGTGAGTCTAAAGTGAGGGTCTCTCCTACTTTGGAAATCAAGAGAGGTGTACTTGGAGCCAGGGCAGCAAAGAGCCCAAAGGGGAGTTAGAAAAATAGAGTAACTTTTATCAAGACAAAAACGGCCCAATTCCACTGAGCTCAGGGGGTGGCAGCCAGCCAGCAAGGGCCAGCTCCAGGTCTGTTCTCATCTCCCCACCATCCCCTGCCGCTTCCTGAGGGCCCAGCTCTCCCAGCCAACCTGGACTCAGCACCTTACAGGAGCGAATACAAACAGCTGTACCAGAACAGACTCTCCTAGGGTGACTGTAGGCCGAGGCACGACACCCTGTTAGCACCAGGGAGAACAGGACTTGAGGGCAAGTTAACCCTGTCACAGGGGTCGAGAATGGCTGTAGTGGCTGCAGAGGATAACCGACCACTGGCTGAGCCTGTGCAGGGTGGTTTGCCGAGCGGACTGGCCTGGGAATGCATACAGGGCCTTCGCTCTTCTGGATTGTTGTAACTATCCATTTGGAGGCCAAAGGGGATGGCTCTTCTCTCTCCTGAGTGGATCAGCTGTGACTCCATTGGACAGACACCCAGAGTACTTGCCAGTGTGATTGCTCGGGGCGGGGGGCAAAGCCAGGCAGAGAGCAAAGCCGAGCAGAGGGTGGTGGTCTTCACCGGTTCGTTTTGCACCTTCGCCATTGTGATATTGTTGGCTTTTAAAATGAACACGCAAAACACTATTGCAACCACGCTCCGAGATTTGCACCAAACCTTGGGCCAAGTGAGACACCTGGCTATTCACCCCATCTGTTTTTGCTGCTAAGATGTTTGTACCATTTCTATCTGTGGCGTTAGAAGTATCAGAGCTGCCGGCTAGTTGGGATGGTAGTGTCTGGGAGACCACGATAGGAGGGGTGGCACCAGGAAAAGCAGCGCTTGATTCCAATCCACATCTGAGGAAACTGGCTGAGAACTTGCAGTCTGGGAGGCTGCCAACGGCAGAATGCTCAAAAAAGGACGTGGACAGGTGACCTGCTCATGTGAGAGGCTCCATCTCGGACATGCGTTCACAAAGGGGGAAAAAGTGGGTTTCCCTCCACATGGGCAAGGGGACCCTGAGGTTCCTCCATTTGGTTCTTCAGTCTTCAATCCAGCTCATCACTTCAGGAGCATCGTTGCTATGAACTGAGCCTGAAAGAGCAGTCTCAGAGAGGTGGCCATGTTATTCTGTGTCTTCACAAGACAAAAAAGCCGTCATGTAGCACCTTAAAGACTAACACTGTAGTTTATGAGGTGATGAGCTTTCGTGGGACAGACTCACTTCTTCAGATCTGGAAAATCCTAATAACTGATAAATGAGATGACGAGAATTTAGAAGGAAGATATACAAAAAAATAAATAAAAATTGATGAAGCAGCTAGATTGGACAGAACAAAGGAGGTGGAAACGGAGAAGAAAAACAGTTTCTGTAAGTGTCTGTTAGGTTAAGTCACTGCGAATGTCAAAGGTGGGGGGAATGTCATTGTAATGCGTAAGGTAATTGAGATATTTGTTGAGTCTCAGGTGATAAGTATCAAACTTAAGAATAAATTCCAATTCAGAAGTCTCCCTTTGTAATGTGGTGTTAAAGTCTCTCTGTTTTAGAATGCACATAATTAAGTCTTGGACACTATGATTTGCTAAATTGAAATACTCACTTACAGGTTTATTTGCATTCAGATTTCTAATGTCTGATTTGCATCCTTTGGCGAAGTGATTGTCCAGTTTGTCCAATATATATGGCAGAGGGACATTGCTGGCTCATGATGACAAATATAATCTTGGTGGAGGTGCAGGAATATGAGCCCCTGATTGCGTAACTGACACGGCTACGTCCACTGGTGTCTCCAGTGTAAATGTGTGGACAGATTTGGCAACGGAGTTTGTTGTAAAGAAACGTTGCAGGATTAGTATTTCTGTGGTGTGGCGTGTGGTTGCTAGGGAGAGTTTTCCTGAGGCTGGGTGGCTGTCTGTAGGAAAGAACAGATCTATCGCCCAGGGCCTATGAGAGTGCAGCATCATGTTTCAGTATAGGCTGTAGATTGTCAATGCAGTAGGGTCTCAAGATTTGCAAACTTAATGTTCACAAATTCAATTATTCATGAGTGGCTCCTTCACCCGGGGCTCTGGGCAGGAGCACCAGCAGCCAGGCTCCAGGCGGGAGCTGTATTCATGCAAGTCAACATTCATAGAATCATAGAACACTAGGACTGGAAGGGGCCTTGAGAGGCCATCGAGTTCAGCCCCCTGTCCTCATGGCAGGAGCAAGTACTGTCTAGACCATCCCTGATAGACATTTACCTAACCTGGTCTTAAATATCTCCAGTGATGGAGATTCCACAACCTCCCGAGGCAATTTATTCCAGAGTTTGACCACCCTGACAGTTAGGAACTCTTTCCTAATGTCCAACCTAAACCTCCCTTGCTGCAGTTTAAGCCCATTGCTTCTTGTTCTCTCCTCAGAGGCCAAGGAGAACAAGTGTTTTCCCTCCTCCTTCTGACACCCTTTTAGCTACCTGAAAACCACTGTTATATCTCCCCTCAATCTTTGTTTTTCCAAACTAAACAAGCCCAATTCTTTCAGCCTTTCTTCATAGGTCATGTTCTCTAGACCTTTGATCATTCTTGCCGCTCTTTTCTGGAGCCTTTCCAATTTCTCCACACCTTTCTCAACAAGGAACCCTCGTGAACGTTGAGACCCTACTGTAATGTGCTGGAGGGGTTTGAGTTGGGCTTGGAAGGGTCACTGACCCATCCTAACAAAGGATGAAGTCCAGGGACTTTTAAGATAGCAGCTGGCTACCTGCAGCAAGCCGGCAGCAAGCACTTTGTGATTGGTGTATGTAATTTGATTTCTTTAACAATTTTACTCTCACCCTCTTCTTTCTTTCATTTTATTAATAAACTTTAGATTGTAGATTCTAAAGGACTGGTGCAGCGTGCTCTTTTGGTAAGATGACCTTAATATATACTGACCTGGGAATGGGGGTTGGTCCTTTGGGACTGGAAGAACACATGGATTTGGGGAGACGGGTTTTCATAACCTCTCATCAGTGTGTAACACTGACAGACCTGCGGTTGCCGGCCCCAGGGATATAACCTGTGAGCATAGGGTCTGAAGCCCTGCACTCTACCAGGTGAGCTAAAGGCCAGCTGGCTCTCAGCTAGGGCCGTAGTGCAGAGACTTCACTCACCCCAGATGAGGTCTCAGTGCCTCTGGGTACTACAAGGGTAAGGAGGGGACTGGCTGTGGCACAGGAGAAGCTGGAGTGCCTGAGGGAATGGCTCGTGTGATTTCCTGCAGGCCAGAGAGGCAAAAGAAGTGCTCTGTGTGACTGGTTTGGTGCCTTCTAGTGGAGGACCGCCACTCTGGGGCTGTCGGTAGCCCCCGTTTGAACCCGTTTGCCCTGGTTTGGCTCTCTGAGCTGTGCCTGGAGAAACCTCCTATACATCAGCCATTGCGATGGGTCGGGCATTGTATGATGGCCAGCACCCGGTTGCAGCCGTCAGGGATATCACACTGCAGCCTGTGTACACCTGCCTCTGACGCATCAGGCGCTAGCCATTGTCAGAGACAGGACCCTGGATGAGATGGGCCTCAGATCTGCTCCCAGGCACAACAGAAACCCTGGCACCGGCTCAAAGGCGGTGCTGCGCAAGGCCGGTTAGCGAGGGCCTACCCTCCCCTGCTACCCGAGAGCCCTCAAATCTGAGCAGCTGCCTGGCGAGGAGGAGGAGGAGGAAGACAATGGCTGGAGTCTCCCAGCGTGGGCTGGAGAGCTCGGCTTGTCAGAGTTCATTGTCTCTGTTGTTTACTCCTGGCAGCGGTGACGCCAGAGCTCCTTTTCAGCCCGCGAGCTGGCATTGGCCATGTCTGGCCAGGGGGATTAGCCAGTATGTCTGAGGGGAAGCAACAGTTGTTAAGAGCTCAGGTGTGGTGGTGGAAAGCAACTTGAGAGAGACGCTGGGCTTGGAAGAGCTTCCTTAGTCACTGGTGTCACCCAGCTTCCCTGCTTGGACCTCTTAAGCTCCCAGCCCCTTGTGGGCTTTCGATGTCTTCCTGTTGCCTTGGTTTGGCAGCCCCTCGTCTCACTTGAGGGGCTCTTGACCTTGCGCTCTGGGGCGCTGCGGATTCTCCAGGGTTGCTATGGGGACCGTGTATCTGGCTCAGGGGTGTAAATCGTGGTGGCTGGCAAGGGCACGGTGGCTTTGATTCCTGAAGGTGAGTCTTGGCATTTGCTGACTGGCTGTGTTGCCTCTACTCTGTTCTTGCCGTGTGCCGATTTTTTACCCCCCATCCATGTGTGGAATAAATTTTTCCATGCGCACTGAGGCATGTGCGTATGTGCACTACCAATAGAAACACAAAACCAAGCAGCGGGAGCGCTGCTAAGCAGCCGGGTGGCGTTTGAATCTCTCTGGAGTGGCCGCACAAGTGTGCAGCTGATTTGGAACATGCTGACCGGCTCAGGCAGGGTCTCTCGCAGATCTCAGGGTGCTGTGCAAAGGCAGCACCTAGCAAGAGAGCAAGCTACATCACATCCAACTGGAGGGAACTAAAGGAGAGGGCTTCTAGGGCTGACTACACAGGGGAGCAGGCTTCCCGCTAGTCTGCAGCCAGGTGGGAGACAGCCCAGTGACCGGGGGGGTCTACCAGGGCCTTGAATGCAGCAATAAGAAGTAAATCATTGTGCTTAGGCGAAAAGGCACTTCCCTGCAGACGTTTGTGGATGTCAGTTACTGCGTGCTGCCGGAGAGCACAGGGGCTGTGTGTTCTGGCAGGCTGAGACCATGCGGTGCGCTTGATT
The DNA here is from genome assembly GCF_033958435.1 of Carettochelys insculpta. Lineage (NCBI taxonomy): Eukaryota > Metazoa > Chordata > Testudines > Carettochelyidae > Carettochelys > Carettochelys insculpta. The sequence continues at coordinate 32,906,285 of NC_134152.1, forward strand.
CTAGCAGATCATACCGGTGTGGGGAGCTCTGGGGACGGGGGCGGGGGGGGCAGAAGAGTGCAGGGGATGGGGGAGAAGAGGCCCTGCTATAACGCTGCAAATGGTTCTGCAGGCCCACCCGTGAGGCTTTGCAAAGGAAGAGCAGTGAAATTCCTTAGTGAGCGGCAGCCCTCCTCACTCAGCTGGAAGTCCTGCTTTGAAGAAGGCAGCACAGCTTGGCCACTAGATGGTGATAGCAACGAAGGGTCCTGTGGCACCTTATAGACTAACAGAAAAGTTTTGAGCATGAGCTTTCGTGAGCACAGACTCACTTCATCAGATGCTGGTCTTGGAAATCTTCAGGGCCAGAAGCCAGGGCAAGGGTGGGGATAACAAGGTTAGCTCAGTCAGCAAGGGTGAGGCTTACTGCCAGCAGTTGATCTGGAGGTGTGAACACCAAGGGAGGGGAAGCTGCTTCTGTATTTAGCCAGCCATTCGCAGTCTTTGTTTAAGCCAGAGCTGAGGGTGTTGAATTTGCAGATGAATAGTAGCTCAGAAATTTCTCTTTGGAGTCTGGTCCTGAAATTTCTTTGCTGCAGGATAGCTACTTTTAAGTCTGCTACTGTGTGGCCTGGGAGATTGAAGTGCTCTCCTACAGGTTTTTGTATATTGCCATTTCTGATGTCTGATTTGTGTGCGTTTATTCTTTTACGTAGAGACTGTCCAGTTTGTCCGATGTATATTGCAGAGAGGCATTGCTGGCACATGATGGCATAAATTATATTGGTAGATGTGCAGCTGAATGAACCCACAATGGTGTGGCTGATCTGGTTAGGTCCTGTAATGGTGTTGCTGGTGTAGATATGTGGGCAGAGCTGGCAACGAGGTTTGTTGCATGGATGGGTCCCTGAGTTAGAGTGACTGTGGTGCGGTGTATAGTTGCTGGTTAGGATTTGCTTCAGGCTGGCAGGTTGTCTGTGGGCAAGGACTGGTCTGCCTCCCAAGGCCTGTGAAAGTGGGGGATCATTGTCCAGGATGGGTTGTAAATCCCTGATGATGCGCTGTAGAGGTTTTAGCTGAGGACTGTAGGTGATGGCTAGTGGTGTTCTGTTGGTTTCTCTCTTGGGCTTGTCCTGCAGTAAGAGGCTTCGTGGCACACGTCTGGCTCTGTTGATCTGTTTTTTCACTTCCTCAGGTGGGTATTGCAGTTTCAAGAATGCTCGGTAGAGATCCTGTAGGTGTTTGTCTCTGTCGGAGGGGTTGGAGCAAATGCGGTTATATCTTAGTGCTTGGCTGTAGACAATGGATCGTGTGGTGTGTCTGGGATGGAAGCTGGAGGCATGAAGGCAGGCGTAGCGGTCAGTAGGTTTACGGTACAGGGTGGTATTGATGTGGCCATCGTGTATTAGCACCGTGGTGTCCAGGAAGTGGATTTCCTGTGTGGACTGTTCCACTATGCTAAGCGGGTCTTTGCCCATGAAAGCTGCTGCTCCAAAATATCTGTTAGTCTCGAAGGTGCCACAAGACTTCTTAGTCTCGAAGTTACAGATTAACCCAGCTGCCTCTCTGATACTAGTATCCCACCAGGTAGATCTCAGGCACGGCCCTTTTCACAAGGAAATGTGCCAAACGACATTTCAGGAGGCTGCAGCAGCTGCGAACGGCTCGTTGCCGGGTCCGTGCCCAGTCCAGAATCTCCGATCTGGCTGTAGAAGGTTTTCAGGTTTTTGTTGACGCCTTGCAAGGCCCTGGCTCAAGGCTGATGTTGAATATGACATTCAAAGGCTTCTGAAGGTTGCAAAGTCCAGCACTCACACGCCAGAGAATGCTGGAATGATCTCTGCTGTCTGCTGCCTCTGATGAGGTCATTGCTCAGATGTAAACTTTCTGGTGTGATTTTTGTGGGTGGTGTGAAAACTGATGGCATCTCCCTGTCTTGTGTGGGCTGGTGTGATCTTGTTTTGTTGCATAAGACCCGCTGCATCATACCCCATGCAGGAGCCTGGAGTCTCATTGGTTATGGCAGCAGGTGGTTCTTGGGCATCACCTTAGCCTAGCTGCACTAGCCAATCAGATTCCAGAAGCATGACCTGTTTTGCATTTGGCGGTGAAGTACGCAGGACCCAGCTGTGAACAGCTGCTTGATGAGGTGCTCAACTTCCACTCGGCCAGCGGTGTGGAGAGAGGTGAGAGCAGATCACCACCCACAGCTAGAGGGTGATGCTGTCCTCCACCTGGGATGAGCGAGATAGAATCACAGATATTTTGGAGCATCAGCTTTCGTGGGCAAAGTCCCGCTTCAGCAGATGCCTGAGTCTCATGCTCCAAAATATCTGTTAGTCGATAAGCTGCCACAAAACTTTTTGTTGCTCTCGAAGCTACAGACTAACACGGCTCCTTCTCTGATGCAAGATAGAATCGCCACCACTTGGAAACACTCTCCTGGGCTGGATGGCCCTGAGGGCATTGCCCTGCACCCTAGCAAGTTAAGGCACTTATTAACCCTTTAATGCGCGTCACCATGGTGGTACTGCAGTGAGGTAGATCACCAATGGACCATCGTTGGCCTGTCCTTGACTCTTGGCACTGGTTAGTACAGCACGTTCCAACCTGTCCGTCACAAAGTGGCTCACGGTGACCTCAGTTACCTGTGTCCTCCAATTGTGGCAGCTCCTTGCAAACCCTGCTTGTTCCCCTGGTTTCCTTGCTGTGCCTCCTGCTTGCCAGCCCCACGAGCGAAGCAGATTAGCCATCCCAGCCTGCGGCCTCTGTTCTATAGCCCAAACACCCTGTTGATGCCTCCTTATCTCCACAGCTGCTGAGTGGTGACGCTGCAGCCACCCGCCCGGGGGGCGTGGATTAAGGGGATGCTGCCAAGATTTGCAGGTGGGGAAATGGCCCTGTCCTGGCATTAAGCATCTGTCCACAGTAACCACCTCCTCCTGCTTTGGTTCAGTCCAAGGGGGCCACTGAAAGCAGCTCTGCTAGGAACACAACATCAGTATGGGGTAGAGGGTCTCCGTGGTCAGAGCCCCAGGGGAGGGTGGGAGCTGGGCCCAGGCCCTCTTTTGCTTTCCTTACTAGGGTGCTCAGCTGGGCGCTCCCCACCCAGCAGCTGGAGACCCATTCAAATGGGATGTGTTAAGAAGAGGAAGGGTCTGCAGAACAAATCCAGCCTGAGCCCCAGCCATGGCTCCGCTGATCCCCACCCCTTGGACTCTGGGGCAATCTCCTCATTGACTTTAGTTTACGGTGACCGTCCGTCTTGTTTTGGCCAGGACAGTCCTGTAGTTCAGGCATCAGGAAGGCTTATTTTAACAAAAGGGCCAATTGTCCCAGCTGCACCAGGAGAGCTGTACCAGCCGACCTGCCTTTGTACTTAGGACTGTGCAAAAAGAATGTATAAAAAATTCGACAAACATAAAATAAATTCAGATGTTTTATTGAGGAAAAAGATTGAGGCACGTTGAGTTAAGGAACCCTCTGGAAGAGCTCCTGCATACCCCCAGGGGGGACACGTACCCATGGCTGAGAAGCACTGCTCTAGACAGACACCCTTCCGCCTGGCTTCGACAAGGGGTGTGTGGGCAGGGTCGCAGCTTCGCTCCGAGGCAGACACACGGTTCCTGCAGCTCAGCCTTGGCGAGCGCCGCAGGCGAGGTGAATTAAATCACCCCCTGCTGAAAGGAGCGTGGAGCATGCTGGGTATGATGAGCTCAGGGCACAGAGGGAACTCAGCTGCGAGGCCCTAGCCCTGGGCTGCAAATGCTTTGTGGGCCAGGACTGCTTTCGTACAGCGCCTAGTTCAAGGGGGGCTGGGCCCTGGCTGGGGCTGCAGTGCAATTCACAATCATCATCTTTAATAATCCCCAGCAGGTGCTGTGGCGAAGGGGGTCTCAGCTAGGCACAGGCTGTCTCGCCCAGGTGATAAACTTCCTAGCTGTTAGATGTCACTGTCCCGCCACATGCATGGGAGCCAGCCTGTGGGTTGATGGTCCCTTCGTGCCTAGGCAGGAGAACTGCCTGGGTCTGGGGCCTGATCCACACTTAATACATCTGCTGGCGATGCTGGTTAGAAGCGTGATACAAAATTACACCCCCACTGGCTTAGCACAAGCACGGGTAGACAGGCAAAATGTCCTTAGTTCAGGCGTAAGCCACTACTGCTTGTGCACACACACTGGTCCATCTAGCCCGGTACCCTGTCTTCTGGCAGTGGCCAATCCCAGATGTCCCAGCGGGAATGACCAGAACAGGAAACCCTCGCGTGATCCGTCTCCTGGTACCTCTGCCTGTATAAACTGTGACTCCACAAGGCAGGTTGGCTGGGGTAGCTCTCCGGCTGCAGCTGGCACCCTGCTGGGACAGCGGGTATACTCCTGGGCCAGCACTGCTGGCAAAGCCGGTTCCGTGGAGAAAAAGCTCAGTGCCAGAGAGGTGCTGAAGAGTGGTGGAAGCAGGAGGCTGCTGTCCCCTTTATCTATATGCTGCAAACAGAACTGCCGTTTATGCCCACTGAGGGCAAATTTGGGCCTCGCAAAAGCACCCCCCGCTTGCTTGGTGTTCAGGGGGTAGGATCCACTTACACCAGAGCTGAAATCAGACCCAAGTCCTTTAGCTCTTACAGAAGCTGCTAATGAAAATCACGTAATTTCGAGATGGTGATGACCTCGCAGGGCCTCTTTGCCAACCAGGGTGGGGGTGGCTCCCTGCTGGTGTCCTGTCTTGCTCTGTGTGTCCCAAGGAGTGGCGGGGGCAGGGCAGGGAGGCAAGCAAGGAAGGATACACGTCCTTCAGCTTAAGCTGCTTTGCTGGCTCCATCAATTCGAAGGCCAGAAGGGACGGTTGTGATCATCCCATCCAAACTCCTGTATGCCATGGCCTCCACATTTCCCATTCACACTAGAGCATCTCTCCCAGCCAAAAAGCCAGGCTTGACTGTCAACTTTAATCTGCCTTTGTATGCTATGAACTGCAGTCAGGAAGGCTTCCTCGAGCAACTATCTTCCTTCACGCCGAGGGTTAAATGACAGCTGCATTAGGGACACAACTGTGTTAATTCTCATCACTTCCTCGTGCCCTAAGAGCGAGATGTTCTGGCTTTCCCAAATTTTCTGTGATAAAATGCATCCCACCCTCCTCAGCAAATACATCGGTCTCTTCCTGCTTTCGCTGACAGATGTGCTGCGGATGGGAGCTATCGTTTACTCCAATAACCAATGGATGAATTGTCCGTGTGCGTCCATGGAGTAGCCAGAGTCCGTGTATTGCTGTGTTTCTACAGGCTGGAAGTGACTGAGCACAGGAAGCTGTTAACATTGGTGCACCTGGCTTTAGATGCCAGAGTGTTATGGCACCCGTTAAATGAGGGAATGATCCCTTTAGTTCCTGGGGTTTCATGGAAGTTGCATGTTTTGTGAAGGAATTGCAGGTGTGTGGCATTCCTCATTTTGCTTGGTGTCTGTTTTAACCAAATGATCATCTTCTGTTGTCTTTGCCTTAATACCAGCCCTATAGACACTGAACTAATAGCTACTTCTCTGCACAGAAGCAGTCCCAAGTTGTCTTCCCCCAGATGCAATTTTATTCCCTGCTCCGTGCTCTTGCTCTTCTTCAGCTGTCTTAGTCCTTGGCCTTCGATAAACCTCTCTCTGCTGATGCTTCCTTGCAGGAGCTTCCAAGCATGTAATTAAAGGTGTCTCCACAGGAATCTCCTATTCCAGCTGAGTCCAGATGTCTTCTGATTCTCATCACTGAAAATATTCCCTCTGCTGCCCTCTTTGTGATTCAATTACATTGAAGGGTAACCAGTAGGAATCAGTTTAATGTTGATCTCTCTGAGTCCTACTGCTCCTAAATATAGCTCTTACTTTAACCCATCACTCAAGTGCAATGAAAGAACATTAATCAGTGTCAGGCTAATAGTGATTTTTTTTGCTTTGCTGGGAACGCCAAAAAACCGGAGAGCATATTTCTCTCTGGTGGAACCAAAGTCAAAAATGTCCAGCATTTTTGGCAAATAGAAAAGTTTCAGGTCAAAAACAGAAACAAAAAGTTTCATTTGATCTGAAACGAAATGTTTTGGTTTGATTTGGAGGATTTTTTTTGTTTGGTTTGCATTTTTGATTTTTTTAAAAGAAAAAATTGGAGGGAAATTTCAAAGTAAAAATAATCAAGTCAATAACAAATGGAAACATTTTGATTTTTTGGCCTTTTTTAAAACCAGAATGATTCAGCAAAACTTACACAAACTCTCAATGTAGTTTGGTGTTGCCAACACAGTATGTTTTTCCAACACATGAAAAATTTCTCCTAGCTCTCTGCTCAGAATAACAACATGACGGAGGTCGGCTGGGTCGGTGCATTAATACAGGGCTCTGTAGCCTTTTGCTTCTAGCTCAACCATCAATCAAACCCACCCTGGGGCTATAGAAAAACCCAAAGTTGTTGCCATTGGAGGCCTGATTGGTAGCTGAAATGAGTCTGACTTAAACATGCGAGGAAGCTACATGCTCTGTTCAAAAACCATCATTGTTGGTCGCCACACCGCTCACATGTAGCACTGGAAACAAAACTTTGGACCTTTGCTCCAAAACCACATGTTAAAACCATTTGACCTAAACTGAATCACATCAGGTATGCAGCCTCTGCAGTCTGCAGCCCCTAGATGGTGACATATTCTGTTTCGCAAAGGGCCACGCTGACATGGACCATTAGCCAACACTTAAGGCGATTGCTTTTGCCCCATGTGGCTGTACCAGATCAATGGGTAAATATTGACCTTTGGTAAGAAAAGTGTTACAGTCCTGCCAATTCTGACATTTTTCACACCAGTCTTGTAGTCATTGCTGCTGTTTCTTAAAGCCCCAGCTTCTGGAGTCATGGGAATAAGGGGGAATCTTGACAGTTGTTCAAAGTAAGTTTTAGCCCTCCGGGGAACGGAGAAAAGCACGTGTGATGCCAGTGCACTTGAAAGGATCAGCTACCCAAAGGCAAAGAGAACATACCCCAAGGGTTGGTTCTGGGGCCACGTTTGTTCAACATCTATGATAATGACTGGGGTGAGGGGATGGACTGCACCCAGCGTTCCCGATAAGCAGAGCACTTGTGCGGCCATTCAGGAGAGACTCGGGCGCTGCCCAGCTGATTAGCAGAGCACCCCCAGCTGGCAGCCTGTGTGTCTACTGGTGGTGCACATCCCTATATGTCTTGGAAACGTATTCCACCCACAGCTGGAAGAAAATTAGAGGGCGCTGCAGTTTCCCAGCTCAAGCGGCCACAAACCCCAGTAGAGAAGCTGTTAGTTCACGTTAAGGACGGGTGTCTTCATTTCTTTTGATTCTGTACAAAACTGTATTGTCCAGGTGCTGGTATGTTTCATAACATGCCCGGTGTTTGCTTGCAAATTGCCAGCAGGCCTGGAGATAATAACTTCCTTGGCTCTTTGCGTTCAGCAGTTATGCATGTAAAGTACTGGCTGGCTGGCCAGCTCTCCAGCACCTGAGCTGCAGGGAATCATGCCCAAATGGCTTTGAAATCTAGTGTAAAAGCTCTGAGTGTCTTTCTGGTGGGAAGGTGATCCGGACGGGTGAAACAAATGACAAATTTAGAACATCTCTGCTTAAACTTTCATGAATTCACAGCCACTTGAAGCCAGGCCCGTCATTAATAGTTGATGTGGGCAACGTGCGGCGTGGTCGAGGGGGGATTTGTGAATAGAAGAGGGTGGAAAAGGGAAATGCAACAGCCAGAGTGAGTATACACATCCCTGTCCCCATACACGCTATCGGTTCAGTCACATGGCACTGCCCCGGTGCGTTCCCTGTGTATCCCTCGCTCTCTCACACACACACACATCACTGTCTCTCTCCCTGTGACTGCTAATCAGATAGTCGAGAACTCTGTTGTTCCTGCAGGCTCTGAGCCTGAGCCCTTGAAGTCAATAGGAGCCTTTTACCACTGAGATCAGCTTGAGCAGGAGCAGGTCAAATGCTACTGGACTGCAGGAAGCTGTGGGCACGAGAGGCCTGAATGCAACAGAAATGCCACCTTCCCTCGGGGTGCGGAGTGTGCATTGCGGAGAGCTAGTGTGGGGGTGCTGTACAGCCCTGCTCTGTGGAGCACCGATACATGGGGTGTGTGTACATCCGACCAGGTAGACAGAGGAGGCTTCCGGGATGTTGGAGGAGTGGCAGCAAATGGTCAGTGAGCCCACTGGACCTGAGTGCCACACCAGGGGAGTCCTGAGGGCAGGGTCTCTTTGAAAGCTGAAGGGCTCTTCACCAGTCCTGCTGGATGCGCCTGATTCCTCCATCTTCTGCAATGAGAACATCTCGTAACAGCTACTTCTGTGCAGGGAGCTGCATTCCTGACCCAGCTGCATGCACCAGCAGCTCCTACAGGAGCAGCCCAGCGCTCGGAACACGCAAATCCTGCAATACAGGCTCTGCACGTTCAGAACGGCCCTCCCTTCCCGCTCCGACACACCGCAGGGGCAAACAGCTGCACGCGCAGGTGCCATTGGGAGAAGCATTGGGAGGTCATAAGGAGCGTCGGGGTACCTGGTTTTCAGGCCTGCTGACGGGTGCCCGTGGCACTGGGCCATGAAATCAGATCGGCTTTTAAGTGGAACATTTCTGCTCCCTCTCGCTGGTGCTCTGGAGAATTTTGAACTCTCCTTCACGCCATTGGAGAGAGAGGGAGCTGAGTTCAGCTCTCTGCCTCTAGAAAGCCAGGCGCTCCTTGGGGCAGGATGTGTCTTGGAGAGGACCAGCGGGGAACCCATTTTCCTTTGTTGCTTAGGGATCAGCCCCCTCCGGATGGCATTTCCAGGTCTTTCTGGTCAAGAGCCAAGGAAGCTGGATTCAATTACCCCTTTCACGCTGGGCTGCCCCTCTTCTGCTGGGGTTGCCCACCCTTGTAAGCCCCTTATAATGCTGCTGCAGCTAAGTGCAGAAGATCGTGACTCCCCAGCACTCCTTCACTTTCCATCAGTCTGCTTGCTCTGGAGATGGCATCAGCGGTGATGCTTGCTGGCTGAGTGGCTTTCAGCCAACCTGCAGAGCAGCAGAGCTCTGACCTCATGGAGCCTTTACACCAACTGAGAATCTGGCCCTTCCTCAGGTGAAATGCCCACGGCTGCATATTGGAGAGAGTGAGGACTGAGCAACACCAAGGGATTTAGGCTCCTGATGGCCACTGATTTCAGTGGAAGTGACGACCCTTGATACCTGCGTTTCCGGGCCCAGGAGCCTCACGCCGGATCAGTCAGGAAGGCCTGTGGGTGAAAACAGGGCCTCCTGCCGTCGCCGTGGCAATCCGTGGCAAATGGGGAACTAAGGCCAACTGCCTTAACTGGTGTCCTCCCAGCAGAGGTGCCACATACACCACCCAGCAGCGCCTTAACCGGGAGAGGGCAACGTGGGAGCCGATTCCCGCTCTCCAGAGCTGCCCGGGGAGCCACAGGGCCAGTCACAGGGCGAGCGGAGATTCACTAAGTAGGATCTGGGTGTAGAGGCAGCAGATGTTGCAAAGAAAACCAGGGTCTCTGCACTTGTGCCTTGTTACCCCTGCGTAAACCACCACCCCGGGTCGCCGCCCCCGTGTTTTGTTTTGTGTTTTGCTTTGCTGACTCCCCAGTCCACATAATGATTCATTTTTCCTGGCTCAAAAGCAAGTCCAGGCGCTACTCATCTGGCACAGGAGGCTTGGCTGCACCTCGCCCGCCGGCCAATTCACCAGCGAGCTGCCTGCCTGATTTGCAATAAGAGCGGAGCAGCCAGCGCCAAGGGCTGGGGGAGATGGGAGTGTCTGATTTCACCTCCATTGCGCTCCAATATGAAATGGGCTCCTTTGCTTTCCTTATGAAACCTGAGCCAGGCACGCGGGCCTCTGGCTCTGAGAAAGCGCGGGAGGGTGGGGGCTGAAATCCACGGGGGAGGGATAGAAAAACCCCAGCAGGGCCCAGTGACTCAACCTGTTGCTGCTGGCCACCGACAACACACAGCTGGGCTTGCTGAGGACGGCGACTAATGCCACAGGCAGCTGGCTGTGACCAAGGGTGCCAAAATGATCCACAGCATTGCACCATCCAGCTGAACGCTGGCCTGGCTTTCTGGCTGCCCTAGGGCCTGCCTTAGGCTAGAGGAGATCCCAGCCTGCTCCAGAAAAATGCACGAGCCGGGGCAGGATCTCTGTAGTCTTTCCACACAGCTTGGGAAGTAAATTAAAAGCGCATGGAGATGAGCCCCGTTGTCCTGCAGGGGCGATGAGGAAACTGCGGGCTGCAAAACAGGGCTCGGCTGCAAATTCTCGCAGGGCTGATCTCCTGTTCCAGAGCTCCTGTCCCTGCCCACTCCCTGTCCATGCAAACATACTAGTCCTGTGTGTGCCCCCATCCCCACCCCCACCCCCCCGCCAGACATGGGCCCTTTCCTAGACAGGCTCGTGCAGCCCTACATCGCCCTGCTAACTGCAGGCATAACCCGGGGGGCGAGTGCATGTTGAGGGCCCCCCTTCATGCTCATGCTCTGCTAGGCTCCCCTCCCGCCTCCAGGCAGGTTTAGTGCAGAGCCTGCTAGAGCAGCTCTTGCTTTTAGCCACAAAGCTGCCACAGAAGTGCTGGCTGGCTGGGAGGTGAGGGGCTCTAGGCTCAGGCTGTCAGCAGAAACCGGCACATATTTGCTTAGCACAGAGGTCAGCAACCTTTCCGGGGCCGAGTGCAGAAATGTGACCTTTTGACCCCATGTACGGTCTGAGGGCTGGTGAGCCTTTTTCAAGGCGCTAATAGTCCTACTGACAACAGCTTCATTAATAGAGAAATTAAGGCGCAGAGCTTTACCGGTTCGGTGGTTGTTGGGAGCATTAGTTGGTCTTTTGTTAACCCACAGGCGGCCTGGCTTCGAGCCAGCTCCTGGCGGCATGGGGGAGGTGGGGCGGGGCTGAGCTCCTGCCTTGCGTGCTGATGAAAATCAGCTTGCGTGCCACTCTTGGCACCTGCGCCGGGGGTTGCTAACTCCTGGCTCAGCACCTTATGAGCATTCCAATGGTCCCTCCCTGTTCTCCGCTGTTTACTGCCTTCGGGGCTCACCTGACTCCCCCTGCTTGCTCCAGTGTGCCCTGAGGGACTGTTGAGCAGGCTGAAGATGGAGTGCTTGGACACCTAACTCTAGAATTCAGGCTCAGGGATGGAAGGTGCTATTCTCTCTAAACCCATCCCTCCCTTTGCATTGGCTCCTGTGCAAACCCCCATGGAGAAGAATGGGTTTGTGAGTTATCCTTCAGGGGTGATTTCACCACAGCTGTCAGATTTGCAAGGTGAAAAATAAAATCCCAGTGTGAAGGTGTGAAGGGGTTCAGGGGTCCCCAAGCTCTGCACCCCATCTGCAGGCAGGAGTGACTCTCGCTCAGCAGGAGCACAGCAGGTTTATTAGCCGACAGGGCACAGCATCATACAGAAGAGTCAGTACAGCAATCAGAGACAGACAGTCCAATCCATGTTGGGGAGAGGAGGCCCCGAGGGGCCCTGGAGCCGGGGCCTTGCCCCCTCCTCTGTCTCTCTCTCCCCCCCAGCCCAGACTAACTGCTTTCCAAATCCATTTCCAATTCAAACCCCTCAGGCTACACCTCCCCCTTTGTCTGCAGTCCAGAGGTGTCACCTGGTCGCCCGGTTACCCTCAGCAGCAACCCCCCACCCTCTGTGAAACACACTCCTATCCCCCACTACATCACAGAAGGTCTCTCCCATCTGCAGCACTTCTGGGGTCAGTGGGCGCGTAGCCGTGAGAATTTGCCTCCAAGCGACATGAGCCGTATGTCCGCCATCTCCTGGGGAGCGTCCTGTTGTGACTGTGCCTTGCGTTCCCCGCTTGGTTCGGCAGCTGTTAGCCAATGGCTCAGAGATTGGATAAGAACAGGGTCTCCAGGTTGGATTTCTTCCCTTCCACAGGCTGGATTCCGGCGATTCCTGGTTCCTGCTTATTGCTGGCTGGAGGTTGTAGCTAAATTCTGCTTTCAGATGTGTTCAAGCAACCCCAGAACCTGTCTCTGGAGTATCTGGCCCACGCTGCGACAGGAGCGTTGTCTCCGACGTCTGACCACGTACACGTAGCCTCCTGGCCTGGGGAGAAATAGATAAACTCCTGACGTGCCTCCCAGTAGGGCCTCTGCTCATGGGAGGTGAGTTATATGGGCCCATGTTCCAGGGATTTTCCTGGCCTGGGGCCCAGCTCCAGCAACGTTTGGAGCTGCGGGTCCAGCCTGCTGCCCCCATGCAGGTGCAGTACCCAGAGGCACTGAGCCCTCATACCAGGGTGAGCGAAGTCTCTGCTCTGCAGCCTCAGCTGCGAGCCAGCTGGCCTTTAGCCCATGTTGTAGAGCACAGGCCTTTAGCCCCTGTGATTGCAGGTTAATCCCTGGGGCTGGCAACCCGGGGCTGTTGGTGTTACACATGTAATCCTGCCACCTGGGGAGATTTAAAAACCTTTGGGTTCACTGCCAGCAGAGCAGCTTCTGCCAGCCCATCCCTCCAGCCCTGGGGTTGGGGGAGCCTCTGTGTGCTGCCCCCTGGCCTGAATACTCCCTCAGCCACTGGGAAGCCATGGGGGTGGTGCACGTGGGCAGTGGAACACAGAGACCCCTTTGGCCCAGGAGCCCCTGGCAGAGAGGTTGTTCCAAGTAAACACAACACCTCTTTCCCCACACCTGCTCCCCTTCCCAAGCCTGCAACCTCTTCTCAGCCCCTCACCCCCTCCTGCATCCCAATCTCCTGCCTCAGCCCAGAGCCTGCACCCAGCACCTAAACCCCCACCCAGAGCCTTTGGCAGGTGGAGGGGAAGGGAGTCTGGGTGGTGGAGCTGGGCCGGTGCTGAGCATTCTGGACACCACCAAAACATCTGCAAACCTGTCACCCCGGCCTCTGGCATCTCCCCGTGACAGATGGTAGCTGTGTCACTCCTCATTTATGGCCTGGTGAGTGGGAGGAGAATCGGGGCCCCTGTTTTAATGCAGCTCTCCCTGTCTGGGTTCAATGCGGAGTGGAGAACCTAGAGAAGACCTTTGCTGTGTGGGAGAAACTCGCCCCTAGGCAGAGGGACCAAGCACCGTTGTATCTGATTTAAATCCTTGTGTGACCTGCGCTGTAGGCTGCTAGTGGTGAATGTGAATTTCACCCCTGAAGAAGGGTGTTTTCCACTCCAGATTTACTCCTCCGATTGCTGTGGCCGGCGCGTTCGGAGAGCTGGCCAGAGTCCATTTCTGAATTCTCTTCCTTTGCTTCTTCTGTCTTCTTGCTCCTTTGGAAGAGTCTGCGTAGACGCAGGGCAGCCCACCTGCATTATTCATAAAGCTAAGAGCCGAGTAGATACGGTTACAGTCTAGCAGAACAGCCGCAATAACTTGAGTTCTTAACTCCCAGTGCCTGGCAGAAGGGCGCACCGCGGGATGGGCTGAGGTGTTTTGACAGGGGTCGTTATGGAATGTTAAGAGGCAGGTCCATGGACTTCCCAGTGGAAGGAGAAAGCAGAATCTCCCGGAAGATGCAGCTGCAGGTATCAGGGGATATGCGCAGGATCGGTGGGACACTGCATTCACATCCTAAGGTGCATTAGTGGGACTAGCAAGGTCAACACCAGAACGACTAAGCCCTGCTGGAGAAGGATAGGGAACAGCTCCATCTCACTGAAACCCTGCCAAGGTAAATACAACCAAGGCCTATCTATGAGCACTAGCTCCTGGGACTGTGTTCCGCTCCTTCAGAACAATGCAGAGGAGCGTTCCTTCTTCTGCCTGGAAGACCTTACCCTGGGCCAATGCATGTGCACAAGCAGTGTGAGCATTTGTGTATGAAGGCTCACTGCTATCTGGTGGTGGGGGAGTGACCGCCTGTGGGGACATTGTGGAAACCCTGGGGTTGACGTACGGTGATGCCACTGCACCTGGAGGTTAGGGCATGAGCCTGACACACGGGGAGCATGGCTGGCAAAAAAGGAGAGGCCAAAAAGGCTCCAGAGAAGGGCGGCAAGGGCAAGAAGGACAAGGACGAGGGCAAGAAGGGCAAAGACGAAGGCAAGAAGGGCAAAGATGAGGACAAGGGCAGAAGAAGTGATGCCAAAGCAGGGAAGGGGAAGGAAGTGGCCAAGGGGAAGGGGAAGGAAGGCAAGAAGGGGAAGAAGGAGATCCTCAGTGAATCGGAGGAGGCCTCAGATGCTGAGCTAATGAAGGGCCATGCGGAGGAAGAGAGCGATGAGGAGAGCGAGATGGCGGAAGAGGAGGAGGAAGACAGTGAGGAAGACCCCAAGCAAAAGAAAGGGAAGGACAAAAAGGGGGCTTCCAAAGCTGCGGCTGCTAAGAAGCAGGGGAAAGGGAGGAAGGCGCTGTCGGAAGAGGAGGAGGAAGAGGAGGAGGAAGATTATGCTGCCAGGAAAAAGAAGAAGGACTTGCACCTTAAAGGAGCCTCCCACCTGGTGATGGGGCTGGCGGGCGACGAGGCCAGGAAGAAGAAGGGGGCAAAGAAGGAGCAAGTCAAGGCTCACCTGAAAGGGGCCACCAAGGCCATGGCTGGCCTAGCGAGGCGGGAAGTGGCACCGCCCAAGTCCAAAATGAAGAAGAGCCTGAAGAGTGCTTCCAAGCTGTTCATGGGCTTCAAGAAGCTGGGCCTCAAGCGTTCCAAGAAAGGCCAGTTCAAAAACATGTCCCGATTCTTCTGGGGGCTGAAGAAATACAGCACGAAGAAGAAGAAAAAGAGCAAGAACAAGGCCGTGCTGAAAACCACATCCAACCTCATGATGCGCTTTAAGGGTATGGGGAAGAAGAAGGAAGAGGTGGCCAGCGGCATCCCGAAAAAGTCCCCTTTCCTGCTTGCACGGCGGGGAGGTGAGAAACCGAAGGAGCCGGGGGGGATCTTCAGCAGCCTTTTCCGCCGAAAGAGAATGAAAGCGAAATTCAAACCCCGAGCTCAAGTCCTGAGCAAAGCTGCTGCCGCCACCAGCTGGCTCACAAGAAAGTTTCTGTCCAAACGGGCCAGGTTTACCGGCAATGAGAGATCCAGGAATGAGGCCTGGCTGTCCAGGATTGGTGCTAAGAAACTCCCCTTCCCGTCCGAGGATGAGATTCTGAGGCACCGAGCCAACATGAGAAGTTTCTCTGGAGCCGGGAGGTTCTATGGCCAAGGGGATGAGGAATACGGTTACCAACCGTACTTTGAACATGGCAGCTTTGTGAGGCAGCCCGCTGGGAGGTTCTCGCAGCTCGGGCCTGGTGGGTTGGAGGGCCCTGCAGCCCTACTGGACTATTACAACTGTTACCCGGGTGACAGCAGCTTTTATGATCCACAGGTCCCAGTTCAGTATGGCTACCCTGAGGGGGAAAGCTACCTGCAGGTACCAATTGACTATGCAGATGGATACAGACGGGTATCTGATTATGAGGACTACCCTGGGTATGAGATGGAAGAATTCGGGCTTTATGGAGAACCCTTGGATTACTACGATGATCCGCTGCAAAACCAGTCTGACTACTATGATTACGACTACCAGGATTATGAGTCACCTTCTGGCTATTCGCCATACGAAACCTATGACCAATACAGCGGTGATGTGGATTACTATGAAGAGCAAACGGGACCGTATGGTTCTTTTGAAGACAAGTACGGTCGTTCTGGAGGGCCCTACAATTCGAGGGGAGATGAAATGGACTATCCGGATGATTATTCTGCTCAGCATGAAATCAGTTACAGTGAATATGAATGGGGTCCTCCAGCTGAGTCTTCCTATAACCCTTATGCGTATCCTTTGGATGATATAACAGAGATGGACGAGCCAGAGGAACTGGGGGATGAGAATGGGGATTACTCCTTTATGCCCCATAATTCTTCCTTCTTTGAGCAGCAGGGGATGGAGGAAACACCTTCGAAGCTGTCATTGAACAGGAAGTTCAGGCTCTTCCCCAGGCCTCAGGTGAAGCTGTTTGGCCGAGACAAACTTGACGTTCCCCTCCCTCCTTCTCCGCACATCTCCCTTGGTGGAGAAGAGGATGACTACACCGAACATGAGCTGCTGACGTCTCCCTTCACCCAGTTCAGCCATGGGGATCCTCAGCCCTCAGGGATGCATGGCCACGTTGGCCAGGGTCATGGCAGCAGGCTTCCAAGGCCTCGCTCTCCCAAGTCAATGGGAAGCAAGTTTGACCCTGGTGGCCAGCAGGGCAGTATCCGGGGGACACAGTCACAAAGCTTCTCTCCACGAGGATGTGGGAGCCCCCTGGGGCAGTTCTTACAAAGATCCCTCGCGCAGCCAAAACCCATTTTAAAACACCGTCAGAGCGAGGCGAAGAGCAGGCCCTCCACACCCTCTCCAGTAAGGAGGACAACGTCCTTGTCTTTTCGTGAGAGTGGGCCTCAGAGGCTGCCTTCCCCTCAGCCATCAATTAGACATGGTGACATGCCAAGTGCAACATCTTCCCCAAAACTTAGCAGGCAGTGTAGGAGTCCAGAGAGACAGCGCTTTCTCCCTTCTCCCCAGCCCTCTGTGAGACATTTTGACACCTTCCGTGGGGAATCACACGACCAGCATCCATTTATCGAGCCTTCCTACAAAAAGTTTGGCCACAAATTAGCAGGGATGGAGACCTTGGACTCGGCACCTCTCCAGCCTATGAGAAAATTCGGTTACTCAGCCAGTAACAACAATTCACAAAGGCCTCCTTCACCTCAGCCTTCCCGGAGGAGTATCTCCTCCTCCCCACACCCTTTAAGGAGAGTCGGAAGCAGAAGCAGCCTGAGGTCCCTCAGGCCACCGTCTCGTTCCTCTGTGTGGCAGAGACCCCCGTCTCCGAAGCTCAGTGTGAAAAGGCTCAACTTTAACAACCCACAGGTAGCTTTTCAAAAGCCAGAGACAGACAACCCCTTTCTGCAGCGGTTCGGTAGCCACGTGACTGGGAAGTCTCCACAGCTGCCCCCTCACCAGCTACCAATGAGAGCCAGAAGTCCCCCTCCCACACCTCGGTCCTCTGTGAGGATGAAGAGCTCTCTTACTGCTGCTCCTTCCTCCTTGAGAAGACCAAGGTCTCCAGCGGCCAGAGAAAATTTCTTCTCTCCCTCCCCCACTGGGAGCACAGTACCTATAGATTCCACCCTCCAGCCCACCTCATCTCTGAGGCCAACAGCTCGTCAGACATTCACAAGTCAGAGGAACTGGTCTCCACAGCCTGTGCTAAAGCACATCGACAGCACAAGGGGTGAGCTACCTTCCGGCCTGCCGTCTCCTCAGCCATCCCTCAAATCCAGCTCATCGAGGTTGCAAATGTTTGGCTCAAACCCCCAAGACACCCCCGCAGCTACACTGCCTGGGAGCTTAGCCCCTCATGGGCTCCATAACCCTGCCCCTGGGGAGCTGAAAGCCCCCTCTTCACCTCACCCCTCCATGAGGCAGTTTGGGTCTCTTCCTGAGGCAAAGTCCCCTGGCTTTTCAGGAAGGGGTGCTGGGAGCAGACAGTCTTCTCCTCAGTTATCAAGGAGACAGAGTCGCTCGCACCTGGAAATGCATGGGCGGCTCCCCCAGGCGTGGAACAGGCAGCCTGAACCCCCAACGAAAGCCGTGAAGCCTTTAATGAGGAACTCATTTCTGAAGCAGTTGGGCCGTCCAGCAGGGGCTCAGTTTTCCTTCCCATCGTCCCCAAGGCCATCCATCAGAGGCATGCCCCCTCCCTGGGGATCGGCAAGAACACCCTCCCCTCAGGTGCTGACACGCCAAGGAAGCAATCGTGTAACTGTTAAAGACTCTGCTGACTTTCCACCCGGTTGGTCCCCATCCTCGGTGGATGCTAACAGGCCAGCAGGGCAGCTACCTGCACGGTCTCGTTGGGACGGGGCCTCTGGGACTGAAATGCCAGCTCAGCAAGCTCCCTCACCCAAGGTGGCAGGAAGTGGAAGCCTGAGGAGCATTTCAAAGCTGCCTCCAGCTCCCAGCCCGGCCCCTGGGGTCCCTAAGGCATTTCTCAAACGCATCGGTCAGCCTCTGGCTGGGATGACCCAGATGCCTTCCACCACGAGGCCTCCTCCCACAGAACCCAGCAGCACGCTGGCAGGCAAAGCAGGACAGGGGAATGCTTTCCTGAAACCGTTTGGACAGCCAGCGGCGGGTCAGACGTCAGGACCCCCGGCTTTCAAATTGTCAGTGAGGGAGGGCGGACATGTCGCCCAAGGACAGCACTCGCCATCACTGGCACATCTTAGACACCCCCACGGCAGGAGCCCTTCTCAGAAGCAGGCCTCTCCCACTCCTTCCCTAAAACATGCTACAATGCCAATTGGAGGAGCAAATAAGTCACGGTCCGCTACCCCAAACTTGGGGCATAAGGAGCCAGATGGGAACTTGTCTTATAAGGCTGCTTGCAACCCCCTCGCTTTGCTGAAAGGCCCCCACGCTAGGATGGCCCCTGGTCCCTCCTTTTCTGGCTCTCCATCCTTGCAGGAACCCTGTGGCAGAACAGCCAAGCTCCCAGGTGAGCTCATGGAGAACGAGGACGTGTCGGGGGAGGATGGCGTGGGGCGATATGCCGTCGTCATGCCGCAGGTCCAGAGGCTGGGCTCCTTCCGAAGGATGTCCTACCTGCACAAGCAGCACTGGTCTACGCAGCAGATGGTGGATGTTCATGCATTGCCCAGGGTGCGACCTTCTGAGAAACAGCTTCGTAAGCCTCCTGTTGAGAGCTTTAACAGGGGGTCGGGCCAGCGAGGAGACAGCATTACTAGGTACCTGACCCACCGATCTCCAGCACAGCACCAGGCCGAGGGGAACCACCGGGAGCGTGGCAACATAGGCAGGAAACCGCCCTGGCACGATCAGGTAATTCCGGGCATCTGCACCAGTCTGATACATTTAGAGCAGAATCCTGACCGGAGGCCAGTTTACAGTGTAGGGCTGAATCCAAAGCTTGCTGCTATCGGGGGGGATTGGATCAGGCCCTTAAACTGAAGAGAGAGCTACATCTGGGATAAGCAGGTCCGGCTCTGTTAAATTCCTCTGGACCAAATCCTGAAGTGAGGTAAAGGGTGTAAGTTACACAGGGGTCAGAGAAACAAATTGGCTTGGGGCTGTGGAAAACCCCAGGGTCTGAAGGCTAAAAACAGGCCTGGTCCACTCTGCCCCTTTCCCCTCTCCTCACAACACGAAAAGGAGCACCAGATGCTTACAGCCAGCCAGCGGAAGGAATCCAGGAGTCCTGACTGCCACCCGTCTGCTCTGGCTCCCTTCTCTTGTGCAAGAGCTACCCTCAAATGTGAACTTTAAAAAATGCTTTCTCCTCCCTGCCAGCCTGGGCTCCGACACTCCTCTCACCTGCTCTGCGGTAAGGGACGCTCAGTGGTATCAGCAGGGTGAGCCTCACACTGTGGCAGCATGGCTGTACCCACATGGCAGTTCCGAGCAGCGGAGAAGCCAAGGGGCTCAGCCTGGGCTCCCCCACTTGGGCTGACTCAGCTCACCCTGGAGAGCACAGCTGGTGTCATGAAGTTGACTTGGGCTAGTTAAAAATCTAACCTGTTCAAACGAGGTTGCTGAACAGTGAGTGGGCTGCAGGAGCCATGCGCCCTGGCCAAGGGAAAACGGCCCAGTCCAGGCTGAGGTTTAGTGAAAGCAGAGCACTTTCCCCAAGTCCGGTCAGGGTAAAGAAATGTGTGTGCACTGCAGTCAGGGTGACAGCTGTTATTTTTGGAGCCAGCTGGCAGTGGAACAAAAGGGGTGTATGTAAATGCAGGGACTTGATCTGCGACAGGGAGCTGCATTGGAACAGAAGGAGCGTTTTAATTAGAGGCACCCGGGCCTCGTTCGGCATGCACTGGCTGACAGAGCTCATCTGAGCCCTGCTCCCGTACATGACTGACTTACCTGGCATGGCGATTTGGTTACCTGCTTGCTGCCTGCCCTGGCCTGTGCCCACGAGGTGCTGGATGCTCTCCAGATTCAGAGCTACCGTGACGATTAAAAAAGCTCCAGGATTTATTGTCTGCTCTTCCAAGCTGGTGACTCTTAGTTACCTCAGGGTTTTTTTGTGAAGTAAAAGGCACTCTATGGCTCTTCTGTGCATTCAGCTGACCCTGTGCACAGCATTTGAAGTCACATTAGATGAAGCACAGGGAATGAGACGATGGAGACACGTCTTCCACCTCTGAATGTCAGGCAGGGATTATAACAAAGCTACAGCTAACCTCTGCATTGTCCTTGACAGCCAAATACAGGGACCTGTGTGTAATGCAGCAGCTCCAGTCGTGCTCTGTAGAGGAACACTATACTGAGGAGCTGCTTTAGCACACGGAGGGACAGTGCGGTCTAGTGGGTAGGGCACTGCTTGGCTTCCCCCATTTGCACTGACTAATTAGATTGCGAACATTTTGTGTCTGAGACTCTCTCACGGCCTGGGGCCTGTAGGGGCTGCTTCTGTAATGCGACTAATTAATGGCCATTCTTTTCTCTCTCTCTCTCTGTCTGCAGGGGAATCACTCAGGAGAATAAATTCACAGCTTGTGCCAATTGCATAAAAATGGTTTTAGTCAACCCCACGTGTGGGTTCTTCTTCAGAACTAACGTGGCCTTAATGTGGGG
Organism: Carettochelys insculpta; assembly: GCF_033958435.1. Taxonomy (NCBI): domain Eukaryota; kingdom Metazoa; phylum Chordata; order Testudines; family Carettochelyidae; genus Carettochelys; species Carettochelys insculpta. The sequence goes on from NC_134152.1 coordinate 32,926,861, forward strand.
ATAAGTGTGTCCCCAAAGAGATTCATTGGGGTTGAATGAATTCACTTTACAAGTAAATCTGGATTACCTCTTCATGTAGGCAAAACGTCTGGGTGCACCGTGCGGGTGTGTGGTCTGTAGAAGTGATTTATGGGGGTGGACTTGAACGGAGGTGCAGAGATCGGACAAAGAGGGGCAAGACAGGGCAGCAGGGCAGGTATCCTGCGTGGAACAAAGGGGACAGCAGGTGTGTGGTCAGAGAGGCAGAACAGGGCCAAGTTGTGCAGGGCGGGGTGGAAACCAGCACTGACAAGTGAGGGAGGAGCAGGGGCTGATCTCAGACATCTCCCCAGACTCTTTGCTGAAGCCTCCTGCCAAAGAGGTCCCTTAGGGTTCCCCTATTAAAGGAGGACACCCCTGAGAGGGAATGCATCTGTATCAGCATCCGCCAGCTCACAATGTATTCACGTGTTACAGTATCGGTGCTTTTTTGTGCCGGTACTTGCTTATACTCCGTACTGGCACCTCGGCAGCACCAGCTGTGGGATCCCCAGCCAGGAGGCAAGGGGTTCCCAGCAGCTGGGAGCCAGCTGGGGTGCGGAGCCCTGCTGGAAGCTCCAGCCTGGGACCCAGCTGGGTCTGGGGGAACCCTGGAAGCCCCAGGGCTGGGAGCCATCCAAGCTGTGGAGCCCTGCTGGCAGCTCCAGCCTGGGACCCAGCTGGGTCTAGGGGAACTCCGGCAGCCCCAGGACTGGGAACCATGCAAGCTGCAGAGCCTTGCCGGCAGCTCCAGCCCTGGGGATCCATCTTGGGTGTGAGAGGTCCCCAGCAGCCCCATAGTCCCCACACAGCTCCAGTGGCATCCCCAGCCACAAGCCTGGTGAGGAGGGGGCAGGAAGCCGGCTGAGTGCTGGCTCCTCTTTCTTTTGCAACAAACCACTGTGTAGTGTATCTAGTACATGAACACGCCATGAGTCAGTAGCTACTGATAGAGAGATGACCCCTCTCAGGGGGGCGTCTTTTTGAAAGGTCAGATACTGTGACCCATCGGTCGCTCTGTAGCAGCTGTACCCCAGAACAGGGTCGCTTCAGGGCTTGTTCAGTTTGAAAAAGAGAAGATTGAGGGGGGACATGATGGCGGTTGTCAGGTATCTAAAAGGGTGTCATAAGGAGGAGGGAGAAAACTTGCTCTTCTTGGCCTCTGAGGAGAGAACAAGAGGCAATGGGCTTAAACTGCAGCAAGGGAGGTTTAGGTTGGACAGTAGGAAAAAGTTCCTAACTGTCAGGGTGGTCAGACAGTGGAATAAATTGCCTGGGGAGGTTGTGGAATCTCCATCGCTGGAGATATTTAAGAACAGGTTAGATAAGTGTCTATCAGGGATGGTGTAGATAGTGGTCGGTCCTGCCATGAGAGCAGGGGGCTGGACTCGATGGCCTCTCGAGGTCCCTCCCAGTCCTAGCGTTCTATGGTTCTATGATTCAGTTCTATCGCGGAAAGCCAGATCCATCAAGCCCTGATTTTGGCCATGTCTCCATAGCAACCAGGCATGCCCCAGTCTGCAGGGATCCGGCCCTGTGAAGGCCTCAGCTGCAGGGCTGGCTCTCACGCTTTCTTTTTGGCTCTCTCCCTGGCTCAGTCGCTACCCGGCTGGCCAGGATGGAGGCCATCACCCCCCCCTGCACCCCGCCCCGGCAACAAACCTCCCCCAGTGGTGTGACAGACAGAGACTTCTTCAGGGGCTGCTGTCCCAGCCCTGCCCCAGTCACTGGCCTTATCCATGTGTGGTACCCAGAGGCACTGAGCCCTCATACTAAGGTGGGTGAAGCCTCTGCTCTACAGCCTTGGCTGCGAGCCAGCTGGCCTTTAGCTCGTGTGGCAGAGCAGAGGGCTTTAGCCCCTATGATTGCAGGTTCCGTCTCTGGTGCTGGTGACCCGCGTATACCGGCATGACACATGTGTACCTGGCAAGGCCCCTGCAGCAAGGAAGGGACTTGGCTGCGAAGGATCAGGGTCAGACCCAGCCCTTTGCACAGGCCCGTCTCCCTTCCTGCTGCCCCTGCACAGCCACGCTGCTGTGGGTTTCCTCTTGCTCACAGGAGGGTTGATACAGCAGTAGTGGCCAGAGAGCAGAGGGGACCTGGTCCCAGCCTGGCAGATGGACATGCCAGTTGGACCAGCTTGGGTGCAATAGCTTGCTTCTGTGATTCGACTCCAACTCTGGCTACTTAGCACATCCCCCTCAACAGAGTAGTGTTCTGGGCCACGCTGCCCCCTGCAATAACTATCCCGGTCTGCCTGCCTTTCTCCCCATGTGTAGATGCAATCCATCCGCAACCTGCCCTCGGCGAGCCCCCGAGAAGAGCTGGAGGAGGATGGTGTGGAAGACATGACCCAGCTGCAGTAAGTGACTGGCCCGCACGCTCTGATTGGTGGAAAAGGAATGCTAACCGCCACGGGCTGGCTGGTGTCACTCAGCAGAGGGCCATTGTGGGTTACTGGCCTGGGAGCCAGGAAGCTCGGGTGCAGGCTGAACTCTGCCACTGCCCTACTGCATGACCTTGGGTGAGTCCCATTGCCTCGGTGTCCCCTCCTAACCTCTGGCTGAGCTGTTTGGGGCAGGGGCCGTGTCTCTCCTTGTGTAGGTAGAGCGACTAGCCCAATGCACCCGCAGGCCCTAGCACAACAGAGCTAGTAACTGGACCGTGCCCAGGGCTGCGGACAGCTCCTGCAGGCGCCCTTGCCCAACCCACATTAAGATTCCACCAGCCTCAGCGGTCGATTCCCCCCGTCTGACTCCGCTCTCGTTTTTTGGAGCCTGTGCCTGGGACGGGTGCCTCTTCTTTGCCCATTGGTGGCACCCACCTGCCTGGGGTCCCATTTGTGGAGACAAGAGCAGGGGCTTTGTCGTCTGTCGGCATCATCCTCTTTCTGAAGGCCCCATGCCCGGAGGCCGTGCCCTGACCCCGTCTGCACTCTGCGTTCCAGGGACCTCCAGGAGGAGACAGTGCTGCGCAATATCAAGAGGAGGTTTGACCGTGAGTTGATCTATGTAAGTTCCCAGCAGTTCAGTTCAGCACACTGAGAATTTCTCATGGGCCTTCAGAGTCTTCTGGGCACTGCTGCCGGTGAGGCCGTCCCGTCCCAGATCGAGCTGGCGTGCTCCCGCCGGGCCGGTGGAATAGACCTGCAGAGCGTGTGTCAGCGGGGCCCATGGCAGCAGAGCTCATGATGTTCTGCGTCTCTTGATCCGCCTCTCGCTGTGTGATTCCTGAGCACCGACATCACCAGTCTGTGCTGCTGTTTCCCAGAGATAGGCCTTCCCCTGCTGGCGCGCAGAGCTCTGAGAGCCTTTGGTAACCAGCGTCAGGCATTACCATCAGGCAGCTCTGACGCCTGCTGCTTGTCTCCTGCCCAGCGGGGCTGAGCATAAAGACATAAGTAGCCATAGGTGACCTGTGGTAGCACCAAGTGGTGCCCCTTCCCCCAGTGCCCCCTCCAAAATTTTCATTGTTAAAGGGGTGCCCACACGTGCCCCTCCCCTGCGTGGCCTCTCCCTGCAGCTCCTCCTCACAGGCACCAGTTGCCCCCGTAGGCAGCTCTTCCTCCAAATGTGTCTTGCTGTTGCAGACCTACATCGGCAGCATCTTAGTGTCCATAAACCCCTACAAAATGTACAACATCTACGGGACGGAGCAGGTGCTGCAGTACGAGGGAAAGGCGCTGGGAGAGAACCCCCCGTAAGTACCTCTCCGGCACAGACCGCGATGTGCTCTCCAGATCCTCCTGGTACGTTACTGTCCCCTTCTGGCTGGCGCCTTAGCTGCACTCCCCAGCTTCGTGGGGCTCTTCTGCTCCCCTCAAGCTCAGGTGGGGACCCAAGTCTGCAACGCGTTGCTCCAGGGACTAATCCTTTCTTGCCCCACTGCAATGCATGACCCCCTGGGGCAGAAAGGGTCTGCAGAACTGGCCCTGAGGTTGGGCAGCATTCTGGGCAGTGCTGTGCAGCAGAGGGTGCTCAGGCCCAAGCGATCTGTCTGACGATGAAGTGGTCTTCTTGTTTCTCGAGTGGAGATTCCAGCGCAGGTAACAGATCAGTCCTGCTTGGGGGTGGCCACCTGGGTCTGGTCCAGCTGGGTGTGTTTAGACTTCCTTCGTGCCAGTAGGTGGCCTAGGACAAGGGAATTAGCTCAGCTCAGAGCCTCGGCAGCCTGGCCCTGCTATGGGCAGGTGTTTGGCTGGTGGGAACCTCTCCTCTGCGGCAACTGTTTTACCCCTAACCCTCTGTACATCTGGCTCTTTTGCAGGCACCTCTTTGCTATTGCAAATGTCGCCTATACCAAAATGATGGATGCCAAACACAACCAGTGTATTATCATCAGGTGAGAGCTTGCTGCCTCTCTAGAGGAGCTCCCTGGTGCCAGGCTGGGCCTGCTCATGGCAGCTTGCCCAGTTACAGCCCATGCTATGCTGGCCTGCAGGTAAACCTGAGACATCCCTCCCCAGGGCTGGAAAGCTGGTACAGGTTGAACCTCTCTAATCCAGCAGCTTCGGGACCTGACTGGTGCCAAATGAGAGAATTTAACTAATCAGGTCAATACAGTCTAGCAGCATTGCCGACACTCCCGCTGCTGGCTGGGCTCTTAGAAGACATTTAGGGGTAAATTTCAGCTAAATAACAGCACAGAACACTGAGAGCCAGGACTGGTGGCTGGAAACAAACTTTATGGGACCACGGGAAACTTGGCCATACCCACGATAGATGGTCGTCCGTCTAACTCAAATCCTGCCAGATCACGGATGTTGCTGGATGAGGTCTGGATTAGAGAAGTTCAACCTGTATCTTCATCACCTTCATCCTGGCAAATCCCAGTTATTGAGCACTCCCCAGTTCGATCTCAAGCTGGTATCTTTAACCAGCGCTCCAGGATTAAAACCAACGTAACTGTAAAACGGCCAGGACTGGTCCAGCCCCTGCTGCGGCCAGTGGGAATGTGGCCCTTGTTGTCAAGGGGAACAGGGCCAGGCACAGCCCCCACGGTGCATGTAGCAGCTGCTCGGCTCTCTAAGCTCCTGGCTGGGTTCAGGTGACCGACTGTGCTCGCGGACACCTGGGTTACGTTCCCTTTGTCTCTTTCTAGTGGCGAAAGTGGGTCAGGGAAAACGGAAGCCACCAAGCTGGTCCTGCGTTACCTGGCCGCGGTCAATCAGAAACGCAACGTAACGCAGCAGGTACAGCGTCCTTTCCAGGTGCCATTGTGCTGCTGCTCGTGGCTGGCTGCAGCCGCTTAATGTGAGCTGGTAGTACCGGGGCGGGGCGCAGGGGGAGAGCTGTTCCCCTGATGTCTTTCAGGGCCTTACTCCCCAGAGTGATTTGCCCGCAGCCACTTTTCCGTGGGACTCATTTGAGGTCTCATCTCGCTCCATCCAAATCCCTCCCTCTCTTGCCTAAACTCCACACCCAACTGTACTGTCCATCCCCCACTGGAGCAGTACACTGCACAGAAGTCCCTTCTGCCAGGCAAAGAGAAGCACATCAGACGGACCCCCGTAAGAGAGCCAGAGGTGGGTCGTCATTCTAGGATGCTCACAAAGCCCCCCTGCAGCAGGATGGGCAGAAGTCAGTCCGCTGCCAGGGATGGGGTCCCATTGCCAGGTCCTGTTCCCCAGAAGATTCCTAGGTGGGTGTATGGTGCTTTGCAACGAGGGTGGGTTCTTCTCCCCTACTCAGTTCTGGTCTGTCAGTGACATTGCCCCTGCTTGTTGTTCCTATGCGTCCCTGCTGTGCAACCACAGATAGAGGTACGGGTGTGTCTGTGGGAGACAGAATTTCCCTTACCTCACAGAGTGGTGCTGAAGTGGCCTGCTGCGTTATCCTGCTGCGTTATCCCTGCCAGAGTGAAATCCTGCAGCTCCGAGCTCCCCTCGGAGTCACTGGGGTTTCTGGCCTGCAGCCTTGAGCCTGTGTGTGCGTGCGCATGGCCTTGCAGTGACTGTCCTTCCCTTCATTCCTCTGCTGTCCTCTAACCCTCCTGCCCTCCTTCAGTTATAATCAAGGGGGGAGCTGAAGCACCCTGCAGCCGTCCTAGAAAACCGAGGCCCCTTCTTGCATATAAACCTGCAGCCTAGCATTACACAGCAGACGGCGGCTGTTGCATTTGTGGATAGGTCTCTGTAGTCCACTCCTTAAACAGAAAAGAAAAGAAATCAAAGGAAGACAGATCTTGGTCTCTTCTCATTGCTCAGCCAAAGCACCGTTTTCCTGAGATGGATGCTGGAGAGAGGGAATGGAGGTGTTGCTGTGTTCAGCAGTTCTCAGCCCTGAATGCCTGGGCTGGCTTGCGTTAGTGTGATGGGGTTGACTAAGCCCCAGTGCCCTCTGCAGGAGGCCAGAGGCCTTGCCACACCCCATTCCAGGGAGAGGAGCAGACAAAAGGTCCTCCAGGGAGAATAGACTGGCTGTCTCTGAGGCAGCCAATCAAAGCCCAACAGGCCAATATAAAAGAAGCTGCTGGGGTAATGCCCAGCAGTTCCTCTTAGGAGCTTGGCTCTGGTAGATCCATATGCTGCCTAGGAGACCAACAGCACTTGCTCAGCTCTGAGTGAGTGCTGAGCCCAGACCCAGGCTCTGTGGCTGGAGACTGGCCACAAACCTACTTCAGAGGAATTGACAGCACCTGGACAGGGCGAGTCAGAACCCGGGAGACCACAGGCAAGACTGTAGGTGGTACCCTTGGCCACAGAGCAGCGCTCAAGGGTGGGTGGACCCTGTCACGGTCTGTCACAGCTAATGACGGTGAAGAAAATGTGTGAGCAATGCTGGGTCCCCATGTGCCAATGCGCAAGGCAGTATCTTTCTTTTTACAAAAGTAATTAGTAATGAAAAATGATTTCCATGGTGTCTAAGAACTCCAGTCAAGGACCGGGACTTCACTGGGGCCGGGGCCGTACAAATAATGAAAAGCTACTTGCTGCCCCCGAAGAGTTTACAACCGTCCTGCTGTTGAGAGAGAGAGAGAAGGATGGCAGCGCATGGTTTCCATTTGTGATTTGACTTGCCTTGGTGTGTATGTTTTGTTGTGCCCTATTGGCTGCTCTTCGATCACGGGGAGGCTGCATCCAATGTGCCCATTGGCTGCTTTCTTGTTGCTGGGACACTGCATCCAATTGATACCCTGGTTTCTCTCTGGTTGCTGGGAAATTGTGGCCAATGGATTCTTGCACTTAATCAAGCTTTGCCCCCCACTTTGGAGTTCAGGGCCAGTGCGGTCATGGGATGAAAAGGAAGGTCCTTTCATAGATAGTAACTGGTTAAAGGACAAAAAACAAAGCTTAATAATAAATGGTCAGTTTTCCCAATGGAGAGAGGTAAATATGGAATCAGCATGATCTGTAAAGGGCTTCAGTATACTCACAAGTGAAAATGGAGTCAACACTGAGCTGGCCAAGGTGAAACTGAATTACTCACGATAGTTAATTCCAGAGCTGGCTGCAAAGAGTTTCAAAGGGATGTCACAAAACTGTGTGACCAGGCAATCAAATGACAGGTGAAACTGAGAGTTGATAAATGCAAAGTAATGTATGTTGGGAAACATAATCCCAACTGTACATATAATACAATGGAGTCTAAATTAGCTGTTATCATGTTAAGAAAGAAATATTGGAGTCATCAAGGATAGCTTTCTGAAACGTCTGCTCCGTGTGCAGCAGCAGTCAAAAACATGAGCAAAACGTTAGGAACTATTAGAAAGGGGCTATAAAATAAGACCATGTCATAATGCCGTTCTATGAATCCCTGGTATGGCCAGCCCTTGAATACTGCGAGCAGTGCTGGATGTCCCACTTCCAAAAAAAGGTGTGGAAGAACTGGAAAAGCTAGAGAAGGGTGACAATAATGATTGGGATATGAAAGAGCTTCCAAGCGAGAAGACTGGAACTGTTCAGCTGAGAAAAGAGGTGACTAAGGTGGACCTGATAGAGGTCTATGAGATCATGATTGAAATCATGGCATGGCATATATAGGCAGCTGACTTGAGGGGCCTTTAGAACCCCTGAGGTGTGTTAATCCCTTCACCTAACAGGGTCACACAATAAAACTACTAGGCAACCAGTCTGAAAAAAACAAAGGGAAGTACTTTACACTCTGCACAGTTGTCAGCTGTGGAACTCGATGCCAGGGGATGTTGTGATGGCCCAAAGTATAAATGGGTTCCAAAGAGAATTAAATTAATCGAGGATGAATTCGTTAACAGCCATTTGCCATGATGGTCAGAGCTGCAACCCCATGGTCTCAGTGTCCCCAAACCTTCAATTGCTGGAAGCTGGGTCTGGATGAGTGGATAGGTTACTCTACAATTGCCCTGTTCTGTTCATTCCCACTGGGGCACCTGGCATTGGCCACAGTTGGAAGACTGGATCCTGGGCTAGATGGACCTTTGGTCTGACCTAAGATGGCTGCTTTTATGCAAAGGATGGGGAGGGCTTTTACTTCCTATCCTCAAGAGGAGCAGGCGGGAGCTAGAGGCACAATTTTTATCCTTATCCAAGGCAGCCATGAGGGTTGATCCGATAGCGGCCACCTCTGTGTGTGTGTGTCTAGCCAGCCTTTCATTTCAACACTGCACCCATCACCAGAATGTCTTGGTGCCCACGGTGGGACCATCTCGCCCTGACTGGTGCTTGGTGTTCTTTTTGTCTGGCTGGGGCAGATCCTGGAAGCGACTCCCCTGCTGGAATCCTTTGGAAATGCCAAAACTGTGAGGAACGACAACTCCAGCAGGTTTGGGAAATTTGTGGAAATCTTTCTGGAGGAGTAAGTAACGATGAGCCTACGAGTGTATCCCTAATACCCGACTCTGTGTGTCTGATACTGACCCCAGCCCTGGGGAATCCACCCTGTGGTTCCATCTGTGGGTGGCTGACTTGAGGGGCTTTTAGAACCCCTGGGAGGTGTTAGATCCTTTCAAAGCATGGGGACAGAGCAGCCCCTTGGGCTGGATTGTTGGCCAACCCAACAGCAGGCAACTCTTTATGGAAGGGTGTCTCCCCTGGTAGACTGTATCCTTGTCCCTCTTGCACCGTGGGAGAGGTTGTTTGAGCTAAGGGGCCTCCTTCTCAAAATATCATGTGTGTGCCATTTCACACATAATTTGCCCTGCCACTTGTGTGACCATGAGCAATGCCTGATGGATGTATATCCACCTAATGCACAGCCAGTTGCTAGAGCTGGATACACAGTCACAGAAACAACACGTGTAACTCTGTCCTTCATGTAAAATATCAGTCTCTAAAAATATTCCTCCTGTTGAGCTGCCAGTTCTCCAGTCTCTGGGCATGACTCAGATGCGTGAATGGGGTGAGGAGGGGGCAAAGTGAAAGGCTTCCATTAATGGGGGCACTAGTTCCCTAGCACTTCCTCAGTGTTATGTTCATGGCATGTGCAGAAAAGCAAGATATAAACATGACTGCTCTTGCTGGAAGGCTGCTCAGCAACATGACTTTATTTCTTAGAATTCAGAATGATAATGCACAACAACCAAAACCAGAGGGTGACAAAGCAGGCTGCTCCCTTAAAAAACAAGCAAACAAAAAATCCTCACACCAGATAGTTTGCCAATTTCCCCTTTGCAGAGTCACCATGAGGGGAAATGCCAACCCCACAGGAGTCTGTTCGCACCGGGAACACTTCCAGCCTACTGTGGCAAAGGGGGAGGAAGGGAGGGCAGGAGCCTATTCAAACTGGGACGCAGTTTAAATGCTGCATCCCAGCTCCAACAGGCTGGTGGGGAGGGGCTATGTTTATGAGCAATCGATTCAGCTGGAAAAAGTGGGTGTCCCGTGGAACTGTTTGTCTCAATGAAGTGTGCCGTGTTACTGAACAGGTTGGGAACCGGTGGTGTAATGCACAGCGGGAAGGCTCTTAGATATTCATAGAATCATAGAATGCTAGGACTGGAAGGGACCTGGAGAGGCCATCGAGTCCAGCCCCCTGCTCTCATGGCAGGACCAAGTACTGTCTAGACTGTCCCTGATAGACACTTACCTAACCTGTTCTTAAATATCTCCAGAGATGGAGATTCCACAACCTCCCTTGGCAATTTATTCCAGAGTTTGACCACCCTGACAGTTAGGAACTTTCTCTTTGTCCAGCCTAAACCTCCCTTGCTGCAGTTTAAGCCCATTGCTTCTTGCTCTATCCTCAGAGGCCAAGAAGAACAAGTTTTCTCCCTCCTCCTTCTGACACCCTTTTAGATACCTGACAACTGCTATCATGTCCCCCCTCAATTTTCTTTTTTCCAAACTAAACAAGCCCAGTCCTATCAGCCTTACTTCATAGGTCATGTTCTCTAGACCTTTGATCATTCTTGTTGCTCTTTTCTGGACCCTCTCCAATTTCTCCACGTCTTTCTTGAAATGCGGCGCCCAGAACTGGACACGATACTCCAGCTCGGACCTAACCAGTGCAGAGTAGAGCGGAGGAATGACTTCTTGTGTCTTGTACTTCCTCATGTCTAGGTGTACTTCCTAGACAGTTGCTTCCCATTCTGTATGTGTGAAACTGATTGTTCATTCCTAAGTGGAGCACTTTGCATTTGTCTTCATTAAACTTCATCCTGTTTACTTCAGACCGTTTCCCCAATTTGGCCAGATCATTTTGAATTTTGACCCTATCCTCCAAAGCAGTTGCAACCCCTCCTAGCTTGGTATCATCTGCAAACTTAATAAGCGAACTTTCTATGCCAATATCTAAATTGTTGATGACGATATTGAACAGAACCGGTCCCAATACAGACCCCTGTGGAACCCCCCTTGTTATACCTTTCCAGCAGGATTGAGAACCATTAATAAGTACTCTCTGAGTATGGTTATCCAACCAGTTTTGCACCCACATTATAGTAGCCCCATCTAAGTTTTATTTGCCTAGTTTATTGATAAGAATATCATGAGAGACTGTATCAAATGCCTTCCTAAAATCTAGGTATAATCTAGGTATTCTGGCAATGAAGGCAATGCAAAAACCTCTGCAGACTAGACTAGAACCCATCTCTCCCCACTGGCAAACCAGGAGGAGGTTCTCCCCCAGCTGTGAAGCATGCCGCTCTTCAGCACCAGCTTTTAATGAAAGGGGTTTAAATGCCACCTGTACAACTCAGTCTGCTGGGCTGTAGCAGCCACTCCATTGTCTTTGGTGGCTGTGCACGGTCAGGCCTTTGGTTACCATAGGCAGCTGCAGGCGGGAGCCATACGAGCTCAGCTGTGCTGGGAGTTTCAGCCGGGGCACCTGCTGGCGGGCTACCAGCAGTGCTGGAATAGGGGGTTTGCCACTGAGCAGATAGGCTTGGACCGTCATGCTCCTCTGGAGTGCTGAGCAAGAGTCATTGGCTGGCATGGGTTGGGCACCTTCCACGCCACCAGCTCCTTGCAGCCGCAGGGAGCCAGGCGTGGATAGAGCCTCAGTCCTTCCTTCGCTCTGTTATGTCTCACGGGCTGAGATTCCCAGCCCCCAGGCGCTAACCTTTGTCTCTTCCAGAGGCTTGATCTGTGGTGCCATAACCTCACAGTACCTTCTTGAGAAATCAAGGATCGTGTTTCAGGTGAGTCCCCTGCAGTTCCCTTGCCAGCCCCTGAGGCCATCCCGGTGTCTGGACGCTTCCTTAGCTTCTCGCTCTCCTTCCGTAGGCCAAGGACGAGCGGAACTATCACATCTTCTATGAGATGCTGGCTGGTCTTCCTGCTCAGCAGAAGCAGCAGTTCTGCCTTCAAGATGCAGAAACTTACTATTACCTGAACCAGGTATGAAGCCCATGTTCACACGTGAGCAGCAAGCCAGTCCCCTTGATTTATGATGTCTATTGGCGCAGCACTTGAAAGCCCCCAGCAGGCTCGGGGACCCATTGTCCACGGCCCTGGCCAAACACACGGGCAGAGGCAGCCCCACCCCTCATGTCCCAGGCTGCAATCCCATGTCTTTCTGCAGCTGTCACAGCGCCCGTGTGCTGGTGACACGCAGGCTGCTCTGCTCCACAGATCAGTAAATCCCCACTTCCAGTAGGTTTGCTTCCCCCGTAGTTGCTAACGCCGGGGCTTTGGTTTGCATGTCACTCAAATATGTGTGAACTGGGGCCTTTGCAGGGGGGGAACTGCGAGATTCCTGGCAAGAGCGATGCTGAGGATTTCCGGAGGTTGCTCAGCGCCATGGAGATCCTGAACTTCAGCACCGAGGACCAGAACAGCATCTTCCGAATTCTGTCTTCCATCCTCCACCTGGGGAACGTCTACTTTGAAAAATACGAGGTAATTGGGCGATGGGAAGGGGGCAGAGAGATAGGGAGAGGAAGGAGTTGAGTGTGCTGCAAACTCGGGCTTTGGTCTGAGGTGGAGCCAGTGCAAAGACTTCTGTTTGGCTTCAGTGGACTCTGGATCAGACCCTCAGCTCCTGTGCAGGGAGGAAGCTCTCGAAAGAAAACTGAATCCCGGGTTTTAGCAACTCTGCATTTTGTGGAAACTACGTAAAAGAAAGTCCCTGGCCCAGGGCAAGCATGGCCCCATGGGGTACCTGTGCTACAACACCCAGCAAGCCCTCTCTGCCATCTCAGCAGACTCAGCTCCACGAAATGCTTCCAAACTAACCCTTTTCTGAGCTTTCCTGTTGTAGCTCAGGTAGCCCATGGGACTGTGCTCCCTGCTGGGAACGAGAGACCATGGGTGGAGCACTCGCTGATTGCTGGTCTGTTCGTTCCTGCTGGAGCATTGCCAGGGGCCTCTGGCGGCAGACAGGACACTGGGCTAGATGGGCCTTTGGTCTGACCCCGTCTGGCCACTTTTCTGTTCAGTGAAACAAATGGAGGTTTGGGACAAAACCTGGAGCCCCAGTGTCGGCCTTTCCCACCATGCAGACGTTCTGACGTGTCTTCAGAGCTACGCATGGATGTTGACAACGGCTGGTTCCTGCACTAGTGTAAATCGGGGTGGCCCCAGCAAAGTCATGGTTTCCGTGAGCACCAGCTCAATGGAGCTCAGGCCCGCCAATAGGAAGAGGGGCAAATCAGGCAACTATCTCAGGGCTCATCCTTTCAGAAGGGCCTGGGGTTCCTCGCAGCAGCAGTGGCCAGAGATGGGGGCCTTTAAAATGGCTGCTGGAGCGTGCCACTGTATGTTCTGGGCAGCGGCTAGGGGCTGCCTGGGGGAGGCCTGGGGTGCTCCGGGTAGTTCTGAGAGGTGACTAACCTCAGCTGCGCCCCTTCTGTGTGAGACCCTGCCCTTTCCATGAGCATGTAGCCTGGTCCTCTCCCCTTGCCTCCGGACCCGGCGAGGCTGGGGGTGCCACTGATGGAGCAGCACTGATTAACTTTAGCTGAGGGTCTGGACCGATGTCCATCAACAGAGAGGGACAAAGGCCGTCAGCATGAGGTCGTCCCTAAGTAGCTGCTGTGCTGGCCCCTGGGAGGTCGCCCGCCTATGGCCTATCCGTGCCTTTCACAGGCAGACTGCCAGGAGGTCGCCTCGGTGGTGAGCGAGCGAGAGATCCGTGCGGTTGCGGAGCTGCTCCAGATCTCGCCAGAGGGGCTGCAGAAGGCCATCACGTTCAAGGTGACGGTAAGGCCCGCGGCGCTGCGCCGCCAGTTGGACAGACAGGTGCTGTGGCGAGAAGGCGGAGTGAAGCGACGGTGAGGACAGTCGCCGCTCTGAGATCCTGCTCCCAGAGGTGTCTTGGCATCTCCCACCAATGCACAGTCACCAGAGCTTGGTCCCATCCATATCTGAAATGGGGCATCCTTGGTCCCTGTGGCTGACTGTCCTGCCCTCTCTGAGGCCACCTGGCCAGCCAAGCTTCTTCTGTATTTCCCTCTGCCCTGCGTCATCTCATCCCTCTTCTGCTCTGCCACCTGCCTCGTTCAGAATGGAGCAGTGCATCGTGGGCTTGGAGTCTCCTGTGACCCACGTCAGCATTAAAGGGGATGGGGGGCCCGTGTGGGCCACCCCTGCCTTAGGGGGGCTTTCAGCTGTTTCTTTCTCCTTCCCAACAGGAAACGCTGAGGGAGAAGATTTTCACCCCTCTGACTGTGGAAAGTGCCGTTGATGCCAGGTAAAGGGCAGTGACGCTGGATTGATTTTGGGGGGGGGGCTGAACTGAACCCCTCCCCCCTTTCGACTGGTTGAGATCACGTTGCCACCTCTCCCAGGCTGGACTGCCCGGACTCCATTGCTGCACATGGGGCCTGGTCCATCCACTCTTTGGGAGATGGCAACTCTCACCACCCCAGGGTGGGGCCACAGTGGGGGCCAGCTGAAGAGCCCTGGGCTGGAGGCGGGACCCTGGGGCTGACTGGGTCAGTGGGCTGCAAAGCCTGTGACAGGGCCAGCAGGGAGCAGGACCACAAGGGCCGGCAGGTGACAGGACCTCAAGGTCCAGCAGGACCTAGTGGCAGGGGCCAGCAAAGCTCTCAGGAGTAGGATCCCGGAGGAGGTGGCAAGATCCTGTGGGGGCCACTGAGGGGCTGGGACCTAGGGCTAGAGAAGTCGCCACGGGGTTGCCCTGCAGGAACAGGGAAGCTGGGTGCAAAAACTGGAGAACCTACAGCACCTGCACGCCTACTTCCCACGCCTGTGATAAAAGGATTGTGTTGGGGGAAGCTGGGAACTGGCTCATGAGCACACACACGTGGGGACTGAGGAAAAGCCGGCGGCTTATCCAAACACGGTGCTAGGGAGAGGGTGGCTGACACGCCCAGTTGTCCTGCTTAGGCAGGGTTCAGCAGCCCAGTCTACGATGCATCTGCCCTAGCTACTTAGCCCTGCACTCCCACAGTGTCCGAGCGCCTTGCCACCTTTACTAGAGTTGCCTCAATCAGAGGGGGCAGGGCGCTTAGTCCCATTTACCGTAGCCACAGGCAGACTAAGTGACTTGCTCAAGATTGTACAGAGCACCAGTGGCAGAGCAGGGAATCAAATCCAGAGGTCCCAAGTCCCAGGCTGGTCCCCTCACCCCAAGGCTTTCTTCCCCTTTCCTCCTAGTGTTATCCTTCCTTTCCCTTCCCTGTTGTAAGACAGCAGATGTCCTGCCTCATGCCACTGTGCTCCCCCTGGCTGAAGAGTGCAAAGGCAGGAACCCTTCTCCCTTCTGACTGACCTGAAGCTGAGGCGTGCTGAGAGCTTTCTTCCAATGCATGTCTCAGAATTCAAGGCATTTTGAGGCTCTCTGTTCTGCCCAGGACCGGGGAGTGCATGAGAAACATCCCAGAGCACACTGGTTTTACACATGCTGTGCTTTTTCAGCCTTGCAAATTTGCCCCCAGCTATTTACCAACTGACACGGCCTCTTTTAACTGGGGTACTGGAAAAAGTGAACCCTGTGGTACCCACCTGTCAGATCCTTAGCTGGTGTGGGGCAGAGTCGCTCTCCTGGCTTCGGTGAAGCTGTGGCCGCTCACACCAGCTGAGGAGCTGGCCTGAAGAGGTCTACAAAGCTGCTAGGCGAAGAGAGACACCCTGTGGGTTTGGGTCTGGCCGTCAGGCACTTTCCACTAGGCCCCAGCTCCTCTGGTCATTTTATTGCTGCGGGTGGCTCAGAATGCTGCGGCGGGGTGGGCCGATTTCTGCTGGCTCGTGGGAGTGGGAGTGGGAGCGGGAGCGCTGTCTGTCTCCCAAAATAACGGGCTCAGGCCAGCAGCCCCATCCGCGTGTTCCTCTGTATCCCAACAGCTGTGCTTGTCTCCTCCTTTTCCCAGAGACGCTATTGCCAAGATCCTCTACTCCCTGCTCTTCAGCTGGCTCACAGACAGGATTAACAAGCTGGTCTACCCCAAAAAGGAGGCTCTTTCCATCGCCATTCTGGACATCTATGGGTTCGAGGTGAGCAAGGCACAGGGCTGTAGGGGAAATGCCAGCCCATCTCTGATCTTCCCGTAGCGCAGGGGTCGCAGACTCCATGTGCCTTCGGGCCAGTGTCAGGCCTCAAACCTGCCTTGTGGCCTCCAGGCAGGTGTGTCTCCCAGCCCTATCCACCGGCCCGTGCCCCTCCGGCCTCGCCTGCCACCCTGAGCAATTTACAACACCCCACTGCCACCTGCTTGCTCCATGCCACCGCACATCCCAGTAGCCTCGGGGAAGTGAAGCCAAGCGACTGGGCTGGCCTGGGAGTTTGGCAGAGGTCTGACTCAGGCTGCTGCCATCTCAGGCCAGGTCCCTGGTTGTCCTTGAGGCTGCATCCCTTGGGGGTGGGGCCGGGGGAGGGGCGGCTGGGGGGAGAGCATAGGGCAGGAGAAGGCCAGACAAGGGCAGAGCAGAGGCTGGATTGGGGGAAGGGTACGGGCACCCTCCTCCACCCCCCAGGGCTACAGGGACTCCTGTGTCGGCAGCCACACAGGCTGGATGGTGGAACTGCTTGGACCATGGCTGGCCCACAGTCGTGATTTTGAGACCCCTGCTCAGGAGAGTAATAACGTGGGACTGAGCCTTGCTTGGGTGTGTGAATGGGCACCTGCCCCTGAAGGCCATGTGGGTCTCCAGCCAGGGCTGAACCCAGCTCCTCGTGCGCTCGGCAGGTGAGCCCGAGAGCCCTGGTGGTGCAAACATAGGTCACCAACTCCTGCTGGCACCCGTGTGACTTGCTGGGAGCCGCAGAGTGACGGACTGGGATGTGAAGAACGCTCTGCGTGAAAATGAACGAACTGTAAATGAGCACTCCCCTCAGTTCCCCTCCTGTCCCACCCAGGATTCCTGGGACTCCCGTCTATGACCTAAGCATCACCCTCCTGTTTTCTGATGCTGCTGGGACCCCTCCTCCATGGGCTGGTGGCCCCAGGGGGTTTCACTCGCCAGTTTTTTAATAACAAGAAGTCCTGTGGCATCTCATAGACTAAGAGATATTTTGGAGCATAAGCTTTCGTGGGCAAAGACCTGCTTCGTCATCAGATGACGAAGCAGGTCTTTGCCCATGAAAGCTTATGCTCCAAAATATCTCTTAGTCTGTAAGGTGCCACAGGACTTCTTGCAGTTTTTAATGACACGGGTGAAGAGAGTTGTTAGACTCCCCCACCCTCCTCCCTGGAGCTCGGCCAGCCTTTCCCTGCCTGCCTTGTGCTTCGCAGCCGTGCGCTCAAAAGAGCCAACAGGGCCAGGCCTGCAGCTGGGGTAACTTGGTGCTGCTCGGATGGGGCAATAGAGCGACACCAAAGTGTGCCAGCCAGGGATCTGGCCTTTGGGTCATCTCACTGGAAAATGTGGGTCTGTTTAACATGCATCTGGGTCCATCCGTGTGGTTTTGAACCCAGCACAGGCCTGGGGGACCCACCTCGTCGGCTGGGAAATGTACCAGCCGCAGGTCTCTTTGGAGACTGGGAAAGGTGTGGGGCTGCGGATGGTTTTGTCACCTGGGGCAGGCGGCTCACTCAGGTCCAGGCCCGTAGCTGCCACCTCCAGTTTCTTCCCAGGCTCTGCAGAACAGAGCTCACCGAGCACCCAGCATTACTGCCTCCAGACCCGGGAGTGTCTGTGTGTTCTCCAGTCTTGGCCTCGCTGCCCTGGTCCTCACCCACCACCCCAGCCCACCCTACCTCTGAGAGCTGTCCCGCTGATGAGCCCCCGCCAAGCACCTAGGAGGTGCCGGACAAGATTAGACCCTGGCTCATCTAGCTCAGTATCCTGCACCTATGCAATCCAGTTCTTGGCTGTGCCAGCTCCAGGCCGTCTCACAGCTCAGCCAACCTGCCTTAGTCTAGCAGTACCTGCTGTTCCCCTCTGTACCAATGCCTCTCACTGTTCCCTGGAAACTGAGCCCTTGGGCAGGTGCCCGGGGAGATTCCGGTGCCACCCAGCTGATTAGCAGAGTGCCCACAGCCGGTGGCATGTTTATGTGGGTGGTGCACATCGTGCATGCTTTGGTGCATGTAACAAAATTTATTCTGCAAATGGATGGAAAAAATTAGGGTGAATAGTGGTCCTGACCCCCTTCTTTTCTGCTGCTCATCACTAAGCTCCTCAGACCCTGGTCTTCCCTCATGCAGGCCTGGGTCTCTCCTCGTGAGATGCAGCCGGGTGTGTCAAAGGAGATAATCTTACATGACTCTTCTCTGATGAGCACCAATAGGGATGAGGCTGTAGCCCAGCAAATGCATTTGCAGTTTGGAACAAAGCCAGGATTAAGCCTCGGGCTTGCAGGAGAAAGCCGGCTGTGCTTGCTCACTATCCCTTAGCCCCACTGCGCCTGCTTCCAGGCATGCTTTACGCGGGCCGTATTATCCGCAGGACCTCAGCTTCAACAGCTTCGAGCAGCTGTGTATCAACTATGCGAACGAATACCTGCAGTTCTTCTTCAACAAGATCGTCTTTAAGGAGGAGCAGGTGAGCTAGGGGGAATCGAGGCAGAGCCTGGCCTGTTGCTGCAGGGCATGCCATCTGCCAACCCACCAAGAGTGGGAGCCATCCAGTCCCCCTTTAGAACTCCAGCCCCTCGGGGTGGCTGACCTGGGAGCAACCATTCCTACCCCCACAGCTCACTTCAAAGCCTGCAGGGCTGACCGTGGGGTTATTTGAAACCCCTCCTTCTTGGAAGGTCTTTGGTTGCTCCCCACGTCCCCAGGATTGTGAGAGTTCTTCTGGAAAAGGCCGTCCTGGTAAACCTGCCAGTCGTAATAAAGACCTATCAGCAGTGTAAACCCCTAAGCTGAGGACTAGGGTGGACACCCAGGAGAGAGTCATATACTGCCCAGCTGATTAGCGGAGCACCCACAGCCAGCACCGTGTGTGTCTACTGGTGGTGTGCATCCACCCATGCCTTGGTGCACATAAAATTTATTCCACGCTTGGATGGAAAAAATGAGAGGAAACGTTGCCTATCAGGTGTCCGATTAAGTCCAAATTGTCAAGGCCTTTTGCTTCCCCGTGACCCGCTGGCTTGCGCTTCCTGCAGGAGGAGTACATCCGAGAACAGATAGAGTGGAAGGAAATCGCCTTCAACGACAACCAGCCCTGCATTGACCTCATTGCTCAAAAGCCACATGGGATTCTGAGGATCCTGGATGATCAGAGTGCCTTCCCTCAGGTAGCAGCGCTGCGGAGACCTCAGCATTGCCAGCCTCTTGTTGGCAATGCTGCTGTTCACTTTTAAGAGCCTCTACAACATGCTGAGCAGGGAGGTGTGTGGGGATGGGGCTGATTCTGCTGTCCTGGCCTCTATAGAGGCAGACAGCCTTATTTATATACTGTGATCCTGGAGCACAACAGCTCTAGAGAGGGATCCTAAAGGCATTCTCTGCTCTGACAAAAGGCATGCATCCAAATTCAGAGCTGCTGTTAAGAACAGCTGCAATTCTGTGGAGATGAATGTGGCCAAGCAGAGCAAACAAGACAATTCTGTTTTCTCTGTGTGTGCGTGTGTGCATGCCTGGGCCCTCTACTGGATTGAATGAGAGTTGCACAACTGTGTGTCACAGACCCTGTGCTGCAGGACGAGAGTCTTCCTTAGCTTAGTGAGTGTTAAGGGGGCTTGGCTTTCAGGCTACGTCCACAGTGAGATGTAATTTTCCAGCTCAGGCAGCCATACTTGCGCTAGCTGTGAGTGAGCTGCTGTGCTAAAAATTGCGGTTGCATCTGACAGTATGTTTTTTTCACCCCCAAAAGCATATGTCTAAATAAATCTGTTAATCAACAAGGTGCCCCAGGACTCCTCGTTAAAAATGGCATTGTAGCTGTGGCTGCATGGGGAGTGGGACAAGTTAACCTCCCTGAGTGCAGTCTGGTTTGAAACCCTCGAAATGTACTCAGAGCTACTATCATGTTAGTCTGTTGCCACAAAAACAACAAGAAGTCCTTTGTGTGTCTACAAAGGCTTCTAACTTTCCCAGCCGTTAATACACAAAGCCTCCCACCCCCCCAGGAAGGAGGGAAGTGTTATGCCCTTTCTGAAGATGGGAAAACTGAGGCACATGGCAGTGAGGTGACTCGCCTGAGGTCACACAGTGAGTCAATGGCAGACCTGGGAACAACTCCCCAGAGCCTGACAGTGTGACTCAGAGTTCTGTCCTCTAGCCATTAGCCAATCTCCTTCCAGCTTGTAACTCCCAATCAGGTGAGTTTTACCTGCTTTCAGGTTTCAGTCCAAATATTTTGCCAGCTCTGCCCTGGCCCCCCTGCGACATAATGCCCTTTGCCTCTGGGCAGTGCTGAACGTAGTGCGGATGACAGGAGGTCATTTAGGCTACCAGTTTACAGGCCTGAAGAATGAGAAGCTTTTCCACCCCCTATTTTAAAGCGAATGGCTGCAAGTGTTACCAACGCTCATAGAATTGTCCCGCGTTGGATCTAGCTGGTGAAATAGCGTTGGTGCAGAATGTGCCAGAGGGGAATGGAAAGAAAAGCTGCCTGCAAACAGCGAGGCTGCCTGCTCGTGGCTGCAGCCTGCAGGGAGTCAGGTTGTCTAGTAGTTAACTCAATGCCTTTCTTCCCGTGTCCAGGCCACAGACCATACTTTCCTCCAGAAGTGTCACTACCACCACGGCTCCAATGCATTATACATCAAGCCAAAGATGCCTCTCCCAGAGTTCACCATCAAACACTATGCTGGCAAAGTCACCTACCAGGTGAGTGGCTGGAGAATGGAGATTCAGAGGAAGAGACAGGTGCACAGAGGTGGAAAGGGTACCCAGAAAGTTACCCGAGTAAAAGCACAGCTGCTGGAAGGTGGGGGGGTACTTAAGTACAAGTCACCAGTGTCCCCCCTGAAAAACTACTTGAGTAAAAGTACACGCACCCACGTCTTGATTGTACTCAAGTATCCAGAAGTGAAAGCAGCTGCCCTTTTACTCGAGTAACTTTTGGGGCACTTTTTCCACCTCTCCCAGGGCTCTGTAGTTACCTGTCTGACTCCCTCCCCCACTGTTGTCCAGCTAGGGCTGGGTCCTCAGCAGGAGTAAATCACAACTCCAGTGGTGCTCTGCATACCCCAGCAGAGATGCTGGCCCTTGATTCCTTGATCTTCCACGTCCTTCCCAATGGGTTTGCGTCACAGGATCTGACCTCTATTTTTCTTGTGGTGCTCCATCCTGAGGCCCCACCCCCACTCTGCCCCTCTCCCAAGGCCCCCTGACTGCCACTCTCTGCCCTCCCCGACCGCCTCCTGCCAACTGACGAGCAGCTGTGGCTGGTGGCTGCTGAGTACCCCCCTATTCTTTTCCCAGGAGCGCTTAAGCCCCGGAGGCCCCCAGGGAGTCGGCCCCACTGATCTGCGTAACTGGGGAGGGCACTGTTTGTTTTTTCAGGTGCACAAGTTCTTGGATAAAAACTACGATCAAGTTCGCCAGGACGTTCTGGACCTTTTTGTCAACAGCAAAACCAAAGTAAGAGCTCCTGCTGGCCTCCGACTCTGTGGGCAGATAGGCGGGGAGGGCCTGGCAATGGCTCTGGAGACTGGTACAGCAACATTGTATTGTGTATAGGAGACAGCGTAGTCTATAAGTCAGAGCAGCTGACTGGAGGCAGGAAAGCAGGGCTGTAGTCCCAGCTCTGTCTCTGGCCTATTGGGATTAGATGTCTCTCTCGAGCCGTTATGATTCTGACCTCCTTTGTGGAGTGCATAGAGAGTCGCAGATGAGAAGAGCCAGGTATTGCTGTACTAGTGGCTGCAGTGAAGGTAATTAACTCACTGAGTGCTTGTGGGCCTGCCAGGTGCTTTACCCTTTTGGAACTCGGTCACACTTCCTGGCACGATCTGTTATTTGATGCTAAAGAGCAGCCTGGCCACTTGCTGTCTGCCGTACAGCGCAAATCCCATCTGCTAAGGCTGAGTCCTGGAGATCGGTGCTGGAGAAGGCCCCTCATATCATGCCGCCCTTCCCCAGGGCTTGGAGCAGGATGGGGCCCTGGAATAGGTTTCCCAGGAATTTGTCCAGCTGCTGAAGTTCATTCAAGAAGCTTACATGGCAGTGAGTGGACTTGGAACTAGAGGGGTCTGTGGCTGGGTAACCCAGAACCGGGGCACACCTGCCAGTCCACAGGCACTTGTTAAGCCACCTGGCAAACTGGCCAATGTGGTTTGTAAGTGAAGCGCCTTCCCCCAGTATAGTGCCCAGGGATGGTGAGAACAGGAGAGCAGACCAGTCTGAGGAATACTCACTTGTAAACGCTGGTGGCAAGTGCTTTAACAGGCACTGACTGCCACTCACTTGCTTTATCTCAGTCCTGCCATCTTGGCCAGTAGCACTTTGCTCTTCCATTGTGCCTTGGGCCCTAGACAGATCACGTGGCAAAAGCCAACTACGCTTCTGAGCATCCCTTGAGAACACAGTACAGGTGACCCCATTTTGTAGATGGGGAAACTGAGGCACAGAGTAGGACGGTGACTTGTGCGGGCTCAAACAGTAAATCAATCATGGGGCTGGGAAAAGAACCCAAGAGTCCTGACTCTCATAAGCATCAAACCCTCTGAGGATCCACGATGGTCATGATGAATAATAACGATTCCAGGCTCTTATCATTGGTAAATCTCAAAGTGTTTTCTCAGAGGGTGTCAGTGTCGTCATCCCCATTGTACAGAAAGAGAAACTGAGGCACAAAGCCATGCAGTGACTTCCCTGGACTCAGCCAGCAGGCCATTGGCAGAGCTGGGAATAGAATCCGCTCACCCGAGTCCCAAACCAGTGCTCTAACCAATGGTCAATGCTGCGGTGGCTATCTCAACACAGCCCTTTTCCATCCCCTTTTTTTAACTGTCCCCCTATCTCCACAGGTGGTGGCCAACCTCTTCTTCAGCCATGCCCAGCTGGTGGCCCAGCAGAGGACCATGATGGGGAAGAACAGCACGGTCACCCGGCGGTATAAAGCGCCGACAGTGGCCGCTAAGTTCCAGCAGTCGCTCCTGGATCTGGTGGAGAAAATGGAGAGGTGAGTGAGCAGAGAGCTTAAAGAAACAGGGCTTGTCTGTCTGGGGCATGCGGGGAAGAGAAATGGACTGGGGTAAACATTCCAACAGATCCTCCTTGTTCGATACCCTGGAGTGGTGGTAGACGCGCCCTGATTAGTCCTGGTCTCAGACATGGAGCTGTAGTATTGGAGGTTTTTCTGAGCACCGGTGAGAGAGCCAAATCAGGGCAAATGGCTTAAAACAGAGGCTACGGACAGCCCCAGACTGGAGGTCCTCCACTAGAAGGCACCAAACGAGTCACACAGAGCACTTCTGTTCCCACACTGGCCAGCAAGGAGTCACACCAGCCATTCCCTCCGACACTCCAGCTTCTCCCGTGCCACAGCCAGTCCCCTCCTTACACTGATGAGAAGTTAGGAAAACCCGTCTCATCAAATCTGAGCAAGTTCTTCCCATCCCAAAGGACCAGCCCCATTCCCAGGTCAATATATACCTCAGCTCTTACCCAGAAGAGCACGCTGGCCAGTCCGTTAGACTCTAAAATCTAAAGGTTTATTAATAGAGAGAGAGAAGAGGTTGAGAGTAAAATTAACACAATCAAATCACATACGTCAGTCACAAAGCCCTTGCTGCCGGCTTGCAGCAGAGGTGGAGCAGGCAGCTATCTTAAAAAGCTCTGGAGTACATCCCCTTGTTAGGACGGGTCAGCGATGCTTCTAGGCTCAGTTCACAGCAGAGATGCTCCTAGAGTGATGAGCTGGAATGAAGACAAAGATGGAGGAGTACTCAGAGCCCCCTTTATGCCCTTGCCTATGTGGAGGGAATTGCATTGCTCTTCCCTGTCTGGAATCACCTTTTAGATGGAGCCTCTCACGTGAGCAGGTCACCTGTCCAAGTCCTTGTCAGGCAATCTGTCATTGCCTCTGCTGGGTTACACCCTCCAGTCAGATTCATCAGAGGTTGGTTGGAATCTGATCAGGCCTTTTGTCAGGTAGAGCTTCACCTGACTAGGATTCTCAATGGGTTACCACAGCTCCTGGTGTGGTCTCCAGAAAATAAAATTTCAAATACAAGCCCAGAGCCGATACTTACAACTCCACCTATAAAAATGATACAAACCTATGCACAGTACAAACACATTCAGCGACTCACCAGCTTTCAATAGCAGAGAGGTGGCCGAGTTAGTCTGTACATATATTCAAAAACAGCAAGAAGTCCTGTGGCACCTTCTCGACTAACATATTTTGGAGCATAAGCTTTCGTAGGCAAAGCCCCACTTTGTCAGATGCATCTAAAGTGGGTCTTTGCCCACGAAAGCTTATGCTCCAAAATATTAGTCTAAAAGGTGCCACAGGACTTCTTGCAGCTTTCAGTAGACGCCTCCCTCAGCCCACTGGGCGTAGGGTTTGGTGCAAATCCAGCACAGTGCTTGCAACGATGTTTGCCCATTCATCTGAAAATCCAATAACGCACCAGAAGGGAAAGGACCTTTCCAGGTGTTGTCACGACAGAGTTACAATAGGCTGGTCTCCAGAGCTAGAAGCGAGGACTCGTGGGGTCTAGGGGAGTTAGGTGCCTTGGAAAGTTGCTGTGGGTGTGGCTGACATGCCACCAATGAGGTGTGCTGTAGACAGCTGTTCAGCTGCTTGGCTCCATTTCACGGGCCCGGTAAACAGCAGAGACTTCCTGGAACCTCCCAGGGTCCCCCCTTGTGGGTTCCTTTGTGTCTGCTCCCCCAGCAGATGTGTGTTGTGTCTCTCTCTGATTCAGGTGCAATCCTTTCTTCGTCCGCTGCCTCAAGCCGAACAACAAGAAGGTAAGAATGCACCACAGGACTGGTGTGGTGTGGTGGGGGGGCTGGATGCAGGGTGAGCGGGGCCAAAGCCACGTCTCATTGACATAACCCCCGTGAGGGAGTTCCCCCTTCCCTCCTTGTGTCTATTAGTTGTGCGCCTACTGGAGATATTGGGCACGGCAACAGGCTGTAGGAAGAAGGGTGAAGTGTCCTGAGAGGGTTTGTGTCTGTGGTGAGCAATGGCCAGGCCCCGTGAAGTCAGCTGGAGCTGTGCGTGTTCAGCAGCACGTCTGAAAATCACATCCTAGCAAGGCAACTGCACGTTTAAAATGGAGGCAAAGTGACAGGTCCAAGGCCCCCATGTGACCCAGTGGCAGGGATAGGAATGGTTTCTCAGCTCCGGCTTTATCCACTAGATTCCACCACTTCTTAGCACAGAGATTAAGGCCTGGGTATCCCACATGGGAACTGGGATAAGTGCACCCTGCTCTTGCTGGCGTGATGATGGTGTCATAAAGGGTGGTGGGTTGCAGGTTACCCAGTGCTTATCAATTCTGTATCAAATGGCCTGCACTCCGCTGGGTGAGTCTCTGGTTACAGCTTCCCACTGTTCCCAAGCCTGGATCCTCTCTCTCTTGTCTAAAGGCTGTTTGGCGAGGTGTCTGGCTTGCAGCTGTCTCCTTTAATGGAGAGACGATGCACCCATTGTCTTGCCTTGTTTGCGCAAGCAAACATGCTTCCTGCCTTTTGTCCACTCCCTGTTCTGGTTACCATCCTAGCTTCCTTCGAGAGAAGAGCCAGCTGCAGGGCCAGAGGGACAATAGCCCCAGGCACTGATGACCAACGCTGGTCTCATGCAAACAGCAAGCCAGCTGTCCTCCGCTGGGTGGAATCTCAGGCCTGCTTCAGTGTGTGTGTGTGAGACCATGTCACCCTCTAGTGGCTGATGCTGTGCAAAACTAGAAGCCTTAATACACCTGCAGACCTGCATTGGGCAGCTTACGACACAGCCAGGGCAGCACCAATCGCTTTGTTCCTGTGATAGTGTTTGTCACAGCTGAGAAAATCTAAGCTCTTTGCAGACGTGCTACTTGACCAAGAGTGAGACCACAGAGCTTTGCCCTATGTTGGAATAAAGCCTGGATACTGTACATGAAGCAACCAAGGTTTATTACAACCAGCTGGCGGAGTGATTCTGAACTTGGCTGAGTTTCAGAATGCATTGACGGGCATCAAGTTATGATTGGTTATATAGAGAGCTGATAGTCAGAGGAAAGAACAGAAGCAGATAATAAGGAAATGAGCATAATCAAGGAGCAATCCAGAAGAATTAACAAACAATCTGGGAATTACAAAATGTCCATGCACAATTTGCAGAACATTTTATCTATAAACAACAAGTCCTTTGAAGAGTGCAGCCCTCAACACCACTGTATAAAGTGATCTCTCGTCTGTAGCACACTGATGTGTACAGCAGTGATGTCTCATCTGGCATCCTGATGTAATCTTTGCACGGGCACGATCATTTGTGTTATCTCTACAGAATCAAAGCACGTGAGCAATACAGAATCAAAGCAGAAAGCAGTGAAAGAATCATGTCTGTCGCCCTTTGACTATAGTCCAATCACCCCCCTGCAGGGTCCCTTCCTGGAATGTGGCTGCCTAGGGACTTTTACATCAGCTGGGATGCCCTCCCCAGATGGCTGGGGTGGGGGGTTTACCAGACTCCATTTTGCAACAGTGGTTTTTAGCAAATATCAAGGCCTACTTCAAAATTTTACCCTACACCCAGCCAGGAGAACCCTCTTGGAGATCAGGTGGTAGCTGCCGCACAGCAAGAGGTTTGCGAGCTGATGTATTGCACAGAAGCATTTCAGTAACAGCAGCACATACCGTGTTCTGGCCATGCTATCTCGAATGCAAGAGATTCCACCCCCTTGCTGCCTTCTCCAGTTCTCCTTTTCTCCCGGACTCACTGACGCTCCCGGAAGCTAGAGCCCGATTCACCAGAGCGCTTAAATAAATGCAGCAGGATAGGTTCCCCTGAATTCAGTTGCCTGAAGTTGAGCCTGGCTCTGAGAGCTTTGCTGACACAAGGAGTACTGGGGAGCTATGGCCTGTGAGGGCAGGACAAGGAGCAATGAGCTTAACCTGCAGCAAGGGAGGTTTAGGTTGGACATGAGGAAACGCTTCCAAACTGTCAGGGTGGTTGAAAACCAGAATAAATTACCTAGGGAGGCTGTGGAATCTCCATCACTGGAGATATTTGAGAACAGGTTAGACAGACACCTCTCAGGGATGGTCTGGACAGTGCCTGGTCCTGCTGTGAGGACAGGGGACTGGAGTCGATGACCTCTCGAGGTCCCTTCCAGTTCTAGAGTTCTGTGACTCTGTACAGCTCCAAGGCCGAGGACGTTGCGTTGTCCTCACACTGCCCTGTCTTCCTCACTTCTGCCTCACTCACCCGTTGCGCGGTCCCCACCGCCTAATCCTCCCTTTGGCTCAAACGGGCGATTACAGCCAGGTTGTAACTGCTGTCCCCTCGCCTCTCGCCTTGCTCAGGAGCCAGCCGTCTTTGAGGCAGACGTTGTCAGCGGCCAGCTCTGCTACTCTGGAATCCTGGAGACCATCCGCATCCGCAAAGAGGGCTTCCCGGTTCGCATCCCCTTCCACATCTTCATTGACAGGTGCGGTTGCCTGGTGTTGCCGACTCCAGAATGAGAAGCTAGGGGAGGGGGTGGGAAGGGGAAGAGTCATATCCCGAAAGGGAGATCAAGTGGCGAGTGGGAATGGCGTGAAGGGAGGACGAGAGAGATTCCTCATCACCACTCTTCCCTTTAATTTTTTCCAAACCTGTGTGGAATAAATTTTGTGGTACGCACCGAGGCATGTGTGGATGTGCCCCACCAGTAGAAACACAAGCTGCCGGCTGCGGGCGCTCTGCTAATCCACTGGCTGGCACCTGAATCTCCCGTGGGTGGCCACCCAAGCACTCAGTTTGCGGGCAACACTGCCCAACAGACAAATCGGTTGAGAAGGGGCCGGTCCTGACAGAGGGGAAATGCACTGGAAGGAACAATGCCGTACCACTCCCAGCAGGCGGCTCCTACAGCGTCTCCTCCCTCTATTATTTAAAGGAGTACTGGGGAGCAGGTCTCCTGGGTGTCTGTTCCGGGCCCTGTTCTTGGCTCTGATGTAGGGTGGAATCGCTCATGAGGGCTTGAACAGGGTCTGGCCCTCCTGCATTAATGGTGCTCCTGGGGCTCAATAGGTACAGGTGCCTCGTCGATGTCCGGCCCAACGTCAGCCCCGATGGTGTGAGCTGCGTGGAGATGCTGAAGAAGCTGTGTGCTGGGAATCCCACCATGTACTGCATTGGAGTCAGCAAGGTATGGCTGCTGCCTTCCCCACTGACCAGGGCCAGGAATGAGTAGCCTGGACGGGAGGGGCGGGACATAGGGATGTAATATTTCAAGGGGTTCTGGGCACAGGTGTGAGAAGCAATCCTGGGCAAACTGCTTAAAACCAGGCCACTCACAGCCCAGGCTGGGATTTCCTTCTCAATAAGGCAAATCCAACCAGCCACCAAAGTACCTCTGCCAAGAAGCTACACAAGCAAACCCACAGATTCTCCAGCCGCTCCAATGCCCAAATCAGCAATCCTCCTACTCAGGTGAGAGGCTGTGAAACCAATTTCACCAAATCCACAGATTCTTCCAGACCCCAAAGGGTTTAGCCACATTCCCAGGTCAATATACACCCAGATCTTACCCAAAACAGCACACTGGGCTAGTACTTTAGACTCTAAACCTAAAGGTTTATTAAGAAAGAAAGAAAGAAAGAAAAAGAAAATAGCGGTGAGAAAGAAGTTGTTAAAGCGATAAAATGCAAACATCAATGAAAGCTATTGATGCAGGATACAGCCGATGACACAAGCTGCTATTCTTTAGAGTTTCTGAAAATAACACCCTTCTGAGGGACGGGCCCCCAGTCCACACAGGCCAAGTTCATGATGACTGAAGAACAAAAGAGTCACAGCCACGGACATCTTGTAGATTTCTCATGTGTATGTGTCTGGGGGGGGAGACCCTTTCTTCTTCACGTGGGCAATGGAGGAACACCTGATCAGGTGCCTGCTGTAGTTCTGTCATCGACCACATGCCAGATGACAAGTCCCAAGTTCTTAAGATGTGTCTTTGATGTCTGAGTCTTTGTTTCAGTCCATCATCCTGGCTGGGAGGAGGCCACGCCTCCCACTGCGAATCCTTAGCTCTAAAATGTTTCTAATAGAGACCTAGAGCCAGTCTCTATAACTTTATGTGCAAGGGTGGTACGGAGATATGAGGAGCATAAACAGATTCAGGGCATCACCAGCTTTCATTAGATACCTCGCTTGGCCCAGCTGGCACAGGGTTTGGTGCAGACTAAGTACAGTGATTGCAGAAATGGTTTCATGATTATTTTAAAAAATCCAGGAACATCACAGAGGAGAAATCAAAGGCAAGATGCTGTACAGACCCTGCCCTTGGAGAGGGCTTGTGGCTGTCTGGGCTGGTGCCCCAGGGTGTTTGCGGGAACAGGAGGGAGAAACTACCTCTGGAGGTTTCTCTGCAGGAACCAGCTGCTGCAGGGAGGGCCGAGGAGGGCCCAGGCCATTGTCAGGGTTTGTGGATTGTAAGGGCATTTGGGTCAGTGCCCACAAGCAGAGCGAAATCCCAGATGTGGTGAGTAGGGCAGGAGCAGGCCCAGCCTGGCCGATGCCCTTTGGCCAGGCGGGTGAGCTGGTTAGAAGCTACCCCGTGCCTAGGCTGGGGGCTGATGCCTTTTCTCTCTCCCTCCCGCCTGCCAGCTGTTCATGAAGGAACACCTGTACCAGCTGCTGGAGAGCAAGCGGGACCGCGCCCTGCACCTGGCAGCGCTCACCCTGCAGCGCTACGCCCGCGCCTTCTTCATCAAGAAACGCTTCCGCTCGCTGCGCCGCAAGATCATCCTCCTCCAGAGCCAGGCCCGGGGCTACCTGGCCAGGTGCTCAGGGGCAGGGCACTGCCTGGGCACCATTCAGCCCTGCCACCGCAGGGGCCTGCCAGCCTCTCGCTCGCCCGCTTGGGAAAGGCCTGGGGCGGAATTCCCTGTGAGCTGAGTGCTTGGGAGAGATTATGGGGCTGCCCGGCTGATTAGCAGAGCACCCACAGCTGGCAGCGTGTTTCTGTTGGTGGTGCACATCAGTCCATGCACATAAAAAATTTATTTCGCCCATGGACGGAAAAAGTTAGCAGGAACGCCGGCTGCAGGGACAAGCTCCTGGGGGACACGGCTGGGCCAAGCCCACTCCAAGGCCCCAAGCCCTTTGGGACATCCCTGGGCTGAGCTTCCAGGGGCTTCCATCTGAGCTTTGGGACCACGTGGGATCTGGGCAAAACCAAACTGTTTCGATGAACCTGGCTTAGGCCACTGGGGGCAGGTGCCAAAATGAAACATGGGGCATGGGGAAAGAATCTGACCCAACTGCTCTGGTGTCAAGGCCAACCTGCCCCACCCCCTCTCCTGAGGACTTGCCCCCGCAGCCCATTGGCAAGACTCCAGTCAGGCTCCTTGGGGTTTGGGTCAGCCCCAGCTCTGCAGGGTCCAGAACAGCAGGGCAGCTGGGAGCCAGACGTGCTGGTGATTTCCGACTCCCCCCCGCAGCCTGCCAGGGAGATCCAGGAGCAGAGGGCAGGGAGCCAGACTTGGGGCATCTGGCAGCAGACGGGGACAGGCTGCATGCTGGTGTGACATACCTCTGGCCAGTGCTGGTCAGAGAGAACCCACAGTCCCTCCCTGTGCCTGCATTCCCACCTTCCCAGCACTGCTGCTTGGGCAGTCCCCGTACCGGCCCCAGCGTAGAGCCCTCTCCCTGCCCCACTAACCGGGGGGTCACCATCCCCTGCAGGCAGAGGTACAAGCAGCTGCGGAAGAGTCTGATCAAGTTCAGGTCCCTGGTGCACGTGTACATGAATCGCAGGCGGTGCCTCAAGGTGAGAGCGGGCTGCAGAGTGGGCTGGGGAGACGTGGGGAGAAAGGGTCATGCCATGGGCCTGTCCCCCCGGGAGCCCTCTCAGTCAGGGCTAAAGGCAGCAGCAGAGCTGGGGCTGCAGGTCAGGATTGGCGAGCTCTGGCAGCAACTTGCCCTGGCTCTGCCTTGTGCTGTAGCACTGAATTCCCCCAGAAGCTGTGTGTGTTTAGGGCGAGGGGGTAGTTATGAGAGCCCCAGCAGAACTAAGAACAAAGGCCTGGCTAGGCTGGTCCGACCACAGGCCCCTCTCGCCCGGGATTCTCTCTTCTGATGGTGGCTAGTGCCAGGTGCTTGCCAGGGAATGAACTGACCAGGGCCATGTACCGAGTGCACCATCCCCAGTCGGGGAGTCCCAGGCAGTCCTGGCTCCAGCGCTGTGGGAGGGCAGTCAAACCAGCTGGATGCTCTAGGCCTGTGCCCCACGGGACTGGTGTTAGTGCCTGCCACGTTGCACGGGGACAGCTACACCGTGTCACCGTGCAACACTGGTGTGGCTGTGACCGGACGGGTGGGAGACACCGACCCTGACTGAATTCGCCCAGGCCTGGATGGCTGCTCTGACGGGCTCCTGGGAAGCGTGTCTGCTCCCTGCCCCAGCAGCACGGGGGCACTGACTGCCTGTCACATGCCGGGAACTGGTCTGCTGATGTGTGTGTGTGTGTTTGGTGGGACGATGCCTGGAGAGATGGGAGATTGCAGAAGGAAATGACCTTCAGAGCTTGGACTCCAGGAGGCCAGGCCTGTGAGCCAGGGCCAGCTGCTGAGCAGCCTGCGTGCTCCTTGCCCACGGCCAGAGGTCTGTGATCCTACCCCTGGGGCTGGCTGGGGGCGTGTGATCCCCAGCTGGCTGGGGATGCGGGAAGCTGTGTCATAGCCTGCAAAGGGGAGGGAGGGGCAAACCCGACATGACCAGGGTGAATGACAGCAGCATGGGGCAGAGCCCTACCAGGGCTGGCAGGTGGCAGGGCGGGCTGGGGCATTCCGACTGGGTCCAGTCTTATTGCATATGCTAAGGCCTAGCTCTGCCCAGGGCTCCCTCCCCACCAGCTGGTCCCCAAGGGTCCCAGGTCAGAGCTGCTGTGCCGGGGGCAGGAGATCCAGGCCAGGCAACCGTGGGTCAGTGCAGGAGAAGGGTTAAGCCTTGGCTTAGCCAGCTCTGCAGGCAAACAGAGCAGCCTTCAAGCAGTGAGTCCCGCCCTGGCTAGCTCTGCAGAGACTGGCACCTCCCCTGCCCTGGGCACAGCAGCAGCGCTGTGTCCCTAGGAGCCAGTCAGGCCCCAGGAAGTGCGTCCATTTCCGGCTGCGTGACAAGGACAGGGTTAGTAGCCAGCAAGAGTGTCTGGCCCAGGGACAGCCTCTGTGCATGTGCCAGAGGGCTCCAGGGCCCGCTCCAGTACACGGGCAATGGGCCCAGTTGAGGGGCTCTGGCAGCCTTTCACCAGGGTGGATCTTAATGCTCAGAAGAGGTAGAGGATAGAGTCCGGCCTGGTGTGGGCAGAGGCTGGGCACCCTTCCTGCCCCCAGCTCTGCTGATGCGCTTGTGATACCAACCTGCAGCCCCTGGCAGTGTTCCCTGTCAGCAGAGTGCTTGGACAGCTGCCCAGGAGCGATTCAGGTGCAGCTCAGCTGCTGAGCAGAGCTCGCACAGCCGACAGCATGTGCTTCTCCTCGTGGTGCACCTCCGCACATGCCTAGGTGCACCTAATAAAATTTATTCCACACATGGAAAAAGTTAGAGGGACCCCTGGCTCCCAGCGACCCCAGCACTGCTGCGGGGCTGCTGGCACCGGAGGAACCCCTCCAGGTCATGCGTGTCCAGGTGCTCTCCAGCCACCTGCTGTGCCTAGCGGTACACAACTCTGCTCTGCTGGTTTGGCTTTGTTCTCAGGGGACCCTCCCACTCCCCTCCCCTCCCGGCCAGATTCCTAGCGGGCCAGTGACCCTGCCCAGGCCCGCGGAGGCAGCCGGTGGGGACAGGCACACGCCACGGCTGCTCGCCATGCACCAATGTGCTCTGGTTTCAGAGGCAGGATGTGGCTCGCAGGCAAGCGGAGGAGGAGAGGAGAAAGGCTGAGCAGGTAACACCAGCGGCGCTGGCGAGTGTGTGCTGGAACCTGGGCATGCCTCGTGCCAGGCGTGAGCACGCTGGTGCCTGCGTGTGATGGATGGGAGTGTGCACGCTGCGGTGGGGAGAGGGCGCAGCCTGGCGGGTGGGAGGGATGCCTCTGTGTGTGTGTGTGTGTGTGTGTGTGTGTGTGTGTGTGAGAGAGAGGGGGTGGGTGTGGTTTGTGGGGGGTGAGATGTGAGAGGCATGGTGGATGAGAATTATGTATATGGTTGGTGTGGGGGTGGTGGATGAGGATTTTGTGTGTGTGTGTGTGGTTGGTGTGGTGTGATGGGTGAGGAGTGTGTGTGTGTGTGTGCGCGCATCATTGGTGAGGAGTGTGTGTGTGTATGTGTGTGGTGTGAGGCATGAGGAGTGGGGGGGGTTGGTGTGGTGTGGTTGGTGAGTGTGGTGGGGGTTGGTGTGGTGTGGTGGGTGAGGATTGTGTGTGTGTGTGTGTGTGTGTGTGGTTGGTGTGGGTGAGGAGTGTGTGTGTGTGAGGTTGGTGTGGTGTGATGCGTGAGGAGTTTGTGTGTGGTGTGGTGGGTGAGGAGTATGGCGGGGTTGGTGTGGTGTGGTTGGTGAGGAGTGTGTGTGTGTGTGTGTGGTTGGTGTGGTGTGGTTGGTGAGGATTGTGTGTGTGTGTGTGTGTGTGTGTGTGGTTGGTGTGGGTGAGGAGTGTGTGTGTGTGAGGTTGGTGTGGTGTGATGCGTGAGGAGTTTGTGTGTGGTGTGGTGGGTGAGGAGTATGGGGGGGGTTGGTGAGGAGTGTGTGTGTGTGTGGTTGGTGTGGTGTGGTGTGGTTGGTGAGGAGAGTGTGTGTGTGTGGTTGGTGTGGTGTGGTGTGGTTGGTGAGGAGTGTGTGTGTGTGTGGTTGGTGTGGTGTGGTGTGGTTGGTGAGGAGAGTGTGTGTGTGGGGGGGGTTGGTGTGGTGTGGTGGGTGAGGAGTGTGGGGGGGTTGGTGTGGTGTGGGGGGGTTGGTGAGGAGTGTGTATGTGTGTGGTTGGTGTGGTGTGGTGTGGTTGGTGAGGAGATTGTGTGTGCATGTGGGGTTGGTGTGGTGTGGTGGGTGAGGACTGTGCGTGTGGGGTTGGTGTGGTGTGATGTGGTTGGTGAGGAGTGTGTGTCTGTGTGTGGTTGGTGAGGAGTGTGTGTGTGTGGAGTTGGTGTGGTGTGATGGGTGAGTGTGTGTGTGTGTGGGGTTGGTGTGGTGTGGTTGGTGAGGAG
Organism: Carettochelys insculpta; assembly: GCF_033958435.1. NCBI lineage: Eukaryota > Metazoa > Chordata > Testudines > Carettochelyidae > Carettochelys > Carettochelys insculpta. Next base: position 32,960,873 of record NC_134152.1, read on the forward strand.
ATTGTGTGCGTGGTTGGTGTGGTGTGGTGTGGTTGGTGAGGAGATTGTGTGCGTGTGGGGTGGGTGAGGAGTGTGTGTGGGGGGGGTTGGTGTGGTGTGGTGGGTGAGGAGATTGTGTGCGCATGTGGGGTTGGTGTGGTGTGGTGGGTGAGGAGATTGTGTGCGCATGTGGGGTTGGTGTGGTGTGGTGGGTGAGGAGATTGTGTGCACATGTGGGGTTGGTGTGGTGTGGGTGAGGAGTGTGCGTGTGTGTGTGTGTGGTTGGTGAGGAGTGTGCGTGTGTGGATGGTGTGGTGTGGTGTTGTTGGTGAGGAGATTGTGTGCATGTGGGGTTGGTGTGGTGTGGTGGGTGAGGAGTGTGTGTGTGTGTGGTTGGTGTGGTGTGGTGGGTGAGGAGTGTGTGTGGGTGTGGTGGGTGAGGAGTGTGTGTGTGTGGTTGGTGTGGTGTGGTGTGGTGGGTGAGGAGATTGTGTGTGTGTGCGTGTGTGGTTGGTGTGGTGTGGTTGGTGAGGAGATTGTGTGTGCGTGTGGGGTTGGTGTGGTGTGGGTGAGGAGTGTGTGTGTGTGTGGTTGGTGAGGAGTGTACGTGTGTGGTTGGTGTGGTGTGGTTGGTGAGGAGATTGTGTGCGCGTGTGGGGTTGGTGTGGTGTGGTGGGTGAGGAGTGTGTGTGTGGTTGGTGAGGAGTGTGCGTGTGTGGTTGGTGTGGTGTGGTTGGTGAGGAGATTGTGTGTGCGTGTGGGGTTGGTGTGGTGTGGTGGGTGAGGAGTGTGTGTGTGTGGTGGGTGAGGAGTGTGTGTGTGTGGTGGGTGTGGTGAGGAGATTGTGTGTGCGTGTGGGGTTGGTGTGGTGTGGTGGGTGAGGACTGTGTGGTTGGTAGGGGAGTGTGATGGGTGAGGGGTGCGTCTTACCATAGCTGCCTACTGGCGCAGTTCAGGGCCATGCTGTGCCGTTGCCCACAATGTCAGCTGGACGCTCCCTGTGCCAGGCTGGACTGTGCCGAGTCGGGCCGGGCTGGTCTAAGGGCCCAGGGCCCCACTGAGCGAAGCAGGTGGCCGTTTCCCCATCCCTGGGCCCTGCTGCGGCCGGGCTCTGGGGGCACAACGCAGACAAGGCTGGGCCCGGCCGATCCCCGGCCTGGGCTTCCCCCTCACAGAGGCCTGGACTCAGAGGTGAGGTGTGGGCAGCCCTGTAGATGACTGGGCGCTCCAGCTCAGCGCCGGTGGAGGGCGAGGAACAGACCGGAGAGCCATGACGGGCCTCTCTGTGCTCTGCCCCAGGAGCTGACCAAGAGGGAGGTGATGGATGTAACACACCTAGAAGTCCCAGCAGAGCTGGCAGGGCTACTGGAGCTGGCGGCAGGTAAGCGCTCATTTCCCCCAGAGGGCTGCGTCGGAGCAGCTGGGAACAGCCCAGTGGGGCTCCAGCCACTAGCAAAGTCAGCTTCACCAGCACTGTCCTCCTGTGTCTGTGGATGACCCCTCAGGGCGGTTAACCCAAGACTGCCCTGCTCAGCCTCTGCCTGCTTAGGTGCAGCTCAGATGCCGGACTCCACCCCAGAGGTGGTTGCCCTGCAGTGGTAGGTGAGAAGCTCCATAAATGACTCAAATTCTAGCCTCCCCCGGCACCCCGTGAGAGTCACGAGGGTGCAGCGGTGAAACGGGGCCCGTCCCCCATCCTGCTAAATGCCTTAGGGTCCTCAGGGAGAAAGGCTGGCTCGGCTCGGAAGTCAGCAACCCTGCACCAAGCTTCCATCTGAGCAGACACCAGAGCAGCCCCTCCCCAGAGAGACGGCAGCAGGAGGCCGGCCAGGCTCGAGCCTAGGCTTAGCTGCCTTGTGGTTAGGCTGAGCGGCAGGATGCCTGGGTTCTAGTCCCAGCTCTGTCTTTGGCCCCTGGGCCTCAGTTTCCCCTGTAGGATTCACTTGGGCCATGTTGGTCTCGGAGCTCCCCCTGGCTGCACCAACATGGGTTGGATCCTGCCCTGCCCTGCCCTAGAGCCCAAGGATCCTAGGTGGAGACGCCCCAGGGAGCAGCTGTTTGTTGCCCACCCTTCTTCTGTAGGTGGCGGGAGCTGGAGCCTCATCCCCTCCAGACCCCACTGACTCCTGGTGCCTCCCTTCTCCCCAGCTCACCAGCTGGTGAATGCTCAGTGCGTCACTCTGGTCCCTGCACCCAAACTGCAAACGGACTCCCAGCTCACCCTGCCCCTCGACATCAACAACTACCCCATGGCCAAGTACGTGCAGGTCCACTTCCAGGTAAGGCTGGCACTCGCAGCCCCTGGAGCTACGCCGCACCCTTGCAAAATGGCTACAAGAGCAGGGAGCAATGCTCAGTGGTTAGCTGGGGACTAGAAGCCAGGACCCCCGGGGTCTATTCCTGTTTCTGGGAGGGAGTCAGCCCCAGGGCTCAGGGAGCATGCTGGGAGTCAGAGCTCCAACTCAGGGAAGAAGTGCTGAGAGTTAGAGCAGGGGCCTGGGAGTCAGGACTGCTGGAGTCTCTTCCTGGTTCTGCCACTGCCTTGCGGGTGGCCTGAGGCAAGTTACTTAACTGTGCTTTCCTCATCCACAGAACAGGTGTGCATGGTGCCTGCTGGTGCATGGGGGCCAGGTCCCGCTCTCCACCTAGCTCCTGGAGCGAGGGAGTTGCTCTGCATCTCACAGTGCAATGCATCCCCTTGCTTTGAATTTGGCTTGTGCTTGTCATTCAGTGGCACCAGAATGATTTATAGGCTGTAGATGCTGAGCTGTGCCCCACACCTTACTCCAGCCGCACCTCCGGTGACCCAGGCTGTGGGCACAGCTGGGTCCCCAGGCATGGAGCCAACGGTTGGGGCTCTGGGGCCTTCAGCAGAGCCATCAGGACCCTGTGGCAGCAGATCCCCAGTAGCGAGGGCCCTGGGACCAACAGTGGAGGCCATGGGGCCAGCAGCCGGCTGCCCCAGCAGGGCCAGCAGCTGGGACTCCCTGGAATCGAGGGCCGAGACCCTGGGCTGCAAGAGGGCCCCTGGCTGTGGGCTGAAGGCTGGGACCCTGGCATGTGCTGGGAAATCTAGGGTGTTCTGCGTCTATATTATCCCCTGGACACCATGTGCACCCCAGGCCGTGCTGCTGCCTGCAGACCCATCTGTATTTGTAGAGCCGTCTGCCACTCAGCCTCCCACACCTCCATCTGAACAGGCCGGGAGGAGACATTCGGTGCTGGGGGATTTTGCAGTGCTACTTTAGCCACCCACGATAGCTCCAGCCAAGGCCTCTCAGTGGGGCTGAATCCCTGCAGCAGAGCTCAGCGCTTCCGCCCTTTCTTGCCCCACAGGAGCCGCTGTTCGGGATGCTCACGGTGCCCCTGGCTTCCCCCCTGACCCTGGTGGAGGAGGAGCTGGTGCCAGAAGCGCTCAGTATCTTCAAGCTGGTAGGTCGGTGTTCACAGCATCTCCTGCCTTCTGCCCTGCGGCCCCTGGGTTATCTGTCCGCGCCACGGTAAGGGAGCGAGGCTCCGTCTGTGCCATGGGGTAGGAGGGCTCATGGTCAACAGGCATCAGTCAGTCTGGGCTGGACTGAATGGCCCCTCCGGCCCTGCCTCCAGCCTCAGTCCCTGGCCCGACTGCAGCCCTGGCCCTAGGCACAGGCACAGAGGGGGCTTTTAGCAGGGACAGAGAGGAAAAAAACCACTAGGAGTTCCCACCTTTGCTGTGGGGCCCCGGGGCTTCCCCAGCACCAGCCCTGGGCCTCAGGAGGAAAGCGTTGTGGCTTCTTCTGTCCCACTGCCACAACAGCTACAGGCAGCGTTTCCTGCCAGCTGAGCGCGTGGGCGGCCACCCAGGAGAGATTCAGCGGCTGCCCGGCTGATTAGCAGAGCGCCCACAGCTGTTCGCAGCTGGCAGTGCGTGTTTCTACTGGTGGTGCGCACCCACACAGGCCTGGGTGCACACAACAAAATTTATTCCACCCATCATCCCCATGTCATGGGGGGCGGGACCTAAAGGAAAGGGAGGAGGGGGAAGAGATGGGCCCTTTCTCAGTTGGGGGGAGGGGAGGGAGCATGGCGCCCACAGGCCGTGAGTGGGGCGCCTCTTTGTCCGGGACCACCCTACCGCCCAATGGGGTTTGGCCTTGCAGTGCCCCATCATGACACTGGATCTGGGGCTCACCCGGAATGGGCAGGCTGCTACCCAGTGCTGCTCCTCCACCCGCCACCAGGGGCCAGTTCTTGTACCAGGCTGGGCCCAGGAGCCTGCCCGGCTTTGCCGCACTCGGACCCACCCTTACCCCTCTAAGACCAGGTTGGGCACCAAGGCAGGGGCTGGACACAGCATGGATGGGTGCAGACATCTCCGTGGCGCTAGTTGGCGTGTCCCAGGAGAGACATTTCCAGGGGCACACTGCAAGGAGGGGGCGGGGCCTGTCTGTCTTGGGGGCGGGACCTGTCTGTTTTGGGGTGGGGCCTGTGTGGGGGAGGGGCCTGCGGAGGAGGGGCGGCTGTGCCGGATCCCATATCTCCTGACCCCTCCCCTGGCGGTAGATTCTGCGCTTCATGGGCGACCCGCAGCTGGGCGGCGCCCGGGAGGACCTGTTTGGGAACTACATCGTGCAGCGGGGGCTCTCAGCACCGGGCCTGCGGGATGAAATCCTGGCTCAGCTCGCCAACCAGGTTTGGCGCAACACCAACGTCAACAACGAGGAGCGGGGCTGGCTCCTCCTGGCCGCCTGCCTCAGCGGCTTTGCCCCCTCCGCCCACCTGGAGAAACACCTGCTCAAGTGAGCACCCGGGCGGGAGGGAGCCGGGAGACCGGGGGCCAGGGCAGTTTGCGCGGCTTGCCGCAGGGCCTTACAGCCGCGGCTGGGGCTGGGCATTCCCAGCCCATCTGAAGAACCCAACCCAGCCCCCTGTGCTGCCACACAATCCCCTGGGAACCAAAGAGATCCACACCTATAGCACCTCCCCAGGGCTCATTCTGCAGCCTCCCCGCCCCAGCCCTCTGGTTTGCACCTCTTCAGCTCAGGCAGGAGCTCTGCCAGCGGCACGGCAGCAGTGAGCTGTTGGAATCCCTGGGCTGGCTTCTAGAGGGCAACAGCTGTCCTCACACTCGGCCCAGGGTGCCAGCACTGGGCTGGGTCGGGGCTCTTGGAGGCACAGCTGTAGGCCGGTCCCTGCCTCCTGGCTGCCAGGTGGCCTCCAGCGTAGCCTGCGTGCCACCTGTGTCCAGGCCTGCAGTGCGCCTGGTGCTTCGCTCTCCATTCGAGGCCACTGGTGGGTGAGTGAGAGCCGAAGGGGGCTGGGTCCTGCAGGGTGCAGACGCTCATGGGGCTGGCCCATGCCTCTCCCGGCCCCCAGCAGCCTCAGGCCAGCCCAGTCTCCTCCCATGGCGTCCATCCTTCCTGGGCAGGTTTGTTTCCGACTATGCCTTTGATGGCTACAAGGCAGTGTGCCAGCACAAGCTGATGCAGGCCTCGCTGAAGTCCCAGCTTGGCCCTGAGGCGGCCCGGACCTACCCGCCGTCCCTGCTGGAGTGGACGGCCAGCAGGCAGAGAGCGCGCATGGCCTTGGATGTCTACTGCTTCAACGGTGAGGGGGCCCCACAACACAGCCAGCGGCCTTGGGCAGGACGCAGCCTGGCGGGGAGATTGAGGGTGGCTGCCAGGGGGGTTTCTGCTGCTGCCCTGGTGGGCTTGGCTGGCACCCTGCGCACCTCCATGGCTCAGTGGGGACTCGTGGTGGTTAGTGAAGGCAGAAGCTGGCCCAGAGTCCAGATTCTCCAGGGCCGATAAAGCCAGGGTCTTGGGGAACCAGCCCTAGGGTTGGGGGGAGATGGGGGATGCAGGGAGGCTGCACATGCAGAGCAGATCTGGCCCAAGGGGCAGAGCTCTGTCTGGGCGGTGATGTGGGGTGGGGGGACTCGGAGTGGGGGTGCAGTAATTTGAGGGAGCCCCAGGCCTCATTTCTCCTTAACCATCCTCTGTTCCTGTCCCTGCCCCCTGCCTTCCTTCCACTTCTCACACGGGGCTGGATTTCACAGTGCACGCTCACTGCCCCACGTGCCCGATGGGGGGCAGGGCAGGGTGTGGGGCTGGGGTTCGGCTGCTCAGTAACACGCAGCGGTTTGACCCTCTGCTCTTGACTTCCCAGGTGATCGCTTCTCCTGCCCCATCCACTCCTGGAGCACCGGGGAAGAGCTGGCAGGAGATGTGCTGAAGGACAGGTGTGGGGATATGTCCCTGCTGGGGATGCCAGGCCTCCTGACTACCTGTCCTCTGGACCTGCCTGGCCTGTCCCCCACAGGGACCATAAGGCCTTGGGCATCCACCCCTGGCCCATGGTGTGCAAAGCAGAGGCAGCTAGGCTGGGTCATGCTTGTCAAGTGAGAAGCAGCGAATAGCTAATGCTGTGCAACTTGGATCCAGCTTCCCAGTGGGCAGGTGTAATATTGGAGGTTTTCCTGGGCACCGCTGAGAGGGCCAAATCAGGGCAAATGGCTTAAAACAGGCCTACGGACAGCCCCAGCCTGGGGATCCTTCACCGTAAGGCACCAAACCAACCACACAGAGCACTTCTGTTGCCACACGGGCCAGTAAGGAGTCACCCCAGCCATTCCCTCCGACACTCCAGCTTCTCCTTTGCCACAGCCAGTCCCCTCCTTACACAGATGACAGGTTATGAAAACCCATCTCACCAAATCCAAATAGGTTCTTTCAATTCCAAAGGACCAGCCCCATTCCCAGGTGAATGTATATCTCAGACCTTACCCAGAAGAGCTCACTGGGCCTGTCCTTTAGCATCTGCAATCTAAAGGGTTATTAATAAAAAGAGAGAATAGGTTGAGAGTAAAATTGTCAACACAATCAAATTACATGCACCAGTCACAAAGTCCTTGCTGCCGGCTTGCAGCAGGGGTGGAGCAGGCTACTATCTTAAAAGGCCCTGGAGTACATCCTTTGTTAGGATGGGTCAGCGATCCTTCTGCGCCCATGGTCTTAGTGAGATGTTTCTCAAGTGATGATCTGGAATGAAGACAAAGATGGAGGAGTTCTCGGCACCCGCTTTATATCCTTGCCCATGCGGAGGAAATTGCATTGTTCCTCCCTGTCTGCAAGCACCTTTGAGAGGGAGCCTCTCATACCAGCCAGTCACCTGTCTGTCTCTTTTAAGCAATCAGCCATTAGCCTGTCTGCTCGATTGCCTGTTCACAGCCAAATCCTTCAGATGTTGATTGGCACCTGAAAAGGCCCTTTGTCAAGTACGGCTCCATTCGACTAGTAACCCTTTCACAATAGGATGCCAAGCCGCCTGCTGAGATCTCCCAGACACTAAAAATTCAAATACAGGTCCAGAGCCAATACTTTGAACTTCCAGTGTAGAAATGGCACAATCCTATGAGCAGTAGAACCAGACCCAGCGAATGATAAGCTTTCTGTAGACATCCCATTTGATCCACTTTGCCCAAGATTTGGTGCCCGCATAGAACAGTGGGTGCAACAGTGGTTTGCATGTTCATCTCAAAGTCCAGTAACGTCACAGTGGGGTGCAGCTGCGGGCCGGTTCAGGCCCCATCTCCAGCCATATGCAGCCTCTCGGGTAAAGCAGTGAGCCTTTTCCCTGGCTTTGCAGCTTGTGGGCCCTGTTTTATGGGAACTTGGGGTGGCTAATTATCAGAGCTGCTGCTGGGCTTCAGATCATGGTGCACCCCGAGGGACCTGGCTCAGAGGCTGTGCTTTCTCCTAAGGGGGCTGACGGAAGGCTGGAGGGGCTGGTCTGTCTCCATGAAGGATGGCACCCAATGGGCCGAGCTGGCTGGCCATGATTACGTCCTGGACCTCATTTCTGACCTGGAGCTGCCCAGGGGCTTCCCCAAGCAGAAATCTTATTTCCTCATCACATCAGAGGGCAGTGACACCGCCGGCATGTAGGTATCCGGGGATGCTGAGGAGCCTGGCTGGGTCCTCTCTTGCATGGGAGGGCCCCACAGGCTGAGGGGTGGGGATCAGAACCCCAAATTCCTTCCCCAGTGTGCAGACCTAGTCCAGAGCTGCTGGGAGATTCCAGGCCCCCGCCACAGCAGCCCTGCCTTTTAAAGGGACTGCTGCCAGCAGGCGGGGCACCTCTCTTGCTGACCCTTCACTGCTTAGTGCCACTGCCTGTGCCAGAGCTGCTTTCTGAGAGGTACGAGGCATGGCCATCAGAAGGAGGCGTGGCCCGGGCAGGGGGTGTGGCCTGGGGAGGGAGGCGTGGCCTCTGGAGGGAGCCGAGCATAGGACTGGGAGCCAGGAACAGCGGGATCTCATCCCAGCAGGGCCACTGGCCCACTCTGACCATAGCAGAAAACTTGTGAGATCAGGAACTGCTGGGACCCACAGCTGTGAGGGCCAGAGCCGCAGCTTAGCACTGCTGAAAGCAGCAGCACGTGAGGTCGCCATCCCAGTGTGTCTCCGGCTGCCATGGTACCTGCAGCAGGCTGGAGTCCCCAGCAAGCAAAGGGGGAGCAAGGGGCAGGGATGGAAATTAACCAGCTGGTCCCTCTTTATTCCCCTCCTCACCCCACTGTTCTCTGTAGAGTATCGGGACCAGGGTTGGATGTCCCTCCTCCTCCGCTCACCAAGGCCCCCACTGTGCCGCCTCCAAGCACCCCCAACTGGGAGGGGTATCACTGTCGTGGTAAGAGTCCAGCACTCCTCCCTCCAGCTTCTGCCCCGCCCGGCTGGGTGTCTCTCTCCCCCCATCCCAAGCAGCTGGGCTATGGCTCTCCCGCTCGCTTCACGGCCCAGCTGCAAACCACCTGGGCCTGGACAGGAAGGTGAAGGAACCCTCCCCATCATGCACCAGACCGGGGCGAGTCAGGAAGAATCTTCCTGACCCGGGCGTGTTGGGCTGACGCCCTGACGCATGAGATTTGGTCGCCCCCACGTAGCCTGCGGATGGGTTTGTGTACCGTCGCCGGGGGCATGGAACGATCCCGCTGTGGGCTCCGGTGTGCAGGGAGGGTCGGTGAGCTGCAGGAAGCGTTTGGCAGCAGTAGGCACTAGTCAGCCCCCGGCCTCCAACACCTCTTTTCCCTTGTGGCCGTCTCGTCCCCCTCCTCTTGTGACCCCGTCGGCAGATTCTGACGCCGCCAGTGAGTCGCGAACGCACAAGGGGCTGGATCGCTACCTGGACAGTCTCTTCGACCCAGTCCTGTCCTATGGGAACGGGGTAAGCACAGGTTGGCGTTGGGCTCGGGCGTCCTGCCCAACAGGGGTGTCGTTAAAGACTGTGAGGGGCCCAGGCAAGCGCCATACAGAGCTCATGGGGGGGTCCTATCTTAGCAACGGCCATTTCCCCCCACCCCCACTGTTCACTGTAAGCTACGCGCTTGGGCAGCCGCCCAGGAGAGACTCACATGCCACCCAGCTGGTTAGCAGAGCTCCGGCCGCAGGCAGCCTGTGTTTCTATGGGTGGTGCACATCTGTACACACCTTGGCGCACAACAAAATTTATTCTGCACATGGGTGGAAAAATTAGAGGGGCCATTGCCTGGGCCCCTTTGGAGCTTCGGCCTAAGAAGGGAGTGACCCACAGCAGTAGATCTCCAGGGCAGCAGAGTCTGTGTCTGTTACCCAGGTGCCCTGCCCCGGGGTCAGCAAAGCGCATGGGCTGGGAGGGGTTAATCTTCTGCCCTTGCTGAGGGAGGGGCTGAATGGCCTGTGGCTGCCTCCCTGTGAGGGTTGGAATCCAATCGCCTGTGCGGGCCCCAAAAACCCCACGGCTCTTGGGTGAGACTCGAGGCTGGGTGGCTTCTGTTCTCCCACTTCCCTCCCCACCCCAGAGACGGCTGCATTTCTGTAAGAGGGTGGCCCTTTGCGTGTGACATGGAAGATGCCATATAAATGTCACCTGCTATTATGTCCCTGGAGTATTATGTCCCGCAGGCAGCGGGAAGGAGATCAGTTACAGTGCAGTCAGGAAGGCTGGATGGGGCCGGCACCCACCTCTAGGGTGGCAGATCCCTTAGCTAGGCTCTCCCGTGGAGTTACCCTGGGAGACGCTAGCAGCCATGGAGCCTCAGCTATTACAACAGGCCCTTGGCCGTGGTCACTTCCAGCTCCCTCCCTGTCGGCAGCATCAGTGGGGACAGATCTGGCACTTGAGCTCCCTGGCCCAGGTGTCCCCTGGCGCTGTCTGCCAGGGCCGGGATCGCTTTTCACCCTCACCCCGCCCTTGGCTCCCGCCCCGCTGCTGTCTCTCCTTTGTTTGCTCCATTCCTGCCTCCCTCCTGCGCCAGGACCTGGAGAAGCCGGCTGTCGTCTCCCGCAAGATGAAAGGAGGAGGCCGGGTAGGAGGTGGGAGCAGCAATGCCAGCATGGGCCAAAGCAGTGCCAGGGCACCCGAGGCGATGCCCCAGGAGACGGGTGAGTGCAGACAGGGCCACCCGGCCTTGCACAGAGCAGTGCTGGTCAGAGCAAGACCTGGGGGGCAGTCCCGGGGGGTTCTAATCCCAGCTCTGCCCCTGTCCAGCAGGGTGGGATGGGGGCTCATCCTGCCAGCCAACTGCATTCCTGTGTCCACATCCCTCGTACAAAGAGGGGTGGTGCCCAGAACACAGGCGCCTCTGGGAGAAACGCGCCTGCTGCGCTGGCCCTGGAGGTCTGTTAGTGACTCTTCCTGACGCAGAGCATGGTGCAGACAGGATCCAACCCGGGCTGGTGAGGGGGAGGTAGGTGCAGGGCCAGCCAGGGCCCTTCAGCCAAGGAAGGGTGGAGGCAGAGGGCTCCCTTTGAAGCAGTGCGCTAGGGGTCAGGTGAGAGCAATGCAAAATGCTCCTGCGTCTCTGGCTGTGCATCCTGCCCCCGTTTTCCCAGCCACTTTGTCTTCGCCAGGTGCAGGCCTGTGCCCACCGCAGCCCCAGTGAGGCCGTGTGCCTTTGCCAGAGTACCCCCACTCCTCCGCGCATGCCCAGGGAGATGGCTCGGGCAGGCACTTCCTCTCCGCCTTCATCCCAGCTCCCTCTTTGCCTTTCCAGCTTTGCAGGAGCCGACCCAGGACCGGCCGCACGACCACAGCGAGCAGCAGGCCCTGATCCAGGTCAGCGGGGGCAGAGCACGTGGGGGGCCCAGCAAGGGGCAGCCCCGAGGGGTAATGCACACAGCATGTGAGGTCAGGCTGTTTGCTGGTACAGCTTGAACCTCTCGAATCCAGCCCTGGCTCGTCCAGCAACATCCGTAACCCGTCGTGGTTGCAGTTAGCCGGACGGCCTCTTGTCCTGGGTGGGGCCAATTTGCCCGGAGGCCTTTCAAGTTTGTTTCCAGCCACCAGCCCTGGCTCTCAGTGTCCTGCGCTGTTATTTAGCTGTAGTTTACCCCAGATGTGCTGTCAGAGCCCCGTAAGCAGTGGACGTGTTGGTAATGTGCTAGACAACGTTGACCTCCCAGGGTGCAGCAAATTCTCTCGTCTGGCACCGGTCAGGTCCCGAGGGTGCCGAACGAGAGACGTTCAGCCTCTACTGCAGCAGCTCTGTGGCTCTGGTCTCAGCAGTTCCATTCCGGTGCCTTCGAAGGGTGTAAAGCCCCTGCCGGGACAGTGACTGGGCAGCCCCTGGCACCGGGGGGTGCTAGACAGGCCTGGCCCGGAGGACTTCCCCAGATGTGCCAGCTGCTGAGCGTGGCGTTTATGAATGGGTAGAGACACTGACGGCTAAGGCGGCTTTTGAGGGACGTTCTTGCCTAATGCAGCGATGGCTCGGAAGGACCAAAGCGAGCGGTCCTGGGGGTTCAGTCGTACCTCACAACACTCCTGCCCCTGAGCCGAGCGGACGGGGCTGGCTCCTGTGAACCCTCAGCCCTACTGGCCAAATAGCCGCTGGCCTGCTGCCGTGCTTGGGGCTGGGGCGTCACACAGGCAGTGCCCCCGCAGCACGTGGGCCAGGCGTGTGGACACAATCCCCCTCAGCCTGTCACAACTCCCAGTCCAAACCCTCCCCCTTTGGGCCCTCCTCCCACCCGGGGGGGGGGCACCCTGGAGCTGCTCGCCCAGCTGGGACCAGCGGCTGCCACCAGCGACTGCCCTCATGTGACTTACTGGCTGCTCCGCCGGGCCTGCTGGATCCCCCCTCCCAGCCAGGAGGAGCCCTGATCTGTGGTGACTATTCAAACCCCTTATGGAGTCGCACCCCGCGAGTCCTGGCTGGCTCGCCAGGCAGCTCTAGTCAGCTCCCTGGGTTCCCCCTGTGCTCTCAATGGGAGGGGCTCCCCAGGATTCCCCCTGCGCTCTCAACGGGAGGGGCTCCCCAGGATTCCCCCTGCGCTCTCAACGGGAGGGGCTCCGTGGGCTCCCCCCTGCGCTCTCAACGGGAGGGGCTCCCCAGGATTCCCCCTGCGCTCTCAATGGGAGGGGCTCCCCAGGCTCCCACCTGCGCTCTCAATGGGAGGGGCTCCCTGGGTTCCCCCTGTGCTCTCAATGGGAGGGGCTCCCCAGGATTCCCCCTGCGCTCTCAACGGGAGGGGCTCCCCAGGCTCCCCCCTGCGCTCTCAATGGGAGGGGCTCCGTGGGCTCCCCCCTGTGCTCTCAATGGGAGGGGCTCCCCGGGCTCCCCCCTGCGCTCTCAATGGGAGGGGCTCCCCAGGATTCCCCCTGTGCTCTCAACGGGAGGGGCTCCCCGGGCTCCCCCCTGTGCTCTCAATGGGAGGGGCTCCGTGGGCTCCCCCCTGTGCTCTCAACGGGAGGGGCTCCCCCGGGCTCCCCCCTGCGCTCTCAATGGGAGGGGCTCCCAGGGCTCCCCCCTGCGCTCTCAATGGGAGGAGCTCCCCGGGCTCCCCCCTGCGCTCTCAATGGGAGGGGCTCCGTGGGCTCCCCCCTGTGCTCTCAATGGGAGGGGCTCCCCGGGCTCCCCCCTGCGCTCTCAACGGGAGGGGCTCCCCAGGATTCCCCCTGCGCTCTCAACGGGAGGGGCTCCCCAGGCTCCCCCCTGCGCTCTCAATGGGAGGGGCTCCGTGGGCTCCCCCCTGCGCTCTCAATGGGAGGGGCTCCGTGGGCTCCCCCCTGTGCTCTCAATGGGAGGGGCTCCCCGGGCTCCCCCCTGCGCTCTCAATGGGAGGGGCTCCCCAGGATTCCCCCTGTGCTCTCAACGGGAGGGGCTCCCCGGGCTCCCCCCTGTGCTCTCAATGGGAGGGGCTCCGTGGGCTCCCCCCTGTGCTCTCAACGGGAGGGGCTCCCCCGGGCTCCCCCCTGCGCTCTCAATGGGAGGGGCTCCCAGGGCTCCCCCCTGCGCTCTCAATGGGAGGAGCTCCCCGGGCTCCCCCCTGCGCTCTCAATGGGAGGGGCTCCGTGGGCTCCCCCCTGTGCTCTCAATGGGAGGGGCTCCCCGGGCTCCCCCCTGCGCTCTCAATGGGAGGGGCTCCGTGGGCTCCCCCCTGTGCTCTCAATGGGAGGGGCTCCCCGGGCTCCCCCCTGCGCTCTCAATGGGAGGGGCTCCGTGGGCTCCCCCCTGTGCTCTCAATGGGAGGGGCTCCCCCGGGCTCCCCCCTGCGCTATCTGTGGGACAGGCTCTGTTTTGATCCTTTCCACCAGCTGTTGGGTGGTGGTACTGGGCCAGGGAAGGCTCCAGCGTGTCCTGCCTCATGGAGGCCTTGGATGCTGGGGGTGCCTGGATGCCACCTGGCCACGCTAGCAGTACTGGCTCTGCTCTGGGCAGCTTGCTGTGTCAGAAATATGATGGAGCCTTAAACGCCCCCCTCCCCATCCCACATTTCTGCAGGAGGCTGTAAAAGATCCCGAGGCAGACAAGGCATTAGCCATCTGCTCTGGCCCAGAATTTTCCCGTCTGCCCCCCGTGCTTGTTCTACAGCACAGTGAGCTGCTTGGCACCCACCCGCCCCAGAGGCAGTTGCCTTTCAGTGCAGGGTGACATGACCCTGTACAGCCCATAAGTCCTCTGAGGTGAAAGACCCCATTGAAACAAGCTACCAGGGCAGCTGGCCAGGAGCCTGCCCCTCAGGGGGTGGGTTCACTAGATCTAAAGCTGGAAGGAATCCCCTAGCATGGCCGTCCGCACAGCATGAGCCTGCCCCAAAGAGCTCCTCGATCAGCGCTTCGGAGATTCCCCTGGGCAACGCCAGCTGGCGTAACGCTCTGCTTCTCTTTCCCTGGCCAGAGGGCAGCTGGGAGCGGGACACCTGCCAGGACGGCAGCCGTCTTGCAGAAATCTGGTAAGGAATCAGCTCCACAACCGCCTCCCTTGGAGAAAGAACCCTCCAGTCTTGGGCTGGGATCTCACACCGGGGCACCGTGAACAGGCTTTCGAACCCTCGCCAGCGCCGAGCTCGTGGCTGTCAGGTTGCCTGTGCCAGGGCACGTAGCAGTGCCATGGGCCGGGGGCAGGCTTGCCTTGGGAGCGCTGGCCCAGGGCCTGGTTACCGGTTGGCTGCTGTTATTGAAGTGAGCCTCCCTGGGGCTAGGAGGGCTGGGAGTGAGGGGTCTCAGCACAGCAGGTGTGGGGAGCCCAGGACTAGTGCAAGGGAGACCTGGACCTGTGCTCCAGCTGAGGCTCAGGGCACAGATGGGGGGAAGGCCATGCCTAGCCAGGGGCGTTCAGCAGCTCAGACGGGGAAGCACTGACCAAGTTGGGGGTGGGACTGCTGGCCGGGGGGGAGGCTGAGGAGCAGGTAAAGGGGCTTACAGGGCTGCTGGGGCCCCAAGCTCGCCCGTGGCACTTGAAGCGGGGGAAAGGCTGTGCCGGCATCTGTCCCCAGCCGAGACCCTTGTGGTGGAAGAAGCCGGCAAGCAGGGGAGATGGAAGCCCACAGGGAGAGGCGGCCCAGGTGCCAGCAGAGGTCACAATTGTAGCCTGAGCCTTGTAAACCAAACAGGAGCCTCTGCCCTCTTTGTGGGGCCGGGGAAGGGGGCAGGATTCCAGGGCTGGAGCCTGCTAGGGTTGCCAGGTGTCCGGTATCGAACCGGACAGGCTGGTATTTGGGCTCAAAAATCAAAGAATACTGGAGACGTAAATGTCCGGTACTTTTGTGGAGGACATCTGGCAGCTGGAGGCCTGCCCCACCTCCCTGAGAGCCTCCTGCTTCCTCCCTCTCCTCCCCACAGCTCCTGCCTCCAGACTGCGGGTCGGTGAGCTGGTGCGCCCGGCCAAGCTGAACTCACAGCACCTGCCCGAGCCCACGCAGCACATTAGGAACATCATCAAGCAGTGCCAGCAGCCCGCCCGGCTCCCCGAGCCCCTCAGGTGAGACCTGGGGCCATCTGACCCCGGAGACGGCCAGAGCCCCAGTCGCCTGCTCCAGCCTCAGCCTCCCAGCGTGGAGGCTGAAGGGAGAGCAGCTGGTTTGCATTCCCCAGCTCTGGTTGGGATCCCAGACACTGCCCGGGCTGGGACTGTAACATGGGCAGCCCCTTTCGCTCGGGGTGAGGCTCATGCAGCCGGAGGGCCTGGGTTCCAGCCCGCTGGGCTTTGTTCTCTCTCTGCCCCTGACTGGGGGCTGCGCTGGCCCCTGGCTCTTTGTCTCTGCAGGAAGGAAGGTGGGAAGGTCTTTGTCAAGAAGAGGGATCCCCACGAGGAGGCCATGAGGATCTTAAAGGGGCAGATGTCGAGGGCACCGGGGCCCATGGTATGAAGGGCGGCTGCTTGCCTGGCGAAGGCAGGAGCGAGGGGTGCGGCTCTAGATAGTGGAGCATTCGGAGTTCCCCGGCCTCCCTCTGGCTGGGATCACAGACGGGGCTCCCAGGAGAACATGACCCCCAGGCTGACCACTGCCGGGGCTGAGCCCCAGTGCTTGCTGGCAGGGCTTTTCCAGGCCAGTGACTGCCCCCGCCTGCTCCTGCCTGGGGGTCTGATGAGGGAGAGTCCCCCAGACTAGAGTACTAGCTGGGCCCTCCCAGGAAATTGGTCCCCACCTCTCTGTTGTAGGTGCCCAAGGAAACAGTGGCCATGGTGAAGCCTGTTACCAGCACCAAGAGGCCTTCGCTGCCATCCCCAGCTGCCATTCCCCCACCGGCTGCCGCAGCCAGAGCTTTTCCTACATCGCTGCCAGGTAACAGCAGCAGAGTTACAGCTCTGTCTCCCCTGGGGTTCGGGGCTGGATGCCAGAGCCTCCTGCTGCCCTGCCAGGTTCTGGGCAGGTGGTTTCCCCCAGCCAGGAGTGCATTGCTCTGTGGCTGGGACTCAGCTGGGATGTGGTGGGAAAGGCCTGGTACTGAAGGGCCTGGTACATGTACACATTCAGCTGGGAGCGTCCGACAGAGAGCCCCACACCCACTGCCCTAGCAGCAGCGCTGGAGAGGCCCTACCCCAGCAGGCAGAGAGAAGCCTGTCGAGGTCTCGCCCCGCTTCTCTCTGTCTTTCAGAACGGCTCCAAAATCTGACTTGTTTGGACCCTGGGCCCCTGCTCAGTTCTGCTTCCTGCCTCCAAATGCTGACCCTTTTCACACCGATTTGTCCATGCGGTTTTGTGGTTTGCAAGACCGGAAAAGGGCCTGAGAAAGCTGAGCAGGTGGCTGGGCCTGCAGGTCCCTGGGCTACTAAAGAACTCGTCTTCAAATGCTCCAGGTTAGGCCATCAGGGCAGCAGCTATGCAAACACGAGGCAATCAGTGCCATGGTGAGGGTGTCATGGAGGGCTGGGGATCACCAGGCCCTGCACTCCATCCACAGTCAGCTGTGACTCTCATTCAGCGGGGAGAACAGAAGGTTTATGAGTCGACAGGGATGCAGCGTAGAACAGACTTGTCAGCATAGAAAACACAGGCAGTCAGTACAATCCATCGTGGGGAGAGAGGGTGGAGGGGGGTCCCCGAGCAGGGGCCCTGGCCTCCTTCCCACCTCTCCAGCCAGATGAGACTCCCCCACTTAACAGCCCAGTTCAATTCAAACCGGCCAGGCCCCTCCTCCCTCTTTTGTCCTGTTTCCCGGGGAAGAACGGTGTCCCCTGGAGGCCTAGGTTACCAAGAGCAGGAGGGGCCGTTGCCTGTGTGCAAGAAGTCATCACACCAAAACTCCCGTCACCACTATGCACTGATGCTGTGCCTAGGGAAACTGAGGCACACACCTCGGGACAGCAGGAAGCACATGAAACCTAACCAGGAGACTAGAACCCTCACACACCGACTTTGTCACAGAAGGGCGTGGGGTGAGACTCTGATGGCGCAGAGAGCAGCAAGAACAGAGCGGTGTAATTTGCACGCCGCAGTATCTCCTGCGGGCTGACAGGGATGTACACCTGGGTCGACATCCCTAGCAAGTGTTTGGCCAAGAGCAGCGTTCCCTGCAAGCTGAGTGTTTGGGCTGCCAGCCAGGAGAGATTCACACAGCGCCCGCAGCCAGCAGTGTGTGTTTCTATTGGCAGTGCACATCCACCCTGGCCTTGGTGCACGTAACAAAATTGATTCTGCCCACGGATGGAAAACATTTGCGGGAACCCTGGCCCCAGGAGAGTCGCATTACAGGGCCAGCCAACCATGGACTTTTGCAGACGCCCAGCTAGCGAACCCCCAGGAGTTCGTGATGTAAATCTGCAGGTCCAGAGGGCCCGAGACATGGATTGGGCCGGGCAGCAAGCAGCTGCAGTTCGGTCTCAGGAGCGGCACTGTGCTTCCTGGCGGTGAGGGCAGTGAGGCGAGACGGAATGAAGTGAGCCGCGTTTTCGACTCCTGTTGCCTGGAAGCTGGGCTCTTGTGCAGCTGCTCAGGAGAAATTTAAATGCTGCTCAGTGGGTCAGCGGAGCGCCCACCGCTCAGTTTTGTGTTTCTGCTGGTGGTGCACATTGGCACATCCCGCAGGGCACGCACAAAATTTATTCCGCACGCGGGTGGAAAAAATCTGCATATGGATGGAAAAGCTGAGAGGGAACATTGCTCTCAGGCCTCATGTTGCAGGGCATATGATCGATCCCCCCTCCGACGGGATCAAGAAGCAAAACAGGGCGGGAGTGTCGCCCTGTTTCTGAAGAACAGCTGAGCCAGGCTCCTGATGGTTTAAGACCATTAACTGTCCCCTGGTATTTTCTGCAAGAGCTGAGCCTGGGATCAAAGGGCACAACCCCTAATGCCTGGAGTAAATTCCCCATTGAGTAATGACATCCGAGGGCCCTAAATTTGCCCTGCAGTGCCAATTGGACCTGAACTTCCCCATCACTTCACGCAGCTAGCAGTTGTGCGCAGTGCTGCTGTTCATGCCTGCTGCCTCCCACCCCAGAGGCAGCTGCGCTTTGGGGCTGGGAGAATCCTGCGAGGTGTTTCTATGTGCTCTTCCACAGCTACCGCCTTCCGCTCCAGAAGTGGCTGCATTTTAGCGGGGGCTGCACCAATCCTTGGGTACCACCTTAACTTTGTACGGTGCCTTGAGCTCCTTCGGGAGACAAGCTGCACTACAAACACAAGAGAATGTTAGTCTGCGCAGAGCGGAACAGGGGAAAAAGGAACAGGCTGGGCAATATCCCTGCACACCTACTCATGGGGGCAGAAACTTGTACCTGCTGTGAGAGGCTGGTGCCATGGTTAATGCACTGGCTGAGAGCTTGGGAAACCCCAGGTCAGTTTCTTGCTCTGCTACAGACTTCGTGCCTGACCTTGGTTAAGTCACATAGCCTTCCTGTGCCTTTGATCTCCGGTGGTGCTCACAGCCCTGCCCTGACCCTGAAGGCTGCAAGGCGCTCAGCTGCTAGGAGGTGGCTGGCTGGATAGATGGTGCAGGCCTGATTTGCCCCGGCGCAGTGTGAAGTAGCCGTGGCCGAGCGGACAAGCTGCCCTCTGCAGCTACAGGAACCCACCTGCCTCTGAGCTCTGCTGTGGGTCTCCTTTCAGTCGCTGTCTCCCGGGAGCTCCCGGCCGAGCAGGAGCAAGTCCAGACACAGCTCCACCGGTGCTGCAGTGAGGAGTTCTACACCTACCACAACGCGTCCTGGAAAATATACATCCGGAAAGAGGTACTTGCCCGGGGCCCAGCTCCACGCAGCCCCCTCCTGCCTGTCCCATCTGACGCACAGGTCCTGCCCAGTGAACAGCCGATTGAAGGGATGGCTTTAAGGGGGTGGGTCAGACGTCAGACCCAGGCCAGCCCCGAGCCCCCAAAGAGCTGGGCTGAAATGCTACCCTTTGTCTCTTTCTGCGGAGCAACCTGCCACTGAGTGGCTGCTCAAGCCACCGAGGTGCAAGCGCCCCAGGGGGAGACAGGGCCCGTCCGGGTCGGGTTTCCCCTTAGGAACCAGCGTTCAGCACAGATCTGGCAGCTGCGGATTTCCTTAGACATGGAGAGTAGGAGGGACGCTGCACAGCTGCAATTCTGCGTGGAAGGGAGGTGGCGGGGACGCCGGAGCCAACAGGCTCGCAGCCTGCGGCGGGAGAGGGGGTGGTGAACGCAAGCGGCGTTATTACCATTTACAAATGACTTCCAGTGCGGTAGCTCCCAGATCAGGCCCCGCTGCTCCAGATGCTGCCAATGCCACTGCAGAGGCTGGCCCATGGCTGCCTCTCGGCGGAGCTGCAGGCATGAAATATTCCCTGCACGTGGGCTCTGGGAGCTCGGGCCTGACCTTTAAGTTCTTTATTAAAATACCACTCGATCTGCAGCTCCTGTGCGGTTAACTGAGTTTCAGGTGTCTTCCCACCTTTAACTGCAGTGCTGATGGGCAGGTCCCCAGTACGTGGGCAGAAGCAAAGTGGACTAGTCGCGGGGCGGACGTTTTCAAAAGGGCTTAAGGCCACGTTTACACTAGACCTTAAAGTCAATCACAGATACGCAGCTCCCGCTACGGTAATTGAACAGCTGGAATCGACTTACCTATGATCGACTTACTTGGCCGTCCTCATAGAGGGAGGTCGATGGGAGAAGCTCTTCCCTCCACCTCCCTTATGCCTTGCGAGATTGAGAAGTACCGGGGTCCACCCCGGATAGGTCAATTTTGGGTGTCCCCACTAGGGGCATGAACTTCAAACCCCCGAAGATCGACCCTGAGCCGGTCAATCTACCGGGTAGTGTAGCTGTCCAAAGAGACTTAGGTGCCTCAGTCCCGTTTTCCAAAGTGGCCTGGGAATTCAGGACCCAATTGGACTTAGGTACACAGTCACTTTCAAGTACAGTCCTGTGGCACCTTAGAGACGAACAGATATTTTGCAGCAGAAGCTTTTGTGGGCAAAGACCCGCTTAGCGGGTCTTTGCCCATGAAAGCTTCTGCTGCAAAATACCTGTTCGTCTCTAAGGTGCCACAGGACTGCTTGTTTTTGAAGCTACAGACTGACACGGCCTCCCTCTCTGACACCTTTGAGACTGTCGCCCAACATTCCTGGCCTGGTTTGAGCGAAATGGAGGAACAAAATAAAGGGCACAATGAAAACCCCCACTGTTTGTAGAACTCCTCCCGGGTCCGCTGAGGGAATTGTTGGCTAAAAGGTCCCTCTGCACCTGGCCGGGCCCCTCTGATGTCTTTCCTTGCAGGTGTTCCATCCAAAGGACAGTTTCAGCAACCCCTGGCTGCTGGATCTCATTTTCAGACAGGTGAGGTTCCAGTGCAGAGCTGAGGGTTGTCTCTGTTACAAGCAGGGGAAGGATAATTTCTGTTTCTGGCTTAAAGTCAAGGCCTGGGGGTCAGGACTCCTGAGTTCTGTCCCTGGCGTGGGCACAAACTCACCGGATGAACTTGAGTGAACCAGCCTCATCTGTGCCTCACTTTCCCCATCCGTACAGCTGGGATCATGCCCAAGGGGGCGTGTTGCAAGGGCTAATGAACATTTGGAAAGTGCCTGGCGATCCCCAGCAGGGAGCATGTGTGAAATTCAGAGTGGTAGCTGCTCCATCTGCTTGGATTCCCTCAGAGTCTGGGCAGGTGGCGGCGCATGGAGGGAGTCATCCGTCCAGCCAGCCCCTGGGAAGGGGAAACTCAGACCTATAGTTGTGCCAGGTGGCATCTGTTTCCCCGTGTGCCAGAAATGCCTCCCCTTGCTGAGCAATGCCCCAGGAGAAGGCAGCTTCCCTGCCCTCCTCCGAACACTGGGTGCGCTAGCTGTAGTGGTGCCGAGCTGCTCAGTCCCTTGTTCGGGCTTGGCCTCAGCACCGAAGGAGTGTACCATCCAGCCCAGGCCTTATCCCCAGACTGGATTGCTCCCAGGGTTCCTCCCTGAGGACTGCTCAGCCCACACTCTAGAGCCTCTGTAAAGAGCCGCTCTTGCTCCCTTTGCATGCAGCGGGTTAGGAACCCACTAAACCGTTTCCCAGCAGCATCCGCACCTGTGGAGTGGGGCCTGGGGGGGGGGGCTTTCGGGCAAACTGCCATTTCCAGCCCATTCAGCAGCGTGGAGAGGCTATGGGGCGGCTGAGCCTCCCCTGTCCCGTGCCAGCCATTGAGGCCTACAGGCAGGCGTCAGTGAGGCTGCCTCAGAGACACGGCGGCCCTGGCCCTCAAGCCGCTAATGCCAACCTGGCGGGTTCTTCCCTCAGATCTTCCACGACACGCTGTCCGGAGCCTGCCTCAGGATCACCCCGGAGGAGCGGCTGCGCATGAAGGCCGTCTTCGGTAACGCCCTGCCCCGGCCTGGCCGCTGAGCGCTGTCTGGCCGAGGGGCCGGCCTCACCTACTCTCTGTGGCTGGAGCTCCCTGCTGTTCTGTGGGGCAGGGCTGCCTAGGGTACAGGGCAAAGCTGCCCTCCTGACAGGCGACCGGAGGGTTGCCATTGGGTGCAGCCAGACTGGGTTTGACCGCGGTAGCCCGTCACCTCTTGGGCCAGGGTTGAGTCTGAGCTGGGACTCGCAGCACAAGCTCTCCTGGGTTTGGCCTGCTCTGGGCCTTAGGGTTTTCCAGCCCCCGCCGCCGGAAGGTGGGACCCCAGCAGCGCCTGGGAGCCGGTGTCTTGCACACTGGTGATTCGTGACTGCTGTGGCCCTGCTGGCTGGGGCTGTTCGCAGCAGGGAGCAGAGCTGAGACCCCCGCAGGGCTGGGAGACCCTTCGTTCTCCCCCAGCCAGTCCCTGGCCTCAGCTGCCAACCTGCTAGAGCCAAGGAGGGGGGACCAGCCCCTGACGTGTCTCCCGGGGGTGGGGGTGTTTCGCCACAGCGGAAAACAAACTGGACTCATTCAGCCCAGTGGCGGATGACAGTGTGAAGAAGGAGATAGTCATGGCGGCCCGGGACGGCTGGGAGCTCTACTTCTCACGCCTCTTCCCCGCCACGGTAAGGGCCTGCCCTCGGGCTGCTGGGAGAGCACTGAGGTGTGATGGGGGTGGCAAAGCTCGGACACAACACACAGCTGGTGGGATCCCCATGGGCCTGAGGGTGTTGCCGGTTTAGAGACAGGCCCCAGGGACCGGAATTGTCGGTGCTCCAGGCTCTGTCCCCTGCATCTCCACCGTGGGAGTCTCTGCCCCAGCAGTGCCCGCCCAGACAGCCCCATGGCTGTGGGGTGGCGCTGTCGGTCACTGCTGTGTCTGGTACCCTCCTCCCTTGTCTCCCCAGGGCAGCGTTGGCACCGGGGTCCAGATCCTGGCTGTGTCCCACGCGGGGATTAAACTGCTGCGGCTAGTCAAGGGCACCAACGTGCCTGGGGAGCAGCTCCGGGTGCTGCGGGGTTACAGGTAAGGCCTGGGCTGGCTCGGGCCGGGGACTCCGGCGGCTGCCCGGGAGGGGAAGGACCTCGCTGGGCACATGCAGCCTGGCATTGGCACCGGCACACCAGGCCTGTGGCTCAGGCAAGTCCAGCCAACAGGTCGTGGCCAAGGAACGGCAGGTTGCAGGGATGGCTTTAAGCGGGTGGGTCGGAGGCAGAGCCCCTTCCCTGCAAGCTCCCTTTGCCGAGTGCTGTGAGCACTGATGCACACCGCCACACGCACACAACGGTGCAAACATGCACTTACACACAAACGCACACACTCACGCATACAACCACGCGAGCGTGCGCGGACACAGCTGTACAGACACACACATCCAGACGTTCACATGCATGCACTCCCATGTGCGCACACCCATGCCAATGTGCATGTGCACATCCAGCTACACGTGCATGCGCACACCCAAATGCACACTCAGAGGTGCACACTACTGTATGCACTTACACACACACCCCTCTACAAATATGAGCATACACACAACTATACACACACAACCATATACACACTCACAGATGCAAGGACCTGTATGCACACTCACACGCACCCATGTACACTCACACATGCACACACCCATAGGCACACTCATACGTACCCATACACACATGCATGCACCCGTAGGCACACTCATACATACCCATACACATACATGCATGCACCCGTAGGCACACTTACACACACCCATGTACACACTCACACATGTACACACCCGTAGGCACACTCATACACACCCATACACACACTCACATGCACACACCAGTGCAAACGTGCACATACATGCACATACACTCAGTCCTACACACACCCACACCCACACACGCACACAAAAGCACATACACACGCGCATCTAAACCACGTATGCTCTCACACACCCTTACACACACACACAAAGCCGTAGAGACACACACAACCACACAGACATCTGTGTACACACATGTACAGACACACATTCACCTCTATACACACGAGCCCGCAGGCACACCACCCGTACACACCTGTTGCCCTGTGGTCCCTGCCCAGGCTGCTTGGGGATGCCTAGTGGAAGAGGCTACGAGCGGCTGACGTGTGATTTACCCCTTGCTGTATTCACTCCCTGCGGGCGTCTGCTGCTGGCTCCCAATGGTGGAGTAATGGCCCAGCTGACTCCCCGCCGAGCTCAGCCCTCTGAGCCAAGACCCTGACTTCCAGCCCCCCCAGCTCCATCCAAGTCAGTGGCAAACAACCAGAGCCCCCGTGGCTGCCATCAGAGCCTAGTCCGCCGGGTATCAGTGGTGTCTTGGTCCTGCCCTTGGTCTGGCACTCACTGATCCCAGCCCACCTGCTCTGCCCAGCCCTCTGGCTTGCTCAGCTGTGTGCTCCTGGCCTCTACTGAACCCATCTTTCTCCTCCCAGCTACACCGATATCCTCTTTGTGACCATCCCCTCTGCGCACATGCTGGAGTTCAACTTGGCCCACGAGAAACTCATCCTCTTCTCCTCCCGAGCCCCCCAGGTCAAGGCCATGATCGATTATTTCATCACCGAGCTCAAGAAGGTGAGAGGCCGGCCGTGAGAACAGGGCCGCGGGGACTTCTCCCAGCGTCCCCTGCCCCGGTGCACCCAGCGGGGTCCCCTGCATGCCCACCCTGTGGTGCACTGCCCCCTACCCTGTGCTCACCATGGCCCCACAGAAGCTCAGGCTTTTCTAATCCTGCCTTGAGTCCCCTGAGAGCCCCTGGCCGGGCTGCTGGAGTGAGTCAGCCAGACAGCCCAGCACCAGAGCCCACATCCAGTCACCTGGCCACAGCTGTACACAGGTGCATTCAGCTTGGGGCAGGGTTCTCCATGAAAGGGGCCCTTGGATGGACGCCGGCTGCCCAGGGGAGAATCGAATGCCGCCCCGCTGATTTGCAGAGCGCCAGCAGCCAGCAGCCTGTGTTTTGACGGGTGGTGCACATCTGCTCATGCCTTGGTGCCCATCACAAAATTTATCCTGCACATGGACGGAAAACATCAGCGGGAACACTGGCCGGGGGTTGTGAGTGTGGCTGTAGTGTGAGCAGGCTGTGGGTGTGTTTGGTTAGGGGGTGCTTTTGTGTGGTTGTATCGACGTGGGCAGGGGGTCGGATATATGAGCGGATTCTCTGTGTGTGTGTGTTGGGTGCCAACCACAGCCCCTCTCCCGTGCGCCAGGACTCGCAGTACGTGGTGGCCGTGAGAAGCTACGTAACGGACGACAGGAGCCAGCTGAGCTTCCACAAGGGGGACATCATCCGCCTGCAGCCGCTGGAGCAGCCGGAGAGCGGTGAGCAGGCGGGGATGCCCTGGGTGCTGCTGGCCGTCTCTGGGCTGCGCCAGGGCGGCTTAGCGGGGGGCCCATTCCCCTGCTGGAAGCAAGGAGCTGAATGGGCCCACCCCACACTGTGCTTCTGGCTGAAAAGCCCCTGGGACCCCACCCCCCCACAGCATGCATCTGTCTCCCCTCCCCTGGGGCGCACGAGGGGAAAGTCCAGCTGCCTGCCCCGGAGTGCGGCTCAGTCCCTCCCAGCCCCAGCCACCCTTCGGCAGCCTGAGGGGTGGAGCTGCTTGGACGGGCACCCGCAGCCCTGCCCCGGCGCCCTGAGGCTGTCCCCTCCCCCCAGAGCACTGGCACGGCTGCGTGGTCCGCAAGAAGGTGACGTACCTGGAGGAGCTGAAGAGGGGCACTCAGGAATTTGGTGGGTGGCTCTGGAGTGGCGTGCTGTGCTGTGCTGTGCTCTCCCTGCATGAGTCCTGCCCCCCGCTCATGCGTGGCTCTCTCCCCTGCCGCCAGCTCGCCCCTTCTTTCCCCTCCAACAATGCGAGCGTGTGCTCCCCATCCCGCCCGCGGTGATGAACCCTGCGGGTCCCACTGCAGCCACATGGCCTGACCTCATTCCGCTGCCTGGCAAAGTGTGGAAGCCCCAGGGCAGGGCATGAAGCTCCATCAAACAGCCTGGCCTGTCCCTTTCATTGGCGTAGTCTGCGGGGTCCCTGCTCGTGGCTAGCCTGCGCGCAGGACAAGCACCTACTACTGCTGCCAGCGAAGGGAGCTCCTGCTTTAGCTCGGGCTGCTTGTGGCACTGAGGTCCGCTACGGGGCCGTTTCCCATGCCCAGGCCTAAGTGCGGAGGGGCTGTCAGATCACCAGGGCTCCGCTGGAGACCCGAGAGGCTGGCATGCCTGGTGTGGCTGCCGAAGAGAACTAGAGTTCCCCGGCAGAGATCCGGCTGCCTGCCAGCACGTTCCAGGCCCTGAGAGCCCCATTAGCCCAGCTCACCATGGGCATCAGGTTTGGGTGGGGCACAGGGGCAGGTTGAGCGCAGGGCATGGGGGTTACTCACCCACCAGCCTCCGACTCTGGGGGCAGGGAATAGGCGGCAGTCCTAGCAGCCCCGCTCTCCGGCTCTCAATAACAGCCCATAACTGTAACCACACGGCGTCTCTTACTGGCCTCCTACCTGCACCGCCCACTCCTGGCTCCTCTGGTTGTGCATGTAGCTGTGATCCCCGGCCCTTTCAGCCTGGGGGGGAGCCCTAGCTCGCCCCAGGAGAACGGCGGGTTGCTGCAAGCCAGACAGGATGCGGGGTGCATGGTCCCCAGAGCCCATGCGGACGAGTGCTGAGCAAAACCAAGCCCTGGCTCTAACTCCCAGCCACTCCCAATCAAGCGCTGCAGCTGGATGTCCGGAGTGGGCTGGCTGTATTTACAGTGCTGGTGTCTGCAGTAGGGAATCAAATCTCATGCTTCAGGACAGGTTTCTGCAGAGGTCAGGAAGGGACCTTCCCCTCCTTGATTGCAGTCGCAGCTCCGGCTGTGCTCTGCGTCTTCATGAGGAGTTTGTGCCTCCCTCGCTGACGCAGGCACTGGCCTCGGCTGCAGGCGGCATCTGGGTGTGAGACGTGTGGCCTAGCATAGCAGGGCATGGGGTGTTGGTTTGATTGAAAGAGGTTAAACTATGACAGCGGTGGGAGGCAGGAGATGAGGCTGGTTGGCCCAGTAGCCAGGCCGGGTGTGGAAGGGAAAGGAATACAGAGCTGACTGGACCAACAGCAGGAGCTGGTGTGGTATGGAGGGGCCTACGGGGTGGCTGGACCGTTAGCTGGGCCAGTGCAGCAGGAAGAGGTGCACAGAACAGTAGCTGGGCTTGGTGTGTAGGGAAAGGCCTACTGGACCGCTCAGACCAAGAGTCAGGACTGGTGCAGCAGGCAGAGGTATATGAAGCTGCTGGGGCGGTAGCCGACCCGGTGCAGCCGGGGGGACGTACGGGGCTGGCTGGGGCGATAGCCGACCCGGTGCAGCCAGGGGGACGTACGGGCCTGGCTGGGGCGATAGCCGACCCGGTGCAGCCGGGGGGACGTACGGGGCTGGCTGGGGCGATAGCCGACCCGGTGCAGCCGGGGGGACGTACAGGGCTGGCTGGGGCGATAGCCGACGCGGTGCAGCCGGAGGGACGTACGGGGCTGGCTGGGGCGATAGCCGACGCGGTGCAGCCGGAGGGACGTACGGGCCTGGCTGGGGCGATAGCCGACCCGGTGCAGCCGGGGGGACGTACGGGGCTGGCTGGGGCGATAGCCGACCC
The DNA here is from genome assembly GCF_033958435.1 of Carettochelys insculpta. Lineage (NCBI taxonomy): Eukaryota > Metazoa > Chordata > Testudines > Carettochelyidae > Carettochelys > Carettochelys insculpta. The sequence goes on from NC_134152.1 coordinate 32,988,011, forward strand.
GGTGCAGCCGGGGGGACGTACGGGGCTGGCTGGGGCGATAGCCGACGCGGTGCAGCCGGAGGGACGTACGGGGCTGGCTGGGGCAATAGCCGACGCGGTGCAGCCGGAGGGACGTACGGGGCTGGCTGGGGCGATAGCCGACGCGGTGCAGCCGGGGGGACGTACGGGGCTGGCTGGGGCGATAGCCGACGCGGTGCAGCCGGAGGGACGTACGGGGCTGGCTGGGGCGATAGCCGACCCAGTGCAGCCGGGGGGACGTACGGGGCTGGCTGGGGCGATAGCTGACCCGGTGCAGCCGGGGGGACGTACGGGGCTGGCTGGGGCGATAGCCGACCCGGTGCAGCCGGGGGGACGTACGGGGCTGGCTGGGGCGATAGCCGACGCGGTGCAGCCGGAGGGACGTACGGGGCTGGCTGGGGCGATAGCCGACGCGGTGCAGCCGGAGGGACGTACAGGGCTGGCTGCAATATGTGTTTGAGCCACTTGCGCTGTGTGTGAAAGATGTGTGCTGATGCAGGGTGGAAGTTCGGAGCCATCCACGGGAGGTCGGGGCGCTTCCCCGCTGAGTGCGTCCAGCCCGTGGCAGCCCCAGATTTCCTCCACCTGCCTGCCGACAGGAAAGAGGAGCCCCAGGACCAGCAAGGCAAGGTGGCAGCCTCAGCGGCCGTGGCAGTGGCCGTGGCCTCAACGGCCGTGGCTCAGGAGCTGGACAGGAAGATGGAGGTGAGAGATTGGGCCCCAGGACCCCTTGCAGGCTGGGCAGTGCTGAGAGCTGGGAGCCCTCCGACAGCCAGGAGGGAGGTGGGTCTGGTTGGGGTGGGAGGCCGGGAGGACCCGATTCTTGGGGCTGGGTAGGAGGCTAAGCTGGCAGGGGCAATGCTGGCACTGGTGGGGCCTGACCCCTGGGCACCAGGGATGTTGGTCTGTAGCAGGCGCTGCTGCTCTGAGGGTCAGCGGCAGTAGGACCCCAGGGCTAGTTTGCTGCTGACATGAGTGCAGCCCCTGGCTCCTCCTCTCCGCAGGTCTCCCCCCGGGGCAGTGACTATGCCGACAGTGTGGAGGAGTGCGGTGGTGAGCTTCCTGCGGACAGTGCCCTGCAGGACGGGCAGTTCCCCCTGCTGGAGTTTGCCAAGAAGTATTTCCGGGTGGCGCAGAGGAGGACGACGTGAGTGATGCGGGGGGCGTGTGACCTTTAACCTTCCAGTGACACTCACGTGCAATGACTTCAGTGGGGCTCAGCCCATTTCCCGGTGGGACATTGCAGAGAGCACCGACCCACGTGGTAGTAACCGACCCCAGGGCTGGCTGCTGTGCTGAGGCTCTGGGCTCGGTGCCTGGCCCCAGGGCTGCCCACAGAGGCAGCATCCAGAGCTGGACAGGCCGGGTATCACTCAGGAGCGACCTCTCCGGCCAGTTATGGCGCTGCACTGAGGGGCTTTCCGACAGGTCACTGACCAGCCCCTGCTGCAGGAGCCCACAGTTCCCAGCAGGGGCCGGAGCTCTGGACCCCGATTCTGCAACTGCAGCAGCTGAGGGGCCCCTGTTCTTGGCCCAGCGCTCCTCTCCAGGGGCAGGCGGCAGCATTCCCAGCACGCTGAGCGCTTGGGCGGCTGCTCCGCAGAGATCCAGCTGCCGCCCCGCGGATGAGCAGGGCGCCCCGAGCAGGGTGGGTTTGTACGAGTGGTGCACGTGGGCCCCGTCTCGGTGCACTTCACGCCATGTGTTCCGCACCCGGATGGAAAAGGTTAGCGGGAACCTGGCAGGCGCAGGTGCTGGCTCCAGCGGATGCCCCAGCCCCTGGCCCAGCCGAGCGGGGCCTGGCAATCGCTTTCTGGGTTTTGTCCCAGGGATTCCTGCAAGCTGAAATCCCGCAAAGGGAAGGACTCCCCGGACATGGTGGAGCTGCTGAAATTCACCAAGGTGAGGGCGACCCCTTGCCTGCTGCGTGGGCTCCCGGCTGGTCACTCTGTATCTGCCGGAGGGCCGAGCAGCCCGGCTTGACTAACGCCTGCCGATTTCAGCCGATCGCCCGCTCCCTTTGCTCGTCTCCAGCTGCTGGGGCCTGCTGGCCCGGTTGCTGCTCAGCGAGGGGGCTGGGCTGTGGAAGGGCTGGGGAGTCTCTCCCCTCTGGGTTGGGGGTTCGAATCCACCCGTGGGAGAGGGAAGTTGTGTGAAATGAACACGTGGGCTCCAGCTGGTGCCGAGCGATGCGAGCCCCCTGCACGAAGCCAGTCCCTGGAGATGGCTGAGCTGTGACAAGCCAAGGGCCCAGCGGGCCGTGGGGCTGTCCCTGCAGGTGGGGCTGGGATGACGGGTGCTTGGTCCCCAGTTAGCCCAGAGGCAGCTGATAGGGTCAGGATCTGCAGTCCCCTTCCCCAGGGGGTTGGCCAGGGAAGCCTGGGGGATGGACGCTCACCAGTTCCTTAGGACACCGGCCTGCTGGGCACGCAAACCAGAGTTCAAGCCGCTCCTGGCTGTGGAAATGGCTCAGCCAGGCTGGCCTGCGACTGTGGCTGCCCGGAGCTCGGTGGCCATCCCCAAGCAGCGGACCATTGCTGCCTCGGGTGAGGCGCTTGGCTCTGGGGCCCTGGCTGGCACGCACCAGGCCCCTGGGAACCAGATGTCGTGTGGCCATCCAGTGACCCTGCTTCCCTGGGGCCTCGTGGAGCTGGCTCTGCTTGTGAGCCCTGTGGCTATGGGGCGGGGGTAGAGATCAGGCCTGGCAGAGAGGTGCCGGGGGCACAGTGCCAGGTGCAGCTCCCAGCGGTGGCCTGGGTGTAAGATGGACGAACAGGGCCATGGCACCCCCATTGAGGGACTCTGTGCCCCCTGCACCATCCTCTTCCACCCAGCACTTCTCTGCAAGGGCTGCAGAGGCGGCTGGGTCGGCTGCTGTGCCCGGGCACCGGGAGTCCCTGAGCGGGACAGGCCAGAGTTAGCTGGGGGCGGGAGGGGCGCAGGCCCTGTTGCTGCTCTCGGGTGATCTGGTACCAGCCAGGGCTCTGTGTGCCCTCCCCCTATGCCGGGTCTCTGTGTGCCCTGCCCCCATGCCGGGGGCTCTGGGCACCCTGATTCTTCCTGTGCCCCCATTTTTCCTTCCCTCTCCATCTCAGCATCCACCAATCTCTGCCCTCCAGAGGCTCTGGGCGCCCTCCCCTGCCCGCTTCCTGCCTGCAGCCCGGCCTGTGGGTGCCGTGAGCGGCAGGGTGCCGGTGGGGACAGGTGTCACTGGCATTGGCCAGCTGGCTAGACTCCAGGTGCTGGGAGGGGACGGAGGCCGGAGCTCTGCTCAACCCACTACAGGGGCTCGGCGCTGCAGGCCCACTGGTCTCCCCTCCCTGCTGCTAACGGGCGCCTCTGCCTCTGCTCCCGGCCAGTGCCCGCTCCAGGAGTCACTGATCGAATTCTCTGACGGCGCCCTGACCCGAGCCGCAGCCGAGGCCTTCCAAGGTACGTGGGACATGCTGTGTCTCCCAGGGCGGGCGGGAGAGCGGGAGCTGGGCCAGCCGCAGGAGCACCCCGGGGCATGCTGGGAGGGGACGTGGGTATCACAGCTGGCCCGTCGCCCCCTCTGCCCCGCCTGGGTACCACAGCCGGCCTGTCCCACCCTCTGCCCCGCCTGGGTACCACAGCCGGCCTGTCCCACCCTCTGCCCACCTGGGTACCACAGCCGGCCTGTCCCACCCTGTGCCCCGCCTGGGTACCACAGCCGGCCTGTCCCACCCTCTGCCCCGCCTGGGTACCACAGCCAGCCTGTCGCCCCCTGTGCCCCGCCTGGGTACCACAGCCGGCCTGTCCCACCCTCTGCCCCGCCTGGGTACCACAGCCGGCCTGTCCCACCCTCTGCCCCGCCTGGGTACCACAGCCGGCCTGTCCCACCCTCTGCCCCCGCCATCCTGTGGGTCACATGCCCCACCCCGCACCATGCAACTGCCCAGGCTGGGCTGGTGCAAGCTGTCCCCAGGTGTTGCTTTGTTGTCCCCAGCTGTGATGAAGTTCATGGGGGACTGGCCCCTCAAGGGACAGACGGAGCTGGACGTCGTCTGCGCTGTGCTCAAGGTACCTCCCTCCCCGGTGTGCTCTGGGTCAGTGGGCTGGTCCCTGCCCTGCAGCCCCAGGGCTGGAGGTGGTCACAAGGCAGCGCTCAGCCCCTGGGCCGGCCTGCAGCTCCCGTCCCCCGAGCCCCTTCCCGGCGGCCTCCGGCGAAGGAGCTGGCGATGGGAGCAGGCGGGTGCATTCCGGCCACGTGGCCCCCGAGAGGGCGCAGGAGCCAGTTGCAGGCCAGTGACTGGCCCGGTGGGGGGAGCAGGGCACGGCCAGAGGGGTGGGAGGCTCCCACGGGTGCCTTTCTGTCACCAGCTGTGTGCCGAGCACGAGACCCTGCGGGATGAAGTGTACTGCCAGATCCTCAAGCAGACCACGGCCAACGCCAGCCCCAAGATGTGAGTGAGTCCCTGCCCCCAGCAGCCCGGCCCCTCGGGGTTCCCCCCTCCTTGCCCAGCCGGCCTGTGCTTCGTGGCCTCCTCAAGGGTCGGGGGAGACTCCCCACTACTGCTCCAGGTCCTGTCGCCGATCCCGGCCTGGCTGGGCCAATCCAGGCCCTGCCCTCCCAGCGCCTGGCACCTGGGAGAGTCCCTTCCCCCTCCCCCTTCCACCTTACAGCACCTCTGGGCCCTGCCCTCCCAGCCCTCTCATCCTCCTTCGCATCTCCTCTTCCTCTCCCTGCACACCAGTGCTGGCTGACTGGGTCCCACCAGCCCGCTCGGAGGCCCACTGGGGATGGGGCAGCGGCTCCAGGCCTGGCCCAAAGACTCAGGCCACTGTGCTAGGCAGCCTGGGCCTCTCCCTCTGTGAGCCCTCTCCCGCCACCCCCAGGGACAGCTGTCAGAAGGGCTGGAGGCTGCTCTACATCCTGACCGCCTACTGCAAGTGCTCGGGGGTTCTCAAGCCCTACCTGCTGCAGCACCTCCAGGAGAGCGGCAGGAGCCCCGGCGCGCAGTTCCCAGGTAGCCCGCCCGGAGAGACGGCTCTGCAGAGCCGGGAGCCGCGCTGAGGGCCGGCCGTGGGCAGCTGGTGCTCAGTCCATTCAGGAGAGCTCCAGCCCAGCTGGCACAGCGAGGTCCAGGGTTCACCTTACAGACGGCGCCCCCAGGAGGGAGGAGTGGGGCAGGACAGCCCAGTGGGCAGGGAACCGTGGGTGGGACTCAGGAAACCTGCGTTCTCATCTAATCTCTGCTGCAAGCGCCCGGTGCCTCAGTTTCCCTTCCCACCTGTGGGGCCGGCAGCCCTGCCTTGCTGCAGAGCTGGTCGGTGGGACTAAAGCCATCCAGGCAGGCAGGTGAGGGGAGGGTGCTGGGGTGGGGGACGGCAGGTGCCTAGTTCTGTAGTCGGGGATCATTACCCGGAGGTACAGAGCAGGGGAGCAACTCGCCCCTGGGCACACGGGATTTCCTGGCTCCACAAGATCACCCTGGTCTGTGCCCCGTTCCCCACTGGCTGTGCCCATGTGTCTGACACCCTGGACCTGCTCCAGGAGACCGGCTGCCAGCTGCTGTGTGCCAAGGCTGGGTACGGACGTGTGCGGTGCTGGTACTGCGTCCCTCCGTCCACTAGGCGTCACTAGCTCAGCTGCTCTCCCAGGCAGCAATGGAATCCCGGGGTGGACAGGGCATGCCCAGGGCATTCCCTGAGCCCCGTTCCGCTGACTGGTGGGGATGGGCTCAGTGGGGACAGAGATCACTGGTGGGGAACCCTCCCAGCTCCATCCCGTACAACGGGCCTGGCCTCAGCTCAGACCTGGGGGCCCTAGAATCCCAGACCAGCTCTGACAAACTCCCTGGGGCAAGAGCCCCCCCATGCCTCAGTTTCCCCCTGGGGGGCTCTTGGGCCAGTCAATCACTTGACTCATGCTGGCCTGCACGATGCTGCCGACTCTTTTTGCTGCCTGGCGAGGGAGTCCCAGCGCTGCGTCGTACGGGGCTGTCAGCACTGGCCAAGGAGCAGCCCTGGCCCTGCGCTGTTTGCACTCTAGGTTAGCCAGCTCCCAACATGCCTGACTCTAACCTATCCCCCCTGTGGTGCCCCCCATACAGCCCGGGGTCAGCGGCAGCTTTCTGTCACTGCTGGGCTAACAATCTAGCCAGCCCAGGTCGCCTGCTCATGCCCCGTCCTGGCTCTGTTGTGGCTCACGCCCTGCCCCTTTGACACACATATGAACACGTGAGCGCCAGCTCTTGCCTGCACGTGGCTGTTCAGCTGAGAACTGGCTGTGGCGGCAGGTTACCCCCATCGGGCTCCCATCCAGACCCGCGTCAGCTGCCACGAGCACCACCTCCTCCCACGGGCGCTGCACCCGGGAGGGGCTGGCAGGGCAGGGCCGGCTGACGTTGGCCTGAGGCTGAGCTGGGAACACGCACCCCCGGTGCCCATGTCCTGACTGGTCCCCACTTGTGTTCTGCGGCACAGGGCAGTGGCCGGCTGCACAGCCTTTAGTGCAGGGCTGTCTTGTCAGTATACGTCTATGTACAGCTCCGAGCACAGTTGGACCAGACCCCTAATCGGGATCAATAGATGCAGCTGCAGTGCAATCGTAGTCCCAGCTCCAGGGCCTCCAGCAGGCCTGGGGCAACATGCCAGGCAGAAGGGGCAGGGAGGGGAGGGGAGAAAAGCCAAGGGATGAAATAAACGTGCCTGTCAATGACAGATCCCAGTCAGCTCCTGGTTTTGAGTGGTTCCCCTGAGCCAGCTCTGGGTGTCACTCTGAGCCACGGCCTCCCCAGCAAGCCCAAGCCAAGCCCTGGGGGCGGCCTGCTCCCCTGGGGGAGGTGGAGACCCAGTGCTGCGCCTGGGGCCCGGCTCTGCTGTGACGGGTTCTCGGGGGCCTGTCTCTCGAAGGGATCGCCAAGGCCTGTGAGCTGAACCTCCGGAAGACCTTTCAGTTCGGCGGGCGGCGGTACTTTCCCAGCAGCATGGAGCTCAAAGCCATGGTGGTGAGTCCTGAGATGAGGCGGGGGCCCCGGCGTGTGCCAGGTGGGCCCATGGGGAGAAGGCTCTGTGTGGGGCTAGCCTGGCAGGGGACCGTATCCCTTGAGCGCCACAGGCCGAGTTCCCCCAGGGGCTCCCCTGCTGTTGCTGCTTGTCTGTGCCGGGCCGCATGCAGGGAGGGTTGGACAGGCTGGGTGGGCGGCGATGGCCAGGACATGTTACCCTGATGCCTGCGGTAGGGCTGAGGTGTGGAGAGCCAAGTCCCAGGGCTGATACTGACAGGAGCTCGCAAGGGTGAGTCCCTGATCGGCCTGACTTCCCTCTGCCACTGGCCACAGCCAGAGCTGGGGGGTGTTCAGCCCATCTGCACATCAGGCCAGGCTTTCCCCAAGGGGCTGGCAACCTGAGGCCCATTAGCCGGGAAGTGCTGAGCGCCTGCCCCTTGGGAAAGGGGGCTGGGCACCCCTGCAGAGCATGGGCTCCCGAGTGCGTGGTGAGAACAGCCTGCAGCACTGCTGGCCTCCCTGTGTGTTGTGAGCGCCGCCTGGCCGCGCAGGGCAGGACGCAGGGTGCAGCAGCCAGACTGAGCACGTGGGGAGTCCGCCCGGCAGCAGGGGATCCCCTGCAGAAACCTCGCTGGCCCCGGCGGGACACTCACCTGGCCTGTGGAGCCCTGGAGCCCTGCCCGCCTCTCTGTGCTTTGCCCCCAGGCCGGGCGGAGTGCGAAGCGCCAGCTGGTTCTCCTGCCAGGAGGGATCGAGAGGCACCTGAAGATCAAAACGTGCTCGGTGCGTGAGCGCAGGAGCCCAGCGCTGCCCACAGCCGCCCACTGCCGCCTGGGCAGCGAGGGAGGTTCCTGCGTGACTCCCGTACCCGGGGCAGCGAGAGCACTGAACGGAGCTGAGCGCGGCACGGCCCAGGGGGACTGGGGGAAAGGCCTGGCTTCCAGCTGGGTCCCTCCCTACCAGTGCATGGTGCAATCCAGCTGCGTGGCTGCAGCGCCCGACAGCTGCCCCTCCTGTGCAGCAGCAATGTGGGGGGAGCACGTCTGGGCGATTGGTATCGCCTCCAGCTGGGCCCAGGCTCCAAAGGGCAGCACTGGAGCTCACAGGAGCCCTCGGCTCAGGGGGCAGCAGGGCCCAGAGGCTGAGGAGTGGGGCTGGTTTTTAGGGGTTGCCCAGAGTGGGGCGTTTTCTTGGCGCCTGGGTTAACCTGAGGGGGCTGGCGCCTGCCCACCCCACAAAGGCCTGTTCGGGTTCTTCTCAGGCTGCAGAGCTCTCACCTGCCAGCAGCAGAGACCCACCCCATGGGACGCCAGCCCAGCCCAGCCCTGCCCCGGGCAAAGCCCCCAGATGCCTGGGCACGTCTCTGAACCCATCAGGGCTCCCCTGCTGCTCCTCTTCGGGGCCTGCCCCTGCGTGCTGCGTGCCCAGTGTCTGTCCGGATCAGACCTCCCAGGGTTTGAAGGCGAGTCGCTGCAGGAGGTCCCACTTGCGGTGCTGGGCAGAGCCCGTGGGAGGTGGGGGGACACAGGCCCACCCTGGACCCTCCTTCCCAGCCGCTGTGGAGCTCAGCGGGCGCTTGGTCCCACTCTCTAGGTGGCGCAGGACGTGATCGAGGAGATATGCTACGAAATGGGGCTGCATCAGCCCGAGGCCCTGGACGAATATGTCGTCTTCGCCGTTACCAGGGGAGGTGAGCGTCAGGAGCAAGGGGGGAGGTCTCCACTTTCTCTCCATCCCTCCCCACACTCCGGCCCAGCACCAGCCTGCCTTTAGCATTCCAATATTCCCTGCCCGGGGACAGGCGGCCTGAGCTGAGCAGCATCTGGCTTCCTCGGGTCTCAGATGCGTTGCTGAGGGACTTCCTGGCTGACCCCATTTCCGTGGCTGCCAGCCATGGACAGCAGCCTCCTGGCTCTGAGTGCTGCCGGCCCCCTCCACCCCCCCAGAGGAGCAATGGTACGCCCCATTGTTTGCCTGGAGATGCTGCCCCACTACGAGAGCAGAATTGAAGTCCCCTACCGCCAGTAAACGCTGGAGAGCGATTCACTGCCTCACCCTGTTTGTCGCTGTCTGGAAATCCCAGCTGACCCGCTATGCTGCGAGCCGTGTAAACAGCCGCGGCCCTGACAGGCCTTTCCCTACAGAGCTGACGGCGTAAACCAGCACAGGGTGGGAGGGGAAACTGAGGCACAGAGCGAGCAAGGGACTTGCCCGCTGCCCTTCAGCAGGTCAGCTAGGACTAGCTGCCAGGCCTACAGAGTCCTAGGGCAGTGCTCTGCCCACTGCACCACACTACTGCCTGGTCTGCCGTGGATGAAAAGACGAACATTGGAGGCTTTTGCAGCTGGGTAAACCCCACTCAGCTTCTCCGTGCTGGCTCAGCAGTGCTGCTTCTTGCCTAATGAACAGGGCCCTAGCACATCCACCGCCCTGAAAAATGCATCCATAAAATCTGTGAACTCTGGTTTTTTGTGTGCTTTTACCCTTCAGTAAACAGATTTCAAGGGGCAGAACACGCATTTCTCAAATTGGGAGTCCTGACCCAAAAGGGAGTTGCGGGGTGGTGAGGGGAGCGTCACAGGGTTATTTTATGGGGCTACGATATTGCCACCCTTATTTTTGCCCTGCCTTTGGAGAAGGGTGGCTGCTAACTGAGGGCCCAGCTCTGCGAGCAGCAGTGCAGATGGAAAGGAGGCAATACCCTACCGTACCGTCCGTACGTCTGTGCTGCTGCTCCTGCTGCTGGCTCTGCCTTCAGAGCTGGGCTCCCGTCCATCAGCCGCTGCTCTCCAGCTGCCCAGCTCTGAAGGCAGTATCGTCAACAGCAACGCAGAAGTAAGGAGAGCAGTACCGCAACCCCGCCTCCAACCCTCCCAGACTCCCTGTATTTACAACAGGTGAAGTTTGCGATTGAAAGTGCTGAAATCATGAAATTTACCATTTTTAAAATCCTCCGACCAGGAAATTGACCAGAATGGGCCACAAATATGGGTATCCAGCTGCAAAGTTAAACTGCTGCCCTAGGTGACTGCTTGGGGAGGCCTGGGCTGGAGTGCTTGTGAGGGAGGTTTTTGCCTTGACACTGTCCAGTTAAGTCCTGTTTCCCGCTCCCCCTACCCCCGGAGGCCTAGCCTGTGTGACGTGCATTCCCGGCCAGCTTGGAAACCTTCCCTGGAAGTTCCTTGCCTCCTGCAGAAGGGGTGAACCGACCCACAGAGCCATTTCTGGGCCAGGCAGGCATCTGTGGTCATTCACTCCTGACAGCCAGCGGCAGCCTGGCAGCGGGAGGGCGAGGCAATCACCGGTCGATCCAGTGACCAGTGAGCCTCCCTGGCACCAACAATGCCTGTGGGGAGCGTGGTCCTAGAACACCCCTTTCTGGGCAACCTCGGGCAGGGCCAGGCCGCTCCAGGCGGTGGGGCTGCAGATAGAGAGGCTGGAACACGTTGCTGGGAGGAGGAAGGCGCCTGAGAGCTGAGGATTGGCCTCTCCTTTTTGCTGAGCTACTGAAAAGGCAGGAAATTGCTCACGGCACTTCCTGGGGACCAGCTCCCACTTTCCTGTCTCTGCCTCTCCACAGTTCCCCACAGCCCGGTCAGCTCGGCTCGGCACTGGCCTGGTCAATGTATGTGTGGGGCGGGGGGGCGTGTAATAGGACTGTGTGGACGGGCCTGGGACATCCCGGAAATAACCTCTCCGAGTCACATCCTGCTTTCTGGGAAAGCACCACATGGCCCGAGGAATGTCACCCGCCTTCTGAGCCCCCTACAGCCCACTCCTCCCCTGCCTCTGGGTCTCCTGGGGCTAGCGCTAGCTGACAGCTCAGGGATTCCTGCTCGAAAACACGGCCCCAGGGATCTGAATGTAGCGTCTGCCCACCTCCTCTGACCCTGGCCGCGGGGCCGTGCTGTGGAAGGGGCCACAGACACCAGCTCGTGTGATCTAGCCATGGCCCAGCCTCCGACTTGTTCTGTGACCTGGGGCAAAGCACTTAACTGCCCCTGCCTCACTTTCCCCACCTGTAGAATGGGGTCATGAGCCCCACGTTCATCTACCTGCTCTCCTGAACTCTGGGATTCGAACGTGCTCCCAGGAGTTCCGCGGACGAGTCCACGTGTCCCGAAGCCTGGTGTTGTTAGAGCCAACCTGCGCAAGGCAATGCGGAGGCTGTAAAGAAAGCCTGAACTTTAAGCCAGAGGGTTTTAAGGGGAGGGATCAGCCTGGTGCATCTCAGAACGATCAGGAATGGTCAGCCGTCTCCACCTGTTTCTGGCAGATGGCTGAGGCTCAGTCTAGACGTAAAACTTACTCTAGTGTAGCCATGACTCAAACCGGTGCCGACCCCACACTGCAGCCATCTCCACCTCCAGTGTAGACTTTGCTCTGCTGCCACAGCTAATGGCCAGGGCAGGCGTGTCCCAGCGCTGGCAGACAAGCTTCTCTCGGCGTGTGCTGCCCCTTTGCATAGGGGCCTGGGCAGCCAAGGTGTGCCAACGGCCCTATGCCGGCCTAGGCTCTGTCCGGTAGACACAATCTCACGCTCCCTGTAAGCTGAGGGCTTGGGTGGCCGCGCAGGAGAGCTTCAGGTGCCACCCAGCTGATCAGCAGAGTTTCCACAGCCGGCAGCCCTGCGTGCGTGTTGGCAGTGCACAACTGCACATGCCTCAGTGCACGTAACAAAATTTATTCTGCAGGTGGATGGAAGCAAATAAAGGGAGCAGACTGATAGGGGCTGACAGCTTTCTCTGCTTAAGTGGGACAGGCCGGGAGGGTGGATGCTAACCACCACCCAATATCTCTCTGCTCTGCATACACCATCCAGCTCTCCAGCCATCCCTAGAGTCTTGCGGGGAGACAGCCTGGATTTCCCTGTCAGCCCTTATCCTGCTCCATCATAAAGGAACAAAGCCAGAGAAGCCCGACAGGCTGGCCCTTGGCCAGTGACCTTTAAAATCAGAGTGGATTGACCCTTTCCCCACGTCCCCCCTAGGCCAGAGCGTCCGCCCTGTGAGCAGACGGGAGTACATCCTCGACGTGGTCACAGAGATGGATCAAGTGGACAGCAGCTTCGTGTTCTGGTACCGGCGTGTCATCTGGGCCCAGCCACTGAAATTTGACAACGAGCTCTACGTCACCATGCACTATAACCAGGTAGCAGCTCACACCAGCGGGGGTGGACGGTCCCTTGGTTTAGATTAAGGCAAACCTGTTTCTCCTCCTCTCTTCCCTGGAGTACGGGCCCAGGGAGCATCCCGGGGGCCACTTTTCAAGCACCTGACCTCACGCGGTTGTCACAGATCCCTCCGGCAGCCCTTTCTGGCAGAGCCGGGGGACTACCCTGGTGTCCAGCAGCCAGGTAATTAGCTGCCGTCTGCCCACACGTCCCCCGGAGCTCCCGTTTCACACCTATGCAGATGACACCGAAACACACGGTGGAGAGAACATTAGGAAGGCTGCAGAGCCAAGCAGTGAACGATGGCATGATGGATTGCGAGTACCTGTTTGCAAGCGGCTTTCCGCCACCTTGGGCTCACACCTTCGCAGACGGTCTTTCCTGAGGGGCTCACAGCCTGTTTTTGACACAGGACACAGCCTCACTCCATGCACAGGGTGGAGGCTTTTCACTTCGTGAGCAGCTAGCCCAAAGTTCAGTTCCTCCTTGTTGTTCAGAGGGTGACCATCGGCCTTAGCTGCTGCACACGCTGCAAGCCCAGCTCTGGAGACACAATTGTTCATTTCCTCCCAGGCTGTTCTCTGACACTCGTCTCTGTAGTAGCCAGTCGCTTTGTAGGCGGTGGTGGCTTTATCTTCACAATATCCCTGGGATGAGGGGGTGGGATTATCCCCATTTTACAGCCGGGGAATTGAGGCACAAGAGAGATTAAGGTAAAAAAATGTTCATCGTTTTGGGTGCCCCATTTGAGACACTTAAACCCCGTTTTTTCAGGGTCCTTAGAGCTGGGTGTTGAAAGCCCAGTGCCTAGTGCCTTCAGCTGCAGCCGTGAACACTCAGCACACCTGCACATCAGGCCCCGGGGTGTCAAGTTGAGGAGCCAGAAAATGAACATCCCATCAGTGACCACTTCTGAAAAGTTTGGGTTAAGGGAGTTACCCAGAATCACAAAGAAAACCAGTGGCAGGGGTGGGGGTAGAATCCAGTTCTCCAAAGCAGCTTTCAGGGACCTTAGCTGTGAGATCCCCCCCTTCTCTTCCTGCAGTCCCCTGCCCTGGTCACTACAGCCCTTTTCGCTTCTGCGGCAAATACATCCAGGTCCGACAGACAGCAGCCTCCGTCATTACACAACTCTGACTCGTCCCCAGAGCAGCTCCGTCCTGGGCATTGAATGAGGCCTGTGGAAAGGAAAAGCTGTGATCCTGTGATTAGACTGTATCATACAGTGAATGTACAAGGGGGGTCACGTTAAGGTTGAAAGGCGTCCTTAATGCTGGCACTTTCTCTTTTTTTTCCAAGAGCTTATTAGTCTTTTATTTTATAACTGGTGCTTGGCATGGATTTGTTTAGGTGCTTATTCTGGCATTCTGTACCTTGCATGCTCGGCAGCCTTAGCAATGTTCTCTGAATGTCGTAGATGGTGTGTGATTTCCTCAGTTTATTGGCAAGCAAAAATGCCCCTAAAACCAGCAAGTCCATCACGTGGCATCGTATTGCCACCCATGTTGGTCATCGGCAGGGTTGGAACCTTTAGCTCCATCACCCAGACCTCTGCCGTGTGAGTTAATGGAGTTACTAGCGTGCAGCAGGAGTAGGTTGTCATCTTGTGCGTGGTCCAGCAATGGGGCAGGAAGGGGGAGGGGCTGGGACTCTGAGCCAGAGAGTTTCATGGATATTTGCTGACAGTAGAAGAATGGTGACATCTTGGGTCCTGTTGCAGCCTGTGGGGAGACGGAGGTGTTCTGTGGGGCACAGCCTGTGTACCTATTTCCCTCAAGCTAGACTCCTGGTCTCCTTCGCCTGGCCCTTCCTTCGGGAGTGTGGTGAGCAAGGTGCACTCTGCTCTGCACCGATTAGGCCTCAGTTGGAGTCTTGTGTCCAGTTCTGGGCACCACATTCCAAGAAGGATGTGCAGAAATTGGAGAAGGTCCAGAGAAGAGCAACAAGAATGATGGAAGGTCTAGAGAACATGAGCTGCAAGGGACGACTGGAAGAACTGGGCTTGTTTACTTTAGAAAAGAGAAGACTGAGGGGGACGGGATAATGGTTTACAAGTACCTAAAAGAGGGTTACAAGGAAGAGGGAGAAAACTTGTTGTTCTTGGCCTCTGAGGATGGACAAGGAGCAATGGGCTTAAACTGCAGCCAGGGAAGTTTTTAGGTTGGCCATTAGGAAAAAATTCCTCACTGTCAGGTTGGTTAAACACTGGAATAAATTGCCTAGGGAGGCTGTGGCATCTCTGTCACTGGAGATATTTCAGAGCAGGTTAGAGAGACGTCCATCGGGGATGGTCTGGATGGTGCTTGGTCCTGCCATGAGAGCAGGGGGCTGGACTTAATGGCCTTTCGGGGTCCCTGCCAGTTCTTGAGTTCTATATGATTCCCCATCCCAGTGTCTTTGCCCAGCCAGCCCCACAATTCCCCCTGACCCCTGCACATCTCAGTGCCTCCCTCCCTGGCGCGCCCTGACTCTTCTACATGGGCGTTTTGCGGAGGGGCTCTGCGGGTGGGGGCGCGTGTGCAGTGGAAGATCAGGGTGCTGGGCCGTGTGGCTCGCCAGGCAGGCCCTGCAGCCTGCGCTTCTCTCGGAGGGCCACGGGGGGGGGCGTTGTGCCATGGCTCTCGCTGGGGCATCTGACTGGCTGCATGCATGTGCGCGCATTCACCCCGCTGTGTGCAGTCCCTGGGCACGTCCCACACAGCTCTCCCTTCACCCTGCTGAGAGGGGCTGCTGGAGCCCTGCCTGGGCTGCTCTGTCCCTTCTTTCAGGTCCTGCCTGATTACCTCAAGGGGCTCTTCAGCGTCCTGCCTGCCCAGAAGCCCAGCGAACAGCAGTGCCAGCAGGTCTGCAAGCTGGCAGCCCTCCAGCACCGAGCCAAGGACAACCTCCACCTGCCCGTCGTGTAGGTACCCTGGGCATGGCGGTGCCTGCCATAGCTTGTGGCCCGCCCTGGTGCAGTCACACCTCGGGGAGGAAGGAGCCGTGACTAGGGGCTGGAGCAGAGAAGCCAGAGCCCCTGGGATCTGTTGCACACTTTACCACTTCTCCTTGGGTGACCTTGGGGGGATCACTGAGCCTCTCCCTGCCTAATATTGTCGCACTGTAAAACTTGGGATCCCTGGTCGCAGGGGCCACTTAAGTCCTCGTGTCTTATTGAGTGGAGTGTATAGCTGCCCCGGGGCCAGGTCCTGCAATCAGAGCCGCGCTGCCATCAGCGAGATTCCCACCGGGGCGGCCTGGCCGCTCAGCTTGCAGGACCTAGGCTGAGGTCTGTGACATATTCGCACTGAACTCCGTATAGATGGACTCAACTCCAGGGGCCAAGCGGCAGGATCCTGCAGGGAGATGCAGAGCTGTTCTGTTGCCTCTCCCCGGCGGGTCTCATAGTGCCACCCAGGAGCAGAGCTGCTCGGACGCCAGGGACAGGGGCAGCAGGGCTGGCGTCCTGCAGGCGAGACACTCCTCAGCCTGCCCACGGAGGAGGCCCCAGCCCCTCCAAGGGTTTTGCCTGGGGTTGACCTGGGGTGCAAAAGCTACAGGTGGGTGCCAGTCTGCAGGACAGGGCCTGCCCCCTCCCTCCGTAGGGTTCTGTACCCAACGGCGGCAGAGCTCCAGGGAGGGGGTCTGGCTGGACCTGGGGAACATACTGCATGAGGCGTGGGGGGGCCCCACTGGCAGTGCACGAGGAGGGTGCAGGGAGGAGGGACTCCCCACCTCAGCAGGACCTGCAGGTGGGGGCCCCGCTCAGGACTGAGCCCCAGGGGGGTCTTTGTTCTCCTCCCCCTGGGCTCTCGCTGCCCCAGCGCTCAGCTCCCCTCTGAGCGGGGTGGCGGTCGGTGGCTGCCCTGCGGCATGGGTGGGGCCATTTGCCTGGGGCTGGCTGCCAGCTTTCCCTGTGTCTCTCCCCACCCAGCCACGAGGTGCAGGGCTACATCCCCCCCCAGATCTGCCGGGCGCTGAAGCCTTCGACGTGGCTCAACATGGTGCTGCAGCACGTGCCACAGGTCCAGGCCTTGAGCGCCCACCAGGCCAGAGCTCAGTTCCTAGGTGAGCTACCCCTCTGGTGGGCCTGGGAGCGGCCACACCTGGGTGAGCCGCTGCTGGGAGCGTCTGTTCCCGGGAACAGGGTCGAAGGTGGGGCAGCAACAGCTGAGACGGGCCCTGGCAGTGGGGGCCCAGCAACAGACACGTGTCCTCTCCAGGACCCAGCTCCCCCATGCCATGGCTGGGCCTCTGCGGGGTGGGCTCTGGGGAGGTCTTGGCAGTGCCCCCCCGCCAGCCCTCTCTCCCCAGGGTGCCCTGGTTTCCGGTCATTCCTCAACGATGCAAAATGTCGCTCCCCACGCCGGTTCCCAGGCTGGGGGCAGCGGGCGAGGGGGCAGCTGGAGGGGCTGGGGCTCTGGAAGAGGCAGTGTGTCTGTGTGGGGCACAGGCATGCCGAGTGGGGGGGAGTTCGCAGCCCCCGTACCAGGCAGCTCTCCAGCTCTGCAGCAGCTTTCCTGGCGAGGAGCCGAAGGGCGGAAATCCCCTGGCATGGGCTGCCCACCCCAGAGGCAGACTAAAGCACCTGCTCAGCTGGTCTGATTCCAGCCCACGCGGAGGTTCCCAGGCTGCCCGCCCCAAGGACCCAACACGTGGCCCGGGCCGGGCTGGGGTCACTGCTGGCCTGGCAGCAGAAAGCACAGCGTTCCCCTCCACTGGGTGTGGGAAACCCCAGGGGGCGGGGCTGTTCAATGGGGGCAGGGCCAGAGCAGCTGCGGGCTGTGATGCCGCTTCCCCCAGCAGGGCGGCAGGACCTCATGCCGCCCCCTGCTGGGCAGTGGCAGTACTACTGCCTGCCTCAGTGGGCGAGATCTCCGTGTCCCGGAGGGGCCCCCCTTTTCCCCTGGGGCTGTGTCCCAGCCGATCGCTCAGGCTCAGGCTCAGGCTCAGGCTCAAGGTGGCCCTGGCAGGTCCCTGCCCCCACTGACTGAGTCCTCTCGGCAGGGCTCCTGAGCGCCTTCCCCATGTTCGGCTCCTCCTTCTTCTACATCCTGAGCTGCAGCAGCAACGCCATCGTCTCACCGTGCATCCTGGCCGTCAACCAGAATGGCCTCAACTTCCTCAACAAGGACACCCACGTAGGTGGGGGAGCAGCCGGCCACCCCTCCCTGGTTCCTCCAGGGTGACGCGCAGGGCACAGTGGCCGCCAGCGTGCTAGACATGTGAGCTGGTTCTGGCCCCGAGAACGACCCGCCAGTGGGTGGGCGCCAGGAGAGCTCCCGGGGCATGCAAAGAGCTGAACTGCCCCTGCAAATTGGGGCAAGGATCGCTGCCCAGCGTGCCCTGTAAGCTGAGGGCTTGGGCAGCCGCCCAGGAGAGATTCAGGGCCTGCCCAGTGGGTTAGCAGAGCGCCGACAGCCATGATGTGTTTCTAGGGGTGGTGCACAGCCTCACACACCTTGGTGCACAGAACAAAATTTATTCTGCCCCCTGGGTGGAAAAAATTCGAGGGAACCCTGCTGCTGCCCCCTCCGAAAGGGGCCCACGTGGGGGGGTGGGAGCACGTCAGCCTGACCATTGCCTGCCGGGGTGAGCTCTGCCTGGGAGGGCTGGATCCAAGAGTGGAACCCATGGCCACTGGCATGGGGTGCATTGGGAGGCGGGGGGGTGTGCCCTAGTGCTCAGAGGCTTCCCAGCAGCCAGGATGTTTTGGATCAGGCCATCGAAACTGCGCAGCGCCCACGACTTGGGAGTCACTGGCAGTGTGAAAGCACCACATTGTGCTGTGGGGGACCGAGGGGTGTTCCCTGGCAGCCCCATCGCAGAGAGCCCCTCTCCCTGGGCTCAGCCTGGTGCCTCACATGGCAGCGACCCACATGTTAGACCCCCAGCGCCTCTCCTCTGTCACACACCAGACTCAGGGGGTGGGTGCGGCCCTGGGCTATGGGGCTAACTCCTGTGGCCCAGAGCGGGGGGATGTTCTGTACCACCAGTGTCCCCTGTAAGCTGGGTGCTCATGCAGCCACCTGGGAGACATTCCAACGCCGCCCCGCTGCCAAGCAGAGCGGCACGGCTGGGTTTTTGTTCCCACTGAGAGTGCACATTGGCTAAGGCCTTGGTGCACAGAACACGTTTTATTCCACACGTGGATGGAAGCGATTAGCAGCAACACTGGTGCGGGTCCCCAGCACTTTTGCTATGACTAATGTTGATGACGTAGTGAAGGGGCCCAAGGCCGGACCAGCTTGTGCTCCCCCATCCCTCTGTCTGTGTCCATCCAATGTCTCCTGTGATTGGCAGCTCTTTGGGGCGAGGGCCGCCCTGTTCTAGGTTTGTACAGCACCTGGCACACCACCGCCCTGGTCTGTGACTCCAGCTCCTCAGCACGACTGCAATGACACATGGCCCTAGTGGGCAGGCTGGGATGAGCTGGTAGGAAGGAGCTCATAGGCTGCACTTTGGGGGCGTGTCCCTAGAGGAGGCGTGTCTAACGGAGCTGCCCTTCCACCCCCAGGAGCCGAGTGCGACGTTCGCACTGAGGGAGATCCAGTCCGTGAGGACCCAGCGGCCCACGGCTGGCTCCAGCTACCCCTACGTGGAGCTCATGCTGGGAGACTTGATGTCACAGAGGGTGACACAGCTGCAGCTGGAGCAGGTACGGAGGGCAGACAAGCAGCCCCCACCCGCGCCTTAGCCCTGTCTCCATCCAGTGGTGATCCAGGACGTGGTTAGGGGGACGGGAGGGCCACAGCAAAGGCTCCCGGGTGTTATCGTCCCCCCGGAACCAGTGACTCCCGTGTGTTCTGCCCCTGGGGATCTGGGGGTTGAAGAGCATGTCCCTTCCTTGCTGGGGCCCTACACCCCAGCCGTGGGGCTGGAGAGATGCAGCCCCGCCGGCCTGGGGCCCTCTGCAGGGAGCAAGCTGCCAAGAGCCCACGTGGTCAATGCTCCCTGAGAACAGCTCTGCAAGGCCCTTCCCACACACCATGGGCTAGGGAGGGGCTGGAGGACCCTCGACTTCATGCCTCCCAGCCGGTCCCCTCCCTCTGGAGGGCGTGCACCTCTCTGGCTGCCTTCCAGAGTGAGGCAACGTCCTCTCCCCCATGTGCCAGATGGTGCCTGTGGTCGTCCTGAGCTCCATGTGGCCTGGGAAGGGGAGAGCCCAGCAGGGGCAACCCGTCCCTCTCTTAGTCCCCCCATGAGGCACCAGCGAAGGGAGCGATGTCCGTTAAGCTCGCATGGGCCCTTCCCACCAATGCCCTGGGCTACAGAGGGCCTGTACACAAGACATGGGAGCCCTCCTGGTCCCCCTACTACAGCACAGCAAAGACTCCAGAGTCCCTTGCCAGCAGGCTGGGGGCGCACAAAGCCCCACCGGGGCGAGGCCCAGGGCGGGGAGGTATCGCACACAGCCAGGGTGTGTGTTTCTCAGGACAGTCCCTCCCCAAGAACACACCCTCTCTCCCAGCCTGTCTTCCATCCCCTTTACCCTCGCTTCTCTCCCTGCTGTCGCCTGGCGTCTCCACCCGGCCTCTGCAGCAAACCCTTCGGGCAGGCAGTAGCTGATGCCTCCCAGGAGCAATGCTGGTGTGGGTTGTGTCTGAGGAAGGTGCAGTAAATCCAGCCCCAGCCCCAGCCAGTTTCTTCTGGGATCACCACGTAGCTTGTACCACATCAGCCTAGAAAGAGACAGGGCTTCAGACGAGCTAGGCGTGCTCCTGTGCAAGGCAGGCAGGTCTGCTTGTGCAGGGCCTGGTCACTCCCCCCTGTAAACTAAGCACAGGGTGGCTTTTTCCCTGCCCAACTCACTTGAACAAACAGCACACGGAGGCAGCTGCTTGGCTACAGGGGAATCCAAACGAGAGCCGCTCAGGAGTGCGTCTGTGCTGCAGACAGCGGTATGAGGGCAGCCAGCTAGATGCACCCACGTTCCCTGCGGTCAGAGTCTGCTTGTGTAACAACCACAGGGACGCTGGCGTAGTACCCAGGGGCGCTGAGCCCTCCTACTAGGGTGAGTGAAGTCTCTGCTCTACAGCCCTGGCTGAGAGCCAGCTGGCCTTTAGCTCGTGCGGCAGAGCACAAGGCTCTAGTGCCTCGGATCGTAGGTGCGATCCCTAGTGCTAGCAACCCAGGTCCATCAGCATCAGCATGGGTGACCTGCTCGAGTATCCACCCACTGCTGCTGTACAGCTCAAGCTGCTGCCACGTCGCTGCTGGTGTTACTCCAGCTGCTAGATTAAAGCTATCTCAGTATGTCTTCTCCGGACCCGACTGCCCTACTGATGCGTCCTCTGAATTAACTCCAGTGAAAGCCTGGTTCCACCCTGTCAGGTGTCCAGCTGGCCCAGCAGTGACCAAAGTCTAAGGTACCTCTTGCCCGCTCCTTGTAACGGCACCCTGAGACCGGAGTGGATCATCTACAGGGTTTTACTGCTGGCAGACTCCGGCAAGGAGCCATTTCTCCTCACCTCTCAGGATGCAGAGGGAAGGTGGCCCCCGGGTTTAAAGCCCAGGAGAACCACAGCTCATGATTACCCCTTTCTGGCTCGCTGCCAGCAGCGGGGCTGAGCAGTGTCCCTGCTTGTGCCAGGGAGGTGTTGTACAAGCGGGGGGGGGCAGTTTTCAGCTTGTTGGCACTGGTAGCCAGCCTGCGGGGTGGTAGGAGGGATGCTCTGGGGCTACCCAACATGACGGGTGGGGTCTTGGGCAAAAGGACATCCAGGGCTGCGCCAGGCACCAGGCCAGCACACGAGGGCGTTTTGTGGGCATTGCAGTGAAGTGCCAGGGAGGGCCCCCAGCAGACCAGGCACGAGAGCAGGACTAGAAGAGAAGCGGAGGAGCAGCAGACCGGGGTGCGAGTTACCCTCACAGGCTGCAGGACCTTTGCACCCAGTGCCAGTGAGCCGTAGGCATGGGTGGTGCTCAGTACCTGGTAGGGGGTTGCTCAGCAGTGCTCAGAATGGAGCCTTGGGAGTCCGGGGAGGTGCAGGCAGGCCCCATTTCATTCCTGTGCAGCCAAAGGCAGCAGAGCCCACGCTCGGGGCGCAGGCACTCGGGTGCACGACCAAGGCTGGGCATTCGGCTTTGGGAGAACAGCTGCTGTCGGACAGGCTGGCGGCAGCCCAGGTTCACCCCAGGGCGCGATCCACTCTGAGTCCCGCTGGGGCTGGGGGAGCGAACACTTGCAGGGGACGTAGCCCAGCATTTAAACTCGGAACACGCTGTTGTGCTTCCTTCCCTCTTCAGGGCCTGGAGTTGTGTCGTGTGATCGGCACCCACGTGGAGAGCCTCCTGTGCGCTCGTGAGAAGAGACTTACCCTCCCTCCCAGTGAGATCACGCTGCTCTGAGCAGGCAGGTTACATGCACGTGCCCGAAACGCCACTGGAGCAAAAGCCAGGCTGGAGATAAGCAAATCTCCCGGGGACGGGGAGAGACACCAGAGACTAAATATAGACACTGATGGGGCAGATTCCCAGCTGGTTCCGGTCAGCGTAGCCCCACTGGTATGGGGCTGGTAGAAACCTGCTGTGGGGTAGGTCAGGGAGGCACAGACACCTGTGAGGTCTGAGGAGGTCTGAGCATGGGGAACGCAGTCTGGCCAGTGAACTGGGGAACACAGATGCCTTAATTTATATTTCATAACTGCCCTCCTGGACAAAGGTTGTGCCCTTTTCCCCGAATCAGGGGTATCCAAACTGTTATTTTAATAGCACCATATTATCGGCTTGTCCCTGAACAGGCCACATCCCTCTCTGCACATCTGTTTGTAGCCAGGACCTGGCAGGATTGCTGCTCACACGCTGCAAACACCAGCTGCCTTTTCTTTGTCTGCTCCTGTTTTTTGCTCTTGTTTGTCCTGTGATCTAAGCCTTATTTTTATAAATGGAATTAGCGCCTGCCTTTGTCCCCTGCTCCGTGCTCGCCTTGTAAACGGCTTCCCGTTTTTGTAACGTTTTGCACTCCACGTTCCTTTGACATTTGATTTTTGTTTCAAAGTTGGGCAAAATTAAAAATTCCTTCCAAGTCAATCAGATGTGCTGCCTTGTGCTGGGGAACAAACCGGTTTCTCTCTCCTGACGCTGGGATCTATGGAGCGTTTAGAGCGCAGGTTGCAATCCAGTTTCACCCGAGCACCAGTTAACACCAGTGTAAATGCTACTTCAGTGGTTGGCACCCTTGCCGGCGGTTGCTGACCACTGAAGTAGCAAGAGCAGCAAACGAGCTGATTTTCATGGGCACATGAGGCAGGAGCGCAACCCCACCCGACCTCCCCCGCGCAGCCGGGAGCTGGCTCAAAGCCAGGCCACCTGTGGATTAACAAAAGACCGGCTAATGCTACCAACCACCCCCTAACCAGTAAAGCTCCACATCTTTATTTATTAACGAAGCTGCTGTCAGTAGGACTATTAGTGACTTTTAAAAGGCTCACCAGCCCTCGGACCGTGCACAGAGGCCAAAAGGTCACATTTCAGCCCTCTGCCTCGGAACGGTTGCTGACCCAGACAGCTACTCTAACTGCCTCCCAAGCATCTGTGGCAGGACACACGTGTTTACGGTTTACCTTAGGCTGTGCCCTAAAACCGAGGTGTGACATGACTGGCCTCATATTTACAAGTGGGCCAATGAATTGGCCGTCAGTTAACTTGCGCTACGAGAGACTCCCACGGCGAGTCTAGGTTAGCCTCGCAGAACGGTGGCGCACTCAGTGGTCATATTTGTACTCAGGTGCTGGTGAAATTCGGGGTTTGCGAGAGCTTCTCCACCGCTAGCCCCAGAGGTGCTCGCCTACCCCCTCACCCCACAAGTGTTTTACCACCTGGCAACTGGGCCCGGGGAAACTGCAGTTTGCACATTGCAATTCATTGACTCCATCAGGCCTTTCAGCCGAATCACGGTGGCTCTGTGCACAACAGATGATCATGTGGTTAAGGCACAGGACCAGGAATCTGCGTCATGCTCCTGGCCCTGCCAGACGTTCCGCATGACTTTGGAGATGCCCCCTAGGGATTACTGTGGCATGTAATGCCGTGTGAGCCAGTGTTTGCCAGCTGAGCCCCCGCCCAAATGTAATCAGCAGCTGAGATGAGCCTGGGTCGGTGACACGGCTGGTTGCCTAGGAAGGGACCCGGCCTCAAACTTTGTCGGCCAAAACGTTCCCAACGATTCTCCAGAAGAAACCCAGGCAGCTTGGCGTGGCACGACTGCTGCGTTCACTACAGCCAGGCCGAGCCGCTAGTTGACGTGTCTCGGAGGTGCAGCCATGTCGGTCTGTTTCAGCAAAGTCGTGGCGTGTTCCTGTGGCACTTTACGTAACAGTTTCTTTCCCTGTGCCTGCAGAGAGCCCCACCAAAGTCATTTCCACTTCGTGCACGTGACGCAGTGGGCTCCCGCCCATGAGAGCCTATGAGCTTGTGGCCGTGCAGGGTAGCTGGAGAAGGACTGTGCTAGGAAAGGGTGGAATACAGAGAGGGTCTCGCAGCTGTTCGGCTGATGCTGCAGGTCACCCTAGCAGGTGGAGGAGCAGCAGTTCCTGCCTTCGGGAACTCTCTGGGCTGGTGAGCACTTCCTCCCCCTTCTCTTGCCCACATTCTAGTCCAGGGATCAGCAACCCCCAGCACGCATGCCATGCTTGGCTCATGAGCCAGTTTCCAATGGCATGCCAGGCGGGAGCTCAGCCCCGCCCCTCCACACCCCATGCAGACAGGTCTTGCACTGGGGCCGGATGGGACGGGGACTGGGGCCAGAGCCAAAGCCCCCACCAACCCCACTGCAGCATGGATGGGGCGAGTCCCCAACAGTGTGGAGCCAGAGCACGGGGCCCCTGCTGGAGCATGGCACAGGGCCAGAGCCCCTCCTGCAGAGACCCCCCACCCGCACGGGGCCCCTGCTGGAGAGACACCCCACCCACGGAGCCCCTGCTGGAGCACGAACCTGGGGCCGGAGCCCCCACCAGATCCCTTGTGTGGGCATTTACTTGCCATGATTTTCCGAGTACCAGGTAAAAGCGGAGGAAAATTGATTAATGTCACTATTGAAAATACTTGGGTAATTGGAGACTGACAAGGTAAGTTAGCCATTTATGGTTACACAACAAATCATATGCCCAGTACAACAGTGGAAACAAGACCTGGCACTTTGCTTGTGCCAATACAAACAGCAGTTACAGCAACGTTGTGAGAGGAGGCCTAAGAAATACCACTGCCTATCAGTAGTTCAACAAGGCTGCACTTCTGTGTATTTCCCGGGAAAAAATGTCAGAGCCCAGCCAAAACTGGCCCTTTATACTTTTAAACTAATCCATGGTAAGACAATGCTGAGGTCACAAGAGGACCATCCCTGACTTTA